>NC_080379.1:168765419-170194500 GCF_014773155.1 Arachis stenosperma | reverse complement strand
AGGAGAGAGAGAGAGGAGAGAGAGAGAGAGTAGACGGCAAACAGATCGAGCGACACCATGGACGAAATCGGGCAAAAAAGTTCCTCGGGATAGCATTATCTCTTTTCGGTAGGAGTCGTGGAGGTCACAGAAACAGAACGCGCCAGAACTTCAGGCATAGATCAATGTAGTAGAGGGAAGGAGGGCAATGCAAAAAAAAACATGACGAGACCCAGGACAACGGTCAAATTGTGAGGTCAGAGGGGAGGAGGAGATAATAGTAGCGGCCGGCGGAGCTTTAAATATCATCGCAACGCCTCACCATCAACCAAGGAGCAATGCCTAAGTTCATCTGAAGTGGAGGGATGTGATACCGGGTTGTAACTAAAGTTTCATCTGGTTGGGTGTGTTTTCGAGATGGAAGGTGGCTATAGAGAGGGTTGAGGAAAGCTAGAGTAGTGTTGAGTGATGAGTGTGAGAGAGTAGGATTGGGGAAGGGGACTCAAAATTTGAGGGACTACTACGAGCCCCGGAGAGAAATTTTGGAGACAAATTTGAGTAATTATTAAATTCAGATATCACTTTAAAATTTGAGTACAAATTCAGGGGATTATTTTAAAATTTAACTCTTAATCATGAATAAAAACAATAAATTACACTTGTCATATTGACGCCAGAACGTCGCTTGGGCTCACCAATCTTGACGGTTAACAACCCCACTATGATGACATAGTTTAGATTCAACTCTATTTCATAAATAAAAAGTACATGAGTTATTTATACTAGTAGGAGAAGGAAAAACCTTCATAACTCGGACGATGTGGAACTAATAGATAACACAAAGTTTACTGTCCTAAATAATACCAGACTTATATTTCCTTATTACAATTAACTAATATAATTAACCTACTAACTTTACTTGCTCCCGCATCACATATAGTATTATTGATACAATAATAGCATGCACCATTCTAAAATGAAAAACAGAGAGTAGAATTTCTAAAGAAAAACTCAAAGAAGAAGACATAAAAGAGAGAAATATTTCCGATTTTAGACGTTGAAAGTTGAAAGATCATCTTGGTGGTAGAGCTGAACGGAAGGTTCAACAGAAGCATATTGAAGCAGGTCTTGGTTACACTCAAGCCTTGCCATGTCCTGCTCTTCCATGCTCACAAACACTTCCATCCCTTTCCCATCTCTCGCATCCATAATAAGCACACCGTTCTTTAAATTCAAAACGGACGCTATCCACACCGGTTTCCCCCACCCAAAATCCGCCTCGTACGTTGAAAACCTGCACCAACTGGAAAGTGTCATCAATTCAAACTTTAAATCCCTGGGAGCCTCCGAGACTCGTTTGAGTATCTCGCCGATGAAATCCAAGTCCCTGTACTTTCCTCCATACTTCTTCGACTGCATCTCACAACCAACCATCCTCTGTTTCATCTTGCTTACCAACTCCGATAGCTGATCCGTCTGAGAGGCGTAAAATAGGAAGTACGTTATCATGTTCCCTAAGGTTTTGCTCGGAACAGGAGGATCCATCCTCTTGCGGAGATTCACCGCAACGCTGCTTAACAACGGCGAGTTAGGGCTTAACCCCAGTGCAGAAGCCGCACACTTGCAAATCAGTGCTGTCACCGCTTCAAATCTTGTCGGATGAATCGGTGCAGCCGTGGCTTTAAGGGCTTCGATCTTCGAAGCTTCGAACACGAACCTCTTGCAGACCGATTTCGGGTGACAGAAGTAGGGTCTTTCTTGGTAAACCGGCAGGTCTCCTTGAGGAAAAACGGACACTCCGGCGTCCAGTAAGGGCGGAGAGGGTAGTGGGTGGTTCTGATGTTGGTAGTGGTTGGTGATGGCGGCCCAGTCGTTGACGAAGTTGATGAGAGTGGAAATGTCGCCGAGCTTGTGAGTGACGCAGACTGCAATTGCAATTCCGCCGCAATGGAAGCAGTTGATTTGAATGGCCATGATGGGATCGTGGTCTGGATTGTTCATATTTGTCCAGGCCAAATTGTCTGGAAACAGAGGAAGCAGATTAGGCTGGATTTGGGTTGTTGAGAAAGTGAGAGATGGCATTTGAGTTTTGTGACGAGCAATGGCACTCCTTGGTCGTTGCAGTCAATGGCGAGTCTACCTTTGAACCTGCCTGCAATTGGGTAGTACATTGAGAGAGCTTCGGGTAAGGATTTCTTGAGGAGGGCTAACTTGGATTCTTGGTTTTCAATTTGTTTTGGATGGTAAAAGTAAATCATCGGCATGTATTGGGCAGGAGTTGTCACATCCAAGAAGGAGAGAGGGTAAGTTTTTAGGTGTGGAGGAGTGCCTGAACTTGGTTTCATGGTTTCTTTGTATATTAACTCCATTTCCATGGCTTCTACTATTAAAGAAAGGGTGATTGCTTCTCTGTTTACTCACAACCAACCTGCTTCTCATATTACATGGTTTCATATATATATATATATATATATATATATATATATATATATATATATATATATAGCGGGTCATTAAGAGGGTTATACCCCCTTTTTCTTTTTTAATAAGAAGAGCAATGCTAGGAGGCCAGCAATATTTGTGATTGGTAGCCATCAATTAGTCATCAATAATGATTTGATGGTGTAAGATTGGTATGAGATTTCATCCAATGACTCACATTTTTCTGCTGATTACATGCTGGCCAAAATACAATAAATTTACTCTCCCCTAGACTTTTTCAAATAAGAAATCATATTTGCATTATTTATTTATTTTTTAATTTCTCTTGTACAGTTGTACATCTTTAATTTTATATTTTATATTTGCATTACATATGTTCTGAAATATTTCTATAAGTCGAATACAACAAATTGGATTCAAGAGTACAAAAATTTTTAAAGAATTGATTTGATAATTAAGTATTCTCTCTATTTTAAAGATGACACTAATTCCTCGTATCTCATTCTAATGTCTAATAACTCAATTTTATGAGATTAATTGTTACGATGTAACTGTCATTCTATTATTAAATGAGAATATTATAATATTAACTATATATAAGTCTAAAAACATTATATGAAAAAAATCACAATAAGACATCAAGCATCTTATGATCAATATAGCTCATAAAAAGAACAATTCACATAAGAGAAGTTTGTAACATCATAACCTCATGATATATGTACTATTCTAAATACGTACATTTATGTATGATATCTAACTTAGTTCTTTTTGCAACTTATGTTACTTTGAGCATCAGATTCCTTACAAAAACATCCTTTACTATTAGAAATAACGATCTCGAGATATTAGAAACTTGGAATAATAAGATAGTAACAACATCGTTTCTTTAATCTACTTTTTACAATTTTATTCGGGTAACTCTTGAATTTAAAAGAGTAAAAATACTTCTGAACATATATAAAAAATTATATATAAAAAATTATATATGTAACATTTTTTTTATAACAAAAGAGGATGAGACTCGCAAACAAGTTAAAAATTAATATTTTGGAACAGACCTCTTTTATTTTCATTTTTATACCTTTTTTTTGTTTTTTTTTTATTTATTTTATTTTTTATTTAGTTTATTTTGTCATTCTATATATTCATATATATATATATATATATATATATATACTAAAATTAGACTATTTGTGTATAATTATATGTATGTTTTAATTTATTTTTAATGTATATTTATATTCTAACATATATTTTATACTGGTGAGTAACTTTGATGATTGATTTTAGTATATACGTAACATAGTCGATATATATATATATGTGTGAGTGCGTGCGCACGCTCCCTCTTTAAACTGTGCCATAATTTAACTTGTTATTTTTAATTAAAATTACTTTTTATTATTTATCACAAAATTCTTTTTATTCTTTGTTTGTATTGTATTGAAATTTTATTGTGTTTTAAAAATTGTTTGTTAGATTTAGAATTAAGTTAAAATTATGGTATTATTTAGAGTAAATACCTAACTCGACCTTTGTTTATTTTTACGAATGATAAATCAATTTTTTACTAAAAAGAAAGAGATACTTCGACTCTTAACTATTTTATTTTGAGACAATATGATCACTCAATTAATAAGTTTATTTTTGAAAAATTCTTTCACCGCGGTGGTTAAGTGGAGAAATACAAGTACAACTAAAGCGTTGCCTAAAGAATCAAAACTGTTCCCTAAAGATACCCAAACCTTCAAATTGCATGCACGCAAGGCATGCATGTTTCCCAACCCTGACCTCTTCATACTCAAATGGTCATAACTTGAGTTATAAATGTCCAAATGAGGTGGTTTTAGCTGAGTTAGAAAACTAACGTCCAGAACTTTAGAATGATATATATATATATATCTACAGTGGATATTTAATTTAAGCCACACACTACCATAATTTTTGGGGCACGAAAAAACAGCGCCCGAGACTTCTTCAAATGCACGTCCGGCGGCCTTCCCCCTTCACTCCTCGCACACTCGGCGGCCAAATCACACGCCCGGTGGCCCTCCTTCCTTGCCTCTATCCGCCGGGCGTCCCTCAAGCCTCCTAGTCACATGCCTAGCATGTGTGCTCCCTGGGAAGTGAATTTGAGCTTATGCCCAAATTTCTCTAATGCGGCCGGCGTAAAGACAATTACATTTCTTAGGATGCAACAATTAAGATCCAAGCTTAATTATTCACCTTATTAGAAGTTTTAATCACATCTAAAATATTCAAAACTCTAGAAGATTAGTTATTAATTCCTTCCAGAAACATAAAAGATTTTGTTGTTAGGATTTGTTAGATTTGAATTATTGTTATGATTTGAATTTGAAATAAGTAGTTGGTTCCCTTATCTTTCTTTCCGAAAGATAAGATTATGATAGTTTTGAATTTGAATTTTAAGTAAACTTAAGATATAAATAATTGAACAAGGTTCACAAGAGGAGGCATCCAAGAGGAGGATCTTTGGATCCAAATCTCATTCCGTTCCTCAACACAATTTTTTTCTTTTTTTTCTTTCATTACATGGGTAACTAATCCTCTGTGAAAGGGTTAAGAGTTCTGTTTATGTTTTCTATAGGTTATTAATCTAAGTTTATTTTATTTTGAAGTATTGCATTAATTTATTTCATGATTGGCTTGTTTGTTCTTCATCTGAATTAGTAGCATCAAAAGGTATGTTAATCCCTTTTGAATTCTTTTATTATAATTGAAAATTTTATTATTTGAATTAAATCTTGAAAACTCTTTCACATAATTCTTCGAATTCAGCTAGGAATAATGATTTAATTAGTGTGCGGCAAATGCATAATTTTCAATCACTTTAATTTTGAATAAGTGATATATAATTTGGATTAGAAAAACTTTTGAAAATTGTGTTTTCTTCTAAAGTTTAACTGGATAGGACTGCCTTGAATAAGTGACATGTAATTCGACCTAAGGACTACTTTTAAATCTTATTAAAAACTAAATCATTTTTTGTACTTAAACTCTTTAATTAATTAACAGACAACTAGTTGATTAAAAAGAAATTGAGGAACTAAGGAATTGAAAATCAGTTACTAAAGATTTGTTATGAAAGATATTTGCATACTTCACAATAAGTAAACAAAGTTTAGTTTTTTTAAGAGCATAAACATCTTCGAAATTCTTGACTCTCACCATCATTGTCTTATCTCAATTAACATCCACTACAAGACACACGGCAAATAGCAGCGGTTTATTAGAGTCGGTTTCAAAAATAGCCGCTATCTGGAGTTTAGCGGCCTTTTTTGTAGCAGATTTGAGAGAAGTCGCTATTTACTTTCTTTGCAGGGTTCAATTAGATTTCCTGTTTCTCAGATCTCACTAGTTACAACACAGTTCTCTTCTCTCCAACTTTCATCACTGTCTCTGCCCCTCTCCAAAGTTTCTACGTTGTGCTAGCTTCTCTACTTCTCCTGCTTCCTCCTCTATTCTGCCAGATCTGCTAGCTATCTCATCCGCGTAGCGCTGTGCGCTATTCGGCGTGTCTCTTGTAGTTATCCAAGTTCACTGTCTCTCAAGGACTCAAGATTTCAAGCAAGATACAAATTTTGCCTTCATTAATCCAGGTTATTTTTATCTAATTAGGTATTTAATATGATATTTGCTTGTTTAATCTTTTAATTTTCGTGGGAACGATATCCACTTACTGTGGTATTACTTGAATGATTCGGTGCACTTGTCGACGTCCGTAAACTTTAATTTTCACTCATCAAATAACATCGAAAAAAAATAAGATAAAAGAACATTAATATTAATAGTATTGATATTGATAATGATAATAATAAAAGAGATAACGATGTTGATAAAATATGATTATACAATAAAAAATAATAGAAATAGAATAATAATAATAATTTCACATTTAAATATAACACTCTAACAATTTATATTTTAAAAAAATACCAATATCACTCCAATATTAAAAATAAAAAATTCTCTTCTCAACCCATGTGTTGCATGCTTGCATAGTTGTATGCTCTTTGTATTCTCTCTAATAAACAACTTTGTATCACATCTTAATTCGGAAAAAAATTAGTTCCTCGCTATACATGCAGTCGGAATAAAATATTATATTATTACTAGTAAGTAGTTACCTGTCCAGTCGTCCACCGTAATGGACTCCACACTCCACTCGGATGTCGATGTAAGATTGGAAGCGAATTGAATTGAGGCGAATTAAGGTGAGTTAGACCAAGTTCAAGTTCAGCTCACAAAAATTAAATTTGGCTCACGGCTCGCTTTATTAATAATCGAGCCTAATTTTTAAGCTCAAGTTTGGCTCATCGAAAGCTCACGAGCTGACTCGAACTTACGAGTTGACTCAAATAATAAAAACATAAATACATAATTTATAATTTTATATCAATAAATTATAACATATATTTGAAAAAATATTTAAAAAGATCAATTTTATATATTATTATCTATCAATAAATTATAATTTTTTTTATTTATGTCCTACATTAAAAGTATATGTAAAAAATAAATATAAAATTTTAAATAATTAAGATCATTAATATATATATATATATATAATATTAAAAATATAGATTAAATGCATATAAGATATGTGTATATATATATATATATATATATATATATATAATCGAGTCAGCTCACGAGCTAATGAGCTGAGCTTATCCAAGCTCAAGTTCGGCTCATTTAATTTATGAGCTCAATTCCAAGTTCAAACTTGGCTCACTAGCTCACGAGTTTAGCTTATCGAGCTATTAACGAATCGAGCTCAAGCGAGCTCATGAGTTGGCTTGACTCACTTCCAGCCCTATACCCATATTGGAAACATCTTTTCAAAGGACCATATTATCTTTAGGGTAGTTTTTGCAGCCAAAATATTAATGAGTAAAGATAGCTAAAAATTATTTTCAAATGAAATAATGATATCTCGTGGATTTAGTTTCACAATTTTTTAATATTTTGAAAAATGGTTAAGAATATACAATAATTACTAAAAGGTTAATTTGTAGATAAAATTATCATTTGAGGTTATTTTATGTGTTGTTAAATCTTAGATAAAAATATTATTGAGCCATTATATAAAATAAAATCAAAATTGTTCAAGTACAAAGTTCAATAGTTATTTTGGCACTATTATAAAATAAAGTTTATTTCTTCAATAATTAGTTCCTTAATTTATTTGCATTTCTCTCAAAAAAAAAAAAATAATCGTAAAAAACATTATAATACCCTATAAATTTTATGAAGGGAACAAAATTAGTATTTTTTTTGTGAGATATATTTATAAGCTTTATTTTTTATATTTGTTTAAAAAATGGTTAGATTGTGGGAGTGTTCTTTTTTTTAATAATTATAAAAAAAATAATGAATTAATATAAATATATTAACATTTGTAAAATATATGTTATAAACATTAAAGTCAGTCATTAGTATAAAATATATGTTAGAATATAAATACACATTTATTATCTGTTATATATTACTGATTTTACAATTAAATTATACCACATATCATTTTCTCATTGTAATTAAAATCAATTTTTTCTCTCCAAAATTAAAGAGTTCTCCTCTCCTCTCTCTCCCTTTCTCTATCTCTCTCATTTGGTCATTCTTTCACTCACTTTATCTCTTCTATGTATCATATCAATTACTAATTACAAATTTAATAATCAAAATATACATGGCATTCTCTAATTACATTAGAATAAAATTAAAATTTTAAAATTGAATATAGCTATATTATATATTACTAACTAATTTAATAACTAAAATGTGACACATGACACTCATTAAAATTTAGAAAAAATATTTTTCTCAAAAATTACTAAACCTCCTTCTTACATTCTCTTATCTATACCTCTTTTTTTTCTTATTTCTCTCTATCATTCGCATTCTATATATAATTTATATTTTATATTAGTAATCTGACAAATCAAAATATGCCACCAAATATTCTTTTATTTTAATTACAATAAAAAATTTTTAACTTCCAAAATTAACAAACTCCCACATCTATTCTTCTTTTTTATCTTTCTCTCTCTTTTCTCTTATTCTCTATTTTTATCTATCCTTTTGTTTTACAAAAAATAAAATTAACAACATAATATAATTTAGGTTTAATTACTCTGTAGGTCCCTATAGTTTCACCAAATTTTCAGTTAGGTCCCTATACTTTTTTTTCTTTTCAATTAGGTCCCTAGACGTTAAATTTTTTTCAATTTAGTCCCTACCATGACAAAATCATTTGAAATAACAGAATATTCTATTAAAAAATCGAATATTCTTATTATTGGGTTAAAATAGCAAACTAACCCACCTCTAATTTTTTAAAATCCCAAAACTACCCTTGACATTTTGTAGAACCCTCGCCAACGTTTTTTCTCTAAAGTCAGTGACGTTTCTCCTCTGTTCGCTGGTGTCGTCGTCATCCTTGGTGACGTGAGCGTCTGTCGTCCATGGTCTGTACTGCACTACTCTGCGTTGTTAGTGGCAACTCCATAACACAGACGTCACTATCGAAGTCTTGGTTACCATACTTTGATTGAAGCTTTTGGTGGAAAAGGCTATCTTGTTGTGACATCTAATGAACTCAAGTCTAATCTTTTTTGGCCCAGAAATCAGCCATTATCAATGTTATTGTTGATCCCTATACTGGTTCAGAGAGTGGGAGGCTGCAACAAAAGAACTGATTTCCAGATGATCTGTATTATACTAAAACTATGTTTTCTATAGTTTCGTTTATATATAGCAAAAATTTTAATAACACAAATTACATAGCCTTGTGGTTTTTTATGATGTACATGATATGATAAAGACACAAATAATATTCCATGAATCTACACAAATATAAAATGTTACATTATCATAATGAATACTTGAATGACGAAAAGTGAATTTTATATATACTTATTATTATTATTTCTGTTTCATTTTATCAATGTTATAGAAATATATTTTATTGAATATTTATAGTTTCACTGAATTTTTAAATTGGTCCCTATACTTTTTTTTTCTTTTCAATTGAGTCTTTGTTTGTTATTTTTTCTTTTCAAGGGTATACAAGCAATTTCATAATTTACTAACATTCTTTTTTACGTTTAACGTTAATCGGGACTAAATTGAAAAAAAAAATTCATGTATAAGGACCCAATGGAAAAGGAAAAAAATTTATAGGGACTTAATTGAAAATTCGGTGAAACTATAGGGACCTGTAGAGTAATTAAACCTATAATTTAAATAAAAAAATTATTATATGCATATTTTTTTGTTTAGCTTTAAATTTTACTACTTATCTTTGTGATCTATGTTTTCACTTTTTTTAAAAATATTTATTATATATAATTTAAAAAAATACTAATATTGTGATTAAAAGTTAGAATTGATATAATTTTTTTTATGCTAATACATAATTATATTTTTATATAAAGAGGGTAACAAATATTATTTTTAAATAACAAACATAAAAATTAATTATTTTTATTTGTGCAATAGACTTAACACCTAATTAAATATAAGAGTATACAAGTTAAATTTTTTCAAATTTTAGATAAAAAATGTTAAAATTAATTATTAATAAAAAATTAAACTTTTTATATGAAAATAATAACTAAAAATTTTATTGTTAATTTTGGAAGCTAAATAAATTACAATAAAAGAATATCTGTTGATCTATTTTGATTTGTCAAATTACTAATATAAAATATAAATTATATATAGAGTGCCAATGATAGAGAGAAACAGGAAAAAAAGAATGGTAAATAAGAGAATGTAAGAGGGAGGTTTAGTAATTTTGAAAGGAAATATTTTCTCTAAATTTTAATAAGAGAGTGTCATGTAACATATTTTAGTTATTAAATTAGTCAGTAATATATAAATACAATATATAATATAGCTATATTCAATTTTAAAATTTTAATTTTATTTGAATGTAATTAGAGAGTGCCATGTTGTATATTTTGATTGTCAAATTTGTAAATAAGAGAAGGAATAAGAGAGATAGAAAAAGGGAGAGAGAAGAGGGAAGAATTCTTTAATTTTGGAGGAAAAAAATTGATTTCAATTGCAATGAGAAAGTGACATGTGGTACATTTTGGTTATAAAGTTAATAGTATATAATAGATAATAGATATAATAGATGTGTATTTATATTCTAACATGTATTTTAGGGTAAAATGCATATATAAACTACTTGGAAGCTAATATTACACATATCTACCAAAATAAAAAACGTTACAAAGATTTACCAAGTATTTTTATGTAATTCGAATGATTATAAAATCCAATACTAATTTGAAGCCATGCAATTTGAATTATGCATGGACGAAATGTTTTAGTAATTCAAACGAGGGAGAATAGAACTACATACTCGTGAATACAACTCTAATTTGAAGTGGACTAATTCGAATTACCACTAAGTAGCAGACCAAGGTAATTTAAATTGGTCTCATTCGAATTACCAATGAATGCCCTATAAATATAGTTCGAGTTCAGCTTTTTTTTAATGCATGGAATATAAAATATATTTTATAAAATTTTAAATTATTAATTTTTTAATAAATTTATTTAAATTATATCACAAAAAATATTTTATTTCATGCAAAACAATTAAAAAAATGGTTTAAAAAATGTTAGGAGTACTATAAATTATCATTGAAATTTTCAATTCGTCGGTAGTTATCGTTAGATTCTGCGACGGATTCTTTGCCTAAAAACTATTTAATTACGGACGGAATTTTCCACCGGTAATTTTGGTACTCCATTATTTTCTTTTTTGCCTAATTACCATCGAATTTTTTGGAATTCGACGGTAAATTCAATTTTTCTTTTGAAAAAATTGCACAATTACTAGCCTTTTTTTGCATAATTAATAGTCAAATTCTAAATAATAGGAACTAAATATGGTAAATTAAATATCAAGTGTACAAATAAAATAAAAAGTCAAATAAATAAAATACAATGAAACAATTTAGAACAAAACTCTAATCTAAAGATCTTGATAGTCGTTGTCGTCGTGCCCCCAGCTGGTCCTGCTGAGACGGCAGACTAGACGGTGATATCGATGCCTTTCCAGCGCACATCTAATCTTGGTACACCGCCATCTATTGCTCCATCTGATGAAGGCGCTCCAGCTCTCGCCTCCACTCCAGCTTGAGAAAATATGTGTCTGACATGCTCGTGAGGATTTTCTGATACCTCTCCTCAGACTGCTATAGCTGTTGAGCGATCCTGATGGTGAAGGCTCCAGGTGAGCTCCAGCACCTACTCCCTCAAATCGATGTTGTCCTCAGGATCGACTGGCCGGCTGGTGGTAGAGGCGGATGAAGGTCTCAATGTGGAGGCGCAAAGGTTGTCGGCGAAGAACAATCCCAATTTGTAGATGCAATTCTTGTATGGCGGCTCAGATGCAGTCTCGCGCCAAATCGTGTCAATATCGACTTCTGATGCAGCAGAGTTGTTTTTTTGTCTCCAGTATACTGAGATTGTTAGGTTGCGGTCTCCAATCTCTGCGTGCGGGACTCCTGTGTAACACATGTCATGAATACGACTACAGTTAATTGAAGACTTTATATCACATTATGTTTACTCACATAATGATTCACAGTCCGAAGATAAGAAATTCTCTCCTTGTTCTCCTTCAAGGTGTATGTGAGTATACTTGAAGATCTCCACCATCATCACATCACAATCCAACGACTTAGACTACACATGTTAAATTATATGTTAAATCAAGTAATAATGACATTATATTTTAAAGACAAAACAAACTTAATAACAAAATGAAACAAGTTATATACCAGCCTGACCTTTGTCTTCATGAAAGTCGTTAACATACCGGTATGCTTCGACGACTTAACGAGGCCCTGCTAGCTCTATTTATGATATGGCGATGGCTATACCCTTTATTAGTCTCCCAATGGACATACATTTACTTCTTAATGTCAGGACGAAGCCGAATAGTGAGGTGGTTATGCCTTTCACGTACGTCCTCCACCATCTGCTGAAGCCGCCTAGCATCCGATGGTCGAAGATCTCCTGATAATGGTATCGCGAGTCTTATTCCATGTAAACTTCTCCTATAGAAAGGACATTTAGCACTAGTTAATCAAAATTAAATATATAATTAAACAAAATAGAAGATATAAACAAAAGTTTGAAGATGCTAAATTTTTACCGCCCACTTCTAAAATAATCGCTCTCTAGTCTCAGCATGAATCTTTTTGTAGCTCAGTCATAGGTGGTTCGTATGTAACGACCCAACTTCCAATGCATCATGATCGTACCAAAAGTAAGGCACTACTAACTTATTTTTCTTATTAACTATTTAATATTGAGCCTTTAGTTCAATATTAGGTTTCAATTTTTAAGAAAATGCCAGAAAATTTTGTTTTCAGTTCATTAAAAATCGTATATCAAAGATCACCAAGTAATGATAATCACATAATTACTAATAATAATAAATCTTATACAGGTAAATCAAAATAAAAATTAGATACAACACTTATACCTCTGTATAAAATAAAAATCTTAAGCAATAAGCGAGGAAATTCTATAAAGTAACTTAACTCATACATAAAGTCAAATAATCGCCCGTAGTTTCAAACTGAGTCTTCAAAACTGTGTTACTGAAAGGGTGGAAGATTCTGGGGTGAGAACAAATCTCACATTCTCAGTAGAGGCGGAAATACCATCATTTAAGACCAATCATTATCGATTAAAATCAAAGAAAACCAAAATTCACATATTCAATCCATTTCACCAGAAGTCCAAAAAAAGCAACCAATTCAATAACAACACAACATATTAATTTCAACAGAGAATCATTTACATCACAGGCATTTATCTATTTGCATTAATCTACTAAAATTATCAGATACTCAAAACCCAAAATATTTTCTTATTAAAATAAACACCCAACCTCGGCTGACCAAGCTCACAGCAATTAAAAGGCAATAAACCCCTTTCCTATCAATTCGCGGTAGCAACACCAAGATTCACCATTTACGGTTATAGCAATTTGACCCTGAGACATCAGAATTTCAGAATTTCCAGTAACAATTAACCAAAACACTAACAGTGATAGTTTTAAAATAGGTTCAACTTACTGCAATAAAAGAACGAAGCAACAACCACTTCGAACAGTTCCGGTAACTTCCACCGCATGCAATCCTAGTAAATTAACCCTGCGACACCCAAACCTTAAAATCCTCAGCAACAAATTATCAGAACAATAACAGCAAGAGCTTCGGAGTGAGAGCAACTTACTGTCATGAAGAAGAACGATGGAATGGAGCAACAGCTTCAACGGTGACCTCCTGCAGCAATAGCACCGTTTTTCGGTAGCTAGAGGTGCGGTAGCGCTCTTCTTCCTCTGTGCGTCCCTGATTCGCACGTCTTCTCTCTGTTCCCTGGCCGGCGACACACAACGGTGACAGAGGCGTGGATGGCGGCGACAAGCTTCCTCTCGGCGATGCCTCCTCCAACGGCAGTGAGACGCGGGCAGTGGCGGTGCGGAACACCGGCAACAGCGCACGTGTGTGGTGAGGATGGAGCTTCCTTCCTCTTCTCTGTCGATCTCTCTTTCTCTTCTGCTTCTCGGCATCCTGATCCTTGACAATGATAGGACAACGACGCATAGATAGCAGTGGCGGGTGGTTCGATGGTGAGCTCCAGAGCATGGTGCGGTGCAGTGGCGGCGCGGGTTCCTCGTCGGTGCTGCTTCTTCCCCTCTCTTTCTTTCCTTCCCTCTGCTGGTTCTCTCTCTTTCTCCCTTTTCTTTCTTTCTTTCTTTCTTTCTTTCTTTCTCAATGGATGGCTGAGGGTTTTGGGAAGGGAAAAATGGCGGCGGGGTAAAAGGGTAAGGGTTAGGGTTTGTGTGTTTGATTTTAGAATTAGGGTTTGATTTTGGGCAAATTGTAAAATTAAGAACTTTTAGGCAAATTTGGGTTTGTTAAATTTTAATAAAGTTATGGGATATTGTATTAAATTGAATTATAAATTAATCCCTTAAAATTATTTTAAAAATATTATTTAATTATCAACTTAAAATTTATTTTCAAATAAATACTTCAACTCAATAATTAGATATAATAAAAATCAATTTCTTTTATAATCATGAAATAAAGTTAAAAACCTAATTATTCAACTTAAAGCATGTAAAATTCTTCTTATTGTTCAATTACTAAAGTTCTAAATCATAAATAAGAAATTGCTTAATTTATATATAAAATCTCTTAAAATATAATCTTAATTAAATATAATAAATCATAAACAAATTTATTATTTAATTTTATAAAAAGCCAGAGTCTTACACCCTACCCCACTTATAAAAATTTTTGTCTTAAAAAATTAAAGTAATACATAACATATTACATAGTTTTAATACTTTTCTTTTGAATACTTTAGAAAAACAAGAAGTTTTGGCATATATACAAATTTTCATATACCGGATAAGCTATAAAACTTAGATATAAAAGAAGAGTGTGATGTAAAGCAAAAGTTACAAGACAGGTTCAAAACCAAGAAGTTACATGGTGTCAACATCAACGGTTTTAACATAGCTCACTATCACAACTATCAACTGTACTTTATCGAGCAAAACATCTAAAAATTCTCACCCTTATCATGCAATCACTTCACAAACTCACTACCGGTTACAAGTTTAATATCAACCAAACTCTCTTTCGCGTGAATCAAAGCTCCACAACTCCCTATGATGTCACATACTTACAAGCTTCACCTTCCGTGTTTATGAACCGTGTCCTAAAGAACTAACGTATTTGCTTCCTATGCCTAGAGATTGCATGTAACACCAAAACAAATCTCGAGTTTATTCAGAAGGACACAAGATTTTAGAAAGGAATAACAAGCGATGAGGACAACACTCAAAATGATTTAAAAGAATGAATGAAATTTCAAGTAAACAAGGATAAACAAGTAATGAAGATTATCGGAAAGGAATAAATTGACAGCTACAAGGATAACTCTTGAATTCAACAAAATCCAATAGGATCAATAACAAGAAAACCGGCGTATTAGTTTAAAATAGATTCATACTGAGCTGAAAAAGTATGAGATTTTATAAAAAAGAAATATTAAAGCCAAAACTGCCTCTGAATACGCATAAGATGCAAAGCATAGAGCTAATATATCAAATCATAACTTAAGAAATGAATCTAAATCAGAAAATTTTGCTAGAAACAATAATAAGGAAGATAATATATTGATCGAAGCAAGTTCTAATTAAATTAGAGTACAAAGTTCACATAGGAAAAACGCAAAATTGAGAAACATAACATCAAGAATCTAGAGGATGATTAGAAATACAATCTGACAGAGAATCAAACCGCATTTCAAGAGAAGGAATTGAAACAAGGAATTTCAATGCAACTGATAGAGGAAATGATAACACCAAGCACAAATAAGGATCATACGTCAACTAACTTCAAGAATTAATTTCTAACGCTCCCAAAACCCATTATTCGCATCATTTATTAATTCTGTTTTATCTATGATAACCCATTAACTTTTTCGTTCACATAAACCATCAACATTAAGTTGGCCAGACTTAACATCAACAGATATGCAACGGTAAGCTAACATCGTTAATCAATAGACAGTCATGTGCTTAAAGCTCTAATTCTTGTTATCCGGACAAGACCTACTACATGACAAATACTCAGAGTATGCAATGAAACATAGTCAGTCCATTCCCAAGGCTCTAATCAAGATGAACTGCTTTGATACTATATTGTAACGACCCAACTTCCAGTACTTCATGATCGTACCAAAAGTAACGCGTTACTAACCTGTTTTTCTTATTAACTATTTAATATTGAGCCTTTAGTTTGATATTGCATTTCAATCTTTAAGAAAATGCCAAAAAATTTTGTTTTCAATTCATTAAAAATCATACATCATAGATCACCAAGTAATGATAATCACATAATTACTACTAATAATAAATCTTATGCAAGTAAATCAAAATAAAACTCAGATACAACACATATCCCTCTGTATAAAATAAAAATCTTAAGCAACAAGCGAGGGAATTCTATGAAAGTAACTTAACTCATAAATAAAATCAAATAATCGTCTGCAGCTTCAAACTGAGTCTTCGAACCTGTGTCACTGAAAGTGTGGAAGATTTTGGGGTGAGAACAAATCACACGTTCTCGATAGGGACGGAAATACCATCATTATCGATTAAAATCAAAGAAAACCAAAATCCATAGATTCAATCCATTTCACCAGAAATCCAAAAAAATCAACCAATTCACTAACAAACACAACATATTAATTTCAACAGAGAATCATTTACATCACATGCATTTATCCATTTGAATTAATCTAGTAAACTTATCAGGTATTCAAAGTCCAAAATATTCTTATTAAAATAAACCCCCTACCTCGTCTGACCAAGCTCACAGCAATTAAAAGGCGATAACCTTTTCTTTCAATCCACGGTAGCAACAACAACATTCACCGTTTGCGGTTATATCAATTTGACCCTGAGACATCAGAATTTCAACATTTCCAGTAACAATAACCAGAACGCTAACAATGATAGTTTTAGAATAGGTTCAACTTATAGCAATAAAATAGCAAAGCAGTAGCCACTTCGAACCGGCCCGGCAACAGCTCCGACAACTTCCACCACATGCAATCCCAATAAATTAACACTACGACACCCATACCTTAAAATCCTCAACAACAAATTACCAGAAAAATAATAGCAAGAGCTTCAGAGTGAAAGAAACTTATTGTCATAAAGAAGAACGATGGAATGGAGCAGCAACTCCAATGCCGACCTCCTACAGCAATAGCACTATTTCCCGGCAGCCAGAGGCGAGGCGGCGCAGCCTCCAGCAACGACAGTGGCGAATGGTGGCGCTCTTCTTCCTCTGTGCGTCCCTGATTTGCATGTCTTCTCTCTCTTCCCTAGACGGCGACGCACAGTGATGACAGAGACGTGGATTACGGCGACAGGCTTCCTCTCGGCAATGGCTCCTCCTTTGGTAGTGAGACACGGTGGTGGCGGTGCGGAACAGCAGCAACAGTGCACGTATATGGCGCGGATGGAGATTCCTTCCTCTTCTCCGATGACTTGATAACAGGTCAGCAACGCAGGGATGGCACGATACGGTGGCGGCGCGGGTTCCTCGTCGGCGCTGCTTCTTCCCCTCTCTTTTTCTCCTCCCCTCCGCTGGTTCTCTCTCTTTCTCCCTTTTCTTTCTTTCTTTCTTTCTTTCTCGATGGGTGGCTGAGGGTTTTGGGGAGGGGAAATGGCGGTGGGATAAAAGGGTTAGGGTTAGAGTTTTGTATGTTTGATTTTAAAATTAGGGTTTGATTTAATACAAATTGTAAAATTAGGAACTTTTAGGCAAATTGGAATTTGTTAAATTTTAATAAATTTAAGGGATATTGTATTAAATTGAATTCTAAATTAATTCTTTAAAATTATTTTAAAAATATTATTTAATTATCAACTTAAAATTTATTTTTAAATAGATACTCTAATTCAATAATTAGAGATAATAAAAATCAATTTCTTTTATAGTCATGAAATAAAGTTAAAAACCTAATTATTCAACTTAAAGCATATAAAATGCTTATTATTGTTCAATTACTAAAGTTCTAAATCATAAATAAGAAATTGCTTGATTTATATATAAAATCTCTTAAAATATAATATTAATTAAATATAATAAATCATAAACAAATTTATTATTTAATTTTATAAAAATCCGAGGTCTTACATATCATATATTAGTTTGATGACATTAGTACACTCCTGTGTACATACATGGTTATTTGGCGCAAACCTATTAATAGAAAATTTAAGATTAGTAGTTTACTAAAAAATTATTTGAAGTAATCTATACACTTCAATTATATTTAGATTTTTTAAAAATTTTGGCAGAATTTTATCTATAACTAGAATGTGCCAAAAAATCTATCCATCAATAATTCACTTAAACAATTCACAAACAAACCAATAGAATTATATGACATAAGCAACAACATTCATCAACAATCTAGAATTCACAAACACTTTCAGCAATTCAAACCTACTAACCTAAATTGAACCTATCTTAACAACCTGAATCCACTAAAACTATAAAATTGAGTGTAACTAAATTAAACTAACTCACTAAAATGAAAAACTTAAGATTAACAACCACATATGTTGAATAATCTCCTCAAAATAGTTTGCCTATAAAATACTTAAAATAGTACTCACACCGTTAAACTATCAAGCCAAATCGTCATCTGTACGATAGGAGGTGGTGGAGAGACATCTGAATAGGATTCTTGAAGATTGTGGGATTGGCGCAGCAGAAAGAGCCACGTAGTGGGGATTAGGGACTATGATGAATGGCTAGTCCTATGCACCCATTGCCTATGACGTCACAGGAGTAGTCGAACTAGAGGGAGATGATTGAGAAATTCCATGGGTACCAATAGAAATTTTTCCTTTACCACGACCACGAGGCCGATCCATAACACCTCTACCTGTCGTCATGTCTGAAAAGAGCATACCAATTAATATAAATCCTCCCACATTTATATTATTTGAAAAAAAATTTAACATAACCTCCCCTAAAAAAGTAATAATTTTCATAGTGATAAACCGTACAACAATCAAAACAAATTCTAGAAAAAATCAACCGTAAAATTAAAACTCAAAAACAGCCACAACACATTAAAAACAACCTAACAAACAATAATAAAATACGAAACTTTAAAAAGTTAGAACCCTTGAATCTAGACCTAACTAATTCATTAGAGAATCTATTTTCAGACTTTAGAACTACGAAATCATGCATATCATCAAGCATTGAGAATTCAATAAAGATTTTAATTTAGAACATTTCTCTTTTCAATCTTTAGTTACTTAACCTTAAAGATACCAAATTACCAATTATTTTAGTCTAATATCAATGATGTTCTCTTTCTAACTTCACTCTTAGATTAATGAGATTAGATATTATCTAAGCTTAAGGTTAAAAATATGTAGCTGTCTCTAAATTTAAGTTCTATTCGGACTTATATGATTTACTTTGTTAACTAATTAGTTGAGTACCTAACTAATTAAGTGTTTTAATTTATTCATCATCAAACTAATTTTTATAAGTTCTCTAACTGATCCTAAATTATCATTTTAGCTCTTATTACCAATACTTACTAAACATAGAATTCAAACAACAAAATAAACAAATCAATTTAGAATATATTCTCAACTTCCAACACCATCTAATATCAATGGTCATTAGAAATTCATAATACTAAGTCAGAACCAAATTTAAGAAGTGAAAGAAGGGAGTGCTACCTGAAAGGAGCAACGACAGAAGCGGCACCAGCAACGGCAATTTGACAGAAACGATGCAGAGAGACGAAGAAGGAGAGCTAGATGACGAGAAGGGGCTATCGGAGGGGGCTGCCAGAGAGAATGTTGAGAGAGAGATGAGAGGGTTAGAGAGAGAAAGGGAGGCGAGAGGGTGAGTAGAGAGAGAGAGAGTAGTTCGAAGAGAGGGGGAAGAGGGTTCGTAGTTCGAATTTAGGGCATGCTTACTATCGAATTTTACCGGCAAATTTATCCGACGGTATATCTTTGCATGTGACCAAAATTTAATGTTTCGCTAATCAATGTTACTGTCAGATTTATTCACCTGTAAATCTGACAGTAATCGTGGCGCCATTTTTTTCGCTTTTTCTTCTAATTATTATCGTCGAAATTACCGTCAAAAAACAGAATCCTTTGGTAACTTTTTTTCCGAAGAATTTATTATCAAATCCGCCAGTAAATCCGCAGGTAATCCCGCAGCTAACATGCACCTCTAAATCCGACAGAAAAGCCGACGATACTCAGCATTTTCTTGTAGTTCACACTACTAACGCTGCTATTTCTTCTTCTTCTTCTCCTCATTCTTTTTTTTCATCTTTCTCTTTCGTTATCGTCCTCTTCGTTACCTCATTCTTTTCTCATTTGATTTATTCTTTTTATTTTTTTCTACTGTTCCTTCATTATCATCATCATCACCACTACCACCACCACCATTCTTCTTCTTCTTAGTTAAATATCACACAATTAGATTAACAATAAGAAAAATACATCGTATTTCTATGTCAGGGTTAAGAAGTTAAAAAATTTTAGTATTATTTTTTCTGAAATATTTTGCACAATTCAAAATTTTCTTCCTTTTTCTCATCATCACCATCATCTTCTTGTTGTTATTGTTGTTGTTGTTGTTGTTTTGGTTAAAAATGACATAAAAATTTTTGGTAAATAACAAAAGAAATCTTTAAAGAATCACAAGTCCAAAATCTTAACTCACTCAACCAACAAAATACATTTGAATATGTTTTAGAACAAAACACTACTATATCAATTTATTATAAATGACACATAAATGGCTAGACTCTTATATGTGAATCAATACCATCCAACTATTTCAATGATAAAAAAGTACATCATTTAATTGGAAATGACATAGTAGAGAAATTTTGCTGTCAAAATAAAAAATTTTCTGTGTCACGATTAAAAAATATTGGTGCTATTTTTGTGATGAATTCTGTACAATTCAAAACTCTCCTTCCACTTTCTTCTCTTTCTACTCTTCTTCTTATTTTTTTTTTGTTTCACATCTCATAATTCTCAGTTCACCCTCTTAACAAAAACTTGTATCATAATTAGGTGTCAAAATTAAGAAACTTCTTGTGTCACAGTTAAAAATTTCGGTATTTTTTTAATAAATTTTACATACTCAAAACTCCTCATCCTCTTCTTCTTTGTCATCATCATCTTCTTTTTTCTTGTTTCACCTTCTTATAATTCATCTTATTTTATCTATTAACATGAATAAAAGTAAGAAAAGAAGAAGAAAAATCAAATAAAGAAAAAAATATATAATGCTGAAAAATTATCAGGAATAGGAAAAAAAGACAAAAATATACCGCAATAGTAATAAAAGAACCACGATGAGAAAGAAATACGCAAAGAGAAAAGAATCGCAGAATACAAACGTTCACATAAATGGGGAGTTGGAGCGTACCTAATATGCTTTCACTAATGAAACTAGTTTTTGTTGGATTTTAACTAATTTGATTGGATTTAATTGCCAAAAAAAACTTAAATGTGTAGCGAAATTGATTATTCTATTAAATTTTCCAAATGCAATTACAACATATTTACGAAAAAAATTTAGGAGTCGATAATTTTAATTTAATTTAATATTTTGAGTTCAATAATTTACTACTATATTTTTAGTATACATTTTTAAATACTAATGATTAATTGTGGAGTTAAATCTTAAAATAGTCTCTGAACTTACATTCGAATCTCAAAGTGATCCCTGAAATTAATAATTACTCAAATTCGTTCCTGAAATTGTCCTTTGGGACTTATAGTAGTCCCTAAAATAATTTTCGTCCATCCTTGCCATTGGACTGGACTTAAAATGTCGTCGTTTCCTTTCTTTCTTTACCACTTACATCATCATTCATCACAGCACCACCACTTTCATCTCTTCCCAACAGCCACCACTCCCGACATCATCATCATCACCACATCAAGAAACCACACTTCACCCTACCATCAACTCTCTCCTTTCTCCTCGTCTTCTTTCTCTAAAATTTTTTTCTCTCTTTCTCTCTCTCTCTCTTTTCTATCTCTGCAACTTCTGATATGTTGATCTACCTTTCTCTGTCACCACTATCCCTCATTACCACGATTACGCCTCTCCTTTGTCCTAACTAGCAAACATCATCAACCTAAATAACAACAATCACGAGAGAGAGAGAGAGAGAGAGAGAGAGAGAGGACGGCGAGCAGATCGAGCGATACCATGGACGAAATCGGGCAAAAAATCTCCTTGGGATAGCATGATCTCTATTCGATAGGAGTCGTGGAGGTCACAGAAACAGAACGCGACAGAGCTTCAAGCGGAGATCCATGTAGTAGAGGGAAGGAGGGCAATGCAAAAGAAACATGACGAGACCAAGGACAATGGTCAAATTGTGAGGTCAGAGTGGAGGAGGAGATAACAGTAGCGGCCGGCGGAGCTTTAAATATCATCACAACGCCTCACCATTAACCAAGGAGCAGTGCCTAAGTTCATCTGAAGCAGAGGGATGTGATACCGGGTTGTAACTAAAGTTCTATCTGGTTGGGTGTGTTTTCGAGATGGAGACCGGCGAGAGGTGGCTATAGAGAGGGTTGAGGAAAGCTAGAGTAGTGTTGAGTGCTGAGTGTGAGAGAGTAGGGTTGGGGAAGGGGACTCAAAAGGATTTTCTTTATATACAAAACGACGTCGTTTCAGACTTTTTCAATGGTAAGAATGGACGAAAATTATTTGAGAGACTATTATGAGTCTCAAAAAAAAATTTTGGAGATAAATTTGAGTAATTATTAAATTCAGATATTACTTTAAAATTCGAGTGCAAATTCAGAGATTATTTTAAAATTTAACTCTTAATCATGAATAAAAACAATAAACTACGCTTGTCATATAGTATTATTGATACAATAATAGCATGCACCATTCTAAAATGAAAAACAGAGAGTAGAATTTCTAAAGAAAAACTCAAAGAAGAAGACATAAAAGAGACAAATATTTCCGATTTTAGACGTTGAAAGTTGAAAGATCATCTTGGTGGTAGAGCTGAACGGAAGGTTCAACAGAAGCATATTGAAGCAGGTCTTGGTTACACTCAAACCTTGCCATGTGCTGCTCTTCCATGTTCACAAGCACTTCCATCCCTTTCCCATCTCTCGCATCCATAAAAACCACACCGTTCTTGAAATTCGAAATGGACGCTATCCACACCGGTTTCCCCCACCCAAAATCCGCCTCGTACGTTGAAAACCTGCACCAACTGGAAAGTGTCATCAATTCGAACTTCAAATCCCTGGGAGCCTCCGAGTCTCGTTTGAGTATCTCGCCGATGAAATCCAAGTCCCTATATTTTCCTCCATACTTCTTCAACTGCATCTCACTACCAACCATCCCCTGTTTCATCTTGCTTACCAACTCCGGGAGCTGATCCGTCTTAGAGGCGCAAAACAGGAAGAACGTTATCATGTTCCCTAAGGTTTTGCTGGGAACAGGAGGATCGATCCTCTTGCGGAGATTCACCGTAACGGTGCTTAACAACGGCGAGTTAGGGCTTAACCCCAGTGCAGAAGCCGCACACTTGCAAATCAGTGCTGCCACCGCTTCAAACCTTGTCGGAAGAATCGGTGCAGCCGTGGCTTTAAGGGCTTCGATCTTCGAAGCTTCGAACACGAACCTCTTGCAGACCGATTTCGGGAGACCGAAGTAGGGTTTTTCTTGGTAAACCGGCAGGTCTCCTTGAGGAAAAACGGACACTCCGGCGTCCAGTAAGGGCGGAGAGGGTAGTGGGTGGTTCTGATGTTGGTAGTGGTTGGTGATGGCGGCCCAGTCGTTGACGAAGTTGATGAGAGTGGAAATGTCGCCGAGCTTGTGAGTGACGCAGACTGCAATTGCAATTCCGCCGCAATGGAAGCAGTTGATTTGAATGGCCATGATGGGATCGTGGTCTGGATTGTTCATATTTGTCCAGGCCAAATTGTCTGGAAACAGAGGAAGCAGATTAGGCTGGATTGGGTTGTTGAGAAAGTGAGAGAGATGGCATTTGAGTTTTGTGACGAGCAATGGCACTCCTTGGTCGTTGCAGTCAATGGCGAGTCTACCTTTGAACCTGCCTGCAATTGGGTAGTACATTGAGAGAGCTTCGGGTAAGGATTTCTTGAGGAGGGCTAACTTGGATTCTTGGTTTTCAATTTGTTTTGGATGGTAAAAGTAAATCATCGGCATGTATTGGGCAGGAGTTGTCACATCCAAGAAGGAGAGAGGGTAAGTTTTTAGGTGTGGAGGAGTGCCTGAACTTGGTTTCATGGTTTCTTTGTATATTAACTCCATTTCCATGGCTTCTACTATTAAAGAAAGGGTGATTGCTTCTCTGTTTACTCACAACCAACCTGCTTCTCATATTACATGGTTTTATATAGCGGGTCATTAGGAGGGTTAGTACCCCATTTTTTTTTTGTTAATAAGAAATCATATTTGCATTATTTATTTATTTTTTAATTTCTCTTGTACATCTTTAATTTTATATTTTATGAATTCTTACTTCTTACCGATCATTTTTAACATAAAAGTGAAATATGTTTTGTTTTGAAATATTTCTATAAGTCCAATATTAAAGAATTGAATTAAGAATATAAGAACTTTTAAAAAACCAATTTGATAATTAAATATTTTCTCGTATTTTAAAAAGGACATTAATTCTTCATATTTCATTCTATTACTTAATAATTCAATTTTACGAGGTTAATTGTTACATTGTAACTATTATTTTACTATGGTTTAATTATTCTGTTGCTCTTATAGTTTTGTAAAATTTTTAATTAGGTCCGTATGCTTTTTTTCTTTTTAATTGGGTCTCTGCATCAAATTTTTTTTCAATTATGTCTCTCTTGGTAGTAATTGACTTAATTGTATAGGGAACCAATTAAAAAAAATTAGTGTAGGGACTCGAATAAAAGGAAAAAAAAAGTATATGGACTCAATTAAAAAAAAAATTGGTGCAGGGACCCAATTAAAAGAAAAAAAAGTATAAGGACCTAATTGAAAATTTCATGAAACTATAAGGACCAATAGAATAATTATACCTTCTACTATTAAAGGCGAATGTTATAACATTGACTATATATAGGTCTAAAAACATCATATGAAGAAGACCACAATAAGACATCAAACATCTTATTATGATGAGACTTGAGAGTTGCTCATGAAAAGAACAATCCACATAAGAGAAACTTGTAACATCATAACCTCATAGTATATGTGCTATTCTAAATATGCACACTCAGGTATAATATCTAACTTAGTTCTTTTTACGACCTATGCTAACTTGAGTGTCGGAGTCCTTACAAAAATATCCCCATCATTGGAAATGACGAACTCGAGATATTAGGAACTCGGAATAGGAGGATGATGACAACATCGTGTCTCCAACCTACTCTCTACAATTTTATTCAAATAACTTCTAAGCTCGAAAGAGGAAAAATACTTTTGAACATGTATAAAAAATTATATGTTGTTAGAAAGATAAGAGAGAACAGTAGAGAAAGGATCTATGTCTATTTAGATTGTGTGAAATGATACAATATAAAAGTGTATTTATAAGTGCTAAGTGAATCGATATAATAAAGACAAAATATATGCTAAATAATTATAATAAATGCTAATTGATCCTAATATATTCTAACATCTTCCCTCAAACTCAAGTGACAACTTGAGTTTAAAACTTATTTAAAATAACGAAATAAAAAAAACTGCACAAATTGATGGAATGGATACAAATGGAACTGCCGGGAGAAAATACAGACGGAACTGCCGGAAAGAAGCACAGATGAAACTGTTGGAAGGAAGTGCAGACGGAACTACCACAAGAAAATGCAGACGAAACGCAGATGAAACTGCCACAAAGAACTATAGACGGAACTACCACAAGAAAAGCGCAGACGAAGCTGCAAAAAAGATGGCAAACTGTGAAAAGATGGTAAAATGTTAGAAGATGACGAACTGGTGACGAAAAATATATAGTTTCTCTATGAGAATAGGTAAACAACAGATGACAATGGTGTTTGATTTATTAGAGTCGGAAAGACACAAGATAGA
This sequence comes from Arachis stenosperma, assembly GCF_014773155.1. Lineage (NCBI taxonomy): Eukaryota > Viridiplantae > Streptophyta > Magnoliopsida > Fabales > Fabaceae > Arachis > Arachis stenosperma. The sequence goes on along the minus strand of NC_080379.1, from coordinate 170,168,341 downwards.
GAAGATAGGCTAATCGGTGAGATGAAAAAGTATCAAAGAAATGACAAAAAATAAGAAAAAATAACATAAAGAAAAAGTGTGAAAAAAATACGGTGATTTCACAAAAAAAATCTATCATCTTTAAGGAGGATATTATGGTTCTAATACCATGTTAGAAAGATAAGAGAGAACAGGAAAAAAAGATTTGTGTTTATTTAGATTATATAAAATAATATAATATAAAAAGATATTTATAAGTGTTAAGAAAATCTATATAATAAAAATATAATATATGTTAAATAATTCTAATGAATACTAATTTATTCTAATATATTCTAACATATATGTAACATTTTTTTTTATAACAAAAGAGGATGAGACTACGCAAATAAGTTAAAAATTAATATTTTGGAACAGACCTCTTTTGTTTTTATTTTTATACCTTTTATTGTTCTCTTTATTTATTTTATTTTGTCATTCTATATATTCGTGTGTATATATATGTGGTTTAATTTATTTTTAATATGTATTTATATTTTAACATGTATTTTATATTGATAACTGATTTTTGTGGCTAATTTTAATATACACATAACATAATCAATATATATATGTATGTGCGCGTGCTCTCTCTTTAAAATGTGCCGCAATTTAACTTGTTTTTTTAACTAAAATTATTATTTGGTATTTATCAAAAATTTCTATTTTTATTCTTGTTTATATTGTATTGAAATTTATTGTGGTTTTAAAATTGTTTGTTAAATTTAAAATTAAGTTAAAATTATTATATATATTTAGATATTTTCACAAAGGATAAGTCGATCTCTTACAATAAAAAAGAGACACTTTGACTCTTAATTATTTTATTTTGAGATAATACGACCATTTTATTAATAAATTTATTTTTGAAAAATTCATTCACCACGGTGGTTAAGTGGAGAAAGATCATAACTGAAATTGATATTGCGAGGAAAAAAAAGTAATTACAATACAAATATCTTTTAAAAATAAAAAAATAATGATAACACGTCGTCTTAAGCAATTTTTAAAATTCTTTTTTATTTATTTTCTTAGGTTTTAATTAAATTTCTTATATTTTCTAATAGAATTTCATAAATAATCAAATATTTATAGTTGGGATAGTGTTTCGAGTATTTGGCTAAAAAATAAGCACGAATTAAAAAAAAATTATAAGAAAAGTACAAGTAAGTACAGCAAAAGCGTGGCCTGAAGAATTAAAATCGTACCCTAAAAATACCCAAACATCCAAATTGCATGCACGTTATCATCAGTCCTGATCTCTTCATACTCAAATGGTCACAACTTGAGTTATAGAGATCCAAATAAGGTAGTTCTAGTTGCATTAAAAAACTAACGTCCAAAACTTTAGAATGATATGCATATGTTTATAGTGGACATTTAGTTTGAAACGCACACTACTATCATCTTTGAGACAGAAAAAAAACAGCACCCCAATCTTCTTCAAATGCATGTCCGGCGGCCTTGGGGATACAAGTAGTCTGTTTTGTCACTTCTAATTTTATATATACAAGTTATTAATATATATATATATATATATATATATATATATATATATATATATATATTAGAGTTTAATTTTAATATATTGACAATGTAAAATATTTTATATAGTTCTATAATTATATTCATTTTTTTGGATGACTATTTGTGCGATCAATATAAAATATAGTTATTTTTAATAATATAATATTACGTAATTAAATGTATGTATAAAATTATTTATACTGACAGTATATCAAAATTAAATTCTATTTTTTATGCTATATATAAAAGATATATATTCCATTCTCTTAACCTTTTGTTAATCATTTATAATATGAAAAGTAAAATTATATAAAAAAATATAATAAAAATAGTGTATATAATATTATTTACTATTTTAATCGAAAAGTATTGTTGTGGAAACGCATTAAGGGATTGGAGTTTGACTATGATAAAAATGTATAAAAAAGTAGTGTATACAATATAATTACTTGATAATTAAAATTTTAGAAATAAAGTATTTCAACTAAAAAAAAGCTAATTTGAAGTATTACTATAATTTAAATAATTCATTTACAAAAATGCCCACATACAAATAGAAATAACATATTCATATAATATAAGCCACGCCCTATACGTTTGAGAGAGAGAGAAAAAAAAAGGGATCCAACAACATTAAAATAAAAATATATATTATGAATTTTTATTGTTACTAATTATATTTAATTTTTTTAATAAATAAATTTGTTTTCATTAAAAATTTTAAAATATTTTAAATTTTTATTCATTTAGACTTTAAGAAAATAATTAAAATGAATTTAGAATTATCAATCATTGAATTCTTCTCAACCCATGTGTTGTATCACTTGTATGCTTGCATAGTTGTATGCTCCTTGGATTTTCCCTAATAACCAACTGTGTATCAGATCTTAATTCGAAAAAAAAAAGGTTCCTCGCTATGCTCCTTGGATTTTCCCTAATAAACAACTGTGTATCAGATCTTAATTCGAATAAAAAAAAAGGTTCCTCGCTATGCATGCAGTCGGAGTAAAGTATTAATTTATTACTAGTCAGTAGTTACCCGTCCACCGAAATGGACTCCACACTCCACTCACACGCGGATGTTGGAAACATCTTTTCAAGGGACCATATTATCTGTTCAGTAATCTAATTATACCTGTTTAATTTGCTTCTTATTGATTAAACTAATCAAACTTATGAGAACACCCGTTCGATTTTGTTGCAAACGGTCTAACCACGTTTTCGGACAAAAATAATGTTGGGATGTGAATTGTTTTGGAAAAGAAATTTAGAAAATAACATAAGTTGGGTTATTAAAGTGAATTACTGTGATTTTGATTTTATTTTTTTTTTGAAAAAAAGATAAATAGGTCTTTGGCCTTTTGATATGTAGACATTTAAGTTTTTAAAGATTTGAAAATATATTTAAATCCTTGACATTTTTAAAATTTGGACATATCGATCCCTCATGTTCACTTGGATCAGTCAGACTCAACGAAAAAATCAAACGTGACTCCCATTGTACTGACCTGGTTGATACGGATGCACACGTGAGAGAGTTTTTAAAATTGGACAAATTAGACTCAATAATCGATATGTCCAGATTTTGAAGAGATCAGAAATTTAAATGTATTTTAAATTCTTAGGAACTTAAATATATACGAACTAAAAAGTCAATGATTGATTTGTCATTTTTTTTTATTGAGTAGTATTTGTTAATGTTCCAAGAGTTATTTAGAACTAAGATGATTTGGGTCTGAACGTGTGGTCCAAACACCTTTAGATGAAAAATCTGATGTCTTTTCCTGCAGGGATGAAGTCGTCTGAGTTCCTCGTGAGGGGGTGGGAGTGTGGTACCTGCAAGGCACTTTGATACTTAAGTTGGCAAGGATTTTAGACAGGTTTTTAGTAAATTAGAGTTCGAAAAATACATGAGACTGTCAGGATATTTATAAGTATAGATGTAAAGTCAATAACTATTTTTTGAGTAGTCTCACCTTTGATGATGGGTTCGGTACTCCTTTTTGTTAGATAGGTTATTAAGATCTCATTTTTAGATGAGTAAGAAAAAAAGTAAGAGTTGATTACTTATTTAGATAAGTAAGGTTGAACTCATGTTCTTGCATCCGACCTCTATGAGGTCGGATAGGTGTTGATCAGTTAACATCTGTTGATTGGGTCTTATTCATTTTGGGCCTGGTTAAGTCATGGGTCAAGGTATAAGCAGTATCTTTGTTTGAGATCGAGCTTCATTGGTTCGAGCTCAGGCATTTTTCAAGTCGGACTTTGATTTCTTGTAATTTTCATTGCATTATGTCAGGTATACCATCTTTCTTACAGTCAGGTCGGGTACTCGACGTGTTTTTAAATTTAAATGTTACATCTTTTCATAATCGTTCGTACGTCTTTTCAATTACCTAACTATGTCTGTCATTAAAGGATAAATGTACCATTTTATCCCTAGTGACTATATATAAGCATAATCACTTTCTCTTTTCTCTTTTTGGTTTCATCTTCTGCACTTCTATTTCACTTTTCTCCATATATACTTTCTTCTTCTCCCTCATCATTACTCATTTTCTTCAAGGCTTCTCTACCTTAAAATTTTTCTTTGAGATTTTGTTTGTGTTGCGAGAAATATTTTGGGATTGTCCATTTATTTTATTGTCGCATGCGTTTTTTCTTCTTGCTCTTCATCAACGTTGGATTTTCTTCTTTTTGTGGCTAGATAATGTTTGTTGATGAAAAAAATATTGGGTCTTTTCAAAAATGTTGCTTTGATATTTTTGTAAGAAAGAGCCTTTCCAAAACTATGGTTTTTTGTAGAGATGTGGCTTCTTGTTAGAAATTTTTCTTGCTTACTACCATAATAATCTTTTGGTCACTTTAGTGTTGTTATGGGAATTTGAGAATTTTTGTAAATTTTGAGTTTGTGTTGAATTATGGAATTGTTATCTTATCCCCAAATGATACCATTTTTCTCTTAAGTAATGGCATGATTTTGCATTCTGGTAGAGTAGGTTGAATTCTTTATTTCTATTTTGTCTTGAAAATTTGGACCCATGTCTGTTTTCAATAGATTCTGACTTTTTTAAATATTTTGATGTTAGTTTTTTGTGCTTGAATTGCAGCTCTTTAGTTTTTGTGATGACATAGCTTTATTTTACTTTGTAGGTCCTTTATGTCTAATTTAGTTGTTCTCAGCATGTCTTCTAAGGTTTCTCCTTATTTAGATTAGGTAGATACTATTGTCCTTTTTGCCGTCCCCATAGTTGATAATGAATATGTAAAAAAAAATTCGTTTACAACATAGGATTTATAGGACCCAGGAGGACGAGAGGAAGTATGAAATAGTAACCTCCGACCAGAAGATAGAAATTGTTTTCTCCGTAACTTGAAAAGTTTTTTTTATGTATGACTACTTGTTTATTAGATTGGGGATATCACTTTCTTTTTCCGAGTTTGAAACTGAAAGTCTTTTCTATCAACAAAGTTGTCCCTTCTAAGCTTCACCTGAATTCATGGGACTTTATGAAGGTTTATCAATTGATAAGTTGGGAGTTCGATTTTCTTCTTTTTTTTCTAATATTTTTTTATTTTTTTAGTTTATCATACTTTTTAATTCTAGAAAATAACATTAGCTTTCTTTCCGACTTATTTGAGAGAGAAATTTTTTCTTCATTTTTAAATTTTTTTTTATGATTTCAAAATTATTATTTCAAAATTCTATCTGTTGAAAATATCCGAACTTTTTTCTTTAGTTTATATTAGAAGAAGGCCTCTAATATTGTTAAGTTGGGTTATTATAATGAATTGAACTACTATAATTGAGATATTTTTCATTCAGCATTATTTGTTAATTTAATTAAAAATTTTGAATCTAATTAATTAAAGTATTATAACTTTAAAACTTGAATCCAATTAATTAAAGTATTATAAATTAGGCAAAAGAGCTAAAAGCGATGTATTACTAATCTGTTAACTTTTGGGATGCTGGAGGAAAATGAAAGACTTGGGTGTGGAGGAGTAGAGTTGAAGGGAAAAATTTTATTAGAAGGAATGAAAAATAAAACATAGGAGATGAAAGTAAGATTGCGTGGAAACATAACTAGATGGGGGGACAAGGGTAAAATTGGGGTTGGCAATGCAAATGTTATCTACATAATTTAATTCGATTTGATTTATTTGGGTAGGGTTAATAATAACCTAATTAGCAACAAATCGAATTAAGAATGAAGCAGGTTGAGCTATGAGTAGGATTTGGGTGTGGGTTTATGCTTAATCTAATTCACACTCGTGATATATTATAATATGTAAGTAAAAATTATTATACATTTATAATGAAATCGATAGAAATTGAATTCACATATCTTTTTTTTGTAATTTAAAAATAATTTTTATCATAATATTGTTTTTTTATTTTTAATATAGACTTAATTTTATATTTTTTATTTGATTAGTATGTTTATAAAATATGAAATGATTAAATATTATATTTAATTAAAAAAATTGATTTGTCGTAAGTTGGATCGAATATTTAACTTTAAAATACGGATATGATTAAAATTAAAAAAATTTTAATTTGTAAATAAAATAAATTAAATTAAAAAAATTAAATTTACAAATAAAATTAAGATAGAATCTAAATCTAATTTTACCCTATTCATCATCAACGTCAATTAAAATACATGAATCGGAATTTAAAAGAGTAGAGACGGTGAAGAAAATTAAAATTTGAAGATTACTTTGAGAGGTGAGCGAAATTTTAAGAACCAATATGAATGTTCACTTTTGTTTTCCATTGAAAGGCAACGTTGACAAATGTACGCGCGCAAAAATATTAGGGTCCATGGATTATAAGCCCATTCTTGATAAGAGCCCACGTGATAACATAGTCACACACAACGACTCACTTAAAAGAAAGAGCCAATGAGCCTTGGCTCTAGTGGCATTTTTCCCCCTCCTCATCTTAAGGTTTAGGGTTCAAACTCTAGAGAATGCAATTAAAAAAATTTGTGAAAATATGTGAAGAGTGTGTGGGTGTGTTGTGTACCTAAAATTGGGGGTTGTCCAATCCACCAACCAAAAAAAAAGAAAGAGCCAAAAAATTTGAAGAAATTATGACAAAAATATGAATAAATTAGTGTTGGGTTGAGAATAACTACTAGAAAGAAAAAAGTATCTGAACCTAGACGTGAGCTTTGCGAGAAAGTCACAATATGGATCGGCGGTGGAGCCACCTGCAAGAATCTTCTCGTGTAACAGTCTCTCTCTGCTCGTGACCCACCTGTGGGACATGTCTTGAGTGCACGTGAGTTGCCCCCAACTATTGCTTGGAGTGTTGTTTCGGTTTCTGTTCCTGAGGCATTAAAATGTTCTTTATGACTGATTTGAAAGCGGAGGAAAAAGTCCATTTTACCCTTACCTTTTCGCGCTCCCCTTCAACGGTTACCATCCAAACATTCATATCTTTCTCACATCTCTCTCACTTCTCATTCTCCTTTTTCATTTTCTCCCATAACTACTACTTCTCAACTATCACTTCACCTTCTGCTTGCTGTGTGTTTCACTGCATCTGCTCCCACTCCATTGCTTCCTTTTGCTTTACCTACTGGTAAGTGAATCTTTGTGCTCATTTTGTTCATTTTAATAATTCTTTCGTCGTTATTTGTTGCGTTTGATTACTACTTTCTTGAATTGAACTTGCCATTGTTAGTTAGCTCTTAGTGAGGGTACCATAGGTGATTTTCTTTCTGGATTTAGGCGTGAAATTATGTGGAATAGCATAGGATAGTGATGTAGTAAAATGTAGTTCAGTTTTGACTTTCTCCGAGTTTTCCACTTTCCCTTTTTACTTAAGTGGTGCCCCTATTGTAGGTATGACGCAGCAGCCTATGGTGCAAAATCCTATATATCGTTATGCTTGGGTTACTTTTGACGTGATGAGCATGATGAGCGGATAATTTGTACGCTTTTTGGCATTGTTTTTAGTATGTTTTTAATATATTTTAGTTAGTTTTTAGTATATTTTTATTAGTTTTTAGTTAAAATTCACTTTTCTGGACTTTACTATGAGTTTGTGTGTTTTTCTGTGATTTCAGGTATTTTCTGGCTGAAATTGAGGGACTTGAGCAAAAATCTGATTCAGAGACTGAAAAGGACTGCAGATGCTGTTGAATTCTGACCTCCCTGTACTCGAAGTGGATTTTCTGGAGCTACAGAAGCCCAATTGGCGCGCTCTCAACGGCTTTGGAAAGTAGACATTCTGGGCTTTCCAGCAATATATGATAGTCCATACTTTGCCCAAGATTTGATGGCCCAAACTGGCGTTCAAAGTCACCTTCAGAATTCCCAGCGTTAAACGCCGGAACTGGCACCAAAGTGGGAGTTAAACGCCCAAACTGGCACAAAAGCTGGCGTTTAACTCCAAGAAGAGTCTCTACACGAAAATGCTTCAATGCTCAACCCAAGCACACACCAAGTGGGTCCGGAAGTGGATTTTTATGTCATTTACTCATCTTTGTAATTCTTAAGCTACTAGTTCCCTATAAATAGGACCTTTTACTATTGTATTTGAAATCTTGGTAGCTATCTCTAGTCTTATGCTATCTTTAATGAAGCGCTTGTTGGGAGGCAACCCAATGTTATATTTTATCTATTTTCCTTTGTTATTTTATGTTTTCTGTAGGTTGATGATCATGAGAAGTCACAAAATCAATTGAAAAAGCAAAAACAGAATGAAAAACAGAAAGAAAAATAGCACACCCTGGAGGAAGATCCTGCTGGCGTTTAAACGCCAGAAAGGGTAGCAGTTGGGCATTTAACGCCCAGTCTGGCACCATTCTGGGCGTTTAACGCCAGAAAGGGGCACCAGACTGGCGTTAAACGCCAGGAAAAGACAAAAAGTTGGCGTTAAACGCCAGAAATGGGCACCAGCCCGGCGTTTAACGCCAGAATTGGCAAAGGGTGCATTTTTGCACGCCACTTGGTGCAGGGATGACTTTTTCTTGACACCTCAGGATCTGTGGACCCCACAGGATCCCCACCTACCCCACCACCCTCTCTCTTCTTCTTCACCCATTCACCAATCACCTCAACCACTCTTTCCCAAAAACCCCTCACCTATCAAATCCCACTATTCTCTTCACCACTCACATCCATCCTTCATTAAACCCCACCTACCTCACCATTCAAATTCAAACCACTTTACCTCCCAAACCCACCCTTACAAGACCGAACCCTACCCCTCTCTCCACCCCTATATAAACCCATCTTCACTCCATTATTTTCACACACCCTAAACACTACTTCTTCTCCTTTGGCCAAACCACAAAGCTATCTCCATCTCCTCTATTTCTTCTTCTTCTACTCTCTTCTTTCTTCTTTTGCTCGAGGACGAGCAAACCTTTTAAGTTTGGTGTGGTAAAAGGATTGCTTTTTGTTTTTCCATAACCATTTATGGCATCCAAGGCCGGAGAAACCTCTAGAAAGAGGAAAGGGAAGGCAAAAGCTTCCACCTCCGAGTCATGGGAGATGGAGAGATTCATCTCAAGGGTGCATCAAGACCACTTCTATGAAGTTGTGGCCTTGAAGAAGGTGATCCCCGAGGTCCCTTTCAAACTCAAAAAGGGTCAACTTTGATCAAAGGTTGGACCAAGTCCTCATAGACATTTATGAAGAGGGCGCTCAATGGAAGAGAGATTCAAAGAGGGAAGCCGGTTCAACTGAGAAGACATGACCTCAAGTCCTCATTTGTCACCTCTGTTATTCAGTTGGAGTTGACATAGAGGGAGACATCCCCATTGATGAGGACAAGCCCATCACTAAGAAAAGGATGGAGCAAACGAGAGATCCCTCTCATCATGAAATCCCTGAGATGCCTCAAGGGATGCACTTTCCTCTACTAAACTATTGGGAGCAAATCAACACCTCCCTAGGAGAATTGAGTTCCAACATGGGACAACTAAGGGTGGAGCACCAAGAACACTCCATTCTCCTCCATGAAATTAGAGAAGATCAAAGAATCATGAGAGAGGAGCAACAAAGGCAAGGAAGAGACATTGAGGAGCTCAAGCACTCCATAAGATCTTCAAGAGGAAGAACAAGCCGCCATCACTAAGGTGGACCCGTTCTTTAATTTTCTTGTCCTTCATTTTCCTGTTTTTTGAATTTTTATGCTTATGTTTATCTATGTTTGTGTCTTATGATCATTAGTGTCTTAGTGTCTATGCCTTAAAGTTATGAATGCCCTATGAATCCATCACCTTTCTTAAATGAAAAATGTTCTTAATTGAAAAAGGGAAGAATTGCATGAATTTCAGATTTTATAACAGATTAATTATTTTGATGTGGTGGTAATACTTTTGTTTTCTGAATGTATGCTTGAACAGTGCATATGTCTTTTGAATTTGTGGTTCATGAATGTTAAAATTATTGGCTCTTGAAAGAATGATGAAAAAGGAGACATGTTACTGAGGATCTGAAAAATCATAAAAAAATGATTCTTGAAGCAAGAAAAAGCAGTGAATACAAAAAAAAAGAAGAAAAACGAAAAAAAAAGGGAGAAAGAGAAAAAGAAAGAAAAAGAAAGAAATAAAGTTGTGATCCAAGGCAAAAAGAGTGTGCTTAAGAACCCTGGACACCTCTAATTGGGGACTCTAGCAAAGCTGAGTCACAATCTGAAAAGGTTCACCCAATTATGTGTCTGTGGCATGTATGTATCCGGTGGTAATACTGGAAGACAGAGTGCTTTGGGCCACGGCCAAGACTCATAAAGTAGCTGTGTTCAAGAATCATCATACTTAACTAGGAGAATCAATAACACTATCTGGATTCTGAGTTCCTAAAGAAGCCAATCATTCTGAATTTCAAAAGATAAAGTGAGATGTCAAAACTATTCAGAGGCAAAAAGCTAAAGCCCCGCTCATCTAATTAATACTGATCTTCATAGATGTTTTTGGAGTTCATTACATATTCTCTTCTTTTTATCTTGTTTGATTTTCAGTTGCTTGGGGACAAGCAACAATTTAAGTTTGGTGTTGTGATGAGCGGATAATTTGTACGCTTTTTGGCATTATTTTTAGTATGTTTTTAGTATATTTTAGTTAGTTTTTAGTATATTTTTATTAGTTTTTAGTTAAAATTCACTTTTCTGAACTTTACTATGAGTTTGTGTGTTTTTCTGTGATTTCAGGTATTTTCTGGCTGAAATTGAGGGACTTGAGCAAAAATCTGATTCAGAGACTGAAAAGGACTGTAGATGCTGTTGGATTCTGACCTCCTTGCACTCGAAGTGGATTTTCTGGAGCTACAGAAGCCCAATTGGCGCGCTTTCAACGGCGTTGAAAAGTAGACATTCTGGGCTTTCCAGCAATATATGATAGTTCATACTTTGCTCAAGATTTGATGGCCCAAACCGGCGTTCAAAGTCACCTTCAGAATTCCCAGCGTTAAACGCCGGAACTGTCACCAAAGTGGGAGTTAAACGCCCAAACTGGCACAAAAGCTGGCGTTTTACTCCAAGAAGAGTCTCTACACGAAAATACTTCAATGCTCAGCCCAAGCACACACCAAGTGGGCCCAGAAGTGGATTTTTATGTCATTTACTCATCTTTGTAATTCTTAAGCTACTAGTTCCCTATAAATAGGACCTTTTACTATTGTATTTGAAATCTTGGTAGCTATCTCTAGTCTTATGCTATCTTAGATCATGGGGCTGGCCTCACGGCCATGCCTAGACCTTGTTCTTATGTAGTTTCAACGGTGGAGTTTCTACACACCATAGATTAAGGTGTGGAGCTCTGCTGTACCTCGAGTATTAATGCAATTACTATTGTTCTTCTATTCAATTCAGCTTGTTCTTAATTCCAAGATATTCATTCGCACTCAAGAACTTGATGAATGTGATGATTATGTGACGCTCATCATCATTCTCACTTATGAACAAGTGACTGACAACCACTTCTGTTCTACAAGCAAACAAGGCTCTAATGTTTATCTCTTGGGTTCTTTAACCGGAATCTTCGTGGTATAAGCTAGAATTGATGGCGGCATTCAAGAGAATCCGGAAGGTCTAAACCTTGTCTGTGGTATTCTGAGTAGGATTCAATGATTGAATGACTGTGACGAGCTTCAAACTCGCGATTGTGGGGCGTTAGTGACAGATGCAAAAGAATCACTGGATTCTATTCCGACATGATCGAGAACCGACAGCTGGATAGCCGTGCCGTGACAGGGTGCGTTGAACATTTCCACTGAGAGGACGGGACTGTAGCCATTGACAACGGTGATGCCCAACATACAGCTTGCCATGGAAAGGAGTAAGAAGGATTGGATGAAGACAGTAGGAAAGCAGAGAGACGGAAGGGACAAAGCATCTTCATACGCTTATCTGAAGTTCTCACCAATGAACTGCATAAGTATCTCTATCTTTATTCTATGTTTTATTCATAAATCATCCATAACCATTTGAGTCTGCCTGACTAAGATTTACAAGGTGACCATAGCTTGCTTCATACCAACAATCTCCGTGGGATCGACCCTTACTCGCGTAAGGTTTATTACTTGGACGACCCAGTGCACTTGCTGGTTAGTTGTGCGAAGTTGTGATGCCATGGTATTGAGCACCAAGTATTTGGGGCCATTACTAGAGATTATTTGAGTTGTGAAAAGAAGAGATCACAATTTCGTGCACCAGAAAGCTAAGAGAAGCCAAGGCACAACTCTCTGTAGAGGACCTAACAGAAATCTTTAAAGAAGAAGAACCCATGACAACCGAAAACAACAACAATGCCAACAATGCAAGGAAGGTGCTGAGTGACTTTACTGCACCTACTCCTGACTTCTATGGGAGAAGCATCTCTATCCCTGCCATTGGAGCAAACAACTTTGAGCTTAAGCCTCAATTAGTTTCTCTAATGCAACAGAATTGCAAGTTCCATGGACTTCCATTGGAAGATCCTCATCAGTTTTTAGCTAAATTCTTACAAATCTGTGACACTGTCAAGACTAATGGGGTTGACCCTGAGGTCTATAGACTTATGCTATTCCCTTTTGCTGTAAGAGACAGAGCTAGGATATGGTTGGACTCACAACCTAAATAAAGCCTGAACTCTTGGGAAAAGCTAGTCAATGCCTTCTTGGCAAAGTTCTTTCCACCTCAAAAATTGAGTAAGCTTAGAGTGAAAGTCCAAACCTTCAGACAGAAGGAAGGAGAATCCCTCTATGAAGCTTGGGAAAGATACAAACAATTGATCAAAAAGTGTCCTTCTGATATGCTTTCTGAATGGAGCATCATAGGTATTTTCTACGATGGTCTGTCTGAACTATCCAAGATGTCTTTGGATAGCTCTGCTGGAGGATCTCTTCATCTGAAGAAGATGCCTACAGAAGCTCAAGAACTAATTGAAATGGTTGCAAATAACCAAATTCATGTACACTTCTGAATGGAATCCTGTGAACAATGGGACAAATCAGAAGAAAGGAGTTCTTGAGATTGATACTCTGAATGCCATATTGGCTCAGAACAAGATATTGACTCAGCAAGTCAATTTGATTTCTCAAAGTCAATCTGGAATGCAAAATGCACCAAGCAGTACTAAGGAAGCTTCATCTGAAGGAGAAGCTTATGATCCTGAGAACCCTTCAATGGAAGAGGTGAATTACATGGGGGAACCCTATGGAAACACCTATAATTCTTCATGGAGAAATCATCCAAATTTCTCATGGAAGGATCAACAGAGACCTCAACAAGGTTTCAACAATAATAATGGTGGAAGAAACAGGTTTAGCAATGGCAAGCCTTTTCCATCATCTTCTCAGCAACAGACAGAGAATTCTAAGCAGAGCCACTCTGACTTAGCAACCATGGTCTCTGATCTAATCAAAACCACTCAAAGTTTCATGACTGAAAAAAGGTCCTCCATTAGAAATTTGGAGGCACAAGTGGGACAGCTGAGCAAGAAAATTACTGAACTCCCTCCTAGTACTCTTCCAAGCAATACAGAAGAAAATCCAAAAAGAGAGTGCAAGGCCATCAACATGGCCGAATTTGGCGAGGAAGGAGAGGCAGTGAACGCCACTGAGGAAGACCTCAATGGACGTCCACTGGCCTCCAATGAGTTCCCTAATGAGGAGCCATGGGAATCTGAGGCTCACACTGAGACCATAGAGATTCCAATAGACTTACTTCTGCCATTCATGAGCTCTGATGAGTATTCTTCCTCTGAAGAGGATGAGTATGTCACTGAAGAGCAAGTTGCTAAATACCTTGGAGCAATCGTGAAGCTAAATGACAAGTTATTTGGTAATGAGACTTGGGAGAACGAACCTCCTTTGCTCACCAAAGAGCTGGATGACTTGTCTAGGCAGAAATTACCTCAAAAGAGACAGGATCCTGGGAAGTTTTTGATACCTTGTACCATAGGCACCATGACCTTCAAGAAGGCTCTGTGTGACTTAGGGTCAAGTGTAAACCTCATGCCTCTCTCTGTAATGGAGAAGCTAGGGATCTTTGAGGTACAAGCTGCAAGAATCTCACTAGAGATGGCAGACAATTCAAGAAAACAAGCTTATGGGCTAGTAGAGGATGTTCTGGTGAAGATTGAAGACCATTACATCCCTGCTGATTTCATAGTCCTAGAGACTGAGAAGTGCATGGATGAATCCATCATCTTTGGCAGACCCTTCCTAGCCACAGCAAAGGCTGTGATTGATATGGACAGAGGAGAATTGGTCATTCAAGTGAATGAAGAATCCTTTGTGTTTAAGGCTCAAGGATATCCCTCTGTCACCATGGAGAGGAAGCATGAAGAGCTTCTCTCAAAACAGAGTCAAACAGAGCCCCCACAGTCAAACTCTAAGTTTGGTGTTGGGAGGCCACAACCAACTTCTAAGTTTGGTGTTGAACCCCCACATTCAAACTCTAAGTTTGGTGTTGGGAGGTTCCAACATTGCTCTGAGTATCTGTGAGGCTCCATGAGAGCCCTCTGTCAAGCTACTAACATTAATGAAGCGCTTGTTGGGAGGCAACCCAATGTTATATTTTATCTATTTTCCTTTGTTATTTTATGTTTTCTGTAGGTTGATGATCATGAGAAGTCACAAAATCAATTGAAAAAGCAAAAACAGAATGAAAAACATAAAGAAAAATAGCACACCCTGGAGGAAGATCCTGCTGGCGTTTAAACGCCAGTAAGGGTAGCAGTTGGGCGTTTAACGCCCAGTCTGGCACCATTCTGGGCGTTTAACGCCAGAAAGGGGCACCAGACTGGCGTTAAACGCCAGGAAAGGGCAAGAAGTTGGCGTTAAATGCCAGAAATGGGCACCAGCCCAGCGTTTAATGCCAAAATTGGCAAAGGGTGCATTTTTGCACGCCACTTGGTGCAGGGATGACTTTTTCTTGACACCTCAGGATCTGTGGACGCCACAGGATCCCCACCTACCCCACCACCCTCTCTCTTCTTCTTCACCCATTCACCAATCACCTCAACCACTCTTTCCCAAAAACCCTTCACCTATCAAATCCCATCTTTCTCTTCACCACTCACATCCATCCTTCATAAAACCCCACCTACCTTACCATTCAAAATTCAAACCACTTTCCCTCCCAAACCCACCCTTACATGACCGAACCCTACCCCTCTCTCCACCCCTATATAAACCCATCTTCACTCCCTCATTTTCACACACCCTAAACACCACTTCTTCCCCTTTGGCCGAACCATAAAGCCATCTCCATCTCCTCTATTTCTTCTTCTTCTACTCTCTTCTTTCTTCTTTTGCTCGAGGACGAGCAAACCTTTTAAGTTTGGTGTGGTAAAAGCATTGCTTTTTGTTTTTCCATAAACATTTATGGCATCCAAGGCCGGAGAAATCTCTAGAAAGAGGAAAGGGAAGGCAAAAGCTTCCACCTCCGAGTCATGGGAGATGGAGAGATTCATCTCAAGGGTGCATCAAGACCACTTCTATGAAGTTGTGGCCTTGAAGAAGGTGATCCCCGAGGTCCCTTTCAAACTCAAAAAGAGTGAATATCCGGAGATCCGACATGAGATTAGAAGAAGAGGTTGGGAAGTTCTGACCAACCCCATTCAACAAGTCGGAATCTTGATGGTTCAAGAGTTCTATGCCAATGCATGGATCACCAAGAACCATGATCAAAGTGTGAACCCGGACCCAAAGAATTGGCTTACTATGGTTCGGGGGAAATACTTAGATTTTAGTTCGGAAAATGTAAGGTTGGCATTCAACTTGCCCATGATGCAAGGAGATGAACATCCTTACACTAGAAGGGTCAACTTTGATCAAAGGTTGGACCAAGTCCTCACAGACATTTGTGAAGAGGGCGCCCAATGGAAGAGAGATTCAAGAGGGAAGCCGGTTCAACTGAGAAGGCATGACCTCAAGCCCGGGCTAGGGGATGGTTGGAGTTTATCCAACGCTCAATCATTCCCACTAGCAACCGTCCGAAGTACTATAGACCGGGCCATCATGATTCATAGCATCATGATTGGAGAAGAAGTAGAAGTTCATAAGGTTATAGCCCAAGAACTTATAAGGTGGCGGACAAGTCCTCTACCTTGGCAAAGTTAGCCTTTCCTCATCTCATTTGTCACCTCTGTTACTCAGTTGGAGTTGACATAGAGGGAGACATCCTCATTGATGAAGACAAGCCCATCACTAAGAAAAGGATGGAGCAAACGAGAGACCCCTCTCATCATGAAATCCCTGAGATGCCTCAAGGGATGCACTTTCCTCCACTAAACTATTGGGAGCAAATCAACACCTCCCTAGGAGAATTGAGTTCCAACATGGGACAACTAAGGGTGGAGCACCAAGAACACTCCATTCTCCTCCATGAAATTAGAGAAGCACTCCATAAGATCTTCAAGAGGAAGAACAAGCCGCCATCACTAAGGTGGACCCGTTCTTTAATCTCCTTATCCTTCATTTTCCTGTTTTTCGAATTTTTATGCTTATGTTTATCTATGTTTGTGCTTATGATCATTAGTGTCTTAGTGTCTATGCCTTAAAGTTATGAATGCCCTATGAATCCATCACCTTTCTTAAATGAAAAATGTTCTTAATTGAAAAAGGGAAGAATTGCATGAATTTCAGATTTTATAACAGATTAATTATTTTGATGTGGTGGCAATACTTTTGTTTTCTGAATGTATGCTTGAACAGTGCATATGTCTTTTGAATTTGTGGTTCATGAATGTTAAAATTGTTGGCTCTTGAAAGAATGATGAAAAAGGAGACATATTACTGAGGATCTGAAAAATCATAAAAAAAAATGATTCTTGAAGCAAAAAAAAGCAGTGAATACAAAAAAAAAAGAAAAACGAAAAAAAAGGGGGAGAAAGAGAAAAAAAAAGAAAAAGAAAGAAATAAAGTTGTGATCCAAGGCAAAAAGAGTGTGCTTAAGAACCCTGGACACCTCTAATTGGGGACTCTAGCAAAGCTGAGTCACAATCTGAAAAGGTTCACCCAATTATGTGTCTGTGGCATGTATGTATCCGGTGGTAATACTGGAAGACAGAGTGCTTTGGGCCACGGCCAAGACTCATAAAGTAGCTGTGTTCAAGAATCATCATACTTAACTAGGAGAATCAATAACACTATCTGGATTCTGAGTTCCTAAAGAAGCCAATCATTCTGAATTTCAAAGGATAAAGTGAGATGCCAAAACTATTCAGAGGTAAAAAGCTAAAGCCCCGCTCATCTAATTAATACTGATCTTCATAGATGATTTTGAAGTTCATTACATATTCTCTTCTTTTTATCTTGTTTGATTTTCAGTTGCTTGGGGACAAGCAACAATTTAAGTTTGGTGTTGTGATGAGCGGATAATTTGTACGCTTTTTGGCATTATTTTTAGTATATTTTTAGTATATTTTAGTTAGTTTTTAGTATATTTTTATTAGTTTTTAGTTAAAATTCATTTTTCTGGACTTTACTATGAGTTTGTGTGTTTTTCTGTGATTTCAGGTATTTTCTGGCTGAAATTGAGGGACTTGAGCAAAAATCTGATTCAGAGACTGAAAAGGACTGCAGATGCTGTTGGATTCTGACCTCCCTGCACTCGAAGTGGATTTTCTGGAGCTACAAAAGCCCAATTGGCGCGCTCTCAACGGCGTTGGAAAGTAGACATTCTGGGCTTTTCAGCAATATATGATAGTCTATACTTTGCCCAAGATTTGATGGCCCAAACTGGCGTTCAAAGTCACCTTCAGAATTCCCAGCGTTAAACGCCGGAACTGGCACCAAAGTGGGAGTTAAACGCCCAAACTGGCACAAAAGCTGGCGTTTTACTCCAAGAAGAGTCTCTACACGAAAATGCTTCAATGCTCAACCCAAGCACACACCAAGTGGGCCCGAAAGTGGATTTTTATGTCATTTACTCATCTTTGTAATTCTTAAGCTACTAGTTCCCTATAAATAGGACCTTTTACTATTGTATTTGAAATCTTGGTAGCTATCTCTAGTCTTATGCTATCTTAGATCATGGGGCTGGCCTCACGGCCATGCCTAGACCTTGTTCTTATGTAGTTTCAACGGTGGAGTTTCTACACACCATAGATTAAGGTGTGGAGCTCTGCTGTACCTCGAGTATTAATGCAATTACTATTGTTCTTCTATTCAATTCAGCTTGTTCTTAATTCCAAGATATTCATTCGCACTCAAGAACTTGATGAATGTGATGATTATGTGACGCTCATCATCATTCTCACTTATGAACAAGTGACTGACAACCACTTCTGTTCTACAAGCAAACAAGGCTCTAATGTTTATCTCTTGGGTTCTTTAACCGGAATCTTCGTGGTATAAGCTAGAATTGATGGCGGCATTCAAGAGAATCCGGAAGGTCTAAAACCTTGTCTGTGGTATTCTGAGTAGGATTCAATGATTGAATGACTGTGACGAGCTTCAAACTCGCGATTGTGGGGCGTTAGTGACAGATGCAAAAGAATCACTGGATTCTATTCCGACATGATCGAGAACCGACAGCTGGATAGCCGTGCCGTGACAGGGTGCGTTGAACATTTCCACTGAGAGGACGGGACTGTAGCCATTGACAACGGTGATGCCCAACATACAGCTTGCCATGGAAAGGAGTAAGAAGGATTGGATGAAGACAGTAGGAAAGCAGAGAGACGGAAGGGACAAAGCATCTTCATACGCTTATCTGAAGTTCTCACCAATGAACTGCATAAGTATCTCTATCTTTATTCTATGTTTTATTCATAAATCATCCATAACCATTTGAGTCTGCCTGACTAAGATTTACAAGGTGACCATAGCTTGCTTCATACCAACAATCTCCGTGGGATCGACCCTTACTCGCGTAAGGTTTATTACTTGGACGACCCAGTGCACTTGCTGGTTAGTTGTGCGAAGTTGTGATGCCATGGTATTGAGCACCAAGTCTTTGGGGCCATTACTAGGGATTATTTGAGTTGTGAAAAGAAGAGATCACAATTTCGTGCACCAGAGCACATCCTCCAGGACAACTCAGGAGGATCTACAAGAATTCCGAAATTCGGGGCATTATGCGGTGGTCGTCCGGAGGAGGCAAACTATGATGTATTCGTTTCCGAAGTCCAGGAGCGTATTTCCCAACTAAATTTATTGTCTTCTCGGGTTCCCAACTGGCTGTGGGTGTATAAGCCCATATTCACCACATTGAGCATTTGCCTTCCTTTCTTACCTTTTATGATGGTCTTCTTAAATCGATGCGATGTTGTTTCGTCACAACTTCACCCCAATAGTTGGGTTGTCATCCGATGTTTCGAGATGGTATGCGAATACCTGGAGCTCCCAGCTTCTGTTAACGTTTTTCTCTACTTCTTCTTGCTTGCAACCCCTCCCGATAAGGAAAACATAAGAAAAGGTACCTTTTCTTCCGGGATGTACAGAACCGTTGGATCTTCAGTCTCTTCGAGGATTCGTTCCATGGTTTCAAAGAAACCTTCTTTAAAGTGAGTCCGGCTCAGAGCTGTCGTTCTTTTTGGCTCACCCTTGAAGGAGAAAGGCGGATACCGACCTATTGGAGTTTCGGAGCTAGCTCCAACTATTTGATAAAGATAACCTATGATGGACTAGGTCGGGAGAACCAAAAGATCGTCGATGTTTTACTAGCAATTTTTAATTCTAAAAATCTTAACCCCTATATGTTAATGGACAGACGAGAGTCCGGTTGTGAATGTGTAGGTAAGATTCTCTCCCCGACGATTTTCCGCTCTTCCGACTTGCACATTATTGTTTTGCTTCCGACTTCATATGCTGTTTATGTTCTGATTTCCTAACTTTGCTTTTTATTTTGCTTTTTGCTTCTTTTGTAGTTGGGATGGTTGCCAGGCACACAACTTTGATCTGCTTGATGACTCATCTCTTCCTGGAGAATAACAATGATGATGACAACTTGGCGACCCCCACCGTTGAGCCTGAGGTCCCTACAGCCGGCAAGGGCAAAGCTCAATCACGCTCTCCTCCCGAGGTACCCACTAAGAACATTTCTACCGACAACGCGGAGCAGAGTGAGGGAATAATGATTGAACCCGAAGGTGAGGTGATCATTATTACTAACCCCAAGAAGAGAAAAACGAACTCTGACTCGGAAAAAAATTCTCTCTATTATGGAGAAGAAATTTGATGTAGGGTTCTTCATTGACTCCCAACTCCTCCCTGGCACTAAGCAGTTCTTTCGGGAAGAAGAACTGGCTGCCCAGGCAAGGTAGATGTATCGGAGTCTTCTCTAGGCAGCCACCATTGCCAGAAAGGTGGAGCCCATGTTGGCGCAGGGCCAGGTTTTGGAAGGAAAACTTAGGGCTACTCAGAGAGGCATCACCAACCACAAGGCCCAAGAGGAGTCCTGGAGTTGGATTTTCTTTTCTTTGGATTGGGGATCACGATATTGTCTTCTTCCTCAACCCGAGCACCCGAAGAGTGCTCAACCGTTGCATCCTTGCCCTGGTCAGCCCCGTCGGCTGCACTGTTCCCAGGTTAGGACTCGGGTTGAGGCTGAGACTGGACCTTTGGTTCGTCAAGTTGGGAGTTCTTCGCTTGAGGATTGGGGGAGTCAGAAGCATCGTCGTCTCTGTCGGAGAAAAAAATGGGTAATCAATCGACTAAGGAAAGTGTTCTCTACGGCCATCCCAACTACAAAAGAAAAGAAAAAGAAAACTAAGTTATGAAGCCATTGATAAAATAACAGTATATAAATCAGAAAATCGGAAGAGTGATAATGAAAAAAATGTATTTACCTACATAATCTTGACTGGCTTCCCGATCACCCATTAGGAGATGAGGGTTAAGGGGATTAGAGCCAAATATCGCCAGCAAGACATCAGCAATCTGCTGGTTTTGTTTACCTATACCCTCATGGGTAACCTTGAGCATGTAATTAGAGCCGGCGCCAAAGCTCCAATAGGTTGGAATGCGCCTTTCTTCTTTAAGTGTGAGCTGAATGGGGTGACGACCTCAAGCCGGTCTCACTTTGAAGAAGGTTTCCTTAAAGCCATGGAAGGAGTCTTTGAAGAGGTCGAAGATCCTCTAGTTCTGCATGGCCCGAAAAGAGAGGTATCATTTCCTGTGTTTACCCTCTCGAGAAGGGTTTGTGAGGAGGAAAAAGAAGAAAAAAACCTCTATAATGGCCGAGAGTTCCAAGTATTCACAAAATATCTCAAAGCAATGGATGACAGCCCAACTGTCCAGGCAGAGTTGCAAAGGGGCGACTTCGCATCTATTCAAGAGGGCCATGAAAAAGAGAGAGAAGGAAATTCGAATACCCAAAGTGGTGAACATGGGTTTGTATACCCACATCCATTCAAGGATGCGAAGAGCGTCGAGATTGAGTTGGCAAACACATTCCTGGGGGACTGGTACTAAGAGTTCGTAATTTGCCTTCTCGGGACCACCTCCACACATTGTTCCTGAACCGCAGAGCTCTTGTAGCTTATCTGCAGTTATCCTAGAAGATGTGCTCGTGACATCAGTAGTGCACCACGCCTAACGATTCGCAAGAGGTTGTTGCGCCATATCTACAGTGGGGTCACCGTTTAAATTAAAACATGAGGTCGGAGGCAAGTCCTGGGCCAAAGCTAAGTCATTCTACACTAAACAATTCTAGCCTAAATCACGATAATGACACTTATGGTGCCCCCTAAGAACAACTTAACAGATACCAGAGGAAGAAGCAATAGTAATAAAAGGAGATACAAAAATAATGGCAAAAAATGAGAAAAATAGGTACAAAAATAGTCACTTACCAATATTTGTGATGAAGAAAAACAATGGAAGCAGAAAATGGCAAGTTCCCTACGGTAGCAAAGCGAAATCCCCAAGTAATATCAACGGTAGCTATCGCGACAAAGAAAATGAGGAACGGCAAGAGTGGTGATGGCAGTTGTGTGAAAGAAAGAGAAAGAGGAAAAGAAATGATAGAATGAAGTAGGGGAAGTAATTGTAACTGAAGGAGGAGAAGCGCGAAAGGTCAAGAGTAAAATTGACCTTTTTATGCGCTTTCAAATCACTCTTAAAAGGCATTTAATGCTTCGGGTACAAAAACCGAGCGATATCTCAGAGTAATGGTACAATTGGGGGCAACTCACGCACACAAAGAAAGCACTAAAAGTGTGAGTCCCGCCGACGAAGTCACAATTAGATAAAGACTATATCACACGAGAACATGGGCTAAGTTAATGCACCAATTGTAAGTTCTACGACTTGACACATTAGGGGACAATGTTCTGGCCCAATCCAACAAGAGTCGGAGGTCCACTAGACGAACCTGCGACGACCACAGGTCCACGACCCGTTCGGGAAACAATGTGTCCATCACATGACACGATTTTGTCAGTAAAAATCTGGACAACTGATAGAAGCTTTCAGATAATTGAGCCCAAATGGGAGGGTCCACTAGAAAAAGAGAAATAAAAGAGAGGGACCTACCTTTCTTCACAGGTACGTCACTATAATCCTAATCTAACTTCGTATAAACATTTATTTTAGCATCGAGTTATTCTTATAGGTGACTCCACCCGCTGATCAACTGAGAATTTACATGTTCAATTCCTTATCTCAACTCTTGTATTTAGGTCCTGACCCTTACTCCCAATTATCACTTTTTCTAGTGATCCAACGAACAACCGAACAAAAATAAAAAACGATTTTGAATAAAATATAGAAGAAGAGAAAGACGTAAAATTTTTTTGAATGAAGTGGTCAAAATAAAATCTATTTATAAACGATTTTAAGACAAATATAATACATAATAGGACATAACAATGTTATTAATTGTTTGGCGTATGTAGTTAATCTCATCTAGCTAATAGAATAAAATTTTGTTGTTGTTGATGCATTATTGTTATTAAGATAACAAAGATCGAGACCAGCGACCAATCCAAATTTACAATGATCAGCAACTTTATATTTCCTTAATATAAATCTCAATTCGCTTATGTATGTGGTCCATGAAATCTATATGAAAAGAATTTGTGAAGTAACCATGTCCGACTAATTTTCAATGTGTCATCAAGATTATGTTCTTATTATAGAGGAGAGCTATCACCAGACTATTTTTCTCCGAAATAATTGAACTTATTAAGTTTCTTTTTTCTTTATTTTTAGGAATCTAACAATTTAAATGATTACTATTACAGTATTACTTCAAATCACTTATCATCAGCTATTGTTGTTTTTCGCAAAATTTCAATTTGTTAATTGTTATGTGGTCCAACAAAAGTAGTTCAATTTCGGTGTGTTATTTTAACGCTACAATTCATTTATCAAGTTCTCCCCACTGTACTTATTTATTATATCGGTTCTGCTACGTTACCAGTATATCTGCCAATTTCTGCCAACTTTTATTTATAATTGTGTTTCATGAAAGTGTGTTCGTAGATGTGTCTAACAAAAATATCTTTTTTATAACTGTGTTTAATAGAAGTGTTTTTATAGATATATTTTCTGGATGTGTCTCTTTATATATGTATTTAAAATATATTAATTATTAGACACATCTACGAATACACTTCCATAAAACACAAATATAAATAAAAGTTGGCAGAAGTTAGCAGATAACATGTTGATACCCTATACTTTTTCTTATTATATATATTAGATGATTGGCAACTTTGTCTGATTATTGTAGAGAAGGAGCTAATAATTTATTATTCTTCTGCTAATATAAACATCTCTTTCCATATTCAATTCATAGCCACTGTCATTTTGATTTTGTTCTATACATTAATAATTTAATATATCTAAATATAAAAAGTAATCTTGTACGGAAATAACTTTAATTAATACCACTTGGTTTACTCTCGCTCTCTTTCTCTCTCTCTAATATATATATAATTGATAATTTGGCTATTCCTTGGATTAGTCAGGCTTTATTGTAAATACATGAGCTAATGTGAATATGACATAAGAAGGAGAAAATAATGAAAATGTGTGAAAGAATAACTTTAAATAAAAATAAAATTCAGTTGATGTGTTAATTCAAAAGTAATTGATTCTTACTTTGAGGGTACCCGTTTGAGAAAAAAAAGCACGTTTAACCTTCTTGAAAGCTTCACATTTTTGTTTGGCTAATTTTTAGTTTAGCAAACGTAGAAGTGATTTTGTATTTAAAATCACGTTTATCAGAAGCAACAATTTCTAGCTTCTGCGTTTCACCAACGGGCTTTTAGCCATTTACCCTCAACATCTATTTTTTCTTTACCAATTTTATCCTATAGATATGTTATTGTATTATTTATGAAATTTTTGTTAAGTAAATTGGCCTTCTTTTCTTGTTATTTCTCTTGATATGAGTTCTTTTTTTCTATTATGTATTATTTATTATTTCTCTTTATATAAGCTCTTTTTTTCTATTATTATTATTTTTAATAATAATAGTAAAAATTTATAAAGTACTAAAAAAGAGTACTAAGAAAACTAAAAATATATTATATAAAATACATTATAAAAGATTTTTAGGTTTTTTTTATCACTGTCAAGATAAATATTTAATTTTATTATTTTTAATATTTTTTTATAATTATAATTCTGGTATATATAGTTTTTTATTGTAATTTTTTTATAATATAGATTATGAACCTATTAAAAAAGATAAATTAAATAAAAAATTAATCATAAGTATTAATAAAATCATACACGTTAGATTCTAAAATAATATTAAGAATAAAATTATTAAGAGTATTAAACCGAAAATACGATGTAAAAAAATACTAAATTAACATTTTTATGTTAATACTTAAAATTTTAAAAAAATATAACATATTTGATTAAATACTCTTATATATAGTCACCAAAAAAATATTCTTATATATATAATTTTATTTTGCTAATTTTTATATGTTATTTTTATTTAAAATAATATATATTAATTTTATTATAAAATTAATTAATAAGATTATTCAAATATCTAAATTAAAATGATAGGATAATATAAAAAATTATTTAAGTTGATGTCTATTTTAGTAATTTTTCATCTAAAAGTGATTTTGAGTAGTGTATTCTAAACCATATTTATTTTATTATAATCCATTTTGATATAAAGATGGCCAAACATAAATCATTTCAATACAAACTTACTTTTCATCAAAATCAAGTTTGTAAAATCAATTCTATGCAAATTCCTGTTTACAAACTAAAATTCAAACACACACTGATTAAATTTATGTCAAAACAAAAAATGTTTAGAAAATAATACAACTATTTTATTTTATTATCGTTGAAATAATTGGATAATTATAGATGGTAAAGGTTAAATTATAAAAGAATTGAGTTATGATCTGCCAAGGATTAAGCATGTGAACATAAGATATGTTTCTTTATAATATATAAAAATATTATTTATATACTAAAATTAATTATTAAAATTAACTATTTAACGTATTTGTGTATAAATATATTTGTAATTTAATTTATTTTTAATGTGTATTTATATTTTAATATATATTTTATAGTAATGATTGAATTTGATAGCGATTTTGGTGTACATAAGGAATTACTTGTGTATATATATATATATATATCAAGTTTTGTGCACGCATTGGTGATCATCCATCATCCAATTATTAGAGTGATTAAATTGCAGGGGAATCAGAATGGAGAGAGAATTAATATCAAGAGAAAGCATCAAACCCTCTAAACCTACACCTTGCCACCACAGAATCCATCACCTCTCCTTCATAGACCACATCGTTGCACGAAACTACATCCCAGCAATTTACTTTTACCCCAACAACAACGAAGAAGACGTAACAACCAAAATATCAAGGCTCAAAAAATCGTTATCCAAGTTCTAACCATATACTACCCTTTTGCAGGTACCTACAGGGACCAGAGATCCATCCATTGCAACGACCGAGGCGTCACATTTCTCGTTTCAACCGTCAAGACCAACCTCTCATATATTCTCAACAACCCTTCCGAATCGCTTCTGAACCATCTTTTCCCCGATGGCCTTCAGTGGAAGGACATGGGTTCAGATGCCACCATATTAGCCATCCAAATCAACCGGTTCTCTTGCGGCGGAATCGCCATCGCCGTCTGCTTGTCTCATAAACTCGGCGACGGTTCCACTCTCTTCAACTTCGTCAATGACTGGGCTACTATCAACCGAACCAATAATCAACTACCTTTCCCGCCGGATCTTGTTGCGGGATCTTCTCTATTCCCGCAAGAGGACTTGCCGGTCTTTCCTGAAATCTCGTTCACGAAGCAAAACACTGTGTGTGCAAGACTCGTGTTCGAGGGTTCCAAGATCGAGTCCCTGAAGGAAACGGTGAAATCCAACGGCGTTGAGAACCCGTCGCGGGTTGAAGTTGTGATTGGAATGATCTACAAGCGGGCCGTTTCTGCTTTGGGGCTTGGCGGCAACGTTAACGCGCCTCTTTTGCTTGTTGCCGCGAATCTCCGAAGGAGAATGGTTCCTCCGCTTCCGGAGAAGTCCATAGGGAACTGGGTCTGGTCGTTCCCCGTAGTGTCAAAGAAAAAGGAGGAAGGTGCAGGGTTGCACGAGTTGGTGGAAGAAACGAGGGAAGGTTTATCGGAGTTGTGCGAGAAGAGTGTGAAGAAGTTTGGGGATAAGGAATTTGTGATTGAGTTCCTAAGGAAGGCTACTACGGCGAGGAGGAGTAGTCCGATTGGATCGGAGAAGAGAGTGTTCTTCTTTGCGAGCTGGTGTAGGGTTCCGACGTATGAGGTGGATTTTGGATGGGGGAAGGCGGCGTGGGTGACGAGTGTTGGGTCTCCAGTGAAGAACAGTGTGGTTTTGATGGATGCGAAAGATGGGAATGGCGTTGAAGCTCTTGTCAGCATGGAGGAGCAAGATTTGGTGGTCTTTCAGCGTGATTTCGAGCTCCTTCAATATGCTTCTATTAATCCAAAGGTTCATGCATGAACCATCGTTACGTTATTATGTGTTTAAGTGTGGTGGTTATTTTTATGAAAATTCGGTGTATAAATTTCATAGTTGAAAATCGTTAAATAATATAATAAATTTAATTAATCAATTTTATTATATTATTAATAAAAATTTAATTAATAATAAATTAATAAATATTTTTAAATT
Source organism: Arachis stenosperma (assembly GCF_014773155.1). NCBI lineage: Eukaryota > Viridiplantae > Streptophyta > Magnoliopsida > Fabales > Fabaceae > Arachis > Arachis stenosperma. Next base: position 170,141,235 of record NC_080379.1, on the reverse strand, counting down.
ATATTATATATTAATTAATAATTATTTAATTATTTATTAAAATATAAAATTATTAATTGAATTATTATTTTATATTTTTTATTATTAATTTTATATGAAAACAATTTTATATCAATTTTTACTATCTAAATACTCGATTTGTAATGGAGAATACTTATTAAGTCAAGTCTTTGGTGGCTATGTCTATGGTAACTAGTGGTGGCTAGAGATACATTTTTAACTTAAAAGTGTAGCTTTTCACAAAGAAAAGCGTCACCTAATGGAAAAAAGTAAATTAGAAGATTTAGGAGAAGAAATAATTAAGTTATCAAAATTAATAGATCAAAAATTAATGATTTTAACTAATGTTAACTGTAATGACACCGAATTCTTAAAATCAATACAAAATGATTTTTCTCAAAATCTTTATTTTACTATAAGTTTTATTAAAGGACTTCAAAAACCTGAAAAAACTTATTTTTCACACGGAATTTCTAAAAAATGTTATCATGGAAATGATTCCCCACATCTATATCATACTTTTAACCCACAATTAAATTCTATAGTAGATATGCTTGAAGAAATATTAACATCCATAAAATTTCAAAGAAATAAGGAAAAAGAGAATCCCAAGGAAGAAAAATTTTAAAACATAATTAACATAACAGATTTAAAAGTAAAACCACCAATAAAATTATGAATATTGAAGAAAAATTAGAAGAAGTTACAATGCTTTTTAAACAATTAAAAATGGCTCAAGAAAATAATATTATGGAACAGGAATTTCAAATAGAAGAAGAATTAGTAAATTTTGAAAATATAGAAAATAAAGAACATATCTTAGATTATTCAAGTGACGAAGAACCAGCAATTCCAATACAAGTTAAAAATGAAGCTAGAACATCTAAGGATAATCAATCTCAATTTAAATGGGAAACAGGTTTTGATAATTATGCTTTTAAAAAAGGATTTATAAATAAAGATTCAGAATATACAAAAATACCATCAAAATACATCCCTAAAATCCAGGAAATGGAAGGAGAAAGAATACTTGACTTAGACCGTAAAAAGAATGAAAAAGAAATTTTCGAAAATTGGTTGAATTCCTTTTTATTAGAAGCTTTTACTAATCCAAAACTTAGTAAATTGTCTGGAAGAGATATCTGGAACTACATAGGGTTTCATACTAAAGGAACTATAAGAGATTATATGACATCAATAGAAAACCAAATAATAGAAGAATTAGCAACAAAAGCAACAGCTTATGATAAGATATTATATATAATGATGATTCTATATAAAGAATTTTTTGGAAAAAATATTATAGATCATAAACAAGAAGTCTATAATAAAGAATATCAAGAAGCAAAAAACCATTTAGCTAATATTCAAATATATGATCTATGTAATGTGGAATCTTATATATGCGAATATAGAATACATTATTACAAATTAAAAGAAGAAGATAAAAATCATTATCTTAGTATGTATATAACAAAACTTCCATATCCTGCTAATGAATTTATAATGGGAAGATTTATAAGAGAGATAAATAGAGGGACAATTGAAAATAATTTTGGTGGAGCAACCTCTGCAATAAGAGAGGAAATAAAAGAACGTTGTATGCAAGAAGCAACTCAAAAAAGATTTGCGAATATAATTAGAATTTGTTGTCAGGATAATGAAAAGATACCCCAAAAATATGGTCTTAATAAAAATTTTCAAAGAAAAAGAAAACATCAATTTAGAAAAAAAAAATACTATCCAAACTGGAGAAAAAAGAGATATTTTAGAAAAGAAAATAACAATAAAAACAAAAGACAAAGAAATAACTATTGCCCGAATAAAAAAGAAAATTGTAAATGTTGGTATTGCCAAGAAGAAGGACACTACGCAAATGAATGCCCGAAAAAGAAGGATAAAAAGGATCTTACTAAACAAATAGAAATTGCTAAGTCTTGTTTCATGGAACCATTAGAAGAATCTGATGATAACTTAGACTATATTTTTGAATATGTCTCGGAAACAGACTCAGAGACTGAGTAATAATGCTACATTTATTACTATAAAAATAACAGAAAAGTTTATAAATGCTTTCATAGATTCTGGGGCAACACAATGCTTTGCTAGTTCAAATATAAAACTTGATTGGAAAAAATTAAAAAAAACCATTAAAAGTTAGAATAGCTGACAAATCAATACATAAAATTGACCAAAAAGCAGAGATGGTTGAAATTTTTATTCAAAATTATAGGTTCATTGTTCCATCTATATATATGTTAGATTCTGGAATGGATTTTGTTATAGGAAATAACTTTTTAAAGCTATATCATCCATTCATTCAAGAATTAACATATATAGTTTTAAAAGCTCCACACGATTCTTCAATAAATCAAAAATCAAAACGTATAAAAATACCAACTACTACTATAGATAAGATCTTAAAATTTAAAATATTTTCTATATTAGAAATATGTTATTTAAATCTATATTTTCAGATAAATATTCCAAAAAATAATCTTGAAATAAAGATAGAAGAACTCTTGGATGAAATTTGTGCTGAAAATCCTTTAGATGTTAAAAATACAAATAACGAATTAGTAAGCATTAAATTAAAAGATCCCACAAAAGAGATAAATGTTTCAAATAAAATTTCTTATTCCGCAAGAGATAAAGAAGAGTTCTCATTAGAATGTAAAGATCTTTTGGAAAAAGGAATTATAAGATTAAGTAAAAGTCCTCATGCGACCCCAGCTTTTTACGTTGAAAACAATAATGAAATTAAAAGGGGAAAACGAAGAATGGTAATAAACTATAAGAAAATGAATGAAGCAACTATTGGTGATGCTCATAAACTTCCAAGAAAAGATTCTATTTTAGAAAAAATCAAAGGAGCAACTTGGTTTTCATCTCTTGATGCAAAATCAGGATATTGGCAACTTCGTTTAGACGAAGAAACAAAGAAATTAACTGCTTTTACTTGCCCAACAAAAGAATCAACAAGTGTGTTGCTTTATGAATGGAATGTATTACCATTCGGATTAAAGCAAGCCCCAGGTATTTATCAAAGATTTATGGAAGAAAATCTAAAAGAGTTAAATGAATTTGTTTTAGTATACATTGATGATATACTAATTTTTACAAAACAGGATAAAGAAGATCATCTTCAAAAATTATTAATAGTTTTAGAAAGATGTAAACAGAAAGGATTAGTTCTTAGCAAAAAGAAAGCAAGAATTAGCAAAACAAGAAATAGAGTTTCTTGGATTAATTCTATCCACTCAAGGAAAGCTAAAACTTCAACCAAATGTTCTAGAAAAGGTAAATTTATTCCCTAACAGAATAGAAGATAGAAAATAATTACAAAGATTTTTAGGGTGTATAAATTATATTTCGGATCAAAGATTTTTAAAGAATATAACAGAATACACTAAAAGCTTATTTCCAAAAATAAGTACTAAAAAAGAATGGAAATGGGATGAAAAAAATAGTATACAAATTCAAAGAATTAAAGAATTATGTGAAAAACTTCCAGAACTTTATATTCCAGAAGAAAATGACTACTTAATAGTAGAAACAGATGCTTCAGACATAACCTGGTCAGGATGTCTAAAAGCTAAGAAAGCTATAAAAAGTTTGGAACAAGAAAAAGAATCACTAGATTCTAAATATCCCCCAAAGGAATTACTTTGCAGGTATATTTCAGGGACTTTTACTCCAACAGAACAGAGATATACCACTCATGAAAAGAAAACTCTAGCAGCAATTAAATCTCTTAAGAAATGGAAAATTGATTTATTACCCAGAGAATTTACATTAAGGACAGATTCAAGTTACCTAACAGGTTTCATACGATATAACTTAAAAGTTGATTATAATCATGGATGATTGGTAAGATGGCAATTATTTTTGTTACAATATCCAATAAAAATTGAATATATTAAGGGTGACAAAAATGTTATTGCAGATACATTAACAAGAGAATGGAGTTCGTCTACAACGCATTAGATCAAGAAATCCAGAAATACGAACAAGAACTCGAAAAATGCAAGCATTGTCAGCAAATAAGGACACAGATCCAATCCCTTAAGAAGGCCATCGAAGCAATGAAATCAACACAACAACCAAAACCATCAGAGTTCAGCCAGCTAAGCGTGGTGGACAAATCAGGTGAAGAAAAAATTCCAGAAAATAAAACAATTGCTGAAATTATCAAAAAATCCACCCAAGATAAAAAATATTATGTAATTTATAATGGCCCCATGAAAGGAGTATATGATGCCTGGGAAAAAGCAGCACCATTTACACATCAATCAAAGATAATTCATAAAGGAGGGTTTTTAACACTAGAAGAAGCAAAGGAATCTTTCAGGGAGTATGAAGCTCTTCATCCAGAGCAAACCCTAAAAAGAGCAGATAAAGCTCCAATTCAAACCCAGAGAACAGGAATAATAAGAAACATTCCTACAAGGGCTGAAATCAAGAAAAAGAAAAGGGTCTGTAGATCAAATCTCAGAGAAACCCTTAACATAGTCCTGAATTGGACTGAAGAAAAAAGGGCAATCTTGGGATATTATCCTATTGCCAAAGAACAGCTAACAAAGCTGGTTATATTTCCAGATGCTTCCCCATCTGACACCTATCAGTTTTTCCAGTATGGATTAATTGATATAATTTTAATTTTTAATGATTTAAAAATTATTAGTGAGTTTTCTGCAGGATTCATTGATGCAGTAAAGAGATTTAAAAATATGATTGACAACGTAAATCCAAGGGATATATCCCTAAAATTTACGAATAGTCAACCTATTTTTAATGAAGAAGAAGAATGCTTGGTTCCAGCACATCAAGTAATCTACATGTCCGTCTTCCCAGGAAATTTTCAACCAATTGATCAAGTTCAAGATTTAACAATCTACAGTCATGAAGGAAGACTAGCCAGCACACTAGCAAGGGTCTTCGAAAGAACTCAAAAGATAACAAGAGAATCTCACACAAGAATCAATTATAAAAGCAGAAATACTTTGCTTGTGTCTAGTAAAAGGAATGAAATTGAAGAAAGAGAGATGAGACTCTTAGTGGAATTTGAATAAGCATTCTACAACTTATCTGGACTCTTAGAAAATCTCCCCAAAGGGATAAAGAGGAATCTCTGCTATTTGATAAAAGACAGAGAAGACCACAAGTGCCAGCTATGTGTCTCAGAATTATCTGAAGAAAGCAATAATAAAACGGAATCAACCCACATGATAAAGGAAGAAGACAACGCATCTGAAGGACACATAATGAAAGAGGAGGATAGCACATCTGAAGCATCTCTCAACATTATTGCATAGTGACGTAAGCGCTTAGGTCATAGAGCACCAACAATGTAGCTGGTGCAAGATAATAAACAATGACGTAAGCAATGACGTCATAAGAAGGGTAAGGATGGGAATGTCCATCAGACCCAACCATTATAAATAGGTTGCTTAGGCAATTGTAGAAAAGATCAAACCATAGAAAGCAGGAGGCTACGAGTACTCATATGCTAGGAGAGCAAGGAGGAAGCTGCCGAGGCGATTCTATAGTTTGAAGAAGAATTCGTTTAGGAAAAACCAATTCTAAACTCCCCTCTGGAGTTAGTATCTACAATCTCCCCTCTGGAGATAAAAACATCTTATGTAAAATATACTAAATAAAGGAAGTTTTTCTCCAGAAAGGTACGCCTTTATCCTAATTTCTTAGTTATGAATTATTTAGAAAGCTTAGATTTAACAGAAGAATCTGATTATTATAGATTAACTGCTTTATTAGATAATGAAAAACAGGCTGTTCTAAAAACAGAATTAAATCTCAAATCAAATGAAAATTTCAATAAACAAAATCTTTTAAAAGAAGTTTTTAATAGAAAAAATATAATATACTATGGAAAAATTCAGCTTGAAGCCCCTATAAAGATAAAATCTGCCAATGGAGAACTTGAAATAGCTCTGATAAATGATGAAGAATTGAGTAAACAGATTGAGAAAATTAAGGATCAACAAAAAAGATCTAAAATTGGATGGATTCATATTAGTACTATACAAGTCTTAATTAAATCTACATATATGAAAGGAATTAATTCACCAATAAGTTTAGCAATCTGTGATAAAAGAATTACTGATGACCCAATAGATCAAATAATTGGAATTGTTCATGGAAACTTGGCAAACGTAAATGTTAAATTCAATGTCCATCTTGGATATGCTATACCTTTATCAACTGAAAACCTTGGAAGATCTATAAGTTTGGCTTATAAATTTCATAGAAAGAATCTAATGGAACAAGATGATGAACCTTTTTCAATTACATATGCAATAAATTATGCTTTAACAAACAGTCATCATAGTATAATATTTAAAAACAGAGAAAGGATTTATGTTGATGAATTATTTCAGAAAAATTGTAAAAACAGAAATACCAAAATATAAAGCTATTGAAAATCCAGTTCTATTACTAAAAGAACCATCAGGAAAATTAGTTTCATCGAATTTTCAAATAAGAGAATCTAAAATTAATAGCCCTTTAAGTTTATCTAAGTTAAAAATTAAAGAAGAAAGTTCTGAAATAAAAGAACTAACAAAAAAGGTCGAAAAATTAAATGAGACCCTAAACACTAAACTATGACAATAAATAAAGAAGAAATATATGTAACTTATCAAGACAAAAAACAAGAGCTCTTTGAAAGAGAAAATCGTTTGAAATATTTACAGTTTTCTGAAATAAATCAAAGAGCATTTGAAACCCAAAAAATAATTTATGACAAGTTAAAAAGAGAAGTTGAAGAACTAGAAAAATTAATAGAATCTCTAGAAAATAGTGATGAATCGATGATAGAGTTTGCGGAAATTTTAAATAATGAAGCATAAAAAGATTGAAAAACCAGAAAATAAAATAAGAAGAAATAGGACGAGAAAATTAAAAAGTAAAATAAAGGAGTATAAAAGGGAATTAAATAATCTTCAGATTGAAATTGAAGATCTTATAATAAAAAGGATAGAAATAAGAATAAATATAAACAAGTTGGAATTAAACTTAAAAAATTTATAAATGCCTGGAAAACCATATTACGACTTAAAAGAATTAAAGCTGCTGAAAGAAAAAATGGAGAATGAAATTGAAAAATTAAACAGATATTTAGAAACAAGAGAAAGTGTAGAAATAAAAGAAGTAATTGAGGATTTGAGAAATTATATTAAAGAAAAAGACAAACAGATAAAAGAATTTATATACAGTAATTCATGCAAAAAAGAATATTATAAACTAAAACAAGATTAAAAAAGTTATAAATATACATCAAAGTAGTAGAAATGGTCAATACTATAGAATTTACAAATTATTTTTATTCAAAGTTAAAAATTTTACCAAATACTATAGAATTTACAAATTATTTTTATTCAAAGTTAAAAATTTGGTATCAGAGCCAAGTTAACGATTAAGGGGAACACTTTCCCTTTAAGCAACATTTTTAGTGATACGCTCTAAAAAAAAAAAAAAAGTTATCAGATGTCCACAATTAATTGGAAAACTTCTTTGTAGTCACCATAGGTACAATAAAACAATAGGTACCATAGAAGGCACCTACTTATTATTATTGTTATCATCAAGGTCACTGAGGTTTAATTTTACCATTATGGTGAGCATGCATGGTACTATATAAAAGTGCAGTAATATCTCGTTAGAAGAGTGTTAGGTGACAGTAATTTTTGTATTTTATAATTATTAATTGGTCAATAATATTATTTTTAATAGTATAAGATTAAATTCAATAATATTAGATCATTTAATCTTCTTTTAATAGTTAAATATTGGCCAATTTTTTAAAAAATTACTACCCTAAGACTTTTTCATCTTATTATGCTGGATAAATAATGGAATGCCAACTATATTATATATAAAAGAATTCAAAATTATTCGGTCATTTTGATAATTAGATTGGTCTAATAATTTATTAGTATAATAAAAATTAATTTAAAAGTATAAAAAAATTTAATTAAATTTAATTTAAAAAATTATCCACATAGATAACAAAATAACTAATTACAAGTTTACAATTACTACTATCTCTATCATATATCGTCGTAACTTCTATTTTCAGGAACGGACTTAGAGGAGGGCGAGTGGTGACCTCGGCCCCCCCAAATTTTTAGAAACTATATTTATATATGAGATATATATTTAAAAAAATAAAAATATTATATAATTTAGTATTATTTTTTATTATATGATAGATTTATATTTTGATTGTTTAATTCACTAATATTTTTCACTTAACTAATTTAATATCATATTCTCAAGTCTTTGTAACTTTTAAATTAGTTTTTATATAATAATCTCTATATTTATTTAAAAAAATCAATTGTTTATTTTATATTAACATATTAAAATTTATATTATTATATTAATAATAACTTACGTAGTTATATTTTGGTAATCACATTATATACTTTAGATATTCTTTTCTTATAAAAAATACTTATTTTTCTTCTAAATTTACGTTGTTGAAAGAAAAACTTTTATAAAAATATTTTATATCTTATATTCTATAAAGGTATTGTGTCTTTTAAATAATTAATAATTTATCATTTATTTTCAAATTTTTATAAAATTTTAAAAGAATTAATTTTAATTAATAAGATATGTGATTATTTTTAACTAAACACGCTATAAATTATTGGTACTTTAGAATTTTATAATATACTATTGATATTGTTATATTTTTTTATGTAACTATCATTTTAAAAATAAAATTATGAAAAAATTTATAATTATATATATATATATATTTGATAAATTTTTTGAAAAACTAACTCTAAAAACTATATGTAATTATTTTTATGAAATAAAAAATTTTTATCTAAAATTCGACCCCTTCATACTAAACTTTCTGGATCCATCTCTGTCTATTTCTATTACTTTTGTTGTCTTATTATCATAGACACCACCTCCAAAAGATGTTTATATGTGTTGTAATATTATTGGATATTTTTATTAAATTAATTAATACTTTATTTTTTAATAAATAAAAATAAAATCGATTTATTATAATAACAATAGTAAATTCAATTGTTCGCACTATAATTATTAGATTCGATTAGATTCGATCGATTTACACCATCTAAATCGAATTATGTTTAAATTTTTTTATAAAATAACAAATATATTCCTGATTTTTGTTTAAAAAATAACAAAAAAATCATGATCCAGTGAGTTATGTAAATTGGTTAGTTCGACCGAATCTAATAAAAATTGAGTTAATTGTTATTATTATAAAAAAATTTATTCTAATTTATTAAAAAATTCAAAAATAACTGATTCGTTAATAGGTCCAATAAAAAGTATTACCATTTTGAAAAACTCCTATATATATATATTAGAAAAATAAAAATTTATATAATTATTTTTGTATAAAATTAATAAATGATCATTATTAAATAATTTAATATATTTAATTAAATTATATTATTTAATAATTTTTAACTATAAAATTTAGATAAAGATAATTATATATGAGTTTTACATATTACAAATAATAACCGAATATTAGAACGTTAATTAACTATTGTAACATAACGATTAGGGGTGCACAGACTCGGCCCGGCCCGAAGGTCCGGCCCGGTCCCGAACACTTTACGGACTAATTTGGTGTGATTTCATCGGGTCTAGGGTCGGGTACGGGTCTCAAAAATAGACCCGGTCATTATTTCGGGTCGGGTCCGGGCCATGGCTCGGGTCACCCGAAGTCGGCCCGGTGGCCCAGTCATCACACACAATTAATATTTTGTGTTATTAGTGATAGATCATGACTATTCTTAAGTGGAATTTAAGTATTGTAAACCTTAATATTTTGTGTTATTAGTCATTATAAGACTATAAATTAATGTTTTATGTTTAGAATGTATAAGACTTTAGACTAATACATAAGATTGTGTTATTTGTATTGATTTAAATATTTAGTATTATTAGACAATATTAGTATTGATTGTGGTTATGCTTTAATTTTGAACAAGGGTTGGTTCTTGTTATATTTTTCTAAGTGAATTTTACCATGTTAACTAATGGTTGGAGTCTTGTAAATTTGAATTTTTTTACATACTAGCTTACAAGAAGGTATCAACGTAATGTAATGTTAACGGCCCGGTTTTCACCCGGTTTTCACCCGGTATAATTATGACCCGAAAGTATCTTGGTTTCATCGGGTCTAGGGCCGGGTTCGGGTCTAATAAATAGACCCGGTGAATATTTCGGGTCGGGTCTGGGTTACATCAAACCCGGCTTCACCCGGTCCATGTGCACCCCTAATAACGATAATCTTATGACCAACTAACTATTCCCAAACAAGCTATTCATCACTTCTTCCAAACGAGCGAGTTAAATTAATAAGCAAAATGAGAACAGTTGTGGCAAGTAAAATTATCCTCCATCGAATTCAAATCATAAATCTTACATTCCAATCCAAATATTCAGTGAAAAGAAAAAAAAAACTATATTAAATCTGGTTTCTTTGGTAATTCAATTATGACAATATTTGACAACATTTCGTCCTTTTAAAAAAATATATTTAGGCATATATATATATAGTCAAGAAGGTTGTGCTGCATGCATCAAAAAGATATTATATAGGCCATATTCTTGTTGCCATTATTAGTTGGTCATCAGTTCTTGTTGTATATATGAACGTATACATTAACATATATACAAGCCATTGAAGTGGTCCTAGAATTATTTGCCTAAGTATATAACATAAATACAAAAGTTAATAATGTAATCGTGGGACAATTATTTGGAAGTGATTGCTTTTTAAATGATATATATATATATAGATAGGAAAGAGATGGACTTGGACTACGTTCATAAAATATTGGAGATATGAAGTACACACTACTATATTTTATTCTTTGACTAGGGTGAGTTTAATTAAATAATTGATAATAAGGAATAAAAGAAAACAAATTATTTTTCATACCATAAAAAATATGCAAAATAATTATTTGCAAAAAATGTTACAAATAAATATCATTCTCTTAAATAAAATGCAAAAATATCTTTTCAATTTCGTGCATATTTTAACAGTTCTGTTATATATATAAGTTTTTTTTGGACAAACAAATCCAAATAAATTAATGATTGTCATACATAATCTCGGTATAAAAATAATATATAAAAATGATTAAATTATCAACAAAAACACATTCAAATTGATTTTAAATCTGGTAACGTCATTAATACGACAAAAATTCTACGATAATAATAACAATAATGACGATAACAATAACGACAATATGTATAAGAAGAAGACGATAATGACGATGACTATAATGATGATGATCATGATTATGAAGATGATGGAGGAGAAAGAAGAAAAAGAAGGAGGAAAAGAAATTTCAATGAAAAAAAAAGGAGAAAGAAGAAGATGAGAAAGAGGTAGTGGTGTTGATGACAATGATAACAAAAGAGAAAAAAAATTGAGAAGAAAAAGAAGACGAAATATCAATGACAAAGAAAGAAGATGAGGAAGAGAACGTGCAGCAAAAACACAAAAAAAATGTGTTCGCATGAATATAAATGATTTAGTTAAATCGTTAGACTTATTTGATTAAATAACTTATATGTAAAGATTAATTCATTATTTAGTTAAATACCGCCACACAAATCTATTACTTGATGTTATTAGAGTATTAATTAGACTTTTAGAACAGATATTGTGGAAAATTAAATTAGATATCTTAAAATTATAATACTTATTTCACACAACTCTTAATTAATCAAGTTTATTTTATATTTTTTATCATATAGAATATATAAATTTATTTATATTTAAAATGACATACATTTGATGGCGGTGACTCTCACTCCCATTGAAAAAACTTGGAAGGATGGAAATGGAAGTGATATCAAGAGAGAGCATCAAACCGTGTTCCCCCACTCCAACACACCTCAGAAACTACCCTCTCTCCTTGTTCGACAATGCCGTTTCTCCAAACTCAGTCCCATTAATTTACTTTTATGCCCCTCAAGAATCTCCCGACGAAGCCGCCAAAATATCGCTTCTCAAGAAATCCCTATCCCAAGCTCTATGCAAATACTACCCTTTTGCCGGCAGGTTCAAAGATCCAACCTCCGTACACTGCAACGATGAAGGCGTCTCCCTTGTGGTCACCAGAATCAAAACCAAGAATCTCTCCAACATTCTCCGCAACCCAACGGACGCCCTCTTGAGCCCCTTGTTCCCCGACGAGCTGCAGTGGAAGGATATGGGCTTGGACTCGAGCTTGTTGGCAGTTCAAATTAACTGTTTCGCGTGCGGCGGAATGGCCATAACCGTATGCATGTGTCACAAGGTTGGTGACGCTTCCACTTTGTTCAACTTCTTCAACGATTGGTCAACGCTCACCCAACAACCTCACATCACAGTAGCCTTACCCCATCTTGGAGCTTCGCTTTTCCCACAAAGCCACTTCCCACTTCCCCGCCAATATTCCTTCGTCCCTCACCACAACATGGTACGTATTACATGAAGATGGGTAAAATAGTCTTTATACAAAAATTATAGATATATTTATGCATGCCAACAATGCTAGGAACCAACTCTATATAAGTCAAGAATCAGCCAATTGGTACACCAGAGGCACCGGTGACTTTAACCGGATGTTGCTTGATAGGCACTTTTTTTTTCTTGTAAATTGGATGGTTTTGGATATGATTTCTATGTTTTATATGTTACGCATTAATAAAACATAATTAATTATATGGAATCAACTAATGAATGATCAAAGCATCTGTTCCCTGATTCTCTCCTAACACTAGCGTATCTTCCCTCATATTTTGAACGTGGTCAACAATAATTTAACAAACAAATTAAATTATAAATTAATAAAACTAATTATAATTAATTATGTTATTCCATTCTTGGCTTATTATTAGTTGGTTCCATATATTTTTCCTATGCATTATTATTATAATGAAAAAGTATTGGTAACCAACAATATTTTTAAATAATGTGTGAACAATGTGAATTAATAGGGTTAAAAGAATAAATTAATCTTAAATTTAATTAGTAGCATTAAATTAGAGTGTAAGTGTATTTTTATTGGATCCTGCTAGAGAAACAATGGACTATTTGTACAACGTGTATAATGGGCTATTAAGTTACAAAATAAACATCTTCTATACTATCTAGAATAATCATCCGAGTACTAGGGATAATAAACATCTTCCCAAAAGATTAAATTGATTTTGGGATTTACCAATGATTAAATTATTGAACTCTTGACCTTTCGGACCTAAAGCTTTAATACCATGTCATGATACCACTCATCCCAAAAACTTCAGCTAATGAAAAAAGGTAACAATAATAGTTATATCTCTAATACTCCATAAACTTCCATTGTACCCATTGGCTTCTCATACTTTTCTATTTTTATTTGATTGGTGATTGTTCATGTTGTTCAGATCATTATTTACCTAGTACTCCTCCATTATTATAGGTGTGTAGAAGGCTTGTGTTCGAAGGTTCCAAAATTGATTCACTTAAGGCCTTGGTTTCGTCGTCGTCGTCTTCTCAGAAGGTGGAGAACCCTACTAGGTTTGAGGTTGTGGTTGCACTGATTTACAAGTGTGCTGTTTCGGCGTTGGGATTGAGTGCTAGCAACACGCTCTTGCGTGTTGCCATCAACTTCCGCAAGAGAATGATTCCTCCGCTGCCGGACAAGTCCTTAGGGAACTTGGTTTCGAGCTTCTATGCTTCCTCCATGGACAATGATGAAGTGGAGTTGCACGAGTTGGTGACCAAAACAAGAGAAGGGCTAGCTTTGTTTTGTGACAAGTATGTAAGAAACTTTGGGGACTTGAAATTCGTGTCGGAGTTCCTAAGATTCGGACAAGCTGTTACTACTGATAATAAGACTAGTTGTGAGGATGGGGAGAAAAAGAAGAAGAAGAAAGATATGATTTTTTTCTCTGGGTGGTGTAGGTTTTCGGCGTATGAAGCGGATTTTGGGTGGGGGAAGCCAGTGTGGGTGACCACTGTTTTGTGTCCTGTGAAGAACAGCGTGGTTTTGATGGATACAAGAGATGGAAAAGGGATTGAAGCGGTTGTGTGCATGCTTGACAAAGACATGGCCATGTTTGAGCGTCACGTTCATCTTCTTCGCTATGCTTCTCTTGAACCAAACCGTTGGACATGCTCATCATGTTCTTGAACAAGAGTGTGTACTCTAATATTAAGAAATAAATAACAAGTTAAGCAAAGTTTGATCTAAATATATTCAGTTGAGTTCAACAATAATGCCTTGTCATCACACATCATCTAATTCTTCTATACATGCTAGGAGGAAAAGAATACCCCAAATCAGTCAATTACATTTGAAATTCTTCAACAAAAAAGGGAAAAAAAAAGTATAGTAACAATAATAAATTGTTCTTTAATTTCATACCATCATGCTATGAATAGACTTTGATCTACTACTGAATAATCTGCTGAATCGTATAATAAATGGTTTGGAACATCAGCAGTAAGCCCTGGATCATAATAATAGTCTGACATGTCTATGCTGTGCATACCAAAGTTCATGTCATTGTAGCATTCACTTTGTAGCAAAAAGAAATTCAAGTCCTCCTCCAAAGGCGAAAAGGCCGCCTCGCCACCCCAGAGTAGGTTTTGCTGGTAAAATTCCAGATCAGGAATGAGACTGGCATCAAATTCCTGTGTTTTCAAGCCCGGATTTGAAGTGACTGAAGATTGATCATTCACCATAAGGCTTTTGGACTGAACCGGAATAATGTTGTCAACTGCAGAAGAAGCTATTGAGCTTGCAGCAGAGGGACTGGATACCATTGAAGCAATTGATTGTGATTTAGGATCATCTTGGAGTTTCCTTTTGGGAACTTGATTCCAAGTGTACTGTGTTGGTATGGTGCAATCAAATACTTCAATGTTTCCTTCTGAATTGAGAGGTGAAAAGGTTTGATTAAGGACTATCTGTGAAACCTTTGTCATGTTTGGATCAGGAATAATGTTATTAGTAGCTAGTGCTCTTCTTTGTTCTGTTTTATTAAGCTCTGACACAGTGAAATCGGATTCATGAAGTTGCACTAATCCATTGTTTGGACATCTGAAGCCGTCAATTGAAACTACATTTTGTTGCTTGTTCATAGAGTTCTTAATACTAGAGCTTCCGGGATCTTTTGGATTCAAATCCGGATTCTTTATTCCACTTGAGGAGCATTTCTTCTGATCTCTCTGCTTCTGCAACCTACTCAAGTAGAGCCTGTATTTCTGCAGGACAAAAATTCCCTCATGAGTATAAAAAAGTAGAACTTTCATGGTTATTATCACTACCACCTAAGAGAAAGTCATCATCATATACCTACCTGCAAATGACTAGCAACATTTTCTCTGGTAAGCCATGGTACATTCATCAAATCTAGAATTTTCTTGGGACCAACTTCTGTAAAACAAAGACAAGTCTTATTAACATAGTGAAAAAGTTTTAATTTGGTCAGCAATCACAATTTTTGTATTATTTGATTAAGAGATAGACTTACTATCAAATCCAATCTGATTCACTGCTTGGACAAACTTCTGATGAAGATCCACAGACCAAACCACTCTAGCTTTCTTGGTTGAAGAAGAATCTCCGAATTCTCTTTCGTCGTGTTTGTTATCTGCATCTTTCCTTTTCCTTGTTGAACTGATACAATCTTCTAATGCAAAGAGGCTCACATCATCACAACATTGATCTTGTCCATTTCTCATCAAGTGATGAATGCCCTCAAAATCAAATCCCTCTAGGCTTTCAAACTCTCTCCCTTCATGAATCCTTTTTCTCAAGACATGCTGCCATATGTTTCGCAGTTCTTTCATCCTTATAGGCTTGAGGAGATAATCACATGCTCCATGTTGAACACCTTTCATTACCCTGCTTGTTTCTCCATCAACAGACATCACTGCACAATTTAAACTATCAAGTTTAGTTTTGTTATAATCATATATATCATATGAAGTTAAAAACTTGAATGATAACATACTAATGACAGGCAAATCCATCTCAAGTCCAACATGCTCAAGAAGCTTGAATCCATTCATGTCAGGCATGTTTACATCGCTGATCACTATGTCGAATGCATCTTTCCTCTCTCGAAGCTTCTTCAGAGCCTCGGTTGCCAAACAACATGTAGTCACTGAAAAACAAGGGATCGGATTCAGAGTAGCATATATAAGATATGCTTGTTTTATTTGTAGTAAGAGTCATTTGTATAAACACACAGCAGCAAGAAGAAATTGTAACTATTCTAAAACAGAAAAGAAAAGGAAAGTAAACATCATCCCTTATCAAATTAACAATTGGAGCCTAATAATATTAACAAACCATAGCAATGATATGATGAGTAAAAGAAACAGTTAGTAGTTACCTTGGTAAGAGCACTTCTTGAGCATCTTTTCAAGGATCTTGAGCCATGTTGGATCATCATCAACAACCAGAACTCTCAGTCCAGCTGGAAAACCTTCACGACGTGTACATGGCAAGCAACCATTATTATCCATGCTTCCTACTTAGCTAGGATCACTTCTTTTGGGAGTTCCAGTAGAAAAGAACAATGGTGGTTTGGTTTTTTGATGGGGAAAATAAAAAAAGGAAGAGATTAGAGAAAGGGTAAGTGTAAGAGTAAGGGAATATTAACTGTCCAAGTGGATCACATGTTTTTGTTAGTGCATTATGTCTCCTTTGAGTTTAACACTTCAAGTCATAGTAAATGTTTGAGATGTGACGATTGATGAAAATTAAGTTGGCAACAAGTGGCAAACTTTAATTTACTCAACAGGAGATATAATTAACTACTTAATTAATCAAGAAGCTGAAAAACACTGAGTTAGTTTAGCAGTAACATAAGATTAGAAGATTGATGCTGCTCTCTAACTTCAAAGAGTCATCATGCTTCTAATAATGTTGGTTTAGCAGCTAACAAGTATTCTGATTTCTAAGTGCAGTTTATACTTAATATATATTATTTTGGAACATATTATAATGGCGGGTTGGTTTTTTTTTTTTTTTAAATTTATATTTATGTTGCTTGTGAGGTTGAACATATGTACGGTCTATATATAAGCTGAGTAAGAATCAACTGAGAATCCAAAACCGTTTTCTTTATGGAATTCAGCAACAAAAAAGAAAGGTGACATGAAATATATTATACATAAACACCATGGTCTCTATTTTGTATGCAACAATCCCACTTCTGATTACTGACTCAGAAAACTTTGAAAGAAACTAATTGCCATAAATTAAGTGGGAAAATATATACTTTAGATTGAATATTGCTAACAAGCATTGTTCTTTCTCTTCTTAATTGAATTTAAATTAATAGATAATTCAATATTTGAAGATTAACTCTATTTTCTTTTATTTTTTTAAATGTCATCATGATAAAGTATGACACCCGGTAAACCACATCTACTTGGATAAGTAGTGTTCCTAACCAAACCATTAATGTCACGTATAACGTATTTAATTTATCCCTTTAAACTTTAAAGCAACTTTTCCGTACTTATAACCTTATTTTAGAACTTTTTTTATTATTAAAAAAATGGTACAATTTCTATATGGTAAAGACTCATTTTATTGATACTCGAATATTATTAGATAATAATTTAGTTAAATTTATTAAATTATCTAATAATTTTTAAATATCAACTTAAGATAAAATACTGCATACGAATTTTTAACTTTCTATATACGTCGTAAAATGGAGCCTTTATTAGGTCTTGAAATCTATTAATTACTATGTTGCTTTCCGACAGGTAAATGACGGACCTGAAAACAAATTACTAAAGAACAAAAAATAAGAGACAACCTAATTCTAACTCTAACAAACACAAAACACTTCCAATTGCAGAGGGACAAAACATCAGTGTCATAAACACTTAACACAATGAACCCTTAAGTGTAAATGAAGATAGGAATTAGCAGACAAGTGGAAATAGATTTCAATGGGGAGTCCAAGCAGTAAATTAAAATTAGAATATGTGGTTATAAATTAATTAGGAGCAATGGATTATATAATACTCAAGTATTGCTAAAAGGATCCAATTATGCCACCATGATGAATAGACCGTTACGTGCTCCACAATGAATATGTCCAATGGCAAAAGTTTGCGGGGACCGAAATGACGATTCAAAGAATACAATTAGGTGGAAACTTAGGTGTAGACGTGAAGTTGATATTTGAGAGTCATTAGTTTAAAGAATATAATTAGATAAAAATTCAGGTGCAGTCGACTTCACGTGAAATTGATATTTGAGAACCATTAGGTGATTTGATTAATTTAACTAAATTTTCATCTAACGGCTCTCAAGTATCACTTCACGTGAAGTCGACTGCACCTGAATTTTCACCGTATAATTAACACACACAATAAAAAAAAAGAGGTTATGGGTTGTTGCATTTCTAATTTTCTATAAGCATTTGATCCAAATTTACTTTAAGGAAAAGCTTTTATTGATTCATCAAATCATCTTCAACATAATGTTTTGAATATTATATCAAGAAAATATTAAAAAATTATTAGAATTGGTTATTTTTAGTCATCATTTTTAACTATTAATTCAACACTTTTAGTTTAGTAATTTAACAACATATTTTAGTTTATATTTTTAAATATTAATAATTAATTAATAACAAAAAAATAAATTTTTATAATACTCTAATATTTTTTTATATTAATATCGTATATTTACCCTGCTTTTCATATTCTAAAGTGTTTATTGACTGATTTGATTTTTATTGAATATAATACTTAAAAATTATTAGATAGTAAATTAAATATTTTAATTATGATTTTTACGTAAAAACATTTAGACGTGAAACTACAAAAAATAAAAGGAAAAAAAGGTTACAAGAGCGAGTTTTTAATTTGAATATGGAACTAAAGGAAGTGTTAGACTCGAGTATGGGGAAGAGGGGTGCTTCACCTCATTGTGGGATCAGAGGAAGCAGAACTCGGACCATGCGAGTTGTGTCCCTTCGGATGTAAAAAAAAAAATTACCCAAAACAAACAAAACGGAGGGTCCGAATTCCATGTTTCAAATTTCAAATTCCATCAGCTGCAAATCGGACCATGCGATTTGTGAAGCAAAATTTCATGACCAAAGAACTCGCATGGTTCGAGTTGTGTACTCTGAGTTTTTTCAATTTTTTAACACATGTACTCTGAATTTTTTTCAACTTTTTCAACACAAATCGGATCCTCCGATTTGTGTACTCCCACAATTTTAAAAAACACCAAAAATTACCATATTAAAATATATCACTTATTTTACTCTCATATCCAAATTTTTTTGCCTACAAGAGCAGCATATGGATAACAATTCTAGGATCCAGGAATAATAGATAGGAATCTAGTTAATCATGTACATTGATAGAGGCCACGATACCAAACCAACTTAACATTTGAAAGGCCAAGATTGCTCCATCTGCACCGCATGACACTTCACACTTCACACACACCTTCAAATGTGACATCTTTTATAAACCTCTTTTAAATAATCATTTATTTCCAACCAATTATCATTTAATTAAGCTCCATTACCAACAGTAGTAGCTAAAGCAATATGCACTTCTTGCTTCTTTTTATTTCTTCTTGTTTTCCCCCACTCCTTTTCTATATACTATTGATTGAGATTGATTTCATTTCATAACCTTAGTCACAAGCTTTATTCATATTTAAATAAATAGAGACCTTTTTGTTCATATAGTTAACTAGCTTTCTTCTCTTTTTGTCTTTGTAGAAAAGTAAGTTTTGGATTCAAAGGCATACATTTTGTGTAGTGGGGTGAGGGTACGGAAGAAGTTTTAGGAAACTAATTGTAATAAGCCAAAAAAAAAAAAAACTGATAAATTAAATGAGTGAATGAACCTAACAAAAAATTCCCACTAGGAAATTCTTTTATGATAAGGAGAGAATTATTTACTTAAAGAGAGGGTGGTGAGGCTTCTTATGATTGGAAAAAATGAACATAAAAAATAGTTAATAGGATCAAGTCCTTGCAACTTATGCTAAGTGGAATATAGCTTTTCATTAATTTAATTCAAAGTTAATGAAAATGGTTTCTGCCTTGTTCTCCCTCTATGATGCTTTCCTCAGTAGCTCTTTTTACCTGGCTTATTCTCTTTGGAATTTATTTACTTTTTCATTGTCAAGTTTTTTTTTTTTTTTTCATTATTCTGTCTGTGACTATATGAGAATATGTTGTGTAATGCAATAAGAATTGAATTTAGAGTGTATGCTTGATTGCAACTAATCATTTTGAACCACTTGCTTTCAAATACTTTTTTGAGAACAAAGTAATATAATATATGTGGTCCTATTGCTATTGCTGAAACACTGTAATCCATTCTACTTATCATTTGAGTCACTTTCCATTTGGGATATCACAGGTTTATTTCTAGAACTTCATCTCTTAAACAGAATCTTAAGGTCTTTGGGTTCTGTGTCTCTCTCTCTTTAACATGGAGATTATAACAAAGGTGAGTCTTGGAAGTTGGAATAATGCTAAAGTTGTTGTCTTGTAATTCGAGGTGCATGTTCAACTTCTAACAAAATTGTGTGTATTTATCTTTTCCACACTTAATTTAATGAAAATTTCGAGTCGTACATTTTTGATAGATAAGACCATAGGATAAAAAATTACTTTTTGAACATAAAATTTTTAGTTTAACTTTTTTGTCAAACAATCCTACGAAGTATGAACTAGACAGTATGAATAATCAAATACAG
The DNA here is from genome assembly GCF_014773155.1 of Arachis stenosperma. Lineage (NCBI taxonomy): Eukaryota > Viridiplantae > Streptophyta > Magnoliopsida > Fabales > Fabaceae > Arachis > Arachis stenosperma. The sequence continues at coordinate 170,120,458 of NC_080379.1, read as the reverse complement.
GTAAATTAACATGTCAGTGTGGCATGGGACTACTATGATGAAAGTTATTAGGCTACCTTTGAAAAAAAAGACAGAGATTGAGAGTTGAGATTGAAAGATGGACATTGAAAGACAGAAATTAAATTGAGTCTCTATATTGTGTTTGGTGTAAAATATACTGAATTGAGTTATGTGTCAATATTATGTCTAATTTAAGATAAATATAAATATTGAATAGTAGATTTGAAATTTGAAAAATTAAATCAAAATATTTTTGAGAGAAATATTATTAAAATTTCAATTTTCATCTCAAAAAATTTCAGTTCCCTATATTTTCAATTTCTAGAGAAATTGAAGGGACCAAAATTTTGAGTCTTGAAATTAAATTTTTAGTTCTAGACCACAAAACATAATACTAAGTCTCGCTTCTCTGTCTTAGTTTCAGTCAATGAAAATAAATGCTATCTTAAGGAACTAAAATTAGTGTGAGCAACAGGCTAAGCATTTAGAAGAAAATTAGTCTCGGTTCTGTCCTCCAATTTGATAGAATCAACATTGTTCACTTGCCTAGTTGATCAAGGCATTACAGTTTTTACCAACTTATGAGAACTCATATTAAATCTTTTTTAAAGGGTTAATTTAAAATGAGTAAAACACTAAACTGGCATAACCTTATTGCACCTTCAATTGACAACAACAATCTTAGGCTTATCAGCACTTGATTTGTTTTGATTAATAATTGAGAAGGGCACTTCAACATGTTCATTACAGATTACACAAGTTTCAAAATTTTCTTACAAGTAGTAATCATCTTCCAATTTACATTGAATTCAAATCAATTCATAACATGTAGTTAAATGCATAGACATGTGCATCAGGGATATTAAGTGTCAAAGTTTCCATGAAAAGGTAGAAACGTCTTATATTATCCATTGCAAGTGTAGCTCGGTCAATTACATCACTGTCTCCAATAACCTCCCATAAATCTGTAGAACTAACCCTTTTGAGGCTTCCACGGCAAAATGGACATGATTCTGATCTCAAATACCTACAAAGATTTCATGTCACACTTTACTAGCAACATCAAATAATTGGCCACACTTAATTTGAGAACAGAACAAGTGTATCAAAGTGTTTGATTTGAGTGTACCAATCATGGAAGCAGCTAATGCACAAGGAATGCACACAATTAGGAAGCACCATCTTCCTGCTCTTCTCCATGCATATGTCACATTCATCATCTCCCTCTTGGTCTTCATCAAGAAACTTTTCAAGCCTTTTTCTGCTCACAATTTGGCTGCAATTGCTTCTGTGGTCTCTGATTCTGGACACATTGAACTCGCCTTCGAGTAATCGGAGCGAAGGGTATATTACAGCTGCAGGAGAATTCTCACCATTTTAAGCAAGTTAATCACATAATTGAAGTGAAAAAATTGATTAAAGAGGCAAGAAGGAAGACATAACATACCATAGAATTCTCTTAGAGAGGCTATCCTTTCTTTTGAGGAAATAGATGGCATTCCATCAATGTATACCTATATAAAAACATAGTAGGCAGCAAGTTCATTGAAACTAGATGTAAAAAAGAGAAAAATAAGGGCATGAAAATGGGAAAATGGTGATGATATGATGACTCACATTGGATATAAGAATGTGGAGTAATCCCAAACAATGGGGAATATCATCTGTGCAACTAAAATCCAACCACTCAATCAATGACAAGAAAAGAGGAGCAAAAGGGCTGTAACATAATTTCATTTGGATATAGCTCCCATTATAATCTCTAGGGAGTGCTGATGCCCTGCAATTTTGAATTTTTCTTTATTTATGTAGCAGTCAATTTGGACAAAATGGTATACTAAAAAAATTGATATTTGTGATAGTTTTTGAAACTGATATCTAAGAAGAAAGAAAATTTCTTACAGTGTGTTGGCATGTTGGATATCATCTTCAAGAGCCTTGAGAGATTCTCTGAAAGAACTATTGGATTGTATTTGCACCATTAAGTCCCAACAAGGAAGAAGAAAAGAACAAAAAATAGAAGGGTGATATAGTAAAAGAAAGCTATGTTGTTGTTGCTAATGCAAGGGAGCTATTTTAATTTGTTTGTTGTACCACAAAGAGAATATTGATGATTGCATGGATTAGAAGGAGGGGTATCTCTAAATAAAGAAGAAAACAAGCAGATGAATGAAGATGAAAGAGAGAAAGAGACCGTGTTGTGTGAGGGTAGATAGATAGAAAGAAAAGAAGTTAGCTTAATATTCAAACTTGGCCACCATATAAGGATTATTAAGGAAAGAAAAGGATGCCTTCTCTCACTTTGTTACCTTTTTTTCTTGCCCATTGATTCAATTCTCTGTGGTCAACTGCAATGCAGCGTGTTTAACCATTTGTCTTTGATAATTGTCTAATCTGATTAGAGTCTCATAGTACATTACATATAGTATAGTATCATATTTATTTACTCCATCCACTACTCTAAAGTCTAACATTTTGTGCTTTCGGTTTCAGTCCTCTCAAAAACTTTTCCCTCCCTCTCTCTTTCTCATCTTTCTGGCATAAGGGACATTAATAATGCGCGGCTGCAACAATTTTTTTCTTGTTGAAACCAGTTGTCACCTATTTACATCCTCTACTTTAAAGTGTCTTGCCTCTTGACCTTATCTATATACATCAAGCCTTTAATTTAAATTTAATAAGCACATTTGTTACTCATATTTTGGTTACCTACTTTCATCTGTGGAGGCTGTTCATGACTGAGTCAAGTACATAGAATCATAGAGCATTATTGACTCAGCACAATGCAGTTAGAAAGGATTTTTTTTAATAAATAAAGAAAAAGATAAATTGGGTTACATAAATGCATATCAGTACATCACTGTCGGTCCAGTTTATAGGCCTGCCCTTATTCCACAAGTCTTAAGGCCCAAAAGCGTGACCAAGAAGGGGCGTGTTTGGCTGACCCTTTAAATATTCTGCCAAATATTAAAAGTATGGGCCACAGATAACCGTGTAGGCAACCATGAATATAGATGATATATGAACAGGACAAAATAATGCAACTAAAATTTGTGTAGGCGGTTCCTTCATCAGCGGCGTCAATACCGGACTGGTGAGAAGAACGATGCATCCGGAGATCTCAGAACGGGGAAGAATGCTCCAGGCGTCAGATCCATGCAACAGGTCGGCCTGGTAGGGGAGGTCCCGGCGGCAGCAACAAGCTCGACCAGAGAGCTACGCGACGAAGATGACAATAGTGTTAGGGTCGAGCACTAGGGGGTCGGGATCTGGGGCGAATCGGGTTCTGATTGGGTGGCCGGGTCAGTTATCTGGCCTTGGCCCCGGTCCAAAAAAAAAATTTGTGAATGAGAAATAAATGAATTGAATAAAAATATAGACAATAATAAAAATAATATGATAAAGTAGTAAAATTACAATTTTTCATAATATATAGAGAAATCTATAATACTCATTTATATATTATGAAAATTCATGTAAAAGAATTACACATATTAGAAATTTTACTATTTTTCTCTCTAGGTTTTATTCACTAATTTTATGTAAAACATGATATATATTAACAAATGCCTTAACTCTCTATATATTATATTTTGTGGAGTGCATTTGGTTTACAAGTTGATCAAGTTGTGCACAAATTGCATAAGTGTGTATACTAGAGTCTTTTTTTATATTTATTTTTATCAAGTTGTATGACAAGTTGATAAATATCAATTTATATAATAACTCATTTTTAGACTAAGTCAAAAATTATAACTAAGGTAATTTATCTTCAAGTTGTAAATTTTTATTAGAACTTTAACTATGCAAGTTGTAAGTAGTTTCATGAGTCTTCTAACTTGATAAGAACTATTTGCATCATACTTGATTCTAGACCAAGTTTAAGTTCTATAATGTTGTTTAATTTTCTTGAAACTTCATCATACTCCACTTGTATTACTTATAACCTCTAGCTATTTTGTTGACTTCAAAGCAAAAGAAGAATTTCACTTCTTCTTTTTCACAATCTCCTACTCAAAATTATTCTTTTGGTGTATTCATATTACTCATATTTTCAATAAGCCCAAGAGAAGATCTGCACCAATCAAATTTATTGTATTGATTAGTTTTGTCATGATATGTGTAAGATTGTCGTTGATGTGGATTTTTTGCATATCCACTTTTCTTTCTTCCACTACTTCACGAACAAAATGATATTGAACGCCTATGTACTTCGTTATTGAGTGAAAGGTTGGATTCCTTGCGATGTGCAAGGCACTCTAACTGTCACAAAATATTAGAATCATATCCTGATTGCGTTCGAGTTCCTCCATTAACCTTTGCAATCAAATTGCTTCCTTACAAGATAGCGTAGCTGCCATATATTTAACTTCTGTAGTTGATAATGCTACAACTACTTGTAATTTTGATAACTAACTTACTGTACTTCCTGCAAGTGTGAACACATATCCCGTAGTAGATTTTCTTTTGTCAAGATCTCTTACGAAATCAGAGTCAACATAATTTTTTATGGTAAATTCAGATTCTCCAAATTATAAAGCAATATTAAAGGTTCCTTTGATATATTTCAGGATCCTCTTCGTAGCACTCTAGTGCTCTTTTCCTGGATTTGCCATGAATCTGTTGACCATCTCGACATATTGAACGGTATCTGGTCTAGTATAAATCATGGCATACATAAGACTTCCCACTGTAGATGCATACGGTACTCAAGATATTTCTATCTTTTCTGCTTCATTGCTATGACATATCTCAGAAGATAATTTAAAATTCACAGGAAGTGGGATTGATATTGCATTACACTCTTGCATGTTAAAGCGCTGCAAGACCTTTATCAAGTAATTTTTTTGGGATAGCCAAATCTTCCTATCTTTTTCGTCTTAGCAAATCAGCATCCCCAAAATCTTGTTTGCTGGTCCTAGATCCTTCATATCAAACTTTCTATGCAACTGAGCCTTTAATTCCTGGATACGATCTTTGTTGGGGCCTATCACCAATATATCATCCACGTACAACAGCAGAATGATGAAATCACCATTACTAGACCTCTTGTAATAAGTACAATAGTCTGACGGAAGTATATTATAATCAAGGCTAATAATGAAGAAATCAAATCTCTTATACCAACATCTCGATGCCTACTTTAAGTCGTACAGAAATTTGGTTAACTTGCAAATCAAGTTTTCTTTCCCTGATTCTTCAAAGCCTTCTGGTTAGAGCATATATACTTTTTCTTCAAGTTCACTATGAAGAAAGATAGTCTTTACATCTAGTTGTTTTAGATGTAAGTCATACACAACATATATAGTAAGAACTACTCTTATTGTAAAAATTTTAACTAATGAAGAAAATTTTTTATTGAAATCAATTGTCACACTTTATTTTGTAAACCCATTTGTTACTAATTGCTTTCCTTTTGTTCGGGAGTAGGACAAGCTAAGCTCCCACGTCTTATTTCTGCGTAATGCTTCCATTCTTTCTTGCATGGCTGTCATCCATAAAGAAGAATCTGGACTTTCAATAGCCTCTTGAAAGGTTGATGGTTCTCCATCTTCAATAACAAAACAATATGAATCATAGCAAGTCATGACATAGTTGGCATGCCATGATGGTTTTTTCAATTCTGCGAGCTTTACTTAGTCCTTATTCAACTTGCTCAGGTTCTGCTTTAGAAGAGTCTTTTTCTCTAGACTTATCATTCATGTATTGTAGTAGTTTTTCAGTGCTACTGTTATTTTCTTGCTCCTTTTGCATAACTCATTTTCAGCAAATATAATATCTCTACTGATAATAACTTTGTGGACAGTGGGCTCCCACAAACGATACCCATTTACATTGCTAGCATAGCCCAAGAAGATACACTTTCTTGATTTAGGATCAAGTTTTGTTCTTTCTTGGGTATTGAATATCACATAAACAGGACATCTAAACATATAGAGAGAAGAATAATCAGGTGGCTTACTTTGTCACATCTCCATTGGAGTTTTTAACCCAATTGACGGTGATATATTAATCACGTAGCATGCTGTTTTAACTGCTTCTGGCCAGAAAGACTTGGCTAATCCTGTAGTTTGTAACATAGCTCGAATTCTTTCTAGAAGAGTTCTACTCATCCACTCAGCAACACCATTTTGTTGAGGTGTACATACAACTGTGAATTGCCTCTGAATACCCTCGTTCTTGCAAAATGCAATAAAATCACCATCAGTGTATTCTCCTATATTGTTTGTTCTCAAACACTTTATTTTCTTCCCAGTTTCAAGCTCTATTTGCGCTTTAAATTCCTTGAATACTGGAAACACATCTGACTCCTTCTTGATGGGGAATACCCACACTCTTCTATGAAGGAGACAAAATATTTTGCTCCTCCTAGTGATAATTCTGGTGATTGTCATAAATTAGAATGAATCAAGTCTAGTATGTGCTTACTTCTAGCGGTTGATCTTTCAAACTTCAATTTATACTACTTGCTTGTCACACAGTGCTCACAGAAAGGTAGATTCACTGTTTTAAGCCCTAGAAGGAGATTACGTTATGCAAAAATTTGTAGATCACGTTCTGACATATTGCCTGATTTGGGATGCCACAACATCGTTGTATTTTCTTGATCTGCAGATACAACTGATGCTTCTGCATCTCAAACTGTATCTCCAGAAAGCATGTAGAGATTGGTTGTTAGCCGTTTTGTCTTCATGATCACAGGAGCACTATTAGTCACCTTCAACGATCCACTTTCAATATTAATCTTGTACCCTTGAGAATCTAATAGCCCAACGGATAACAAATTTTTTCCCAGGCCATTCACATGTCTTACACCTTGAATCGTATGGATGGAACCATCAAACATCTTAATTTTGATGGTACCAATTTTCACAATTTCTAAGGCATGATCATCTCCTATGAGTAAAAATCCTTTTGAAATGGGTTCATAAGTGCTAAACGACTCATGATGTGGAGTTATGTGATATGTTACTGTACAATCCAATAGCCAAACATCAACTAGTAGTTTATTGTCTTCATGACTAATAGCAGCTTCGATGCGCAAGACATTTTCATGCTCTTCTTGTTGAACCAACAATCTTTCTTCAAGTGTCCTTTCTTGCCACAATTGTAACAAGTAAGGTTCTTCTTTTAAGACCTTAATCTACCACGACTTTGACTCCCACTAGAGCCACATTCCATTGCCTCTCATCACCGACAAAATTTCTATTTGCTTTGAATTTTTCGTTCGATCATCTTTATTTTTGTGCCTGCTTTCTTCTTTAAGAATAATGGCAGCAACATCATCAAATCGAAATTGATCAATAATATTGTTATTTGTGATGTTAATAATACAAGTCTGGTAAATTTTGGAGAAGAAGTTCACCATGTTTATTTTCTACAATTTGACACTTCATGTATGTCAGTTGCAAAAATATAGTATTAAGATTGTTGATGTGATCCTTTACTGATGTGGATTCACTCATACGAAGAGTATAGAGCTTTTTTTTCATGAATATCTTGTTGTGAAGTAACTTTACCTCGTACAGCTTAGTGAGTACCTCCCAAATCTCTTTTGTTGTCTGTTTCTCGGAGATGCTTGACAATACAGAATCTGCCATAGCCAAGTGTAAATTGGCAACGGCGTTTCCCTCCATCTCTTTCCACTTGTCATCAGGAGTGCTGGTAGGCCTACCTTCTATTGCTTCTAAGCAATTATCTTTTCTCAAAATTTTCTTGATCTTCAGTTTCCAAAGGAAAAAGTTATCCCACTTAATTTCTCGATCTTAAATTTTGTTGCCATGGTTTTGACACTAACTTGTCCTTTTGCAGCGGAAGATTAAGAACCTAAAATTCTGATACTACTGTTAGGTACTAGAGTTAATAGAGACTAAATAACGCAACTAAAATTTGCGAACGAAAAAATAAATAGAACATAATAAGAATATAGACAATAGTGAAAATAATATGACAAAGTGGTGAAATTACAATCTCTCACAATATATAGAGAAGTCTATAATACTCTTTTACATATTATGGAAATTCATGCAAAGGGATTACACATATGAAAGACCTTACTACTTTTTTCTCTAAGTTTCACTCACTAATTCTATGCAAAATATGTCATACATTAACAAATGCTTTAACCCCCTATATATAATTTTGTGGACGTGCATTTGGTTTACAAGTTGATCAAGTTGTGCACAAAGGCTCCTTTTGGTAACAAAGACACAAAGTAATGGATAAAAACACAAAGACATAACAATACATAGACATAAATATACATAGATTTTTTTATTGTATTTGATAACAATATACATAACAATACACTAATATACATTCATATCAACATACCAAATTTATCCTCATCCGTAACACCATTACCACCACCAATATCAGCATTTACAATTACCACCATCATCTATAACCATCATTAATACCAATATCAAATTCATCATCATCATTTACATATAACTAACAAAAAAATTATGATAAATTTTTTAACAATAATCATTTATCTATCTCAAAAAAAATGAGAGAAAGAGAGGCAAGCCAACAATCATAGTGATAATAAACCAAAATTAAAAAAAAATTCAAGAGATTGAGAGATGGCGCTGACAATAATAGAAGGGCAGAAGAAGATAGTAGCGGCTGCGAGTAACTGGAAGGTGGTGGGAGTTGTAAAACGGAGGAAGGCGAACAGCACAGCACTACGAGTGTTCCTATGTTAGAAGGGGTAGGTGCTGTGAGATGTTGGGTTGCAAGAGGTGGATGACAACGATACTGTGAGTTGCTAGGTCACGAGAGGTGGACGATGACAGCGCTGCGACGGTGCTGCGACTTGCTATCTCGTTAGACGGTGATGCCACTGCGATTTTTTTGTTATGTGAGAACTGCATGGCGACGGTGCTGCAAATGTTGCAGTAGTAGGCGACAGATCTGGATGAGTGGCAAAGAGTGGAGGCGGTAGTAGAGAGAGGAGTGATGGAGGGAAGAGGATAGTGACAGAAGAAGATGAAGGAGGGAGGAGGGAGGAGGGAGGAGGGAGGGACACAACAATAGAAGAAGGAGGATGGAGGAAAGAGAAGGGAAAAGGAAGAAGGTATCTGGATGTTGAAAGGTTTCTGCCTTTCTGGAGTTAGAAACTCAGAATGAAGAAGATAATGGAGAAAAAGGAGGTTAGGGTTAAGGTACATAATTGGTATTTTAAAAAAAAGAAGGGATAAAAATGTAAAATTTGTGTCTAATCAATTGTGTCTCAATATCTCAACTCAAATGAGTGACACTGAAAACATGTATTTTATGTACACTTTTGTGTGACAGTGTCCATTAAAAATTTGTGTTTCAGCAAACAAACAATAGACATGTACCACTGTCCTTGGTATACATGGACACAAACTAAACGCACGCAAATTGCACAAGTGTGTGTACTAGAGTCTTATTTTACATTCATCTTTATCAAGTTGTATGATAAGTTGATAAATATTAATTTATGTAACAACTCATTATTTGACTAAGTCAAAGATTGCAATTAAGCTAATTTATCTTCAAGTTGCAAATTTTTACTAGAACTTTGATTATGCAAGTTGGACAACTTACAAGTAGTTTCATGAGTCCTTTAATTTGACAAGAATCATTTGCATTATACTTAATTCTAAACCAAGCTTAAATTCTATAATGTTCTTTAATTTTCTTAAAATTTCATCATACTTTACTTGTATCACTTGTAACCTATAACCATTTTTGTTGGCTTCAAACCAAAAAAAGAATTTTACTTTTTCTTTTTACAGTGACTCAACATCTCTTATTAAATTTTCCATTTTATTTATTTATTTATTGCTTGAAGAAGAAGCTATGCTGAATGCATGGCCAAATAACTCTGTTCTGTGTATGTGGGGAAAATCTCAGGATTCGGGAGGAAACAACAGAAGATATTCTGCAACTTGTCTTTCTCTGATTGCATGTTGCAACTGAAAAACATGTCTACGTGAAAATCTCAATTATAATTATTATAGTTTAAATAAATATGTAATATGGTTGAATATATATATATATATATATATATATATATATATATATATATATATATATATATTCTTAGTTATGTTACATTTAACCTTATGAACCAATATTAAATTAGTTGAGTAGTAGATAAGCTCATCCCTTTTTTAAAAAGTCTTGAGTTTGAGACTTTAAATCCTGTGAGGGTGCTCATGAAATTTTTAATAATGAAATTTGGATACTTGTAAAGAAGATGATGGAACCCATGGAATTGATTGCATTGAGATTTGAGAGAGAGGGGAGAGGGGACCCAGGCCACAGTGTTGATACCAAGGCCACACATGACATGCATACTTTTTCAAACTCTAGAAAGCAGAGAGAGCACAACATTGTTCAAAGTTATTTATTTATACAATTTCACTAAGTTTATGCGCTCTGATAAAGCACTAATTAAAGGAAGTAAAGTGCCTAAATTTAAGCCCCCTTCCATTCTAATCACCTACCTCCACTTTTAATCATTTGTATTTGTCATCCTTTAATCACAGTTATGTTGTTCCTCCCTTTAATTCATGTTATATCACCAAATTATACCAAAAAATTCAAAGGGTGGTTTGAATTCTGTCTAAAAAACTATTAAAATATCTAAGGAGATACCAAATCTTACCATCATATAAATGTCTTCTTCTTGTCCCATGGCGCCCAAGACAAATTTGATAACCAGGAAAAATTAAATTTGGACTTTTCTTACAATAACAAGTGGATTGATCCAAAAATGCTATATATCTTTTTCTCACTTTGTAGCTTGTGGACTTTTGTGTCACTTTTTCAGAATGGGAAAAAAAGGAGAAAAGAAAAGTTGAGCCTAAAATGAAAAAACAAGATTCCTAACCCCAAATGATAAAGATATAAGAACGTGAATGAACAATCAACCAAACTTATCAATCAGAGAAAAGTTGAAATGTAATTATTGGGACATGGCAGTTGAAGATACTGAACTGACAGATATTAACTGTTAACATAATCAATCACTTAAAACATTCTTGAATCAAAGATTTCCTATGTTGTCTTGCTTTACCTCTATGGATTTATTTTCTCTCTTCCTGAGTATAATACTTCTTATACTGACTCCACTTTCTGTTTCACAACTTGAAGGTAATTTTCTTTAGTCTTATGCTCCTCAATTGAATTCTCAGTTGAAGGAAAAACTATTGAAACATGAAACTTCATCAGTTTATTTATTCATTTGAAACCATGTCATGCAGAATTTGTTAGCATTGATTGTGGAGGGAAAAGTAACTACACTGATGGAAGCTCAGGGTTGTCATGGATTTCAGACTCTGACATGATGCACCATGGAACTCCAGTGGAAGTAGAAGATGCTCCAAATGGAGGAACCATGGTTCAGTATCGAACGCGCCGAGACTTTCCCATTGACAGCAAGAAACATTGTTACACACTAAGCACAGTTGAGAGAAGAAGGTATCTTGTTAGAGCAACATTTCAATATGGAATGCTGAAAAATGGAGGCACATACCCTCAGTTTCAGCTCTATTTGGATGCAACAAAATGGGCCACTATCTCTATATATGATGCTAAAAGAGTGTATATTGAAGAAATGATTATAAGGGCACCCACAAGTTCCATTGATGTTTGCATGTGTTGTGCCACAACTGGTTCTCCTTTTATATCTACTCTTGAGCTTAGACCCTTGAATCTTTCTATGTATGCCACTGATTATGAGGATAACTACTACTTGAAAGTAGCTGCAAGAATCAATTTTGGTGCTCCAAGTGAGGCATCTCTCAGGTGTGGAGCCTTGTAGCCTTAAAGTGTTTGAAATATTGCAGCTTGGTTAAGCATGGTCTTGATTTAATCTTTGTATTAATGTCAGGTACCCGGATGATCCATATGATAGAATTTGGGATTCTGATCTTGCTAGAAGGCAAAATTTTCTTGTAGGGGTGGCGCCCGGAACAGAGAGAATTAGTACTACAAGGAACATAGATATAGGGACAAGAGAGTATCCGCCTGTTAGAGTTATGCAAACTGCAGTTGTTGGCACCAAAGGAGTACTTAGCTATAGATTGAATTTAGAGGATTTCCCTGCCAATGCTCGCGCATACGCGTATTTTGCAGAGATTGAAGATCTTGGTAAGAATGAGGTTCGGAAATTCAAGTTGAAGCAGCCTTATATACCTGACTATAGCAATGCAGTTGTTAACATTGCTGAGAATGTCAATGGTAGCTACATTCTTTATGAACCAAGTTACATGAATGTGAGTCTGGATTTTGTTCTGTCATTCAACTTTGTTGCAACCCCGGATTCTACTCGAGGACCTCTCCTTAATGCAATGGAAATAAGCAAATATGTACGGATTGCTTCAAAGACTGACAGGCAAGATTGTAAGTTACTGATATCAGTATACAATTGCACATATAGCATTGCTTGTATGGAACATGCAGATTACTTGGTTGTTCCATTGAAATGATTTATACTCTTATTTTCATTTTGCAGCAACTGTTGTAAATGCATTGCGATTGGCGTCTGCTGAAAGTTTGCAATTCAATGAAGGTGATCCTTGTGTTCCAACTCCCTGGGAGTGGATAAATTGCAGTGCCACTACACCTCCAAGAATTTCAAAAATGTAACATCTTCAATCTTTTTTGTGTTGAAAATTTTGTTCCATTCCAACATTAATCAAGTGAATTGCCATATTAACTCAGTATTGTAGAATGGGCTATCTGTTATGAACATTTCTACACAGTTGGAGTAAATTCGGAAGCACTATAATGGAAAATCATCATCATATATTTCAAAAGTTGACATCACATTTTGCTTATTTAATATATACCGGAAGTTGAAACTGACTACAATTTTACAAATTCCAACTACTTATTTTAGAGTTCTATCAAGAAGGAATTTGACAGGTGAAATCCCACCTGAACTGAATAACATGGATGCTTTGACAGAGTTGTAAGTACATCATTATATTTAAAAAAATAAAAAATAAAAATTTGCTTTAGTTTTTTTCCTTACTGGTTTTCCTTGTAATATAATCCTATTCACTCAGGTGGTTAGATGGAAACTCACTTACAGGAACACTACCTGACATGAGCAATCTTATAAATCTAAAGATTGTGTAAGTTCCTTCTTTTTTTATTTCTTTTCTTAAGTTTCTTTTCATTTTGTCAACTGATGACTCTTGCAGCCATTTAGAAAACAACAAATTGACTGGTCCTCTACCATCTTACCTGGGTAGTTTGCCAAGTTTACAAGCACTGTATGTATACTTATCTTCATGGATGTTTCTCCTTTCAAACTTCGATTTATGGATCAAATTATTTCCAATTCTTTCTCATTCGAAATACGATATAATTATCTTCGTATTTTTATCAATCATACCAGAATTGTGAATTTCTGGCAGGTTCATACAGAATAATTCCTTTAGTGGGGAAATACCAGCAAGATTAATATCTGGAAAATTTGTTTTCAAGTAAGTATCCTTAGCAACAGCAAATCTTTCTTGTATTTCAATGTAAGATTAGATTATGATCCACAATTGTATGATAGAATGATCTTTTCAGCTAGTCTTGTAATCACAATTATTCTATCTTCTAGCTATGATGGAAATATTGGACTACATAGAGGGAACAAGAAGCATTTCAAGTTGATACTTGGAATTTCAATTGGAGTACTAGCAATTCTATTACTATTGTTCATAGGTACTTTGTTACTACTGCTGCAGAGAAGGAAATCTCGAACGAGACAAAAAGGCTAGTTGGTCAATTCAAAGTCGATACTATTTAAGCTCTTTTTTTTAACTACAATTTTTTTAACTTAGCATTCTCATGTCCAGCAGGTGTTTCTGCACACAAAAGCACTAAACCTTCAACTGCATATTCATTGGTTCGAGGAAATTTAACGGATGAAGGTACCACTTGCTATATAGCACTCTCAGATTTGAAAGAAGCTACTGATGATTTTTCGAAGAAAATTGGCAAAGGAAGCTTTGGATCTGTTTATTATGGGAGAATGAAAGATGGAAAAGAGGTTGCAGTTAAGACTATGACTGATTCATCCAGCCATGGGAACCGCCAATTTGTTAATGAGGTGGACTTCAATTCAGTTACAAAGAAATTTTCTACCTGCAGAAATGCAGTTCAACCAAAGGAGTTGTATTCAGTATATTTTCTTATTAGCATGGCATTCTCCACAAATAGACAAGAGAAACTACGAGAATATATGAAATTCTTAATTTTCAGACCTTTGATTGTAGAATAACAAATGCAGGTAGCCCTCTTATCAAGAATTCATCACAGGAACTTGGTTCCTCTGATTGGATACTGTGAAGAAGAATATCAGCATATTCTGGTTTATGAGTATATGCACAATGGCACTTTAAGGGATCACCTTCATGGTCTAACAACTAAATCCTACGTTTTCTTTTAATCTGTTTATTTAGCACTACAAATTGTCCCATGACATGTGTTTCCAATGTTTTCACAGAACCTTCCAAGCAAAAGAATTTAGACTGGCTAACTCGACTTCGAATTGCAGAAGATGCAGCCAAAGGTTCAGTAGTAAAATTACCTTTCTCAGTCCATGTAAGTTCTTCCAAGTTAACAGTTGAACAAACAGACTTGTTTTCTACAGGTCTTGAATACTTGCACACAGGATGCAATCCCAGCATCATTCACCGAGATGTAAAGACCAGCAATATTCTTTTAGACATCAATATGAGAGCAAAAGTGTCAGATTTTGGACTCTCTAGGCTAGCCGAAGAAGATTTAACTCACATATCAAGCATTGCAAGGGGAACCATAGGTTACCTTGATCCTGAGTAAGCCATGGGGTCTCAAATTCTTATGATCAATAATTTCTTTACTTCTGAATGTTCTGAACCGAGTTTGTACTTTGTCTATAAGCAGGTACTATGCAAATCAACAGTTGACAGAAAAGAGTGATGTGTATAGTTTTGGAGTTGTTCTTCTAGAACTGATATCTGGAAGAAAACCTGTGTCACCAGAAGATTATGGTGATGATATGAATATTGTTCACTGGGTATATATTATTTTGAATGATTTAACTTGTCTTTCTTTAACATTATGGATTTCAGCTAAAGAATTAATGGTAGATGAAAATGAAAATTTTGCAGGCAAGACCTTTAATCCGAAAAGGCGATGTAATGAGGATGATTGACCCTTGTATAGCAGGGAATGCGAAGATTGAATCCATTTGGAGGGTTGTTGAGATTGCAATGCAATGTGTGCAACAGCATGGTGCATCAAGGCCAAGGATGCAAGAAGTCATTTTGGCTATACAAGATGCTACCAAGATTGAAAAAGAAGCACAAAATAAGCTAAAATCAACATCATCATCATCATCTTCAACTTCAGGAAAACCACAGTCTTCTAGGAAAACTTTACTCACAAGCTTTCTTGAAATTGAGAGTCCTGACTCCTCAAGTGGCTGCCTCCCATCAGCAAGATAAATGAGTAGTAATCAGTAATCCTATCAGGCATTATGTCAAACACCATCCATACAGTTACAACATAGTGAATGACAAACCCTAATTCTTCTATTTTAGTATTTGGCTAGTTGCAAGAATAAATGAGCAATTTAAATTTGATTATATTGTTAAATTTGAGACAGCAATTAATCAATTAGGATCAATTAACATAAGCATATCTTTGTGTGTTGGTTGAAGGAGATTTATGATCCAAAACTAAGGGACACACATGATTGACCAAATAGGCAAATAGAATAAAAGATAAGATGGCATCAAATATCAATTTGGAAAAATTGACATTTTATGAAATGAATAGTGACAAGCAAAAAAAAACAATTCTTTTGATCGGATGGATTGAACAATTCTCAATTTTATGTATTATATCACACACTCACACACATATTTAAAGATTTTAGTCAATCAACTAAAATCTCACTTGCAAGTTGCAAGAAACAAACTTTATGGCCTCACCAAACCAACCTGTGTGTTGTGTTGGGTTGGACTTGGACCCTTGTGGTGTCGTGTTGTCTCAACTTATTGAAGCCCTATAACTAACTCCTTTTTCTTTTTTCTTTTTTCTTTTTTCTGACGACGAATAATTGACAACATTAATCACTGTTTGAAAATTGAAACAGCAACGAATATAACATGGAGAAATCATATTTGTGATCCAGAATCTTCTTAGGATAGATTAAGATTTTGCCCTACTTTGATGGATTGTTTGAGCACCTTTCCTGTACCTACACGTAACTATGTATGAGTCCATTATAATTCAATGTTAATGATGATAATAATTAATGTTCCTTTATCCGAATATTTAATCTAATTTGCTTCAAACAGGTGATAACATAGTTGTGTTTTCTGCTCTTCAACATAAGGGGATTAGGATAAGCTACATAATTATAAAGAACAAAAAAAAAATACATACATGTGTAACATTTCTTCAATCTCTAATCTTTTGAACAATTATCTAATCTAATGTGCCACATGAGCAGCATCTTATTGCTAGCTTAATTGACTCCATTAAATTCCTTCTAACATTGGCAAACTTGCTAGCATAATGAGTTATAGACCATCCCTCTTTTTTTTTTTTTTTTCAAAAGAAAGAAAGAAAAAGAAGGCAGGAGGAAATAATGCTTGTTACTTGTTAGTTTCCAATTCTCCTCCCTTTTATTTTTACGAGTTTAATTTTAATGTATTGATAAAATAAAGTATTTTATATAATTACATAATTACATTTATTTTTTTGATAATCATTTACGCAAAAATATTATATAATTAGATACACTTTTAAAATTACTAGTAATTCACGCTATTAAAATAAATGAGAATTAAAATTAGATATCTAAAATTAAAATTAATTATATGTCATATCTTAAATAATTTTATATAAATTGAATCAATTAAATTCGATTGTATAAATCGAATCAACAAATTCAAATTACTAAAATACATAGTAATTATATATAAATCGAATTCGATTTAATAAGATGTCAAACTATATTTGAATTAACGCTTGCTAAATCAAAACAAATAAATTTGATTTACCATGTGATGTGATATAGTATAATTGTGAAGGTAAATCGAAGCAACTATATCAATAAATATTTGAAAAAAATCATATAGCAGTACAGGTAGTGATCTAAAATTTGTGTATATGTATGATCAAAGATATAAAAAGAGTAATATTACGTATCTATATTTTTTTATAAATTAAGTTTAATTAAGTTAAATAATAAAATTTAAAATAATATTACTGATAATTGATTTTTATATTATTGATGTTAGACTAACTTTAGTAGACTTAATTAAAAAAATACTTAGATATGTGATATTATTCTTAGCTAAATATTTCAAATGAGTCAACTAAGATGAATTAAATTGTTTATAACAAGACATACATAGGTTACGAAAAAAATTATTAGATAAACGCTTTCTTTTTATGTTGATTTTATATTCATCTTATAAATAAATAATTATTATACAAATATATAAATAGATATAACTTATAAAAATAAATAAAATTTAAGTATTAGTATAAAAAACGAAAATAAATACCGATGTACAAAAAATAAATATATAAAATTATTAAAATAAAAAGATTTTAAAATATTTTATAATTATAATCTTTTTTATAATAAATATTTATGTTTATATAAAATATATTTATTAATTATAAGATGTTTAGTTAAATAATCTAATTATCTAAATCGATTTTGTCCAAAAACAAGTGCAGCCAGTGAATCAAATTAGCGCAGTTGAAATTTGTAAAAAGTCATTTTATTGACATTCACAAATATACTACATCACATATCACATGCTAAATTGAAAGTATTTGTTTCTATTTATCTTTACAATTATGCTATCACATCACATGATAAATCGAATGTATTTGCTTGGATTTATCAAGCTTTAATTCGAATGTAATTTGACACCTTACTAAATTAAATTTAATTAATTTGATTTATATATAATTATCATGTATTTTAATAATTTAAATTTAATTGATTTAATTTATATAAATTTAATTTATTCGATTTATATAAATTGTTCAAGATAAAATATATAAATAATTTTAATTTAAGATATTTATGTAATATTAATTTTTATTTATTTTAATAGGGTGAATTACATTTATATTTGTAATGTTTTTTTTATAATTGGGATAAAGACATTAACACGTTATTTTTAAGGCATGATTCTGAAACATTATTGATAAAGTCAAATGGCATTCATTATACATTGTATATGAGAAAATTATTCGGTTGAATTGATGGGAAGAATATATTAGTATATTACAATATAATAATACAAGGAGAATTTTTTTGAAAAGAAAAAGGCGAGTATTGGCGGTTGATAATGAGCAAACCTACTAATACCTTGTGTTTCCATGGAAACCTAATTAGTCATCTTAGCAACAGGCGCATAATGATGAGAGGAGAGAGAGAGAGAAAGCAATAAGGACAAAAAACAATTGTAACGAAAACAGCCATAATATATAATCAAGAAACAAGTGGATACTATTTAAAGACAAATGATTTCTTAGTTACCTTTTTCTTCTAGAACAACGAATTGAGTCTCGTTTATCATTGTAGAAGAAGATACCAAAAAAAATAAAAAAAGTGGAATTCATCAATTATTGGAAAACACAAATATAAATACTCTTTTTATTTTACAAAATAATGGTTGTTTTATACTTATTTAATACATAAAAAATTAATATACTTATATATAAATATATTAATTTTAAAGATAAAGTATATTTTTTTGTCCTTAAAATTTAGCAAAAATTTTAAAAATACTTTTAAATTTTATTTTGCTTCAATTTTATCCCAAAAATTTTCAATTTGCATCAAATATATCGTCGACGGCTAAATTTTTAAAAAATTTAAGACCAATCTAACAATATTACATAAAAATTATGCTTGATTTGTTTGTATTGATTGTAAAGAGGTTGTTCTTATGAAATTATTGTTGAATCAGTCTTAAATTTTTTAAAAATTACCTGTTAGGGATATATTTAATGCAAATAAAAATTTTTAGAACAAAATTAAAATAAAATAAAAAAGTCAAACTTCAAAGACAAAAAATTAGCTATTACGGATATTTTTTGAATTTTTTGTTAAATTTTAAAGACAAAAAATATATTTTATTCTAATTTTAATATATTAAAAAGTCAAACGACAATTATTTTAAAACGTATAAATTTAAATTACTTTCAATTCCAATACCCACGTGATGTTAAGTGGTATTAAATTTAGAATTTAACTAATTTATATTTTAAAAATATATTTAAAATATAATAATAAAAACTTTTTAATATTTTGTATGCATTTAATACATTAAAAATGTAAAAAAATTAATTTTACAATAATTTTTACAAAATATTTTTTATATATATATTTAACATATATTCTTAGGATATAAGTTCGTAAAACTCTTAAATCTAAAAATATTGCTAAAAAGTTATGATTAATCACTTAAAATAAAAATATTATTTATACATTAAATTAATTATTAAAATTAATTATTATATATTTATATATAAATATATATTATTTAATTTATTTTTAATATATATTTTATATGTTAATTTTATTTTATATTAATAATTAATTTTAATGTATATGTATCATGATTATTGAGCCTAAAATAGTGTGGTTTTTTTTTTTTCATTCAAAGGTAGAGTGTAACACTCGCAACAACATTTTGGCAAAATTTCTTGTTTCTAATATATATCAAAATAAAAATTCTTCTCAAAAGATATTTTAATAGAAGAATCTATCTATTTATTTATTTATTTTTATTATATAAAGTTGATACTATTTTTTTATATTGAATTTAAGCCATGTCTTTTTTTATAATATATACCATATTATCAATTTTAATAATTTGACAAAATTTAAAAATTAACTAATTAATTTTTAATAAAATATTTTTTAAAAAATTAAAATCACAACTCCCATAATTAAGTAAATTATTACATATTATTATTCAATAGAAACATAAAACACTAATTAAATATAATAAATATTTATATTAAAAATGTCATCATAATAATATTATCATATCAAATTTTAAGTTATAAAATATTCAAATTTTACTATTTGACCTACTTATATATCATATATAAGACTTTTACTACTATTATTTTATTTCACAAATTCATAATTCGTCTATGAAAAATATTTACACTAATAAATAAAAAGAAGTCTATTTACTTAAAATAAGTCTATTAGATGATTAGGTACAAAATAAAAATATTTATTACATTTTTAAAATAAATTTACAAAAAAAAATCTTATTACTTTTATTATTTATATCTATCTTTTTTATTATTTTGTAATATTTTACATATAATTATTTTTTAAGATCTTTATAATTATATTTGTTTCAATATGTTATTGGTTGTTGCTTTTGTAATAACTAAACAAATTAACTGTTAACAATTTTATTCATAAATTTTTAACTATGATTTACTAACACCAGAGGAAATACCTCTTCATATAACTCTTAAAAAAAATATGATACAAAAATTAAATGTTAACATTTTTTTTTACTCATTTTTAACTATAATTTACTAATATCACAAGAAACACCTTTTCATATAATTGTAAGAAAAATATGATGAACAAATTCAAACATTTCTTAAAAAAAAAGAGTCTATATCATAAAATTTTAAAAATAAAATATGCAAATAATTTTTATAAACCAATTAAGAGTATAATAAAAGTATTTTTTTTATTCACAATAATTGAGAATAAAATCAAAGAATTAGTTTTGATTATTTTTTAACACTATTTTGAGTTTGTATCACTTGAAATATTGTTTGATAGAGTGTGCTAAAAAAATATTAACATATATTTTTATTTTATGTTATTTAAATTATTTTTATTAAAAATAATGTATTCAATATATACACATACACATAATAAATATTCTAAAAAATTTTATTTTTATTATTATAAATGTCATTAAAAAACTGTATGCACTAAAAGAAGAAGAACAAATAAATATTAAAAAAATTTCACAAAAGATATAAAAAATAAAGTTTGTGCTACAACATAAAAAATTATTACAAATACAAATTATAAAAAAATTTCATCAAATTATACTTATCATAAATTTTTTTATCAAATTATAAATTACTAACTCAATAATTATTACGGCTTCAAAATTAAATTAAAGATCTTTACAGTATTTTTTGTGCTATTTGATAGAAAAGTAAAAAAATTATTAGATACAAGTGTCTTAAATTTAATGATATTCCAAGACAAAATGACAATAAAGTATTATCCTAATTTAAAAATTAGCCTTTTTACTTATATAAAATAAGGAGGATTCAAAATTACCAGAATCCTCTAAATCAATTTCTACTACGCGAATATCCTTTTCTTATTATTATATAATTTATTCCAAGACTTTATAGTTTAAGTTAATTATTAAAACATCGTAGATTGAGACGATTTAAGTTTGAACTTGGTAATTTAAAAGTATATAAATCATCCTAAAATACTGTGTTTTGATAGATAACTATATTTTGGTGGATAGAGTAACGTGTAAAAATTGAAAACATAAAACTGTGAGAGAATTTATGCCTTACTCTAACTCTCAACAATCTAAAATGATTTATTCCTTAAATAACCATCAAGACCATGAGACAATTAATGTGCGTGTGACAAACCTCATGATTTTGGAATGATTTATGATGTCAATAAATTTATAAATAAACGAGTATGGTATACATTGTCATGAAGTTAGAGTTTTGGAAGAGATAGCTTTGTGTCACACATATATCGCCTCCAGGTCTTGATGGTTATTTAAAACATAAATCGTCCCAAGTTTTGAAGATTAGAGTAAGACATACATAAATTGTCCTAGGGTCTGCGTTTTCAACTTTTATCCGTTACTCTCTCACCCTTCGACAATTTATAGTCATTTACCAAAACACAATACCTTAGGACGATTTACATGTTTTTGGATTATCAAATTCAAACATAAATCGTCTCAACTTGCGAAGTTTTGCTAGTAACTCTAACAACAAAACTCTGAAATGATTTATATAATAATAAGAAAATGATATTCATGTACCAAAAATTGATTTAGGGAATTCTAATAATTTTAAATCTTCTTTATTTTATATCGGTAAAAAAGTTTGAAAAATTTATACAATCTGACACTTATATTTAAAGTCAAAGTAAATGATTTTAACTTTAAAGAAGATAGTCAATAATATACTGTTATTAAAATATTTGTCCCAACAATAAATACTAAAACTCAACTCCTATTAAAACAAATAAAACAAATAATACTACAAAAATTTTAATTATTCAAAATATCATTTATATTGTTCATTGATTATAGAAACCAATTTCACCAACACTAATATTATTAGACCTATATGATATACCACTCAAGAGATTAAAGAAAAACTAATAAATTCAAGATACATATTTCGACAAAGAATATTTAAGCAACATTTTGAGAGTTGGTCAGGAGTGCCTGCAAGAAAGAAAAAAAAAGGTGGTTAATTGAATTTTTTTTTCTATTATCTAACATACATGGATCAAAAGTAAGGGTGAAAAAAGGTTAGACGGCCTATCAGGGGCTTGTAGTCTAGTGTGTATTTGGTCTGGCCTGATCTGATCTGTTATAAAAGAGGCACAGACTCAAACTCTTTTAAAAGCATTAATATATTAATATGTCAGATCCATACTCACTAATTAGTTTTATTGGCTTATCAGGCTTGTCTGGACATGTTAAAACATAAATAAATATATAAATAATTTTTTATTATTAACAAAATTATGAGATATTTTAAATTTATTATATTTTATTTTAAATATTTTTGTATTTTTTAAATAATATTTTTATTTTTATAAAAAAAATATCAGACCTTTTAACAGGTTTCAGACTAGGCCAGGTTGAATAATAGGCCAGACCTAGTAAGGTTAGGCTCAAGTCAATTAACTACATGACAGGCCAGGCTTTGCTCGCCAGACCCAAACTTGTTAAGAACAAAGCCTGGCCTAGCCTATTTTCACCCTAATAAAAAGAAATAACAGAATATTTGAGAGTCAAGAAGCAAGAGTAACGGATGTTATTGAAAGGTTGTGTATGAGTTACACAGAATGAAATGGTGTTCAACTCAATGTTTATTGTTAGCAATGCCGAAAATAATTATGGGTTGAGTTTCTTGTTTTTTGATTTTTAAAACTATTATTTGTACGTTGTATTTTGTATTTTATTGCTCCACTTTATTATTTTAAACTATTTTATTTAAAAAAAATGAAAAACATATATATAAAAATAGAATAAAATAGACAATAAAAAATAGATACCAATCAACAATTCAAAAAAATATGTATTCACAAAATTATATGACAGAAAAAAAAAACAACTCCAACAACAATGAAAATAAAAAAATAAACACTAATAAGAAGATAAAATTCGTCAACTAAAATAAAGATAAAAATAAAAATAATAAAAAAATATAATTTTATACAATTTTAACATAAAAAACTTTTACATTATAAAATATTTAAATAAAAAACGCACTAAATTTAATATTAATTTATATATTTTTTAATTAATTTTTAAAAAATACAATATTTATTAAAATATATTTTATATTATTATTAATTTATCATTCCATGGACAGCGCGAGTCTCGCCCTAGTAAAAAGCTAAAAATTAAATACGATATCTCAAATTAATCACTAATGGCTTAATATTGGTGAGGTTTAGGAAAATAGTAATAGTTTGCTTAATGAATGAAGGGCAAGTTGATATGTGTGTGTCATCATCACCATCCTCATGAGTCATCATTCCACAATCCACATAAGAGCATAGTCATATAGAGACATACACAATAACACATGACATATACTCATACACTCTCTCCCTCTCTTTAGGAAAGAACGAAACGCAACACAACACAACACAACACAACACAACACATTTCATTCCTTATTGTCACATCATTATTCCTTTCTTTCACTCTTCTCTCTCACCCACCCCACCACCGCATAAACTCTTTCAAAGAAGAACCACCACCATCACCATCATCACCACCACCACCCAAGCTTGAATACCGACCAAAGTTCTTCTCTTTACCTCATCTCCCATCAGTGGCCCTCACGATACTCAGAAGTTCACAATCAACGGCTCACAAAAAGCAGATAAAAAGAAAAGAGGGAGGGAAACAAAAAAAAAAAAACTGCTTTTTTGAGGGTTGGAGAGAGAGAAGAACGAAGTGAAGAATTCCAATTTGGACTTCTCTGTGAACCCTTTTTCAGCTTTTTGTCCAAGGATGGAAGTGGTGCCGTACCAGCTTTCTCGGTTGCCTTACCAGGATTCCCTCAAACTGCTTGAGGCTGATATACAGCACGCCAATGCTTTGTGAGTTTCTCTTTCATTTCCTCTAAAGTTTCTTTCTTTTTCATTGCTAGATTACTCTTTTTGCTTGTTTTGAGACAAATTAAAAGTGGGTTTTGTTTGTAGCGATAGAATTTCTTGCTTTTATCAAAGGATTTGGAAAATAAAATGAATCATCATCATCATCATCATCATCATCATCATCATCATCATCATCCTCACTTGATAAGAATCCACTTGTTTTCTTGTTTGTTAATTAAGTATGAATTCGGTGACTATCTAATTAAGGAATAAACAGTTGGTGGCTCTTGGGGGGTTATGGTTATTTGTGTTGTGCCCCTTTTACTGAATTTCAGTTGTGTGGTTCTGTGCCTTCTCTCTCTATATATATAGGGCTGCTGCAATTCCAAGAGCCAAAGGTGGGACTCTTCTCCAAATGAAATTGGTTTACAATCACTTGGCTCCTCTCCTTCTGTTGTTCTTGCAATGGATGGATTGTTCTTGCACATGCTTTCTACACAGTTATCTCAACTTGTTCCACATACTTGTGTACAAAGTGAGTTCCTTGAAATTTTCTTTAGAACTTTTATCTTTATCTTTTGTTTTGGTATGTGTCTGTCAAATGCTAATAATTGATACATGTGTTTTCCTGCTGTTGTTATTGGTGGTGCTTTTTTCTTTTACTGTACCAAAGGTTCATAATGATGGTAGATCAAGCATAACTTCTCATGCAAGGAAGGCAACCATAAGAGACTTTTATGGTGCGTGAACCTTTGACTTGCAAAAAAGTACCTTTTTCTCTTTTATTTATTCATTTCACCCACCAAAAGAGAAAAAAATAAAAAAAGTGTATGGCTGCCTTTATTAACTATTTCTTATTGATCTTTTTTGTGGTTGGAAATTGAACTTTAGCCGTTATTCTGCCGTCTCTCCAGCGGCTCCATGGAAGCTTGGATAACTTGGAGATTTGTAAGGAAGGACACTCTTGCAACAATGGCAACAAGATGATTGAAGGTGATAGGGAACTGATCAATGTTGATTTGGAAAGAGAAGATGAATGTGGAATTTGCTTAGAGCCATGCACCAAAATGGTTTTGCCTAATTGCTGTCATGCCATGTGTATCAAATGCTACCGCAAGTGGTAATAACTCGGTTATTCACCCTTAACAGCAAGGTTATCAAATTCTCGAGTTAACTCGTAGAGTTTTAGGATTCGCATTTACCTAAACTTGAACTCTACAAGTTTGCTGAATTCTCGAGTCTGATAACCTTGCTTAACAGATTATGTGCACAATTTGGTTTGTCTTTGTCATTTGTAACGGGGATGCTGAGCTTCCCAACCTGCAGGAACACACGGTCCGAGTCATGCCCGTTTTGCCGCGGCAGCTTAAGGAGAGTTAACTCTGAGGATCTATGGGTTCTGACCTGCAATGAGGATGTTGTTGATGCTGAAACTGTTTCAAAAGAGGACTTGCTGCGCTTCCATCTTTATATCAATAGCCTACCTAAAGATTACCCTGATGCACTATTTTTAATGTATTATGAATACTTAATTTGATTCAAAAGAAAAACAGCAAAGGGAAAAAAAAGAAGAAGAAAAATTGTACAGATAGGACATTCCGGAGTGCAAATGTGAATAGAGTCTGGTAAGAAATATTAATGATCATGTTCATTTCAGAAACAGCTTTTGCTGAGATCAATTTCTGGAATTTCACCCCTGAGGAAACCACTCTTGCCTGTGATGATATTGATATATCTCCATTGTAGAGTTACTATTATTACAAATAAATTGTTTGTGCTATTTGCACTAAAGTTGTATATTTGTATGCTATTTTAGTACTGGCTAATGTGCACAATTTGATTCAGACGGCTTTTTAACCAATGAACTATTTTTTCCGAAACTTAATCCTAAAATATCATTCTTTTGAATCTAATTACCTATGTGCCACTTTTTTTATATTATTATAATTAATTGTAGTTAAAAATAAAATAACAAATCAGTTATCATCTTAGCAAAATAGTGGTATTTAGATAATTAGTTTTAAAAGAGTGGTATTTTGATAATAAGCTTTAAAAAAGATGGCACGTTAGCGAAAAAGCTAATTCAAACTAATGACTGGCCTTATCTATGAAAACAATTAATATTAAAAAAATTATATATTATTATGTATTTAAAAAATGTAAACAATATTAAGGGTAAATAAATTAGTTAGATCTCATTTGAGGTCATTTGAAAATACGACTACTAAACTACTAATATATTTATATAATAATCCTTTCCCTACATGCAATGATATTTTATTTATGTCACTTTTTTTTTGGTAGAGTATTTATGTAACCTTTTTTTTTGGAGTATTTATGTAACTTTTTTTTTGTGGTCATATTTATGTAGCTTTAAAATTGCATTCAGGTCTGTATAGCCATGTCCAACTCCATTCATGGGATCTGCTTTGAGTGGGGGGAAAGGTCCACTTTGTGGCCCAACCCATGTCAAATGAGTATGACAAAGTTGAAGACATGGTTTGAAGTTTGAACTCGGGGGATATGCCAATGAGCCTTGGCTCTAGTGGCATTTCTCCCCCCTCCCCACCTCAAGGTCTAGGGTTCAAATTCTAGAAAATGCAATTGAGAAAAATTGTAAAAATATGTGAGGAGTGTGTGAGTGTGTTGTGTACCTAGAATTGGGAGTTGTCTAATCCATTGGAGTACCTAGGATTGGGGGTTGTCCAATCCACCGACCAAAAAAAAAAAAAAAACTCGGGGGATATGGTTTTTGTGTTATTCTCGAATACTGAAATGTGTGGTGCTGAACTTTGGAGTGATAGGTTACCCCTTCTTGCAGTGGGTGAGAAAGCCTTTTAAATTTTTTTTAACATCCTCGAAAAGCACCTCGCTCAAAGCGAGAAGAGTATTTTTGGTTTTTTCTAAATTAAATGATGACGAGTTTGTTCCAGTTGCAACGATTTTGGTTCTCTTTGAGTTTTTATTTTATGTAGGTAGTTGATTTTTTTATTTTTGCTTCAAATGAAACATATTTCAATATCTTTCAAAAGTAAATTTTTTATTATAATTTGTAGAATAAAGTTTATAAGTTAACTTCTTTATATCATGAGTATTCGAACCATTCCTTATGTTTTGACTAATTTGATCGTGGCAATTAGCAAATTGTGTAACTGTCTTGTTCATCTTATATCATCGTTTTTTACATGCAACTACTTTCTTGTCATGTCGGTGCAAAATTTTACACAGTAGGAGTTGTGAATTCAACTCCAAAATATTTTGCCCTTTTGATCGGTATCAACTATAGGGTCAGTTGAAACATTCAACCATACACTGATCAACATCTCATTCTCTTCCCAATATTTGTGTTGAATACTATCTTGCCTCCAATTTTTAATGTCATCATCATTAAGGTCGATAGCATCTAATCAACGAGAATTGACAAAATCTGAATATTGCGAATTTGGACTAGACTGTACTGGACTCTGAGAGGATGGGTTAGAAGAGTTACCACTCACCAACACCAGATGAGTTATGTCTCGATGAACTGCATTGAGTTAAAAACGGGAAGAATGTTGGAGTAACATTTCCGATAGAGGAGTTAAATATGGATGAAAATAGAAAATGTGGTGTGTTATGAATTTTGATTTTGTAGTTGGAATATAAGAAAGTGATTATTAAAGGAGCTTGAAAATTGAAATTATGAAGATTTTGTGAATTTGGATTTTAAAATGTATTTAGTAGTGTGAAGTTTTGATTTAGAATTTAAGAGTTTGAGTTTTGAGATGGTTGGGTATTTGGAGTTTGAGAAAAGTTTTGTAAGTAATTGAAAAAAGAGTTGAATTGGTTTAGATCCATTTTTTCAACCAAAAAATAATATCAGCAGAACTTTGATTTCGTAAACTTGAAAAAAAATGAAGAAGAATAGAAGAAAGTGTGAGGATAGAAGTGTATAGAGTAATAAAATATAAATTTATTAATAATAACAGTAATATAGTAACGGCTAGTTTTCAACGGTTAATTTTGCAACAACTAATTTTACAAAATTAATTAAAGTAATTAAAATGAATATAGTTAGTATTTTTTTACAATAATATTGATAAAATGTATAAATTCAAAAATAATTTAATATTAAAAAATATTAAAATAAATAATTTAAATTTGGTTAGTATTTAAAATTTTACAAATAAAAATAAATAATTCAACCAAAAATTATTTTATAATATTTAAAAACTATATTTATCTTTTATGTAAATAAATTTAATTAATTATAATTTAATATAACTAATTACTAAATAATTAATATAAATAGATATATAATTATTTAATATAATAAATTATTATAATTATTTATTAATTAATTATGATTTAGTTATTTAATATAATTATTTAATTAATTATGATTTTATATAAATATTTATTTTATAATAACTAATTAAATAATAAAATCATAAATAATTAATAAATAATTATATTAATTTATTATAATTATTAATAAATTAATTATAATTTAATTATTTAATATAATTATTTAATTAATTATAATTTTATATCATTATTTATTTTAAAAATAATTTGTCACATAAGAAGTTATTATTGGATATTGTTAGTCGTTATTCAAAAGAACTCTCTCCTCTAAAAAATTGTATGGAGATTCTCATTTCTTTCTCTCCAACAGTTAGTTCCCCTTTGTGTCAAGAAAAATGTAATGAAAACCAAACTATTAGAGTTACTTTTAGCAAGAAGAGTTTTCCTTTTTCATGTTATTATACTACTATATTTATTAATAGTATATTTATACTTTAATGTTAATACGTATAATCATTTTGACATTTGGTAATAATTTATTATAATAAAAATATGAATATTAATACATAATATTATTTTAGCATATAAAATAATATTTAATATTCATTATATTAATATAGATGTCATATTTTTAAAAGTTAATAATAATATATAATATTCACATTATTACACATATAATGTTAGATTAGATAACAATTATGGTCATGCTATACATTTACGTAATTTTCTATCCAAGTCTATTCAAGTTGGTCTAACACAAAAAGAAAATCCAATTCTATTAAATGAGCATGTATTCACGCACCCAAACCCTCAAAATGTTTAACATTTATTCACGCCTTCATTATGAAACAACGTTTCTTTTTGAACCTCAAAACCGCTACTGGAGAAGTTCAAATCTCTCTCAAAATCTCTCAAATCTCCATCATGTTCTGTGCAGAAATTGTTCCTACTCCAGAATTGCGTCAAGCTTTCAAAAGGAAGAAGAAAAAATAAACAAAAACAAGAACAGAGACTCCGCAAGGTATGAGAAAAATTGTCGTTATTATGTTCATTTAATTTCTCTCAAAACTCGCGTTTCACCTAGTTCGATTTAATGTTTAGTGGATTGAGTTGCTTCGTTTAGTAGATGGGCTTATTCTAAATCCATTTTTATTGCGTAACTAGGGCATACGAATAAAAAATGTATTGTTATTTTCTTTCTGTGATATATTGATCGGTTCATTGGTGTTGGTCATTTTGATTCACTTGATTGTTAGTGTATTTAGTTGAGTCATTGTGCATGCAGAAAAGTTTTTCTTGATGATTAAATGTTTATCATGTTTTATTAAGCACATGAATGTTGTTCGGTTCAGTGGAGTTGCTCATTTTGATTCACTTGATTGTTAGTGTGTTCATTTGAGTCCTTGTGCATGCAGAAATATTTTTCATGATGATTGAATGTTTATCATGTTTTATTCAATACGTGAATGTTGTTCGGTTTAGTAGAGTTGCTCATTTTGATTCACTTGATTGTTAGTGTGTTCAGTTGAGTCCTTGTGCATGTAGAAATATTTTTCTTTATGATTGAATGTTTGTCACGTTTTGTTCAGCACATGAATATTGTTCGGTTCAGTGGAGTTGCTCATTTTGATTCATTTGATTGTTAGTGTGTTCAGTTGAGTTCTTATGCATGCATAAATATTTTTCTTGATGAATGAATGTTTATCACGTTTTATTCAGCACATGAATGTTGTTCGATTCAGTGGAGTTGCTCATTTTGATTCACTTGATTAAAATGTGCATGCTTGTGCTTGTTAGTATATTAAGTGAATTATTGACCAAATTTTTTTATCCTTACAGCAAAAATGAAGAAGACAATTGTGACAAAGAAGGAGAAGCCGCGCTATAACGTAAGCATATGTACAAAATAAGAAACCAAGTGATTCAAGCATCTGAAACAATAAGACTCCCGAAGCCATTTACTACCCTCTCTGGCTGTTATTGTAAATTGTCATATCAGGATTTAGATAGTAAGCTTATACTTTGTTTGACTGGTTGTAATTAACATTATTTTGTTTAACTCGTTTAAAAAAGCAAACACAACTTCTTTGAATGTATATATGTGAATATTAATGTAAATATTATTGAAAATCTAATGTTAATGTATATATCTGATTTAAGATGGATTAGTTCTTGTCTTGTCGGTCTGAGATGTTAATGTATATATTTATTGGAACTGTCTGGCTGCTGTTTTGTTTCAGGTTCACAGTGAATAAAAATCAGAGTATTTATTAAACATTAATAGCCCAAAAAATCCAAATGAACCGAAATTAATACACTGGATGGACCGAAAAAGTGCATATATCACTATTAAAAAATGTTTCTATTAGTATTCAATTTCAAAACAGCTTTCTGCATAATGAACCGAACACATTATTAAGGTGAATCAACTATATAGTACTAAATGAACGGAACATTATCCATTATATAAAATCAAATTCAAAACAGCTTTCTGCATAATAAACCGAAGACGTTATTAAGGTGAATCAACTGTATAGTACTAAATGAACAAAACATTATCCAGTATATAAAATCAAATTCAAAACACCTGTGTCTACCATTTAGAGATTATCAATTCAATTCAATTCAAAATACCTGTGTACATTCAATTCAATTCAATTCAATTTAGCAATTGCATTCCATTCAATTCGATTCAAAAAATAATCTAAAAGCGTGCTTGGTTGGACTTTGAGAGAAATAAATTTATGAATCTAATACAAAAGACTGGGCCTTCAAAATTTCATCTGGAGATGTTAAAGCATTTTACTTATTGGGAAGCTTGAAAAAGAATAGCAACACAACAAAATTCAATGAGAATAACGTGGCACAACTCATAAAAACTAATTACTTTGACACACTTGCTTCTTGTGTGCATATAACAGAGATTATTTGCAATAAACTAGTGGATCACTTATAATGGAGACTTGGGAGAAAAGATATATATTTGCAATAAACAGTTTTCTGCATAATGAACCGAACACGTCATTATGGTGAAATAATTGTATAGTACTAAATGAATAGAGCATTATCCATTATATAAAATCAAATTCAAACAGCTTTCTACATAATGAACCGAACACGTTATCATGGTGAAACAATTGTATAGTACTAAATGAGTGGAATATTATTCATTATATAAAATCAAATTCAAACAGCTTTTTGCAGAATGAACCGAACACATTATTATGATGAAACAATTGTATAATACTGAATGAACGAAACATTTTTCATTATATAAGTTCAAAACACCTGTGTCTACAATTGAGAGATTATCAATTCAATTCAGAACATATGCGTACATTCAATTCAATTCAATTCAATTCAATTTAACAATTGCATTCTATTCAATTCGATTAAAAAGAATTCAAACCATGTCCACTTGATTCGTTTCAGAAGAATAATCCAAAATGTCTCATTCAACTGATTTGAAGTTGAATCATTCATTATGTTGATAGAATATTGAAATCTAAAAACGAAAAAGATAAATCCACAAAATCGAAAAAGAAAATGAAAAAGAATAGGAAGAAGAAGGATGAGCAGCAGAGAACAACAACGAGCAGAAGAAAAGAAAAAAAAGAACGACGAGCAGCAGAAATTGCATATCCGAAAATTATAATGCAAACCGTTAACGTTGAAGAAGAGAAGAGGAAGAAGAATGTTTACGTTGAAGAAGAGGTTTATCTGTTACGTTGATAGGAAAGAGAGAGGGACACGGTATATTTCACGTATCTTGGGAGAGAGGGAGGCACATTAACGAAAAATGTTTGGATGACTTGGATAGGTATTTTATATGGATGTGGAACATTATTGTAACAATTATTAGTAATAAAAAATAAAAAAATGTTGCGCCGTCATTAAAAAAATTATACATATTACCTACAAATATTAATATTTAAGATATATACGTACTGAGATAATTATTGTAATAATATTAATATTATCATTAGTAATAACATTAATATAATAGTATGCATGAAGGGGTGTCTGCCTTTGGTTTTTCCTTTTTCGCTAGTCACGGGTTACTAATTGTAAATGGTTAAGCACTGACTCCGAGACGCCTATTGTTTTTCTCGTTTTTCGCCGTCTGCAAAATGTCATCATAGGTCTCTTGTGTATTGTGAGAAAGTTTAATTACTTTGTAGATATCTATAATTTTACTAAATTTTTAATTAATTTTCTATATTTTTTATATATACTTATTTTCCACCTATAATAGATTCATATCTTTTTTGAGATTTCTCTTTTTTCATATCTCTTCTACTCTTTTCTATTTTCCTCTTATACAACTTGTGAAGATTCAAGAGGTGCTATGATAAGAACCTCACAATCTGTAGCACTAGTGGATAGTGATTATGAAGATGCAGCAACAGTGTAGTGGGGAGTACGTGATTGTAAAGATGTAGCAGCAGAGGTTGTTGTTCGGTGAGAAGATGCAGCAATAATCCTTTCTCAATTTCTTTTTCTGCCCCTACCTATTCTAATCTGCATTCTTTTCTCAGATCTACGAACATTTACACAAAATTCTTTTTAAATAATTTAACATAAATTAATCGAAAGAGATAAAAGACATGACAATATGACAATACAATAAAAGATTGTAATGATAAATATAATTAAAAGGTGAAAAGATGAAAAAAAATAACAATCTACTACATTCAACAAATCCATAATAATGTAACTTGCAAAAAAACAAATTTTAATTAGAAATACATATTTAATGGACCAATCCATCAAATATATGAACATCAATAAAGTACTCCGCAAGCATGATTTGATACAAAAGGTTTACAACAAATGTAAATCTTAATATAACGACAGTTGATAACTAACTAAAAGAAAAAAGAAGGAAAAATAAAAAAGGAAATAGAGTTGACTAGTTTTTCATGAACATAGAAGGAACCGAAAATAAGAAGAATGGTAATAGAAAAATAGAAGTCGGGTTTGGCTTCTTAACTATATCCAATTTGTTGCTGCTAATGCTGAGGAGGTTGGTAATTTGCATACCCTGGATAGCTTTCATACATATCAGGGTCCTGTCCATAACCATAATTTTCATAACATCCTGCTAACATGTCCACAACTCATGAGGGTTAGCCAATATAAACTACCAAATCTAAATAATCTAAAATATGCTGATTGCACTCCTCATTGTACTCTTGAGGTACAAGCATCTCACGTGTTACAACAAACAGAACATAAATGAAAAGACGATTAACAATAAATTAAAAAAATAAAATAACATGAAGCAAAAGCAGCGAGCATTCCTTTTCAAATCAAAATAAGAGTAGTTGAAAATGTTTCTCTGCTTAACAATGAGAGGCATCCTATTGGCCAAACTAAATTAGTGCCTATTCAACATCATGCTGCCAGCATTTGACTACAAAAGACATCACTTAAAATATGTGTAGTTGCCTAAGCCTTTTTATGAACACATCAACTGGCAGTAATAGAACATTTTCAAATATATTCATGCTTGTTAATACAAATAGAATATATTGACATCATGAAAT
Organism: Arachis stenosperma; assembly: GCF_014773155.1. NCBI lineage: Eukaryota > Viridiplantae > Streptophyta > Magnoliopsida > Fabales > Fabaceae > Arachis > Arachis stenosperma. Next base: position 170,086,234 of record NC_080379.1, on the reverse strand, counting down.
AAACACATCTCACGCTGAGATTAATTAGCTTGCCTATATCTTATCTTGGACGGAATAAACAGTTTTAAATAAGACCCAAAATTTTGTATACTTAAACCAAAAATCCAAAGGACTCCCAAACTTAATGTTCCAATATTGAGAACCTTAATATTGATACAGTGACACTGATATAAGGTCTTGAACAGTCAAATTTACATTTTACCTGTTTTTCGTCAATAATGAAACAAGGAAATTGACATTGAGTTGTACATTCTGGAATATTTGTTTCTCCTCCATTGAGCAATTTCCAACAGCAATAACCATGCAAAGAACTTTCTTAAGTTGAAACTTCACCATTGCTTTTGTTTCATTGACTTTTGACTCTACGGATTCCTGATATGTCACTAATGTTGGAAACTTACCTGCATGGATGGGTTCATATAGTCAATTAATCATATACAGAATAACATATTATAATCCAAAATCGCAAACATAAATTTTCAATCCATTGTAGCCTTGTTAAAAATAAAAAAGGTAAGAAGAAAATGTGAAATGCTGCTTGAGGAACAATCAATGAGATTGTAGAGTCCCTTCAAAAGGCCTATCTCAAAGAATCCTAAAGTTAATTGATTCCGATTGCTATCCGCCCCTAACTAAACCACATATGAAATTGATTATTTTCAGTGATACTCAAACAGGCATAGGTTACATTACTTAGTTAAGAATTTCGCTCTACCATGCGATGGCGGACGACCCATGGAGGAAGCAGGTGAGCAATGATGGCAATGGCGCACGACGGGAGGGACGACGTGCACTGACTACGACATGAGAACGCAACGGACAATGAGCACTAAAAACGCAGCTAGACAGGAAGAACTAGGGTTAGGACTCTGACCTTGGGACATAATACAAATGCTTCTTTTAGTATTTTAGAAATATATAGATTTATTTAATTAGATGTTTTATTTTAATTAGATGTTTTATTTTAATAATAAAAATATTCGTTTTTCTAATAAAATATTTTATTATTTTAAATGTGTTTTTATGGTATAGGTTAAATTAAAAAAAAAATTTATGATATAAAGACTCCATTACAAAAAATATAAGATTTTAACTAAAAATTTGATAAAATTATAAGGATTTATAGAGTAATTAAATTTTATAAAAAATTGTGTTACCAAAGACACCTCCAATTTAGGAGTGGCAAACAGTAGAGTATGATAGGATTTGGAGTCAACCCTAATTTTATCTGCGGGTTGAAAATATCTCAATTCTAACTCGTTCTTAACTTACGGGTACTCGATCTTACTCGCGGGTTACAAAAAAAATACATTATTATATAACTTTATGATAATTTAAAATATAACGGACTTTTATCTAAAAAAAATATTAAATTATTAATTAATGATCTTCTTTTAGTGGCTAATGATCTTTTACATTTAATGAAAGGTCTTTAGTTCAACATCTATTTGAAACATATTTTTATATAAATATATAGGGTGTGAGTTAGTCAGGTACAGTTGAGGCTCAACCCACACCCTATCTGACCCGCACAAGAACCCTACCCATTCCCTATCTATCTGCTGGGAATCGGGTTGATAACTCTACCTGACCGGATGGAGTCGAATTGGATACCCACCTGCTTTTCATCAGTCACGAATACGTGTTATACATCTTTTGATATGAAATTATATCAAACATTTTTTATTTTAAAAGGCATAATTTACGATCATAATAAATTAGAATATAATTTTCTATCCTAATAATAAATATACAAAGAGTACTTCTTGAGTACTGTATCTCTACTTAATTATAAAAATATTATTAATATAATATTTTTATTAATAGTATATCATCAAAAAATAGATGATATAAAAAATAATAAAAAATAATTTGTTAGTTTGTATCTATTTTTTATTATTAAAGTCTCATTTTAATAAATAAAAAAGTTAAGTCGTTTTATCTTTTTCTTATTTCTTATTCTTATTTGATTCATGGCAAATTATTCATGAAGCTTCTATCAATAGCTCCATTCATGGAGGTCCTGAATCATGTTGATGTTTTTAATTTGGCCACCTTGTAGACTCGTTTGATGTTCACATTTTCCACATATTGGTTCTTATATTTAGATTTGCACATGGTAATTTTTTCAATCCAGCTCAAATAAAAACATTACACTTGTTTATTTTACACCAAAATATTCACTTAAAAAAAGAGGAATGGAGAGCGGAATGCTTAAACAACCTCCACCTCCGTCAACCTCAGAAGTTGCAAATGTCACCACTCTAGCTTCTTTGACCACCAGCACCCGCGATTCCTGACCGACACTGGTTGCAATGCTACAAGTGTTTTAGCTTGCCACATCAACTTTTAATTTGTTACACCAGTATTAAATATTTAATAAAATAAATAAATAACAAAGACTAAAATATAAAAAATAAATATTTCATGGAGACAAAAAAAATTTATTTAAGCAATATTTTGTTATTTGATATCTCTAATGTTATAATTTTTTTAATTTTTTAATTTTAAGATCATGTTAAATTATTAAAAAAGTTAGATATTTGAAAGCATATTATAATTGAAAGAATTTATTTTTTTTTTTCAACTAAAGTCTATCGAGTAATAGCAACTCTCTAATTTCTAATAAGATAAAGGTTACAAGGTGATTTTTGTATATAGAGACCAAAACTGTGAAATTTTATGTATATTTGACTATTGGTTGTTATCAAATTCTAAAGGTCTAATTAAAATAAAATATTTTATTTAAATTTAAATAAAAATAATTAATGTGATTATAATTAATTATATGTATAGTTTATAAATAAATTAAAAAATTATAATTTTTTAAAATCTAAAAAAATTCATATTATACATTTACATTTAATTCACATGACTGAAAAATGTTGTTTTTCAAGTCTCCCTCTTTTTCTAACCAATATATATGGTCTTATTAATAACGAAAGAGCAGAAATTTTTAATACAAAAGATAAGATTTTGAAAATTTCAATAATAATAAATACATAAAATAATTTATTTTCTCAATAAAAGTTTTCTATATTAGTGTTTTAAGACCTCTATTATATTATTTAGGTGTTAAGATTTGTACTATTTTTTTGTTAAAATCATCTAAAATTCGCTGAATTTTAAGACATCTTACAAATTTAAAGATTATTTTCATTTGTTGTAATAAAGTCTATTTCTTAAAAATAATTTTTGATAATCCATAACTTTAAAATATTATAAATTCAAATATAAGGAAGAATATGTTTATACTAAAGGTAAATTTGACAAATTTATACTGCCCACTAATTTTTTATTTATAAATTTACCAACTTAATTAAAAAATCTAAAACTCTACCTTTAAGAAATTAATTAGAATATAATTAAGAAGATATTTAAAAATATTGATCATTTTCCATTTTAGTTGACCGATCATACATTAAGTGGATTCTCAAAATATTATTTACTAGATTGGTATCTTATCAATGGTTTGTGAGATGGGGTTGGTCAAATTGTTTATTTGAGTGATATGATTTAAGTCTCACAATTTTTATATCAAAATAAATTATAGTCAAATAAATATTATTTAAATTTTATGGTTTAAATTTATTTTTAAATAAAAAATTATTTTAAAAGATATAAATTTAAATAATTTTTTATATTATTTTATAATTTTATTTTAAATATATACATAAAAATGTTAATTTTATATTTTTTAATATTTTTTACATCGTATTTCTTTTTTAATATTTTCAATACTTTTATTTTTAGTATTATTTTATAATATAATTTTTTACTAATTATGATTTTACTATTATTTACAGTTAATTTTTTTTGTTTAATTTGTCTTTTTTTAGTAAAATCAGTAATTGATATTATAAAAAAATTACAGTACACAAGAATTATAATGACAAAATTTATAAAGCTAAATAAAAATAGAATTTATATTTTTTTATTATTTTCAATATTCTTTTATTTAGTATTATTTTAGATTATAATTTTTTATTATTTTATGGTTAGTTTTTTTATTTAATTTACTCTTTTTAGTGGGATTAATAACTTTTTACGGTATATTAGTTTTTTTGTGGTTTTCAAGGAAAAATAAAGAGTAGAATTATAAAAAGATATATAAATTTCCTTAGTTAATAACTCAATAGTGAGAAGTGAAGACAGACCTGAATGTGTTTTTCATGGTTCAACAAAACAGAACGTTAATCATTTGGAAACGTGCAATTCTCAATTTGTTGATTCCATTACAAGACGCGTCATCATATTTCAGCAAGAATTGATCAAAATACAACACAAAAATATAATCAAATTTTGGTAAAAGCATTATACTTGAAATTAAATTCCACATAAAACATAATCCATGCATGTATGCTAATAATTGAAAAAGATTCTCATCTTTTAATTCATTTACAAATTAAACTAGAAATTCAAGATAAGCAAAATATAATAAAGAGCTTATTGATGAAATTACAGTATTCCACCCATGGAACTAGTGGCGGAAATTTGGGGCAAAATATAGCTATAGTTGATGCTAATTACTAATTAAGAATTAATCATTACCATTATATCATTGATCTTCTCCTCTTGATTTTAGAAAGATGGTTATCCACAGTGGTTCCCATCACCACAGGTTCATGTGAAAGAAGCATCATGGACTCAACTGTCTCCAACATAGTAAGACGCTCCCTCACCCTCCTTTTCAGTTCACTCAATTCACCAATCTCACACCATTTCTTCCCTCCCTCAACAACCTCTTTGATAGCCTTTTCACGCGCCGCGCCCACTTTTTCCTCCACGCGCACCTGTTCCACAGTCTCCTTGAACAAATGGTCCAAGGTGTCTGGATCAGCACCACCATCATTATCATCGCTGCTGTCCTCGTCATCATCGCCTCCACCACGCCGCTCAGGGTTTTGGATGAGGAACTTGGCGACGACAGCGTCGACGGTGGGGTGGGCGAAGGAGTAAGGCTTGTTTCCCGGAGAGAAGACCACAATAGCAACCTCGGATCCGCAGAGAATAGAAAGTTCGTTGGCTTTCTTGAAAAGACCGGTTCTTCGTTTGGAGAATGTGACCTGCCTTGTGTTGGTGTCTTTCACCATCTTAATCTCGATCTTACGGCGACCCATGCCTGATGATGGTGACAGTGATTACTAAAGAAAGAAGAAAGTGATGGGAATGTGTATGGAAAACGAGGATAGGCATGTATGTGATTATTATTGTTGTGAACAGCACACTCATTTATAATGTAAACTAACACTTTTTCTAATTATTTTTTTATTCATTTGCTTGGAATTTCTTTTTGTTTTTGCTTATGGACATAAATTTCAGTTTATGGAAAGGTATTAAATCATTAATAGAAACCTTTTTTCGATTTGAAAATTGTGAAGCTAGCACAGTAATACTAAATATGGATGGGGCATGCTTTCCTTTTTTGGAATCACTCATACGAAAAAATCTAAACTTTAACTAAAAAAAATTATTCTTACATTAAAATCAATCACCAATATATTTATATATAAATATACTAATATATTTATATAAATATATGTTAACATATATAATTTAATTTATTTTCAGTGTATATTTATATTTTAACATATACTTTATATTAGTGACTGACTTTGGTGGTTAATTTTAATAAACACGTAATATAATTATTTCATCTTATTATAGTAAATATTTTGAAAACACCAAAAAAATATTAGAATATAATAAAATAAATGTTATTTAAATTACATTATTTGAAATTATTTTTAAATAAAAAATTATTAAAAACATAAATTTGAATCATTTTTTATATTAGTACTTTTTTAAATATTTTATTTTTAATATTATTTTAGAATATAATTTTTTTACTAATTATGATTCTATTATTACTTACTGTCAATTTTTCTTTCTTCCTCATCTACCGGTATACATTGTGTTTGTTTGGACGTTATTATTTTAATAAAAAAAATTTTTTTCAATTAAAAAAAAAATTTTTTTAAGTGTGTTTAACAAATTTCTAGTAGTAAAAGTAAGAGCACTAGAAAAATAAAAAAAAATCTTTTTTGAGAAGCTGTAATTTACATCTTTTTTTTAAATATCTTTTTTCCTTAAAAAAGATATTTTTCATTTAATAAATAAACAAAAGAGTTAAATACGATTTTGGTCTCTAGCATAGAGGCTGAAAATTTATTTCGTTCCCGGCATTTTTTTTCGCTACAAAATAGTCCCAAAATTTTCAGTTTATTTTAAAATCGTCCTTTTTACTAATTTTATTTTTTTTATGACCAAATTACCCCTTATTAAAAAAATTATAAAATCAAATAAATAAAAAAAAGAAAGGCCATGAGAGGGATAAAGAGAAGGGGGAGGAAGGGAAGCCACACCACCGCACCGCCGCCCTGCCGCCTGTGATCCGCCACTGCTCTCTACACTAATGGCAAAAGAGGAGAGAGCAGAAGGAGAGAGAAAGAGAAGAGAGGAACGAATTTTTCCACAGCGCTGCCGACCACCAAAGCGTCCTCCTCGTGGCGATTTGTAGCCCGTTAACACCGTATCGTCGTTCACCGCTGCAGCCTTCCTCCCCTACTATTGCCGCAATCCTTTCCTTCTGTTTTAATTTTTTATTCTTTTTTCTTTAATTTTCCAGATTTAAAGGATTCCATTGTTGTTGTTGTTGTTGATACTTCTGGTTACTTCTGTTTATTTCTTTTATTCCATTGTTGTTTTTTATGCTTTGGTTGCTTCTGTTTCTGCTGTTTCTGTTTTTGTTTGTGCTTCTAGTTCTGATTTTTGTTTTTGTTGTCACTCTAATTTCATTATCCATTGTTATTATTGTTCTTGTTCTGCTGATTGTTATCCATTGTTGCCTGTTTTTGTTTCTGCGTTTGTGCTTCTGCTTTTGCTTCTGATTAATGTTGAGGAAGAAGAGGGGAGGGAGGAGTATTTTTGTCCGAAGAACGATTTTAAAACTAAGTTAAACCTTTGGGATCATTTTGTAGCGAAAAAAAGGACAAGAATGAAATAAATTTTTGACTTTTACGTTAGGAACCAAAATCATACTTAACTCTAAACAAAAAGATACTTTTATATTATTATACTCAAATATAATTGATAAATAAAAAGATCTTTTTGCATGAAATATCCAAACATAAAATTACTTTTATTTTTTCATAAGATCTTTAAAAAGAATAACTCAAAAATTAATCTTTTTTTAGAAGTTCACCCAAACAAACCTATTAACTTGTTTACAATGGAAGATCAGAAGTTTTTAATAGAAAAGATAAGGTTTCATAATTTTCAATAATATTAAATACATAAAATAATTTACTTTGTCAATAAAATTTTTTTATTTTAATATTTTAAGACCTCTACTATAAGTATTTGGGTGTTGAGACCTTTACTATTTTTTTTTAAATTATCTAAAATTCGCTGAATTTTAAGACATCTTACAAATTCAAAGATTATTTTCATTAGTTGTGATTAAGGATGGCAAGTGAAAAAGTCTGACCTGTTTCGTCAAAAATTCGTCTTTTAACGGGTTGATCTGCCCCGCCGGCTCATCCTACCTAGTGAGACGGTTTTAAAATTCTACTCCGTCCCGTCTAATTACGAGTTGACAGGCTGGTGGGCTAAGCCTGCTAAATTTTCCTTTTTTTTTATTATTAACTATTAAATCATATATGCAATTTCACAATTATTTTAATAAATTTATAATTTTTAAAGATATAAATAATTATAATTTTTTTATTTACAAACTAAAGTCTTTGTAATTATAAATATCTAATAAACACAATTATAAACTAAGTTTTTATCCAAAACATAATTATAAATATTGTCTCTAAAACAAAATAAATATAATCCAAAACACTCAATTTTCATCTTCATTATCTTGTAAGTTGGGCTTGGAAAAGTTAGGTTTTGACAAAAAAAATTGTAAAAATAATCCTTTGTCAAAAAATTACTAAGTCCGGCGGAATAGAGCCCATTCCGTCCTGTACTGTCAAAGTCTGCGGTTTAAGCGGTGTGGGTTAGACGAATTTTTACTATTTAACCGTTCCAATTTTTCAATTCAACCCACTTTTTTTATGGGTTACGCAAACCAGCCCGACAAATTTAAACCCGTTTGTCACCCCTAATTATAATAGAGTCTCCCTCTTAATAATAATTTCTAATAATCCCCAACTTTAAAACATTATAAATTCAAATATAAAGAAGGATCTGGTTATACTAAATGTAAATTTTACTAACTTATACTGTCCACTAATTTTTTATTTCTTAATAAATTTTACCAACTTGATTAAAAAATCCAAAATTCTACTTTTAAGGAATTATTTACAATATAATTAAGATGGTTTAAAAAGATTGATTATTTTCTATTTTAGTTGGCCATCATAGATTAAGTGGATTCTCAAAATGTTATTCACTAGATTGGCATCTTATTATTAATAGTTTATGAGACAAGATTGGTCAAATTATGTTTGACTGAAACAATAAATAAATATTATTTGAATTACAATATTTAAAATTATTTTTAAATAATAAATTATTAAAAATATATAAATTTAAATAATTTTTTTATATTATCTTATTATTTTATTTTAGGTATATATGTAAGATTGTTACTTTTTATATTTTTTCGTCAATATTCTTTTTATATTGTATTTTTTTAGTACGGTCACTATTTTTATTTTTAGTATTGTTTTAGACAATAATTTTTTATTAATTATGATTCTATTATTACTTATAATTAATTTTTATTTAATTTATTCTTTTTAATATAATTAATAATTTATATTATAAAAATTATAATAATAAATAATACACAAAATTACAATGACAAAATTTTACAAAACTAAACAAAAAAAAAAATGCAATCAATTATAGACAAAATTATTCATATGAACTAAAATGTCTTTATTAAAGAACGAGTTATCAGTAACAATATTATTATTGTCCATGAATTTATGTATTATTTAAAAAAAGATAAGTACTGTTTTGATCCCTAACGTTGAGGGCCAGAATCGAAACCATCTCTGATGTAATTTTCGACTTAAAATCGTCCTTAATGTTGCATTTCATTTTAAAATCGTCCTTTCTAATAAAATTTTTTAATTTATTCCGAAATTATCCTTACTTTAATAAAAAAATAATAAAAAAAAAGAAAATGCGTTTTGTGGGGGGAGGGAGGCAAAGAGTATACGAAGGGGGAGGGGGAGGGGGACGGCGCCGGCGGCGAAGCTTGGAGGGGAAGGGGAAAGGACGTGGGGTTCGGGGTTGGGGGAAGGGGAAAGGACGTGGGGTGGAGGTGGGGGGAAGGGGAGAGGCGGAGGGGGGAGGGGAAGGGGGGAGGGGAAGGGGAAAAGGGGAAAGGGGGAAGGGGACGGCGGCTGTCGCTGTTGCCTCGGCTGTTCCCACCGCCGCTGGATCCGTCGCGTGCGTCGTCGTCTGAGGAGCCACCGCCGTCCTTGCTCGTCGTCTCCCTTAGTACTGTCGCCATCGAGGACTAGCAGAGAGAGAAACGCGAGAGTCAGGGTCACCACCTTGCCGCCTCTGCCTCGCCGCCTCGCCGCCTCTGCCTCTGCCTCGCCTCCACTGCCTCGCCGCCTCGCCGCTTCTTCTTCTTCTGTGAATTTCTGGATTTCTTCTTCTTTTGTTGTAGAATATTATTGTTGCTGATTTGTTGATTTGTTATTTTCTACTTGTTGATTTGTTGATTTGTTGTGGAATATTATTGTTTCTGCTTGTTGATTTATTGGGGGTGGGGGAAGGGAATACGGGGAGGGGGAGGGGACAGGTGGGGATGCTGGGTAGGGGGAAGGGAGAGGCAGTGAGGGTTTAGGGTTTATGAAGGAGTGGCAGTGGGTGTTGATGATGATGATGATGGTGATGATGATGCTGATAATGGTGGTGGAGTGGCAGTTGGTGGTGGTGGTGGTGAAGAGGTAATTATGTTGGTAGTGATGAGGGTATTTTTGTCCAAAAAAATAAAAGGACGATTTTAATACGAAAAAAAACGTTAAGAACAATTTTAAATCGAAAATTAGAAGAGGGACGATTTCGATTCAGACCCTCAACGTTATGGACCAAAATCGTACTTATCCCTTTAAAAAATAAGAGGCAGAAAGATTATGATATGACTTTTAAACTCGACATGAGCAAAGCATACAATAGAGTAGAGTGGAGTTGTGTATAGAAAATGTTTAAAAGACCGAAATTTTGTCAGAAATAAATAGATTGGATGAAAAAATGTGTCACTATGATTTTTTATTCTACTACGGCAGAAAAAAATTCAAAGAACTTCTTTAAGTTAACAAGAGGTTTCCGATAAGGAGATATTCTTTTACCCTATCTTTTTTCAATTTGTGCAGGAGGCCTGTCTGATCTGGTTCATAGAGAAGAATAAAATTAAGATTTTACAGATCTAAGGTTAAATCGAAGGTGCTCTACTCTTAGCCATTTATTTTTTGCTGACAACTCTATCCTCTTTGGTAAAGCAACTACCTAAACTTGTCATATTTTACTAAACATTCTATTACAGTATAGTGAGATAGTCGAAAAGATAATTAACCTCAATAAGTCTTTAGTATTCTTCTGTCAAAATATTTTTCTAGAACTAAAACTAGAGCATTTTTCAAATTGCACATGTAGGATTTCAAAATAAATACCAGGATCTACCTACAATTATCTATAAATTAAAGAAAAAAAATATGATGAGATTTTGATGGGGTCAGAGAGACAACGAAAGAAAAATACAATGAATCAAATAGGACCCAATTTATAAAACTAAAGATAATGAAGATTTAGATTTTAAAGACTTAAAAGCCTTTAATTTTACAATGTTAAAAAAATAGCATTGAAATATCCTAAACAGATCTGAGTCCCTAGCTCACAAGGTTCTAAAGAGTAAATATTTTTCTTTTTCTTTCTTTATGAACGCTTAATCAGGAATTAATCCTTCCTGGCTTAGAGAAGCTTACTGAAAGATAAGAAAGTAATTAAAAAGAATATAAAATGGCAGGTAGGCAATGGTATACAGATTCATATCTTTAAAAATTATTGGGTCTTAATAAAATCAAAATATCTAGAAAACATCTTACTTCTGATCATAATTTAACATAGGCTAGCCAACTCCTATTGCCATAAAGATAATGGAATTAACCTCTAATTAAAAACTGTTTTACTACGTTTGGAATTAACCTCGAAAAAAGATCTTGAAGCTAGCGGGCTAATACTAAATATGTATGGGGTGTGTTTTCCTTTTTTGTATCACACATGAAACGATCTAAATTCCATCTTATACTAAATATTTTGTAAAGATAATATTATAAAAATATATGAACATATAAAATATTTAAGTTGCATTTAGACAGAAATTGAAAGTCAAAGATTAAGACTGAGATTGAATTAAATTTTTATATTATATTTAGTGTAAAATATACTAATTTAAGTTATGTTTAAGTATTATATTTAGTTTAAGATAAATATAAAAATTAAAAGATAAATTTAGAATTTAAAAAATTAAATAAAAATATTTTTAAAAAAATATTATTAAAATGTTAATCTTTTATTTTCAGTAATTTTTCTATTCCCACCCTCTAGAAATATGATTGAAATTTTAGTTTTTATCTCTGATATTAAATATAATACTAAATATCAATTTTTTTTTTATCTTAGTTTCAGTCTAAGCAAATAAACACTACTTCAAATTATATGAATGGTTAAGTTGACAGTTATTTCAAAGAAAGCAAATAAAGGCCTAGCTTGTGAAAAAGGAGCATGGGCTAATGTAAAGTGTAAACTATGCAGCATGGCTACATTCGCATGAAGATCTTGATTGTATATTCGTATCGCAATTAGATAAGGTTCACTTTCTTTTCTAGTATATATATTTGTTCTTATTCTATCTTATTAGATTGATTTTTTTGTTTAAAAAAAAGAAAATAAGGGTAAAATAAAAGGGAAATTAGCCTTATTCTATGATTGTTTTGTTTTTATTTTCTTGCTTTTTGTTTTATATTTTTTTATAAAAAATTATGTATTGTTAATTTTATATAGAGTTAATAATTGAAATCGTTAGATAACTTAATATATCACTACAACAATATAGATTATTTTTTAGGGTTATGTGTGTAAAATAAGAATTAAAATTTGTCAAAAAAATAAATTTTGATACTATTTTAACTATGAAAATATGTTAATAAAAGTTTTGTCAAAAATAGTATTTTTAATATATAAGTAATTGTGAAAAAAGTTTAAATCTTATTTTGATAAATATTGACGGTAAAAAATAATGTTAGAAAAATTTGAGAATATATTTTCTATGATACTTAGCTTATTAACCGTAAAAAATACTATTTATTTTGATATTTATTTACCATAAAATATTCTCAACAAAAAATTTTAACAAAGAATGAGATGAGATATTGAAACTGAAGAATAAATTGAGATTTTGAAAATAAAGAATTAGTAGTATAATCCTAAACTAAAAGCAGTGTGATGTCAAAATTGAGCCCAGAGAAGAAGAGAAATAGTAGAGTAAATTAAAAACAAATGAGTATCAAAATTGAGAAGTGATTTTCTACGGTCAAATTATTCATAAAAAAATATAGAGAATTTGACATTTGTAATATTTGTCCAAAATATATATTAATTTTGACATTTAATTATGGTATTAAAAAATAAAGTATTAAAATAGCTCTTTTTTCTTATAGTATAATCTTCTCTATAATAATAATAATAATAATAATAATAATAATAATAATAATAATAATATCATTTATAAATTAAGTAATATGTACATCAATATCTCCTTATTATACTATTAGTAATTTAGTATAATGGTACAATAATATATGTAGAAAAACAATTTTTTAAAATAAATAAATAATCATTAATCCCTTTCCCGTTAAAAAAAAAAAAAAACTGATCAACCTAAACTAATTTACATATAAATAATAATTATATGAAATGAATATTATGTTAGGCAAAATACTAGCCAAATAATATATATATATATATATATATATATATATATATATATAATGGCATTTAAAAAAAAAAAGAGGATCATAACATTCTTTTAAATAAGAGAAGAATATTATTTTATTATCAATTCTTAATTACTTAACTCATAAATTAGAAATTAATTCAATTATTGTTATTTAATTCACTCTTTTTAGGTAATAATCAAAATTTATTATAATTACTGCTAATTATCTTTATATTCAATCAATTAATAATAAATTTAATTCCTATTAAATGTATTATAATTTTTGCTATATATTTAAACATGTATATGATTAGGAATTTTACGGTTTTTTACTAATATGTATATAATTATTACTATATATTTAAACAATAAACACACATTTTACCAACAATAATTATAATACCTCTTAGATGAGTATGAAAAGATTATATCATTTGAAGTATACCTTGTTGGTTATATATATATATAATCTATTATATTCTATTAAAATTAGATTTTTTTATCTAATGATAAAATTGACATGATATATATTTTTATAATTTTTTTATAATTTATTTTTTAATTTATTAAATTAAATTAATTCTAATTAATTAATTATATCAAATAATTAATATGATAGATATCTAAATATCATATAATATAATTTAATTTAATCTGTTTAGTATTAATATAGTGATTGGTACTATAAATTGGTATATAAGATAAGACTATTTAATTAAGTTTATTTATTGGTAATTGGTAACAAAATCATATATATGATAAGAATATGATTATAAATATTATACTTTCTATGTCATTTCATTTCCACCTCTTTACAGCATTCGTGCTTACTTAGCGGAGGTTATGTACCTCTTTATGTTTGTTTGTTTTTATTTTTCATTTCTGTCAAATTGAGATCATTTTATATTGATTTTATTTTATATTAATTTTTCATCCTATGTATGATTTCTTAACAATGTTTATATTTGTTTACTAATGATTTAAATATTTTTTAATAATATCTTTGTATAAATTGATTAATATTTTTTTCTTTATAATTTTCTCTCTTGAATTGCCTTTTAATAAGAATTTATCTTGCTTTGTTTTTTATTTTTATACTTTATATTCTTTGATTAATTTTTTTCTTTTGACTTTTTAATCACAGGTCTACTTTATCCATTGTCCTAAACATTGTAATTTATAGATAAAATTCTTTTCATATTTCATATTTATTTTTTCTTCTCTAAACTATTATTATGATTTTATTTTTATTTTTGCGGTAAGTATAGTAAAAGAATCTCTTTCTTCATATTAGGGTTAAGTATGATTTTAAATCATAATGTAGAGGCTGAAAATTTATTTTGTCCTCGGTCTTTTTTTTGCTACAAAATGATACCAAAAATTTCAGTTTATTTTAAAACCGTCCTTCGGACTAAAATGCCCCTTCTCCTTCTTCCCCAAAATCATACAGAAGCACTAGCAAAAACACAAGCAAAAACAGAACCAGAAGCAACAACAATAATTAATCAAACAGAAGCAGCAACAGCACGACAATAATGAATCACCAATGAATCAACAATGGAATCAAGAAGAAGCAGAAGAAGCAGGAGCAGAAACATAAACAGAACAATAATAACAATGAAACAATATAATCAATCAGAAGTAGAAGCAACCAGAAACAACAATAATAGAAGAAGAATGAAAGCAGAAGCAGAATCCGGCGAGCCACTAGAAACCGCCATCACAGCTCCGATCCGCCATCAAAGCGCCACAACCCTTTTCTTCTTCTCTCTTCGCGCTATCCTAGTGCCACCGCGCGACCTTTTCTCCTCCCTCAGCTCACCACTGAAACTTTTCCTTGTTCTTGCCTCGAACCATAATCCACCGCCATCGAGCACCTCCGCCGAGCCCAAAGGAATAGCGGCGAGATCCAACTACGAACGACGACGAGCAACAGCGGCCCTGACATTTGAAGTCGGAACTGCGACTAATTCTGGTGCTGCTGAACGGTGACAATGGCGAAGAGCAGCAGCGACGGCGGCAAAGAACAGTGGCAGCGACGGCGAGGACCTTTCCCCCTCTTCTTCCTGAACACCCTCCCCCCACCCTTCTCCCTTCGCGTAACCCTTCCCCCTTTCTCCTTTACTTTACGCATTTTATTTTTTTATTTTTTTATTTTTTTAGAGTAAAGTATTGTTTTTGTCCTCAACGTTTAGGATAAGTTTTAAAGTTGTCCCTAACAATTGAATCGTCCTATTTAAGTCCCTAAGGTTTCAAAATTGACTCAATATTGTCCTGCCGTTAGGAATCTATTAACGAAATTAACAGCAGGACAAAATTGAGACGATTTTGAAACGTTAGGAACTTAAATAGGACGAAAACGTTGGGGGACAAAAATGATACATAAAAAAAATTTAATTTTATTCTTCACTTGTATCAATCTTTTATGATACATAGTTATTCAATTATTTTTAATCACATTTAAGTAAATTACACTTAATCACATTATTTTGATTCTAAATAATTTTTTTTATAATTTTACTCTTAAAGATTTTTACTCATCATGAAATATTTGTAAAATAACTAGGATCACATTATTTTATTGTATATTTATCATTTTTTCCCCACAAGTTTATGTAATAGTCATTCTAAAAACATTTTATGATGAGTAAAATTTTTAAGAATAAAATTATAAAAAATTATTTAGAATAAAAATAATATGATTAAGTGTAATTTACTTAGATGTGATTAAAAAATAATTGAATAACTATGTACCGTAAAAAATTGATATTATTGAAGGATAAAATTTAAATTTATTTCTATGTATCGTTTTTGTCCCCAACGTGTTCATCCTATTTAAGTTCCTAACGTTTTAAAATCGTCTCAATTTTGTCCCGCCGTCAATTCCGTTAACAGATTCCTAACGGCAGGATAACATTGAATCAATTTTGAAACGTTAGAGATTACTTTGAGATTTACCCTAAATGTTGGGAACAAAAATGATATTTTACTTTTTTTTATTAAGAGTATTTTGGTAATAAAAATAAAAAATTTGAAAAAAATGACGATTTTAAAACAAACTGAAACCTTAGAAAACATTTTGTAGTAAAAAAAATGCCAACAAAATAAATTTTCGACCTCTACGTTAAAAACCAAAATCGTACTTAATCCTTCATATAATATACTAACAATGCATTTTGTTGTTTCAGCTTTATGATCGTCACCAATTCATTATAAATATTATAATATGATCAATTTTTAATTAATTTTTCTAGGCATATATCTCCTAATTTTATTTATGGTTTGGAATTATTATTTACTATAACGTTAAATCAATTAAAGCTGCATATTATAACTTCAGTGATATATATCAAATAAGTATAATGATGTAAATTATATTTTTATGAGGAAACTGATAAAAAATAAAATAGAAAAGATTCGTTCTATCAAAATAATTTTAAAACATAAATTATATATAATTCAAAATAGAGTGAAATTATATCTTTTTTCGAATAGAAAATAGTACTAAATTAAATATAGACTAATCCTAGAGAAAATTATTATAAAAGACTATTAAGTAGATTTAATTATTAAAAAAACCTTTAATATTAAAATTATTTAAAAGGATTAATTTTATAATATTTAAAAAAAAAAGACCAAATTTTTTTTGTGAAGAGATAAATATACCCTTAAATTATTTTTCTATTTATTTATTTTTCTGTAAACATATTTATTTTCTAATTATCTATCATACTCAAGTTCTTATTCTTCATCTATAACTCATAGAGACATTTGTTATTGTCAATCACAAAACGTTAAGACCTAAAAGTACCTGGGAGCAGATTAATGTCTTACTATTATCATATATAGAATAGTTAACAATGAACATCAAATAAATCATTCAAAACTTATGGAATTTGTTTCAAGAGATCGCTTTCTTCAATTATTCAAGGCTTAACCCTTGAATCAAATGCAATAATCGGTACTATTCTAATTGGTTTCTGGCGTAAAATATTTGTATACTTTGTGATAGACACCCGTCTCATTGGCAGGTAAGTTAATTTTTCAATGCTGTATTTGGTATATCCTAACAGAAACATTGCTATTAAGTAAACCTCTATTACCCTTCATCAGGACCTCTATTACCCCTCAGGACTTGCTTGCTTACCTCTATTACCCCTCATCAGGACCTCTATTACCCCTCAAGACTTACTTGTTTTCGAAAAATCTAAAAACATTAAAATCTGAAAACAAATTTAAAAGAAATATATTACTCAATAGCAATGTTTCTGTTAGGATATATTAAATACAGCATTGAAAAATTAACTTACCTGCCAAGGAGCTGGGTGTCTATCACAAGGTATACAAATATTTCATACCAGAGACCAATTAGATCAGTATCGATTATTGCATTTGATTCAAGGGTTAAACCTTGAATAATTGAAGAAAGAGATATCTTGAGACAAATTCCACAAGTTTTGAATGATTTATTTGATGCTCATTGTTGACTACTCTATCTATGATAATAGTAAGAGATTAGTATGCTCCCAGGTCTTACGTTTTGTGATTGGTAGTAACAAATGTTTCTATAAATTATAAATGAAGAATAAATATTTGAGTATGATAGATAATTAGAAAAAAATATGTTTAAAAAAAGAAATAAATAAAAAAATAATTTAAGAATATATTTGTCTCTTTATAAAAAAAATTTGATTTTTTTTAAATATTATAAAATTAGTCTTTTTAAATAATTTTAATATTAAAGGTCCTTTTTAATAATTACATATTTCTAGCAGTCCATTGTAATAATTTTTCCAATTATTAATATTATCTTATAATATAATAATTTTGTACAAGAGAGTGTTAATAAAATTTTTTAATTTTTAAACTTATATCTACTGAATTTACGTATTTATTTTATTCTACTTTACACAAATAATTAAGATGTTCCGTGTTTAATTATTTATTTAGAGAGGATAACAAAATGAGTTATATATATAAAATTATTTATAATTAATTATATTAATTAATTGATTGGATTAATTAAGTTGAATAACATATAATTGATATTGCGAACTCAATTATAATAAATTAATATATAATCAATAAATAAAAGATTAAAAATTGTTTTTTTTATTTTTATTTTTTGACGGCTATACCGTTCTGTTCATTCATTTTTTTTTATTTTTTTTCATTTATTTCTTTTAATTTATCGAACAAAATTAATTATACTAATTATTTGTATTAACTAATAATTAATTTGATTAAATTTTGGAAGTATTTTTTAATCTAATTTACTTGATTCATTTAAACGCAGTAATTATAATTAATCAATTATTTACTTTGATTTTATTGGAATAAATATAAAATTATTTAATATTTTGTTTAATTCATTAAATCACATTTATTATAATTATTCAATTATTTGATTTGATCTAAATAAATATTAAATTATTTAATAAATAATATATAAGACAATAAAATACATAAATTATTTTAATTTATTTTATTCTCTTATTATTTTATATATATATAAAATTAGAATATGCTCTATCTCTCTCTCTATTTTTTATAATTTTATAATTTTGTTTTTTATCTTTATTTTGCCAATATTTTTTTATAATTTTATTTTATATTAATTTTTTCTGTATTTTGATTAATAATTCTTAAGAATATTATTATTTTTTTAACTAACATTTCAAACTTTTTGCAATTTTTTTTTGTAGAAGTTGATTAATAAATTCTTCTGCTTCCTTTATTTTTTTAAGATTTTTCAATAAAAATGCATTTTGATTTTTCTCTTTTATTTTTTATATTTATTTTTTGGGCGTATATCTTTTATATTCATTAATTATATTAACGTTTTCTTGTAATATATATTTTTTATTTATTTCACATATTATTTTTTCTATCTTCTTCTACTGTTTTTAATATTCTTTAAGACTTTAATTATTTTCTTGTTTAGAATGACTTTAGATTAATGAAAAATTATGACAAATTACATTAGCTTATCTGACAAATTTGCTTTAATTTTTTTCATGAATTTTTTATGAATTTATATAGAAGTTAGCGATTAATTTGTGATGAATTAGATAAGCTAAATTTTATATACAATTCATCGTCGCCAATTAACAAACAACTTGGATTTTACAAGGAATTTGCAAAACCTATTCAATTGCTAAATTAAAGTAACGACGGAATAAGAATTAACATTTTTTCTCTTTAATTAGTAGCAACATAAAATAAGCGAAGAAAGTCTATCAATTGTTAAGCGATTACTAATTCCTCACTAAATAAGCTTTTGATTAGTGACTCAATTGTGACCAGTTACTTCTAAAGTTTCCATGATTAGCTTGTATTTGTTATAATTCTGCGACAAATTTTCAACGAGATTAGTGAGTAATTTGCTACCAAATAGGTAGGATATAGCTTTTACTTTGCGACAAAATTGCAATTGCCAAGTCACTTGCTAAATTAAAATTGTAACAACTTAGCGACAAACATATTTTGCCTGCTAATTAGCGACTTGAAATTAGTGAACAAAGTGTGTCAATTGTTAAAGGGTAGCAAATTTCTTGCTACTGAGGTCCTAGATGCTCAATATCCATATTTCCACTTTAGTTACTAATTAGTAAGGAACATTTCTCTAGTTGAATGATTTATCCATTACGACGAGTTAGCGATCATTGTTTTCCGTCGTTAACCTAATTTAAATTTTACAATATTATGCGATAAATTGGCGAGAAACTGGTTGCTCACTAAAAATAAAAACTTTGGTGATAAATTAGGTAAAAATTATTGTCCATTGCAAAATGCATTTCAAGTCTTTGTGACGAATTAGCTAGGAACATTGTTCATCACTAATTAACATTTTCTCACAAAGTTTATTTAGCGACGAACTAGTATTTGAATTGTTTCTCGCTAATTGTATATCAAACACTTGCAACCAAACAATGACAATAGTATCCCTCACTACTTTACTTTTATTCGATTGAACCCCTAAGTGACTAATTTGTTAGAACATTGTCACTCGCTAATTAATTTGTGACAAATTAGCGAGAAAAAAATTTCGCTCTTTCGTTTTAGCTACACAATTCAATTTGTGAGAAACAAACTCACTCGTAAATCGTCTCTCGCCAATTAATCGTTATTCTCAAATTCGAATATTTTGTGATCTTTCATTAATTTTGCCGTTAGTGCGTCACTAATTTCTCACTACTTACTACTTAGTAATGAATTAATGATAAAAAAAATTCTCATAAAAATTCGTCACTAATTTATTAAATTTTTGTAGTGTCTCTATACTTTATTTTTAATTATTTATTTTACTTTTACTTCTCATATATAAGTTTATTATATTTTATCACGTGTTTTTTTAGGTTTAAGTGATTTTTTTTAGGTTATAATTTACCATTTATTGTTTATTTTGTTTAGTGTTTTTGTTTATATTTTTTAATTTGTATTTAATTTGTACTTATAGAAATATGATCTCATTCTACTCTTTATTCAATACAATATTTGGAGGATAAACAAGACTCTTATTTTAATTTTAATATTGATTAAGTTTGGAGATTTGATTTCTATTTTTATTTATTTATAAATATATTATTTCTTACTTTAATATACATACGATAAAAATTATTACATATTTTTAGGATGGTTAATTATTTTTATATATGTTATTGTTTTTAATGGATTGTCATCGAGAACAATCATGTTTATGATAGTCTAAAAATAAAAATATAAAATACTAGTACTTGACTATTCTTTGAAATATGAATTTTAAATAAATATGATTATAAATATTTATTTTTTGTTTTTGTTTATCTTTTTTTCGTAAATTTTTTTATGATTTTGTTTTATATTAATTTTTATTTTATATATTTTGATTAATAGTTCTTAAGAAATATTATTTTGTTTACTAACATTTCAGTTATTTTTGTAATATTTTTATAGAAGTTGATTAATAGATCATTTTTCTTAAATTTTTTAATAAGAATATATTTTTATTTTTATTTTTTTTTTAGTCATTGGTTTTATTAAAACATTTTTGTAGTATATTTTTTGTCTTTCTTTACCTTCTTTCACTGCTTTTGATTGCTCTTTTCGCCTTATTTTTAATTATTTATTTTATTTTTATTTCTTGTATATTTTTATTATATTTCACCTTATTTTAATTTCAATCTCATGATTATTTTTTAATTATTTAAAATTGAATAATTACTTTTAAAATATTCTTAAATATATTATCTATTATACATAATATTTAAGATAAATAAATAAATATAAATTGAATATATAATTTAATTTGGATTACGTTAAAAACTAAATGAATTATCAAAAAGATATTAACTAATTTTATTTTTAATTTTTTTATAATTTTATTTAATGATAAAAGTCTTTCTATAATCACTAGCAATGTCAATACAAAAAATTTAAGTATATATAAAATAAAATAAAACATACATAAAAAAGTAACATATATTTGTGTTATCAACCATAGATTATAGACAATTTTTTTTTTAAAAATCTTATAGATCAATATATAATTTTTTAATATTTTTCACTTCTTTTTAAAGTTGTCCATATTCATTAATATTTAAGTTGTTTATACATTATTTTTTAAAATATTATTATTGCACACGTGAAAAATATGAATCTTACTCATTTAGTGTTTAACCATCTATTTTCAATAAATATTATTATAACAAGAATACATGTCACTTTATGAAAATAATATAGTATGGACTATGGTTATCTCTGAATTTTGTGAGTCATTGGACTAACTCTACATCACAAACCAATGAATACTAGCAATAGGAAGATAAAATATATTTTTTATTCCTAACGTTTGTATTTTTTTGAAAAATATTTCTAATATTTAATTGTATTCAATTTTATCCCTAATATTTTCGGTTTGTATCAAAATTATCCTTGAATATTAATTTTATCTGAAATATTGGGGACAAAATTAAAATCGTTTAATTTAAGGATAATTTTGAAACAAATAAAAAATGTTAAGAATAAAATTGAATAAATCGAAAACGTTAGGGACAAAATTAAATAAAATTAAATATTAAGGATTTTTTAAAAAAAAATTACAAATCTTAGGGACAAAAGTATACTTTATCCCAATAAAAATTAATGAAAACATCTGTTGAAATGAGTATTCATGAAATTACTCATGATTTGGGGTTAAACAGAGACAAGTGAAGTCTCCATAATAAGGGAACATAAGTACCTGTTCTATAAGACCTGTTAATTTCTCTCGAATATGAAATTATTAATTTGCTCTAATATATATATTTCTTGAATTTAGTAACTCTAATTCACGCCATTGCCTCTAATTCAAATCCCTCTTATTTTTCTTAGACTTTCACTAATACTCACCCCCTCCCTCCCTCTCTCCTTCAAGTTCATCTTTAAATCATTCAATTTTACTTCAAAAAATTATGTTATGTTATTATATTAAAAGATTTTTTATGTTTTTGCTTTTAAATATATTTTTTTTCACATTGAATATGTTATAAGTTGTATTTTATTATATTTAATTAATTATTTTACGATAATTATATTATACCTTTTTTGCCAGTTTTTTTTTTGAATCTAGGTCAAATTTGAGACTCTAATATTGGATATAGGTTGATCCTACTTGCTTAAAATTTTATTGGATCCAAGTATATTTTGAATTAATGTTTTGAGTTATTATGCGCTATAATAAATATTCTATTAAACATTATAACTATTTAGTATATATAAAAATTGAATATATTTTTTAATTATCTTTTTTTTTTAATTTTAAATATTATTTACTAATGTAATAAAAAATATAAATAACAATAATCATTCAAATACACATAATTAAAATAGATCATTAATATATACATGACATTACATATGTCTAGGACTATTATGTATGATAAATGATTTTTTTTAAATATTTTTGCAATGGCCATACAGTGCCCATCATAATATAGTATGACCCTGAACTCACATATTATTTTGGGATAACAATTCTGCAGTATTTGCAGCAATTTCGATACCTTATTATATGACTCATCTCAATCACTGTATATCTGCATAATTGTCTTTTATTTTGTCATTCAAACCTTTCTGTATGAGAATTTGAAGGATAGCTTTGCCTAACTGCATCTTGTAGAATTGGAATGCTGACGAATTGGCAGGACTGTATCAGTGGCAGGATGACATTGCAGATGAAACTACTATCCAACTGTCGATAATCCTAAGACATGATGGGTGCTAAACACGTGTGTGCGCTCCTCTAACCCTACGCACCTCCCTAATGAAATAACACATACATGGTTGGCATCTACACCAAATATGGCAATAATGATAAATGAGAAAACATACCACAGTTAAACTTAAGCTCACTAATATCTGAGATTCTGTTGGAGGACAACATGAATACTCCAAGGGCATTATGCTGCATATTGTTGGCAATGCACATGGTACTTTAATCAATCCAATTCCATAAGTCGGTACTCAACACTTCTGTGAATGCTGTAATTCTTCACACCCTGCATTAATGCATCTCTGCTTTTGAATCTGTGGCCAACCCAAAACTCTACACCACCGTCTAAGTTGTAATCGTCTTCACCCGTGTTGAAAAATGGAGTTTTCTCGTACATCGCGTCAAGATCTATTGTATGATATAGTAACTGGGTACAACTGATAAAGTTGAAATTAGGTGCGGGGCAGGCAGGAGATACCAAACTGATGCCTCAACCGACGCCTCCAATACAAACTCCTCCTCCTCATCATTTTCAGAAGAACCACTATCGTTGCTATTTGCAACATACTCCTCGTCGGAGTCCTCACCATCAACGTCCATGTCTTCCACTGGACTAGCAACATGTAGTGGTGGTGGTGAGAGAGGTGGGTCATCCTGCACAAAATCCGAGTGGCCAAATTCACCGCCACCAACATCACCTAACTCCACAGAAAGCTCCATCACTTGTTCTGCCACGATTCTCCCATGGATGTCAAACATGAGACGCACATTGTCATCGTTATGGAGTCAAAACAGACGAAACTGAAAAACTCAATTTTTCATCGGTACTAACAACCTATACCCCACCCTTCCGATCTCTTTTTTTCCGCTACCACTAACGCTATTCAATATCAGACTCTTCAGCTTAGATAAAGAACTTACTGTTTCTCATATGACAATTGGGATACACACTTACAACCATATATCCACTACTAGTAGACATTTTATCTTATTTTTTGGAAGAAAAACAGAAGAGAAGAAGAAGTAAAATGTTTGTGGAGAATACATCCTTCTATAGTTACTGAAAATTTGTCATAACGTATCTCATTTACACTTAAATGCCATAATTCGTCACGTATCTCGTCACAATATAAACGAAATAAGAATGCACGTATCTCGTTTACACTGTAAACGAAATATGAAAGGCATATGAAGACCTAGGAAGACCACCCATAAGGTGGTCAAACAAGATCTACATGTAAACGATTTTTCTATAGACATGATACATGATAGAGTTCAATGACGTCGTTTGATCCATGTAGCCGACCCCACCTAGTGAGACAAACCTTTGTTGTTATTGTTGTTATTATTATTATAAACGAGATAAGAAATAGGATAAATTTTTGTAAAAATGCTAAAAATTGTTATTTCGGTAAATAAAATATTTTTATTTATTAAAAAAAAAATCCAATTAAACATTGTCTCCGTCCTTACTTACTATTTTCTTCCGATGGTAAGAGTCCCTTTTTCATTGCTCATTTCTGACGAAAGGTCACAAGAGTGACTCTTGCCATGAGACACTCGAGTTGTTTCAATTTGCGTGTTTTCGGTTTTACTCTTTAAGTGTTCTTCTTGGTATTACAAACTCTTATCAATAAGCCCACAAAATATTATTCAAGGAAAATTTACCTTGTAAATGAACTTATCATAAATTTGGTCTTTTCTAAGTAATTGGGGTTGTATTGCCGACAAAACATGGGAAGAACACATGTAAAAGTTTGTGAATTAAACACTTACCCCAAAACCTATTCATGCATTTCACAAAAAAAAAAAAAAGAGTCACCTAAAACTTATTCTCACATCGATCTTACAACTCATGCAATATTATTAACATCCTCCATAGGCCATTGCATATAATATCTTTCATGTACACCATGCTTTCAGAAAAATTGGTGTTTGTTATGAAACATTATGCTCTAGAACCTCCAATTGAAATTTTGTTCATTGCAGTTATGCTAATATGGCACTCTTCTATCATGGATGGCAACAAACTGAATTTGCCCTTCGCCCCTTCCCTACATGACTCGTGCAGGTACTGTATATTTTTCCCTTGGTTGAATGAAACTACACATTTCACTGCTAGCATTTACTTTTTCCTTGGTTAAATGGGATTGAGTCTCTATTTATTCCCGTGAAACGTTCAGAAAATTTCAGTTCTCCAAGTTTTTCGGCTCTTTTATTTTTTATTTTTTGTCTTTTTGGGTACAATTTTTGCATTCAAGTAAGGTCAAATATCACTTGGCAATTTAGTTGTGTGTATGTTTCATACAACTATCCATGGAATCTTGAGGTCATGAGTAAGCTATGGAATCCGTTGTTGACACTTGCATGGAGCTGCCCTTTGCCAACATTCATAAATTCTTGGATGGTAAATCTTTGCAATAGGGAGGACTTTTTGTGAGTGATTTGATCATTGACCAACTATTATAATTTTCATTGATCCTTTGCATTTCTCAGCGAGCGGAGGGGTCAATACTACTCTATAGTTTACTTTGAAAAACATGAAAAGTTCTGTATCCGTGTTCCATCTCCTTATGTTCCTTTTCAGCACCCGGTAGCAACAGAAACTTTCACTCCATGTACTGGTTACCTTCACACTTTATCTTGTCAGGTGAATGCCTCAAAAGCAAAACAATCAAGCTTTGAATCCGGCATCTGCCAAGAAGGCTCGCTCTTGATGTTTTCTTGAGAGTTCCTTTTCTTTTGTTGATTTGTCATTTTATTTATCACTAGATTTAAATCCGCGCATTGAATTCACGCATTGCATGAAAAAATACACTTTTTAATTTAGATGTGAGAGAGAGAATGATGTAGAACGTAGATATGGAGTGTATAGGTGCTTATGCAACTGTGGTGTCAGGAACAAAAATCAAACCGTCCAATTTTTGAGTACACAAATCGAACCCTCTGATTTGTGTTTAAAAAATTTAAAAAATTTGGAGTACACAAATCAGATGGTCCGATTTGTGTACTCCAAATTTTTTTAATTTTTTAAATACAAATCGGAGGATCCGATTACCTTCACCAAAATTTAAATTTCTTCTTCCACACGGACTGTCCGATTAGTAAGTTTAATTTTTTTACAAAAAAATCGGATGGTCCTATTTTTTAGAAAAAGCTGTTCTCACGTCTAGCACCCACATCTTCCACAATAATACACAACACACATACTTTTCATATCTAAAAAAATGAGCCGAAAAAATACAAGAATATAAAATAAGAATATTCTTTGATGTTAAAAAATAAAATAATTTAAAGTTATTTAATAAAATATTTTTTGATAGAATTATTTATTCTAATTTTAATACATATGGTAAATACTGTATTATATATAAACATTCTTACATATTGTGTATAAACCTATAACATAACATTTTTTGACTTAGAATTGATTCACAAATATATGGATTTATTTTTTGCACTTTATGACATTTTTAGTATAGGATAGAAACTATATATGTATAACACTCAAATAAGACATACAATTCGATTCATTTATGAATATACACAAAATTTTCAGTTTTTAAAGTATTTTCAGTCGTCACACTCATTTATACATTTATTTTTCAAATTTTATTATCATTATTATAAGCTCATGATAATTTCTCTATGTTGTTAAAAGTTAAATTTAATGTTAACGTGATAATTTTATGTAGAACTTAAAATACTTAGGTATCATTAATTTATTATTATTATGATAGGAAACTCAACTCCGCAATCTCTTGAGTGGGTATGGAGAGGTGAAAAATTTATATAAAATAAAATTTACTCAACAAATAGGACATAAAAAATTAGAATTGACTCTTGATTTGAACTAACATCTATGATATAATTTTTTTATATAATTAAAGAATTTAATGTGAGAAATTATGAAATTGATATGTTGGTTACATAAAACTTAGGTGTCATTAGCTTATTTTAATATTACTTTGATTTCTTTTAAATAATTTTTACAATTTTATAAAATAAAATTTACTCAACAAGGAGGATATACAATATTAGAATTCAGACCCTTGATATAAACTAATATCTATAATATAATTTTTTATATAATTGAAGAATTTAATATGAGAAATTATGAAATTCATGATAGCTTAGTTACATAGATGCTATTTACTGTGATATTCTAAGTGTGATTATATAGATAGGTTGTTTGCTCTATGTTGCTACAAACTAAGGTTATTGTTGACACACAAATTCATAGAAAATTTTAAACTTAGGTGGCATTAGCTTGTTAACAGTACTTTAATTTCTCTTTTTATATATTATAATAGATGTTGTGTTTGTGGGCTATAGCTATTAGTTAATACTAATGTTTAATGACAGTAAAGTGAGAATGATGTTCTTTGTTATCAATGTTCATTAATGTAGCTATCAGTTTTCAACTTTGATGCAGATGTTTTCACTTTGTTCTTAAATCATCTTAAGTATATCTTTGTTCTACGCCTTTATCTCTGATTCTTTTTAACACCCACTGAAATTTAGATTTTCATACAATGACAGGCACGTCCTGAGTTTGTACAAGCATTCCAACAGCTACAGATGGGGGATCTGGAAGTTCAAGTACACTTACAAACAAATCTGTCAATGCCGCAATGATTGCTGAGACCCTCCCTAGGGGAAGGGGAGTCGATGAAAGGGCTGCAAGTGCGGCTGCCATAACTCGGAAGAAGGCAGCAGCCAAGGGCCTGTTGGTGCGCCCTCAAGTACAAGTACAATCACATTCTCCTTCTCCTTCTCCTTCTCCGCTCAAACCGCTTTTCAACATCATAAATTTCGGCGTGGCTTCGGACGTTTTGGCGAATGGGAATATCAACGGAGTAAAGAATTGTAACACCCTACCACGCAGAGTCAGTTTGCTATAATCATGAAACAAAACTGAGGTGGCAAGAAATTACAACCTCTAAAAATAAAATCATATATATATAATATAGGTGAAATTAATATATATTCTAGGAGTTTTGAAAGGAAGCTTAAACAATAAGTCACAAAAATAAAAGTGCATTGCTTGCACGAACGTAAACTGAGAAAACAGAAAAGGATAATACGTAATTATAAATAGTAGAATATCAAGAATTACAAAATACTGAACCTCCGACTTAACCTGCAAAATTAAGGCTGATCGGAGTATAAATACATAGATATACATAATTCAAAATATCCCAAAATAGATATATAGAACAACAACCTATTTTTTCACATCGACCTCTAAGATGGACAAAATAAAGTTATACATACAGAGGAGAATCTAACTACAAAATATAAAGCATAAGCTCAAAATATAGAGTCTCAAATATAACACTTTGCTTGCATAATGAACTCCAGACGTTTACCGAGGTGTCTTTTGACCTGCATCTGAAAACAACAACATATATATGGTATGAGAACTGAAAGTTCTTAGCATAATAACAGTACCCACATAAATAAGATATAAGGTCCTAGGAATGCCAAAGGCAAATCTAGAACCCCGACACTCAGATTATAAAACTTAAAGACTTAAGACGAAAACCATAAACAGGGATAGTTCTCTAAGGTTCTTAAACTTAACCAAACTCTAACCGAAATTCTTAATTCTTCACTTTCCTCCAGTCCTCCCAACTCCGGTAGAACCACACAGATAAACAAAGACAAACACAATTAGAGTACAAGTAATGCAAGTAGCAAGTATAACAATTAGGCATACTAATTCACATAGGCACTCTCAATTAATGCACAAACAAGCAAATTAAACATATGCACATGATGCATACTTGTCCTTTGCCTGATGAGTCTCATCTGTCGATTATAAAGCCAAACCCGACATTTTCGGTAGCTAACCCTGGACAGAACACCAAACACAGAGCAAGTGGAACAACACTGCAACTTTTGCATTTTACCTGCGTATCTGGAGTAGGGGACAACCTCACCACTGCCTCTTACCCAGGCGGTGTTACAGTTCTCGACCCGGAGCAAGCGCCGATAGAACACAGTCCTTGCATCTTACCCGAAGCCTCAAACTCTCTCGGAGCAGGTGGATAACACAATTGCATCTTACCCGCCTTATTGACTCTTACCTGGAGCAAGTAGATAACACCGCTGCATCTTACTCGGAGTCATATATAGAAACACATTTTTATTATCATTACAATTCATTCTCCATTCATACCTGGAGCAAGTGGATATCACCATTACGTCTTACCCGGTCACATATATCTCAAACATAATTATTCATCATCCTCTCAATCAAACTCCTTCATTATCATCTCATTCATTACCTTCATCGTCTCATCAAATCAGGTATTCCCTTCTTCAACTCGCTAATCCTTACTTTGTGACTTAAAAACTTACTAATACAATTTTAATCAAAGTTTCTAGAGGCTTAGAACATCAAAAGATTGTTCAATAGTTCAAAAATAATGAATTTTCATCAAAACAATAGTTTCGAAAGTTTACAGGCTTGTCGGAAAGGTCAAACCGTGAGAAACAGAGTTTTGGTACAAAACAGGGAAGTGTGCATATGTACGCTTGCAAACTTCTCAGTGTGCGTACACACACGTCCTCGTGCGTACGCACGCAGGTAAAATCGGACCATGCCACATACGCAGCTATGTGCCGCGTACACAGGAGTGCTGGACAGAGGCCAACACCTGCGTCGCGTGCATGCGTCGCGTACGTATCCAAGCCAGTTTCCAGAAAAATGTTAAGTTTGCAGAAAATAGATTTTTGTACCTAATTTCTGACGTCCATAACTTTCTTTACAAAATTTATATTTTTCACAAACTTTATACCATTTTAAAGATCTTGAAATTATCTTTAATTTGAAATAGGTTTTATTCAAATTCAAAATTCGAGGCTTAAGTTATGGATTGCCGAAGTTCATTAAAAATCAAGTTTTCATAAAAGTACCAAACCTCAAAACTCTCAAAACTTTCCATTCCAAAGCTTCCAAACTCTTACCAAAACTACATCAATTCTCCACCATACACATATCCACTTTCATATCATAGCTACTCTACCAATTCAATCAATTCAACATATGATCCATCTATTATTCTAATCAATTCTAACACCAATTTTCAACCAACTTCGACAACTCATCATTATAGTCAAACTCTCACCACAACACACATCAACAACATATATTTATCATAATACATTATTATCTTTAAACACCAACAAAATCATCATTCAACATAATCATCATTCATCAACTCAAATACATATTGCATTAATTAAAACCACTAAGTTTACACCAACACACAATCCAAATTTGCTTCCTTCACTCATTTAACAATTCACATTTATATTATCCTCTTCAAAATCATCAATCATCAATCTCTTTATTAGGATTACTAACTTTTAACATACATACATGCTTCAACCTATCTTATGATCATCTAGTCTATGTTTTCACGAGAGATTATATATTATTTACGAGAAACCAAAACCATACCTTGGCAGATTCCTCCCTAAACTCAAAACCACCAAAATTCAAGTTTCAAATACTCCAATCTACACCCAATTATTCCAGCCACTAAAGATTTGCTCCAAGAGCTCCAATTTGATATAAATTCAACTAGTTCATACAATTCAACAATTTGGCACAAGGGCACACAAAATTGGACAAACTACAAGGGTTTAGAGTTTCCTTATCTTACCCTTTTATGATTGGGGTAAAATACAACAATCATCCCATGTTAGATTACACCTAAACCACCAAAATCATCAAAATATCTCAACACCTATAACCAAAACGTGAAAACAGAATTGAATGGAGAATTGGGCATGAATTAGAAAAAAACATACCACTTCATTTGAATAAAATTGAAGAGGACTCCAAGATGAACGCGTGGTCGTAAACAACTTGTCAATCGGAGCTCCAGATTGAAAGCTACAAGGATTTAAAGTTGGAAGTAAAATGAAAACTAGGGTTTGGTGCTCTCCCATTCAAGTTCAGCGTGATTCATATAATGAGAGGGGTTGAGTGGCTGATTTGCTTAAGTTGAATTTATATATGTTGGGTCTTTGGCCGAATATGGGTTCGGTCTAACCGGTTTAGTCCATAACCTTAATTTTGGACCAAAATCTTTAAAATTAGTGTCAAAATTCTTATTTTAATTAGCTCTACCTTATTAAACTATAAAATTCTATTTTCTAATTTTCTTGAATACATATTAATTTACGAGTTATTTATTTATTAAATACTCGAGTTTTACATTCTACTAACCTAAATAAGAATTTTGTCTCCAAAATTCACATTCAGTTATTCGAAAATAGACATGGGTAGCCGTTTCTCATCTCGAATTCAAGTTCTCAGGTGTATGCTTCTATTCGGCCCCTAATCTTGCTTAATACTTCAAATGATTCATTTTATCTCGGTATTAATCCCTTAGTCTTGGTTTCTCACCAATTCTGATATGTTAAAGTAACTTTTAAGTACACAAAATTTCTCCCTTCGAACTATCTAGTCTAGGTCTTCATTCCTCTTATTCACATAACTCCTCTATTGGCTTTGCTCAACTGGAATCTCCACTCAAATTCAACCCATCATCATATTTTTCACATTCATACATACACATGTTAATTTCATCAGTTCAAGCTACACCACATCATGATGTTGCATCTGATCACATCCTAAGCCTTTTGATAATACATCAAACTTTTCCAGTGAGCATTGGCATTTGATGAGGGACATCGATGGGGTCACATGACCACGAACCCTGTTGAGTACATCAATTCAGTGTTGAAGGGTGTCTAAAATCTTCCTGTGTTGGCGCTCGTCCAAGCAACATATTATCAATTGAACGAGCTATTTACGCGGAAGAGTATTGAGGCTCACTAGCGCAAGCGTGCTAGATTTACTTACTCTGAATTTGCCACTCAGCGGATAAAAACAAATATACAGCGTGCAGGAAACATAGTTGTGCACCAGTTTGATAGAAGAAATGAGGTTTTCGAAGTACACAAAATGCCTAGTGGAGTGACTACCATATCGTCATGTGTATGTCAGCGATGTATACAAGATATCAGAGATTCGCGATGGTAGGTCATGAGTTAGGGAAGCACAGAGTGAGAGTGCGAGTGAAGAAGAACCGTACACCGTGTTAAGTGTAAAACGATGTCGTTTACTATGCTGTGTTGTCACTTCACGTTTCAGGTTAGCAGACCGTTAATAGTAGTGTCAAAAAATTAACAGAGGAATGAACGTGATTTAAAAAAATTATTTAGGGACTAATTTGATTAAAAAAATCATTCAAGGACAAAAATAATCTTTCATGGACGGATTTAACTATTAGCTCTTAAAAATAATGATAAAATATATTTTTTGTCTCTAAAATTTGTTAAAAGTTTTAAAAATATCTCTAAATTTTATTTTGTTTTAATTTTGTCCCAAAAATTTTTGATTTACATCAAATATATCCCAGATAATGCATGATAAATATGTTTAATTTGCTTATGTTAAAAATTGTTCTTGTAGAGTTATTACTAAATTGGTCATAATTTTTTAAAAAAATTTAATTATTAAAAATAAATTTAATACAAATAAAAAATTTTAAAATAAAATTAAAACAAAATAAAACTTAAGATTATTTTTAAAACTTTTTAATAAATTTTAAAAAAATATATACTTTACCCTAAAAATAATTTTTGAACTTTACATCATTTCCTAAAATATTTTTTTAAGCTATACTCTTATTTTAGTTTCGGTGTTTACCTTTTTAACCCTCGAGGACCGACCCAATGCCCTATCCCAAAAAGGGTAGCCCGGGTCTCTATGAAGGTTACGTTCTCATCGAGTTCGCATTCTTTCATCCCCAATTTCAAAAAAGAAGTCCCTTTTTTTCTTCTTTTCGAAATAAGGAAAAGATCTTGGAACCCAATAACCTCCTTTTTAAAATTTGTGTACAATAACCTCGAATAATCTCAAACCCTAGCACTGCTTCGTGCTCAGGTATTTTCTTGATTCATTTTAAGGGTTTTGGTTATTAGTAATTGGATTGATTTTTATTGACCATATATTTTACTTGACCCCAATCGTTTAAAGTTTGTAAATACTAATGCATGTTGGTATTGGTGTGGATGGATACAAATAAAATAATGTATTTGGTTTGATATTCTAGGGTAGCTTTTGTTCAAGTGTGCAACTTCATTGCTGGGGAACCTTATCTTTGTCCAAATTTTGAGGCAGTAACTACCTGTGGTTGCTGGTTGTGTTTGCAAACATAATTGGTACTGGCATTTTGGCTGCCGCTTGTGGATTTGTCTGAAAAATGGAT
Organism: Arachis stenosperma; assembly: GCF_014773155.1. Taxonomy (NCBI): domain Eukaryota; kingdom Viridiplantae; phylum Streptophyta; class Magnoliopsida; order Fabales; family Fabaceae; genus Arachis; species Arachis stenosperma. The sequence continues at coordinate 170,052,738 of NC_080379.1, read as the reverse complement.
CTTGAAGGCAACAGATTTGGGATGGGTAAGAACTCAGGAAGTGCTCTATTGATTCTTCTTCTTCTGAATAATGTGACAATGTCAATATGTCATGTGTATTTTGTGGAAAACATGGTTTCTAATGATTCATTCATGGCGTTTACAGGAGGGTCACGTGGAAAGTATATTTGTGTAACCCTTGAATTAATAATATTTCTGATTCTTGATTATTGAATGTCAAGACATAGATTAATGATAGAATTGTTGTTGATTAGTATTGGATTCTTGAGCAAGGTAAGTTTGTAAATTCGTAATGAACTTGGCATGCTTTCATCCCAAGAAATTTCACTGTTTATTGGAGCCTCACGATCATAGATTTTTCGCGAGGTTTAAAGTCAGTGATACAACAAATAGAGCTTATTGGACATATATGATCATGAGATGATCATCAATAATAATCCTGTTAAGGCATGCTCTAACATTTTAAAGTGTAAATTTTGTATATGTTTCTTTTGCAATTCAGTCGCTGATAACTTGCTGAATCTGGGTTTCATGTTCAATCATGTGTGTTAATTCATGAAGTCATAAACCTGCAAGAACTCTGTTTTTTCTCTTAGTAAATGTTGTTTGGTAATTCTTGGATTCAGGACATAAAGAACTTGGAGGTGGACGAGATCTCATAAACCAGTATAAGCTCTGGCCATACTATGAATTCTTCTGCAAGAGGTCACTTCCATCATCAATTTCGGACACGCACTATCTTCACAATGTGGTCGGTGACAAAAAAATTAGGAAGGGAGAAGGAATGGGACTGCATCAGTTCTGTAAGAACACCAACACAAGTGAGAGAAAAGCTTCCTTACATCCTTTTGAGTTGGATGTGCTAAATGAAGCTTTCCACATGAGGGAAATGGGTCCCATGCAGCTTTCTACTGTAAGAGTCTTGCTCTTTGCTTTCTCATCATGTCGAAGGGAATTGAATATTTTGAATTGACTTGTTTGATTGCTCTCTGTGTCATTCTGGTATCTTATAACAGTCGCAAAAGGGGCTAAGGACCGCAAAGCCAAAGTCAGAGAAACAATCAAAAGGCAACAAGATGGAGAAAATTGAGGACAAAACTGTTGATAGGAAGGATGAAAAACATAGTAAGCATAAAGTACATGAGGTAAAGGATGGAAGTTGTATAGAGAACAATGTAATTAGGCGCCATGATTCTCATCCCTTGCAATTAAAGAATCGACAAGACAAGGTTTTGTCCCGTTCGTTCTTCCCTTGTTATATAATGTTATGTGTTTTAATTCTTACCCTAATACATATGCGTTTGTGAATTTTACATCTTGAAGTAAGAATGCAATTTGTCACACTAAAATCTATTTTTGTGACTCTTGGCATTTTTAGAAAAGGAGGGCTGAGACAAGCAATGATCCTTCTGTTTGCAAGAGACCACCAAATACAAGAAAGTGAGAAGCTGGATTACAGGCTCAAGTTACTTGCTTCAGTAATTCAAAACCCGATGTAAACATTTTGTACAATTGACATTTGGTTGTGCTTTTCTGCCATGAATATTGAATAGAAGGACTATTGGCCTTATTACACCACAATTTCATGACTTGCCTTTCTCTAGAACTTCTCAGTTTTGTGCATAGTGCTTGTAGTCGGTTTACTTGTTTATTTATTTATTCTTTTTATAGGTCCAGGCTTGTAATCTTAAGAGAGGCGAGAGGGGAGGAAGGGACAACGAAATTAATACCATTCTTTAATTTTTACCAGTGGTTAATCTCTAAGGGTCTGAAATTATATTCATGCCAATATGACTCCTGCAAATGTAATATACCTGAAAAAGGTGTTTCTTCCTCTAAGTATTCTATAAAATTTGTTTGTTTGATATTTAAAATCAGTTTGTTCTGTGGTATGTGTACAAAAATGTTTCATGAACATAAAAATAAGGCATCAAATATGTATTCTTATAGGTGGTCACTTCAATGATGATATCTTCACGTGAAGATGATGTTGTGAACTGGTAGATAGTTCAGTCAAACATATTTAATTAAATATATTAAATCATATAATTCATTACATGAACATATCATTATTGTAGTCATCATTCCTATAAGAGATTGGTAGTTTATTTTGAATGTTTATAGCGATTATACACTAATATCAAGAATCTATGTGGTAATTCTTAAAATATGTTTAATATATTAAGGTTTAGTTTGTTTAAACTTGTATTTTTTATAAGTAACTTTTAAAAGTTAGTTTTTTAAAAATTATAGCATCTTTGGTAAATTAAATTAAAAATAATTTTAATAAGCATAAGCAAGAAATGCATTTGTTAAAATAGTTTTTAAAATTTAAACATATTATAATAGACATTAATGTAATAATTAAATTTGAATATTAATTAATATACTAGATTATATTAGATTTTTTAATTTTGATAAATACAAGCTAACTTTAAAAAGTTTTTTTTAGATGCTTTTAAAAACACCCTTACTTTCAAAAATTACAAATACAAACACATAAAGTTTTTGATTTACCAAATGCAAAACAAAATTTTTATGCTTTTAAAAAGCACAAACATCTTTTTAAAAAGTTTTACCAAATCAAGCCTAATTATATTATACTTTAGGGGTATTATAGTATTTTAAATTCCTTTTTGTTGGGAATTATTTTATTCTTAGCTCCTACCATGTAAAACTGACTTTTCTAAAAACATTTTTTTTTGGTGACTTTTCTAAAAACATTTAATTACCCACAAATATTTCTAAATATAACTTGCAATGAAGATGGGAATAAATTATTTTCAAAGAATTATTTCCAAAGCAACTTTATAAACCTTAGAACAAATATTCCATTAATATTTGCTAGTAGAAGCTGACTGTATATCTTTAATTTGATCTTATCAACGAATGAACTAATGAAGTACTGTAAAAGGATATAAAAATAAGTTAAATTATTTAATTCGGGAAAAAATATCTAAAAGTTCTTACTAAATTTTCAATCATGACTATATAATTTAGTTAGAAAATGCACTTAACTGTCCGGGCACAAAATTTCAAGTAATCTCCCAAAGATATTGATTTCAAATCACTTATAGAGATTTTCTTCCTAAATCATGCATTAATTATGCTTCAGGAGAATATAATAATGTCTTTGTATATTAGAGTATTTAACTTTATGCAGTCTTTTCTTTTCTTTTTTAACAAGAATTTTATCCAGTATCTAATAATGTTTGTAAAATGAGCAAATTCATGTATCTATTAGTAAGGCATTTTAAATGAGAACAGACCAATAACAATAAATTATCTAAGAGCAAATATTCATATATAGTTCATAAATCATAAGTTGAAGTCTAAATATTACAAAAAAAAGTTTAATTTTGATGCATTAATAGTGTAAAATATTTTACCCAGTTGTGTAACTGTAATTACATTTATTCTTTTGGATTACCATTCACGCGGTCAATATAAAATGTAGTTATTTTTATTAATATAACGTAACGTAATTGGATACACATGTAAAACTATTTTATACTAACAGTACATTAAAATTAAATTCTATTATAAAATTCAAAGTAGACATGGATTGTTTTAAATTTCAAAATAGTTTATATTTTATTAATACATTCAGGGATATATACATTACCAAAAAAATCATATGGTGCCAACAAATGATAGCTCAAATGGCATCGTCTCCACATACTTACCTAAAAGCTCGCGGGTTGGAGTCTCTTTATCTTCGATAAAAAAAAATCATATGGTAATATTATAATTAATCAGTTAGAGAGTTGGAGTACTTCCTGAAATAAAACCTTGATCATCTCAAGGTCATATGACAAAAAATGAAAAATAACTAGAGTCGAAGTATATATTTTCAAAAGTGATTTGTTAAAAGACGGAACATGCATTTAGACTTTTTAAGTTTTAATCAAAGATGTCATTCGCGATGATATATTTAAGAATTCCAGATTACTTATATCTTAAAATTGAGTTTGTTTTTTAGTCCATGCACCTTTACTGAGACAGTTTTAATAATGTAATTATGTTTCCTATAAATACTCATTTCATTATGTTCTAAGAGGACACCAAAGTCATCATATATGTTTGCGTTTCATCTGGAACAAGAGGGTCATCATGGTGTGAAGGAATATCATCAGGGTCTCTTTTGGGTTTGACCCATCTTCCATGATCATTACAGACCAAACCTTTGTTAGCTAATTGGTACCAAGATTGTGGAATCCTAAGCTCATCAACAAGCATGTCACAATACTTATTAACCAAAGCAACATCCCTTTTAGCTTCATTCCTAAACGGTGTCTCACTGCTCAAGTAGCCATCAACAAGGTGAAGGTATGTCTCCAAGCTATGAAACCCTGACAAGTTCATCCCTCCACCTTTGAGATAAGGAGATGAACCAACATCAAGTTTCAACTCAGCACCAACGTGTGTGTAAACCCATTCCAAACTTGTTATTTCATCAAACACCTTGAAGGCCTCATTGAAAACAAGCCCTGGCATTCTATGCACCCAATCTTGCTTCACCACAACACGCAGTGTCTTCACTCCCATTTCTTCCAACTCTTGTTTGAATGTAATGTTTCCAACTCTTGGTGCCCCAAAAGATATTACACTAATTGGAACATTATTTGGAACTTTATATGCTGCTTCATATGCATTCAGCAATGCCAATGCACCACCCAGGCTATGCCCAGTGATTGTGACACTAACTTCCTCACCCTTTTCTTCATAGAATTTCACCAATTTTGTAATCTCCTTCATCACCTGATCAGACGCACTTGATTTATTATACCTTGTTGTGTCACTCTTGGAAGTGTAAATGCTTAAAAAGCCATGCTCCACTTTGGCGCCTTTTTTCCCAATTGGATCCAATTTCCTCTGAAAATCCTCGTACCACTCGCATGGCGCCACCGTGCCACGCCACGCAACCACGATGTCCCGCCTTCCAATCCTACGTGTCTCTTGGTCATCGCTTACAGCCACGTAACCAATCCAATTGGAGTCTCTGCTCCACGTGTCAGGCACGAGGGACCTCTCAAGCCAGCGTGGCAGATCGATGTGTGACATGGCATATATGTACTTAGTAACGGCGTAACCGTTTCTAGAAAGACCCAATTTCTGAAAGAGTTTGTTACGGTTGTAACGGCAACTGCCACAGTACTGGGAGAGAGAGTCATAATCAAAGGCGTCGTAGGTGGCTTGTGAGAATTCTCCGTACTTGAGAATTTCTCTGCGTAGGCAGGGATGAAGAGGATCTAGAATGTTCTCCCAGTTTGAGCAACCGTGGATTTGGCGCCATTTTTGTGAGATATCTTCTCTTGGAGACATGGTTGGCGTTGAAAGTTTCTCTTCATGGTACCTTAGCAAGTCTATGCTGCGTGAAGGAGGACGATGAAGGACATTGCAAATGGATTCCGCCAAATTCATCGCCCTGTTTGGCCTCTTTGATTTTGGAATTTCAAGAGTCAATTCTTGATGAACTCGAGCCATATCGAACCGTTTCATGTTTATGTTCATGTTCATGTGGTTGTGGATTACGGCGGAACTGGAGAGTGCCATGGTGATGAACATAAAAAGAAATGAAATTGGAGGGAAGAATAGTTAAAGGAGAATCACTTTAGGTTATGTTGGCTGAGAATTAACAACTACTGGAAAATACATCTAGTATATATAATATTGGTGAAGGTTTGGTATGTAGAAGCAATGTCACGCGGGATTGTGGACGAAATATTATACAATAATAATCATATACACAAGGCTCAAAGCCTCAAATTATAACTTCTCTAATCTCTATTACCATTTCATTATATGGGGATGCTGTATTTGATTAGTCAGATTAGAACTTTCAACACGTTACTCAAATATTTTGAATTCAACTATTCACACGAGTGATATGCTTTTGCAGGAATGCACTACACCTAATCAAATATAGTATGTATTAATTCATACATTTTTTTTAACTAAATAATTAACCATTATAATAACCAAATATATTATAATAGAATAATCAAAATCTATAAAATAAACGAATAAATAAACTTATTTGCAGTAGTATAATGAAAAAAATTATACAATTTCTACATATAACAGTTACTGACTGGTAACTGAATTTTGATGTTGAAAGAAAAAAGAACAATAATATAGTTGACTTAAACAAAGGCACTATTAAGTCGATTATGAAGTCCAAATTAAAGATATAGAATATCATCACTTGTGTTGGTCCACATAATTTTCACGCGGCTGGCATGTGTTAAGGTCAGGTCAATCTAGTTTTGGGAAGATAATTGTTATTTGTTAAGGTGTCCAAATCAAGACTGAACAAAGACACTACATTGCCATGAACAAGTAACCATAAACATTTGACTTCTACTTAGACAATGGAATATGTAGACGTTCACATTGGTCATTGCTAGTTTCATACACCAAGGAAAAAAAATAATTAAAGAGGTACGTAATTCAAAGTAGTGGCTTCTTCATCTAAGCCTCCACAATCAAAATTGAATCAAGAATAAGTAAAGAACAGATATAAGCCTAGTTATTAAGGCACAAAATTTTAATTCTGAACGAATGTATGTGTTGGAGAATGCCATGCTTTTTGACATTCTCATGTACGCATTTGTTACCTGATTTCTCTTCTCGAATGCACAAGCACCAAAGTTATAGTTGTATCTGGTTCCACACTCCTCATCTGAGCTTTTTTTTGCCCCTCCTGTTTTAGAAACAATCATTCATGGTGAACACTACCTTAACCACAGAGGCTTAAGGGAATGGAGAAAGATACAATGGCAAGTCACTGTGACAAGAGCTGCTTGCATAGTTGCGTTTCTATATTCGTCATCTGAAATTGCAGCAACGTGGTCGACCTTGGCCTTTTGATAATTTGTCCCAAAGACAAATCATCTGCCTTGGTGATTGGTAGTGTGCAGTGAAGTAGCCATCCATGCATCCATACTGACAAAACTTCCAGTTGTGCGCGTAATGGACTGCTCCTGTGCTTGTATTATACCGCTCAACCCACATTCCCATACTTACATCCTCCATTTTGAACAGCTGCCACCATAAAACATAACTATTTCAGTCACCTATCAATTTAGGTGAAAAGTGAAAACTCACATGCAGTTTAGTTAATTGAGAACCGTTGGATGACAATTTTGTCAAATATGTCAAATTATCTAACAATTATCAATTACCGGCTTCACATGAAGATAAATACATGAGTTTTCACCATCAATTTATATTCATGTGCCAACATTAAACCTTATTATTATTACTATTATTATGGTGCTCAAAAGTAAAATTCAGAAGTAAAAAGAATATTAAGGCAACTAACCCTTAGCTTCCTATATTTATGTTGAGATAAGATGAAAGTAACTATGTCACTGGAAATTACATAAGCAGGCCCATTTGCATAAGGAGGATATACTTCTTCTGGCCACTCCTGCAACAATAAAATGTAAAACCTCAAGAGAACAGAAAACACAACACCATTCTTGTGAAATGGTCAAATATATGGAATTATATTTAAGACAATGATGATATCAAAGAAAAAAATAAGTCAACTATATAAAAGAAAAATAAGCATGAAAGATCACTACATCTTAAAAAAGGTATTGGTATATACTATATATTACTAATAATGACATAATAATAGTAATAATGGATGCACAACTCATGTATTTGGCAGCTGTCATACCTCATAAGTAACAGCCCATTTGCCATTTCTGAGAGGTCGATGCAAGAGATTGAGATTGCCCATATAAAGGGACTTTCTCTGGGGTACCTTCTCGATTTCTTTCAAGACTTTATCCACCCTAATGAACGTATCATCATCACATTTCATAACATATGCAGCACTCACATTCTTAATCTGCATGAACAAATGTGGACTTAAATGCCAGTCACCAAAAGAACCGGAGAGGAAAATGAAAAAGTTCGAAAGTGAGCTCACCCCAAACTCACAAATGGCCACAGTTTTAAGCACAACAAGCTCATAGCGATCCATAAAGGGCAAAATGACAATATCGCCAAAGTAAGCAGCCTCCTTCTTCAGCACTGCATTTATTTCCTTCCTTGGATTCTTCAGTTTATGTTTTTAGTATGCACAAGGAATACACGGAAAATTTAACCATACGGCCATATCTTAACAATAGAAAATACAAGACAAATATATGAAAAGTACACTGAGCATAGAAATCCTTGTGTATGTACAAATGTACAATATCTCTGCATAACATATATGTGATTCTATCACTCGGTCCAACAACTTTCAGTCAAATCAACTGACTAATGTTGAATTAAAGAATCAAGCTAGTATAATTACTAGTTAAAAGAAGATAGCTACATGGAAATAACTAATAGTATTTAAAGTTCTGTTCAGAAATCTCACCCCTGCACAACAAATTAAGAGCTTAAAATTTCAAAAGCCCCACTTGAAGCTTAAACCAGAGGTTCTGTCATTGTTCAAAATCTAAAGTTTTATCAAAAAGTAAAAAATAAAAGATAAAAATCCACAAAAGGGCCTTAGGAAGGTTGAGTTCCTCTTTTATATACAGGATTTTTCATAACAAGCATCCGTTTGAGCTAATGTCCCAAGTACTGAATGAATATATCCTTCTATCAATGCTAGATAACAAGAAATCTTACCAGTGCAACAAAGAACCGTACTACTACATCTGAATACTTTATTGCAGGTGATTGCATCCATGTTTTTCTAACCGCCATACGTTCTGCGAAGTGATTTGAAGCAGAAAGCACTCCAATGAGAAGTTTAATAGGGTGTTTGGGTAAAGGACTGGCTTTCCAGGACTCTGACATTTCCAGTACTCTTTGAGGTGAGAAACTAGGATGGGAAGTAGGAAGAGAGGTGGCATGAATTGAATGAACATCCACGTTCCCTTTAACTGCCAATCCTGTAGCATCTTCAAGTGTAAAACCCTGAAGATAAGTAAATAGAAAAGGTCAGCGTGAAAACACGTAACACCAGTAAGTGAAAGCAAGGTTACATTACAAAAGTTATCTCACAACAGATTAGTGTAATGAGAAGCCATATATGTAATTATAGATATTTAGGATAGCTATTAGATGAGAACTTCTATATTGTCTCAAGAAACTTACAGTGCGGTATGGAAATGAAGTTACATGGCGACCCCCAACATTAATATGAAATCCATCAACGCCAGCACGCAGCGTAAGGACAAACATTCTACCCTCTATAAAAGGAAATGGCCAGGTCACTGCTGGCTTCTGTTTACGCCCTATAAACCGCTTAAACCATGATGTCGTCTTGGACTCTTTTGAGTCCACAATCTCATTCCGCATCCATCTTTCACATTTTTTGTATCCATCGACTGCCAAATATAATGATAAATGAGTTATAAGGAAATGCGAACAGGGAAGATAAGACAGAGATGTAATCACCATAAACAACAGACTAGCATATTGATGACAAAATGCTAAAATAGAAATAAAACAACCAAATACCAAGATAAAATACCCTATTCACTAAGTATATTATATATTAATATAAGATAAAACCGCAATAAGCAGTACATTTTCTTAGGTTTCCAGATTCATGGTTTCTAAATTTTATCAAACTTTCTATAAAATGACCAAGTGAAGTTTCCCTCTTTTCATGAGACCTTTTCTATATTTCTTATTCAATCATTTCCAAGAATATTGAAACTGCATATATGTTTTAAAACAAGGACAATGGAGGCTGAAATTAACGATTTTATAATATGGTACAAGATAAATACAAAATATGATAAACCATACCAAGCATTCCATCTTCATCCCCAGATGGCAGACCATCACACCTTTGAGATGATCCCCAATGCATTCGATAACAGGTGTTATGCTCGATAACTGGCTGTTTGCTCCAATCCCCTCTTATTCGAGGATTCAAATGAAGAATTTTTGGAGGATCCTCCCCATCCACTGTCTTTAGCCCTTGCAATTCAACCATGAACTGTGAAACTGAAACCAATCCTTCACCTTTCTTCGACTTGGAAAGCTGGGGAACATACTCCTTATGAGCATGATGAGGTGTCCCAACCACAGTGATGGAAGAACCGGCTGCAAGCCCGCAAGGAAGAAACATCAAATTATCTCCTTTCAGCAGTTCATCCCCACTCATTGATACCCATGAAGGGCATGACTCAGGTTTTTCATCAAAAATAGAGCTTTCTCCTTGCTCCTTCTGAACAATCTCATCTGCTTCATTCCAGGCCTTTAACCCTAACATCCATGCCTCTTCTGCCATTCTCTCAAACACAGGCAATTCATTTATCCTCTGCTGGTCATGCATGATTTCCCCAGTTATCCTACCATATCGCAGAGGAATCTTCTTCAAGGGTTCAGGACCATGTTCTGCCTCCTTCATTGGCTCCATACTTGGCCTCAAGGGTGCACCCTGGTCCCTATTATCCACTAACCTCCGGTGAAGTGCATCTCTATAAACAGAACTCACAAAAGACTTGCTCAAATCTGAATCTTCAGAGCCTCCATCATCTTCCCCATCCAATCTACCATCACTCTCAACCCCACTTAGCGTTGATACAGTTCTTAGAAACTTTGGAAACTTACATGCTATAAATACCAAGTATAACCCCCCAATGCCAAACAAAAAATGAGACAACTTAAACCTTCTCGAAATGGAAGGATCACTTTTCGTTCTCCTCATCTTCAAAAACTTCCCAAAACTGCAACACACTTCTACAGAGACGACAACAATGAGCTCAAACCCCACATATCATTCTTTGAAAGAATAAATATTAAAATTTGAAACAAAAACAACTAGAGCTACTTATTAGGCAATGGGAGTGGACATCTTCGTAAAAAACAAAATAAATAAATAAATAACCAAAGGAAGAGATCGAGTTTAGGAATAGACGAAAGCAACCATCAATCAGAAAATTTAGAAGGAACCCGTTTCAGTTCAGCCCTGATAAATACTTAAAGCTTCAAGCTTTGGCCAGCATTCTGCAGAAAACTCGATCTCTAGATTGGTTGATTGAACCCTAAATGCCGAACCCGTGAAGATTAGTGCAAAGAAGAGAGGGAAATGTGAACGGGCGTGAGCCTGTAACTGAACGCTATGATGATCACCAGAACGTGAAGAACATGAGGGGGACCAAAACTTTTAAAATCGATGTTGGTTTTTGACCTTGTTTGTTTGTTTTTATTACCAAATTTCCTCTGTTAATTGTCCCGCGTTTATAAATTTTTTAGTCCTCTGGTTTCGTTTCAGGAATTTCGTTATAAATACTATACATTTACTTACTTGTTTCAAAATAAATATACTTCGCGAATGATATTAAATTATTAATGCCACTTTGATCAATGACATACATGCTGAAACTATAATAATGTGAGTGACAGAAAAATAACCTTAACATTTGGAGAGGAATAGTGCAAGTAATACCCCAACTTAGTCGAAAATTTTTTTAGTGGAATACTTTAACTTTCAACAAAAAAATTGACCTAAAAGTTTTAAAAATTCTTAAAGCTTATTATCTCTTCATTAAATAACAATGTAGATTAATTTATCTAACAGTAATATTATATGTACAAGTTTTTTTGTCAATCAATTCTAATTAAGTTAATCTAATATTAACAAAAATCATTGTTATTACTCTCACTCACTTATTCACCCAAACCTTATCATTTAACTTAGTTGGATTTGGTTCACAAAAAAAATACTTATATGTGTAGTATTTTTTTTGTCTAACTTATTACTAAAATTTAAATACAAAGATTGATATGTCTAATAAAATAAATATTATAAACTTATTTAGTTATTAAATTTTATTGATGATTAAATTATCCAATTAATTTTTTTTTGGGACGTAATTTAGGCTATTACTCTATTCAATAAAAGCATGCAACAATATTAGTCTTAATAAAATCAGTACGTTGAGTGATTAAACAAGAGTATTATTTAAAATCTCATCAATATTGAAAACGTTACACTATAAACATAATATTTAATTTATAAATCAACTCAACATATATCTTAAATATTTGAATAATATCTTTTAAAAAAGATTAGACGATTAATATTTTTAAATTTTTATCTTATATCTGTCTTATATTTGAATTAATATTAATCAATTCCTTTCTTTAACTAAAATGTTGATCTAGCATTACTTTATATTATTTAATCATATCTTATCACATCAACACATACAATTTGATTTCTTGTCTTCATATCTCTAATTGTATTCCTTGGCAAGTATGTTTATATTGTTCCTTTCGTTGATTTATATGCTTTCTTGGTAAAATCCTTTTCGTTTCCCTCTCTTTGGCAACAAAGATATATATGCCTTGCTTCAAAACTAGTTAACTTTTCATGTATTGGAAGCTTGTGCTAGTTATGGACTTATGGGAAGTGGGAACCACGTTTTCTCTTAATTTGCCGGCTTATGGTTCCCGCTATTTATTTTATCGAGGAACTTGCCACCAAACAAACTAAATCTACATTTTTTTTTCATCAGATTCTTGTTAATAACGATCTTAGTCGTAGCTTGGGACACCTGTGTTAAGAACTTTAAGTTTGTATCAGGGACGTCAGTATGAAAGCCCACATATCTTGGTTAAATTGCAAACACTAGCTTCAAGTAATAAAACAATGAAAAATAAAATAAGATATTAAGAGAAAAGATTGCATATAGTCTTCTAAAATATTTGCTTAACATTTAAATACAGGTATATATTTTACTAGATTGTAATATTGCATTGCAAAATATGAAAAGATTCACTTTTAAATGAAATCAAGAATAACATCCCTTAATTCATCATTTTGGAGAAATTAAAAAATTAGCTCCTCCCCTAGCTAGGATCATCAGAAAATGATTATTATTAGTGGTAATGTTATTGAGACGCATGTTACCTTAGCCACTTCTGTATGCGCGTTGCTACCATAATTTGGAACAACCATAAAACAAGGCATTAGACGATCATTGTAATTGTCTTCAGTGGCACATGCTGAACTAGCCAGATTTCCACTAGCTTAGCGAAAGCATTGTATAGTGGCTTCATCATGTGCACGAGACTTTCCTTTCTAACTGCATCTGGTGCCAACAGTAAGGACATTGAACATTGAATTCAATAATCCAGATTCAAATCATGAAGGAGCCTTTCCCTAGGATTTGCATCTAAAGGAGAAGCTGCTGCTGCTGCTGCTGGAAGCAGTGTTTCAGTGTTGGCCATATGAATTTGTTGGTAAGATTAGCTGAATCAGTCAGCAGTAGAGGTGAGTGATCTACTGCATTGATGTGCAATACTCCTTCTGGTGCACTAATCACTATATACATACATACATCAGATTAATCTCTGAGTTTTCCATTCACTCAATTCATACTCACATTTCCCTCTTTCTTGACTACACACTTTACTTTCGTTTGATGGTCAGCACTCATGGAGCACATCAGCAGAATTCCCATAGATTATATATGATGCAGAATGGAACCAGTTGAAAGTTAAATTCTATTTCTATTGGGAAAAATTGAAACCTTAACTGAAAAGATGAAGTAGACTATGCTTAAGTATTTTGCAGAGCTATTCATCAATATCATAATTCAATCACTGTAATAGAAGGAAACATTATCAATGATATGGAAGAAAAAGATTGAACAACAGTACACTTAGCTTTGAGTTTTAACAACGTATCGAGGAAGCATGCGGATGTCTTTGAGATGCCTCGGAAGGGACTAGACTAGACCAGCTACTGCCTAAGATAAGCAATGTTAGTTCCAACATGCACTCAACCATGCAGATTCCAAGGAGCAAGCACATTTCTGCTTAATAATATTAAAAGCGTCATCTTGAAAGGAATTATTACATTATGGATTGAAATACACATAACAGAGTTTAACCATACATTAAATCTAAGCACCTTAGTAGAGTACCTAAAGCAAGTTTATAAATTTGCATAGGCAGATTTGAGCAAAAAGAATGACAAAATCACAGTTTGCCTTTGTCTTCTTCCTTCATCTTCTTCTGCCACCTTCTCTTCTTGTAATCTAGCAACATTTCCGGCATCTTCTCCATCAACCTGGCCGTGTTCTCCCTCTTCTCCGCGGCTATCCTATCGCACTTGTGCCCTTTCCTCCTTGTTCTCATCTCCTTCCTTTCCGGATCAAACTGCCAATCTTCCCCAGCAAGAAGAACTTCCTTGCGAAGCCTAGCCCTCCGCCTGGCGCTGATGCTGAGGGGCTTCCATGCCCCCAGCTCCCAGTACCCCCACACACCCTTGGCAAGTTCATCCTTGTATTTAGCCAACTTCTCACGCCACGGATACTGATACTCCGCTGCCGCTACCGCCTTCGCCACATTACCAGCTGCAGCTTTCCCTGCCTGCCCCGCCATAACAACCTTCTCTTTCTTTCTTTTCAATTTCTACCGTCTTTCAGTGTTCCAAGAGCTGAAAATGATTTAGTCCATCAGGCAAATACACAAACACCTCATAGGCTAGGATTGCACATGGATCGGATCAGATATGGGCAAAATCTCTATCCGATCCACACTAAACTCATCGGATCGGATACAATATATCCGCATTTTTTATGCTCGGATCCGATCCACACATTTGCGGATCAGATATGGGATATATCCAAAAAAAAAAAATTAAATGTTTATTTCTATTAAAATCAAATCACAACTATTATATAATCAAAAGCATAAATAATTGACTTATCAAAGGAAGTGGACACTGATAACAAACATTGAACTAACCCAGTTCTTTTGGTCAATATCAGAAGGAAATAATATAATCAGCACAAGTAAATAAATAGATCTTGGTGAGGTAAAATAAGAACATTGTACCACTTCAGATAGATTATGCGAGAAAATTAAAATCAATAATTAAACAACAACAACAACAACAACAAAGCCTTGTCCCACTAAGTGGGGTCGGCTACATGAATCAAACGACAATAATTAAACAATAATGTAATAATTCAGCAGCAACAACAATAATTCAATTTAGCAGTAACTCAGAACTAAAATCATAACAGCAACTCAGAACAAGAAAATTAAAAAAAAATTATAATTCCAGGCAACCAAATCGGAGCACCCAAAGTCTCTAATAGAAGTGCAGAACTGGACAGAACCCGCGAGGCTAGGAGATCGGAATAAGTAAAACGGTAAAAAAGTGCAGAATCGCCGTATCAAAGAAAGGTAGAACAGAGGCAACCGGAACTAGGAACACGAACAGAGGCGAGGAATACCGGAGAGACTGGAAAAGCAGAGAACCGGCGAGAACAGAGAAGCTCGAAACCGGCGAGTGCGTTGAACCAGTAAACCACAATGAACGAGAGAATCTTTTGTGTAGCCGAGGACACCAGGCAGCACAAGACGATGACTGCGAGTGAGAAGGGGGATGGACAGTGAATGGGAGAAGACTCAGAAGAAAGGGAGAAGAGAGGAATTTAGAATTAGGGACATAGGCAAATACACAAACACCTGTGAAGCTAATATTTGACCAATATTTTATTAAAATGTATATTTCCACACATTTCTCCTCTTTCTTTGTAAATCGAATCACCGCAAAACACACCAATTTCTGCCGATTTCAAAGTTCTCATGTGATTAGATTCAATGACGTAACAATGGTAACAGTGATGAAATCCAACAAATTTAAAAGAAAAAACGAAGCTTATGGGCAGAAAAGAATGGGTACCGTTGTGTTCCTGAAAGGAATCAAGAGAAGATTGACGAAACGAAGTATCTTGGAGCTCGCAAGTCGCAACCCGCACTGAGACTCTGTCTCCAACTCCAAACCCTAATACAATCACGGATTTGTCTATCAGTCTATGCGAAAAAGTATAAATAGTTTCTTTAAGGACAAAGAAAAATATATCATTTTTGTCGGGAAAAAACTTTAAATAGTTCTGATAATTATTTTTAAGGATAGACTCTCAAAAAAAAAAAAAAGTACTCTTTTCGGTTCTTAATTTTTATTTTTATGGATTTATTAGTTTTAAATATTGATATAGTAGTTAATCAATTTCATAAAAATAAAAATTAAGAGTTAAAAAAAGTATTTTTTTATTTGAGAATCTCTTAATTTTTTTTTAAAATAATTGTCAAAAATTCAATTAGATATTATTATTTTTATGATTATGATAATTTTTTTATCTTAATTTTCAATACTACGTGAATGATCTCTAAATTAGTAAAATTATAATGAAGGAATTGGAAAATGCCAATTGTACTATAATTATAAAGTAAATATCTTTTTCGATTTGTAGTATTTTTTTTTTGCGAAAAAAAATCGTTTTTTAATCATCACTAAACTTCAAGCAGGTTCTCACTCATTTATATAATTTGACCGTTCGATTCTTGTAATCGATTGTAAACAATTGTCAATATGACGTGTCAGTTGGAGACTGAACTATTTATATCAAGTGTCACGTATCAATTAGAATCGTTTCAAGGATAAATTATTTCCTTTTTGCAAGTGAAACGTTGTTGTTGCTTGACAGTTCCATAAATCCCCTTTGTCAAAGAATTGAAAAGGTAGGTTTTCATCTTGCATCGATGTAAAAAGACTCTGCAACAGTTGGTATGAATATTGCGAATTTTGGTTTGTCATGCAGTCGTGAAAAACGATGCAGTGAGTATGAAGAAAGTTGGAGCAATCGAATGAGTGCTGATGGAAACAGCCTAAAAGGAATGTCGCAGAAGAGAAAAAAGAAATTTGTTTCTCCAGCGTGCAATTGTGGAACGTACGCTATTTTATTCGAATCTGGCACTTCTCAAAATCCAAAGAAGCTTTTCTTTGGTTGTTCTTATTTTAAAGTGAGTTTTATGTTTAAGATTTTGTTTGATGTGCTGAGTTATTTGGTGATTTTTAGAGTTTAATACTAGTTATCTTTGCTATAGAACAACCGTATGACATTGTAAATAATTTACTTGGCTAGATGAGTATATTATCTCTTTTTTTACTGATGAAGTGGTATAAAATGGAGTTGGAGACACAATGAAAAATATAAAAGAAAAGATTGTAGATATAAAGAAAAAACTGGTTGAATGCAAAAATGTTGAGAAAGATAGTGATACTTTTAGCAAGTAGAAATTGTTTGGATTGATTTTATTGGGCATTATAATAAAAAAGGAATTTAGTGTAGTTACAATTGTATAATGGTGGTGTACTTTTGTTTGTGTAATTTTAATGTTTTGTAAGTAGGTAAATATTGTATATAGTTTTGTTAGATAGACAATGATTTATGTAAATAATGTGAACAATGAATTTTAAAATTGATTCAATAAAATAAAAAAAACACTCCACTTCTAAATTATCTCCTAAACCTTAACATTAGAATAATCATTCGCACACCAAATAAATTAAACATCTAGCCATAGTTAACTATACTTGAGTAAATCGAATAAAAAAAATAACCATCTAATAAAAAAAAACATAATCATCTATATATCTATTAAATTAAACATCTAATATATTCATTATTCATATTATTTAGTATTTTTATTGTATGTCTATATTTTTCTTTTATTCTTTGGTCTTAGCAAAAAAAATTCGAATATACATACTCACAAGATAAATAAATTACCATAACGCGAGGGCCTTATCATAAACCAAATTTTTCCCCCTTAACTTTTTGGTTACTGGGGTCTATTTTTTTATTTTTTGCCAAACACAATTATTTGAATTTTGAACATAAAATCTTAAAATTTGAAGAATAAAAATATTTTATTTTTTTAAGATTTATGGTGTAAAAAAAATTAATTTTTTTAAAGTGCATCTTCTTATGTTTTGTATATTTAAAAGACAAAAATAATTTTATTTACGAAATCAAAGATATATTATATTTTGAGTAAATTACTATTTTTACTCACAAAAGTTAAAAACGCTGATATATTTATTCATAAAAAAAGAAAACTACCATTTGTACCCATAAAATATGGATTTTACACAATAAAATTATCCAAATACTAAAAAATCACCTAAAATTCATAAATTATCCTTATCTTCACCACCACTTTTCTAATCTCATGTCCCACCACCATTCAAACTCCTCTTCACCACCACTCTCATCCCCAACTACCATAATCACAACCAGCTTGCCGCCCTTCTCTCCGGCGCCCTTTCCTCCGACGACAATACTCCCACTCCCTCTTCCTCCACCACCTCCGTCTCATCGGTCGCGCTCTCAGACCCTTTCCCTTGCCTCGCCACCATCGCTTCCCTCCATCGTGTTATCCTCTACCCTCACAACTCTCTCCTCGTTACTCGCTCCGCTCACTTCTTCTTCCAAGGTCTCTCCCAACTCCTCTCCGACAAGTAAGTTAAACCCTAATCCCCATTCTCTAATTTTTAGTTTTCAAAAATTTTTCCAATTTTTCGATAAAAATTTCATCTTTTGTCGTTCTTTGCTTTAGGTCGTATGAAATTAGGCAAGCGGCTGTTGTAGCATACAGTGCACTATGTACAGTGATCTGTTCGGTTTTTGCGAGACAAAATCATGTTATACTTAGTGGTTTGGTTGACCGTTTCATAAGTTGTGCGTTGCGCTTGTTAAGCAATGTCAACGCCATGGGACGAAGGAATTGGCATTGAAAGGTTTGAGTGAATTTCTTAATGTTGGGGATATTGGTGGAATTGAGAGATATGTTTTGCCAATTCTCAAAACTTGTTAGGTGCTACTTGAGGATGAGAGAACTTTATTGAGCTTGTTGCATAAGCTTGTTGGAATTATCACTTTGATATCATTAAAGTTCTTGAGGTACTTTTAGCCTCATTTTCCTGACATTGTTGATTTGCTTTTCGGTTGGACGTTGGTGCCCGTCCTTACTGATTCGGATAGGAAGGGGGTTCGACGACGCCGCCAAAAAGAACAATAGCACGTAATAAATAGAGAAGAGAAAAGGAAAGGGAAGGAGGAGAATATGGTACTAGTGGTGGAGACGGAAAGAAGAATAGTTTAAGAATTTTATTTAATTTTTTAAAATTTAGATAATTTTATTTGCAAAAGTCATTTTTTTATAGATATAAATTATATTTTTTATCTTCAATAGATAAATATATCAGCCTCTTCAAATTTCGTAGGTAGAAATGATAATTTACTCTTATATTTTTTTTTTCTTTTTGAAATTCATTTTATGAATCTTTTACTTTTAAAATATATATTGCTCCCAATATGTTGATGCCAACTTCCCTTTGCGCTGTTGTTGTTCTTTACAAATGCTATTATTGATGTTGAGATCAATTCAACTCATTGATGCACATGGAATTACACCAACCAAAGGTTTTTCCTTGTTGTGGCCTAGTCGAGCATTCAAAAAGTTTAGGTGGCAGAGTCTAACGGTGCTGCGGCGGTGTGGTCGGAAAGAGTGGGATGCATCTGTTCTCTCATCTTTTTTTTTATGGAAAAAGAAGATGATGATGGTGCACCCATAGTCTAGCAGAAGGGAAATATTATGGTGCATCCAATTTGAAAGGGATGAAGACCGTTTGGTGAGCAGGGTAACTGGGTAAGACCGACTCGGTGCGGGACCCACCCTCTTATACTTGATAAGTCCAAACAATTATATTTATATAAGCAGTGTCGCTTATCATATAAGATGTGATGAGATTTTTAGTGTGCTAACTGCTTATCACGTAACCGTTCAGCGTCTCAGCAGTCATTAACACAACACTGTTCTCTTTACACATTACTCTCTCTCTCACACGCTCTCGCTCTCTCTCTCGCGCGCGCTCAAACTCTGTTTGTTGCTTCAATCACCAAAAAAGTTCTTCTTTTTGCTTCAATTCAGCGCTGTTCATCATCTTTCATTCACAGGTTAGCACTTCAAGTTCAACAATGATTTTTTCTCCTCTCTGCTTACTTTATTCCAGTGCAAGAGTTCTTTCTAGGTTGCATTTCTCTCTTCAATAATGTATTTATTCGTTTTTCTTTCTTCTCTTTTTAGGTAATTTTTCAATGATATATTATTTCAATTTGATGCAATTATTATTATAACTCTTGAACTATGCATTTCTTCGTTTCTTTCATTTTGTTAGTTTGTTACTTCCCCCAAACCTTTCTTTTGTTCTTTAAATTTGAACTTTCTTTGAGGATCATGTTTGTATAATCCTTTAACTCTGCAATCAGAAAGAAAGTGATTCAATAAAAAAAATTCGGATTCAGATTCTTGCAAACAATTTTTTTTCCTCCTATCTTCCTTATGAACTAAGTAATCATTCATACTCTTTCTTTTAATGGCATTTCTCTAATAACAGAAGGGATGGATCCTAATGTAGAACGGGCGGAGCCCTCTAAGGATACTTCGTCTGAGGTACAATGGCTGAATTTTTTCTTTTTTCTTTTTGCGCAAAGATTTGCTGTTTTAACTGTGAAATTAAGAAGACGGTTTTTCACATTCATTGTAGGTGAGATCAGCCATATCACCAAACTTTACCGTAAATGTTGTTCGAACATTGGAAGAGGAGTCGTCTCCTACTAGCATTGACTTTCATCCTGCTTCAGATGCGGTTCTTCTGGGTTTGATTACTAGAACACTTTTTTTTTCTTTTTATGTTTGATTATTGTTTCATTTCGATTGTATTTTGAGGAACTTGATGGCACATAAATGAAAAGGCTAATCTATAGCTACTGCTATATGTTTCTTCAGTTGGAACAGATAACGGCACTGTACTAATTTGGGATGTCAAGGCTGGTGTGAAACTTTACTTCCACCATTTTGTAGTTTGGGATTTATTAGTGTGTTGCACTACAGTTCAGGTATGTCCACACTTCCATACTAGGCCATGCTTTGCTGAGTAGCTTAAAACTTATAATCAAGTTAATGATTCGAAATTATGTTTACTATGAATCAGGATCTGGAGAATGATAAAAAATTGAGAGTTTCTGTTAACAAAGTCTTGTGGTGTGGTCCTAGTGGCTCATATTTTGGTAAGGATACTCAACTACTTAAGCAGTAAGTCAAATTCAGCAATGGCGACATAGTTTGACTTGCTGCTAACAAATTTTTTTTTTTTTTCCTTACGTTATACAGGGGTAGCATTTTCTCAACACCTTGTTCATGTATATCGTCGTGGCTCTGGTGGTATCGTTTACGTGAATAAAGAAGTAATATATCTGTTCTTCACCCTGTAAATCCCTAGTTATTACATGCATATAATATAAAATTAAAATTCTCATTCTGAATCTTGAAATGTTTTCTTCTCAGATTGATGCTCATGATGGCAGTGTCAATGATCTTGCATTTTCCCATCAGAAGCCGCATTCATCAGTCATACTGATGCTCATAACATGTGGAGATGACAGGAAAATACATGTGTGGAATGCTGATACTACAGCCTTACTTTATACTTTTGACGGTCACAGTGCTCCAGTTTGTTCAATCTGTCCTTACTTGAAGAATGAGGTTCATGTAAGGTCTTGCATTATCATAGTGTCTTTATTTAAGGAAACTGTCTTAGACGCACCGGTTGAATTCAGTGCATCGCACAGAGAAACATAGGATTGTCCTGGTTGCATGCATTTCTCATTCTTCTTCTGCTACATGATTCTTATGCAGTTAATCCTTTCAACGTCAATTGATGGAAAGATGAAGACATGGTTATATCACAAGAGGGGAGGAGGAGGCAATATTGATTGCCCTGGAGTTGGAGATTGCAAATTGGATTACAATGCTGCTAATAACAGGTTGTGAACTCACTAGCCACAATTTAGTTCCAAAAATTTGTTTCGGGTTAATAATTACTTGCCCCTTCCAATAATAACTGTCCGAGTCTGAACTTTTCTTTAGCAACATTAATTTTTTTGGTTTACCAATTTTCTCACTCAAGTTATTATTGGACTGAGAAAGTAGGAGGTAATTTGCACTCTTCTAATTGATCTTGATAAACTCCTTTTTAGGCTGTTCTTGTGCGGAATCACCAAGGATAGAGAGTCATATTTTGTGGAATGGGATGAAGTTAAAAGATGCATAAAAAGGTCATACAAAGGGCTTAAGAATCCATGCTCTTCAACCATCAAATTCAGTTCATCTCCAAACCAAATTTTGGCTGCTGGTGATGAACATATGGTTAAATTTTGGAGCATGGACAATGTTGAGCTCTTGACAAGCACGGATGCCGATGGAGAATTACCTGTAAGCTTGGGAATATATTTGATTGGGGATCTTATTTCTCTTTTTTTATTAATGTTTGAGGGGGGTGTTTCTAAGTAAATTTAACAAAATTTCAACTCTAGAAAGGTACTTTAATTTGTGAATTGTGACTTTACTTTCAGGAATGTCCATACATTTGTTTCAATAGAAGGAGCACATTACTTGCTGTATGTGCAAAAGAAAACAAGATCAAAATTTTAGAAATTTCCAATGAAAACTTGGGAAAGGTAAGCATGCACAAATTTACGCTTGCTATATTACGCCTTGAACATTTTAATGCACCAAGTCCAATTTTAATTGATGCTGGAGCGTGAAGCATAGACACAATGTTCTTTTTTCTGTTTAATTTAGGTATATAAACATGGTGCCTTGTTAATATTGTTTATATTTTCAGCATGAGTGCATAAAAAGGTCTGATTCAAATGAAATATGGCCGAACTATTGGAATGTTTCTGAAATTTGTGAACCATCTCAGTGCCAGAGTTTGCAACTGCCTGTTCATACCAAACATATGGTACTGCATTTAATATTCTTTATTAGGAATATTATGACTAATAATGTGTTTACTAACTTCTTAGAACATGATACATTTTCTCTGTTAGTGTTAATTAACCATTTTGACTCTGATGAATGAAACACCGGATAACATATCTTGAGTTTTTGTTTCAAGATTATTATCAGCAATTGTGTTCAACTAGTTTAAGTTGCACGAATGAAAAATAGTGAATAGTTTCCCTTTGATGGAAACGCAGATTGATAGATTGACTTACAATAATGCTGGAAGTTGCATTTTTGCATTGGCATTGAACGGTAGTGTTGTGCGTTGGATGTGGCCATGTGGCCATACTAACTTGGATGGCAAGGTAAGTTGAATTATAAATGAATTTAATTTGAATGCACTATTATTTTAAAAGTTTTATGTTGGATAATGCAAACATAAGATTGAATAACGGTGTAAAACCCTTTAATATTGTTTTGATATGCATCTACCGTTCTACCCAAACAAAGACAAATTATTTCTTTAAATAAAGATGACGTAATTATATGTAGGCAAATACAAAGGTTTCCCCTAAGAGCTTTCATCCGATCTTGAGGAATGACCTTAAAAAACACAACAGAAAAGACCAAGCTTCATGCCTTACTGTGTCAAAAGATGATCAGTATATCCTGTCCTCGTCAGGGGCTGAAATCAACCTCTTTGATCTGTATCTGTCTCGGGTAACCTTAAATTTATCTTTTGATGTTATAAATCTTTCTGCTTTAACATTTTCTAGGATCTTTTTGTTTCATAAAGTCATCATATGATGTATACTTTTTCTTTTAAGATGATGGGAAATTTCAAGAGGAATGCACCTATGGCAACATGTATTGCTTTTCACCCTCATATAGACGGAGTAGCTGCTTTTGGCATGGAAGACTGCAGTATATGTATATACAATTGCTTTATAATAGAGGTATATGCTTCTCTTGTATTGTTGCTATTATTAAAAAAAAAATAAAAAAAAAATGGAATAGGTGCATCATTGCTTTGCTTTCACTTACTCAGGATATAAAGAAGCTTGTTGATGGCCATACCAAAAGAGTAACTGCCCTTGCCTTCTCTAAAGAATATACTATTCTCGTTTCTGGTGATGCGGATGCTCGGGTAAGTTTTCACAAATAATTGTTTCTTTGTTCAGTAATCAGATTGAAGTAAGTGAAGGAGTAGAGAGCAGTGCAAGAGGGAGAATATATGAAAAATATTAAGTGCACTTCATAAGAATGCCTTTTAACTTTTTTTTGTACCTTAATGTTTTTCATTTGTTTACTTTAATCTATGTGAATATGTAAAACTAGATAAATATTCGAAAAAATAGGTAGTAAGTCACATTCACCTTATCATATGCATCCTCTTTCAAATGTGAGGATCCTTATCATGTGGTATATTGTCTCATTATTTTCACATCTCTTGAAGATTTGTGTATGGGATACCACTGACTGGACACTGTACAAAGTTATAAGCTTGGAATCTCAACAGAGAGTAGAATCTGAAACTTGCATTCAGTTTAACAAAGAATGGACACACTTCTTTGTTACACATAATACTCACCTTGCAATTTATGAGGCCAAAAGATTAAAATGGGTCAAACAGGTTCTTATTGCCTCTCTCTCTCTCTCTCTCAATTGTAGCTCTCTTGGTGAACAATAATTATATATATGTTTTGTTTGTTTGGTATACCAGCGGTTTCTAGAAGATCCAATCTCCCGGGCAGTTTTCTCATGTGATGGCCATATGATATATACCCTTTTAGAGAATGGAAATCTTGCAATGTATAATGCTTCAGATTTGGAAATTCATTGCAAAATTAATTTAGCTACTTTTGTTTCCAAAGATCCAAGGTATGATTTATCACCAATATACACATGATCTTATTTTTAGAATAATGTTGAATACATTTATTACTCTGCATATCACAATGCAAATATAATTGTAGTTTTTTTTTTCTTTTATTTTTAAACAGTTATACATATTATGCTGCCATGCATGCATTGGAATTAATAGTCTTATTACATATAATATGTTGAATACTTTCTTTTGTTTTTATTCCAGTTTGACCATCAAACCAGTTTCCATTGCTGCACATCCACATAAGCCATACCAATTTGCTCTGGGATTCACAAATGGTACTGTTCAGGTGTTTGAGCCTTAGAAAAAGTCGGAAGAAGCAGCCACTGTGATGAGTTAGCGAAGTCCCAGTAAAAATAATAATAATAAAATGACAGAAATTGTGTAAAAGTTTCTATGAAATACTATTTTGTTTCCCATTCAAATATACATCTTACTCTTTCATTGTATTCTAGATAATGCACACATTTAAATGGAGATATTCACTTTGTAGTCTCAAATTTGTTAATTGATATTCAAATTTGTTACTTTTAGTAGGTTCCTCCCAATCCACAAATATCAAACCTTGGACCTTGGTTAAAGAGAAATAAATATGTAGCACTAAAATAAAACCTTCTATCAATACAAATAAATTAACTTTGCTGTTTCACAATTTATTGTGCACTAACCTAGACTCATTAAGAAAGTAAACTTCACCTGAACTTATAAATCCAATCAGCACCTAACTTTGTTACACCTTTTTTTTTTTTCTTTCCTTTTACTTTTTAATTCATTGTCCATGCCTTTATATAATTATTTATTATACTTTATTCATTTCTTTTAATAGGACAAATAGGATTATGAAAAAATTTGTGATGAAGTTATAAATTTCTAAAACAGAAAAAGTATCAAGTAAGTATTTGATAAAATTTTGCGAAAACATAAGTAAAAAAATATTCTTCGTACATTTTTTCAGATTAAAAAGAAGAAAAAGAAGTTACAGGCAGCATGTAAATAAGAGAGAAGCTAGTTTAGCTGCTGACAAGTTTGGCTTCTAGGTAAGGGATGCACCTCCAGATACAACAATTCTAAATACTTCATCACGGAGTACCAAAGTTTCGCGTTGATCTCATGTATCTCCATTATCTGAGTTAACTATGCCATCACGGAACCTAAAACCATTAATCAATGATTATAATTTGAAGGAAATAGCAGCAATTCATGCAAATTGCCGCATGAGAACCTTTCGATTCGCTCACTCTCTACCTATTACCCGTTCGTTCATAGTATATATTCTGGCTTTGGCGGCTATGATACCGTACAACGAGTTCACACCCTACCCTATTTTGGGGGATTTCTTTGCTATCCCAATTTTGCTGGAATAAATAAATTACAATATTTATTCATTTTACGATATATATATATAGAGAGAGAGACTTAATTACTATAACTTTATAGTTTTATCAAACTTATATTAAATTTTTATATATTTTTCTTTAATTAGGTTCTGTTTTTAATTTTATAATAAGATTCTTTTAGTATAAAAAATATTAAAATTAATTAAATATTTTTTAATTAAAAATATTTATAATTAAAAATTTAATTATAAATCTTTTTTATCACATATTTTTTATGAAAAATATTCTATTAATTATAATATTTTTAATATAAAAATAGTTAATTATAAAATTAAAAATAGTATAAAAATTTAATTAAAAAACAAAAAAAATTTAATTATAAATTTCGTTAAAATATATTCTATATATATATATGAATTTAATTGACAATATTTTTATACGTGCATCTAATTATATAATGTCGCATCAATAAAAATAATTATATTTTATATTAACTACGTGAATAGTCATTCAAAAGAACAAATATAATTACAGGACTGAAAAAATATTTTGAATGAATACCCAATTCAGCCGAAAGGACTACGAGACTCCAAAACAAGAAAATACCTTTTTCGACCCTTGATCTTTACTTTTATGGAACTGATTAGTCCCTGTGCTAAAAAAAACATCAACACAGGAGCTAATCAGTCTCATAAAAATAAAAATCAGGAGTTAAAAAAATATTTTTTATTATTAAAAGCCTCATTATCTTTAGAAATAATTGTCAAGGCCAAGCAAGTGACTGACACGTCAGCAAGTGACCTGCTTGAAACCGATTGCTGAGACTGGAATGCACATATATCAAAGTAGGTAGAATCAATTTGTGTTTTTATATTTATTAGGAAGTGCAAAGTCCATCAAACAAATAGTTAAAGATCAAAAAAGATATTTACTTAATATTTTATTTTAGTCATTTGCCCTAAAATATTTTAAAATACAACAAAAATACCTAATTATTAAATATATATTCTCAAAATTTACTATTAATACATTAGTAGCATTAATACAAAAGAATAAATGTAACTTAATTGGTTTAAGTCTCATACTTTTATATTAAACTTTGAACTTAGACTTTAATAGACTTTCACAAATTAAAAGTGTTATTAACTTATTTATACAAATTAAAATTTCATTCTCTTTATCATTTATTATTTTTATTATCAATACAATTTTATAATTTTAATATTAAAATTAGTTGTAGTAAAACTAATTTTTTTATTTATATTGTTATTTATTTTAAAATAACATCATAGATTTGGATTTCAATAATTTTTTACAAATTAAAAATCTTTTCAACTTATTTATATAAATTAAAATCTTATTATTATTATTTATTATTCTCATTATCAATATTTAGTGTATTCACCAATGTTCATTACGTAGTGTGCCTTTTTTCCCCAAAGATAACACCATGAGCCCAAGAAAGTCAAAAGAAAAACCAATATTTTGCTTAGACCAACCCAAATATTGGGCTATAATGAAGGTTAATGGGTTGACCTTGTTGCTCCAAAAATATGGGAGTGAATCTTTTTCAGTAGAAAAAAAATTGGATGCGTTAAATTTAATTTTTTATTATTTTTTTTTTCATATTTATTTTTTGTCTTACTTATAAAATTAAAGATGAAGAATCATATTTTATTCTCTCAAGTGTTAAAAAAACTAAAAAAAATCTATTTCTCAAAAACATAACCATAATCAATACCCAAAATACAAAAACGTAATCACGACTGATCTAAGTTAATTACATTATTAAAGATTATTTTTTTTATAGACAACTGGACATTAAATCCAGAAAAAAATTAAATAAAAACTATCTTAAAAAATACAATTCCAATAAAATCTGCATAAAAATTTTAAAAAATACGAAAAAATAAAAAGAAAAAAAAAGACATTTTGACTAAAGTTTATAACCTTGTTATGCCAATCAATATGATGCACAACTATTCGCTTTTCAAAACTTATGATGAATGTCTCACTTACTTATCTTACGGTAGTATTTTTTAATAGTTAAAACTAACGTTTTTAGAGAATGCAATTCGATAATTTTTTAAAAGCAGAGATTTATTGTTATAGTTGTCAGAATTGAAGTGGTGATCGAATTGGTCATATTATTGGATTATTAGATTATTAGTTCAATTGGTGAGTGACTGATTGAATCAATTGACTTGGTCTCACGTAAATAAAAATTATAAAATAGTAAAAAACTTAAAATTAAAATTTAAAATACATAACTTCATTAACATTTTAAAAATAATCAAGCTATTTTAAAACAATATGAAACATGAATAATAAGTATTTTATTTGATAGTATTTTGTTTTTTTATATTAAAATAATTATTATTTTCAAAGTTCAATCATTTATTAATTAGTTTATACCTTATACGATTATATACTACAGATATTTATTGAAAAATAATACTAATAAATATCATATAATTATGAAAAGAAATAATTGAGTTTATAATTATTGTTAAATAAAATATAATTAATTTAAAAATGAGTGAGTTTATAACTAAAATTAAAATAAATTAAATAGAAGTAAACTATTTAATAAAAGATATCTATGTGTATTATAATTTGCATATATATTAACAAAGAGCATGACAATCTAGTGATTGTTCATGCATGCCACTTTCTCAAACGGGGCACACGTGTTGGAGCACAATAAACTTGCAGAACATTGGTGCGTTGTAGGTTCGCTTTCATATGCAATCGAACGGTTCAATCAGACTGATCTTCATCAAATTTGACCGATTTTTGTCAATTCGTTCCAAGTTTGACCAGTTCGTACTGGTTCTTTATCTTAAATAGTCCTAGTCTTGGACTGCATTGGTACAAGGCTCGGTTCACCAATTTTTCAGTTGAACCGGTCAGTCTAGTCCAATTTTAATAACTATGCTTACTGCTACTTTTAGAGTCCACTTCCATATAAATATTCATGTATCCAATGTTTAGGACCAACTCAAAACCTAACAAAACACTCCAGAATTCTACTAGAGTCACCGTACAACTACCTATATTAGCACTATAACAAGCTACATATTTATCTTCTTAGTCTTTTAATATACTGCTGTAAACCGGCTGACCATCCTTTGTAACAGAGTTGAATTTAGTTTAAAAAGGAGGGTTTAGGGAGATCCAATAGATTTGTTTTTCAATAAAGCACCTAACTCTTTTCTTTACCGAGCTATCTCTTTATGCAGTGAGTTATACTCTTTAATTAAGTGCACCTCCAAATTATGAATCTTACCTTCTTCTACTGTATTGTCCCTTTCAAAAATATGCTTCTACGATGATACCAAAGGGAGCATAAGGTGTAAGTAAACAACAAGGGCCAAAGAATGTTTGGGTAATAGAATTGAGATGATAAGTTCTTTAATAACAAGAAAAAGAAAGGTTGATTAAAGAATGTATCAGAATTTAATGAAGCATCCATGCTCTTCCACGTATTATTTGTGACTCTGCAGTTGTGAAAGACGTGGAGCAAAGACTCTGAAGAAGAGCTACAAACCGGACAAGTATCTTATTGAGTCATGTGTCTGCGAGCTCGAACCTCATTTATCAAAAAGACTTTATTTGCAACTAGTCAAAGAAAGGTGTCCAGTCTTTTGGGGCTTCATTTTTCAAATTCTCAAAAATAAATCAACTTTAGAGTCTTTATGGGCATTTAAGTAGATAGAGTACACTGACTTTAATATTAAATTTACCATTGGAATTAATATGTCATGCTATCTGATCATCTTTTAAATTTGTTTCTCGAGGCTTCAAAGATGAAAAATAGAGACCAAATTCTCTCCTAAAATCTTCTTAATTTCACCTAAATTCTAATCGCTATTTGTTGCATGTTCATTGATCATGTCGTTTAATATATCTTTTGATATATTTGGTTATACCAAATCTTTAAATTTATTTACGTCCGGGATCCAAAATTAATTTAATATATTCAAAATCAAAGTATACCAATGCAAAATAAAATACATATTTTTTTTTAACTTAGGATTTCGGTATAGTTCCATGAAAAACATTGAGATATTTTCATGTTTCTGGTTACCATTGAAGCAAATAATAAGCCAAATGAAATGAACACTAGTGGATATTTATTTTTATATACTCAAAAGTGATTTCAGCCGCATAAGAAAACTAAAGCTAGACACTTAGTCTTCATTTAGTTAGTAGGTAGAGACAAATAAAACATAGACACAAAGATATAAAATGACATAAATATAATGAAACATGAAATTTGAGAACTTGTTTAGTATTTAAAGACATAACACTACTTGTAATTTATCATTCTAAAAAATGACAATATTATTCTTATTACAAACTATTAACACCTTTTTATCATTATTTCTGTAAATTCTAAAAAATTAATAAATAATTAATTAATAAATTAATTTTTATTTAAAAAATTAAAAAATTAAAATTTTATAATTTAGAAAAGAAGAACTAATTAAAATACAAATTTTAACACTAAATCTAAAAATTTTGGTTCAAAATTAGGTTAAATGGGCCAAACTAGATCCACTTTGGGCCCAAGGCCCAACCCACTTGCCATATAAATGAAGGGCATCAGCCCTTCTTCCCTCAAATGAAATGGAAACACGCTGAAATGGGTGAGCGAGAGAAGAAGCCATAGCTAAACCCTTGGTCCAATTTCATTTCATTATAACTTTTAATCCGGAGCTCCGATTGATGAGCCGTCAGCGGCCACGCGTTCATCTCAGAATTCTCTACAAAATTCATCGAACGATGTCATGAGAAAATCATATTTGCTCACCTAGACTTCCCCTTTTTAGCTTCAAAAATCTTAAGTTTTGGTATTGAGAAATTGAATGATTTTGATGGTTTAGGTGAATTCTGACAACAAAAAGTTATCGGGTTTTGTCCAACTTCTGGTGGGTAATGGTAAGAAACTCATAAACCTTGTGAATCCTTTAATTATATGAGATTGGATAGTAAAATTAGTGGTTGTGTATGTAATTGTGTGAAATTAGGTTGTGTACATCTGAATTGGAACAATAATGATGATGTTGGAGGCTTTAGCTCGGGTATTCAGAGCTGGAAATTCACTTGGTGAAGGCTTGGAGCTTTTGTATTGAGGGCTTGCGGTGCCTTGTGGCTTAGGGAGAAATTGGCCAATATATGGTTTTAGTTTCACATAGATAATATGTAATGTCATGTGAAATCATAGGCTAAACGACCATAAGATATGTTGAAGCATGTATGTATGTTAAGGGTTAGAATTTTTAATGAGATTGTTAAGCTAACTTGAAATGAATGTTGTTGATTGGTGATTTGACGAGGATTAATGAGGATATTGAATGTGAATGTTGAGCCTATGATGAGAATGTGGCGAATCATTGATTGTTAATGAGTTTTGATAATGATTATGAATAAGTTTGGATGATTATGAATTTATTGGATTGAAATTGATAGAATTAGACATTGACACATTGAGAGAGGGGTGATAAGGGTATGGAAGGATTTTGGTTGGAATTTGGGTTGTTTTGGGTCGAAAAACTTTAGTTTGAGAATGAAATGTTGGTAAAATAGAGATTTGTGGATTTTGAAAAAAAAAAAAACTTATTTTTGACTGAGCTTTGACAGGCCATAACTCACTTTTCAAACCCCTAAACTTTTTCAAACTCATCTTAAATGAAAATTGGGTCCGTAAAGTTTGCACCATTCGAAAAACGGATGAAAAACGATTTTTAACAAAAGAGTTATACACGTCGAAAGTTGGGTGAGCAAAAGACATTTCTGCAACACTTAGCAGCTTTTTGGCATTTAGAAGGGCTCACGTACGCGAGTGCACACGCGACGCGGCCGTTTGGTTCGGCCAGACATGCTCGTGTATACGGGAGTGCGCCGCGTATTCGAGAAGTGAAAATTTATATGCTCGCGTGCGCGGGCAAGTACACGCAACCCGAGCAATCAATTCGGGCCAATGGAGTTCATGTACGCGAGTGAGGAAATTTACACCCCGCGTACGCGTAACACGGTACGCGTACGTGGAACCCTGTTTTTCAGCAAAATTGTGTTTTTGTGATTTTAACATGATTTCAAACTTTTAAACCTCTATTTTTACTTTCTAAGACCCTGAAACTTAGTTCTAATCATAGCGAGAAGGGTAAGCTTAGAGAAGGAGTTAACTTAACAGAGAAGAAAGATTTGAAGTAATGAATTGTGATTGAGAAAGCACGAAAATGATGGTTTGTAAATGAATGTGATATGTGACCCCTAGGTAGTAGGCATTGGCATTGTCCACTTGCTCCGGGTATGAGATGAGGAAACAAAATTACGAAAACTGAGTTTAATTATGAAATTTTGAATGAATATGAAAGAATTAAAATGATAACGAAAATGATAATGAATTTTTGAATGTGAAACCTGGGCAGTAGCAAGGATTGTGATTCGTCCTGCTTGCTCTAGGTCAGCGATTGTGACGCCTGGGTAGTAGCAGCAGTAGTGGATTATTTCACTTACTCCAAGTTGAGCTTTTAAACACCTGTTTGGGTAGTAGCAGTAGTAGTGGTTTAATTCCACTTGCTCTGGGTTAAGCAGGTAGTAGCAAGGGTGTTGTAACTTTTACCTACTTGCTCCGCAAAGGGTGTTTCTTTCCACGGTTAGCTACCAAGACATGTCGGGTTGGCTATATAACCGACAGATGATATCATCAGCCATTAGACAGGCATGCATCATATGCATTTGTATATTTTTCTTGGGTGTGCATTGTATTTGGATTGCTTAACTGTATAATTCTGCTTATCTGCTACTTGTTTTACTTGCCGTAATTGTACCTCTACTTATGTATTACTTGCATGCATTGTATGTCTATGCAACTGATATACCTCTCGTTTGGCGGAGGAGTGACGATGGAAGTTCCACCGAAGTTTTGGAGGATTGGAGGAAAAGGAAAAAATGAGGGATTGAGTTAGAATAGATTAAGATAGAATTGAGTTAGACCTAATTAAGTGCTTTAGATATCCCAGCCACCTTGTTTCTGGTTTTAAATTATAACTTTAAGATTTAAATTTGAGTGTCAAAATCTGGGATTGCCTCTAGCTTTTACTAGACCTTATATATTATGTATGTGGGCACTATTACCATGCTGAGAACCACCGGTTCTCATTCCATACAAATGTTGTTGTTTTCAGATGCAGGTCGAGAGGCACCTCACTAGGCATCTGGAGTTTCAATTGCCGCGAAGATGGGACTTTAGGTTTTTTGTTTTGTTATGTATGTATGTATCTCTACTTTCTTCGTACACAAGTCAACGATATCTTGAGCGTTGCACTTTTATTTTTACGATTTTGCTTTAACCTACCTTCAAGGCTCATCAAATATTATATTCTTTCAACTATATTATATATTTATATTTTATTTTAGAGGTCGTAGTGTCACACTACCTCTATTTTACGGTTTAAGCGTAAAATTCTGTGTGGTAGGGTGTTACAATTTATGTTCAAATTACCACCATTAAAATCACCATAACCACCTCTCTACCACCATTGCAATATAAATTACAACTATTAATAATAGCAAACAAAGAATAAATTAAAAATTTTGATCCAATCCAATTTAATATTTAAACACAATTTTTAATCAACATCTAAATAATAAATAAATAAATAATATATGAATTAGAAAAAATAAAACAGAGAACTAGATGGATCTAGCAACGAGGAAGAGAAACAAAAGAATTGTAGAAAAGAAGTGCAGGTAAAACTGAAAGAGGCAGAGAAACGGAGATATATCTATGAGGCAGATTGAGAGATGGAGAGGAAGGCGCGACAAAGGCAGTGACGGTGGATTTGGCAAAGACGGATGCAAAGCAGAGGCAACGACGAATCTAAATAGAGGGAAACTCGGAGATAAGGGAGCCAGGGTAGGAGAGAAAAGTTGAGATAGTGGAGATAAAGAAGATGATGAGAGGCAGTGAAGGAGGAAGCGGGGAAGGAGAAAGAGAAGGAGAAGGAGAGGCGGTAAAAAAGGACAAAAAAATAGAGGCGGTGGAGAGGGACAGAGAAAGTGAGGCGGCAGTTGGGGTGGGAGACATGGAAGAAGAAAGGAGGCCATGAGATAAAATGTAAGAAAGAAGAGAAAAAGAAGTAGATTATGATTAAAAGAAAAAGGATATAAATAAAAAAAAAGATAATAAGGATAAAAATAAAAATAAAAAATTATTTCTGTATCTCAAATGTATATCACATATTAAAATTAAAATATTAAAAATATTTATTTTATATTTATATGTGTATTACCGTATTTATAATAATTTTGTGTCTCATTAAATAAATAATATACATATGTCACTGTATTTATGTCTTTAATGAATATAAACACCAACCAAATGGACCGTTATAGATTGAGAGAGGGCCTTTTAATCCTAGTCTAGAACTTCACTTCCACTAGTTGCAAGAAAACAGATTAATCTAATAATTATTAATTAATTTAATAGTAATTTTCAGAATATGTTTGAGTAAAATCTAGTTAAAACCCAGGTGTGTCCTCTCTACTTCTAAACTTTAATTTATTCTTTGTGACTTACACTAATTGATTCCTTTGGTGGATCTTGAATCTTGAATGCCCTCGCTACATTAAATACCAAACTTGGGACTAATATTAATAAATCCCAACAATAGTTTGATTAGCTTCTCTCGATTGAAATCAAAATAGTAAGAAACGTTTTTAAAACCAAAACTCGCACTGCATGGTTAATCCCAACCCACTTGCCATGCTTGGAATGTGGTCCCATTAATAAACGCGTGGATTCCTAAATAGGCTTCACATCCAAGTGGGACTTATTGGCAATTTTTAGGGAGCTTTCCGTAGATAAACAGAAACTAAAAGACTGAAATTGAAATATAGAAATTAAGAGACAGAGATCGAAATAAATTTTAGTATTTTATTTGATGTAAAATAAAAGGCAAAAATTGAAATAAGAATAAAATTTTAATTTAATTTACACAAAAAATAAAAATAAAATTAATTAATTAAAATAAAGATATTTTAGGTATAAAATGTTATTAAAATTTCAGTCTTTATTTCTAAAAATTTTAATCTTCTGTCTCCCTACTTTTTAGAGGTACTGAAATATTTTAGAGACAGATAGAAATTTTAATACTAATTTCTGAACTAACAAATATAATACTGTGTCTCAATCTCTCAATTTTTATCTCAATACATCAAAATAAACGCTACCTTATAAATAAAGAGAGAATAATTTAATTTTTATATTTAATTTTATAATAATAAATTTTTTAAAATATATATTTAATACATTAAAAATATATAAAAAATATTTTTAATACTATTTTTAAATTAAAATATGTCCATAAAACATATGTTAAAGAAAAATAAATAAATAAAATAAAACAAAATGTTTTCAAATGTATCTAAAGGAATACTCCAGTAGTTTTGAATTCAACTCCGCAGAGAAGAATACCAATATCCTCAAAGCTATAATCATTTGATTAAAAAAAATGTTGACCAACCCACATCACTGGTGGAGTATGTATAATTGTATATAATTCCCATTTTTCTACGTAACACTGAATATTTTATTTCAAACCAATTTAGCTGATACTTCAATGTCTAGTAGGTACTTCAATATTTCTCCCACCACTACATCTTTGACTATGCCACATACATGTATATTTGTTTAAGAGTGATAAATAGATTAATCAAAATATAGTAGATGGAATTATCATTAATATAATGTAAATGAAAGAGATTCATTAGAGGTTTGACTTGAAACTTGAAAGACAACAGAATGTTGTTTCAGGGTAGGGGGAGTTGTAGGTAGGTCCAATTTTCATAATTAAGAGAGGATGCAAACATGGATTACTATAATTGAAAACAATAACTCCTGGCTAATGGGATTTTTCTTTTTTCTTTTTCTTTTTTTTTTATTCTATTCTTTTTTATTAGTAGTAGTACAGTATGTTGGAATTCCCTATGTCACCCGAAACATGTCCAAGAAAAAATCTAAGAGGCTGCTGACATGCTTTCTTGCCCTGCTGCCCCCGTCTGCCAATTATGCCTTTGAAATAAATGGCAAACAAAGAGGTTCCAAATGGACACATTTTGGTCAACATGTTCAATTCCCTGTTCCTTTTATCTCCTATTGCTGTAAGGCTCTAATAATTTGGACCGCTTGGATATTGACCTAGGGCAAAAATATATACCAAGAAAATTATTGCAATAATTTTTTAATAGTACTCTAGAACAAACAAAAGATAAAACAAATAAATAGAAAAATAGATAGATATTATTATTACTAGAGTAATAGAAATTGCTGTCATTTTTAAATAGACAATTTTTTTCTATCACTGGATAATATATTATTATATGCACAAGACAAAATTCGAACTTTCGATACTTACTTAAGGAGACAAGTGAGCTGCTCACTCAATCAACTTAAGTGAATAGTTTTAGATAGATCATTACTAAAAATATTTTTTTTATTGAAGGTCCAATCGAAAAATCGCCCATGATTATGGTAGTTTTGTGATGGTCTATAATACATAATAAGACATATCTTTTAAAATTTTTTTTAAGAGAGTGTATATTATAATGATGTTTTGCTTTTTAATAATTCTTTTATTATAAAAAAAATAATTTTATTTTTTATTAAAAAATATTTTTTATCATGACAATTAAACATAGTTCACACATGATTATTATCATTTAGTCACAATATCTTATATCGAATATTTTTTATGGCGTTCAGAAAAATATACGAATACTCAATTTTTTGAACATATTTAATTTCAAGTATCTATGTTGACCAAAATTAAATTTTTAGACTCTGTCAACGAATATAATTACTAAATATGCATGATGATAATAGAATTACTATTTTTAAAATATGTACCATCATTTTTGCATAATATTATTATATTCAGATAAACAACAATTATCATATGCTCATTAGCTATTTTAGAGAATTTGTGTTTGGAGAAAAAAGAAAGAATATATAAAAGATGAAACTTATTAGAAGGGAGAAAGAATATATATAACAATTGTTTGTCAAAAAATTATATGTACAGATTTAAAGATTTAATGATCTAAATCACACATTATAAAGCTACACTTTTCACTCAAAACCGTAACTCTTCACAAAGAAAAGTGTCACCTAATGGAAAAAAAATTAATTAGAAGATTTAAGAGAAGAAATAATTAAGTTATCAAAATTAATAGATCAAAAATTAATGATTTTAACTAATGTTAATTGTAATGACACCGAATTCTTAAAATCAATACAAAATGATTTTTCTCAAAATCTTTATTTTACTATAAGTTTTATTGAAGGACTTCAAAAACCTGAAAAAAACTTATTTTTTCACACGGAATTTCTAAAAAATGTTACCATGGAAATGATTCTCCACATCTTTATCATACCTTCAACCCACAATTAAATTCTATAGTAGATATGCTCGAAGAAATATTAGTATGTATAAAATTTCAAAGGGATAAGGAAAAAGAGAATCCTAAAGAAGAAAATTTTCAAAATATAATCAACATAACAGATCTAAAAGTAAAACTACCATTAAAATTATGAATATCGAAGAAAAATTAGAAGAAGTTACAATGCTTTTTAAACAATTAAAAATGGCTCAAGAAAATAATATTATGGAACATGGTTTTCAAATAGAAGAAGAGTTAGTTAATTCTGAAAATATAGAAAATGAAGAACACATTCTAGATTATTCAAGTGACGAAGAACCAGCAATTCCAATACAAGTAAAAAATGAAGCTGGAACATCTAAGGATAATCAATCTCAATTTAAATGGGAAACAGGTTTTGATAATTATGCTTTTAAAAAAGGGTTTATAAATAAAGATTCAAAATATACAAAAATACCATCAAAATACGTTCCTAAAATCCAGGAAATGGAAGGAGAAAGAATGCTCGATTTAGACTGCAAAAAGAACGAAAAATAAATTTTCGAAAACTGGTTAAATTCCTTCTTATTAGAAGCCTTTACTAATCCAAAACTTAGTGAATTATCTGGAAGAGACATTTGGAATTACATAGGGTTTCATACTAAAGGAACTATAAGAGATTATATGACATCAATAGAAAACCAAATAATAGAAGAATTAGAAACAAAAACAACAGCTTATGATAAGATATTATATATAATGATGATTCTATATAAAGAATTTTTTGGAAAAAAATATTATAGATCATAGACAAGAAGTCTATAATAAAGAATATCAAGAAGCAAAAAACCATTTAGCTAATATTCAGATATATGATTTATGAAATGTGGAATCTTATATATGTGAATATAGAATACATTATTACAAATTAAAAGAAGAAGATAAAAATCATTATCTTAGTATGTACATAACAAAACTTCCATATCCTGCTAATGAATTTATAATGGGAAGATTTATAAGAGAAATAAATAGAGGAACAATTGAAAATAATTTTAGTGGAGCAACCTCTGCAATAAGAGAGGAAATAAAAGAACGTTGTATGCAAGAAGCAACTCAAAAGATTTGCAAATATAATTAGAATTTGCTGTCAGGATAATGAAGAGATACCTCAAAAATATGGTCTTAATAAAAATTTTCAAAGAAAAAGAAAATATCAATTTAGAAAAAGAAAATACTATCCAAACTGGAGAAAAAAGAGATATTTTAGAAAAGAAAATAATAATAAAAATAGAAGACAAAAAAATAACTATTGCCCGAATAAAAAAGAAAATTGTAAATGTTAGTATTGCCAAGAAGAAGGACACTACGCAAATGAATGCCCGAAAAAGAAGGATAAAAAGGATCTTACTAAACAAATAGAAATTGCTAAGTCTTGTTTCATGGAACCATTAGAAGAATCTGATGATAACTTAGACTATATTTTTGAATATGTCTCGGAAACAAACTCAGAGACTGAGTAATAATGCTACATTTATTACTATAAAAATAACAGAAAAGTTTATAAATGCTTTCATAGATTCTGGGACAACACAATGCTTTGCTAGTTCAAATATAAAACTTGATTTGAAAAAATTAAAGAAACCATTAAGAGTTAGAATAGCTGACAAATCAATACATAAAATTGACCAAAAAGCAGAGATGGTTGAAATTTTTATTCAAAATTATAGGTTCATTGTTCCATCTATATATATGTTAGATTCTGGAATGGATTTTATCATAGGAAATAACTTTTTAAAGCTATATCATCCATTCATTCAAGAATTAACATATATAGTTTTAAAAGATCCACACGATTCTTCAATAAATCAAAAATCAAAACGTATAAAAATACCAACTACTACTATATATAAGATCTTAAAATTTAAAATATTTTCTATATTAGAAACATGTTATTTAAATCTATACTTTCAGATAAATATTCCAAAAAATAATCTTGAAATAAAGATAGAAGAACTCTTGGATGAAATTTGTGCTGAAAATCCTTTAGATATTAAAAATACAAATAACGAATTAGTAAGCATTAAATTAAAAGATCTCACAAAAGAGATAAATGTTCCAAATAAAATTCCTTTTTCTGCAAGAGATAGAGAATAGTTCTGATTAGAATGTAAAGATCTTTTGGAAAAAGGAATTATAAGATTAAGTAAAAGTCCTCATGCGGCTCCAGCTTTTTACGTTGAAAACAATAATGAAATTAAAAGGGGAAAACGAAGAATGGTAATAAACTATAAGAAAATGAATGAAGCAACTATTGGTGATGCTCATAAACTTCCAAGAAAAGATTCTATTTTAGAAAAAATAAAGGGAGCAACTTGGTTTTCATCTCTTGATGCAAAATCAGGATATTGGCAACTTCGTTTAGACGAAGAAACAAAGAAATTAACTGCTTTTACTTGCCCAACAAAAGAATCAACAAGTGTGTTGCTTTATGAATGGAATGTATTACCATTCGGATTAAAGCAAGCCCCAGGTATTTATCAAAGATTTATGGAAGAAAATCTAAAAGAGTTAAATAAATTTATTTTAGTATACATTGATGATATACTAATTTTTACAAAACAGGATAAAGAAGATCATCTTCAAAAATTATTAATAGTTTTAGAAAGATGTAAACAGAAAGGATTAGTTCTTAGCAAAAAGAAAGCAAGAATAGCAAAACAAGAAATAGAGTTTCTTGGATTAATTCTATCCACTCAAGGAAAGCTAAAACTTCAACCAAATGTTCTAGAAAAGGTAAATTTATTTCCTAACAGAATAGAAGATAGAAAACAATTACAAAGATTTTTAGGGTGTATAAATTATATTTCGGATCAAGGATTTTTAAAGAATATAACAGAATACACTAAAAGCTTATTTCCAAAAATAAGTACTAAAAAAGAATGGAAATGGGATGAAAAAGATAGTATACAAATTCAAAGAATTAAAGAATTATGTGAAAAACTTCCAGAACTTTATATTCCAGAAGAAAATGACTACTTAATAGTAGAAACAGATGCTTCAGACATAACCTGTTCAGGATGTCTAAAAGCTAAGAAAGCTATAAAAAGTTTGGAACAAGAAAAAGAATCACTAGATTCTAAATATCCCCCAAAGGAATTACTTTGCAGGTATATTTCAGGGACTTTTACTCCAACAGAACAAAGATATACCACTCATGAAAAGGAAACTCTAGCAGCAATTAAATCTCTTAAGAAATAAAAAATTGATTTACTACCCAGAGAATTTACATTAAGGACAGATTCAAGTTACCTACCAGGTTTCATACGATATAACTTAAAAGTTGATTATAATCATGGACGATTGGTAAGATGGCAATTATTTTTGTTACAATATCCAATAAAAATTGAATATATTAAGGGTGACAAAAATGTTATTGCAGATACATTAACAAGAGAATGGAGTTTGTTTACAACGCATTAGATCAAGAAATCCAGAAATACGAATAAGAACTCGAAAAATGCAAGCATTGTCAGCAAATAAGGACACAGATCCAATCCCTCAAGAAGGCCATCGAAGCAATGAAATCAACACAACAACCAAAACTATCAGAGTTCAGCCAGCTAAGCGTGGTGGACAAATCAGGTGAAGAAAAAATTCCAGAAAATAAAACAATTGCTGAAATTATCAAAAAATCCACCCAAGATAAAAAATATTATGTAATTTATAATGGCCCCATGAAAGGAGTA
This sequence comes from Arachis stenosperma, assembly GCF_014773155.1. Taxonomy (NCBI): domain Eukaryota; kingdom Viridiplantae; phylum Streptophyta; class Magnoliopsida; order Fabales; family Fabaceae; genus Arachis; species Arachis stenosperma. Next base: position 170,011,708 of record NC_080379.1, on the reverse strand, counting down.
TATGATGCCTGGGAAAAAGCAGCACCATTTACACATCAATCAAGGATAATTCATAAAGGAGGGTTTTTAACACTGGAAGAAGCAAATGAATCTTTCAGGGAATATGAAGCTCTTCATCCAGAGAAAACCCTAAAAAGAGCAGATAAAGCTCCAATTCAAACCCAGAGAACAGGAATAATAAGAAACATTCCTACAAGGGCTGAAATCAAGGAAAAGAAAAGGGTCTGTAGATCAAATCTCAAAGAAACCCTTAACATAGTCCTGAATTGGACTGAAGAAAAAAGGGCAATCTTGGGATATTATCCTATTGCCAAAGAACAGCTAACAAAGCTGGTTATATTTCCAGATGCTTCCCCATCTGACACCTATCAGTTTTTCCAGTATGGATTAATTGATACAATTTTAATTTTTAATGATTTGAAAATTATTAGTGACTTTCCTGCAGGATTCATTGATGCAGTAAAGAGATTTAAAAATATGATTGACAACGTAAATCCAAGGGATATATCCCTAAAATTTACGAATAGTCAACCTATTTTTAATGAAGAAGAAGAATGCTTGGTTCCAGCACATCAAGTAATCTTCATGTCCGTCTTCCCAGGAAATTTTCAACCAATTGATCAAGTTCAAGATTTAACAATCTACAGTCATGAAGGAAGACTAGCCAGCACACTAGCAAGGGTCTTCGAAAGAACTCAAAAGATAACAAGGGAATCTCACACAAGAATCAATTATAAAAGCATAAATACTTTGCTTGTGTCCAGTAAAAGGAATGAAATTGAAGAAAGAGAGATGAGACTCTTAGTGGAATTTGAATCAGCATTCTACAACTTATCTGGACTCTTAGAAAAGCTCCCCGAAGGGATAAAGAGGAATCTCTGCTATTTGATAAAAGACAGAGAAGACCACAAGTGCCAGCTATGTGTCTCAAAGTTATCTGAAGAAAGCAATAATGAAACGGAATCAACCCACATGATAAAGGAAGAAGACAACGCATCTGAAGGTCACATAATGAAAGAGAAGGACAGCACATCTGAAGCATCTCTCAACATTATTGCATAGTGACGTAAGCGCTTAGGTCATAGAGCACCAACAATGTAGCTGGTGCAAGATAATAAACAATGACGTAAGTAATGACGTCATAAGAAGGGTAAGGATGGAAATTGTCCATCAGACCTAACCATTATAAATAGGTTGCTTAGGCAATTGTAGAAGGCATCAGACAATTCTATATATGCTAGGAGAGCAAGGAGGAAGTTGCCAAGGCGATTCTATAGTCTGAAGAAGAATTCCCTTAGGAAAAACCAATTCTAATCTCCCCTCTGGAGATAAAAACATCTTATGTAAATATTCTAAATAAATAAAGTTTTTCTCCAGAAAGGTACGCCTTTATCCTAATCTCATAGTTATGAATTATTTAGAAAGTTTAGAATTAACGGAAGAATTTGATTATTATAAATTATCTGCCTTACTAGATAATGAAAAACAGGCTGTTCTAAAAACAGAATTAAATCTCAAATCAAATAAAAATTTTAATAAACAAAATCTTTTAAAAGAAGTTTTTAATAGAAAAAATATAATATACTATGGAAAAATTCAACTTGAAGCCCCTATAAAGATAAAATCCGCCAATGGAGAACTTGAAATAGCTTTGATAAATGATGAAGAATTGAGTAAACAGATTGAGAAAATTAAAGATCAACAAAAAAGATCTAAAATTGGATGGATTCATATTAGTACTATACAAGTCTTAATCAAATCTACATATATGAAAGGAATTAATTCACCAATAAGCTTAGCAATCTGTGACAAAAGAATTACTGATGACCCAATAGATCAAATAATTGGAATTGTTCATGGAAACTTGGCAAACGTAAATGTTAAATTCAATGCCCATCTTGGATATGCTATACCTTTATCAACTGAAAATCTTGGAAGATCTATAAGTTTGGCTTATAAATTTCACAAAAAGAATCTAATGGAACAAGACGATGAACCATTTTCAATTACATATGCAATAAATTATGCTTTAACAAATAGCCATCATAGTATAATATTTAAAAATAGAGAAAGAATTTATGTCGATGAATTATTTCAGAAAATTGTAAAGACAGAAATACCAAAATATAAAACTATTGAAAACACAGTTCTTTTACTAAAAGAACCATCAGGAAAATTAGTTTCATCAAATTTTCAAATAAGAGAATCCAAAATTAATAGCCCGTTAAGTTTATCTAAGTTAAAGATCAAAGAAGAAAATTCTGAAATAAAAGAATTAACAAAAAAGGTCGAAAAATTAAATGAAACCCTAAACACTAAGTTATGACAATAAATAAAGAAAAATATATGTAACTTATCAAGACAAGAAACAAGAGTTCTTTGAAAGAGAAAATCGGTTGAATTATTTACAGTTTTCTGAAATAAATTAAAGAGCATTTAAAGCTCTAAAAATAATCTATGACAAATTGAAAGGAGAAGTTGAAGAGTTAGAAAAATTAATAGAATCTCTAGAAAATAGTGATGAATCGATGATAGAATTTGCAGAAATTCTAAGATAAATAATGAAGTATACAAAGATTGAAAAGACCAGAAAACAAAATAAAAAGAAAAAGGGCGAAAAAATTAAAAAGTAAAATAAAGGGGTATAAAAGGGAATTAAATAATCTTCAGTTCGAAATTAATGACCTTATAATAAAAAGGATAGAAATAAGAATAAATATAAACAAGTTGGAACTAAACTTAAAAAATTTATAAATGTTTGGAAAACCATATTATGACTTAAAAGAATTAAAGCTGTTGAAAGAAAAAATGGAGAATGAAGTTGAAAAATTAAAAAGATATTTAGAAACAATAGAAAGTGTAGAAATAAAAGAGGTTTTTGAAGATTTGAAAAATTATATTAAAGAAAAAGACAAACAGATAAAAGATTTTATATACAATAATATATGCAAAAAAGAATATTATAAATTAAAACAAGATTGAAAAACTATAAAAATGAAATCAGAATTAGTAATAGTAGAAATTGTCAATACTTTTTATGAAATTGTAAACTATAAAGTACCACCAACCAAATCTATACAAATTATAAACTTATTCGAAGCAAAATATGAAGAGTTAATAGAAATTTTGAAAATAGAAATTTTGAAAAATAAATTACATTTAAAAATTGGTATCAGAGCCAAGTTAACGATTAAGGGTAACACTTTCTCTTTGAGTAACACTTTTAGTGACACGCTTTTAAATCAATAAAAGACAAAAATCTATAAATCTATACAAAAGTACATCTATAAAGTAGATGGACCCTTGTTTGCCAAAGCTCCAATACAATATCACAAATAGCACATGCGCTATAGTTTTATTGTGCTGTCAGCGGCTACATTGTAGTTTCTTAGTTTATGTCCTACTTATTATTGTCTATGGTATTGTTGCTGTCCAAAATAGCAAAAAATGTAAAAATAAATTAAAAGTATAAATATGTTATTAAAAAAACGTTTTAATTTCCATTGCCCTTTTTTTTAAATATTAAAAAAGTAAATTTTTTTTGGTCTTGTAAAAAAAAAAAAGCAACCTTTTTATATTTGTATCAAATACGTATCGAAAGGCAACCTTTTTTCTAATTTAGTATAGATTTAATTTTGAGAGTACTTTGCTAATAAGTATTTTAAAAATATTTGTCAATATTTTGAAGATAATGAAAAGGGGGACTTGTGACTAAACACTTTTGATTAGGAGTAGTAATTATGATTAGCGACACTTTTTCAAGCTTTTTTTTTCTGAAACTAATGAGTCATTACATATACCAGCATGATTATGAGACGAGCTCCACACAATATTCAGTTAGGGTTGTCTCCCTAATTCCTTCCTGCTGTATTCCTCTTAACTGGTTTTGTATAGTTAAATCAGGATGTACTTATATTTTAATGTTTTTAAAACATTAACGGTTTAGTTAACATATGTTATAAAATTATTTATTAAGGTTATTAATTAAAGTTTTTACAAAAGTATAAAATTTAAATTTTTAAACATTCATTGTGTATTTATTAAAATAAAAATTTTTAAGATTTACAAATAATAACCTAATGCATGTTAGGTGAATCCAAAAAAGAAAAACAAAATAAGCTTGTTCATTCTAAATCATTTAAAATACGTAAAAGAAATTAATTTTAACATAATCAATATTATCCAATTTTTTATTACATTATTTTTTAATTTTTATATTTTAAAAAATTTAAAATTTAGGACTAACTGGCCAATAATAATGGCTGCTAACGGTGGAGGTGAATAACGACGATGAAAGGTGAAGTTGTAGTGTTAGAATGAAAAAAGAGACAGCGGAGGCTTAGCATAGATGATATATCTATATGTTTCTTGTAAGCCGTAACCGTGAGTGTGTGAAGCATGAAGGTAATACTTAGAATTAGGGGTTGTCCACTCTATTTGATAAAAAAAAATGAAAAAAGAAAAAAAAGATAAGAACGCATCCTCTTCCTCCTCTTTCTTCTTCTTCTCCTTCTTCTTCTTTCAAATTCGCGCACCCAGGATCTTCTCCTCCTCCTCCAATGTTGCTTCTTCTTATTTTTCTTTTCTTTCTTTGTACATATTTGGGCGCCATTATTTTATTAAAAAAAGGATTTTTTTAATGAAAAAAGATATTTTTTAATTTTTTAACGTATTTGAGAAATTTCTAGTAGTAAAAGTAAAAGCACTAGTAAAATAAAAAAAAAAAGATATTTTTTAGAAATTGTAATTTACATCATTTTTTAAAATATATATATTTAAAAAAAGATATTTTTCATGTAATAAATAAACAAAAAAGTACTTTTATATTGTTATATTCAAACATAACTGATACATAAAAAGACATTTTTACATGAGATATCCAAACATAAAATTACTTTTACTTCTCTATAAGATCTTTTAAAAAAAGATAATTCTAAAAAAGATCTTTTCTTAAAAGTTCACCCAAACAAGCCCGTCGTCACCAATAACATCAACATGTCTTCTTCTTCTTCTTCTTCTTCTTTCTTCTTCTTCTTCTTCCTCTTTCGTTATCATCATCACCAATAACACCAATATTTTGCTAACATCTCTATTGGTTCTGATTTTCTTCGATGCCATCATTAAATAATTTTGATTCATTTATTAGTTTATTTCGGTTCATTTATGTGTTAATTGAGGTTCACTTGAACCTGCTGATAAGTATTGACCAAATTTTTTATTCCTCAAATTTCGGTTCATTTTTTAGTTTATTTCGGTTCATTTGTGTGTTAATTGAGGTTCATTTGGATCCAGAAATGAATTCGATATGTTTTTATTAATTATTGAGTCATTTTAACTGTTTGTTCAAATTTAAACTAATTTCGGTTCATCTGTGTGCTAATTGAGGTTCACTTGTTACTGTTAATAAGTATTGATCAAATTTTTTAGTAAAGAAGAATGAAACTATTCATTATCACTTTATTCAACGGCATTAGATTCTACTTCATTCTATTCAATTAGTTCAGTTTTGAACAAGCAGTCAAAAAGACTCAATTATCAACAAAAAATACATCGAATTCATTCTGAATCTAAATGAACCTCAAATAAACAAATAAATGAACCGAAATTACTTAAGAAATAAAAAACTTGGTCCAAACTTAATAGCAGCATCAATTAAACCTCAATTAATACACAAATAAACTGAAATTAGTTCAGTTTTGAACGAGCAATCAAGAAGACTAAATTATCAACAAAAATACGTATAATTTATTTCTGGATTCAAATGAACCTTAATTAAAATAAGAAATAAACTGAAATTACTTAAGAAATAAAAAATTTGATCAATACTTATGAGCAGCATCAAGTGAACCTCAATTTAATTCACAAATGAAGCGAAATTAGTTTAATTTTGAGCAGGTAGTCAAAAAGACCCAATCATCAACAAAAACACATCAAATTCATTTCTGAATCTAAATGAACCTCACTTAAAAAAAAGAAAAAAAATAAAGCAACAACAACAACAATAAAAAAATGATGATTGAGAGAAAATACGTGAAGAAGAAGGAAGAACGCAAAAAAAAAAAAAACACGAAAACAAAGACAAAAAAACGTTATTAAAACGTGTGTGTGTACACACTGGTATAATAAAAGTGGTTTTTATTGAATTTAGTCCTGCTTGATTGGACTTGGATAAAAAATACTTAAATGTATAATTAGGCTGTTAAAAAAATTGATTGATATTAAAGAAAAATAATTGATTATGTAATTAACTTATTTTGATTATGGCATCTTATTATGACTCTTATTTCTCTTCCTACAAGACATTCCATGAAAAAAATTCAAAGACTAGTATAATTTATTATTTTTTATTAATATTTTTAATCATTAACTTAATTTCTTTAGCTTAATAATCTAACAAAATAATTTTAGCCCACACTTTTAACATTGCTAACTAATTACCCGTCAAAAATAATAAAATTTACTAGCTTTTAGTATTCCTCCACAATCTATGATCTATCTCAAGCCACCGACTGTCAAGGGCGAAGCTTCATATATTAATGGGGAGCCCCCCAAAAAATATTGATGGCCCCTCTTCAGATTTTATGGACTTGAGCCATGATTAATTGATCATCACAAAAAAAATTAGAGGCTAATGATATTTTTTTTATACACAATTTAAAAGTTCAATCTTTTTTATAAGGTCAAGTAAAAAAAAATCATTCTTTTTTCTCTCTTTCTTTCGCACTCACATCACTTTTCTCTCTTTATTTTTAGTTAATTCTTTAATTATTTTTTATTTATTTATTTATCTAATTTATAATGACAATTTAAATTTTTTTAAAAAAATTTAAAATGATAATTATAATATTAACTTAGTGTATTTGTTTTTAAAATTTTTTCTCATTATTAATTATTTGTGACTTTTATTTTATTAATTTGTAAATAATAAAATCAGTACTGTTATAAATATGATTTAGAATTTAGTTAACCTACATAATATTTATCTATAAATTCTTAATTTATAAAAATTTATTTAAATAATAGATAATATAAAAAACAATAAATATTAGAATAAAACTTAAAATAGTCCCTAACAATTATTTCAAAAGACAACAAGGTCCTTAACAAAAAAAAATCCAATCTGGTCCTTGACAATTACTTCCAAAGGACAACAAGGTTTCTGTGCCAAAAAAATTCCAGATTATTTTTTTTGGCACAGAAACTAATCAATCCCAAAAAGAATATCAGAGACCGGATTGAGTGTTTTTTTTTAAGAGCCTCGTTGTCTTTTCGAGATAATTGTCAGAGACCGGATAGAATATTCACTCTAAATATTAAAGAAAAGGTCAAAAGAATAAAAATATTTTTATTATTATTACATCAAGACCAACTTTTTTAGTATTTAAGGTATCAAACATCAACATCTTAACTCCTCAATAAGATAATTCAAAATTACATCAATATTAATATTTGTAGATTTTAAATACAATAATCTATTTCTATAATATTTGATATTAGTTTTGAGATATTTATGTTTAAATATTATGTTATATAATATATTCAATTATCTTGTAAAGAATAAGTCTTATTAATCGTTGTCTTCAATATAAATATATATATATATATATATATATATATATATATATATATAAAATTAATTAATTTTTTATTAAAACAAAAAATAAAAAAATTCTGCCCCCACTAGATATCATCTAGCTTCGCCCCTGTCGACTGCCACTCATTTTTCACACCGGCCACCCCTCTTGGGCCAAACAAACATGGTACATAGTACTTTAAACCCTAAACTATATGCATATATTAATCAAAAGAAAAATCTCAAATTAGCTTTGAAAAAAAATTATTTTTAACCATAAATGTTTAGAACGCCGATAAAATTATCAAAAAAAAAATTAACCTAAATTTATACCTATAAAAATTGAGTTTTGTGTGATAAAAATATCTAACTCGTAAATTTTTATTGACTTTTTTAAGGAATTAACCAAAATTCCTAAATTAGCCTACTTTTTATCCCCAACCTCAATCGTTTTTAAATCCCAAAATTTTTAAAATCTTTTATCATCACTACCTTAACCATCCACATCACCACCAGCACTATCACTATCACTGCCACTACCACCCGCACTGCCATCACCACCAGCACTACTATCAACACACAAAATCCGGTGGTGATAGACTCTCTCCAACGGTGACTTTGAGCTCTGCTCAATTTCACCGATCATCTGGAAAAAAGACTTCTTCTGGAGTATCACCATGCTATTTGGTGGGCCCGAAATTGATTTCTCTTCGACGGAGTAGACTCGCCGCCGTAAGGGGCCATGTAGCAAGTGATGTCAAGATTCGCTGAGTTTGTGGTGGCGAACTGCAGATCGCGCCGTTCTCCGTCTATCTAATCTCTGCCTCAATCTCACACCATAGCCATTTGGGTAGCCCCAACCCGAATGTCTTCAAGCTCAATGTGAACCCAACAATTTCAGGAGATAATGGGCGATGCTTGTGCTATCTTCTGCAACTACAAAGGAACCATGTCATAGGTGCAGTTTGAAGGGTCTCATCTAACCTAAATGTGAGAGAGACAGAAAAAAAAAGCATGTATGTTGGACCTAGAGACTAAGAAGAACTGTCTTGCAACACTCAGATCCATGGCATTCTTCGAGAGGAACAAAAGCTATTTCGATTCTTCAGATGCAATAAAGTTCTTATTTTTTTGTTGGTTTTCCTAGAGTTTTTTAGCTATGGCCATGATTAAGAACGATATCATCAAGGAACAAGATCTAACCGAAAATTGTGATTAAGATCTTGTTTCATCTTAATCTAAATAGCATTTTAAGTAAAGACAACTCAAAATTTGGATGAGGAAGCCATTTGTGTTTTCTATGTTGATCGTGGTGATGGTAATACTGGTGGTAATGATGGTAGTGTAGGTGGTTAAAGTGGTAGTGACAAAAGATTTTAAAAAATTTGGAATTGAAAAAAAAGATATGAAGATTAGGAACAGAGAATATGATTAATTTGAGAATTTTTGTTAATTTTTTAAAAAAATCAATAAAAATTTATGGACTGAGTACTGTTTATAACAGAAAATTTATTTTTTTTATGGGTATAAATCAATAATTTTAACTACGTTCAGAATATTTATGGGCTGAAATGATTGTTTTTTCAATTAGTCTTTAAATTTCTTTTTTCTTAATAAACACTTGATCATAGCTTATGCTTGAATTATAGGGAATGTTAATTTACTTTTTGTGGATTGCTGATAAATGTTATGTAATTTATTATGGTCAATGTGATTAGATACACTACATTTAAATATTAATTATAAAGTTTATACTACAAATGTTCTATTTAATTTTACTGCACTTCAAAAAATACAACACAGATCAGGTTCTCATCAAAGCTACAGTCGAATAATTTGATACACTTTTAATAAACATTAGGTTCTCATCAAAACACAATACAAGAGTTGTCATTCTATGTTTCAACCAAATTTGGCACATCCATAGTTATCAAAATGCACTTTAATTGACATTTACTCTTTATCTACTATTCAACAGTAATACAAATTAGTTCTTAAACAGAACAAAGAAATTGATGAAGACACCGATTGTAATCCCAATGCACATCATGATTAGAAGAATTTTAATTCTCTTCAATTTCTCTTTCAATTCTTGTGTAAGAACAGATAGCATCAGAGAACGGTGTCCTTACACTCTACTAATTCGAACAGCTTCCTAACACTCTTCTATTTGAGTTTTTCACGTGAAGATAGCACGGTTTTGTTGTTCTAAGAGCATTCCTCCTCTTCAACCATGTATTTCTCTTCCAATTCACCAATCCATTAAAAATATTTGCAATTCTGGTTTTTATTCTGTCGAAAACACAAATTGAAAACCGATGAAGAACAGTGATAAATCAAAAGGTGCGAAAAACATATTAAAATAGGAACAACAACGAAGACCCATTGGAGAGCAAAATCAAGTCACACTTACTTTCGATAGTGGGCACCGAAATAACTATCTTATTGGGTCAGCATTCGTCTTCGAATTTAGAGCAACAACAACAAGAGAGCAGAGACACGTACTATCATACTGCTTCGAACCAAAGTCTTCGCACCTATCGTTGCATCCTTCTGCCATTGGCGCAAACCTTCACTTCATTCCAGCTACATCCATGGTTGAATCCTTCTTCAGAAGCATCATGTTCTCATTTTGCAATTGGAAATTATGGTTAATGAATTGAAAAATTTGAGAATGAGTTCAGGTAAAATTTTCGTTTGTCATATAAGCTTTTTTGTTTGTCATATTAGACATTTCCGTTAATAAAAAAGACATCACTTGACGGACGAATATTTCGTATACGTTTTTAAATTATTTAATGATATTTTTATTAATAATAAAAAGAAGGACATTATTGTGAGTGTTTACAAAATTTAAAAGTATTTTTTATGATTAACCCGAATATTACAATATTTATTTCTAGACATTCAGAGATTCATGTAACTTAATTTATATGTAAATTAAGAATTACAAATTAAAATAATAACTTAGAAATAATTTAGGGGCCAAGTTGAATTTGTCATCTATGAAATACTGATCATAAAATTTGCGAATTTCTTCATATATGATATATTGATATGTGTGTTACCTGGCAAGATATGACCCGAGTGGAAAAGAAACCTTCTGATGAGATAACCAATTAGAATCGCAAATCTGTAAGCTCCTCAAAATTATTGCACATAAAGAAAGGGCCCTCAATTATTATAACGTGCTCTTTTTTCTTCTGTACAAATATTTTTTCTTCTTCTGTACAAATACAATAATAATATAATAAGGTAATCAACTTCTCCAACAATTATCATCAGCACAATGTTTATGCATACATCATCATCGTTTCCACGCTATTTAGGATCATTTTCTTTCTTTAGTCATTTTCTAGCTATATCTTCATTTGCATTATTTTCCCCTAAATCGATTGATATATATATATATATATATATATATATATATATAACTTTATTTATTGAAGCTCGTTTATTTATTTGAATCCCTGTGCTGTCCATGATTCTATAACAGATGTGACTGCTTTTGTCCAAGAGCAAAGATCCTATGTATATATGGGTCTTATTTTGACTAATCGTTTTCTAATCTTAATACAATTAATGTCTAGCTTTCGGGCTTCAAGTCTTCAAATGTGTATACATTTTTCCTTCAGTAAACTACTATACTACTTATGAATATTTTGAACGCTAACAAAATTATTTATAAAAAATTAAAATTAAAATTATACACTCAAAATAATAGAATTCAAACGATAAAATTATTTAAATATTATAAAATTATAAAATTATTTATTTTTTAATTTAATATAATTCTAAATTTTTATTTACATTTTCTTTCTATCCTACTCCACTTAGCTAATAGCCACCCCCGCTTTCCACTTTAATCCAAACAAATTACAAAATAAGTTCAAGTGAAGTACTGAATTTTGCATGTATTTTTTCAAAAATAAAAAGTATAGAGATTATGATTTAACATTAAAACTAGATATGAACAAGATTTATGATAGGGTGTAATAAAATTTTGTTTGGAAGATGATGAAAAAATTAGGTTTTTGTGATCGATAGATGAAGTAAATTGAGGAAATTGTGACAACAGTATCTTATTCTTTTACTATGAATAAATAATCTCATAGTTATTTTAAACTATGTAAAGGATTACAACAAGGGGATCCTCTATTTCTCTACCTATTTTTGTTTTACGCAGAGAAACTCTTCCATCTACTACACAGAGAAGAACAGAGACTGAAAATATATGGTTTGAGACTCAATTAGAAGTGTCCGACAATCAATCATCTTTTCTTCGCAGACGATTCAATTTTTTTTAACAAATCTTTAGAAATAAAGTGCTAGATATTGCTATAGATCCTATAGAATTACGAAGAAATTAGTGGTCAAAGGATAAATTTAGACAAATCATCAATCTTCTTTAGTAAGAGCACACCAATTCTAGTCCGAGACCATTTGGCAGAGATTCTCCTTGTCCCTCATGTTGGCAATCAAAATAAATATTTAGGTTTACCGACAGTGATTCCGAGATAAAAAAAAAACATTTAACTACATTAAAAATAGGGTGTGTCAGAAGCTCATCCACAGGAAGAGGGCTCTATTATCTTCTAATAGACGCGAAGTGCTTATTATGGCAGTGGCAATAGCAATGCCCATATACACTCTAAGTTGCTTCAAGTTACCGAAGATACTAATTGAAGAGATTCAGAGAGTCATACTCCAGTTTTGGTAGGGGCAGAAAAGGTCAGAAAACAAAATGCAGTGGATCGGACGGAGAATTTCTTGCATACTAAAAATGCAAGGGAGTCTCAACTTTAAAAATTTAAAAGCTTTTAACCTTGTCATGCTTGCAAAGCAAAATTAAAAGTTAGTTTCCAGACCTAATTCTCTCATCAATAAAGTGTTATAGAATAAATATTACAGATATTATAGATTTAAAATTTTAACTTATAAATTTACTAAAATAAAAAGGTCAAATCATAATTAAACTTAAAATAAATACTAATAAATAATATGTATATTTAATTCAACTTAATTAATTAAAATCTTCAATATAATTTATAAATAATAAAATGCTTCATTTTTCATAATTATTAACCATTATTTTGACTAATTTTTAATGTATCTTTTAAATAAATAATTTAATTATATTTATAAAATATTCTTTTATTCTTTTAGTTATTATTCTTATAATTAAATTAATTAACATATGATCATTCTCAATTTATTTAACAAAACTCGTATAAAAAATACTGTCAGAATTTGGCCTAAGATTAGTGGTTAGATAAAATCATTCGCAAAAGTGATTATCCATAATTCAAATCATTTATATAATTTAGGTAAAAATGGCCTAATTAATGTCGCAATTCATCATTCCCTTACAATCAATCCCTAGTAAATAAATATATGAGTTTAATTTTAATATATTAATAATATAAAAATATTTTATATAATTATTTAATTAAATTTATATAGTTAGATAATTTTTTAAATAATAAAATTAAAAATAAATTATTATAATTAAAAAATATATAATTAATTATATCTATAAAATTTTTTTATACTAATAATACATAAAAATTAAATTTTTAATATATATGTAGATATCTTTTATTAATAGTTAAGAAAAAGACACAGAGATATATATATACACCATTATGAGATATATAAACTTTTTTTTTTATCGGATGTACCCGAAGGGACATGAGATATATAAACTTACGGGTTGATGCATGCTACTAAAATTTCTAACAATAATTAGTTACAAAAATAATGAAACTAATGCAGAGTTATTTAATCCGACGTAAAACGTACGTGTTTAATGTAAATTCTAATGTGTGATGGAATCATTTGTAAATGAAGTATCTGGCAAAAAGCAGAATAGTTGGGGAACAGAACGTGTGTGACCAATCACCCAATCAAAGTGTGACAGTAGTCAGTGCTTGGAGACCCACCTCCTAAATAATAAGAACTCACGTTTTGCGTTTGTTTTTTAAAATAGAATAAGAGAAGATATTAAAAATAAGATATAAAAAATAAAAATATAAAATTTTGTATTATTATATTTTATTTAATAATAAATTAAAATAAATGATAAAAATTTAATTTATTTTTATTTTTTTATTTAAAAAATTTGAGACGAAAAATATAATAATAAAAAATATAATTATAAAAAATTAATAAGAATAATAAAAAAAGTTATATTTTTTATTAGTGTTTTTGTATTTTTTTATTAGAATGGACACAAAATATATTAATTTAGTATTTTTAGACATATTATTTTTATTTATGTCTATCCTCTGTTAAATACGATTTTGTGTATTTGTGTTTTTATTTCGGTGTCCTGTATGTCTCTATAAACAAACATAACCTAAAAGAACAACCACTAAATTAACAAATTAACATATATATAAGACTATGTTTGTTCACAAGTATAGGATATTAAAACATAAATATAAAAATATAAAATTATATTTAACAGATAAGATTTAGATAGAGATATTATATTGAGTGTTAATGAGTTTGGATGGTCGGTTGATGACGAGATACTTAAGGTGTTAATGGAACCTGAATGTGAACTTCCTACAAAAGGAGCTATGCGTGCGATTTGTTGGTTAGATGGCAGGTAAGACCACCTGCAAGGACACTTCTAGACCAAAGTAAGTTAAGCGTCCGTACGATAAGACGGTTAAGTTAGGATTATAGTGATGTACCTGGGAAGAGGGATAAGTCCCTCTCCTTTATTCCAACTTATTCTGGTAGGCCCTCTTTTGTGATGGCGCAGCCCTTTAAAAGTTTTCACCAACTGTCAAGATCTCTTCAAAAGATCGGGACACGTGCGGGACGTCATGTTGTACGGACAGGGAGCGAGTTCATTTGGTAGACTCCCATTTTTTGGGTTGGGCCAGAACATTGAAAGATACTAAATTAGTATATTTTGTATTTATTCTAATATAAAAGACACAAAAATACTAACAAGAGACATAATTTATTTTTTATTTTTTTTATTATTGTTACTAATTTTTTATAATTATATTTTTTATTATTATATTTTTCTTTTTTAAATTTTTTTAACAAAAAAATAAAAATAAATTAAGCTTTCATAGTTTATCACCAAATAAAATATAAAAATATAAATTTTTGTATCTTATTTTTAGTATTTTATTTTATTACATACTCTCAAAACTAAACATAGTCTAATATATATAAAAATAATTAAATAATATATATTTATACACAAATATATAATAATTAATTTAATAAATAATTTTAGTATACACATCATTCTTTTTACATTATATATAGAACTAGATTAATTCTGTGTCAAATTGATTTAATATCAAATTTATCTAATTTTTCTTTTAAAATAAATTTTAAATATTTAAGATTGTTTATTTTTATATTATTTAAATTAAATATTAAATTTTAGTCCTCCTTTTATAAATTATGCATTAAAATTTTAGGTAAAAGTGCTCGTAGTAATAAAAAGTATTTTTATCTAAAAAAATTAAAAAAGACGATTTTAATACGAAAAAAACGTTAAAAATAATTTTAAATAAAAAATTACGTTAGAGATAATTTTGATTCTAATTCTCAACGTTAACAACCAAAATAATACTTATTACTTAAAATTTTTATCAATTTTATATAAATATTAGGGTAGCAAACTTTTACTATATATATGACACGTGTATGTTTTTTTTATTAAAGGATATTTGATGTTGGTTGCTAATTAATAGTACCTGAGAAAGGATTGCCATGTATTTCAATTCAAAGGAGTGGGACCCACAAATCTAAGTGAGCTGTCCCATATATTTTGACACATTTTAGCGTCTCCACTGACATCTATCTCCCGTTATATATCTTTCTTTTCACGTACCCCACAAGACCATGAACACCCCCACCCCTACCGATAAAACTGACCAAAGATAAAGAATATGGAAAAAGAAAGGTGTACGAAAATGAAAGCCTACCTAGCTAGCTACCCTGTTCATCATTATTCATCCCATGAACTGATGAAACCCCTTTTTTATATTTTTCTTCATGGATATTCTATAGCGAGAATTTTAATTTTTTATTCTCCATATGAATCCCTTAGCTAGAAAAATTTGTGTATATCTTCAGTGTGCCGAAATTCCTATATGTGTATGGGTGAGTGTGGTGAGTGTGATGTGTGACTATGTCAAACAAATAATTCAATATATGCATGTGGCAATCAATTAATCTAATTAAAATCTTTGCCGACTGTCCTTTCTCCCATAATTATTTTAATTCCGTATGATATATTAATAAAGATTATTCCGTATATATAGATTTTAATTTGTGGGCGTACATGCATGGACTAAGATGGCTGCTTCGTCGACATGAACACCAAATCCTTTTTAATTTATTGATAAATTACTAAAAATATATTTGAATAATTTTATTGTTAATAAAAATATATTTAAATTTTATTATTAATAAAAATCTTTTTAAATAATTTAAATTTATAATAAAAATATTCAAAAAATATTTTTTTAAAGTAACAAACAATTTTTAGATTTATTAGAATTTATGTATTTGATCTAAAATTTTATAAAAATATTTAAATAATTATTTAAAAAATATATACAAAAAATAAGATAAAAATTTAATTTTTATATTTTTATTTTATTTTTTAAAAATATTATTGATTGTTGACAAAAAAATTATTAAACAAATATATACTTAACAAAATATAACTAACTTTTAAGAATAAAAATATTTTATTTATTTTTTTAATCTTTTTTTTTATCTATTTACAAACTTGGTAAGTCGTTATGCAAAAAGATACACTAAATTAAGATAGTTTTGGAGATATATATTTTGTTCTAGAATATTATTTCAAATACTTGCACTCAAGTATGATCTCTAATTTAATTATTTTTCTTATGACTCATACTAATTTGAGCGTCGGAGTCCTTGCAAGAACACCTCCACCATTGAAAATGACAAACTCGGGACATTAAGAACTCATAATAGGAGGATGGCGGCAACATTGTGTTTTTAATCTACTCTCTATAATTTTGTTCAAGTAACTCCTAAATTCAGAATAGTAAAAACACTTCTAAACAATAGTGCCGTATGTGGAGACACGTTACTTGTCACATTATTCTCTTCATTCTAAGTTCTACTCTAAATTTAGCACAACACATGCTCACAAGAAAAATAATATAAAAAAAAAGTAAAAAATGTATGGTCACAAAAGACAAGCATTAAAATATATAATACAAAAATTCTACTAAAGAGATGAAAAAGTTTACAAATTGTGACCATATCACTATATGCTTCAAATGTTCAAAATTCTTAAACTAATTAAATGATTAATGATTTGGAGACTTATTAACATCGTCAAAGTTGTGAAGTAAGAAATTGAAAAAAATATTATAAATTTACCACAAAAAATATTACTTGATATCTAGAAATCGAAGTTTACAAAGCCAGAAAACAAAAACTCGTTCTTTATTATGAGGAAAAAGATTGAAAATCTTAATTAAGCTCTTTGAAACCAAACTACTTTCATACTTAGATACATAAATGTATGATTTATTTTATTTAAATTTTTATAAAATATTTTAGAGCATATTATTATTTAAAAATAATAATATAAAAATTTGTGGTAGAAAAAAATGAATAATCTCTGAATAATTATTTATTAAAAAAATTCATGAGTCAACTATTCTAAATTAAAAAAAATTCATCATTTAATTGTCTAAATAATTGCTTTGGATCGAAAAAAATTTCATTTAGATAGATTGTACTTAAATAAAAAAATTTATATATTATTTTTTTATTTTAAATTCAATATTTTCATAATTGAGTTACTATTTCAAGCATAAAAAATTTAATAATTATTAATTCTGACAACTTGAATTTATTTTGATATGTCTTTATCGAAATCTCAAAAATTCAAACACTCGAGTTTACAATCTTCGAGTTGGAATACCCACCACAAGAAGTCCATAAAACTAAAAAATGAAAAGAAAATTTGACATTCAAAGAATGGAAATATCTCTTAATCCAAGAATCATAATATGCAACTTTGATTAAAAAAAATTAACTCCCAAACTCATAAATTGAGATGATAACCTACAATTGATAAAAATTATGGTTAGAGTTCAGACTTTATAAGAAAAGTAAAAGGGAATAAACCGGAAAATAGTGAATTACATTAAAGTATTAAACACAGTAAATATTTTTTAACTTAAGCACTGGAGTAACGGATTCAAAAATGATGTTTATAGAGTTAAAATATATATAATTATTCTAGACAAATGAGAAGATAACGAATAAACAATTACGTCAAAACCAATGTTACGAGATAATGACGAGACTACCATAACGGTTGCACTACCAAAACTTATAATCGTGGAATCTTGACAATAATAACGCGACGTAAAAGTATTAGATGTCGGGAAAACGACAGTCCTATAGGATAGAGTTAAAAGGGAAAAACAACCAACAGGTAAAGAGATGAAATTTCACACTATCTAATACAGTACTGACTTTAGCATCGAAGTGTCTTGCAGGTTGTCCAATCGGCATGGTTCTATACGCGCTAAAATCAGGATCTCTAGTCTTCACCCCTTCAGTTTGTAAACTCACTTATGGTATGAACATTTGGCGCCGTCTGTGAGGATCCTACTTTTCCAAGAATCATGGCCGAACATCGAATTCACTCCGCAATCAATTTAGAAATTCCATTGAAGGGCCAACACGGGGAGGACGGACACGAGACTGGCGTTAGTGACCTCCCAAGTTAATGGGGAATATCAGACACGGGATCCACTACTACAACAGTACTTGAAAAAAGGACAACAAGATGTACAATCCATTTTTTTAATTAAGCATGTACCTAGGGAACATAATACACAGACTGATGTATTGTCCAAACTAGCAAACACTAAACCCAGAACAGGAATCATATTCTCATACAGGAGGAGCTTATAGAGCCCACTGTAACAAAACCTGATGTTTTGATTTTCTGTTCATCCCACTTACACTTGGATGGACCCGTTTTGCACATACTCATAACACAGGACCTTGTCCAGTAATCCAAAGGAAGTAAAAAAGTTACGACTTAAAGTGGCCAAATATACCATGATAAATGGACAGCTGTAGAAAAGAGGTGTATCTCAACCATTGTTGAAGTGTTTAAATGATCAACAAACGATGTACATGTTGCAGAAGGTTCATGAGGGTTACTGTAGACAACATTTAGGAGGAAAGTCATTAGCTCGGAAGATCATCCGAGCTGGATTCTACTGGCTCACTTTCATCAAAGATACCATGGAGTATGTGAAAAAATGTGACAAATGTCAACAGCATAGCAACTTCCACCAAGCACCTCCTCATGAGCTCGTATCCATCATCCCGACAAGGCCATTTGGCAAGTGGGACTTGGACCTATTGGGACCTTTTTCACAAGAACCTGGCCAGGTAAAATATCTTATAATTGCTATAGACTATTTTACCAAGTGAATTGTGGCCACGCCCATGTCTGGTATCAGTTTCGCTCAATGTCAAAAATTCATTTGGAAAGAAATTATTGCAAGATTTGGGAACCCCGAGTCCATTGTCAGAGATAACGGGACCTAATTACAGACTCTAGGATTCGAAAATTATTGTCCGGCTTAGGGATCCGAGAAATATTTACCTTGGTGGAACACCAATAGGAAAATGGACAAGTTGAAGCTGCCAATAAGGTGATTCTGAATGGGTTAAAGAAAAGATTGAATGAACACCTGGACTCTTGGGTTGATGGGGTATGGTCAGTACTGTGGTCATACCGAACTACAGTGCACTCCACTACCAACGAGATGCCTTTCAGACTTATCTACGATGAAGAGGCGGTAATTCCGGAAAAATTCGAGGATCCAAGCCCAAGAATGCTTTTGGAAACCTCAGTAACTCATGAGAGGTTGGACCTAATTGACAAAGTCAAGAGAATAGCTAATTTAGCAGAGCAAGCTTTGAAGTAAAGGGTGGCCAAGAGGTACAATACAAAAGTCCAACCTAGAATTTTTCAAGCAGGGGATCTTGTTCTAAGGCAAGCCGATGCCGAGGTACTAGGAACACGAGGTAAGCTAGCTCCAACTTGAAAAGAACCATTTAGAGTGAAAGAAGCACTGGAAAAAGGTGCATACAAGTTAGAAACTGTGGAGGCTCCGAAATTCCGAGAAGTTGGAACGCAACCCATTTGAAAATGTATTATTCTTAGGAAATGTTGGAAGTTTTTGGAAAATTTCCTTTATTATTTTTGTTAAGTAGAGTAAGGGAACTCTTTTTCTATGCGACTAGGTTTTTAATAAGTCCTGCCTTGTATTCAATAAAAGGAACTTTCCTTTTGAACTTACACTTCAAATAAATATGTTTTATTTATCTTACAAACTCATGTTATGTTCGGAATGCACTAAATATCCCTTCAGTCATATAAAGTCAAAATCGAACTGAAATTAAAGTTTAAAATAAAACGATCTAAGGAAGAAGGATATATAGCAAGCAGATAAGTTAATCCCAATTATAACGGGAACACATAAAGTTAAATTCCAAAGAAACAACAGGAGAAGGTATTGCAAAAAGTATCACAGTTCTGAACTACCAAGTTTAAAATACTTAGCAAAATGAGTAATAAATTACAAATCATAATGTTGAAATAAATTTTCCATCCACCACCTTCTTAAAGGCATTAACTTTGAAGATGTTCAAGTTGGGAGCCTTGAACTTAATCTAGTCAAGGATGTTTTTCTCGGCATCAAACACACCGACAACAGCTGACTATTCAGCCTTCCTAACCGAAATGTCTAGTTCTTCAATTTTCTTCATCAGCTCGAAAACTTGGTTCTTCAAAGCCCTTGCCCTTGAGTCGAAAGTAGTTTTGGCTTACTTCAAACTTTTTAGCTTGTTCTCAAGGGAAGTTTGCTTACCTTGAAGGTCGGTAACTGAGCTGTTCATCTTTTGAATTTAAGTATTTGCCTCAGCAATCAATTTGTCCTTCGAGAGGATCTCAGAGTGAAGACTCGAGATTTCTACCTCTGCATCTCGAACATAAGTTGCAAAGCACAGGAGCATCCTCTGAACTTGGGGAAGAGAATCCTCCAGAGGCATCTTGGCAAGAATTGCCCTGGTGTCCTCGTCCATAAAATGCTGATCCACAAATTCGGGAGCTCGAAATCCCTTATCTAATACATGCATGAAGGAGGTAGGGGCTGAAGCAGCAGCATCATCTTGTCCAACATTCTTTAGCTTTTTCCTGGCTGGGGAGTTGGTGGGAGAGTCCCCTTCTAAGATATGGACCTCGAGACTTTGCCTTTCCCACCAAGTCACTTCAACCATTCGAGGTTGTAGTTGACAGCTAACAATGGCAGAAGAGGAAACTCGATCATCACCAGCCGTAATTGGAGGTTGGGTTGTCAATCTCTTCTTCATTTCGACAATGGCAGCAAGTCTCCCGACCATATCAACTAGAAAACAAAGCATAAGGCAACCCATAAGATAGAGAAACTAAAGATTCACCAAAGCAAGAAATAAGGATATGAAAGATATGAGTCTTACTAATAGCATTCCGAGTAGCTTGCTCGTTTATGAGGATGTCTCTCAAAACTAGATGACGCTCATTCCACAGCATCATTAATAAATTGATACTAAGGATTCAGATTTTTGGTAAAAAGACATTATAGTTCCAATAAAGATTAAATCTTTTGGTCTTCCAAAGTTAGAAAGAAGGGAGTGGTGCCCTCTACCCCTTCACTCTTAAAGAATTTTTCTTTGAATTCGTGATAGGACTCCTTAAACAAAGTAAAAAAATTTCTATTTAGGATACCTCGGAAAGAGATGAATCCACAACCATAAGACCTAAAAGAAACTATCAAAGTGAAAAAATAAAAAAATACCATAAGGGTAGGTTCAATATTCAGGAATGAGCACAGAAGCTCGAAACCTCGAATAATAGCCAGGAGTTAGGATGGAGTTGCGAGGGAGCACATCCGATATGAGTTAGCACGCTCACTTGGAAGTCGAAAAATGGTAAACGGACCCCAATCCTGGAAAACAAGGTCTCATACATCCACAACCAGTCCGGGGCAGTGCCAACGTGTTCATTAATGCGGCACAAACGTTCCTCGTACCTAAGCACAGTGAAAACATACAAGTTGCTAAGATCCGAATAAACAATAACTTGGGCCTCTCGTAGATTGTCAAATTTTTCTTGCGTAATCATGGTGGGAGTAATCTTAACCTCCTCGGACACCCACGAATAGATGTCCACCTTGAGCTCACTATTCATCCTTTGGATGGGAGCAGGTCGGGGTCTCGGCAGATTCGCAACACTGCCATGTCCTCAGGTCGCGATAATCTTTTTCTTAGCCATCACGAGAAGACCTATATACAGGGACACCACCACTACATCACCATCATTACGTTTTCAAAGAACAAAAAGTCCTAGAGCTATAAATCCTATGACTCACTTAAGTAGGATACAAAACAAGCCTGAAAAGCACAGAAGTTCTGAAAAATGGGGGCAAACAAAAATCATTGATTATTTGGGAAAACTCAAAACAGTGGTGCCCCAGCTACATTAAGTCTAATCAAAAGAAATAAACAAAGGAAAGATGCGAGAAAAACTTCAAACAGCACCAATAAAGATGAATAATGTACAAAAGCTTACAAAGAAGAAGAAACTGCAAAGCAAACATGTAGGACAAAAAAAGACAAAAAATTTCTACTAACCTTAAACGAAGGTATTACGGGCGCTAGTAGAAGAAGCGACGTCAGCAAAGAAGGCAACGGAGAGGGAGACCAAACAAAAGAAGTTCACTGGGAAGAAGGAGAAACTGTTTGCGTTAAGGAAAAACTTTGAAAAATGAAAATGGACAGGTGAAAATAAAAAGTTATTTAATTTCAAACTAATGTTGCATATGAGAGAAAAATTTGAGAGTGGGACTGACGGTTCGTAGAACGAAAAAATTATAACCACCTTAAAATTAAAAGACTTTTGATAAACCCTTCAAAATCCCAAGCTAGAGGCGAGTTCAACTTCCTGAACTCATATGCCCCTGACCAAAAAGTCCAGGTCCAGGAATTCGAGTTGGGAACATTGTTCTAGACAAATGAGAACATAACGGATAAACAATTAGGTCAGAATCGACGTTACGACATAACGCTGAGACTACCATAATGACTGCACCACCAAAGCCTATAACTGTCGAATCTCGACAATAATGACACGACGTAAAAGCATTAGATGCCGGAAAAACGCCAGTCCCACAGGATAGAGTTAAAAGGAAAAAGCAACCAACAGGTAAAGAGACGAAATTTCACACTACCTAATACACTATTGACGTTAGCATCGGAGTATCTTGCAAGTCACCCACCCGGCCTGATTCTATACACGCCGGGTCAGGATCTCCAGTCTTCACCCTTTCGATTTGTAAACTCACTTCTCGTACGAACAATAACATAACAATAATTTTTATAATTAAAATTTGTTATTATAAACCATAATTAATTTTAGAATTATCTAACTAATAAATTAAAATACTAAAATAATAATTTAAATAATAATAATATATAACTTAAAATTTTATTCTTTTAGATTTTATATTTTAAAAAGATTGAATATTTTTTTTGTCAATACAATGAAAGATATGTCACTAAAAAGCTATTTAAAAATTCATCTTCCATACAAATTAGAAGTCGATTATTTATTATATTCATATATAATTGAAAAAGTTCTTTCAATTTATATCATTGCTAAAAAAATAATTTTATGACATGCGATGGTGAGATTTTTTTGAAATATATCTCTAATATTAAAAAAATGTATAAACCTAAATTAATTTATTAATAAATATAATATTATTTAATTATTTTCTATTAAATAATTAAAATAAAATTTTATATATTTATAAATGACTAAAATCAAATATAACAAGCTAATTCAATAACATTGTGAGCTTATGGTTGTAGAGAGTTCAATAGCATTGTGTCCTTGTGATTATGGAGTCAAATTTATTTGTATATTAAGGACAAATAAAATTTATTACTAAGTATTATTTGAGAATTTTCTAAAATTCAATGGATGCCCCCACACTATTATAAGTGCATCCGTTCCTTATTGGAATATCTTTATAAGTTACCCTCTCGACTTAGTTTGTAATTGGTCGAAATAAAGATTTATTGTCTTCTTGTAATTTTGGAAGTTGTACCATGTCTCCAAACATAACTTCTTACATAATTATAACTTCTTACATAATTAAATTTCTGTCGAAATTCTTCTTGTTGATTTTATTTTGCAATTATATATGCAAAACTATAGGACTAGTTTGTTTGTGCACTTGACAAAAAATACTTCTTGAAGTAGAAAATTAATTTATATTGAATATATATTTATGGAAGTATTTTTTATTGAAAACAAAAATAATCAGTTATTTAAATATGACAAATAAATACTTTTTCATTTAAAATTACAATTATGGTTCTTAAAAGGCTATCTTCTGTAACATGGCGTTTTTGAAAAATTAGAAGATATAGTTATCTTATTATATATATTTATTAGTATAAAATAAAAAAATTCGATGAAAAAATTAAAATGACAAATTTGTGTCCTTAAAATAAATTTTTTCTACCAATCTCTCTAAGATAACTCATGTCCCGGAAACATAGTCTTCTGCCAATTCCACCATTTGATTCAAACATCTTTTATGCATAATCACTCTGGAACCACATGCTTTTTATCAAATTAACTTAAGATTTTGTGTTTGATACTATATGGTTATCTTCTTGACTAAATTGAATAGACGATTTGATTTTGGGCACTATATTCCAGGTTTAAGTTTTAGTTTTTGGAGTAATTCAGATTTACATTTCACTCTGATTAGAGGATAAATTCCTGTAGGTTTTTATTAATACTTGTTGCTTGTTTTCCCTCAGACTCGTGAATTTTGAACCAACTATAAAAAAAATTCTCTCTTCAAAACAGAAGCAGGTGTCAACCTCCTTCTGCTCATTTTTAGAACAAATAATGACTAAAAAATAAAACAAGTGATTATTTAAAAAAATACTTGTTTTATTCTAAAGCGCAAACAAACTAACCCAAAAATTTAATTCCAATTGTGCCAATGCCTTTATCGAGGCAGACTTCTAATAATATAATATTAAAAGAATTATATTATATAATTAAATGAAATTTATGTATAATTATTTTTATATAAAATTAATATTTAAAATTTTTAAATTATTTGATAAGTTTATTATATTATTATTTAATATTTTTCAATTATTAACTTTACATAAAAATAACTCCATTAAAATATTACCGGTATAATTAACAGTTTTGTAGTTATTAATGTTAGCAGTTTTGTTATATGCTTTTATAATAATAATATAATAGATCTACTGAAGTCCTTATATTGTTGTTTTATGCTTTATACTAAATAATCTTAGCTTGAACTTTCCCCAAATTTCATGCTTAAAACCTGTGTCCTATAGCGAAGGATAGGAATGTTAATTTGACTCTTAGCGTACTTTATTGGGATCGTGAGGTAGGTAAGAATTGATATTTTGATAAAGTCGCTACAAGTTTTTTTTTTAAATAATTAGAAAATAAAAAAAAAATAATTAAACAAAAAAAAAATTTCTAAAGGGTTAAGAAGGTGCACGACATTTTCTTTAGATACTTCTTTCAATTTTTTTTTAAATATTAAAAATTTTACATGCTGTAAATATAATTTTATCGTCATTTTTGTTATTCTGTCTGTCACTGTATTTGTATCTCTCAATATCAAACATAAATTAATGTGTCACTTCTAAATCATAATGTCTCTGACTTTAAACACCAAAAGATCTACACAAACAACATTATCATAGAAATTGGTAATAAGATTGAAAATCTCTAGACAATCCGTTTTACAAATCACATCTCTTTGCCTCAAGTTCTAGGCTAACAGAATATTTCTCCAAATAGCAAACAACTCTCCTTAAAAAATATACTTGCTCTCAATAGTTCTCAAACAACCTCTTTGCCAAAATTCCTTTCAGTCTCTGCTAACACAGGCAAAACCAATCCAATCATCAGAACCTAAATAACTAGTATCACAATTGATTTTAAAAGTACTCATCGAAAGAGGAATCCAAGAGCAACTCATCGTAGAAGGAATAGATACTCGCTAAAAAGCTCATTTTTCAAGGCTAAAGTCATACTAGCCACTTTAAAAGGAGGCCAAGGCTCATGGTTATTAAATATCTCATTATTCCTAACTCTCCAAATTCATTAAAGACTAGAAAAGAATCTAAAGAAATGCTCTTTGCCATGGGACAAGAAATCATTCTTCAAATTCAGAGGATGACAAAAAATTTCTAAAATCTGTCAAACAAGCTGAGCTTTGGACAATCCTGAATACAATGAAAAACAGTTTCCTGGCAAGTTAGGCAATTGAGGCAACTATCTGAAGGTGACATACCTTTCCTGAAATGAAAAACAGCAGTGGACAATGCTGCTCACAGACAAAGCCAAGACAAGAATTTAATCTTTTCTGGAACAATCTGATGCCAAAGCTAAAGCCAATTCCCTCTCTCTTTCTAGCTAAACATCTTTCATGCAAAGCTATAAGTAGCCAGTGCGAACATTATAAACCTTAGTCCCCCTCCAGGTCCAAGTCCAGCCAATCATAGAATCTGCTTGAACATCCGGGTTGTAGAAGAGAATTTTGAGGAGAATAAACATTCTCAAGGTGCCATCCTCCAGTCGATCAAAGATCTTAAATTCGAAGATCCAAATTAGAAATGTGAATTAATCCAACTCATTAATAAGCGGCCCATCTTTCTTTCATTTAGAAAAGCAAAAATTCTTATTCAAATCTCCAATGCACCAATTAAAACCATTTTTTAGAATATCCCAAGTTCTATACAGACTCCTCCAAACATAAGATCTGATATCTCTAGAACGGCTAAAATCGTCACCCAAAGAAGATCGATATTTATCAGCCAACAGTTGAATCTAAAGCTTATGAGAATGATGAAAGAATTGTCAAACTAGCTTCCTAAGAAGAGCAATATTAGCACAAAACGGGTCCTTAATTCCCAGACCACTAAACTTTTTTGGGATGACCAACACCTTCCAACTAATAAGATTTAGCCCCCAACCATCAACTTGACCTTTTCAAAGAAAATTTCTCGTCGCAGTTGCTATAGAATTTGTTATCCCTTTGAAAAAGAGAGAGACTTGCATACGGTAAATAGGAATAGCAGAATTTGTTATCCCTTTCAGAGCATTTCTGTCCTGTTGAGTAATCGCCATTTCCAGCTAACCAACCTTCCTCTGATCTTATCCAAAACCTCATTGAAAGATGCTCGGGTAACCCTAGATAGGCTAAGAGTAACTTCGAGATATTTTTTCAAGTTCTGGACAAATCTAATAGAGGACACCTAGTAAAGATTTCTTTTTTGTCGTGAAAATATTATGGGAACACAACACCTTAGATTTATCTATATTAATCTTTATTCCAGAAGCTTTATAAAAACTCTCCAAAGCTGCCATCACATTTTGAACTTATCATTTCTCTGCTTTATAGAAAAGAAGCAAATCATCGACGAATATCAAATGAAAAATTCTGGGACCCCCTCTAGAAATAACAACCGGCTTTAATCGCACCAAATCAACTTGATGATTAATCAAGCATAAAAATCTCTCCATGCATAACACAAAAAGATATAGTGACATAGGATCTCCTTGCCGAAGACCCTTGCTAGGAGTAAAACTATCTAATTTATCATTATTCCAAAAAATAGATAATGAAGATGAAGTGACACAGCTCATAATCAGGTTGACCGTAGGAATAGGGAAATCAAATTTCATGAGGGTTTGATTTAGAAACCTGCAATCAACTCTATCATAAGTTTTCTCCAATTCAATCTTAAACACTAGAGTTCCTTTCTTCAATTTAGTCTTTTTCATGAAATGAAGAACCTCTTGCACTATAATAATATTGTCCAATGCTCTACTTCCTGAAATAAACCTTCTTTAGAGATGGACAACAATATCTGTCAGACGAGGGCAGAGTCTGTTGACCAGAACTTTAGTAATGACCTAATAGACTACATTACAGAGACTGATCGGTCTAAATTCCTTCATCGGTACCAGCGAATCCACCTTGAAAATTAGAACCAGAAGAGTCTCCATCATCTTTGGATCAATAGCACCCCCAGAAAAAGCTTTCCTAACCATATTCCAAACATTAGAACTAATAATTTTTTGGTATTCCTTGAAGAAGTAAGCTTGGAATCCATCCGAACCCGGAGCCTTAAAAGAGTTCATGTCAAAAACAGCTGCCGTAACATCCTCTATAGTAACAGGCGCAGTAAGACTACAACAGACTTCCTCATTCGAAGAAGAAAGTGAAATTTCATCCAGACACCCAAAATCAACATCTTTTGACTGACAAAATAAGTTCTTGTAGAAAGATTCAGCTTTTCTGCTAAAAGCCTCTGGGTCCGTCTCCCACATGCCATCTTTAAGAAAAATACCACGAATTTTATTTATCTTCCATCTCACAAGGGTCTAAACATAGAAGAAGTTAGTATTTCTGTCTGCGAATTTTACCTACTATTCTTTGAATTTTTAAAATAAAAAAAAAAATTTCCTTACACAAGAGTGTTATTATAATGCTTAATTATCTGTTATTCCTTTTGATGCATGAGAGAGTCTTTCTTCTCCTCCAAACACTTCTTAATATAGTTAATTTGATGCTCTAGCTAGCTAGTTCATATTTTCTAACAAAGATGTTATCAAAAGACTATAAAATTAATTTGATGCACTATCCACTAACATTGTCACCATGGCAATCATCCAGGTCCTTCCCAATGCCATTCAAAACCCTTTCCACTTCTTATGCCCCCATTCTTTTATAAGTGCAAGTGATCGAACCAACTCTTTCCATTATTTATTTCTATTGTGTTGGCATTGAATTCAGTTTATGAAAGCATTTGCGCTTTGGGGGAATACTTGTCCATGCCATTCTTTCATCTTCGAGGGTGCGGTCGTTGGAGAAGATAGGCTTCCGTCCGTGAGGGCATGGAGATTGCAAATTATGTGCAAAATTTACAAAATTAGAAAGATGAAACGAAAATGAATTCATAAATAACAATTTATATAAAAATATGCTCATTTTATAATTAAAATAGTTATAAACAGACCAAGGTATAAATGACAACTGATACTCTAATTTACTCTCAAAATTTATTGAAGATCCCCTAACAAGTCATCACACACACACAGTAAATTATAAAAATGATATTTAAAAGATTATGTATATTACTGATAAAAATAATTCCAAAAAATATATAATAAATAAAATTTTAAATAATTTTAAAATATGATAAAAATACTAAAAAATTATATGTCTGTAAAGTGAAAAACTCTTTTATAGTTTTATATTTGACAATCAATTTGTGTATCTTATTCGAAATTTCGCAAAAAAAATTGAATAATTATTTATAATGTGCAAAAAAAATTAGAACAAAATTCAATTACTAATTTTTTTTATTTCTTTTAAACATGTTCATTCACAAAAAAAAATTAAAGAATTCACTTGTTATAAAATTATCAAATTTTAAAGATAATTTTTTTAATTATATTTATAAAAATTTGTATCAAAATTTATTTTAATTTTTTTAGAATATATTTAATATTTTATTTATTGTCATATTTTTAAATTTTTTGTGAGTTTATTATCATTCATGTATGTCTTTTTTTTTTCTGTAACATGAATTTTGAGTACTATTTTGATAATTTAACACACACACACACACACACACACACACACACACACACACACACACACACACACACACACACACACACACACACACACACACACACACACACACACACACACACACACACACACACACACACACACACACATATATATATATATATATATATATATATATATATAAAACTACCTATAATTAAACCATGTCGTATCTTGCACCAAAAAGATATTTCTAACATTATTGCACTTTTGATTCTTTAAAAGATATAAAGTAAATATTCTTGGATATTGATTTCACGGTTTTATTGAATATATTAAATGTCACATAACATGCATGCTTTTATGATAGAGCTACTAGCATAATGTATACACTTTATCTGAGTTTCTATTCTATCTTAATCTATACTTTTACTATTTTACATGTCTTAATGATTTGGTCTAAAGTGTTAATATTCTATTTCTGGATTTCTTAGTGGTAATCCTCGAAGTATAATCTCATTAGAATAAATAACAAGGTGGCCAATCCGCTAATGTCTTTCTAAATCTCATGCTTATATATGCATCAAACAACTCTCTAATTAAAGTGATAAAACGAAACTAAAACTTAAAAAGTACGAAATATTATTGGTGACTGGATTCTACGATAAACCCTGCATTTGGAGATTACTAAAGAGGAGATTGGACATAAACAAATGTGATGTGAAAAACGGTTATTTCAGTAACTTGGTTGAAAACCTTGGATGTAAGATTAGTCATATATATAGTACCCTGTAGTTTGATGTTATCATTGATCACAGGGTAGCCCACATAGATCGGATCCATTTATTTACAGATCTGAAATTCCTTCACCCTTCAACTTCATATTTATTATTTATTATTTATTACTAATAATAAAGAAAATTGAATATAATCATTTAGGCATCGAGTCAAGAACTGATGATGATGATTTAACCCCCTCCCACACACACACGTGTAGTAGAACTGCATATATGTTTTGTATGGATAAAGCTTTTTTAAGGTAAAAAGATCAGTAAAATAATATAATACTTTAATAATTTAGTGGGGCTTGTAAGTGATAAAAATTTTAAATTTAAAGATAATTAAAACAATACTTTACCATTTTATAACCTCCTTATTTTAGAGGTTTTTTTTCTTTTTTTTTTTATATAGGCTTCAAATGAGTGTAATTAAAGAATTAATTATTTTTAATTAATTGCCATTAGTTATTTGAAAATTATTTTTTTATCATAAATTTTTAATCTTAAATTTTAAACTTTAAATTTAAAATTTTAAACTCTAAATTTTAAATCTTTAAATAAATAAAAATTAAAAAAATAATTTTATAAAAAATAACTAATATATGACAACTAATTAAAAATTACTTCCCTGTATTTATTCATTTGAAACTAGGAGATTTTTTTATTTAAATTATTTAAATATAATATTTATACAAAAATGTAATCTGTAATATATTTATATATTTGTGTGTATCTTACACATTTTGGGTACAGAATAATCAAAACCAACAAAAGCACAATTTGAATATTCTGTACTTGAGATAGAGTCACAAGTAATTTTTTAACAAACAAGCAAATTTTTAGCATTGTATTGAAGATACAACTATAATCAATATAAAGGCATATGTTGTGGTCGTGCCGGAGTGGTTATCGGGCATGACTAGAAATCATGTGGGCTTTGCCCGCGCAGATTCGAATCCTGCCGACCACGTTTTTTAATGAGTTTTGCTATTTCGAAAAGTTTGATTCTTAAACTGATGAAGAACTGCACATGGCATAATGAGTTTTGCGTTGCTTATGTTGTATGATATGAATTGCTCTGTTAAGTAGTTTCTCTAGTAGCTTACTATACATTTCTCTCTGTGACAAAATCAACAAAAGCACAATTTGAACACTCTATATTCAAAATACAAAAAATTTAAAAGTTCATGCATAAACTGGGTGTACTATATTCGAGATATAGTCGCAAGCAATTTTTTAACACTATATTCGAGATACAACTATAATCAATATGAAAGCATTATATCCGGAATAAATGCTTAAATCAATAGAGATCTCTGCACTCTATATAATAACAAAAAATACCTATATAAGTAACTTCTTGACTTCACCATATTCATCACACTACATCCATCTTAAATTCTATCTATTCTTCCTTTTCATTTCCCCCCAAAAAAGGCTAGTAATAAATTTTTTTAGTAGTTTATCCCAATAGAATCATTAGAAATGGTGACGAGAGAGTAATATTTGAGTGCAATTCACCTGTGATGCTGTGCATTTTTCATATTGATTCTCTAGATTCGCTTAAGAATGTCATCTTGAGCAATGTGTAAAACCTAAAAAAATGATAAAGAATTAATTAATAAATTAATATGAACAAAAAAGATTAAGAAATTAGAATTCATAATTTGGAGAAGTAAAAATATTTAGAATACAAATTAAAACACTAATCTCAAATATTTTAGCCCAAAGTTAAATTAACGGACTAAAATGATTGAATCGGGCCTCACTAAGGGGAAGAAACCGTAATATTCATTACCACCTTCATTTGTTCATAACTTTTGATTCAGAGTTCTGATTGACGAGCCGTTTGTGGCTACGCGTTCATCTTGAAATCCTCTTCAGTTCTATTTAAACAAAGTGGTTAGAAACTTTAAATTTCTTTCCCAATTTTTTATCTTTTTCAATTTTGTGTTTTTGGTTTGAGTAGTGAGAAAATCTCAAAATTTTGATATTTAGGGGAGGCTCAATCATGAGTTCTAGTGGGGTTTTAACCCAAGGCTATGAGGAATAAGGTAAGAGAACTTTTTTCCATTGTTTGTCCAAGTTTGAGTTATAAACTTAGTATGAATTATGTGAAATCTTGTGATTAGATGGAATAGAGCTTGTTTGGATCATTTTGGAGTGAAGCTGAGCTAGCCCAGTGAGATTTTAGTGTGGAATTGACTCAAAGATCGTTTTGGTATGAAGTTGGTAGAGCTTGAACTGGTGGACTTTGGAAACTTCCGGAGAAGAGTTTTCGAGGTTGACACTGCTGTCAACGAAGGTACGGGTCTTGATTCGGATAGACATTGTGTAAAGTTATGTGAAAAAATTTAGGGTAATTATCCTTAAGTAGGATTGAACAAAATTGGTTGATGTTGTGTTAATTGGTTGTAATTTATGAATTGAGTGGTTATTGAGTGGTATACATGTATCTATGAATGAGTTAATTGAATATGAGTTGTGATATGTTTGATTATGATGTTAATTGGTATGAAAAATTAGGCTAGAGACCGAAATAGGGTGAGATATCCCCTATATGGTAATTCCTAGTAAGTGGTGTATTTGTTATGAGTGTATTGTTGTTTGGATTAATGAGAAATTGGTCATATGAATGGATTGTTGGTTGATTATTGATGAAAAACTTTAGAAATGATTGGTGGATTGAAATTGTTTATCAGGTGTTGAATGGTGAGAAAATGGTGAATGAGTGTTAAGAATGCCTAGTAAAGATTTTGGTATGATTTGGAATTGAATTGATGGGAAATTGGTGAAAATGAGCTTTGGTATAAATTTGGTAAAAACCAGTTTTTGACCAACTTCGATGCGCCATAACTTGGTGCTTGAAGCTTGGATTCGTATGAAACTTATCTTAAATTGAAGCTAATAAAAAGAACTTAAAAATGGTTTAAGAACGGAAGAAATCGAAATTTTAGAGAGAAAGTTATGAACAATTAAAAATCAGTAATATGAATTGAATTATGAAATTATGCAGAAAACCAGAATTTCTGGTATGTGTGCCCACGGAGACAATGGTGTGCACGCACTAGTCAGGGAGCCTATAAATGTTCGTGCGTACACATAGAAGGCATGCGTACGCACGAGCTGGGAAAGCCTTTCTAATTTGTGTGTACACACAAGGGTGATGCGTACGCACAAGCCCTGTTTTCTCAATAAAATTCTATTTTTGACTGTTTGGATTTTTTTGTCAAGCTTGTAACCTTCTATAAACTCCGATTAAGGTCCGATACCTAGTTTTTGGGCTCTAGAATGAGTGTGAGTATATACGGAATGAATTAAAGTGAATTGTTCCCGAATAAACGCTTGGTTAAACTAAATGACATGGTTGCAGAGATGGTCATTCGTCCTACCCACAGTGAGGATGGTGGTATTATCATGCTCACGAGTTAATAAATTTGGCAATTGATAAAAGAATTAGGGTTAATGAGTTTAATTGTGATAAATTTATAACGAATTAGGGTTAACGAACATATTAACTTATGAAACAACTTAAGAAGATGATAATGATGAATTATGGTCTGAATGACCAGATTGGTGAGAAAGGTGACATTGTCCTGCTCACGAGATAAATAAATTAAAAAAGTGATAAAGAAAGGGAGATTTATGAATCTAATAACTCATGAAATTACTTAAGAACACTGGTAATGATCGATTAGGTCCTGAAGGGATGTTCATGGCAAGGTCAGGGTGATATCCTACTTGCGTATTGATTGGTTATTACATTGGCACCTACACCGGATAAGGACGGAGGTTAATCCTGCTTGTTCCGTGGTTGCAGTGTAGTTGTGGTAACGGAGGTTTTATCCCTCCCGCAGTGAGAACGGTAGTATTGTCCCGCTCACGAGATGAAGGAATTAGTAAATTAAATGAGAATGGGGTTTAAAGACTTAATGATTTTTAAAAGATCAAAGACTTTACTGTGAACTGATGTTTACTCGTGGCAAGGACAGTGGTGAATCCTCTTTGCACACTAAGATGAGTTATATCAGGGTAAGTACGGTGGTTAATCCTACTTATTCAAGGTACCCAATAAGGATGGTTAGTTAATTCCGCTTACTCGTGGTCTAATGTGATAGGCAAGGATGGTATTTAATCCCGCTTGCGTATTTCAGGCAGGACGGTTGGTGAATCCCACTTACTCGAGTCAGGTCTGACAATATAACCGACGCATGAGCTCATGGCCAGTAGGGTAGGCATGCATCATTTCTATTTGTGTGTATTGATTGGGTGTACATATTGTATTTGACCTTCCTTCTTGATTAATTGTATCTATATGCTAATTGATCTAATTGCTTTATCTGTTCTCTCTACTTGTGTATTCTTTTTATTGATTTGTATGTGTTTGAACAACTGAGATGTCGCTTATGCTGCCGATAGTAACGCCAAGAATTGTTCTTGATGAGATGTTAATGATTTAATGATTGGATGATGAAAATGAGTATCGATTGAGAATTTGAACTCCTTAGGTAGATGCAAGGGTTATGATTCGTTCCATTTGCTTTAGGTTGAGAAATTGAGAATATTAGTATAACTGATGACTTGTATTAAGTTGTTGATATTTGCTAACATTGTTGAGACTAATGATGATAATTGACACTACTGACACTGAATGTTGTTAATAATCATTGTTAGAGGCTAATAAAATCGGAATGGCTTAATGCTGAAAAATGAACAATAATGATATTGAGAGAAATAACTTAGTATTAGAAAGAATTGAGATTTGAGATAGTTAACAATGGCTGAGACTTAGTAACTTAATCCTGTTTGGATTAGAAAGAACCCTAGGCTTGAACTTTGGAACGATTTGAGTATAGGATTACCTAGCAGGTTCATATCTTTTTACATTATCTCTATTCGGAATTATTATCCTACTGGGAACCTTTTGGTTCTCACCCGTTATCAGATTTTTGTTTTCAAATACAGAATATGACACACCTCGTTGAGCATGTCGAACTCTTTAGAAAGCGAAGACTTTACTTTTGGGTTTATTTATATCTGCTCTATGTAGTACTTTTTTTCCACTTTTGTATATGTAGTTAAATATCCCTCTTAGAGATTTGAATCATGGAGAAGCAAGATGTATTGTATGATCTTTGAGTTGTATTATGTTCTAGCTGGCCTTTCTTCGCAGGTTGAGACTAGTACTTTATGTATGTTACTTATGGATTTTATATATATATCTTTTGTTCGGCATGTCGATGTTTGTTATCTTCGACGTTTTCGAGTGCTATACAACTTTTGTTCTGTCATATTTTCTTCACAAACTCCTAGATATATTATTATTCTTCATATATTATGTACCTTTTGAGTTTTAGAGGTTATAATGCCTCGCCGTCTCTGATTTACGGCTATAACGTAAGACTTGATGTGGTAGGGTGTTACAACATGGGAGGAATCGGTTCGAAAGAAGTTGGTCGAGTAGCATACATATTTCTATCAATGATCCCTAGTAGAGGTTTTACTAATAGGACGGTTTCGGCCAATAAACACGTCAGTATAATGTTTGATGTGCACGGTAGACAGATACTATGTGTCCACTTTTTTATTACGCACGTATATCGAGTACACAGTATCTAGTTACCGTATTTTAAGTGTATCGCAATAGCATTCAGATTGTGTTTCATTACGTTGTTTCATATCTAGAGTACAGTATACCTAAAATGTGTGTTTAACTCACTACAATAAATTCGAGTTGAGACGATCCTTAAAATCCGTTGCCTATAATAAAAAAAAAAGTGATACCTTTTACCAAAAGCAATACTTTCCAACGAAACAAAATGTTTTTTGGGGAATTAAATATACAACCGTTACATTGATTTAAGACACTGTACTTAAAATATGAAGTCTTTTGCATATACCTAAATATACTTCATATTACACATTTTCGTTAATATTATATTTAAATCATTTAAATAAAAAATCCTAAAACTGGGTGACTTTTGTACATGTATCCTTACTATCAATATTAATGTAGGGTTCTAAGTGTCATATAATACGACCAAAAAAAAAAAAAACTCTGGATATAATTGCTTTTGCAGAATGTCATGGTAAATCTATCTTGTACAATTTATATATAATATATATATATATATATATATATATATATATATATATATATATATATATATATATGAGCAAATTTAATAAGGAAATAATAATTAAAATACTTGTAGGTACTGTTGTATATATTTTGGGATAATGAGCAAGTTGGCTATATTATATATGCATTCCAGTAGGCATCAACATACAACACCATCTCTGCACTTATCATAGTTGTTATCAACGGTAATTAAGGGTGGTCCAAGCTAAGCTTCTAACAATTTTGGATAAAACACAATATTACATTGCAAAATTAAGTTGACGGCAAATATCCCAGCCACACACTTGTAACCTTTTTTTTTTTTTTTTGACATTCGGATAAAATTCTTCTATCATCACCAGGTGTGTTGTCTCGAATTTTTGTCCCATCATTTATTATTCAGGAAAAATAAAAAAGATTCATCCTCACTCCTATTTCCGCATTTCTTCTTTTTCTTTATAATAAATAAATAAATTAGGTCCAAATGAATAATAACGGGACCATTATAATAAATCACCCGTTGTAATCACATTGCTGTTGAACAAGTTACGTGTACTCAAGGATCTAACCATGGAATTAAAAAAAAAAAAAATTATATATGGAGGACATTAATTTTGCGAATATCGTAAGGGGTTATCCCATAATAGATGAATTAGACAAATAGCTAACATGGTATATGTTTTTGTTGCGTTGCGCATTATATATATAAAACTCAAAATTGGTGTATCTTATCGTTCAATATTTGCGAAGAAATCAAAACTCTTTGATGATCACATTGACATACATGCATGCATGTGATGTGCCCTTTAGGCCAAACTCTATGGTATGTAGCAGATGATGGGCTATCTTGCATTGGACATTGATGTTCTACCTAATAATCATTGCATTCATGTTCACTTGTTCATCACTAGCCATATATATATTCTATTGTAGGGTTCTAGTGAATGTGCAAAAATCTATACTTCGTGATTTCATAGATTTTTTCATAGATTTACTAAGATATTATTCAAGCCTACATTCTATTTCTTGTGGCCTTTACCACACATATATATATGATGAAGCCGACTCAACCAACTATAGTTAATTCAATGTTGGGTAGTAAGGTATATATTTATTCTATTAAAAATAGATATATAATTGTACAATAATATTTAACAGATGAAAAAAGTCAAAATAATGAACAGAGATGGATAATTAATTTGATATTTGATTTGCAGGGGAAAAAAAAAGAATAAGTAACTAGTAGATGAAAAATGATGATTAATTCTTTTGAGAGAGAAATTTAAATATCTTCGTAATAATTTAACAAAAAAAATATTACATTTTTTAATTTATAATGTTAAAATATATTTTTATTCAATATTAAGAAAATGTTTTTTTATTATTATTTTGGATAACAGCTAGCATATGTTCGAGTGTGTTTGTTTTAGTGAGTGAGGATTTGTTTTTTATTTGAAGTAGTGATAATTAAAAAACTAATAAATAATTAGTCAATTTTAGCAATGTAAAAAAACAATTTTTTCATTTACATTTTTTAAAAATTATTTATTTATCTATTTTTTTCTTTCCTTCTATCACTATAATTATTATTAGTCTTTTTTCTAGTTTTCGACGACTACCAATAATTATTGTCGCTCTATATTCTAAAAATTAAATTATAAATTTTAATTAAATTTTTTATTCTAACTTATTTTAAATTAATTTTATTTTATTTGAATTTTAAAAATGTTTTGTTTTAGTTTTAGATTTTTTTAATTTTTTATTCTAAAATCTAAACGATGAATATTGATGGGGAGATGGTGGTTTCCAAGTTTTTATTTTTATTTTTTTATTATGTGGATGGTCGGTGTGAAGTTGTGGTAATTTACAATGCATGCCACCCAATGAGCCAAGTGTTGAGCAATAAAACGCGTGTCGTTTTGCTGATCGTACGACAATGCGAGCAAAAAGTGCTGTCAAGTCCCATCAAGGCATCAACCTTCAGCTATTTTCTTTTCATTCATGGGTCCCACTTTTCCTTCATCCAACGGTTCGGATTCATTCTCTCCCATGGATTGCCCAGATTCCACCCCTGCTTACGTCACTCTACTACTTCTCATTCAAAATCAAACCCAACCCATACACTTAAACATAGTAATAGTGATGATTATATTAGCACGTTAATCATTATTAGAAACCCAAGTACTAGATGTAACAATTATTGCGACACGCTAATCATTAGTTTGACTTTGACGCCCTCACATATGAGTTTAATCACTTAAAATCACATAAATTGCTGTGGACAGTTAATAATTTGAACGGTTAGGTTAAATTAAAGTTCTTTAAAATTATATATGGTCTAATGTTGTTCTTGAATTATGAGGAACTTTAATATGATCATATGATCATATTCCTAGGTTACTACAATTAGTCATCATCCTAAGCAGTAGTCATGGATTGGGTGTACCTAACAATAAGGATCGAAAGAAAGACCATAAAAAAATCTATTTACTAAGAATAGTTCCATCAAATATTCTGTATATAAGGATGAATTTAATTTTAATGTACTGTTAATATAAAATAATTTTATATGTATATTTAATTATATAATAATATATTAATAAAAATAATTATTTTTTATATTAATTATGTAAATAATTATTTAAAAGAATAAATATAATTATATAATTATATAAAATATTGTCAATAAATTAAAATTAAATTTATATAAAAATTAATAATTAAATTAATTATATATTATTTTATATCATCTATTTTGTATTTTAATAAATATTTCATACAAGTAATTAATGTAATAATTGATTTTTAGTGTATATTTAATATGTTTATAATTCAACCTGCCATATGCAATAATTCTATATGCAATATATTCTTCTTTAGCTATCAATTAATTATTATTTGTTTGCTTCTTAAAGTACGTTTTTTCCATCTTTTGTAAGTTCTTTCGTATACTTCCACACGCCAAAAATAAATAGTTGAATGCTGTTTTACACTGTAATCTTTTAATAATTGGATATAGCAATTAATTATTGATTATCTAAGTATATATAAATAAGGTGAAATTAAAATGAAATTCTAGTTGGGTTAACATTTTGTTAGTTATGTTTAATATTTTTATTTATATTTAAAATTTCTGAATAAGATAATAAAATTGAAAGTGTATTGTTATTACTTTCTTTAGAAAAAAATAGCAATGTGAAAGTTGTATGTATAGTTAATTTTTGAAATGAAAATAATTTTATAAACGAAATGAGCCATAATAATTTCTCTAAAATCAAACCCTTTATTAGTGGCTACCTAATTTCCCACTTAATTGTCCCTTCGTAATTATATCTCGACAGTAATAATAGTAAATGAAATTTCAAACAATTATATTTACACAACAATATTTCATACTTCTCACAAATTCTAATCATAATTATATTTTACTTTTCTCTTTCACTCCTCTTATTCATTACTGCCTTAAATTAAGTTCGTGAAAATATCGCATAAAATTTTTCCATGAAAAATAATATAACCATAATAGTTACAAACAATATTAAACAATATTCTGATAAATATATCTTACACTACAATAAAGTTATACAATAATAGTTTTTTTTCTTAATAAAATCACAAATTTCTGGGCTTTATTACTAAGCCCAATTAATCTGATTGGATCTCTGTTGATCCATGTTTAAGAACTTTTATTAAGAGATCAACACATTAATTGATCACATTTACAAGTGTTAGACTTAAATGGGGATGAGAATGAGATCAAACCTCACATCTAACTGAAAAATGAAAAAAAAAAACATCCATCATCTTAATCAAATCTCATATTTATATTTTTGAGTTATTTGCTATCTCTGATAAAGATATCAAATTTATTTGAACGGTTGCAAAATAATATTTAGAAACTAGTCGTTTCATTTTAGTTCCAAAATGGAAGTGTGTATTATAAAATAGAATTTTCTTTAAAGAGTTAATTGACTAAAAATCTAAAGTACTATATTATTTATTATTATTTATATTTGAAAGAAGGATCCGAGGGCAGCTTTAGTTAAAAGCATTAAGGCGCATTTGGATTTGGATAGGTTCATAAATAATTTTTTTTAATTTTTAATTTATAAAAATATATAGTATTAATATTTGGTATAATTTTTAAAATAAAATTATAATTTTTTAAAAAGTTATTTTGGTACTTAAAGAGAAGTTAAAAAAATGACTTCTCTCATAATAAAATTTTTTTATCATTTTTTTCTTAAAATAAATACTTTTAAAATTAAAAAACAAAACACAAATAACTTATTTATAAGTTACTTTTAATATAAGCATTTATTATTTAAGCTATTTCTTCAAAAGTAACTTAATTAAATTGTTTACTCAAATTAGACCTTAATCTTAATAAAATTTTTTTTTCGATTATTAATTTTTATTTTTACGAGACTAATTAATTTTTTATTAATATTTTTTATTATTAACACAGAAACTATCAGTCTCATAAAAAAATTAAAAATTTAAAAAATATTTTTTTATTTAAAAATTTCGTAATCTCTTGAAAAAAAATGATCAAGAAGCGAATTGGTATTCACTCTTTTTATTTTTGTTTCCCTCCTTGAGTGTCTGAAAGGTGATATAAATAATGATAAAGCAAAAATGCAAAACTGTGAAGCCAAGCCTTCTTCATTCTCTCAATAATCTCAAAAAAAAAGGAAACAAAAATAATCTGACTCAGAATACACACCCCCTTCTCTCTCTTTCTTTCTCTGTTCTGCTGCTTCAAACTTCAAAGACCGAAAAAAGGAACACTCCCAAGAAAAATAGTGGCGGTTCTGTCTTCATTCACCCAAGAAGCTGCACACTGAAAACACCATTTTTCCATTTGGAGCAACAACGCCACCACCTCTAACTGCTGCTCATTTTTTCTACACTGGAAAAGAAAAAGAACAAATAAGAACCGACCCGAGCTTCTTTTTTTTCAAAGAAGGAGACGCGAGCACACTGTTATCTTGTCTCCTCCATGAGAAAAAAAAGGAACCAAGTGCCTACCTTTGTAGCAGTAGCCGTTTTTCAGTTACAAGGTTGTTTTAGTTTCTCAAGTCCATTTGCTCCTTTTTCTTCTGAGTTTGGTTCTTGCTGAGATCCGGTGCCTTCTTGGATTCGTTCTCTCTTGTAGCTGAGATCTGTTTGGTTTCGGAGTTCCTGAGGTTGTTTGGTTTTTGAGCTTGTTGCCGAATTTGGAGCCGTGGAAGATACTAGTGGTGCTGGTTAGTTGCTTTTGGAGCTGGAAAAATACGTTTGTATGATGAAGTGTTTGGTTCAAGATTGGAACTTTGGGTGGTGGGGATTGAGTAGGATTGGAAGGGAATGAAGAGTGAAAGTAAAAAAGTTATCTTTTGCAGTGAAACTGGTTTTGGTTGAAGGGTTGGAAGTGTGGGAATCTTTTGGGTCTACTTAGCATTTCTCGTTAATGGCTGAGGCAATTCATTGTCTGGTTGTTCAGTTTTTGTTCAGATTTGGAATGAGTTTTGGTTGGTGAAAGGGGAGATTAAGGTAAGAAGAATGAGATTTTGCAGCGGGAAGGGAGAGAAGAAAAGGATTTTTCTGTGGTCTGAGGTTCTTCTTGTGAGGATTTTGCTCCTACTTAATTGGTCTACTTAAAGAGCTTTTGTTTTTAGTTTATCGACTGTGAGGGATTGGCTTGGTTTTTTCTAGTTTTGAAATTTTGCTGAAAATGAAGCTTTCTTCAGCTGATTTTTGTCCTCCACCCCAGGAAGGTATGTTATGTATACACTCTTGTTTGCATATTCTTCTTCCTTGTTCATCTCCCTTTCTATTCTCCACTCTGTTTTGGAGCTAGTTATTGTTGCATCCCAGTGTTAAGGGGTGAAAATGCTATTCTCTTTTAGATCTTGATGGACTTTGGTTGCTGAGAATCTTGTTTCTCTAACGTGATTTGGTTTGATTTGCTCAGCGCCAAGCCTTTTGTTGTTTATTAAGATCATGGTTTTGCTAATGAATATACCAAAATCAGTTAGTGCTCTTGACGAATTTAGGTGGCAGTTATGAACATTCTGTTGGATATTCATGGCATTGTGATGGTTGTTCTTTGCAGGAGAAAAGCGCGTTTTGGATTCAGAACTTTGGCATGCATGTGCTGGTCCCCTTGTTTCTTTACCAATTGTTGGAAGCCGAGTTGTGTACTTTCCACAAGGTCACAGTGAACAGGTGAGAAAGATTGTGATGTTGGAAGTTATATGCCTAAGTTCTTTTAGTTTATGTCTAAATTCTAAACTATAAAGTAATAATAAGAATCCTAAGTTTTAGATGCTAGTTTGTTTGATTACTTGCACTTGATGAGTTACATGCATGCATGTATTCTAACTTCTAATTAAGCATTTTTCTTTTCCCTTTGCTTTAGGTTGCTGTATCAACCAACAGGGAAGTGGATGCCCAAATTCCTAACTATCCAAGCTTGCCTCCCCAACTCATCTGTCAACTTCATAATGTGACTATGCATGTAAAGCTCTTGTTTATTTACTTAGTTTATTTTTCATTTCAATATGAAAGTCACGTAAGGCTTGTTTGCTTCTGATTCATCTTTTAAAATTCTGCTTTTCTAATTTTTCTTTATTTTATGAATTCAGGCTGATATTGAGACAGATGAAGTATATGCACAAATGACCTTGCAACCTCTGAATCCTGTATGATTGATTCCCTTGATAACTGATTTTGTAGAGTTTATAGTTATAATTCTTACTTTGACATTGTACTATGACCTCGTTGCAGCAAGAGCAAAAGGAGGCATACCTTCCAGCAGAGTTGGGCACTCCAAGTAAACAGCCTACAAACTACTTTTGCAAAACTTTGACAGCCAGTGACACAAGCACGCATGGAGGGTTCTCTGTTCCTCGCCGTGCAGCTGAAAAAGTGTTTCCTCCTTTGGTAAACATTTATGCAGAATCGTGCATGAAAACTTGCTCACTAGATCTGTTGGTTTATTAACTGATTGATTGTGACCTACAGGACTTCACCCAACAGCCTCCTGCTCAAGAGTTAATTGCAAGGGATTTGCATGGTAATGAATGGAAATTCAGACATATCTTTCGTGGTGAGTTATAATAAAACTGAGATTGTTTACCCTTCTTTCGGCAGCAAGCGCAGGCTATTTATTTTTATCCCCTGAAAGTAACTTGCTGTCTTCTTCTGCAGGCCAACCCAAAAGGCATCTATTGACAACGGGATGGAGCGTCTTTGTGAGTGCTAAAAGACTTGTTGCTGGTGATGCTGTGCTGTTTATCTGGTTAGAAAATTTTTATTTCTGCTTTTCCCCTTTTTGTTTAATTGAAGTGGCACACTGCTCTCCACCGAATTAATAACATTCTATATTCACAATTTATTGTTGTGATGTTGAGCATAGCTGCTTTCAATAGTAATTCTGTTATAAACATATCTTATAATTGGTCTAACTGAAGTAAAATTCTTCTACAGGAATGAAAAGAATCAATTGCTTCTTGGCATTCGCCGTGCTAATCGGCCACAACCTGTGATGCCTTCCTCAGTTTTGTCTAGTGATAGCATGCACTTGGGGCTTCTTGCTGCTGCAGCTCATGCAGCTGCAACCAATAGTCGATTCACCATTTTCTATAACCCACGGTACCACTTAGACTCTTGTGCAAAACCTTCAGGTCATGATATTGTTTCCTTTTTGACCGACGATTTTTCTTTTGCTACTTTTAATTTCAGTGCTTGCCCATCAGACTTTGTCATACCCTTGGCAAAGTATGTTAAAGCTGTGTATCATACTCGAGTCTCAGTTGGCATGCGCTTCAGAATGCTGTTTGAAACAGAGGAATCTAGTGTGCGGCGGTAGGTTGAGACTTACCTTTGTTTAAGACCATGTTGCATATGAATTAGAGATCATTTGAAGCTATACTTGTTATTCTAATCCTCTATTCAAATGTTTGTGTGATATAATTCCTCTCTCATGGGATAAATGGGTTAGTCATTTAATAGAATTGATTATACATATTTGTGATACTAATATATACTCATGCAGATACATGGGCACCATAACTGGTATTAGTGACTTGGATCCTGTTCGATGGCAAAATTCACATTGGTGTTCGGTCAAGGTCTGTATGCATACATTCATGTTATTTAATTGAGGTTATGTGATTGAATTGAGTGCTGCATGCATCTGCAGATGTAACATTGATAATATCTTGCTTTGTGAACACTTTCCATCTTTCTAAGTGCTATGGATGATCATGGCTTTGACTTGGTTGCAGGTTGGCTGGGATGAGTCCACTGCTGGAGAGAAGCAACCTCGAGTGTCTCTATGGGAAATTGAGCCCTTAACAACATTTCCTATGTATCCATCTCCGTTTCCTCTTAGGCTTAAAAGACCATGGCCTTCAGGACTTCCTTCTTTCTATGGTATGCTTCATGTGACATTTAGATCCAAAAGAATAAGCGAAAATTTCTGATTACCTAATGTTGTTTAACCCTTAAAAAGTGATTATTTCAATTTTCAAAGTTCATTTCGTTTGTGTGTCAACAGAAACTCAATCTCATTGACCCTCTCCAATTTCACTTGCATTGAATGCTTGCAGGCATGAAGGAGGATGATTTCGGCATAAATTCTTCACTAATGTGGCTTAGAGATACTGATAG
Organism: Arachis stenosperma; assembly: GCF_014773155.1. Classification (NCBI taxonomy): domain Eukaryota; kingdom Viridiplantae; phylum Streptophyta; class Magnoliopsida; order Fabales; family Fabaceae; genus Arachis; species Arachis stenosperma. The sequence continues at coordinate 169,966,822 of NC_080379.1, read as the reverse complement.
AGGGCTCCAGTCTCTTAACTTTCAGGGTACCGGTGTTAGTCCTTGGATGCAGCCAAGGCTTGATCCCTCCATGTTGAATTTGCAAACAGATCTGTACCAAGCTATGGCTGCTGCTGCGCTTCAGGATATGAGGACTTTAGACCCTACCAAACAGCATCCCACTTCCTTAATTCAGTTTCAGCAACCCCAGAACTTCCCTAACCGGACGGGTGCTTTAATGCAGACACCAATGATGCAGCCCTCTCAACATCAGCAGGCCTTCCCAAATAATCAAGAAATTCAGCATCCATCACAATCTCAGGTTCAGATTCAAAATCATCTTCAGCAGCATCTACAGAATCAGCACTTATTCAACAATCAGAGTCATCAGCAGCAGCAACTACATCAACAACAGCAGCAGCAGCAGCAACAACAACAAATGGTAGATCATCAGCAGATTCCAAATGTGGTCTCTACAATGTCTCAGTTCGTTTCGACTCCGCAGTCTCAGTCGTTACCCATGCAGGCTATCTCTTCACTGTGCCATCAGCAAAGTTTTACTGATTCAAATGGTACTGCTGCTGTTTCTCCGCTACACAGTATCTTGGGGTCATTTCCCCAGGATGAAACATCCCACCTTGTCAACCTTGCTAGAACTTCCTCTTGGGTTCCTGTTCAATCATCATCTGCATGGCCCTCAAAGCGTGTTGCAGTGGATCCTCTTGTTTCTTCTGAAGCTTCTCAATGTGTTTTGCCTCAGGTGGATCAGTTGGGGCAGGCACATAGCACCATGTCTCAGAATGCTATTTCGTTGCCACCAGTTCCTGGTAGGGAATACAGTGTAGAAGGGAGCACTGATCCACAAAACCATATTTTGTTTGGTGTGAATATAGAAAACTCTTCTTCGCTACTAATGCATCATGGAATGTCAAGCCTTAAGGGGGTTGGCAGCAACACTCATTCATCAACCGTACCTATTCAATCTTCTAATTACCTGAATACAGTAGGCACTGATTCTTCACTGAATCAAGGAATGACACACAGCAATGGTGAATCGGGCTTCCTTCAGACTCCAGAAGATGGGGGCCGAGGAAACCCGCCAAATAAGAAGACCTTTGTGAAGGTGAGCATCTGTTCCCACTACTACTTTGTTACAGTGCATGATAAAGTTGACTGAATGTTGCATTTTTGTTTTGAGATTAACAGGTTTATAAATCAGGGACCTTTGGAAGATCATTGGATATAACTAGATTTACCAACTACCATGAGCTGCGCAGCGAGCTTGCTCGTATGTTCGGCCTTGAAGGTGAGTTGGAGGACCCTTTGAGATCAGGCTGGCAGCTTGTAGTTGTGGACCGAGAGAACGACGTTCTTCTCCTCGGTGATGATCCATGGCCGTAAGTAGCTCATGCTTTATTCTTTTCTTTGTAATGATGATTATTACCCTGATTTCTTACATATGATCTTTGACATGACAGGGAATTTGTAAATAGTGTATGGTGCATCAAGATACTTTCCCCTCGGGAGGTGCAGCAAATGGCCAACAATGGCATCTGTGATGACTTACCAGGACATGATGACCCAAGAAATTTAGACTTCTGAATGATGTGATAGTCACCACGAACAACTTCTCTCTCTTGTATTATTACCATTCCTTCTCAACCTTTTAACAATGGTGAGAGGTACTCTTAGTTGTTGTAGTCTAGCTTAATTCCAAGCCTTTTGCTTTTGTTTTTATTTTGGTGTTTGTTGCTGCTTAGGGAACACTGTAACTATATATATGACATATCCTCATTGTGCTACCCTGTTAGGAATCTGGATTTAAGATACTATATTCTATATGGCATATATTATCACAACATTATCTTCGACTACCATGTTTACTTTTCATTTAATTTGGCGTCGCATGTGTCATGAGTTTAAACTTTTTTCGTGCATATAAGCCCAGTGTTTGATGATAGAACAAAAGGACATTGCGGATGATGATGGACATTTTTTTTGTTTCCCATGATATCTTTCAACCCGACAGGCTAATGACTAGTTTGTCGCGAATCGGAGCTTCATTTAAGGTGTGACACTTGCCAATGGATTGTTGCATATACAGGGCGGGATTTTTTTTTTTGGGTCAAGCACAGGGCGGGATTTTAACTCTCGACACTTGTTTAAACGGACTAATGAGCTAACTACTAAACTAACCCACGTTGATCGACATCTTTGGCCATTCTTGAGTTGTAGCTAAACATTTTTCGGGGGAAGGTGGATGGTGACAATTTGAACACAAAAAACCCCATGTGATGTGTCTTAAATTGACATTGAGCATGAACTTCCATTGATGTGAAAATGGCCTAGTTTGTTCTGTTCTTGGATTTGGCCATGCACCCTTTGCTATTTATTTACTTTTAACAATTTGTTGTAGTTGTATAATTTAATCTGAGAAGTTGGAGCTTGCAGAGGTTGTTGGAGACTTTGAGAAATGAGAATTTAATTCTTGTTGGAGTTAGTAGTATGTTACTACTTTGTTCTATTAATACGGCTGTACCTTGGCAAGCTTTAATAAATGCACTGAACAACGACAAAAAGTTGAAACTTTGAATACTTTTTGTGATAGAAAATCTATTAACACTGCTTAACAATATCTATAAGAGCTTCGTACTTGTAGTTGTCGGCAGATTTGGCAGTGGAGTTTGTTTGTTACCATGTCTCACATACCGTAACGTGTATCCTTTACTGTTCATTTCATTGGTAAGAATCGAATTACTTCATTAGTTAGTGTACCTAAACAAGCATTCAAAGTTGAAGGTTGCTTGGATGCATGTTGTGTGGATTGCCTTATTAGATGAGACCCTTTTCTGGGTATGGAATGGTGACATGGTAGGCCACTATCCACCATAAGTAGCAATACTAGCTAGGGTTGGCACCCCCCAACCACTTGCCTACGTTTCTTGCTTAGCTTCTTCAGTTCCAACTTGCAATTTTTCCATTTATATCTATTAATTCTTTGACTTCAAAATTCCACATGATTTTATTATTGATTACGGCTTGGTTTGATAAAACTTTTTGAAGAGGTGTGTGTGCTTTTTGAAAAGTACAAACTCTTCAAGAAGACTGTGTCTATGTTTGTTGCTTTTAAAAAATATGTGTGTTTTTAAAAGCATTTAAGATAGAATATTTCAAAAATAGCTTTTACTTATCAAAATTAAAAAATTTAATATAATTTTATATATTAATTAATATCTAAATTCAATTTATATTAATATCTATTACAATATTTTTAAATTTTAAAAATTATTTTACCAGGTACACTTGTTAATGCTTATGTTTATTGAAAATCATTTTTAATTTAATTTACTAAATATATGCTATAACTTTTAAAATGTAAAAATTTTACCAAATCAAACCATCGTATGAGTCTCATATTCTTTTGTCAATAATAAAAATCTCATCATGACAAAGTCATGTGAATTTTCACGTGAAAAAATCCCTGATCTAAATCTAAAGACTCGCTTTAATTTCTTATCTTTCATAATTGATGTTTTGAATTTTCAAGTGTACCAGCAAATATATGTGGCTTTTGTGCCACCCACAAGTCCACAACATGACCAAAAAGGTTGTAGCAAAGAAGCAACCTTGTTAAACACGTGTGCTTGAGGTGCGTCCTTTGATGTTTCCCCTTTCCTCTAATCTGTAGAAATTGATGCCATTTGCATGCACTCATTTGTCATGAAAAGATTAGGCATATATGCCTCCTCTATATCTTCATTTTTTATTGTTTATTTGGAATTATTTAATTGAGTCAGGAAATGAAGATCGTGGGGTGATCCTCGTACACTGCAATGCTCACATTGAAATAGAATGTATATGATATGTAATTGCTACTTCTTATGATCATAGGTACTGAATTTCAATCTATCTCATAATAATAAACATATCAAAATTTACAGGAATCAATATCAATTTAACAATTAATTCGTAAATTAGTCAACAATTTAAAAAATGAATATTATAAAAATATTCGAAATTAAAAAAATAAAAACAGGTGATAATGGGTGAAACTCTGGTGTTGAGAGGAAGGAGAAAAAAAAATGAACAAGTTTAAAAAGGTAATTAAAAAAAAATAGCGAGTGAAAGAATTTATTTGGCTGATTTTTTCTTAGTTCTATATTAGACTTGTAAACGTATTTCTATATACTATGGCACACTAAATTAATAAATTACACATCTTAACGAGGGTTAATAGAGATCGTACATATTATTGACGAAATTGGTGAAAAATCTTTGAAGAGATATATTTATAGGGAAAAAGAAAAAAAAAAGTGTTTCTTTTTTTTTTCTTGGATCACAAGAGCCTTTGTTGGTGTAGTAAAGAGTAAAGATTGAAAAATGAAATTAGCGTTCAGCCCAACCAATTGAGGGATAGATGGAAGTAATGAAATTATTGTGAAAAAGGCTTATCATACCAAAAAGGTCAAAAGAGAAAGAATATTACTGTGTAAGTGGTGGAGCTTTGGGTTAAGACAATTTGAACGAGTGGATTTAGGATAACAAAACTTGTTTAGGGGTTACTGCTAAATAAATATCGTAGGTGTTGCTATATGCTCGTCCCTTGATATATTACATGAGGTTCTGATCTAACTAAGTCAATGATGGTGGTCCAAGTAATTCACTATTGGCTTGTATATAAAGAACCAGATTCATACTTTGGGAATCATAAAATTAGGCACTTTTGCAGCCTTGTGGAAACTAGTGTAGCCCAAAGTTCAGAATTTGTATTTTCGGGCTATTGGCCTATTGCTTTGGATAAAAGGGATTGTGCATTCTTACCAAGGCAGGGAGCACTCCGTTCATTAGGTACACATAATTTTGTGCACATCTTTTTTCAATCCGTGCCAGGATAAAAAAAAATTGATAGAACTAATGTTTCAATAGATTTTATCTCCCTTAAGGTTGTGATATAGATTCATGGAATTAATGTTTAAGTAATCCCTTTGCAAATTAATTTCGACTTACGGTGATAACTAAATATTGTAAAAAATTGTTGCTCAGGCAATAATTATCCATTACTTATCCTCTATGATGTTGTTAATGTTGTAAGTGTGACGAATAGTGTATAAAATTAGTCCCACATTGAAAAAAGCAAGAAAAAATGAGGAATTTATAAGATAAGAAATCCATTAACTTATTATTTTAAGATTTTGACTTGATTCCTTTCCAAATTTTTTCTAGTGGTGAAAAGCTCTCCACTATGACTCAACATGTGGTATGATCACAAAGGTTTAAGAGTAAATATAAATAACATATCTTTACATTGTTTTTCTTAAAATAAAATATGAGGAATGCTAAAGGGCAGTAATTTTGGTGTTTGATTACATCTAAGTCTAACTGTGGGAGATCACTCACTTTTGTTTTGATGGTTAAATACTGGCCAGAAAACACAAAAGTTGCTTGCCCCTTAAACTTTTCCATAAAATATGGTTTACTTTTCACTAGAGGAAACTTGTAACTTTGCATAGTAGAAAGTAGAAACTAGGAAGAAGGAAGTGAAAACAATGGCCAATAGGTGAAAGCAGACATCTCTTTCATTTTCTTCTCTCTATTTTTTTTCCTCCTCCAATTTTTTTTATAATAATAAAAAAATGAAACAGACACAGTTCTGTGACTTGTAAAAATCATCATTCAGCAATCCCTTTTACTTTTACATAGCAAGTTGCACACAGGTGCCTGAAAACTACAGGGTTTCAGTAACATACAAGATCTATCATTTGCCATTGTTTATGGCTCATACCTTACACAGTTATGTGATTTGCATTTTGTTTTAATTGCAATGTCTATACATCAGACCCAACCACAACAGATGTAACTGGAAGGGGGCATTCGCCCTGTTTGGCGTATGTACTCTGCTTGAGCTGCGGTTCTTTCGGCTTCCCGACTTTTTCTAGCTGCGGCCGCCGCACGTTTCTCTTCTGATCTTTGTCTTGCCAGAGCAATCTTTTTCACCATCTTTGCATGTGTCTGAGCTTTCATTTGCTCAACTTTGGCCTTAAATTGTGAACAGTTTCAATCAATGGCAATGTAAACATTGTTATGAAGTAAAGATTATCTACTCAAGTAAACATTAGGACATACTGCAATTAAATAATGGCCGGAGAATCATATGGATTTAACCTATGTTCAATGTATAATATTAATATTTCATCAAATCTGTTCAGTTATCAAGCTTCTATTATACATAAATAATTGGAGAGACATATAGTTAATTTATAATTTCAGATACAGATCAAGTTTCAAGCAATGTTCAAGTAGAAATAAAAAATAACCATAGCATAATTATGATGCCTGTCTCCATAGAAAAGTTAAAAATGCTCCATATCTCACTAAACAACATTCAGGTTCTAAAATATGGAAGACTTTTGCTTTTCTGATGTATATGGACTATGCAAAATAATAACTACCTCAATTCTTCTCATTTCTGCTTCTAACTTTGCCTTTTGCTGACTTTCCCATGCTTGAATTTTGATTTCCTCACGTTTAAATCTGAAAATATTAACACGGACTAATCACATTAGGATGAAAATTTTCCATGATTTTAAACCTTGGTTGAACACAAAATAAAACCTTGCAGTATGTTTAGACTTTTGAGCTTCCTCCCACTGGGCAGCACGCTTTTCAAATTCAATTCTCTCCTGTTGTTCCACATTTGCATCCCTCGTAGCAGACTTTTTCTCTTCCTCGTCGTCGTTGCTTGCCCAAGCAGCAATATTCATCTTACCAAGCTGCATGCCAAGGGCTGCAATCTCTCTCCTTGTCTTGAGCTTCATTTCTTCTTCAGACAAGTGTTTTCTTCCATTTTCAGTTGGAAACTGCAAATCATCATCAGTTGTGTTGTCCAAAGGTGTTGGAGCAGGCTCACCTCTCCTTGGAGTTGAAGGCATTGAAGATGCTGGACTACGTAGTGGAGTTGCTGAGCCACCAGGAGTAGCAGTTCGTGAAGGCTCTTGACTTGGCACAGGGGTCATTTCTGTTCCCATATCTCTCATTGCCACTGATCGAATTCCAGGAAATGCTGCAAAATATGAACAAATTCATCTTGCTGTAGAGCATAACACACACCTCTACATTCAATCAAATCAAAATTCCATATAAACATCTAGTATGCATATAATGGTTACACTAATGCTTTGTCCATTTTCCCTAAAATGAACACAACTTACAACATAACTGAGGTGTGATATTGAACATACCTGAATGATCATGTGTACTTGTTGAGCAAGATAAGTCCAAGTCATTTACTTCCTTTAAATCTTTGCTTTGGGGATAAGACTCTTCTAGTACTGGATTTCTTCCATCGGAAGGAACAAAAGAGAATTTGTCAACCCGCTTTGTTTCTGTCACCTTAGCTGTTGATAACTTATGATCATAAACACCAGACTCCGGAGCAACCCTCACCATGCGATTAGGTTGACTATTATGCAGAGTATTATTCTTTTTTGAAATAGTAGCTTGTGTGTTTTGCCTCATTATCCATTTCTCAGCATCATTCCACTTAGAAGGAATAGGCCTCAATAGTGATCTTGTTGCCGGATTGTTCACCGATCTCTCTCCTTTATCAAACTCGAAGCTGGATGAGCTAGCATTACTGTCATAATCAAGATTTTCCTCTTCTATTATTCTCACCGGGTGAATAGAGCTTGAACTTCCACCATCAGCCTTTTGAAGATGCTGAATCTTGGTAAGGCCGGTGGCACCGTTTCCCTTTGGTTCTAAGCTGGGAGATGTAACTGGAATTAAGGAATTAATGAAGTCATTGGCATTCATCATATACACACAAGAGAAAGAGAAAGAGAAAGAAATGAAATGCAGACCTTCATCGTCAGGGTTGCCATTGTTAGAAGGTAGTAAGCTGTTGACAAATTCAGCATCATCAATTCTGGAAGGGGAAGTTCTGGATGAGTTACTGTTGGATCCATCCTTCTTTCTGTGACCTATCAGCTTCATCCTCAGTTTACTTGGGGAAATTATTCCAGTCTGCATAACAAACAAAACAACTTAATTAACAAATTATTAGAAGAAGAGGACGCAAAACGTAAATTGAAATGGAATTAAAAGACCTGAGGTTTGTGAATCCTCTCGTAGTCCATGAAAAGAGATGAGAGATCTGTGTATGCTTAACAAATGCAGCAGCAGCAGTGCAGTTTGCACAATGAAGGAATGAAGCATAGCACACAAGAAACAATGAATCAATCAATGAATTTGTTGCGTCAAGTTTCGGTCGCTGTATACTGTATACAGTACAGTACGGGTGGATGCACTTATCTGTATCTATGTATGCACGCCATTTTCCGATTTTACCCCCAACCAAAATTATATTAATCAATCCTAATTCCTAGTCTAATACAATTTTTATATAAAAGTGAAAGCACGTGAAGTAAAGGCGTAAAGCCAATGTTGTTATGTTGGTGCGCCCGTGTGTGGCTCACTGAATTTTTCCGGTAATCTCGGCAAAAATAGCTTTCATTATTATTATAATTGTAACACGAACCCACAAAGATAAACTCATTAATAATTAAACACAAATTGGTAGGAATAAGCAAAGCTTTATCATTTGTTTAAATTGATAATAATATAATGTACTCATTAATACATGTAGTAAAGCGAAAGGTAGATCCCGTCAAAAAAAGGAAGGTAGAGGATATAGTATAATATACGTATGAATATATTCCCTTGGCCAGTCAAAGATACTTCTGGGGAAAACACATCCACCAAGGCAGACTCATCATTTTCGTTTTCCCTTGTTTATTTTTTATTGAATAGGTAAAATTTATGAAGTATAGATATTTTTCTTATTTATTATATCCGTGTATTAAATATATTTTAAATAAAGTATTTATTAATATTTATTTAATATATATTTTTTATGTTTAATTATATTTTAATAAAAAAAATTTAATATATTTAAATAATATATATTATTAATTATTAAAATAAATAATATTTTAAATTTTTTATATAATTAAAAATATAAAAAATAATTAAAAATTAATTTATATTTTAATATTAATAAAATATTAAAATATTATTATAATTTATCTAAAAATATTTTATATTTTATATATATACATATTATATTTTTATGTCTTATAAAAAATTTAAATTTATGTATTTATGTATTTTATATCAATATTAGTATCCGTACGTCATAACATGTTATTTATTTATTTTTTATTAAAAACTTCTGATACTAATTTATTCTATGTAAAGTTTATATTTCGTATAATAAAGAATATATATTCTATTAATTTTAGATGGAAAACAGGAAAAAATAAAAAAATAAAAAAATTATGTATATATATTATTTAATTTATTTTAATATATATTTTAGATAAATAATTAATTTAGCAAATAATTTTTTATATATGTACATGTAACATAATATAATTGATAATAAATATAAGGACCAAATTTGAGAATTAAATTAGCAGAGGGTGTCAGAATTCAGAAGCCAAATGGGTTGGGACTCTGCTCTGAATCTGAAAGTTTAGGAATTCTATAATGTGACTGACTAATCCTTCCTTCCTTGACCAGGGTCATCACCTAATCCACTTACGTTTTTAGGGACCAATTTACCCTTTGCCTATTCCCTCTGAAATTCTCAATCATCCATCCATCGTTTTTACTTTTTACTTTTAATTTTTTTTATACAATTATGTTAAATTATGCATTTAAAAAATAAATTTCCTCTCGCCCGACAAATAATAACTCAAATAACATAATCTTCTTATACTTACTTAAAAAGTTACGCATTCGAATCTTTTCAATAAAAAAAAAGAGAAAAACCCAAAATAGCTCCTAATAATTACCTCAAAAGACAACGAGGTCTTTGACAAAAAAATACCAATTCGGCTCCTAAACTTTACTTGTATAGAACGGATTAGTTTCTGTGCCAAAAAAAGTTAATGTTATTTTTTTTACACAGGAATTAATCAATCCTAAAAAAAATATAAGATACCGGATTAGATGTTTTTTTTGGAACCTCGTTATCCTTTTGAAATAATTGTCAGGATCGGATCGATATTCACTCAAAAAAAATTGCTCTCTCTATATATGATATAAACATGTCCTTTCATTATCCATTATTATTATTATTATTATTATTATTATTATTATTATTATTATTATTATTATCTTCTTGTTATTTTGCCTCTAATCTGTAATTTTCTTTCATAATTTTCAAAAGTGCAACTGAGTACAGCTTTATGATTTGAAGGGAGAGATCAGAAAAAATTAATTGTCATTCAATAAATTGAGTTGCAACATCAGAACACAGTGGACCGAGATAATGACAAATAATTAATTGGAGTTTTCAGCTCATCTTGATCTATTATTTTCAAAGTTCAAACAATCTTAGTGGTAGATATAAAAAGTTTAGGTAAAAAAAATTATATATATGATACATTGTTAATAAAGAGAACTTTTATACAAATTAATATTATGAGTAACAGTAAAATTAAGATATAGCCAATGCATGCTTTTTAGAATCTTCAAATAATTTACCACAGCATAGTATAGTTAAATCCGCCCCTTGCCTCAAGAAAACTTAATTATCATTATCCATCATCTAATCAAACTTTTAAAGCACAAAGCCCCATAGTAATTAGTAAGAGTAGGGAGGTCACATACTTTTTGTTTGCTTTTAATAAGGTGATTCACTATTCAATTTATCTTTAGTACTGTTTAAATTTTTGTGTTATTTGCTAGTTTTAGTAGCCCAAGAAACATTCTCGAGTATTGTTAATTACATCAATTTTATTAACCTAAAGTTGATGTTAGATTAGATTAGATAACCATAAAGGGGGCCCCTAGTGTGGTTCACATGGGATGTTTGCAGTAAGTGGGGCCCACTGATCATGACGTGTATAATGTTTGCCCTTTGATTAGGGTTTGGACCTTTGACCGATTATTCAAACACTGTATGTGAACGTATTGATTTACTTCGCCTAATTAGTTGACCCATTTCTCATACAAGACGCCACCATATTAAGGTCGTGCTTTTTTATGCCCTTTCTTTTTGGTTCAAACAGATTAGGTATTTAGTTTGAATTCTTATATCATATACGCAGGCAAACCATCTCTTTCACCTTTTCAAAAATAAAATTGTGATCAAAGTTGACGTACCAAGAGAAAGGAAAAATAAATAAATAAATTCTTCATTCCCAAAATAAAATTTTACCACTATATTGTTTTTTTTTTATAAGTCAAGTGAAGTGTTCATAATTTATAAACAAGTGAGGTGAATTATTTGGAGTTGGCGTGTGGCAGATTGTAAGAAAGGTGTATGAAGCATGCGTTGTTAGTTGTAGGCATTGTAGCTATTTCCCAAAACAAAATAACAAACTAGGGTGGCACTGCGCACTACCCTACCACATGAATATGCAATTATGCATACATATAAATAAATTAGTTATTAATTATAGATAAAAATTTAAATGCAATCGACTTCACATAAAATTAATATCTGAGATTATTTGAGAGTTTGACTGCACTTAAGTTTTCACCTTAATTATACGAGGCAATTCTTATTATTTGTGGATATTGAGTGCCCATTAACAAATTTATGATTATTCTTGCATTTCTCCATATGAATATATATAAATAGTGTCCGAAAATTCATCTTATGGTGAAGGAAGGAATGCACAAAACATGTCAGCAGAAAAAATAAATAAAGTCATGGCAAGTCGTTTTCACACAATACATTGAGAGGCACATGGTCTGGGCATTGCGTTGATTGTGGTTGCTCTGAAAAAAAAAAAAAAAAAAAAAAAACTCTTGCTAATGGCTATCTTGTATCTTCTACATAATAATAATAATATTATTATTTTATTTTTAAGCTCCATCGATGCACCTCTTTGGCAATTATGTCTCTTTTACAGTACCTACTATACCTAGCCACTAGGGAATTTATTCCCTATAAAATGATTTTTTTTTAATTTAATAAAATAATTTAAGAATTTAATTTTGATGTACTATCAATACAAAATAATTTTATATGTATATTTAATTACATAACACTATATCAATAAAAATAATTATTTTTTACATTTAACTACATGAATGATTATAAAAAAAAAACAGATGTGATACATTGTATAAAACGCTTTACACTGTAAGTGCATTAAAATTAAATTCATAATTCAATAAAATAATGTATATATATATATCAAAAAATATACTAAAAAACATCAAAAATTATTATTTTTAGTTATTAATATTTAAAAATATGAAATAAAATATGTTATTAAATTATTAAATTAAAAAAATAAATTATAAAAATTAAATTTATAATTAAATAATAACTAAAAACAATAAATTCTAATATCTCTTAACGTTTCTCCCCAAAAGGTAAACAACAATTTTGCAAAGTCTTTCACAAAATAATAATTCAATATAATAATGTGATTTATTATCACATTAGTTCATGTAAATAATGGAATGGTTTAGTGTGATGGGTATATACGTCGGATCCAACGAGATTTTATTTGGTACAGAATCTAGAGAGGTGAGATGAGAGCTTGTACTACAGTAGTACCCTACACTCTTGTATGTATGTGTTGAAATGGCAGCATAAATAATCAAAATCTAATGGAACCGTGCAATGTTGGGGCTTCCATAACCTTTTCATTTTTATGTTTGGTACAGAATCTTTGTTCCTTTCTCAACTTTTTGACGCTTGCATATTCACTCCCTTCTCTCTATTTTCTAACTTTAAAAATAAAATTAAACGAAATAATTCTATAATTCACTTTATTAGTGTTAAGATAAGTAGTTTATTAATAGATATTACCGTATGTATTTTTATTTATTTATTAAGATAATACACAGTAACTGGCTAATAGTAATTATTTAAGGGTGTGATATTATATCTAAAGCTGGAATTAACTCTAATCTGACATACATGTTTAATTAAAGAATACTCTAAAAACATTGGCTAAGAAAATAAAATAAAAAATTTTAATTTTTTACAACAATTATATTAAGTATATACTAAAATTAATTAGTAGTATAAAATATATATTAGAATGTAAATATTATAAATGAGTTAAATAATATATATATTTATATACAAATATATAATGATTAATTTTGATGACCAATTTTAACATACAAATAATATTTTTATTTTTTTAATACATAAAAACTGAAACAATAATTAAGATTTTTTATTCAAACATTATACTTTTGATATCTTTAAAGAATACTCTTAGAAAGAACACTCTTGTTAATAAGACTATGAGTTAAACTATAATTATTAGATAAGATAAATTTTTTAGATCCATAATTTTTAGTATTTTTATTATTATTTGACCAACATAAATATGAATTGTCTTTTAACAAATAAATTGTATTAATTTATATATATAAATTTTAAAAAATATGAATATAAATTATATTAATTTATGTGTATAAATTCTAATAAATATAAGTATAAATTATATAATTTTTTATATACAAAATTTATATAAATATAAATATAAATTATTATTGACTAAATACTGACAAAAAAATATAATAATATTTACTGATTATGTAATATTATTAATTAGATAATTTAAATTTAAAAAATCTAAATTAAAAAACTCTATTCCCTCTGGAATAAAAGAGAAAATATCCCATTTGCTTGTAAGGTACGTACATATCCAGAAGAAAATTATGTGGGGACCTTTGTGGCAATTCATTTTACACTACAGATCAGAATACTAAGGTTGTTGGGACACCTTATGCTTAAAAATCAATTGAGAGCTTTGACTGGGTGAAAAACAAGAGAGTAGTAGCTTTCAGATTTTGGGGACCATTGTCGTTCATTTTTCTTTTCTAATATATGGAAAATAAAAGCTTCCCTATCATGCTCTTGCTATAATTCCCTTTTTGCGAAGAAATTAAATAAGGAATTTGGGTTGCCTTTGAAGTCAATGATGGCTTATAAACTTTTGCAAGCATATGAAATGATCAATGAATATGCCAAATCTAAACTCTATTGCCTCCAAAATCTTAAGATCAGAATCATCATGACTTGATCAAGTTGGACCCAATTATTTAATTAAATGAATGTGACTTTATATATACAATGAATACCAACGCTACCAACTTTCAAAGGTGCCCGTAAAAGTGTGGCATTTGATTATAATTCTTCAAGTGATCAACTTAAGCAACCATGTGTTAATTAATAACAATGAGAACATCATTCAACATTCATTGCTTTAACCAAGGGCGGTTTAATTTTTAAGCTTCAACTATAAATCAATAACTAGCTTTCAATCTAAATATGATGTGTACTAAAAGTCTAAAATCATAGCTTATTCTTTTCGCTTCCAGTCTAATAAGATAAGACTTCATAATAATAACAACATAGATTTACCGTATATGAAAATGATTTAAAAGAAATTATGACATTTTTTGCCATATATATAAAACTGAAGTGTTTTCTATTGAGTACAGTAATTAATTTTTGTTTGACTTGTAATTATCTTGATAGAAGCAATATTTTACTTAAAAGTTTTAAAATTTTTCTATCTCCAAATTATTATTGAACCTGAAATTTGGTTAAGAATGGTTTATAGATTACTTTATGCTCTTTCTCTGTTTTCTTTCTCTTTTTCTTTTAGTACTACATAACATATCCACACGCTCTTTACATACTTACCAATATTTTTTCCTCGATTATAATTGGTAGGATTTGAACCCGAAATTTTCACACGCTCCTTACACACTTACCAAATTTTTCTCCTCGATTACAATTGGTAGGATTTGAACCCGAAATTTTGAGGTGGAAGGGGAAGATATGCCATGTGAGTTGCGACTCATTGGCCTCTCTCTCTCTGTTTACTACTAGTTTTTTTTTTCTATATTCAATTGAAAGGCAACGTTATACTGTTTAAGCTAGCCCATAATACGGCCCATCTAAATATCATGGGTTTTATGACCAAAAACTATTACGGATTTAGAGACAATAAAATAACTACATCAGAAGTTTGACCAAAAAGTAGAAAGCCCATCGAACCAAAAAAAACTCTATGCATTACCATTATATACGTGGGAAGGGTCATAAAATGAGAAAAGCGTATGCATGAATTGGGAAGAAGAAATTGCAGTAATGTTTAAGAGTGAAGATTTTGAAGATAAATAATAAGATTAATGAGAAGAAGAAGTAGAAGAAGAAGAGAAGGGAGTATGACCAAAGCCAAAAGCCTTGATATGATCCTTAAGAGACCTCTTGTGTTTGAAGTCAGAGCCACAAAGACAAAGCCAGCGTTTGCCACAGTTCTTCTCATGAGTTCTCCAGTCACCTTTCACAGCCAGATTCTTTGCACACTTGCGGCATGAGAAGGGTTTGGGTCCATGCTTCCTCTTATAGTGTGTTTGCAGTGTTCTGAAATCTTTCAGAGGCTTTGCTCTTGGGTGCTCTATGTTGTTCTTGCACCCTCCTTTGCAGCAGTAGCATGCTATCTCCAACAATGGCCTTGGATGTGTTCTTTTCAGTGACTCTGGCCCTCTTCTGTATTCTGACCCATGTCCCCACATATGCATCTGCACAACATTCATTCCATGCATTATTATTCTATAACATGAATGGAACAAAACAAGCTTTGAACTTCACCTGAAGATTGTTGTAGCGGTTGAAGGTTTTTGGGCAAACAGGACAAGAGAAGTGGCTGAAACCAATTATAATCTGCTCTTCAGTTGGTATCCAGTAATTATTTGGAGCTTGGAGAGGTTCTACATTTTGATTATCATGGGAATTGTCAGGGAGCCCAATGTGCAAGGCCACTGTCACATCTTCTTTCAGATTTTGATTTAGTTCTGATGATGAACATGTTGAAGAACCAAGGAAGCTGCTTAGCAAAGGTAGTGGCTCAAGCTGCTTTTGATTCATGTTTAGCTGTGCAGGGTATAATGTAACAGCTACATATATTATATATCCGAGGGGTCATTGTATTAAAGAAAAAATGAATGAATTTATCAGAGGAATGCACGTTAGATTTTATTAGATTATATGGGTCAGTAACAAGGACATGTAAATTGGAAGATAGTGAAGTTTGGAAAGGAAGAGGAGTGAAAGAAATGGTGTGATAGGTGGCCGGAGAATATTACAGTTGATGTTGAGGGTATGTGTCCTATTTGTCTATTCTAGTATTGGATAACATAGTAACTTAAATTCTGTGGACCATGGCCTAACAATCATAGCAAGAATTGTATAGCAGTGAATTTAAATTGGAGGGCAAAAAAAGGAACATTTTGTATTGTCAGAACGTTCACATAAGAAAATCTTCAGAGCCTACCTTATCTCTTGCTTCACACTCAACATGCTAATTATAGATACTCTTAATGAAGCTGGTTTTCTTTTGGCATAAACTGTCAAAATTATATGTGATGGGACCACTATTAAATACAGCAGCTAGGTAGAATTCTTGTTAACTGCACTTGTAATTCACATGTACCAGGAAAATTTAAGTTATTACTACTGGAGATTTCTTTTTCTTTTCTTAAGTAGATTATATTTTATTCATTAATAGAATGATGTCACTTTTAAATTATCCTAATAAATGTTAATAGATGAAACATAACTCAGTAATTTTCCTATGCAAAATGATCCCATTACATTTTCACAAACGGTGGTGCCATAAGAATTTTGGTTCTCAGAAGCAAAATCTATATTATAACGAAAAGTTAAATCATATTATGGGACTGAAACAACTACAATGATGTTGTGTCCTGCTATTAAAAGTATATAGCAAAGGTATAATTGTTTTTCTTCTTTTCGGAAGTTTTACAGTTTTATCAACTGCAAGTCTTGGGTATTAAATGTTGTTAAAGGCCAAAACTAACAAAAATAGTAGAGCAATAATAGAGAAAACTACATATAGATATAGATATATAGTAGTATTGCTACAAGATTCTGAAAGATTGCAGGGGACACTAGTACAAGTTCCCAACCCCACTTTAATTTCTTCTTAAAGATTGTATTTAATTCCCTCCCTGAGCATAACCACTTACTAAATTAAATCATCCTTTTAGTTTTCAAAAAATCTAATAAATATTGTTCAGTCATACCTAAGTTAACTAGCCTTATTATTACTACCAGCAAGTTTTGAGTTGTGATATTTTAACTCTCAAGTACCTTAAATAAGTGAATAAATTACTCCAACTAACAGCAACAACCTTCGGATTGTGTCCAATAGCATTTCAAGGTTGAAAAGAATGAAATCAAGATGCATGTTAAACAATTGAAAAGAACATAAGGCAGAAAAGAGAACAGAACTAATTTAAATCTATCATTCATATGTTGATATTTTAAAGAAATTAAACAATATAGAAACTTTTGCAGCATGATTGAATTGAATGCTGTGTTCTCAGTGCTGCATAACATGTCCTTGTCTACTATCTTCCTCATCATTTGCTAACATATTATGAGGAGAAACATAAGGAGGAATGACTACATTTTCATCACTAACATACACTACTCGGAAAATATCATATTTCATGTCGAAAATAGAGAAGCGTTCAAGATATGGTATCATCCATTTTCTGTTATTGAGGACCCATGAGTAACAATATTGTAGAGATTTCCAGACATGAATGCAAACCACATTGGGAGTGCTTTGTCCTTTCAAGCAAAGGCCTGCAGTTAAGCCTTCTACTTTCGCGAAGCGACACCTGAAAATTGCTAGCACGGCATAGCAGAGATCATTAAGGTCTTTAGCAGTTGTGACTCCAGTGTTGATGGAAACTATGTCGCCGCTACAAATCTTTGCTGTTGAAGAACCATCCCTTGATTCTCCAGCATATGCATCAAGGAAGCTGTGTTCAACTAACACAGCCATTCTTGTTACGTTTGTTAACATTGATTTCTGCAAGGAATAAGGATAAAATCATTTGTCTAATTTTTATTCAGGAATCCTTTCCTTCTTGAATATGCACTTGTAACCACATAATAATCTAAGGAATTAAATAATTAGTACTAATTATCTGTTGTAAATCTTTGCTATTTCCTCTTTTACTAATTCTGTAACAGAACAGACAACTATTATTGTGATTCACGTGCCTCATTGGTTTTAGTTCACATAAATGATAAAAGTTTCATCAGAATTTCATGCCTCTTTTCCTTTTTTTTCATCTAGTGCAGAAGTGAAGGGTCAAACTTACAAGGATTTCCATCAACCTATCTTTTTCGTCACTGGACATTTTCTTCCATGCACTGCACCATATGATCTGATTACAGCACATAAATATTTAGCATAACGTGTAAAATTGAGAATAATAACGGAGCAGAGAAACATGTGTAATTGTGGAACAGAGGAATTGAGTTTAACACTGACAAATTCAAAGTTCATTCAGCCATTACTAGATGCTACACTAAAAAACATGGAGCTATGACATTTGATAGATAGAAATTCTCATCCAATTATATTGTATTTTGAACAAAGTCATATCAGAAAATGAAAATTATAACTATCTGGGGTGCATCACAGAGTACAAAATGAGTTGTACAAATTAATACTCAAATTTCGAAACTGTGAAAGAACACACACATAAGAATAAAGACAAGTATATAAAAAAGAAGAGAAATTAGAAAAAGCATGACCATATTTCCATGGATGCTCCTAAAAATAGAGCTTTGGACAGAACCAAGGTTGTGAGTGTACGAGGAAAAGTGCACGAGCGCATGAACAAGATGGTCGATGATAACTACAGTAGGCTTGAAAACAAAGAAGCTTAGGTCAAAATCCTTGTTGCTGAAAGCCACAGAGCATGTCATCATTCTCTTCTGTCTTCCTTCTTCAAGTTCCTCTCCTCTTGTGCGCTACAAATAATAATAATAATATTAATTAGAAATAAATAAATTTAAGAGTCATGAACCACAAGGCACGCAGACTTTCATCGTCAATGCAAAGGGTGCTTTGAATTCAATTGAATTGGCATTTCATTCTCCTTCTATTGTTCTTAGTTGACGACCAGAATTAATAAAATGGAATAAGGCATTCACGTGTATTGACTGATTCAGGATGCTTGCATTCATTGTACCACAAAAACCAAACAAACCTTTACTTGTTTTTAAGAATTAATACATACATATACTTTTCTTTATTGTAATATAATAAAGTTGCATAAACATATCCCATGCAAATCACCATACAAGTGGGCTAGCCCGGTATATTTATTTCAATTATATTATGCACATAAACTAACCTTATTACTCAGTACTCACAAAGAGATTTAAAAAAGTGATTTTTATGATGCTTAAATTTTAGATATAGAATTTAAAAATAAAAAAAATTCTACCTTTTTCTGTTTCTACTTTTAAGTAATTCAGACAAAAAGAAAATTATAAACACACAAAATTTCTCCAAAAATATGTAATTGGCTCTAATAATTGAAATAAATTATGACCCTGCGGTGAACGCTGCCTATTATATTTATACAATATTTAAAGAGAAAGCATTACCAATGATTTAGGAAATCATCAACGCATGGTTTGACTTACGCAATCTTGACTTTGAAAGGTTTTACCTAGTCAACAAATTCAACTTGAAATTGTTTCAGAAACACTTGCTATAAAATACTTTTAATTTTTTAGGCAAAATATTTTTGTGATTATTTTTATAAAAATATCTTTTAAGTAACTATTTTAGAAATTAATCTCTATGCACCTACTGTAAAAAACTTTACATTACCAATAAAAATATCTTTTATTCTCACTATTTTAACTATTAAAGTATAAAAATTAGTCATTATATATTTTAATATATATATATATATATATATGTATTATTTCACATATTTATAATATACAATTTTATATTTTAATATGTATTTTACACGAATAATTGATTTGATTTTTACTAATGATTGATAAAAATATATCCGCTTACACATTTAAAGAGGATAGAAAGTTTGATTGATCAATTTCATGTGTAAACTTCCGTGTCAATTCACCTATAAAAATTTTCAGCCTATTTTTAACCCTCAACTAACACATCCTAAGTATACTAAAAACAATTTTCAAAATGAACGCAAAATTGTTACCATCCATACAAAAATCATAATCTCATATTTCGAGGGGAACAAAAAGCTAGTTTGAAGAACTTCTATCCTCGAATCCCTTGGTAGGATCCCATTTTATTCGAATTAACAAAGCAGTTTTTACACTAAGGATTTTAGATTCCTCTGGCTGCAGTATACAGATTAAACAGAAGACAATGTCACAAAGTATTTCAGTGTTCTCCAATATAATTATATGATATGAAAAGTAATTTCTTTTAATAAAAAATTTAAGGGAGAAGAAAGATTCGCATTAGGATTGTTCCCGAACAATTGCTTGCATATAATCCAGCAAAGAAAGCATGCATCATTGAACTCGAACTCACTGTAAAGCACGAGTAAACGGTGAACTAAGCACATCCCCACATGCATTACCCTGCAACGTGAAAGAATAGTAATTACTGTTACCAGAAAATATTGCATGTAAAAAATATATAATATAATATAATGTAATATGGCTCCTAAGATAATTATGTATGACTATAAAGATGTGCCTGATCATAGTGAATTGCCTTACTATAAGTTTATGGGGACTCTCAAACCATCATGAGCCAGCTGCACTAGGATTCCTTCCCTAAGCACAATTTAGAAGCAACCTCATCATTTGCCAACACGTCAAAAGGACAAAAGATAACTAGTTGAGACTTAAACAAAAGTCACATGATCTTGTTACCATGGGTGCACTGATTTATTTTTAACAGCTAAGCTTTTACTATGTCAAGATGGACAAGCAATGTACCTTCTAGACCACTCCATTAATAATTCATTGTCCTGATGGTGATCAAACTCGTGATTCATTCCAATCAGTAGGGCTTGTTTTGGACATAACATCTTCACAGTTTCAAGCGTCTGTAAAATCACAAATGATGTGAACTCTGCCTCAGGAAGATATAAAGTCTAAACTGTATAATTATAGATAATGAGAACACATCATTTGTAAAATGCAAAACTAACCTGTGGAAGACAAAGGTGAAACTTATTTGATCCAGTCTGCCATAATGCAAAGAGGAATATCAAGAAGAACGGCTATCACTGGGAATGTAAAGAAAGAAAACTAAAATATGGAATTAACATGTTTCAGAAATGGCAAGAGTAGGAATATCCAATAAAATAAGTTGGAGCTCTACAATATTGTCTATATTGAAATATGAACATAAGGTATGCCAAAATGATGTGAGGGCCAAGAAGTTCCTTTGTGAAAATTATGATTGAAAAAAAACAAGGAACTCTGCATTAGAAAAAAAAAAAAAGAAAAGAAAAACTCATGACTGGAGAATAGATACAGTTTACACAGATTCATCACTTTGTGTTCCTTCAGCACTACTGACCTTATACAATGAATCCAATATCAGAAGATCCAACTGTCCAGCCCCACTTTTTGAAATGACTGTAAAATGAATATTAACTCAGATGTAAAAATGCAACCTCAGCATAGATTCTTCTTAGGTATACAACAACAAAGTTTAAAAACACGTGTAAAACCAATTGATTAAAACAGAGATAAATGAAACCCTAGCTAGCACAGTTATAGTGAAAATAGAAAACACTGGTGAAGCAACGAATTCATGTATCAAAGCAAGAATAAAGTAATTAGGAGCGCACCATAATCTGTGGTAGCTGGAATCCGTGAGACATCAGATAAATAAGCTACCTTACTTTTGTCACCAAAGAGAAAGCCCAAACAGATGTAATCCTCTCCGTGCATTACCTACATCCAGAAATGAAGAGCTGGAGTCCTTGTAATAAAAAAGGGGTTATTGCATTCTCACCATTAATGACAAAGGTTGTGATGATTAACTGGTAAAGGAGTCAATTTTAAGCCTGATGCAAAAAATGGTTGATTGCAGTCTTCAGCAATTATGTTCCAGGAAAATTGAGCTACCCTTCGTATTTCTTGCCCTTCTTTAAGTTTTTTCTTTACCAAATAAGGTAATTTGGTTTCCAAGCTGTTGCAAACATTTAAAGCATGGAATCAACTACCATAAAGCAAAAGGCAGTCATAATATCAAATGAAAGTAAATAGTACTGAAATAGTAACATTCACAATCACTGAATCACATATAGAACCTGTAGGCCTAGAGTGAAAAAGAGCAGGGTAAATTTAACGTGAGCAAAAGCAGGATGTAGAACCTAGTCATTGAATGCTGAGTCAAGTATACGGGAGTAGGATCAATATCATTTGTGGGACTAACTGGTTGAATACTACGAACATCATCCAATCCAAGGACAGCATCAGCATGCTCATGAGTCAAAACAATCTGTAATGCAATCAACAATGAATGAATTGCTTTCAAAAAACGACCAACATAAATTGCAAGCATGAAAGGATGGTGAGAGCAGGGTGATTAGAGTAACTGACAGAATCAATTCTTGGAATGTGATGATGAAGAAACCACCTAAGCACCGTTTCCCTGAAAGTCTTGCCAGCATCAATGAGAATATAGCGGTGATTGCCGTCGCTTTCGCAATAATCGATTAAGAGGGACGCATTACACCTGATCAGTCAATAGCATCCTGAATGAGCATAAAGATTGCAAGCGTCGAAGAGTGACGTAAGATGGAAGAAAATGAAAGAGGTGACCTGTAATTAGGGTTTCGCTTGGGAGGGAGAGAGAGCGATTGGAAGCAAACGTGACAGGGAGGATGGGAGGGAGAGATGAGGCACCTCGGATAGGGGATGGCGCTGGAGCAGCCTGTCCCCATGAATATCAATGCCGATTCCGAGGAGGAGCCACCACTCACGGACACAGTTGTCGCCATGCTTCAATGAAGAAAGATGAAACAGTTGAGTTTCATTGGACTTTCGAGTTCGATCTTTAAACACTTGATTAGGTGTTCTGTGTTCAATCCAAGTAGCTATTGTATGGGAAAAATATTGACTTTGATTTGTAGAGTTCAATTGATAGTAAACTACGGATGCGCTTTTGCTTTTTTTTTTTTAAGTGTTTTTTTATTTTTAAATTTTATATAAAAAAGTGAAAATAATAAAATTTTATTTTTATTTTTATTTTATATTTTTTTATAAAATTAAAAAAAATATTAAAAATAAAAATAGAAAATAAAAACCAAACGTACTCTAAAGATTCTAGTTTCGTTTTTTTTTTATTTGAAATATGGTGAATCATATTCTCAAACAATAAAAAATAAAGGTTAAAATTTATATTTGTACTTCTTTTTAAAAATCAAGAGATTCACCCTTATGGTATCAAAACCTCAAGTTTAATAGGAGAAAGAAGATAGTAATACTAGTTAAAATAAATAAGAAAAAACTCACTAAACATGGACATTTCATCATCTTTAAACTCATTTGAGTTCATACATTATTCTACTTCACTAAGCGTAAATCGTTTACCCTTTAATATAAAAAAAACCATTGCTAATAAAATTGATCAATTAGTAGTATTCATCTTTATCCCAGAAGACTCTCGGACACGAATTACTGTCACTTATCTAACTAAGTCAGGAAGAGATAATGCTTATCATTATCTTTCCGCTAGCATTGTAAGATATGATTGTCTATCAAAGACCTCTATAAAAAGAGGAGCTCATCTCAGTTGTAACATATAGTATCGAACATTGTAATATATTCATCTTTTTCTATCTCACAAAATGTTCTAAATATTTGTTCTTTCTCTGAAAGCTTAACTAGTATTACTTTCTTCCTCTTTATTTAGTGTCATTAAGTAGGCTCTGGGCTTGCTTCTTGTTTCAGAGGATCCTACTCATCCAAATATGGCATAGATAGGATCCACAGAAATTTTTCATAGTGAAAAAAGGGCTCTATCTTATAACATCAAGTTTTGCTCGGACCCTTTAAATCTCAACTGATATGGTGATGGATAAGGATAAGCATGATGGTGTTGTAGCATCAATCTCCTGAAGTACTGGAGATCCATTCCTGTGGTATCAAAGCCTCAGGTTTAATAGGAGGAAGAAGGTAGTGCTAGCCAAAGCAAGTAAGAGAGAACTCACTAAACATGGACATTTCATCATTATCTGTGTCACTCCATTGCTCAGCACAGTCACAATCAGAGTCACACATAGAGCGATCAACATCCCAAATGAAATAACCATTAATATGAGAAACATAGACAGGTCTTCCGTTTCCATAGAAATGTACCGGCGAATCATATTGATTGTGAGTAGTTTGTACTCGAACTGGAGAGATCATATTAATCCTTCTGAAAGATGATCCTCGCAGGGGAGCTTGTTTGACTACTCCTGAATTCTGAAAAATAGTAGTCACTGTTCCATCACTATTGTGGGTAATAGTTGGTGGAGCTGTAGTATGAACATCAACCTGTTCTTTGGGGAAGGCTTTCTCATAACTAGTAATCCATTCCAATAGAATAATAGAAGAAAGTTTTTCAGTGGTGATCATCCTTGAAATATTTATAATTGCTGGTCCTCTAGTATTATCAGTGAACATGAATAATGCTTCTCCTGTGGTATTTGGAAGATTTAGATCAAGAGCATGGTCTTGGACTCTGTAGAGGACTTGGTGGTGCAAAGTAGCCTGTTCAGCATTAGAGTCTTGGATTACTCCAACTAGCTGTATTTGAATCTTCAATCTATGAGATATCGTCGGGTCTGATAACCTCATGGTGAAATTAGGAGTTATAGTAAGGATAACACTTCCGTTTGAAAGTGTAGTGCTCAACGCTCCAATCAAGGCATGTTGGTAATCCTTGAAAGTACTATCCAAAAGAGCAACCTTGGCTATTACAGGAAGAGATCTTCTTCCATGAAGAGTTACAATAAGCCTAACTGTTCCTAGATGTAAATGGGTGTAGCCTTGGATTTGATCATTTTGGATGAGTTTTTGCGAAATTTTTAGGGTTATATACTGTTCAGCAGTAGTGGCTTTCAAACCATACTGTTGTAAATGAGAATATTAGATGTTTTATTTTGTGGAGAAAAATGGTTTCTGGTGATAAGATGGCGGATGGTGGTGAGGGTTGATTTTTTTTGTCTTTGATAGAAGGAGTAGGGGCTAATAAGTGGATATTCATTGTGCAAATGTAAAGGACTGGTTTTGGGATTAGTTCTTTAGTAGGTCTGGAAAGAAAATTAGCAAAAGTGTTTTCATGTCCCATTATGTGTTTTACCTCAAATTTATAATGGGAGAACCAGTCTTTCTATCGCAAGAGCTGAAAGTCTGGCATAATCTTTTTCTTGATCTTCAGCATTGATGGAAAAGAGGTGTTATCCATTTTCACGGTAAAATGATAGGAACTGAGGTGGAAATTGAATTTTTCTATCCCACGCTTGACAACAAGGATTTCTTTATAAGGGGCATGGTAGTATTTTTTTGATTCTTTAAACTGTCCGCAAGCATGCGCACAGTAATGTCATGTCCCATCAATTTCTTCAAGTAACATAGCTCCCCAGAATTTGTCACTAGCATCTGTTTATAGTATCCTTTTTTCTGTACTAGGAATCTTTAAAGGAGGGGGGTCTTGTGTTATTTTCTACAGATTTTTGACAAATGTAATCTGTTCAAGTCCCTATAGTGGGGAGTTTCTTTTTTACGAATTTTGACAGTTGGCTGGTGTGTCTGGTCACATCTAGAATAAAGTCTCTAATATAATTTACAATTCTTAAGAATTATTAAACCTGTTTGACGGTCATATTTTCATAAGGGAAATGGACAAATTTTTTAGCAATATGATTCTCTAGTTGAAAAAAATCGTCTTGAAAAATCATCCCAAAGAACTCAATTTTTGTTTGGGCAATAAAATTTTTTTTTATGATAGCATGATTCCCTGATCTTCTATGATTTGAGTGAATTGGGCTAGGAGTGTCTTATGAGCCTTATTGTTTTTTTAGAACAGTAAGATGTCATCATGTAAATGAGTGTGAAATATAAAATGAGCTCAAAGATATTGATCATTATTTTTTGGAAGAGAGATGGGGACACTTTGAGTCCAAATATTGGGCTTCAGGAATACAGAAAGTTGTCTTATATCTATCTTTCGGATGGAGTCCAATTTTCTAAAATCCAACTTTTAGATCAAACTTGCTGAATATTTTTACCTCACTTAGCCTTTGTGTGATAACTGAAATTCTTAGTAGAGAGAATTTATCGTCTTGCAAAAAGACATTAAGCGGCTTGTAATCAATAATGAGCCTCTTTTTTTCTCTGTTTTGCTCAACTCTTTTCTCCACATAAAAAGCTTGACATGCCCAATTAGAATTGGTTGGTTCAATAAGTCCTTAGATAAGAAGAGCTGCACATTCAGCTCTTGCTAATTTGAGATCTTCGGGATGAATCCCGAAGTGGGTGGCCTTAGTTGGGTTAATGTTCTCATTCCTTTTGAAAGGAAGATGAACGTAGAAATTTGAATTTTTCACAAATGTGCAAAGTGGTTGAATTGATCATGACTGTTGCAAAAAGTATTGAGGAGTTGTTGCTAGATCTCCTTATATTCTTCTGGAGATTTCTGGATCTCAAGTATGCTTTGTATCACTGTGTAAGCTAAGAACTGTCTTTTGTAACTCAATCCAGTAGGCTTGATTTATAGTCTATGGGAGATAACTTTCCAATACCCTGAGCCAAGTAGCTAGTCTGGCCTGCAAATATTTCAAATCCTATGAATTTTCTAGAAATTAGATCAATGGTGATGACTTCTTTATTAGCTGCTAAAAACTTTTTTATGAAAAAGTGTCCACATCTCTACGGGTAAGACATGTGATTTTAGAACGGTGGCACAGGATCCAGTATCTATAAGTGTAACAGCTTTCCATAGTTTGTCATATTTAGAAGTCTTGATCTTTAAATAGAAATGGGATCGAGGGGTACCATTAACCTGCTTCATTCCTAAGGATCTAAGATATCCAAGTTCTTCTTTCAAAATTTTCGGTCCTTTAAAAATCCTTGTAGTAATGGAAGATATTGTAAAGACTGATCTTTCTGGTGAAAAATCATCTTCTGAACTACTTTTTTTCGGACCAGAGTCTTAAAAAATATACTGGGTATCACCATCTTTGTCCTCCTACTCTTCAAGTACTGATTCAAGATCTTCTTCATCTTTTATGGAGGTTGCATCCATTAAAAACTGAAGCATTTTTATTTTCTTCTTTGTCTTGCTGGGACATGATTTAGCAAAATGACCTTGTTTTTTCGTAAATAAAGTATTTGTTTGGCTTCTTGCTATGGATGTTTTTTCTTTTGAAATAGCAAAAAAGTTTTTGCTTTCTTCTACTTTTCTGAATGTCTTTTGTTGAAACATCTTAGATTGCTGCTGCCAATGTGTTTTTGTTTTGGCTTGCACTCACAAATGCTGTGTTCTTTACATTTGATCTTCAGATAGGATTTACTGTATGTTCTTTTGAGTTTGTTTGAATTTTGAGTGAGCCTTTTGAACATTTATTGT
The DNA here is from genome assembly GCF_014773155.1 of Arachis stenosperma. Classification (NCBI taxonomy): domain Eukaryota; kingdom Viridiplantae; phylum Streptophyta; class Magnoliopsida; order Fabales; family Fabaceae; genus Arachis; species Arachis stenosperma. Next base: position 169,939,379 of record NC_080379.1, on the reverse strand, counting down.
TGTTCACATAGCTTATCCAAGGCAGCTAGAGCCAATTGGTATATTTCTCCCATGGTGGTAGTAGCTACTTCTTTACGAAGAGTCATCATTATCCGCTGTAGTTCTGGCTTGAGTTCATCTGGCAAGGAAGCTATGAAGACTTGTTTGAGGGGTGGATTACTATTTCTTTCAAGAGGATAATATTTAGTAGCCATCCTCTTGTAATGTTTTTCTAAGTCTTTCCTGTTGAGTGAACGGCATTTCATTTCAAAATACTCTTAGGAGTTTCTTTTCTGGATGGTTGTGATATCTCCTAGGAACTTTTGGTGTAGTACTCCCAAAAACTGAGAAAAAGTACTATTGATGAATTGAAGTCTTTCATGCTCAGAAAGGTTATTAACCTATTCACAAAGATTGTCAGTCATTCAATTTATGAATTTTACAAGGACTTGTCTACTTGAAAGATTTGGATTAGTCATGTTGGTTTCAATCCAAACACCAAATTCATTCAGCCTTTCTCTGTATCTTGAAGGTGGAATATTATCAAAGATGAACCATTTGTTAGAACTTTTTACTTCAAAAGATCATATTTATAGAAGATTAACTGAAGTTGTTGGTTCATCTTTTTTAGAGATTTTTTCTACTTCTGGATTGACCATGGCTATTACTGAAAGGCCTGCCAAATAGTCTTCTTCGGACCATTTAGTAGACTTAACTGAATCTTCAGTAAATTCTTCTGTAGATTCATCAGTAATTTCTCCAACAACTGATTGAACATTTAGAGTGAGAGAATTAATTGTCCTATCTGAGACAAGTGATCTTTCTTTAACGCCTTTGTCTTTTGAAGGAGGATAAGTGGATGTATTTTCTCTGAAAAAATTTTTTAGCCTTCAGAGAGGATAAGGCATGGGTTGGAGAGTTGGTTGTTGCTGGGTTTGGAATGAATAATATTATCTTTGGAGAGAGATAGATTTTTTGGTGTTGACTTGTCTTGCTAAATGATAAGTGAATTTGAAGATGGATTCATAATTTGGAGTTTCAAGTGGTGAATATGTCGAAAGAAATAAGACAGGTGAATATGATGAATATAGTTTAAGATATATGGATAATGGATCTATGGCCAATGCCTCTAGACGCAGTCTTTTTTCTATCATGAGTTTATCTCTATGATTAGTTCTATATGGTTCTATTTAGTTTAAAAATAGGACAAAACAATATACTAAGAATAAGACATAAAAAACAGAAATTTAAAAATTAATATTTTTATATTTTATTTAATAATAAATTAAAATAAATTATACAAATTTAATTTTTTTTCATTCAAAAATTTTTTAAAAAAATAATAAAAATATAATTATAAAAAGTTATAAAAATAATAAAAAAATAAACAATAAATTATATCTTTTAATAATATTTTTATATTTTTTTTGTTAAAATAAATATAAAATATATTAATTTAATATTTTAAATACAATTTTTTTATTTAAATATTTATATCTTATTATTAGTGTCCCATATCTGTAAATAGACTTAGACAGCCTATGTATTAAAGCTAATTATCTGAGTGATGTCATTAATGTATACTTTAACTTGATCATGACTCTCACTCTTGTAGGTTGTAGCCTCCTATATATATATGTTTTGGCCATTGGGGTTATAATTGTAAAAAACTAAAAATAAGGTAACTGACCTAACTACTAGCCTCTCTATATATTTTTCTATAATGTGACTTCAAATGTGAGAATAATCACCGTTCAATTATTAGTTCTTCCTTAAGTCACTAATTACTTTTTACATATTTATTTTATGTGTGAGATTAATTATCATAACTTGCAGAGACTAGATAAAACATGAAAATATTACTCTAAACACTCAAAACAATCTTATATCTTCTGCATATTCATATATATCTCATTAATTTTTTAGTTTTGTTGTGATCGGTTATTATTGTAATGCTCTAACATTTAAACTTTTCTTTTTTATTTTTTAAATTGAAGATTAAGCGTCAATAAATACTATACTTTTAAGCATATAATTAAATAATTATACTAGATATATCATATATATTAAAATCAGCCACTAATTATTGATATAAAATATATATTAAAAATTTAGAATATAAATATATATTAAAAATAAATTAAATAATATATATTTATACACAAATATATTAGAAGTTGATTTTTGTATACAAATAATATTTTAATAATTAAATAACTCCTTATATATATTTTCCAGTTTTTGGGGAACAAAGGTGAAGGAAAGCATTGTGTTTTTTTCCGAGCATAGGAATTAAATAAACCAATAATAAGGTGAGTCAAAAAGGAAATAAAAGTAAGGTGAGGATGAAAGGGGTAAATCAATGCATGCCTGATCAATCATGATATGGTGTACACCACTATCATATAATGATTTATATATGGTGGAAGCATAGTGGGACAAATATGCTGGCATGGCATGGCATTCTCTTTAAAGTATGACATATGATGAGAAAAAAGCTAGCTTTTGGCCCTTGATGCATTATCATCATGAGCTACATATGGAGGTGGTGGTAGGGATCAATTTGAATGTAGATATATATTTATATATTCATCAGAAAATGTTTTGTTTAGCTGCTACTTTTATTGCTTTTTTAATTTGTTGCAACCACGCACCATGCTGAAAGTTTAACCATCATTTAAGAGAAAAGAAAAGACATACACGCAAGTCAAAGAATCGAAATCTTAGTTTGACTTGAACCGAACGAGGGAGGACATGAATCAGAAAGGGTTTTTCACTTTTTAAAAAATGTCATTGGTACACCAAAAATTAATCATTAAAATTAATCATTAATATATTTTTGTATAAATATATGTTGTTTAATTTATTTTTAATCTGTATATATATTTCAATATATATTTTATATGAAAAAGTATGAGAAACTAATGTATATTTTATACAATATATATAATGTGGTTAAATTGAAATTAGAATTAAATTAGAGACAATTAATTAATTTTGAGTAATTTTCAATTTAAAATTTGAATTAAATTATGATTTTCGTCAGTTATGGAATCAAATTAGGATTACCTCCTCCCTCTTTCAATACGGTGTGAACTTCTTTCACTCTTTTTTCGAAGCAAAAGCCGGTACAATGCCGTCATAGTTACCAGCTGCCATCGAACATCGCGGCGACACTCTTTCAGCTGGCGCCGTCATCTGCACAGGCCACCGTACGTATGGAGGACGCGCATATTGTGTGAGTCGAGTTCGCGGCACCGCAGCAACCTGGACGTCTAGCGTCTCCGTCGCAGCCAATTTGTCCCTTCTTTCCGTCGCCAGATGTTCACTTTCTATGTGAACGTGGATAGTTATTCTTAGATGCTTAGTTATAGACGATGATTGCTGGTTATGATTTATTTGACTATCACAATTTTAAAATATTTGTTTACACGGTCATTTGGTTGGTAATTAGTCGTTTTATAAAGTAATTACATTAGCAAGTATACATGTACTTTTCACATGCAAGCGCCATAACAAACAGTCTATCGTGTTTTTGCTTCCGGGGTAAGCTCCCATCATTATGCCTTTTCTCATCATTCGTCACACCATTAAGAAAAACACCATGCCCGGCCCCAGCTACACTCGTTAATTTCTACTTTCTTCAATTCATTACATGTGCCAATTACATTTTTATTGTTATTATTATTATTAACTTTGAGGAATCATCATCAATACATATGAAAGTAGCATGTGTGCATAGTAGTTTTTGATGGAAAAATCTCTCCATCGTATTAATTTGTATTATGTCTTCAAAACTGTGACGTCAATACAAGGGACGCAAGTGGCAACTAATAATAAACACAATATATATACTTACGTAAACAGTAGTATATATACTATTCTACGATGAGAATCATCATGAATTTAAGAACGATCACCATCTTAATTTATTACAAAATAAAGAATCCAAGTTTCATAATGGATCATCTTCATGCATAATCCTATGAGTATGAGGTAAATTACATTTATATGCTTCAGTTAGAAACAAATTAAATCATCAACAGCTTCCTATAATCTTATATATAAACCATACCGACAGATAATGATGTATATTCAATTATTCACGGAATGGTTGTGAATTATCGTCGGCAATTAATAAATACCGTGACTCGTGTATGCTTATTAATAGAACCAACAAAATAGTGTGATTTTAGATATTATATGATAGGGAACCGTTTAGAATTCAGATATTATGCTAGCTAGGGATCAAATTAAAAACGTGCATATTGTACCTTCATATTATCATATATATATGATGTGTAGCATCTTCGGACAATAATGCATAATTTTAATCCGATCCGATCCATAGCAAAAGCACCTACAGCTGCTCTTTTGTCAGTTTCTTCAATTTCTTCGAACATCATCCAAGAAATGTAGCTGGAAATGATAGATAAACTGCACATCAACGTTATTTTTCACATGTTATATATACCATAGTCATATTTTTTTAGAGGATCGGATTATATACGTTAGTCATGTTTTGGGCTAGCCTAGTAAGTAGGAACAGCGTTTCTTGTACATATCAATTATCTATCTTATTCTTATCTCTATCTCGCATATATCAGAAAGGACGAATAATATTATGTAGATTATCTTTATTTGAGTATTTTTTTATTTTTTATATTAAAATAACTAATAAAAAGTAAAAAATAAAAATTTATACAAAAGTAAAATATATTTTTTGTACTTGAAATTTGTCAAGAATTTTAAAAATATCTCTAAATTTTATTTTGTTTCAATTTTTTCTTAAATTAAAGAATTTTATTTACATCAAATATACTCTTAATGACTAAATTTTCAAAATATTTAGAACTGATTCAGTAATAATACGTGACAACTCTATCTGATTTGTTTATATTAAAGTTTGTTAGTTTTTGTAAAACTGTTAGTTAGTGCTAAATTTTTAAAAAATTGACTGTTAAAAATATATTTAATATAGAAAAAAGATTAGGAACCAACACTTTTATTAAAATTTGGTCAATACTTAACCAGCAAAAGAAAATTGAGTAATCTCATACCATTGGATAAAATCTCACACCATTAAAAACACCAATAATAACTAATTAATGACTACAAATCACAAAACTTGCGTACTGACTCCTAACACTCTTCTTTAATGTAATTCAAAAACCTTTAAAACAAAACTAAAACAAAAAATATACTTTATTCATTGTACAAATATTCAATGAAATGAGAAAAATGTTTTTGTATAATAAGTGCCCATACTCCATATCCATAGTAATATAATATGAACACCAACTGTGTAGCTTGCGCTGTATAATAATACCTAATAGCTTTATATATGTTAATATGTATAATGAGCACTTAGGCTACATTGACAAGATCATTATTATACAAATAAATGATGACCAAGTCAGATAGAACTAATTGCATTGATCTATGATTATCCTACATCATCTAGTGTTTAATAAGACATAATGTTCTGTTTTGTCTCCCACCCATAGCTATATATAATATAATAAAGTTAATCCGTAGCTGATTGGATTGTGCTTTTGGACCACATCCTCATCAAATATATAAGGCCAATATTGAATAGATAATATAATAACTTACAAATTACTTCACCTGAAAATCAAATAATTAACAATAATTTTCTTATACTATTAAGCACACGTTAGTATGTTATTTCAATCCTAAGCAATATATAATAAACATTGAGGATCCTGAATCTTCTGATGAACACTCCACAAGGGATACAAATAGAGAAAGATAAAAGGAAATTGTTGAAAAATGAAGACATATAATACATATAGAGAATCATTAAGGGCACACCGTTAGTTGATGACTATAAATCTGACCTCAAAAAGTGATTGATTACGGTCACTAATTGGAATAAGTTTGATTTGAAAATGAATTTAACGCATGCCTTGTCCCCTATGAGGTGTCAAACCCTCCTTATCCCATGGCCAACGTAACCTTTTCTTAACTTTTTCTTCTTCAGCCATACACACAACTCCACATTTTCTGACAATTAAAAGCAATAATTATTCTGTGATACTTAACTTAATCCATGCATGCTGATCTTATTTAATTTTTTATCTTCTTAGCTCGTTTTTCCCTAAGTAGGAAAAATTGAAAAATCCATGCATACCAAAATCATGGCATGATTAATTCGGTGCATGAAGACAAACAAGAGCTTAACAGAAAATGCCATGACCCACAGGAAAAAAGAGAATCAAAAGCATGGTGCAAAAGGAAGGAAAAGGGAACACACAACTCATGATTATGTCTGTGGGGACTTCAATACAATTCCACCATAAACATACATTTTCCTTCAATTATTATCACTAACCCCCTTCTCACAAATTAATAATATGACACAAATGTGATGAAATCATAACTGTCCGTATCATGCTTACTTCATAATGCAGATAAAATAATTAATTTAATTCAACAAAAACTCACATTCATCTAGCCATTTCAGTAAAAAAAAAAAAAAAAAAAAACTTCTTAACGTCTAATTAATCCTCACTGTACAAATAACTTTACTCCTGAAAATTTATTATATAAAGTGAATGATGAATTCTAGTTGAAAAAGTGAGATTGAAGCAAAAGAGAGTGAAAGTCAATCAATGACAATTTTCAATTTTCTTTAATAATAATAATAATAATAATAATAATAATAATAATAATAATAATTCTGGCTTGTTTCCATATAAAAGCATAGGCTCCTTATCACATGGCTAGATAGAAAGGAAAGCTAAGCATAAGCTTTGCTCTGTGTTTTCTTTTTCCGGTCAATATCCGGCAAGAGAACCGGTGAACGTCGTAGGAAAAAATGGACGAATCATGCAGAATTGGTACGGGGATAATGCGGGGTCTCCCTCGACGGAGATCGGTGGAGGACAGGTGGAGGCGCCGCTCCATATTCTCCGGCTCCGAACCTGCGGTGGACGCCGCCGAAGACTTCGCTGACGTCTTCGGCGGCCCGCCGAGGACACTCCTTGCGCACAAATACTCCAACTCCGGAAGCTCGTTCTACGAGGAGGTTTTCAGGCCGCCGGAGTTCGTTTCTCCGGCAACGAGATGTGGTCGGAACCTGCCTGTGTTCAGGATTCCATCGGCGAGGAACAACGGGTTTTACAGCGACATATTTGGCTCAGACGACGAACGGAGATCGAGGGAACGGTCAAGATCGCAATCGAAGGGGACATCGTCGTCGGTGCTGAGCTCGGAGGAGCTGAGCCCTCGCCGGCCGGCGATCGGAGATGACGTGGCACTGTCTGGTTTAGCTTCAAAGCTGAGGTACGTAGCCTGTAACGGAAACAATGTTTTTGCTTGTTCCACTGTTTATTTTACTGCACTTTTGGCGTGTATGGCCTTTGTAAATGGTGATTAACAGTTGAAAAAGTATAAGCAGACAACGAGAATACTAAATAATGTGAATAATAGATATATCGAAATTAAATGTTCAATTTAATAAGTATGCAGATGATTATGTTAATTATTTCTTTTGTTAAATGTTTATAACTTAGTCTTATACAAGCACAAGATAAATCTTTTGTGTGAATATGTTAGGTATACTGGTGAGTATGGTGAATATATTTGACTATGTTACTCTACTATGCAGTTAAATTGTTTGAGAATGTAACCTGGTTACATCCTCGCCAGAAAATATTCGTATACTTAAATTTATTTTACAGTAATGTATAATACTATGTGAATTTATTTGAGAAGAATGTTATAGTGCTACTTTTTTTAAATATTCTTTTCGTATTAAGAAAAGGTATACATACAAGTGTTGTAAATTATGCTTCTCTTTATTTATTTAAGTGAAGATGCTGTAATAAATAATTTTTACGATATCTAATAAAAAAAATAAGTAAACCTTAATGCAAGTTATGTTATTTTGTTTTGCAAGATGAACATAATTTGTGAAATTTTGGCAATACGGTAACAAGGATTCTGAATCTGAGAGTTCTACAGTGATTTTTACAGGCCAATCAGTGTTCCATGGAGATGGAACTCATCCTCTATGATGCCTGAGGAATACCCGGATAACCATGGGGTACCAACTTCTCCATGCGATTCTCAGTCAGTTGAATTTCAATTTCCTGATAATGAATTCAAGGAAATCTTCAAAAGCTCAAATTTAGGATCCTCAAGAAGAGTCACATCTCCAGAAACCATCAGTTTTGAATATGACTCATATCAAAGCGTCAAAGGATTTACCGATGATTGGGAGCTCAATTCCCCTATTTCTGTTGTCTCTTCACTCCGTCAAGAGCCTGAAGCAAAATATTCAGTTCATGATGGTGTGCTTAAACAACAAATTATAGAGGATGATGATGACGACTATGATGAGGACGAAGATGAAGTTATGAGCTCCTATGTCATAGAGCTCAACTCCAATCTCAGGAGGGAAGATTGTGAAGCATCAGCCATAGATGAAGCAATTGCATGGGCCAAAGAGAAGTTTCAATCAGGGAGCTCTGATGAAGGATCAAGCAGTAAAAATGATAGCAATGAACAAACTGCTAAAATAAAAGGTGATTCATTGTCCTCACTAACTGAATATTTCGCTTTTTCATACGATGTCCTCATTTGGATACACTGGAACAGACAAAAGCAGACACTTATTATTTGTATCTGACTGTATAATGCAGGAAGCTTTGAATGCCATGATGATGAAATCGAAATAGTTGAATCTCCCAAGGTAATATATATTACATTGATCATACTAATTTACATTTCGACTTGATCATTTTACTAGTTGACAAAATAACTTGGCCAAGAAAATAAACGGTAGAATCTATTCAACTAGAATGATGTGTATAATCCAATTGCAATAACTAAAAAGGAGTATATGTTAATAGAAATGAGTTGCTGCAAGTTGCAACATGCATTCTGTCCGAAATTAACATTTGGTGTTTGTTGAAGCAGTTAAATTTCCAAACACTACCCAATATAATAGTTCCACTTTTTCTACAGAAACCACTGACGGAAACAGAGAAGTTAGACAGAGACATAAGGTTGTGGTCATCCGGCAAAGAAACTGACATCCGGCTACTCCTTTCAACACTGCATCATGTAAAATTTTATTTGCTTAAATCTTTTGGAGCTGTTTAAACCATTGGCATGCACGGGTAGACGAAGAACTTACATGGTTATATGTTTCAATTGCTAGGTTCTATGGCCTGAGAGTGGCTGGTATGCTGTTCCTCTTATGAGTCTAATAGAAAGCTCAAAGGTGAAGAAGGCTTATCAGAAAGCAAGGTTATGCCTGCATCCTGACAAACTTCAGCAAAGAGGAGCCACAGTCTTGCAGAAGTATGTAGCAGAGAAGGTTTTCTCCATTCTTCAGGTGTGTAAACTATATATAACATATAGATAGGTTCTGCCATTATGTTTCTTTGTACACTAATGTATAGACTGAGGAACGATACCAAAGTTAACATTATCTATTTTGGAACAGGATGCATGGGCAGCATTCATATCTATGGATGTTTCATTTTTAAGAGGCAGATGATTGAAATTGCTGATCACTCAGTTTTGGCAAACCCCAAGCTAGAAATTTGGAATAATGGAAGGTTTTTGTTGGCATGCAGTAGATACACATGAAATTTGAATTTTGAAAGCATCTGCTCCTTTGTACAAATGATTAACCGAGGACTATTTTGTTATTTATGTCTGTATTAGTTGCTGTTTGATCCCTTTTAGGTGTTACTTATGATGTATTTAATAGGAAGTTATTTGATTGATCTTAGTATATGATTTGTATATGATGACATGGAACCAAGATTCAGTTTCTGTTTAAAAATGTGACATTATTAGATGCTGTTAGAGTAAGGAAAAAGTTTGCTCGTCTTTGCAAGTTCAATTGAAACATACAGAATTACATTATTATCTTGCTGTCTGGAAGATTACATTTCATCAGTTTTGGTGAACCTCTGATACGGGCAAACAAAGATTTGCTCTAGAATGCTAAGGAACCTACACTAAAGAATTAGAAATATATTGCATAGAATGTTAAGTATATATAAACAAAATAAGATCCAAACTTGGCACTGAATTCATGTACATAAATATACACAGAAAATAATACTCTCATCAGTGAATGTCACCCACCCCCTGCTCTATCAGCTCCCTAAACTCTTGATCAGTGCTCTTAAGCATCAGTGACAAAGGCAAATTGATGCCACTTTGCAACACCTCCATGTGCCTAGGCTTTATCCTGTTCTCCAAACTAAAAGAAAAGTACTGGGGAAATTCTTTCAGCTCCTTCAGTTTCTTCCCCATTTCCCCAACAAGATACTCAAACTTGGGCCGAAAATTAACTTCAATGTTGAAAGTGAGCAATGATGGATATCTCAAGACCATATCCTTAACCTCATCCTTAGAGAATCCTAAACTCTCCAAATACCTCAGCTTAGGGATTAAGGATTTCTCAACACTAGACACCAACAGAACAGGTTCTTGATAAGCCAGGGCCTTCAAGTCCTTCAAGCCAAATCTTCTAAGATAAAACAAAGTTGGCTTAAGCTGATCTACAACACTGGCGGTGAGCAAGTATGGACACTTATTGATAACCTTCCTAAAGCAATGATCCGGGACTTTGAGGTCGTGTGAGAGAAAATCAAAAACTGGGTCAAGCTGAGCATTAATGTCAGAGGTGAGAATCTTGGGGCACATGGAAATGATCCTAGGAATGTCCTTGTGCTGGATGTCTTTGGAAAGAAGGAAGGAGATAATGGATTGAATGGATTCCATTGAAGCTGTGGTTAGAGCAGGGTTCTGGGACAATGCTTTGCCAGCATCAACGCCCATGATCTCAAGGCAGAGGATTTTCTCTTTGAATTGAAGAGAGAGCCTTGCAGTGGTTAGAGGATAAAGTGGGTGAGTTTGGAGGAGGCTAGTGAGATGAGTGTTTGTGTTAGGTTGGTGAGAATTGAAAGGAGTTGTTGATGGTCTGTGGGAATGGGAGGATGAGAAGTTGCACATTGAAGTGTGTAGAGCAACCGCTCCAACCGCCCTAGCAGCACCTGACATGGTATGGTGGAAGTGGAAAGGGGGATGATTGTCCTGTAATAATATCTCCAATGAAATCCAAATATTATGCCACTATGGGATGACACGTGGAGATTACTTTCAAACTTGATTGGCTGAAAATAGATTGCCACATATCATTTCGTTGATTGAAGCAATGTATCATAGAATTTGAGATTCTGACAGTGTAGTAAATACGGGAAATCACAACTCACAGTTGCGCACACATATTTTTTTATTAAAGCATTTGACTCTAACATTTCCTTAAAATAATTCTACTATTATTCTATTTTTCTTTCGTAAGCTGGAAAGAGCTGTATTACACCATCTGAAAGAAAAACTAAAATTGAAAGACAGAAATTAAAAAATTGAAACTAAAACATTGATACAAAATATTAAAATTATTAGTATTGTGTTTAATTCAAGATAAATATAAAGATTTGAGTTAATATTCAATTTAGCCCCTAAACTTATACGTGAGTTTCAATTTAGTTCTCGAAATTTTAATTGCCTTCTTTTAGTCTCCAAAATTTGTAAACGTGACTCACATTAGTCATTGGAACAATTTTCCAACACAAAAATGTTAATGAAACGTTGACATGGACAACCAAATGCCATGCTAGAATTTGTAAAACGTCATTTTGGTTTTGGCGCTCAAATAGCCAAAAAACGACACCAGATCACTTGCTTTAGGAAGAAAAGTTTTAATAAATACTACTTACGAGGCATCACATACGCAAAGTTTTGAGACTAAATACTTCTTTTATAATTTTAGACAACCCCCAACCCTAAGCATCACAACACACTCACCCACACAACATTAAAGGGTTCCTTTTCTAGTCTCTTAAAATATACACCACCTTAGTGCATCCCAACTAACATTATTTTCCTCAGTTTTTTTACCCTTTTTCCGAATGGATTTATCGTGACATAGATAAGCACAAAACGTCATTGAATAAAATGGTAAATTAATGCATCATGTGCACAAAAATTGTCGAACAATGCAAATATTATGAGTTGATTATGGATGGATAATTTATCTAAATGAATCCCACCCCTCCCCAAATTTTTTTCAACCAAAGGTAGTAAAAAACAATGAAGGTTAACACAAAACATCAAAGCTTAAATGAGATATGCAGAAGACTTAAAACCACTAAATTGCAGTTCAACTACAGATGAATGCCCAATTGATCGGCTTAAAATTGGATATGCATATCCATCGCAGTAGATAAATGGAACGATGACATTGACAGAGCAAAAATGGCCATATTATAGAAGGGGAAATCTTTCAGAAACTGCGATTGTTATTCGTTGCACTAATTCATTAATCCCGCACCAGTGATACAAATTATAACTAAAAGGAACAAATAACAGAAAACTATTATAAAAAGCAAATACATCATCACAGTATTTACACTTAAATGCCTCTAACTAGGAATCTCGAAGCAAACTGAAGTTGTTCCATAAAAGCTTTAGTCTTCTACATAATTAATTGACCAAGCAGATTAATGCACGAGATCTATAAGTTCTGCTGAACAACTGATTATCTATTTATCTGTATACGATTATTTGCACAGAAACAGCAAAAGAGAACAAAAAAGCAAAAAAGTCTGCTAGACCCTCGTAAATCTCTACCCAGAGACTTTGAAATATACCTAGAGTAGCATGCCTTGACATCCTGCATTAAGTTTCAGTCACCCAAAATAGTCGGGAACAATGTCATCTTAAAAAGTGCAGTAAAACACTTGCATATCATATTTATAGACAGCAAAATGAAACACTTACAAGCAAATGGAAATAAGCAAAAAGCACACCAATCTCAGAGTTGACCATGACTTCTGCTCATAGATTGGTTGCGAAGGAGCTTTTGAGAAGGTGCTTGCTGATCATTCTGCTGGAAGATATTCAAGGGCAGAAACGTCATTCATTACAGAAACAAGTACATGAGTCTTAATGTGTAACTGGCCAAGAGTTTGATCAGCGTCATTCTCACTCTCCACTATTAATTACTACCATTTTTGTAAAACTACTTTTCTATAAACACTGATGATTGAATATGCATGTCTAGCAATGTAGAATTCTTCCATCCTTTTATATCCAACAAAAATTCTATTATCTGGATATAATTCAGTGAACTAGTCATCTCTAAAATAGCTTAGTTTGCACACGAAAAGGAACCAAATAATAAACAAATTGCATTTATGCAATAAGATAAAAGAAAGTATGTATTGATCTGCCAACATGAAATTAAAAAACAGTAAAGTGAAAAATCAAACTTCATATTCTGAATAAGATTCATTCCATTCTACCAAAATTGGAAATTTAGTGATCAATCCAAAATAATAAATAACTAGGAGGGGATAATGGAAAAATCAATTGCCGAATGGGACATACCTTGTAAAGGGATGCAGCAGACTCAGATTGTACAGTTGGAATTGCATTGTGCCCAAGAGACCGCAAAGCATCCAAAGCATCTAACGTCAGCTGCCAACCGCAGAGTGCAATTGCATCACTGCTAGTGCTTGGAACAGAATTAGCACAGCCAGCAGCAGCAACATTGCCATTCACCCAAGGGCAATATTGGTTGTGATGGGCAATAGGATCAAATTCTACACCACCTTCATAATTACTTTCTCCTTTTGGAGGCCCTAAATAATTTAGCAGTGTTAGTGGCTTTCCCCCAAAAGTATGTAGCAACTAATTGATGAACTGCAACAAGGCCTTGGAATGAATTAGAATATCCATTTCCGATATGGTATGAAAATCCATCACCCCACTAAGGAACATGTTTGGTTGGATGCATAGAAGAACCTTGAGACATATAATGGGGAATTCTAAGGAAGTGATGTTTTTATCCAGTTGTAAATTCTACATTAATGAGTCAACACCATATTTCACACAACTCCTTTCGTTAAGGTTTCAACCAAAACAGTGGCCGAGTTCACAACAGCTCATATTCAGGCAGGCACAAATGATCAAGCAAGCAGAAATAAACAGTCAAACGTCAGAGAGTAACCAATTGTCTGTCAAAATTTATAATGAAATTTCAATTTTTTCAATTTTTACAATACGAACATTTTTTCCCATTGTTGAAATTTAGGGTTTATAAAGGAGGAAAAGAAAATAAAAGGAATAATAAAAAATTGGACTGAGATGTTGTGTTTATAAAGCATTAAGCCATGAACATCTACTTGTCCTGTTAATTTGGTCAAATACTAATGTGATACAAGTACCCTAGATCAAAACAAATCAAGAAACACAACAAAATTACAACATCAGGGCTCGCTTTTATCTCCCATCAAACAGAAAGGGGCAGAAAGTTTAAGTTTTGCGATACCATTTCAAGGTTTTATATGGATTGTTTGGGAGTGGTAATACAGCACTAAAATCTAGTAAAATTAGTAAAAGCAAATCAGTCACATCTGCAATTAAAGGGAACACTAGTGAAAACCTTGGAAAGGTAATGAAACTGTAATTACACAAATGGAGTTAGTGTTAATGAAATTGTTAAGTCAGTTTTTAAGTCTCCCTTGGAGTCCATCTGTACCCACCACCTATCTTCAATCCATCTTTGTGATTTCACCTCTACATTCTACCTACTTATGTACTCGGGAAGGGTAACAATTAACAAGTAAAACAAGTCAAGAACACTGAAATACAGAGCTTACCTATCCCATTTGCTAAAGCAAAATCTGGTTCGAGGCCACTTTTGTTGGTGAACGATGATTTACTATCCTTAATGATCTCTTCCTTGGTATTTTCACAAGCAGAATATATATTAGCATTGCAAGAATGAGATGGATGACTACTGGTAGCAGGTGGTAGATTGCGGTTTTGACTAATCTTTTCACCACTTTCAACAGATTCTGCCTTTGTAGAACAACCAATTTTCGATCCACTGTCTGCCCTTCCTGCAGAGTGAGACATCATCTCCTGGCTATCTCCAACAGGACCTTCCCTGTTAATATCATCAGGGACAATCTCATCCATTAGACCTGGATCAGGAACAGATTCATCAGTTTGTCCCTGATTTTCAGCATCTTCTACTCTATGCTCCATTTCGCCAACAACACTATCAGCTCTGTGCACAGATATATCTGCTCCGTGGATTTCAGCTTCATGACTAGCACACATTCCAACACTGCCTCCACTCATTCCAAAACTGATTCCATCTCGTGCTGGAGCAGTCACAGTTTCTGCATTGAAAAGTTCTTCCCCATAGTTTGTACTACTGACACCCACTTCACCAGGGACAGCTTCAGTTGCTGTTTGAAAACAAGTACTCTGTTGAGCTAGATTGCTATTATTCAGTTCTGATGTTTCATTCATGTCCACATTGCCATGGGTGCTAGAGGAGGGGAAGTGGGCATCATCAAGGTCTCCAGGATAATTTTCAACACTTTCCATAGAATCATCATTTACACTATGACATACTGTATCCATTGCAATGACAGAAGATGCACGGGTTGAGTCTCTAGCTGATTGGATTCCGATTATGCGGTCATTACCTTGATGCAATGAAGAAACTCGAGTACCAGAAGCATAAGCATCAAAACCCATCGAATGACTAGGACCAGCACCAGATGAGTCTCTTTGATGTGGTGAAGAATGTGTGTCAAAAATATCAGAGTCACGGGCACGTTTTGAGGGACCAGCTGAATATTGTCCACCATCTGTGACTTCATCACCATCACGATCAATCACAGTTCCTTCAACACTATCAGCCTGCTGCTGCAACCTGGGAACTGGCCTGTCATCTGAGCTTCCCCCTTTTTCAAGATTTCTCTTACGAGAGCTTGGCCCTCGTGATTCATATGAAGCTGCGCGGTCACCAATCTCACTGCCTGAAGGCTGGCCAATCATCAAATCCCTTCCCATATCTTCATCATGAGTATTTTCAGATGTTGCTGTCCTTCCAAAAGGAGTAAAAGAAAACCCTCCAGCCATGGTAAGATTCAAATCCAAATCAGAGTTTGCCAACAGTTTACCCTCATTTGTTGTTGCAACTTCATCACGGTCTTCGACCTGATCTTTCTCGGCATCATCAGCTGCAACCCAACCGCTTATTCCACTAGCTGCACTCACTCCACGAGTCAATCCTATCTTTTTGCTGGTATCAGGAATATCTATGCTGTTGGCATTCGGTGCAAAACGAGCAGGACGAGGAACAGTCAAGAAATCTAAAATTCTAACCGTAGCACCACATAAGCTACAGTCAAGCAACGGGGACCTACAGTCAAATCTAGACTCCTTAAGAGAAGCCTTTCCCTTTCTGGCGTCCCTTTTAGCACAAGCAGAAACTGCTTTCAGCCCTGGATCTTGAGTACGATGAAGTTGATTCTTGCCAAAAGAATGTCCATTCCTTTCGGATTGAGCAGAGTGCTCTTCACAATCCTGGACATTTAAAAGCCACCGGGGTTCCCAACCACAAAGGCTTATAAGCTTCTGAGACTGCCAAAAGGAAGAAAGAGAAGCATATTAGCTTATAATAGTTGTAACCTAAGGATCAATTTGACAGCTACAAGTAGACAAAAAATATAAACATCTCACACGAGAAAATAAGCAGTGTGCCTCCTCATGAGAGTTTTCAAGCTCTGATATAATCTCCTGTTTAAAGTTTGCTTCTCCTGACACAAAATTCTGAAGCTGGGACAAAAATCGCTCAATCTGTGGACCTCGAGTAACACACATCAAATCAATTGCAGAGATTGCTACAACAGGGAGACAGGTAAACTGTACAAGTCCATCACATCTATCCTTGTAGCCACCAATTAATGCAGATTGGGGTGTTGGAGGGAACTGTACTAGGCTTTCTGGACAGCTGTTTCCTCTCCAGGCACAATTCACTTTGTGCCCAAAATCCAGTTGCCTGGCAAAGGATTCGCTGGCACTTTGAGCTTTTGGCCATTACAATAAGAAAATAAGTTAAAAACAGATGATGAATACTAGCAAAAACAGAGATGTTTAGCATAGTTCTCAAATAAAGTATCCTTGACAAACTGGTTCAAAATAACAATATAACAATATTTCAAATGACTATATCAGAACAAGAGTTGCAATTTCACAATTTTTAGGAAGCAAATTATAAAACATTTAGCTACAGTTGTTTTCTTGACAACTTTGCAATCACCAACCTTCAGCTGATGTCCAAGATGATGATGATGTAAAATTCAGGCAAGCACCACATGACTCACAGGAAACTTTGTCTACACCAACACTCATCCAACCTTTCTGAGCACAAGCCAATGAATTGATGATCTGGAAGAAACCAAAGGGGTCATGTGATCCCTTCAGATTGCCTCATCTCTACTTATAAAACAGTCATAGTAGCAAAGATAACATATAGACGAATAAAAAATATACAAGATTCCTATCCATAGATAACAAATGACAAATAAATAAATCTTACATATCGATTATTTCATTTAGACACTCCTCGTATAATTCATTAGCATAGACGCAAACTGCCTCAGGGCTAATCATTAATACTTAACACTACGCATTTTTAGACATCAGATAAATAACTACCTCTCCTCCAGGCCTATTGTTATAATTTACCGATGCAGGAATCATCAGTGCTCTATAACTCGCTAACCACTAGTAAATAAAAGAAGATCATATACAACTGTGACTACAACATGTATATCTATTTAAAACCATAGGCAAATCAAACCTGAGGCTTTCCAAGCCAATTTGAAGGGACAAATGTAGCCAATCGCCTCAATAGATCCCCTCTCTCCCAGGGTCTACATGAAGCTCTTGAAGAACCAGAGCCAACAGCACTTGTGCTCAGGGAAGTCCATGGTTGTTGAGAGCCAACACATGAGAGAGAAGCAGCTTTAGAGCCTTGTCCATGACTTGACCCATCTATGCTGCCAACATTCATTGGAACAGCTGCAGACGATGCGCCAGCAGAACTGGAATAATGATTAGGCAAAATTTAGTCAAATTAATGGAATGCAGAACACAAGGCACAAGTGTGCGTGACAAGGTAGAATGACCCAAAGAAGGGGGGGGGGGGGGGGGGGGGGAGAATTCTATACATTTCAGCTCCAACAAGAGGTATAAACTTTAAATGTTCTTTAGCTACCTTCTAAGTTCTACCACAACAAACCACGTTCAACAAGAAAAATTCGACAACAAGGGTTCATATCCACAAGCAATAACCAAAGCAACTAAAAGCAAAGAAAAAGTGTCTTCAGGTACGCAATGCACATATCCACTTAGCACAATGAGCACTGAGACTTCACTAGATCCAGTTCTAAAAGCAACCAGCCAACCACAACAAAAATCCTCTTAGCTCTGAAAATTCCAACCCGAGTTCAAACCTCAGGGGCTATCAGCTATTCAGCAGAACGAAGATAATTCACATTGGGAAAAAAATTTACTGAAATCGTGAATATTTGAGGCCAAAACGAAAACCCTAATTTGGAGAAGAGTTGATGAGAGTGAACGCGTGAAGCATAGAGAGAAAGTAAGTAGTACCTGGCAGCAGGTGTGGGATCAACGGTGCCGCCGGAGCTGATAACTTCTTCTCTCATCGCTCTCTCTCTCTCTCTCTCTCTCTCTCTCTCAACTTTCTCAATTTCCGAAGTAAATGAAATTCATGGTGTGGGAGAGAAACAGTGGGAATAATAGCAGCTTCGCTAATACGATCGAGTGTTAGCGCGTGGCCCCCATTGCGATTACGAATGTCAATACCATGCCAATGTAATGGGCCACTGGTTTTTTTTTTTCCCTTTAAAGGTAATGTTAAAAGTTAGGAAGAGTTTCACCTGTAAAGAAACTTGCTCAATTATTTTATGTGTTGATCTAAATTATAAAAAATATATATAATATATATTAATTGAAATCAACGGTTAAAATATTTAGAATATCAATATTTTTATTCCATTTAAAATTTGTTCTAAAAGTTAAAACATTTGTTAATGTTATTTAATATAAATATTTTAAAAATATTAAAATAATAAATACATTCAAAATTTAATTTTTTTTAGTTTCCAATAAAATTTTTGTATTAATAAGTAATAACCTCATTAAATTAGAAGACATGCTAATAATAGCTATAGAATGTAAAGTTAATGTCTATAATAGTGGCAAAGCAGGTCGGTCTGCTCTAATCTGTTTTGCTTTGTCTAGGCCTATACCATAAATTGGACGGATTGGTCCGTCCTACCAACTAAAGTAGGTTTAAAATGTTAGCATGTCCCACTTTTTTGCGGATTGACGGGCCAGCATAACTAGTCTGTTTGATTTCTTTTTTTAAATAAAATTTATTAAAATTAATCAAAAAATAATAATAAAAAAATTAAATACAAATAAAAGATAATCAAATTATAATATAATTTTTTTTTTATTTTTTATTTTTAACTTCAATAAAATTATTCAAAATAATATTTATCAATAAAACTATCTTTATTTTAAAAAATAAATCACATAATTTAAGCATATATACGAAATTATAAAATAAAATAAATAAAGTTTATAATTAAAAGAAGAATAAAAATAAAAAATAAAAAAAATTAAAAATTATATAATTATTAATTATGTAGTAGCAATAACTCTTTTATTTTAAAAATAAAAAATAAAACCCTTGGCCCGCACGGACAGCCCGTCCCGCCTCGCCAAAATCTGCAAATTTGGCAAATTTTTGTAATTTGACGGATTCCAAAATCTAACCCGACCCAATTTTTTAATGAGTTCAGCAGGTCGACCCGATTGTTCGACGTATTTTGCTATCCGTAGTCTATATAGAGATTTTTTAATTAAAAAATATTAAAATTTTTCAGAATTAATCCATCACGAAAGTAAAATAAAAATAGGTAAAAAGATTTATTCTTGTTGAAGAAAAACACGAAAAAATTTTGCTAAGTGCACTTTCTAATCTTTAACAAAATGATTGTGATATTTGATATTTTAAAAGAATAAAAAATCAGGACAATAAAAAGAATTAAAGAATAGAAATCACTTGGCATGATTTGTCTATTTCGAAACTTAACGGTCATATAGGTGTAATACACCAACTGATGCCATATACTTGTATTATATCATTGTCATTACTCACTCACTAGTAGTAATTCCTAGCAAGATTTCGGAAAGAGAGGAGAAGATTGAGATAAGAACGATGATAATACCAAACACACATCTTTACAGATGAAGCTGTTTTTGTCGTACCATATCGTGTTTATACCATGTTAAAGCTCTACCCATATCTCATCACATCAAAACTAAAAAGGAGTACTAGATTAGTTTATTTTATGATTTATAATTATTAATAGGATTAATTATAAACCTTTTTAATATTATCTAAAATAATCATTCTAATACTATAGATAATAAACATCTTTTACTGATTTTAAGATTCACTAAGGATCGAACTTTTGACCTTTTAAATCTAGCACTCTAATACCATGTCATGATACCACTCATCCCAAAAACTTTAGCTGATAAGAAAAAAATAACACTAATAGTTATATCTCTAATACTCCATAAACTTTCATTGTACACATTGTACAAATATTCTATTGGTTCCACGTACTTTCCCTTATTAATAATTATTATTAGTATTTTTAATGGTCATCCCACTAAATTTAAGACATGTACCTCGGTTGCTACTGCTGGATGACCTTTTAGTCTACCTTTATTCCCCTTGAATCATCAACTAAAATTCATAAATGAGAAATATCATCAGAACTCAGAAGTAGAAACTTGTAGTTGTAGGCAAAGAAAGAGTCTACTCTATAACAAGGAGGATGGAGTATAGAACTAAAAAAAGCTTTAAACAAATAGAAATAGAAAACGAAGTAAAATGAATACTAAAATGAGAAGTCTTCACAATAGAACCAAAACTCACTCGGCATGGCGATCTCCATACAAGGAACCTTGGAACTCTTATCCTTTGAGAGCTCCTCCTTCTCACCCGATGCATCTTTGGCAGCAGAGAAGGATTGCTTGCCATTACCCATCCCAAGAGAAAACAGAGATACAAGCCGAGGGCGGATTATATTAGCGATTTAAATTTTAAATTAGGGTTTAGTGTGTTTTATATTTTTATTTATTTTTTTATAATAAATTAATTTCTAGAAAGTATTGTATTTTTTTTTTGTCTGAACTCATTAGTATTCGACTAAAAGGTTAAAACATTTGTTATGTCATTTAATTTAAAATATTTTTAAAAATATTAACATAATAAATAATTGAAATTTTGATTCACCTTATATTTTTCTTTAGTTAGAGTTGTCTGTAAATACTAAATAACTTTTTTAGTGAAGTTCCCATTACAATCATTTTAAACTTATAAATAAGTCTTATACGGATGCAATTCTATTAACTAAATCAAACCAATTTATTTGCATTCAACATAATTTGATTTCATAAGTACAGTAATATATAGGTATAAATGTGAAAAGTAATAAAGAATTGGAGAAAAAAAACTGATAATTAGAAAATTGTATTGTATTTACATTATAATAAGTATAAATATTTAAAAAAAAACATATATCTTAGTATTTTTAAAACTTAGAGTAATTCTTTACGTACAAGTGATTTTCAATACAAGTCATACAAGTCATTTATATTCACGTCGTTTCACGTTTTTTTTGTGCCTCTTTTTCTGCTTTTTCTTTCTCTATGCTTCCTTTTCCTCTTCTTCTTCCTCTTCCTCTTCCTCTTCCTCTTCTTCCGTGTCTTTTTCTTCTTTTTCGTAAATTTTCTCTCTCGTTATCATTGTCATCAACACCACCTCTTCCTCCCTCTTTTTTTATTGAAATTTCTTCTTCTCTTTTCGTTTTCTCTTTCTCTTTCATCAAAATCACCAGAAAAAACGAAGAAACATTATTCAAGGTTTTACTGTTCTTTTAGATTTTTTTTCTAGATTGTCTCTGTCATGTGCCACGTCCTTAACCAGCAAAACATTAAAAGATTTCAAGAAGAAATATACTGTCTCCCCTATATTGGGTGTATTTCTATGATCATTTGGGTGTATTTCTGTAATTGTTTGGTTTATTTCTGTAACTGTATTTGGGTGTATTTCTGTAATCGTTCGGGTGTATTTCTGAAGTTCCATCATCTTCAAAACAATTTCAAAGCTTGATTTCAATAAATAAAAAAAACAGAAGGAGATCGAAGGCAAAGAGAGAACGCTTTTCCATACAAATTATACAAGTCATTTATATTCACGCCGTTTTCACATTTTTTTGTGCCTCTTTTTCTTCTTCTTCTTTCTCCGTGCTTCCTCTTCCTCTTCTTCTTCTTTCTCTGTGTCTATTCTTCTTTTTTGTAAAAAAAGAAACGAAGATGAAACACGCAAAGATGATTCAGTAACACGTATATTAGACCCAACTTGTAAAACTTGTAAAAAAAAATAACTTGTATGTGTAGCACTCCTCTAAAACTTAACTACTAAATCTAGTTTGAATGTAAGTCAAATATCAACTTAACTATATCATATTTGCCAATATTATACATCCAGTAGTGCTATAAAATCGGCAGATTTTATTATTTTAAAATATAAACCATCAATTAGTATTGAAACAAAATCCAAATGCAACATAGTATTGAAAGCCAAATGCGAGCTAGAATTTGTTAAAATCCGTTATGAGACTTTTTCTTATATATATTTAATAAATAAAAAAATAAATTATTATTTATACACATATAAAAAAATTATTTACTAAATTAATCATTATACATTTATGTATTAATATATATTATTTAATTCATTTTTTATTTTTATATTTTAACATATATTATTTATTTGGTAACTAAATTTGTATACATAATATGATTCTTCAAAATTAGTACTAATTAGACTTGTAAGTTTACAAATTCTTTGCCTACATTGGTCCATTTCATTACATTCTTGAATTGTAGAAATATTACTCCAGTTTTATTTTGTTGCCCACAATATCTCCTAACCTTGAGAGGCCGAAGATTAATACACTGCAAATCTAAACTCTATTTAAAGAATCTGCTGCTGGACAATGAATTAAGGTGGGATTCAAATCTCGACACTTGTTTAAGCGAACAAGTGAGCTGACCACTTAGCTAACCCAAATTAGTTATGATACTCCGGTTTTAAAAGTTGTATTATGTTGTGCAGATTGCAGAAGTGCCTTTGCCTCCATATATATGACACACTGAAAGGCTATAAGGAATTGACATTATTGCCTTAACAAAGTCTCTTTGCCTCCATAATTAGTACAGTTTACAAAAACAAAATACAATACCACAGAACAAAGCCAGCAAACTTCTATTTTTGAATTTCTACTTAGCTAAACTTAATTACTCATTAACCTTATTTCACATAATGCCATGATCCCACAAAATTCAAACAAATAAAGGTAATGAACACAAACTGGTCTATGTAGGCACTAAAACGAAGACTTCAACAACACATTATTTAGAATTACTAGCTGCACCTTTTCCTGAACCTGTATCTGCTGTACATGGAAATTTGAAAGAGACATTACATTAGAACTTGAACTAGTTTCTTAAATTGCTGAGATTCTTTTCTTACTACCAAATAAAAGCAGCAGGACTAACCATCCAAATCTTCATCAATAGGTTCTGCTTTCCAAATGATGTCTTTCAGGCCAACAGATAGATTCTTATAGAACTGTAAATATTAAGTCATAAACACCCACTTCAAACTCAAAATTAAGAAACCAACAATGGATATTTCTTTCTTTTTTTTTCATTTTATTTCTCTTGAATGAAAATACCTTATGAAATTCCAATGTGTCTCCTCCACATTTTCGAAGCTCAACCATGTTAAGTTGAGGGGCCACCTCCAAGATCTGAGAAACCAGAATCTTATTATTTATTTGTTGGATTGATCAATCTTGTGCCTAAGGGCACATTTTAAGAGGATAATAATAGAAACTTTTTAAGTTTTTTATGTATTCAATGCATTGAAAATGTAAAACTGTTTATCTTTTCAAAAACTTTCAAGAAATTATTCTTTTTATGGTATCCTTAAAATGTGCCTTAAAACCCTTAAAATTGTTTACTTCTGAAAAGAGCATTAGAAAGAAACACTAGTCGCTACTCGCTAGTGACGGTAATTAACTTAGAATAGACATCCCAAATGACAAAAAGTAAACTTCGAAAGACATGTACCTCAGTTGCTACTGCTAAATGACCTTTTCGTCCACTTTTTTCCCCTTGAATCTTCAACTGAAATTCATAATGAGAAATATCATCAGATGCAGAAACTTGTAACAAGTCATTATGACAGAAATCAGCATTGTAGGCAAAGAAAGAGTATACCCAAAACCTTGGAGGATGGATTATATGACTAAAAAGCTTTAAAGAAAATAGAAACACAAAACAAAGTAACTTAGACCACAATAATTCACTTTACCTTAGTGTTGTTCTTCTTAACATCAAAACCCAGAGGACCTGCAGCCTGCTCAATTTTTGAGATTATCTCATTTGCCGAACATTTGGATGTGAATCTTGTCTCCCTTTTAACAAGTCCCTAGTTGCCACAAAATGTTATAATAACTATTAGTCTACTATGTAATTCAAGAACAAACTCAATTCCATCAAACTTGGATTATATATTCCCATATCAGGGGACTTTTAATCACTGATCAATTTTTATCAGAAGTCTTCACAATAGATCCGCTTTTTTTTTCAATTCCATATTAATTTTCTTGGATGCAAAACACAATAAAAGACAAAAACATAATACCATCTGCTTCTGGAAAAGATTTCTGAGGTTGAGTCCCTGGGATGTAGAGATAAGCTCAAATGCATTCATAGTCACAGGAGCCACTGACTCCTCTTCTCGCCTTTCCACAACAAGATTGTGTGCATCCTGTGAAGGATTAACCAAAAGAAACATTGAGATTAAGGTTGTTCCAAAGCATTTATATCATTAAGATAAAAAAACTGAACCAAAAATGTTACCATTGCTTCACTGAATATAGCATTTATATCATCAAGACTGACATCTTCCTGCTCAAATCGAGGAGGCTTGTACCCCTTCTTGAACCACTCGTTCTCAATTAACTCAGGAATTGTAATCCGCTGTTTCATGCCATCAAATATGTTCACATGTTTGGAGCAATACTGAGATGCCGAAGGGGGAAAAAAGCAAAAAACAAAACAAAACAAGAACAAAAACAAAGCCATCTGATAAAGAGCAGGGAAATACAAATAATTATTTAAGAGCATACCGTAGAAGGATTGGGATCGAGGATTTTCTTGATTAGTTTTTTGGCACTTGAAGAAAACCATGGAGGACAATCGTACTGGGCATTGAAAATCTGTTAAGCCAGAGTAAACAATGTCTTAGGAGCATTTCTATTCACAGAAGTCAACATATAATTTCATGTACATTGAACATTATGCTTACTGCCTAATTTTTCAATAGAAGCTGCCTCAAAAAGCAGATGGAATTATAAGCATGCCAAATACTCCTTAAATGATTAACCCACAATTAGCTCATGAATAGTATGTTCAGATTCTTACCCTGTCTAATCCACCAACTTTATATATAAAGCGAGCATATGTTTAAGAATATACTATTCGCACCAACAAAAAGAACCAGAAATATGGAGTGTAAAATCACCTTTTTATATAAATTCATAAGGTTGTTGTCTTCAAAGGGCAAATAACCAGCCATTAAAACAAAGAGAATAACACCACATGACCAGAGATCAGCCTTTGCACCATCATAGCCTTTATTTTTTATCACCTATATGATAAGGGACATGAAAATTTTTTAGAGGGAAAAAAAGGGTAAAAAGACGTTGATGTGATAATTGATATGGTATTGGAGGAAAGTAGCAGCAACCAACACCTCTGGGGCAACATAATTTGGCGTACCACATGTTGTGTGAAGCAGCCCATCTTCCTAAAAAGTGATAGAAAAATCAATTCCAATTGGACACAAATACCTCCTAATTTTAATTCATCTAAGAATTAGTCACCATACTCACTCGAACTTGTTGCGGCAGTGCACTCAATCCAAAATCCGACACTTTAAGCGCTCCATCAGCACTCAGCAACAAATTCTCAGGCTGTAATATGCAAAACACGGTAACAAGTCAACTTTTCTTCCTTCTGTTTCTTTCCCATGCTTCTCTCTGTGTCTAAGGCTCAAATTAAGAGGAAAGTACATTCCCACAAAGGAACAACAATAATGACATAAGACTACAAGAGATATACCTTCAAGTCTCTGTGGCAAACACCTCTACTGTGACAGTAATCGACAGCACATATAAGCTGCTGAAAATATTTCCTTGCTTCGTCTTCTTTCAGCCTCCCTTGGCTTGCCTAGCCCAAGAAAATAGCAACAAAAGCACCAAAATTATAGTGGACTCTGATGACAACAATTGACCTTTATAAACATTTAAAAAGTTTCTTACAATTTTATCAAACAGTTCCCCGCCGGTCACAAGTTCCAACACAATGTATATCTTTGTCTTGCTGGCCATCACCTACACCAAGAATGCTGCTGAAGTCACTTACTAAGGAAATGGTTAAATGTTAAAGACAAGCAAATGGAAGCACTTATTCCTTCTAACCTCATGCAAACGTATGATATTGGGGTGTCTAACCAGTTTCATTGTGGATATTTCTCGTTTTATCTGCAAAATGGTGAACAATATAATAGTTAAGTTGATTAAATTCTAATTGCAAACACAACCGTACATTTAAATTTTAACCACTATCATCCATTGCAAGTTTGATGAAGAATCTTTAAAGACTAGAAACTGGGTTGTCTATCTAGAATTCTACACACACACATACACAAATGTGGTTGTGGTGAAATCATGATCATCTATGCTGGCAATATATAATCCAAGAAACAAGTGAGACAAAGTACTACTACTACCACTACTACTACTAATAATAATAATAAAAAGTTAAAACAATGAGTAAAGAAAGAACACTATTCTACACAAATATCAAAAAGAGAAAGACAAAAAAGAAATGAAAGAAAACTATTACTTCAAGGAAGGAATAGTTGAAAAAGTAGATACCTTAGGTAAGAGAGTTGAGAAAATGACAATTTTGATTATGCACATATCCACTGTTCTAAAATTGACTTATTATAGCCACCGACCCACCGTTTACTGTAGAACTTTATACACCATACGGCAAAACAATAAAGCCAGTGTTTGCAAAATTTGACTTTTATTCATTATCTTAACAGTTACCAGGAACAAAAAATTTAAAGAATAAAGTAAAATAAAATACAGATGCAAACTCGTGCAAGCTTCTCACAGGACGAAATTAACCTCCCACCGCAATCAAATAAGAATATGCGCAGAATCTATTATGGATCAGCTTCAATCTTTTTTTCAGCAAAAGAAACAGTTTCTTCTTCTTCTTTTTTTTTTTTTTGTCTGAACAAAAAAGAGGTTCAGAAAGTAAGAATGGTACCTGGTTTATCATCTTGTGCTTGAGAACTTTCTCTTTGTCAAGGATCTTGATGGCCACGTTCTCCCCTGTCTCCAAGTTCCTGGCGAACTTCACCTTTGCGAAGTTTCCCTCTCCAAGTGTCCGACCCATCTCGTATTTCCCCACCTTCGTCCCGCCACCAGCACGGCTGCTGCTGCCGCCGCTACGTGACGTCATCTTCTTTTTCTTCTTGCTCCGACTATAACTTCTTTTACTTTCTTTCTTTCTTTCTCCGTGTATATGAGTTAGATTAGAGCGGGTATCAAGATCTCTTCTTTTTACACGGTTGCCACACCTGAGACTTTGCAACCCTCATCTTCCTGTCGATCTTTCTAAAGCCGAAACCTTGGCGAAGGAAATTCAAGCAGTCTCAATAAAGAGTCAAACTTTGTGGAAAAAGGAGAAGTGGGTTGGGGAATTTCTGAGCGATTGATCGAATGAGGAGGAGGATCCCATGCGGCTTAGCATCGCATGAATGGGGGAAGAAATTGAATTCCGGGAAAAAGAGAAAACTATTTTTGTATTTCACGTGGGGATGAATTGAAAAGGGAAGGACTTGAATGTGTTGGATTGAGGGGATTGGATGATATCTGAAAAGGGTTGTTGGATTCGAGAGAGAGCGAGAGGCAGAGGGAGGTATTAGTGTTTTCCTTTTTTGACTGTTTGGGAGAGAGAGAGAGAGAGAGAGAAGAAGAACATGAAATGAAATTTATGAAGGAAACGAGAAAGGAGTTGAATGAGGTATTTCTGAAGGAATATGATTGCTTTGTCTTTTTCTGATAATACATTTTGTCTCTCATGTCACCTTGACGACAAATCCAACCTTGATAAAAATATCATTCTAGGTACTATTAATTAGGTATGAATTCTATGTATCTTTAAATTTTGAATTGAACTTCTGATACAATGTGATTATGCATATAAATTAGTAAATATTTTTTTAATATTATATTAATATTTTCTTAAAATTAATATGTATTTTTGGTTTTGTTAATTAGGAATAATTTAAATATACAATTAGTTAATAATACTTGTATTTTTATATGAGTATTAAGATTGTTTGATAAAGAATAATATTATTAATTGGATAAATTACCGTATTAAATCATTTCATCTATAATATTATTCAATTGTTATTTTTTGACTTTTGTTGTAGGAATGTCTTTATAAAATTCAACTAACTTAAACCGATTTAGTATTATAGTTTAGTAAATCGTTTTAAAT
The DNA here is from genome assembly GCF_014773155.1 of Arachis stenosperma. Taxonomy (NCBI): domain Eukaryota; kingdom Viridiplantae; phylum Streptophyta; class Magnoliopsida; order Fabales; family Fabaceae; genus Arachis; species Arachis stenosperma. The sequence goes on along the minus strand of NC_080379.1, from coordinate 169,910,711 downwards.
TAAGCAGATTTACTATACGAGGATATCACTATGTAAATCATTCTTGTAAAAACGATTTAGTTGCATAAGTAGTGCTACTCTAATTTAGTTTTAGTTAAACTGAATATGTAACACTTTATCTTTTAACATTTCATGATCGCACTAAAAATTCAGGTATCACTTATTTTTAAATTTTTTTATTTTATATTATTTTTATTTAATATCAAGTCTTTGCGAGTACAAACAAAAATTTTAATTATGAAAACAAAATGTTTATTCTTAATCACTTTAATACATAAATTAGTAATACCAGAGACCCAATTGAATACATAAGCAAGATAGAATAAGACAATCAACACAATTATAGAAAAAATACAATAACCAAACACAACCAAAAACAAATGCACAAACAATATGATGCATGTCTGTTCTAAGCAGGCCATGAACTCACGCGTCGATTGTCTACCCGCAACCTGACGTTACTCAGGGCGAACCCCGAATATAATTTCTTTACCGTGTCAGTTAGGCACAATTATCATTATGGACGAACCCATGTCATTTAAGATATCTTGGCATCACGGTAGAAACATGCTATCAGTTAGACGAACATTTTCGCATTAGCCACCTCAAACTATCAGTTAGGCGTACACTTTCGCATTAGCAATTTGGCACAAAGGCCCATTCAACATATAATATGCTATTTAGTCGCACATTCTTGCATTAGCAATTTTAGGCTATCAGTCAAGCGAACACTTTTGCATTAGCATTTTTTATGATTCATAATCCGTTTTCAGTTATCTCTTTCATATATGACTTCTCATTTTCTTCTTCTTTATTATGCCTCCACATCACCAATTACATACACACACATTCGCATCACTTATATTATTAAACGTACCTCCACTTCACCGTTTAATTATGCATACTTCCGCATCACCAAATAGTCGATCACTTTTACCTCCACATCACCTCAGAAGTATACTTTCAGTCTTAGTATCAAAACTTTTAATTTTTAAATACCCAAACTTCTTTAACTTTCAACTAAGATAAGAAGTCACTTTCTTAATAGAATATCTGTATATTAATTATAAAATTATATACTTTATTATTTTAATTTCTCTAGCACCTATATATATTTTTATATATTGTACCTTTAAACTTATTCTCTCAATAATATACTCTTTAAATTACTCTCTTATTTCTTAACTTTTCAACGGTTTAAGTGGGATTTGTAGCATACTTATTTTTCCCTATGAAACCCATTGTTGTTTGGCCTGTATAGTTTCCTATTGAAACTCAAGAGTTGTAATACAGAGGAGGGAATGTCTTGATGCATAAAATAGAGTCTATTTGAAAGTCAGATTTGAAATATAGTTGTCCAAATGTACCTTAGTCCATTTAAGATTTTTATGAAGGATGGAAGAAAATGATTCAATATGGAATAAAAAAGAACAAAGTAGAAGTGAACTAGACATGTCACTCTCTTGGTTTATTATTTATCTAGATATTTATTTATCTTCTAACCACTTTATATTTTCATTTTTACAAAGAGATTTTGCTCTTTTTTTTTTTTTTTACTTTTGTTCAAGGTTCAGTTTTGTGCTTTACTAATTTTTCAAAAAAAAAATACTAGTTTTATTCAATCTTATTTTACAGCTTTCATTTAATGGATAAGATTAAGTTTATTTTTTGGTTACAGTAATGGGAATAAAGTAGTATATAGATTATAAATTTTCTTTTTTAGATTTTTAAAGAAAAAATATAAAGAATTAACTTTTAGTTATTTAATAGAATTTAGTTAACATGTGTACTAAAGGCACATGATAACCTTACTATTAATAAAAAATTTTAAATATTTTTATTTAAGAAATACAAAATAAATACATTTAAAATTTAAAATTTTTTATATTTTTAACAAAAATTTGTTTATTTTGTAATCTTAATATGATAGATAAACCTTATTTAATATAGTCAACTTTTCTTTACCGTTTATAATTTAGGATTTGAAGTTAAGGGTTTATGATTTAGATTTTAGAGTTTAGAATTTAAGATAAATATAATAGTTTAAAAAAATCGACCAATGTTAGTTGAAAAAAATTTGTCTCTAACATTACTCATTTTTAAATAGTATTCACTTTTAAGAAATTAATATGATTTGATTAATTAGTTTTGCTCTATAAAAATTAGGATGTTATTATTATTTGTACATTCAACATAACCAGCCATAGAAATGTAGGAGTTTCTTTTATTTATCTAAAACTACGGAAAATTATTATAAGAAAAATGCTAAATATCGTCATATTTACTAGCCGAAAAATAAAATTAATCTGTTGGTAATAAATTTATCATCAGATTTTGTTGTCTGCTGATAATTTGTGGCAAATTTAGTAGCAAAATTGATTTTTTAAGTTACGAATATCTGGTGTCATTATCGATAAATTTTTTTTTACGGTAACTTTGGCACCAAACTATTTTGTTCTAGCATTTTTACCGTCAGATATTTTCATTGGAGAATCTGACAATGAGTTCAATTTTTTTAATTTTTTTATGAAATTAATGGTCAAATTCTAAATAATAGAAGACAAATATGTTAAATTATGAAGTGTACAAACAAAATGAAAAGTCAAATAACAGAGGATATGATACAATCAAACAGTGTATAAAAAAATTTTATTCCCTAAAAGTCGTCGTCGTCGTCCCACTAGTCCTGCTGCTGAGGCGGCGGCCTAGGTAGTGATATCTATGCCCTTCCATCAACGCCGCTGCCATCAGCGCGCATCTGATCTTCGTATGGCGCCATGTGTTGCTCCATCCACTAAAACTGCTCCAGCTCCCGCCTCCACTCCACCATGAGGTTATCTGTGTCTGACATGCATGAGAGGATCGCCTGATACCTCTCCTCAGACTCTCACAACTGCTGAGCCTGTTGGTGAAGACTCCGGGTGAGAAGCAACACCTGCTCCCTCAAATCCACGCCATTTTTGGGATCGATGGGCCGACTGGTAGCAAAGGCAGATGAATGTATCAATGTGGACGTGCGGAGGTTGTCGGCGAAGAATGATTCGAACTTGTACACACGATTCTTGTACGGTTCAGATGCGGCCTCGCGCCAAATCTGATCAAGATCGACGACTAATGCAGCAAAGTTGTTGCCGTCGTCTCTAATACGCTGAGATTGTTGGGTTGCGGCCTCTAATCTCTGTGTGTATAGGACTCTTGTAGTTAATTTACTCACGTAATGATCTGCGGTATGCTGATCGGCAAATCTCTCCTTGTTCTCCTTCAAGGTATGAGTATACTTGAAGGTCTCTACTATCGTCGTCTCACAATCCAACGACTTAGACTACACATTTTGAAACCACATGTTAAGTCAAATAATAATGACATTATATTAAGACTAAACGAACTTAATAAGAAAATGAAACAGGTTACTAACCAGCCTGGCCTTAGTTTTCATGAAAGTCGTTGACCCACTAGTATACTTCGACGACCTGGCCGATGTCCTATTAGCTATGTTGGTGAGACGGCGATGTTTGAATCCCTCATCAGTCTCCCAATGGACATATAGTAACTTCTTAATGTCCGGACAGAGCCAAATGGTGAGGTGATCGCGGCGCTTACGTACATCCTCCAACATCTGCTGAAGTCGCCTAGCCATCCGGTGGTAAAAATCTTCCTGATCATGAGATCGTGAGTTTTGTCCTATATAAATTTCTCCTGCAGAAAGAGTATTTAGCACGAGTAAATCAAAATTAAATACATAATTAAACAAAATAGAAGATATAAACTAACACTAAAGTTTGAATATGTTAAGTTCTTACCGCCCACTTCTGAAACCATCACTCTCTGGTCTCAACTGGGATCTGATCTTCTTGTAGCTCGATCATGGATGGTCGTACATTAGTTTGATGGCATTAGTACACTCCTGTGTACATGCATTATTATTTGGTGCAAACATATCAATGAAAAACTTAGGATTAGTAGTTTACTAAAAAGTTATTCGAATTTTTCTATAAATTTCAATTATATTTAGATTTTTTTTAAAATTTCAGTAGAGTTTCATCTATAACTAGAATGTGCCAAAAACTATATCCATCAACAATTCATGTAAACAGCAACATCTATCAATAATCAACAAACAAGAATCAAGAATCAAATAACAACATCCATCAATAATAAAGAATTATCAATTAATTAAAGTTAGTAGTTTCATCTATATGGTATTATATGACTTAAGCAGCAACATCTATCAATAATAAAAAATTATCAAACAGAATAAGTAGTTCAAACCTATTAAACTAAATTGAACCTATCTTAACAACCTAAATCCACTAAAACTAGAAATTTGAATGTAACTAAATTAATCTGACTAACTAAAATGATTTGCATATAAAAGACTTAAAATAGTACTCATGGCAAAGTCCCATCAGGCCAAATCATCGTCCGTACGATGGGAGGTGTTGGAGAGGTATATGGCGAGGATCTGTGAGGGAATTCCGGTTCCGCGGTGTTTGTCGTTGGAGGCGGTGTCATCGAGAATGTGCGTTGCTAAACGGACGGTGGTGGTGGAGGAGTTGACTCTAATGAAGCAGACAGACAACTTCTTGATTGCGGGAGTAACGCAATAATAGGAGCCTCGTACTTGGAGTTAGGGACTATGATGAATGGTGGTCCTGTGCACACATAGCCTGTGATGTCACAGGGGTAGTCGGAGTAGAGGGGACGACTGAGAAGTCCAGAGGTATCAGTAGAACCCCTACCTCTACAATGACTACAAAGTCGATCCGTGACATCTCTACCTTTCGTCATATCTGCTAAGAGCATATAATTAAACACTAGTCATGAATACAATGAAATGGCAAAGATGAAATTCATAGATATTTTAAATCACATAAAATAGCAAATACAATACAAATCATGTGTACATTTATATTATTTGCCCAATTAACATAAATTCTCCCACAATTATATCATTTGCAAAAAATTTTGACATAACCTCCCCTAAATTTTGAGATAACCTCTACAATCGAAACAAACTCTATGCATAATCAATCATACATTGAAGGTTTAATTACTTTGTTGGTCCCTATAGTTTCACAAAATTTTTAATTAGGTCCCTATACTTTTTTTCTTTTAATTGAGTCTTTACACCAAATTTTTTTTTAATTGGGTCCTTACACTTTTTTTTTTATTTAGATCTCTATACCAATTCTTTTTTTTTTTAGTTAGATCCCTATAAAATTAAGCCAATTACTACTAAGAGGGACTTAATTGAAAAAAAATTAGTGTGGGGACCCAATTAAAAAGAAAAAAAATTATAGAGATCTAATTGAAACTTTCACAAAACTATAGGGACCAACAGAGTAATTAAACCTACATTGAAACTCAAAAATAGCCACAACACATCAAATTTTAAGAATTCCAACATAAAATTCAAACATACTATTTCGAAAGTAAGTATTGATTTTAATAATTGAATCAAACTTTTATTAAGAGCTCTTTGAGCCATTTTTATAAAAATCAGCAATATGTACATTTTAATCATAAAAATCAGCAACAATCAACAAATTATTAATCACAACTTCAAACTAATGGACACAATCAATAACTAACCTACCTAACATCCTATATTCTAATCTAATTAACACAGGAAATAATGGAGTTTGAATAATGAGAGTTGAAAAGAAAGTGCTACCTAGAGGATGCAGCGGTGGTTCGGCGGCACAGCGGTAGAAGCAGCGACAGCATAGCAGCAAAAGCGACAGTTTGGTGGGGAGACGAAGAATGATCGTCGAACAACGAGAAAGGGCCATTAGAGGGGGCTGCTGGAGAGAATGTAAAAGGAGAGATGAGATGGTGTAGAGAGAGAGAGAGAAAATAATTCGAAATGAAGAGAAGAGGGTTCACAATTCGAATTTAAGACACGATTACCGTCGAATTTACCTTAAAAAAATTTATTCATAAATAACTACCTTATAAATTTTTATCTTAATTTTGTATTTTTGTTGCACATTCTAACACACGTAATAAAAAAATTTTAATCATACTTTATTTAATATTTATTTATTTATTTTATACATTCTAAATATTAAATAATTTATAAAATTTTTAGGACAAAATGCCATATTAAATCAAATGGAAGAAGAAATTACATGATTCTACCAAAATAAAAAACGTAACATAGAATATAGATCACCCAAAAAGCATATTTTAATGTAATTTGAATGAGGTTAATTCGAATTAGCTAAAGCAAGAGTAATTCGAATCACTAATTCGAATTAGTCCCTATCAAAGTAATTCGAATGAATTCAATTCGAATTATGCATGAGTGGATCCAAAGAGTAATTCGAATCATAATGATTTGAACTACATGCAAACGTAGCTCACACTAGTTCGAATTAGACTGATTCGAACTAGCCCACCATTTTAACACCCATAGTAATTCGAAACAGGTTGATTCAAATTGCACACATAGTAATCCATACAATTATTTTGATACACCAACAATTATATCTATATGAAACCAATGTTAAATCGAATTCAATTAGTTCGATAATACGATGTCTATGAAAAAAATTGCATTTTATAAAATTTAAAAATTTTATTATGTGATAGGTTAGTAAAAGAGTACATCATAAATTTTTATAGTACTTATCGTAACGATTTTTAATTTAAAATTTATTAAAATTTGTTATTTAAATTTTAATTGTACTCGTTACAAAATAGATAATTACAATAAATTTTTTTTATAAAACTTCTTTAGAAGATACCATGAGTATTATAAAAAGTATCTTGAATCGATTTACATAAATTGACTTACAAATTTTTACAATACTCATAAAATCTTCTAAAAAAATTTCATATTTTATAAAATTATTTACAATAAGATAATAATAATAATAATAATAATAATAATAATAATAATAATAATAATAATAATAATAATAATAAGGTTTAAACATATTTTATTATATTAGGTTAGATAAAAATTAAACTATTTAAATAAATAATTCGGTGTTTAGAAGTCAAGCATTAAGCTTTTTGAGAAGTATTTATCATATCATAAATTTATAATTATGTAAAGATTTATTTTTTAAATTAAATGGCTTTCAGTATTATTAGATTATCCTATTTTTAAATCGGTCAATTCATTTTATATTTATATATTATTATAATTTTAAAAAATTTTATTGTAATTATTCATTTTGTAATAAATACAACTAAAATTTAAATATCAATTAAATATTGTTACTACGAGTATTATAAAAATTTATAATGTACTCTTTTACTTAGGGATGGCAACATGGCGGGTAGGGGCGGATTTTTACTCTTTTCGACCCGTCCCGCCCTACAAAGCCCTGTATCGAAGCCGCCCCACTCCTACCGGCAATTAGTAAAATGTTAAACCTTAACTCGCCCCTGCAGTACCTGTCCCGCCCTTAGCCGCTCCTATAATTATTAAATCCAACAAATAAAATTAAAATTTAAAAATTATATAACCATCATTTAAATACATAACATAAATTAAAATAAAAAAAAATTTAAATATGATACAATATTATTAATTATTTTACTAATTATTATATATATATATATATATATATATATATACACGGGGCGGGTAGGGACAGGTTTAACCTAAACCCGACACCGCCCTGCCCCGCCCTGCACAAGAATCCACCCCGGTGCGGGGGCGGGTAATTACCCGTCCTGAATGGGTAGGAGCGGGGTGGATACCCGCAGGATCGGGTAGTGTTGTCACCCCTACTTTTACTAACCTATCACATAATAAAAAATTTTAAACGTTATAAAATGCAATTTTTTTTCATAGGCTCGTATTATCAAACTAATTGAATTCGATTTAGTATTGGTTCTATATAGATATAATTGTTGATATATCAAAACAATTGTATGGATTACTATGTGTGCAATTCGAATCAACCTGTTTCGAATTACCATGTGTGTCAAAATGGTGGGCTAGTTCGAATCATCTTAATTCGAATTAGTGTGGGTCACGTTTGCATGTAGTTCGAATTGAATCTATTTGAATTACTTTGACTGGGACTGATTCGAATTTAAATGATTCGAATTACTCTTGCTTTAACTAATTCGAACTAACCCGATTCAAATTACATTAAAATATGCTTTTGGGTGATCCATGTTGTAAGACTTCAGATTTTGAAAATTAAATAATAAATTATTTATGATTTAATTTATTTATTCGAAAGTATATTTTCAGAAATTTTTGTATTAATTGAGTACTTTTAATTATTGATTTAAAACTTTAGTGATTTAAAAATAATGAGGATTTTATATGCGCTAATTTGAATAATTAGATTTTGAACTTTATTTTATAATTTTAAAGAAAAGGTAATTGATTATATGAAGTAAGAGTAAAAAGTATATCCAAAGGTTTAACAAAATAGTTTTATTAAGTAAAGTTAATTATTTGCATGTTAATTATTACTTTTACGGCATTCCCATTCCCTACTGAAAACGTGTAGTTTGTTCTCACCCCAAAATCTTCCACCCTTTCAGTGACACAGGTTCGTGGACTCAGTGTGAAGCTGCGGGCGATTATAAGTTTTATTTAAGTTAAGTTTATGTGTTGAGTTGTTTTCACAGAATTCCATCGCCTTTGTTATTTAAGATTTTATTTTATACAGAGGGATATGAATTGTATATGAGCTTCTTTTAAATTCTTTTGTATAATATTTATCATTATTAATAATTAAGTGATTATTATTACCCGTGTGTTCTTTGATGAATGATTTTGATTAATGAGAAACAATATTTTTCGGCATTTTCTTAAAAATTGAAATGCAGTATCGAATTAAAGGCTCAATATTAAATAGTAAATAAGAAAAATAGGTCAGTAACGCATTGCTTTTGGTACGATCATGACGTGTTGAAAGTTAGTGTAACACCCTAACTTTTAGCACGTCATGATCGTACCAAAAGTAAGGAGTTACTAACCTGTTCTCCTTATTTACTATTTAATATTGAGCCTTTAGGTCGATATCGCGTTTCAGTTTATAAGAAAATACCAGAAAATTATTTGTAGTAATTCAAATCACACAATTATTATTAATAATAATAAATGCTATACAAATGAATTCAATATAAAACTCAAATACAATACCTATCCCTCTGGATAAAATAAAACTTAAAGCAATAAGGCGCGAGGGGACTCTATAAAAATAACAGGAATCACAAGTAAATCTATTAGTCGTCTGCATCTTCTAACTGAATCTTCGAACCTGTGTCACTGAAAGGGTGGAAGATTTTGGGGTGAGAACAAACCACACGTTCTCAGTAGGGAATGGGAATGCCGTAAAAGTAATGAATTTAATGCAAATAATTAACTTACTTAGTAAAACTATTTTATTAACCCTTTGGAAATACTTTTATTTCTACTTTAGATAAATAGTTACTTTTCTTTAAATTTCTAAACTCAAAACAAATTTTAAATATAAAACTAGTCACATTTTCTGTCTCTCAGCCACATAGTTAATCCTCAGTCAAATGTCAACTCGTAATCACTTTAATACACTCACAAACAAATAGTGCAAGCAAGAGATTCAATTCAATGTACAAGCAGGTCACAACAAGACAAACAATACAATCACAAAGTAATAAAACAAGCAAGCGCAATCAAATGCAAATGTGCAAACAACATGATGCATGTCTATCCCTAACGCAGGCCATGAGCTCATGTGTCGGTTGCCTACCCGATCCCGACATTACCCGGGCACAAGTCCCAGATATGGCTTTCCAGATGCATCAGTGTGCTTATAAGTCGTACGACTAGGCCACATCAGTGTGACTTTCCAAATCAATAAGCGTACATCTGGAAAACAGTTCTCAGTGTGTGGACGTCCCACTTTACATTTGGCACTAAGGCCCAAACAATGTCATATCTGCTCTCCTGTGGCAGACGCTTCATTAATTAATATATTCCTTTAATCTTTGTTCTCTGCTCTCCTGTAGCAAAGATTCCTTTTCTTAAAAAAACAAATTCAAAACAACACTTAGAACAAAATCTCTCCTTACAAAATTGGATTTAAAACATTATGTTTTTCTTAATAAATCTAGTTTAAAAATAGAATACAGATTTTCTCAACTAAATAAATCTCAAATAATTTAATTTTCCAAAACCAAATCTCTTAAAATAACTTTTCAAATAAAACCTCAGATTTTTATAAAATTTCGGCAGTACTTCCCTTAAAACTCGGGGTTAACCACCCTTTTTCGGGTCCCAACTGAACCATTTTCAACCTCTTTTCAATCGAGAAATCAAATACATATTCATCAAATTCAGTCACAAACACAACTCAAATTTCATCATTCAGTCATTTTAAACAATCATAAATTATTTACAAATACCCACTAGACTTCTATGGCATTCATAGTTTAAAAATAGTTAATTTCAAAACAAAATCCCCTACCTCTGTATGAAATCAAAATCAACAAAAGTTTCGAAAAAACTTTCTGACCGAACTGCTGAAAAGAAAAACGTCAAGAATCGTCTGTACCTCCTAGAACTCCAATTGGCCGAACCCAAGAGAAAGGGGATCTATATTATCGTTAGCTTCCACCAAACAAAAATAACATCAACGCGTAGAGGAGGAAAATACGAACACTTTTATCGGATTAGATTTTTTATTGGAGTTACGGATCTCAAGAAATTGAAGCTAAAAACTCATGGAAGGTCACGGTTCTTCGAGAGACACTCTCGGCCTCTCATTTCATTCCCTTTCCCAGTTTTGATTTCGGTGGTGATATTGAATATAATGAAAGCAGGCATGATGATGGTTAATGAATAAGATTATGTGTCATGATAATATATATGTACATAAGCATTGCAAGCCACGTTGCCAATTCTTTCTTTTCTTTTGCCTTAATGACTTCGGCCAAGTAAATGAATCCAAGTTAAAAAAAAAATATGATTATATATATTTATAAGGCATATGAGCCATGTTTCAAATTTTCTTTCTTTACTCCCTTAAAGGCTTCGGCCAAATTTCTTTCTTTTTTTTTTAACTTTAATAATAATAATAATAATAATAATAATAATAATAATAATAATAATAATAATAATAATAATTAATTTAGACGATAACTATTAATATAATTTTTTATAGATAATTTAAAATAATAAAATAAGTCATAATTAAATTAAATTTTATTTTTAAATTTAAAGCGTAAAATTTAATTTTAAAAACTCGGGTGTTATAATTAGGATGTTACACATGTTATGTTTTTTGTTTTGGTATAATCACGTAATTTTCTTTTTTATTTGGTTTAATATGGTATTTTCTCTAAATTTTTATGAGAAATATTAAAAAATTATCATAATTTATTATCTTTAGTTATCACTTAGTTGTTAACTTAATTTTTTTATTCTAGTTTATTTAGTTTAATAATCTAACAATATATTTTATCCATACTTTTGATTAAATATTGATAATTAATTAATAATAAAAAAATAAATTTTAGTAATTTTTTAGTAATTTTTATTTTTATATTTTATTCATTAAAATCAAATTTATAAATTAAACAATATAAAATAATACTTTTTAAAAATAATAAAAAAAAACCGTGTGTTGAGCTGCTAGTTCCAATAATGCAAGGATGTCATAAACTGATAAACATTATATTTGTTGTCACTTGAAATTAGTATTTTAAAACTTAGGGTATTGTTAATGAAGTATTGAGAGTTGGACTAGTGTACCAAGTTGTAAGTCTGAACAAAAGAAATGACTGAAAATTTTTTTTTGCGATTATTTAGAATATTTGACTGGAATGGAATAGCAGAATATTTTAGAGTTCAAAAACAAGTGTTGAAAGAGTAAAGATTTTGTCCTTTTTAAATTACAGAAAATAGTGTAGAATTAATCCGTTTAATTGTTGATAATAATGTCGGAAATGACAATAAATTTTACTGTTTTATCTGTGTTTATATTTTATACGTTATTGTACTTTCTTTTTACTCTATTTTATTGTGTTAAGCTGCATTTATTTAAAAAAAAAAAATATGTTCTAGAGTTGCATTATAAATTTATAACTGCTGCCTGCTGGCCTTTAGATCCAACGTTAAAATATTGGGGAATTATTTGCCTGGATAAGACAACACTAAAGACAAAACGTTCATAGATCACTAACTTTAGATACCTGGTTTTATACTTGGATTGATAGATTATTCAACAAATTTATGTTATGCATTGACTCAACTGCATGTGCTTGATTGCGTCGTATATGATGACTGCCTTTAATTTAATTGATCAGCATGATGATACTTTAATTTAATTCATGTTCTACTATTTTTGAGAAAAAAAATGTACTATAGACATAAGTTTTGTTCTGAACGTTATCCAAAACGTTAATTTAAAGGTTATTGAAAACGTTAATTTGAATCTGAATTTGAGATCTATATTTTTTTGTATCAATGTCTAATTTATTGGTATCGAAGTATTGTCTGTTCGAGTTTCTGATAAAAAATTGAAAAATAGTATTTACAAAAAACTTCGATACTTAAGTTAACAAGGATTTTAGACAGAAATATTTTGTTGTAAATAATAATGTGAATATATCTGAAGGTATCAATATATTATCCATTCTCTTTATCTTAAAATTTTGTTAGGACCGATCTTTTAGTGGAAATAAAGATTATAGACGAAATTATATTGTCGGCGTCCAACCTTTTTAAAGAGATCGAGTATGTTCATGAAGATCCTCTTTATTAGTAGGCCTTTTTGTTTGTTAAACATGGCTTCGCTTATTGGGCCAGTACATGAATAAATTTAAAATTAAAAAAAAATATAATAATGCATATTATAGTAAAGAAATAAATAATTAAAAATTTTTTCTTTAATAAATAAGCATATATTTATTTAAAAAAATATGTCATTTTGTTTTTATTAATCTTTTAAAAGAAATTTTACATTCTTTTTACCAGGGGCGTTTATAAAACGGGTGAAACCAGGTTTAATGTGATCCAGATCCGACCCGAAATATATACCGGGCCTATTTGTTAGACCTGAACTCGATCCTAAACTCGATGAAACCTATACATTTTCGGGCCACGATTATACCGGGTTAAAACCAGGCCATTAACATTATCTTCTTGTAAGTTAGCATGTGAAAATATCTAAATTTCCAAAACTCCAACCATTATTTGACATGGTGAAATTCACTTAGAAAAATATAACAAGAACCAACTCTTCCCTAAAATTAAAGCATAATCACAATCAATACTAATATTGTCTAATAACACCAAATATTTAAATCAATACAAATAACACAAAATATTAACTTATAGTCTTATAATGACTAATAACACAAAATATAAGGTTTATAATACTCAAATTCCACATAAGAATAGCCATCGTCCATCACTAATAACACAAAATATTAATTGTGTATGATAATCAGAATATTGGACCGAATTGAAGTGACTCGAGCTATGGCCCGAACCCGACCCAAAATAATAACCGGATCTATTTTTGAGACATTTACTCGATTATAAACCCGGTAAAATCACACCAAATTAACTCCTAAAAAATTTAAGACCGAATCGAATCTTCGAGCCAAATCGAACGATAAACACCCCTACTTTTTACTCTCTCAACACAAATTTCTTTTCACTGTAGAATTGCTCAAAAAGAATTTAGTTATTGTTTTTATTGAACTATCACTTCAAATTCTGTTATACTTAAACCACACCGTTGAAAGTTAAAATATCATCACCGGCGGTCGGACTATTTCGGTGGACTACTTATTCATAGATAAGGATAATATTAAGGTTTAATTATTATGTTGGTTCTTATAGTTTTACAAAATTTTTAATTATGTTTTTATATTTTTTTTTTTAATTGGTCCCTACACCAATTTTTTTCAATTGAGTCTTTATATTTTTTCTTTCTTTTATTTGAGTCACTGCACAAATTTTTTTTAGTTGGGTCCCTATACAATTAAGCCAATTATTATTAAGAGAGACTTAATTGAAAAAAAAATTTGGTGCAGAGATCCAATTAAAAGAAAAAAATTGTATAAGGACCTAATTAAAAATTTCGCAAAACTATAAGACCAACAAAATAATTAAACCTAATATTAATAGGACAAAAAGTTCTTTAAAATTGTTTGCAATAAATTTTTATGCTCATAAAAATAATTGTGATAGATTTATAAGTCTAAAAAATCAAATAAATATCTAAAAACAATGAATTTACTTTTTTTTTTATTTTAAAAATCTATAAATTTATCACAATATATATTAAAAAAACTTACTAATACTTTAATATTTTTAGGAACCTTCGATCTTATTATTTGTGGTTACTGTATTTAGTATTAGTAAGTTAAATAAGTGTATTAGTTAAGAGAGTTAGAGAGTAGTTAGTTAATTTGAATTAGTTAGTTAAATTATAATTTGTGGCTAATGATTGAGCATATTGTATATATATATTTAACGTCATAGTAATGGAAAGTACTTTTGTCACTCTTAACTAATTTTTATTTTAGAATCTCTCTTTTGTATAGTGTAATACTCTCGCCTTTAATTTTTTTGCAACTAGAACAGAGATTTTTTTATAGTGTGGTGAGTGTGGAGGTTGCAAAAAAGAGTATAATCACCCCGTGTATGAACTCGATCGCAGAGAAGTTCGTGTAAATTAGTGTTTGCATGAGTTTATTCATCAATGGAAACAAACATGTAAGAAGGAGGGGCAAATCTAGAAACTCAATCTTTCTCAGCAATCGAATTCCAAAATTTCACATGAATGATGGCGCAATTCAACGCAATGCAAGCGATGCAAGCTCAATCTTTCTCCGGTGTTAGTCAATTGCAAGATCCATTCTACCTTCATCCAAGTGAAGCTCTTGGAATTTTGCTTATAGATCTTCTATTAACCAATTCGAACTATTATTTGTGGTCCAGATCAGTGAAGATCTCTCTAAAATCAAAGAACAAACTCAAGTTCATCGATGGAATCCTAATCAAACCAGAGGATGACAACCCTTTATTCGGAGCTTGGAATCGATGCAACAATTTTGTTTTGTCTTGCTTACATAGATCACTCAACTATGAGATTTTGCAAAGTGTGCTCTGGTGCGACAACACTCATGAACTGTGGAAGGATTTAAAGCACCGCTTCTACCAGTGAGACCTCTTCAATTGCAGATCTTGAAGAAGAAATGTTTGCTATAAAACAAAGTGAGCTTACGATCACTTCTTATTACACGAAATTGAAGAGTGTTTCGGAAGAGTTAGAAGAATTTAGACCTATACCTTTATGTTCTTGCTTGACTGAATGTAAATGTGGTCAGAATCTTGATATGATTAGTTGTGTGAAAACACCACAGCAGAATAGAGTGGTGGAGAGAAGACATCAAGAAATTTTGAACATGGCAAGAACTCTCATCTTTAATTCTAATATACCTACTTTTTTTGGCATTTTGCTATGGCCCATGACACTTATATTCTAAATCTGGTACCTCACATCAAAGTGAAAGCCTCTAGCCCTTATGAAATGCTTTATCAAAAATTGCTTGAACTTAACCATTTCGAAATTTTTTGACAGTCTGGTTTATACATCTACTTTAGTGTCTTATAGGAAGAAGCTTGACCCTTGAGCTCGAAAATGTGTCTTTTTAGGCTTTAAACAAGGAAATAAAGGATACATTTTATTAGATACTAAGAGTAAAGAGATTTTTATTTCTAAAAATGTGATGTTTTATGAGCACAGCTTCCCTTTAAAAAATTCTACAGGGCCTATATTTTTCAACGAAAGTCCAACCTTTCCCTCTAACTCATGTCTATACATATTTGATCATGACATTGCTTCCAATGGTTCCGCTAATACTCATACAAATGTTTTGGACAATATGGCTTTGCTTGCTGCACTTTCTCAATTAAGTAACACTCGTGATTTGCATCCTAATCATTCAGCATACAAGAACCTTTTTCCCTCACTAAATTCTGATACGAGTTTGACCAAACATTGCTCACATTTGCATCAACCATCACCATTGCACACATCCACACAACATGCATCAACCCCTTCTGTAGCCAATTCAGCCTTGCCAACTACGCAACCTGAATTAAGAAGATCAACAAGACAAAGATCTCGACCAGCCTATCTCGATGCCTTTCATTGTATACAATTCACGACATCAGATCAACAGCACTCAACTATCATTAATAAAAAATATCCTCTCCAATTATGTGTGTTTGAATTCCCTATCTTCAAGCCACAGGGCTCTTTAAGTTACGATCACACAAAACACTGAACCTAGAAGTTATAAGGAGGCAATCACTTAAAGTTGTTGGAGGCAAGCAGCAAGTAATGAACTGAAAGCTCTTGAAGATAATAAGAATTGGACACTGACCTCTCTTCCTCGAGGAAAGAAGGCAATAAGTTGTAAATGGATTTTTAAAACCAAATTCAAATCCAATAGTGAGATTGAAAGACATAAAGACCGATTGATGGCAAAGGGATTAACTCAGACAACTGGCTTTGATTACTTTGACACGTCCGATCTCGTGATCAAACTCACCAAATTAAGAGTCTTATTGACCATTGATACAGCTCATAATTGGTTTGTGCACCAGCTGAACGTCGACACCGCATTTCTCCATGGCAATTTGTCCGAGGAAGTTTACATGAAACCTCCTTTAGGCCTTCGAGTCCCTGCTGGTTTTGTGCGCAAGTTGCAGCGCTCCCTTTATGGACTGAAGTAAGCCAGTCGCCAATGGCACTAGAAGTTATGTTGTGTTCTTTTCCAGTCTGGTTTCTCTCAATCTAAGGCTAATAGCAGCTTGTTCACTAAGAGAGCTAGTGACTCTTTTACTTGTATCTTGGTTTACGTGGATGGCTTAGTGCTAGAAGGCAATGATTTGCATGGAATTCAAAGAGTGAAGAAGATGCTTGAGGAAAAATTCAAGATTAAGGACTTAGGCAACTTGAAGTTTTTTCTTGGACTCGAAATAACACGCAATTACAGAGGTATTTCCATGTATCAACATAAGTATACATTGGATTTGTTAACTGAATTTGGAATGAATGATGCAAAGCCGGTCTCTACGCCTATGGATTACACGGTAAAGCTCTAAAAAACTTTAGGTACTCTTTTGGGAGATGTCTCTAGCTACAGAAGATTAATTGGCCGATTGATTTACTTGACAAACACACATCCAGATATTTGCTTCGCTATGAGTAAGCTTAGCCAATACTTGGATTGTGCCACAGACACTCATTTTAAGGCTACGCTACATGTGTTAAGGTACCTCAAAGGTGCAGCAGCAAATGGGGTTCTCTTTCCTGCCTCCGCAGACCTCAACCTGACAGTTTTTTCAGACTCGAATTGGGGATTTTGTCCAGATACTCGTCGATCCATTTTTGGTTTTTGCTACTTCTTAGGCAAGTCCTTGATTCGTGGAGATGCAAGAAACAACAAATAGCGGCGTGCTCCTCTGCTGAAGTAGAGTATCGAGCCATGGCGCTTGCGACGTGCGAAGGTGTTTGGCAGTCTTTCATTTTGCATGACTTTCCGGCACCCTTGAGCAAACCAATGTCCCTATATTTTGACAATCAATCAGCTCTCCACATTGCAGCCAACTCCGTGTTTCATGAACGAACGAAACACATCGAGATTGACTGCCACACCGTGCGAGAAAGAGTGCAAAATAAATCCTTAAAGCTACTGGTTGTTTCATCAGCTAACCAAATGACTGATATTCTGACCAAGCCCTTAGTTCCAAATCCATTTTCATTATGTGAGATCAAGTTGGGATTGATCAATTTTTACACTCCTAACTTAAAGGGGGATGTAGCCAGATTTTAGTCTTTTAGTTACTTATAGTCACTGGATTTAATATTAGTAAGTTAAATAATTACATTAGTTAAGAAAGTTAGAGAGTAGTTAGTTAACTTGAGTTAGTAAGTTAGATTGTAACTTGTGACTGATGATTGAGCACCTTGTATATATATTCAACATAACAGTAATGAAAAACACTTTTGCCACTCTAACTAATTTTTATTTTAGAATATCTCTCTTGTATGGTGTAACCCCACCCTCACCTTTGATTTCTCTGCAACTTAAACATGAATTTTCTCATTAATTAAGTAATTATATTCACTTAAAAAAAATGTATTGTCCTTCTTTGCTATCAAATAAAGTGAAAAATAAAAAACCTTAACTACCATATTTTAATTATAGGTGTTCATGGATCGGATCTGATCCGCATAAAAGCGGTGTTGACTCGAAAATTGAGGATATAGATCCGATTCGTAAAGCTATCGGATCCGATCCGATTCGCACACTAATAGGATAGGATTGCAAATTTTGTGTAGGTATCTGCATATCCGATCCGCATATTCACATATCTGCAAAAATAAAGAAATAAATAAATAAATATTATTTTTATGTTTTATTTCAACTAATAATGATCATATATGTTGTATTATTTTAATTTATTATTTAAAAAAAATATGTTTAATATTATTTTAAGAGTAAACATATTTAAAAGAATAGAAAAAATGAATATTATTGATATTTTTTAATAAAATAAGCTTTTAAAAATATTTTTATATTTTGTGAATGTATCTGATATCCGATTCACAAATGTGCGGATCGGATCCAAGTTTAAAAACTGCGAATATTGAATTCGATCAAATAATTTTAGTACAGATCAGATTAAAATTTTGGCTATATCTAATTCGATCCGATTCACGTTCACCGCTAATTTTAATTAACTGATTTTTTAAATCAACGTAAAAAATTTCAACCATATTTAATATTTAATTAGATTTTGATTCATAAACCAAAATAGTAAAAATTGGTTTTTAACTCATTAACCAAAACCAATTTTAAAAGATAAAAAAATATAGAGAATCAACTATAATATAAGTCAACTAAACTAACTCTTTTTTATTTTTTATTTTTAAATTTAAAAAATTAAGATAATAGAAAATTATTTTTTATTTTATTTTATAACAAGTCTAATTTTCAACTAATTGGTTAGAATTGATTTCACTCTAGTTGATTTCTTAAACTGAACCTTTTAAAATACTTCAAAATCTCTTTGCCTCTCCTCCGTCTCTCCCATCCCAGCCGCGAGTTCCATCGTTCTCTTCCAGCCAGCCGCCGTGAGTTCTGTTCTCACTTTCCCAGCTGCGCGAAGTTCTCCGGATCTCTTCTCCTCCCCGTCGCTGTCGCCTTCCAGTAGTCGTGCAGTCATCGTCGCGTCACTTCCTGCGGTGCCCTCCAGTCGCCGTCATCGACTCAGTTTGGGTAGGTCCTCTACTCCTCTCTTTCTTTCTTTTTTGGGTCAACATCCTCTACTCCTCGTTGTCCAAACATTGCATTTTGTTTTGTTTCTACTTCCAAAAAGAGATTAACTAGTTTTTATCTTCATGTTGAAGGCCCACTTAGACATATTCAAATTAATAATTTAAGTCCAGAATGATAAAAGGGCTCAGGGCCCAATTTCTTATTGTCTGTGACTCTCCAAAAAATTTAGTGGAATCCTCATTGTTGTTCAGTTAAACCCTGCGAGCTGCAGCATCTTGAGTCAAGGTTTAAGAAGAAGAAAATGGAGGAACAAAAGAAACGCAGCATTCCGGTGCTGCCATGGATGCGAGACCCTCTAGACCTTACTCTCTTCCAACAGATTCCTCTCCATACCCTCCCTTCTCTCCACCCTAAGTAACTCTCACTCACTCTATCCATATTCCTTTTCATTTTCTTTTTCAAAAAATATAATGATTATGTTTTTTAATTTTGGTTTTTAGGTTGAAATTATCACTGGAAAACATGGGGATTTCCAACCTGTTCCCGGTGCAAGTTGCGGTATGGCAAGAAACCGTTGGGCCCGGGAAATTCCACCGAGACCTCTGCGTTAACTCCCCCACTGGCAGTGGCAAGACCTTGGCCTACGCGCTCCCCATCGTACAGTTGCTCTCCACACGCGTCGTCACGTGCCTACGCGCATTGGTCGTTGTCCCTACACGCGACCTCGCCTTCCAGGTCAAGCGTGTCTTCGACGCCATTGCCTCGCCCCTCGGCCTGCGCGTGGGACTCGCTGCCGGTCAGTCTTCCGTTGCGGACGAGATTTCAGAACTGGTGTACTCGCCGGAATGTGAGTTCGGGATTTCTTACGATCCGGAAGAGGTTGCATTTCGTGTTCGGAGACGGTTGAGGAGTAAGGTAGATATATTGGTGGCAACCCCCGGAAGATTGATGGATCATATCAATACCACCAAAGGCTTCACTCTTGAGCATCTTCAATATCTTGTAAGTAGTAGATTGCACTATATCTCAAATCTCACAAATATAATGTTGAACGTAGTGTGTGTTAATTGTTTACAAATCAAATGGTTTCAGGTGGTTGATGAAACGGATCGGCTACTCCGTGAGGCCTACCAGTCATGGCTACCTGCTGTGCTTGAATCGGTGCAGTTGAATGAGGATAACACTTTTGAACCCAGTGATTCGTTTTTACCTTGTTCTATGGGTGTGTTAACAACCAGAAGAAGATGGTGAGTTCAAAGTACCTTTTATCTTGACTTTTGAGGTGTTAATGACTAGATTTATACTTTTGGTTGTGTTAGGGCTTAGGTTTTTCAAATTGTATTATATGTTTGAAAATCGGAAGGATCCATTTTGCATACCTTTTTTTTTTCCTTTTTATTTAAATTTAATACAAAAAATGAATGTTTATTGTAAAAGTGTACATTTAAATTGTTATTATCATTACTATTATGTTTTTATAGTGGAGTTGAGAGGGGTTTCAAGGATAAGCCCTACCCTAGGCTGGCAAAGATTGTCCTGTCTGCGACAATAACTCAGGACCCAGGCAGGCTTGTTCAGCTTGAGTTGCATCACCCTTTGTTCCTGAGAGCTGGGCCAATGCGTTATCGACTTCCAGAAAATCTACAATCCTTCAAATTGGTATGAACCTGCATGGTGCTTTTGGCTCTTTTAAATTACGTCGGAGTTGTATGAAAAGATTACTTAAAGCTAAGATACTTTTTGCTGACATGAACCATTATTAGTAGTGTTGCTCTCAACCTTTCCTCCAACCCTGTTTTAGTACCAACCCCCAACTTTTAGCTTTTCCCTTTTTTCTATATGTTATTATCTTTTGCTTTGAATAACCTGGATGTGTTATTCCGTTGGAACCCAAAGCGTAGCTAGTTACTGCACTCACACAGATAAGATTGCAAGATTCTGAGATTGGTTGGTGGATGAAAGTATTTCTATTGTTTGTTCAAATGGCTTTTCATTTTAGTAAATTTTTAAGTTGACAAGTGATAACTGACAACTAGAAGTTACCTTGTAATTCTATTTATTTATTTTTGTGCAGATCTGTGAAAGAAAGGTCAAACCCTTGTATTTGGTTGCCCTTTTAAAATCACTAGAAGGAGAAAAATGCATAATTTTTACAAAATCTGTGGAATCTACACATCGTCTCTGCAAATTGCTTAATTGTTTTGGAGATCTGCAAATTGATATCAAGGAGTACTCTGGTCTTCAGCATCAACGTGTAAGAAGGTATTTTGCTCACTGAACAAAGAAAATATAGAGATGCTCCCTTTGATCTTTCATATTATACAAAACTTACTTCAAAAGAAGACACCACTCTCCTCTGTGTTGAATCCAATTTTTTTGTTGTATTATTGCCACTGAAATCTTAACAAGGAAAGAAATTTGGAATTTTCAAGTTATCTATATGTAGATTTACACTATAATCTGATGGGGTGTGTTTGGATTCACCATTAAGTGTTGGTGCACTCTGCTTCTATGGTTCTTAGCATGTCATATAATGTTTTTGGAATATATAGTTTTGAAAATTGTTTATAGATATGAATCTGTTCACCTCCTTTTGCCTAAGAACTATAGATTTGGAATCAGTTGATCCTTGACCCAAAAAACCTGCTTTCCTGCAGTAAGACCCTGAATAATTTTCGGAAAGGCGAGTTTCAAGTGCTTGTATCTTCTGATGCAATGACTCGTGGAATGGATGTGGAAGGTGTAAGAAATGTCATTAACTATGACATGCCTAAATATGTGAAGACCTACGTTCATCGGGCTGGTAGGACTGCCCGGGCTGGCCAGACTGGGCGCTGCTTCACATTGATGTCCAATGATGAGGTTTGAGGTCACCCTCTCTCACTAATGATCACATGGTCATTTTTAGCGACTAGATCAAAGTGGATTTGTGTTTAATAAATTAGAAAAGTAACGGACACACTTTATTTCTGCATGTTAGTCGATCACCGTTATTATATGTTGTTGCTCTCTCTCCCATTTTGTTCACTGCTATATTATTTACCAGTGGAGATTAAGAATATAGAATAAATCACAAAAGATGTCCCCAAATAATTTATATGTTGTCAAAAAATACCCTCAATATTTTAAAATGCACTATAAGTACCCAGACACGAAGAAATACCTTTTCCATAACGAGACCATGAATAGTGTAGGAGACAGCCACATAAGCATTGTCGTTTGCCACTTCATTTGTTTTCGTTTATGGAGACGACCTTTCTTCATGTCTTGGTACTTTCGGCGTATTTTTAAATATTTTGAGGGTATTTTTGTCGTTATCATAAATCAGGATATTTTTTTCAGCAAATAAATAATTTGGAGACATATTTGGTAGGTTACTCAAGAATGTATTTGTTTTGTTAATTTCTTCTTAGCGACATTTGGAACTGAATAATTCTTGAACACTTCTCAAATCTTATACCTCTCCAGGTACGACAATTTAAGAAGTTGATGCAAAAGGCTGAGGCTAGTTCTTGCCCCGAGCACATCATTCAATCCAGTTTGATTGAAGCACTTCACTCTACCTATGAATCAGGTACATGTGCTAATTCCAATTTTGGTGTATATCAACGGACAAGTTTCTCAACCAACCTAGTTGGAAACAGAGAATAGACTCAAACATCAGTTTAATAGGCCACTTTATTACATGCTTCATCAAGAAGCTTTTGCTTAATCTTCATAATCTTATAGTGAAAAAAATTTGCCTTTTATGGATCATTGCTTCACAATCCATGCTATATCTCTTCAAAATAAGGTGTACTGGTTTTCCGCATTTAAATTAATTAATTAATTAATTCCCCACCCATTAATAAGCATGTTGAATCGAAGTATCATATTCGTCTGCTTCAGAAAATGTCTTAAATAAGATTTATTTTCTATTGTGCATGGACCTAATTTGAATTCAAAGCTTCCTTTGTTGACCTTTTTGCTGTTTTGGAGTTGACATTAGATGTTCCAATTTTTTGGCAGCATTGAAAAAATTCAAGGAGAAGATTTCGAAGGCACCAAAGAAGGCAAATGATTAGAATCTTGTAGATGGAGCATATACATTGAAAAATGATCATTCATAGGAATAGCTCATCAAATTCATATCACTGACTGAATCATCCTGCAAAGGATTCGATTCGATTCGACTGAGAAAGAAGTCATTCAATGATAACAACAGTCTGAAGCATATTATGAGGGCATGAACAGAGCTCTTGCGATCCCTCCGTAGTGGTGGATTTTGTGCATTCCTTGAGGTTTTTCTAACGGGATGCTTCCTTCACGGACGGGGCAAATGGATGAGATGGTGCAGAAGTTCCGTGACAATGAGAATTGCAAATATTAATGAATAGATTTGTAAGATTATTTTTATTTTTTCTAGTTTAAAGTTGAAACATTCATTTCTCTGACGAGGAAAATATTTTAAGTTCTTAGGAAAGTGAGTATTTATCTTGTACTTCTGAAAAGCCTCTTAGCATTCCCAAAGCAGTTTGATTACGGGTTTAAATGTCTGACGTTATAAACAAATGCCTGATTTTCACACTATTAGCTAAACAATTAATAATTGCTACGTCTAGATAAAAAAATTCAGTTATTAAAATTAAAATATATACTAAAAATAAGTTAAATATATAAATATATTATAATTAATTTAATAATTAATTTTTGTATGTATATAAGATTTTTAAACAATTTTATAACCTGAGACTGGATTGAAGTTATTTTATATTAACAGAACTGTGCTCGTTTGTTATTTTTATTAAGTAATTTTGATGTTTCAGCTGGTAATTTGCTTCAATACAAATTGACCAACCAACACAATATTAAAAAAAGAGAGAAAAAATCTGCTCAATCAAATTATACTAGCCCACCATTTTTATATTTGTAATAAGTTATTTTCCAGAGCAATTTTTTTTTATAAGAAAAAGTATTCAAACAAGTAGAACTTTTAATTGTGTTCCAACCTCGTCTAACAACTTCACATCCCTTGTCCAGCTAAGTTGAGTCTCGCATTTTGTTGCCACTATTTTCAATTGGTTGGGGTATGAGATTTAAAAATTTAAACAATAATATATACGTGTTGGAAACATCCATCGATAAGTTGAGATGGCCGAGTTGGTCTAAGGCGCCAGATTAAGGTTCTGGTCCGAAAGGGCGTGGGTTCAAATCCCACTCTCAACATTAATTTTTGAAACTGTTATAACTTCATTGCCAAGAAACATAATATAGATGAGTTAAGATCCTGTACAGCGTGGCAAACAATAACAATAAGCGCAGAAACAGCAACCTCTTTCTCTCTCTCTCTTTACAGTACACACACGGCATCTCTTGTTCATCCAAATAAACCATTGAACAGGATACAGTTTCATTTTAACAACTCAACTCAACTACCTAATTAAGCAGGACCAGAACACAACATAACACAATAGAATAAAAATAACTAGTAGCAGCTTCATCAATTTGTTGCAGTGACTCGTCATTATGAATGATAACCAACTGCCACCATCATCAGTGATTCAAAATTGAGAGGGATCTGTGAACTTCCTTCAGGAAGTACTTTCCATTGTTGTTAGCACTCGCAATTGCTGCAGCAGCAGGTGATGATGATGGTGATAATGGTGAAGAGCCTTTAGGGGAAGAAGCGGCAGATGAAGAATCACTAGAGCTACTAGTTTCCCTCTCCTCTTCAGTGATTGTGTCCAACATCTTTCTTGTTCTGTGCCTCATCACGGTAACATACTGTGGTGGTGCAACCTCCATGAACAACCTTGCAAGCCTAGAATTCGCCATTATTATAATTCAAACTGTTTTGTGAAGAAGAAAATTAAAGAAAGAAGAAATGAAAGCAGTAATGATGAAGTAGTTCTGTTTGGTTGAGGATGGAATGAAGAAGTGGGAATAGGTTCGATTTATAAGGGTTAATTTTACACTAGGCTTGAAAGGAGTCAAGGGTCATAGTCATAAATGGTTAATTCAAGTTTTTATTTTCTAGTGCCGGCTACAGCTTTTGATATTTAATGCTGGTGTTGTGTTGCTATCTGGAGACTTTTTCATACTGTAGATAATGCAGGTATCCGTAGAAGATATGGTTTTTGTTGTGCATGCACTAGCTTCCAAATTTGTACTTTTTTGGGTGCTTTTAATGCATCCACTTTTTGCATTGACACGTTTCAGTGGGATGAAGATTTTCTTTCACATTTATTGGCGGCTAAAAGGAGTGGAGGAATTTTAACCGTACAATTGTTTAAGTTATGGTGGTCGTTGGTTGGATTTTTTTGTTTGGGACTCCTGACTCTACAATTTTGTTATGCATGTTTGAATCATGAACTAATTAACGCTGCAAATTGGTGCCAAGTGTACCATTCATTAATGTTAATTGGCGGTGAGGTTTGGCACTGCATTAATCTTTGAGGTTGAACTGACCCAACCATTCTCGATCAGAAATGTTTAACTAGACGTCTCTAATTAGAATCTCTACTAACTCAATTTTCAACCTATGAACAGTTAACAAAATTTTATAAAGTTATAGGTCTAATGTAAATAATAATAATAACCTCTTCATAATTATATCACTAATTTTTATTCATGCAATATGCAAGGATAAAGCAAGATATATCTAAATCACTACCATCGCCATCATAGCTACCGTCCACAGCTTCCTTTTTATTTTTATTCAATTCTCATTCCCCATCTTCGACGGCATTGGCCCCTGAACTGTCGTATGCAACCCATATTGTGGTTCTAGCCCTTCAAAATTTCTAAAGTCTATAATCGTAATTGATAAATCATTTATCATCATATATATATAATTTCCTTTGCACAAACCATCTTCGTTTATATTAATGTACGTACTGTATATGACGAGGATTGTAATTTCTTTTTTTTTTTATTATTTAAATGCCTTCCTCTAACCACTTGGAAAGAATAATACCAAGAAAAGGATGAGAATGATGATGAACAGGTGTGGACCATAAACCAGGTTTGAGGGGATGAATTATACGTGAAGTTGTAGCAATATGTTTATTTTGGATAAGGTTGTAGAAATAGGCCAACATGCTAATTTGTCTTCCTTCTTCATCATTCTTCATTCGTGGTATTGGTAGCTAGAGAGATCTTCACGTGAACATGGTGTCTTATTTTCATTAATTATTGTCTGATGCCACTAATTTTTCAAGTCATGTAGTAAAGTGACAAATAAATCTTGAAGATTTATCACTATAAAAAAGTTATTAGATATCGTCGGATTTATTAGTAAATTTATTAAAAAAATTCGTCAGTAATTTATTTATTATTAGATTTAGTGGCAAAATAAATTCGACAGTATAAACTTCACCGGTAATTGTTTACCGGCAAATTTTTTTATTCGTCGCTAATTATTAACGGATTTTAAATCTTTAATTGGCAAAATTTTGGATCTTGTTATTGTTAGATTTTATTTTTTCAATAAATTTGACGATAATATATTATTTATTATTAATAATTAAATTGATATTTACCGACAAATATAATCGATGTTAAATCTGACAGTAGACTTAAACTTTTTTTAATTTGTTTAAAAAATTAATATATAATTTTAAATATTTAAATTTAATAATTTCTAAACTAACAAAATTCAAAATTTTATAATTTCTTATAATAATTTATCTATAATTTTTTTATTAAAAATTCATAAACAACTTCAAATATCAATATGCAAGTAAAAAAATAATAGAAACTCTGCTTGAGCATGAACAAATGAGAATAAATCTGTTGACATTTCATCTTCAGTCTCAAGTTTCTCCACTAAGGATCTTGTAATTTTTCTTTCTCAAAAGATTTTTTATTTGTTCTTCGGAACTTAATTTCTAATAACATACTATTTAGTAATATATAGTTTAAGAGACAAATTAATTTTTTTTAATGAACTATGACAATGAGAGAGTGCATAGATGACTTTTAAACGAAAAATGTTACTTGCATTTTGAAAATCAATCCGCTAGAATTAAAGTAAAATAGATCATAAGAGACATAGTTAGTTCAATAATAAAACTCAATTAGATGAAATTTGGTATTTCTGATACTAAATTTAATTGCATAAACTAAAAGTGATTTCAGATCACAATGAAAAATTTAAATCGCACAACAATAGAGAACATAATGCAATGGCAAAAAAAATCAAGCCACAAAACAAGTACGAAGAAAATACTAATCCACAGAAAGTAATACAAATACTCAACATGCTGGATTATTTTAAATCGAAGTATAAAACATATATTTATTAATGGATAAGATAAAAGAAGTTTAATACTAATTTTACATTATGTCTACTCTTACTGGTATATGCTTCCATCTTATGATATTAGTTGTTTATTTAATTGCAAGCCATGTATACAGAAAAGCTTTCGTACAAGATGATTCTAAAAATACTTAATAACAAAGTCAGTATAAGTGTTTATGAATTGACCAACACACCTGAAATTTGTTAATTAGGCTGATCTTTTGATGAGCTAGATTAGATATATTTGATGATCCTAGTTCTTCTTTAACAATGTTATTCTGTAGAAAAAATAAAATAAACAAAGAATAGCTTAGTACAAAATTTTTAACTATCTATGCCATGAATGAAAAAGAGTTAACCACGCTAAGAGACAAAGGAATAAATATTTTTATTTTATCAATTAGACAAATATTAATCTTAATTTCATCTATTTAGTGTTAATTGATGAACTTTGTTGAAAATAATTAAAAATCTTTTTTATAATAATATAAAAAATTATAGAATTTTTCAGTATCAATAAATTAATATAGTCAAGAACCACTTACTCTAATAATAAACATCAACATTGAAATATTTATGATCACAAGAACTGAGTTTTGAAAAGTTGTGATCTTGAAATTGAGTTAACCGCCCTTTGGTTGTTGCATTCTCTAGTGATTAAATTTTTTTGAGGATGTTAGAGAATAGTGTAACAAAAATCATATATTTTTTACTAGGTAACTTCGATTAAGTTCTTTACAGTTTCAGCCTTTAATTATTTTTTTTCCGAACTTGCTATTTTAAAAAATAAAATTTTCAAATAGTTTTGGTCATTTTCATAAAATAATCATAGAGTTACACATCTATAAACAATTTAATTTTCTGCATCTTTAAGCAAAAGACCTATCTTAATTTTATCATTAATTTACAAATTGATTCATTATAAAATTTAAAAAAATTAAACAACTAATTAACATGATAAAAATGAAAGACAGAAAAATGTAGGGTTAGGATTTAACAAATACTAATAATGTTAAAAAATGAAGGAAAGAAAGAAGACACACCTGGATGAAGGAAGAAGTGTAACATTACAACTGATGGAGGCAAGCAGCAGCAAGAAAGAAACAAGCTCCTCCATGGCAAAAACAAGCTCCAAGTGGACGCTCCTCAAGGGCGACAATGGCTGGAGTCGTGCGGTCAACGACGGCAAAATGGCAACGAATAGTAGCGACGGGGACTGACGGGGAGAGAGAAAGGTGAGAAAAGTGAGGTTAATGACGTTGCAGAAATGGAAGGAAAGAATTCACAAATTTGAATTTAGAGTCAATTTTATCGACCGTCAGCAAAATCTGCCGATAACGCACAGCACAGCATGTGACCAAATTGGCGTGTTTCATTTAATTACCTTACCATTGGATTTTTTTCTCTCTAAATCTGACGGTAATTATCGTATTATTTTTTTTTATTTCCTCCAATTATTACTGATGAATTTACAGTCGAAAAATCAAAGAAAATAGCTAGTCTGGGGCGATGGGTTTATTTATTTCCTTAATCAGTTAGGATTTTGCCATGGAAAAATATTATTTTATAGGTCGTTGTTTGTTATAAGAGGGCATGGAATGAAGTTGAAATAGTTAAAATTAGTGCGTGCCCCCAAACAACAACAAACTTGGTGGATATTCATTTTTTAATTTGGCTTGATATTGTTTTTGGGTGAACGCGGATCGGATCGGATATGGCTAAAATCTCGATCTGTACTAAATTTATCAGATCAAATTTAATATTCACGATTTTTAAGCTTTGATCCGATCCGATCCGCACATTTAGGATTAGATTGGATCGGATCTCGGATGTATCCGCAAAATATATAAATATTTTAAAAAGTTTATTTTTATTTAATAAATATAAATAAAATACTATTTTTCTATTCTTTTAAACATGTTTACTCTTAAAATATTATTAAACATATTTTTCTTAAATAATAAAAATAAAATCATACAACATGTATGATATATTAGTTGAAATCAAATATAAAAAAATATTTACTTATTTATTTATTTATTTTTGCGGATCCGCGAATATGCGGATACCAACATAAAATCCGCAATCCGATCCGATAATCTTGCGGATCGAATCCGATCCCATAACCTTGCGTATCCGGTATCTGCAATTTTCAGATCGGATTCGAACACTACAACAATATAGATTATTTTTTAGGGTTATATGTGTAAAAAAAGAATTAAAATTTGTCAAAAAAATAAATTTTGACACTATTTTAACTATGAAAATATGTTAATAAAAATTTTGTCAAAAATAGTATTTTTAATATATAAGTAATTGTGAAAAAAGTTTAAAGCTTATTTTGATAAATATTGACTGTCAAAAATAATTTGTTAAAAAATTTGAGAATATATTTTCTGTGATACTTAATAACTGTGAAAAATACTATTTATTTTGATACTTATTGACCATAAAATATTTTCAACAAAAATTTTTAACAAAGAATGAGATGAGATATTGAAACTGAAGAATAAATTGAAATTTTAAAGATAAAGAATGATTAGTATGATCTCAAATTGAGAGCAGTGTGATGCCAAAATTGACAGAGTCCAGAGAAGAAGAAAAATAATAGAGTAAATTGAAAACAAATGAGTGTCAAAATTAAGAAGTAATTTTCTACGGTCAAATTATTTATCAAGAAAACATAGAAAATTTAATATTTGTGATATTTATAAAAAAATATATATTAATTTTAACGTTTAATTATGATATTAAAAAACAAAGTGTTAAAATAGCTTTCTTTTCTTATAGTGAAATAAATATTGCGGATATGCGAATCGGATTCACACTAATATTGTTTGCTCCTCTCACTCACTCACTGATGACTCTACCGATTCTATTATTAAGAATAATGCTCTGATTCCTTATTAGCTAGGTCGTCGAATTTTCCTTCAAATCCATTCTGATGATCAAGCTATTTCCTAATACTTTCAACAATGGTCATCTATCATCATTGTCATCATCATATTAGATCACATGTCTATATATTAAAAGAAGAAACAACAGCACATGCATGCAGCTTCTAAGAAAGAGTGTAAGTAGCATATTCCATATATGGAAGACAAAATTGAACAATTTGCACCATATGTCATGCAGCAAGCTAGCACTTAATGACCCCCTTCACCTATCATTAATAAATGAGCCCTATAATATAAACATCACTTATGCCGTATTAGGGAGGGTACGTATAATACATACAAGAGAGGAATAAGACTACTCATGTTTTCTTTTCTTTAAGTAATTTTCTTCATTAGGCCCTAAAACCAATTAATAGAGAAATAGAAGCGGTTGCATTCAGCCATTAGTGGAAATAACGAATAACGACTAATAAAAGAGGAACAAAAAGGAATAATGCCAAACTCAGCATTTATGCTGTAAAGCAAGTGTATGCCGCCATGGAGCTGGCTATCTTTATTTATTTATGTATTTTTGTTCTTTTTTTATTTCTTCAAACGTGCATGGTGGTCATCGATGGCGCTCAACCATGTCATGCTTATATTATAATGATAAGTGCTGTATTGCTTTGTGCTTTCTAGCTACTTTTACTTCTTACTCATGTATGATAATAAAAAAATAAAAACGACGTGTAGTTGTTTTTATTTAACCAAATTTATTAAATTATTTAATAATTTTTAACCTTTTTTTATAGACATCGAGCATAAAATTAAAAAAATAAATAAATAGATATTATCTTAAAAAAAAACAGTTGTAACGAAGTCTGCATGAAAACTTAGAAAAATACACGAGAGAATAGAGAAAAAGCCATGTTCTCAGAACTCATGAACGATGATCCAATTACTTAGCCTACTGCAACGATATTTAATAGCCAAAATCAATGCTCTTGTAAATTGCAATTCGATGATTTCTTAAAGGAAGAGACTTGCTGCTATTTTAGAATCCACCTCCATACAAATATTCATGCATATCCAAGATTTAGAGTTAAGTCCAATCCTAACAGAATACCTCAAAGTTCTACTAAAGTTATTGTACAACTGTCTAAATTTATACTATAACAAGCCAAAAACTTGCTTTCACGGTCTCTTAATAAAACCCGCAAGTCATCACCTGACCCTTCTTTGTAATAGAGCCATCAGAATTGAGCTTAATGAAGGGAGGGTTTGGGGGGATCTAACGACATCGTCTCCGCTCTAATGCATCAATGGCATCGTCAATCTACCTCCACTCAAGATAGCTCGAACGTGTCCCAACACGACGTCTCCGCTCAACACGACATCTATTCGAGACACCAGGCACTTGGTCCATATCAGGAACATGTCTGGGACCTTGCTGCATTGCCTCGGCTGGTATCGCAACTACCCTGGGGTCACCGAGGAGGAGCTCAGGCAATAAGAATCTCCTGTCGTGCTCATGCCACCACTCCAAGTACACATGTGAAGGTATTGAGTTTGAAGCAACATCAAACTGTAACACATGACACGCTCTGTTAGCCCAATGAATATGCTAACTGTGTAACGTATGAGGAAACGACCGATTTCCACCTTTGCCATCCTTTGACATCAAGAAACTGATGTCCAGTGCAACACGGGATCAATGTTGTATTCCACTAAACTGCGGCAGCACCTAATCCACCTTATGCCACTCTATGACAGCAAAATAGATTAATGCTGTCACAGCCCTTCACAACGTCATATGTCGTGGCTCCAGTATCTCGGGAGTGCACCACCTGAACAACATCAGACAAACTATATGGCATCCACAAGAACTGTGAACAGAAATACATATCGTTAGTTATCATAAACAGTAAACAGTGCCAACACAATATTAGCGATGAACATATTGAAACCATAAATTAAATACTCACATCTCCGGAATGAAGTAAATCTATCCTAAGCCTCCAATGCGAGACTCAAAACTCAATCTTGGATGATAACCTGACCATTTAAAAATCGAAACATTTTATCAACGACAGAAATAAGCCGATAACTTATTAAAAACATGTTGCCCAAAAGCAAGTTTCTCGATGCCAACGACCATGAACGACATCAAATCCATCAGGCCGGAAACCAGGAAACTTCTAGAAAATCCACGAATGCAGGAGCTATAATGGACCGGCTAACTTGACGACATTCCTGTTGTACACACGACACATGTACCGATATAACTATGATAGAGCAGCAGACTCCCAGCTGTATTGACCCATGTCCTTTAGTCTTACTGCGTAGGATAGCTCAATTCTATCATCGTTATGCCTTTCACATACCATTAGACATCCATGTAACATTTTTGAATTTAGAAAATACACGTAAAATTGATTTACTTTTAGTTTATAAAGGTCATTTACTCTAAATATGATCTATTTTTTAATTAGTTTAGTTTATTGAGTGTTATCGTGATAGTAAATTATATTTTTATACTTTACATTATAAAAAATATACCATAAAATAATATAAATAAAGTATTCTAATAACTTTTTTATATGTATTTAAAATATATTTGTAAATAAAATATATAAAATTAATTATTTTAATAAATTTATTTAATAGGTTATAATTTTAATATCATGAAAAAATAAATAAAGTTTAAAACAATTTACTTTCATACATGTACTATAATTAGGGATGGATTTACTTATATTGTAGCAAGCGCATGCAAACGCTTTGAGGCCACTGTGATTTGGATTTTTTTTTTGAATAGTACATTATAATAATATTTATTTATCCCTATTAAATTATTAAATTTGACCCACAAAAATTTTTTATTTAACTTTTGACATTTGATAATTAATTTAAAAATTTCATATTAAATGTGCATTATAATGATAAATTTTCAAATTTAAATGAAATTGGTGTTTTTTACTTTTGAAATTAGTTTTAATTTTTTTTCATAACGATTATACTAATTGAATGAACTTTTTCAATTATGAATATCACTGAGATCAGAGTTAATTGTCTGAAAATTGGGTTTTAAATATTTTTAAATAATTGTTTAATAATATATATATATATATATATATATATATATAAAAGAGATATTTTGATTATATTATCAATGAAAAATTATTCAATCTTTTTAAAATATAAAATATAAAAAAATAAAATTCTAAATCATATGTTATTATTTAAATTATTATTTTAGTTTTTTAATTTGTAATTAGATATTCTGAAACTAATCATATTTTATAATAACAAAATATAATTATACTAATAACTATGTTATGTATACATAAAAAATAATTATTTGTATAAAATAAATTTTGAAATACAAAATATACATTAAAAATAAGTTAAATAATATATATGTTTATATACAAATTTATAGTGGATAACTTAATAGCTAATTTTTTATATAAGCATAATATTTTTATTATAAAAATTATCATGTTATATATATTTTGTCCCTACTATCAAAATTTTTTGGATTCATCACTGGCTATAAAAAATTTTTATCATCTAATTAGATATCGACGTAATTATAAATATTAAAATATTTTTATATGATAATAGGGGTAAAAATTAAAAAATATATTTAAAAATAGAAAAAAAGTTTAAATATTTAAAAATTAAAAAAATTATTTAATAAAAAAATTAACAATAATATTTTTTTTCAATTTAAAAATTATTATTTGTCTTTGAATTTAATAATTTAATTATTTATATAAGATATATAATTACTTTCTATATTTTTTAATAAAAGATAAAATTATACAATATATAATACATTTTTTTCTAAAAAATTTGGGGAACCACGACCTATACTTGTCCCTTTAAATCCGTCCCTGCATTGAATGCAATCCTTTTTCAAACTTGACGACTTGTGCTCCCTTTGCATATACACACGGTGAATTGTTTAATTGGCATAAATGTCATCATGGAAAGAAGATGGAGAAGAAGGGGGCCATTTTGATAATTCACATATACGTACGTCATACAAGTAATTGTTATTATTGTGATATATATATATAATTCCATATCACCTAATAGATGGGTGTGAAGTGTGAAGATCATTCTTCTCTTAATGACTAAACTCTAAAGTATGGTCAATTCTATCATCGTTATGCCTTTCACAACCCTTTCTTCATTCAACAACAAAACTTCCATCTTATCACCCTTTAGCGCACTTGCCCCGCGTTTCTTGCTCTCAACTTTTCACAAGATACAAATCCAAATAACATTACACAATATATGAAGTTATTCGGTGTTTTGACCACCCCTATTACCAATATTCTCAGCGTAAGCGGCGGCAACATGTATGTTCAATGGAAATTTAAGGGCCTTAATTAGCCTAATGTACAATAACAACCCGTGTGCATACAATGCCATGGTCAAAATTAGGGTTCTAATTTATTAGGTAAAAATTCCCGTAGAGTTATCTTTATATAAAATGGATAAGAGTCCTGCTAAAAAGCCAATGAAATATTTATATAATGTGTACAATGGTCTAGAAGGATAAGTTAATTTTGGGGTTCACCAAAAATCGAACTATTGATCTTTCAGATCTAAAGCTCTATTGCATGTCATGATACTACTCATCCCAAAAGTTTCAGCTGGAAAAAAATAACACTAATGGTTATATCTCTAATACTGAATCGGACATTCTTAAACTTTCATTGTACACATTATACAAATATTTTATTAGCTTTCTATACTTTTTCAATCGATAATTGAAAAGTCTTAAATAATAATTTAGTTAAATATATTAAATAATCTATAAATTTTTGACATATAAAGACAACTGCATATTTATTAACGTAATCCACGCACTACCAGAAACACGGTGATTAGTCACGGAAAAACTGTGGCTAACAAGGGTATCCGTGGCTAACAAGGGCGACGCATTTTCAGTTAGCCACGGTTTTTGGCCTGTTAGCCACGGTTTTATGACCCGTGGAGACATTTAAATAGCCACGGTTTTCACTATTTTAGCCACGCTCTAAACCGTGGCTAAATGACAACAATATAATCAACAAGTATAATTTTGCCACAATTTTTTCCGTGGCTAATCATAAAAGATAAATTAAAATATATATATATATATATATATATATATATATATATATATATATATAATAAATATGCTACTTAGTATAAAATTATACCGTATAAAATTAAAAAAAATTAGCCATATCCATATAAGTAGAATTCTTATTAATAAAAATATAAAATTTAAGTAATAATGTTGAAAAGCAAATATCCTGAACTAAATGAGTTTAAACTATTACAAAATCAAGTATAAGAATGTATCATTATTAGATCTCTAACGTCTTTATTGGAGTACCTGCGAAAATATTCAAATAAGATTGTGTTATCTCTTAATTCATGAAAAAAATGTTCCAAGACATTATTTAAAAGAGCAATGCTAGGGGGCCAGCAATTTTTGTAATTGTTAGCCATCAACTAACCATCAATGATGATTTGATGGTGTGAGATTGGTGTGAAATTTCATCCAATGGCTCACTTTCCTCTGCTGGTTATATGCTGGCCAAAATTCAATAAAACTGCTGGCCCCCTAGACTTTTCCTATTTAAAATAATAGTTTAATGTAAAAAAAAAAGTAAAAATACATACCCAATAAAGCTGAGTTTTCATTTTCACAACATAAAATATATCATTAAACTCCTCATCAATCAATATATTATATATTGCTAGACTTATATCCTGGTAAACAATTTTCAATTCAATTGCTTCATGTAAGTAAGTAAGATATCAGATTGCAATCAAAACCATTTAGAGACATAATTTAAAAATAAAAATAGAAATGTGTTAGCAATTATCAAGATCAATATTTTAGAGTAGCAAGTTGAACTTACCAGTAACTATCGAGCATATCGAGCATGCGATTCTCCCAAGTAAGTGTCCCTTATTCCATGGCAACATGCATCTATTACTCTAAGTTACCATTGTTCACATATTCATCTATTAGTAGCTTAAATATTGAAACAAAAACAAATAAAAATGTTATTGATAATACAAAGAAACAGATACTATGGACTCAGGAGTTGTGAGAGCATAGATAATAACTTAAAATAATTTACTTTACTAAAAATAAATACCTGTTAATGTTTATGTCTAACATGACCTATAGCCTCCACTTCAATTATGAATTCTCTTTTCTTATTCTCTATTAAATAATTTCAAATTTCAATCACACAACAACAACTTCGCTTTAATAATTGAAAAAATCAACGGTCTCAACTACTGTTTAGTGTTATAATAAAAGAAAGATTGAAAGAAGCAAATCAAATAAAGTATCCTTACAATTTTTTAAGAAGTTTTTTTTACTGCCACCTCATTTCTATTGATCAAAGTATAGAATGCTTCTTACCATTCTTGGAACTTCCTTCTTCTTCATACATCAAACTAAAATCTTTTTCATTGAGATAGTTTGATCTACACTGATTAACATTGTTATAATCATAAAATAACACTCATGTAAAAAGAAATATTCACAAAGACTAAGCTCTTAAAAAAATTAAGTATATAAAAAATTACATGTTTGAAGAATGGATGCTACCATAGTAATCTAAATGGTGGAACTTCTTCTTCTGAAGTGGTTTAGAATATACAGAACTAAATGCATAAAGTTAGACTTAAAAGTAAGAAATACAAGAAATGATAAGAAATGTAAATAATAGCTCTTGTTTGCTACCTTGCTATGGCTATGAGCATTACCAAAATAATGTTGATTTTAGAAATTTCAGCATATAAAAGAGAACTAAAGTTAATTAGGAATATAATTAATCACATTAGTACGTACTACTAAGTAGATAATTATATTTATACATTTAAATTATACTTTATACCAAAAGTTCATTCTCTATACCATCAAAAGGATAAATGAATAAAACATGCAAATTCAAGATAATGCACTCATCTCCACCAACAACAAGAAGAGAAAATTTAAATCGACCAGTATTTTAGAGAGACAAGATTCAGAGCACTACCTCCAAAGAGAGTGACGGTGAAGG
Organism: Arachis stenosperma; assembly: GCF_014773155.1. Lineage (NCBI taxonomy): Eukaryota > Viridiplantae > Streptophyta > Magnoliopsida > Fabales > Fabaceae > Arachis > Arachis stenosperma. The sequence goes on along the minus strand of NC_080379.1, from coordinate 169,873,197 downwards.
AGGTGCAATGAAGCAACCTAGGATTCCTTCAAGTCTTCTTCGCGATTTGCCGTAGAATTGGATTCCGCCGATTTTGCTTGCTTCTTCGGCGACTCGAACTGACGGTACTCGAACTGCAAATCATGATCCCTTTTCTTTCACAAAATGTCTAAGCAATCGTACTCAGAACTTAAACAGGAACGGATTGAGCATAACGGATTTAATTTGAAGGTTAGTTGACTTGACCTGAGTGCAAGAGCTAAGAAATTACGGATTTGGAGAAACCGAAGAGAATGTTATTAGCGAGAGGGGTTGGCTGCATGGTATCAAACTTGAATCAATTACAGGAGCTAACAAATAGGGAATTTGGAGAAAAAGAATAGTGTGAGAGAGTTATCGTGGGTGAGTGAGCTACTAAATAAAAGTTACATTTAACATTACCGCTAAAAATTTTATTTATCTTATTATAAATGTTAATTTGAATTTTGTTTAGTGAAGTAACTATCATTTTTAATTTAGAATAAAATTTCATTTTAATAAAAATATTAAATTGTAAATTTTATAACTTTAAATTATATTTTAAAAATTTTACATACAAATTAGAATTTAGAATTTTGACCCGTTGGATTTAAAAAAAATGGCATCAATAAATATTAAAATAAATAAACTTAAAACTTAAAAATTTGATACCTTTGGATTAAAAAAAATAAAAATTTTGTACATAATTAAAAAATAAACTTCCATAAAGTTTATTTTATTTTATTTTTTTATTAAATTAATAAAATGTTAATAAATAGATAGAATAATAAAATGTAGTTATAAAACTAATATTCTGAATTTTAAGAATTAGAACTTTATTTATTAATATTGCACAAAATTAATAGTGAGTAATTAAATTAGTTATTATTCTAATCAATCATAGTTAATATTTTTTATTTTTTAGAATTAGCTAGAGTTATTTTATTAAAGATAAATATGTACTTTTTTTGTACTTTTTTGATACTCTTTTTATAATTTTAACATTCATCTTTAATTGAATCATTTTATTTCATTACTAAAGTTTTTAAATTAATGCATAATGTGGAATTGAACACTAAAACTGTATTTAGCCAGAAAGAGTTCGAATAAAAAAAGTGACAACTAAAAAATATAAATAGTAAAATTGTATGTATATAAATTAGTCTTTTTTTTTTATTATATTACAATATGATTTTTATAAAGTAATGAACAACACAACCACACAAAAAAATTACTTTTAAATCAAGAAATAAAAATTAACTAAATCAGCGCATAATTAGTAGTAAGTAAAAAAAAAATTGGAGATATGGCAAAGTATAATTTTTCAGCGGCAGCATTAGAAAGAAAGAAGGGAGAAAAAACTAACAATTGGGAAATTGGAAAAGCCTGCATAAAAATTGAGAAAAAGTATAAACTGCATAAAATATTTTGAAAGGGATGGAGAAAAACGCTAAATTAAAGGCGAAATTTTGAAGTGAAAATCGTTTGAATTCGTCACGGTGATCATTAGGTCTGTGATAAATGAAGAAAGTCATCTCGAGTTAGTCACGAACAAATAAAACCGTCGAAAAAATCCACAAAATTTAGCCACGGAAATACAAAACGTTGCAAGTGATTACCACGATCATATAATTTGCCACTATATTTTTCATTCGTGTATCTTCCCGTTGGTAATACCCGTATTTCTAGTAGTAACGTGCCTCAATATCTAGTGATTTATTTATTAGTCACAAAAATATTTAGTGATTTATTTGTACTTCCATGCATAGTAGTCTGTATGTTAAACTTTGAGTGTCGTCTGAATAATTAAGTTACCAGCTATTTATAATTTAATTTTAATTTTAGTTAATCTCTCATATATATATAGAATTATTAAACGAGTTAGCCCGTCATTTAATTAAATTTATGGGTTAAATAGTTTAATCCATTTAAATCCACTTTTATTTATTACTCATAATTTTTATAATTTTTTTAACTCAGACTGTTTATGATTAGTTTAGTACATTAAATCGGCTGATCCATTATTTTTTTATTTTAATTTTTTAAAATATTTTAACAAAATATATTATTTTTAAAAAAAAATCATAAATAAATAAAAAAATTAAATTAAAAAATCCACAATATTTTCAGACTTCAAACGATAAACAAATAAGTTCAGATATAGAAGTGTCTTAATATAATCTCCTAAGTTTTTGCAGGCAGAACACTTGCATCTCTCTGATCTAAACTACCTCTATTGTTGCAAACTATCAAAAACCATGTAGACCACAAACTTTCCAATTCTAGAAGGTTTCGCAGGACATTGTGTGCAATTACATTTGCTATTTTACAGCGTTCTTTTAGAATTTGTATAAAATATCTTGATATAAAATATAATCAACACAATCTCCTTTTTTCGCTCCTTAACCAAATATTATATATACTATATATGCTTCATGCATTTTTCAAATTCTTCTTATGCCATAGGGCGCCATTTGAAGCTTTGGAACTAATTCTAAACCCTTTTCAGCTAACCCCTAACGATTTTATCATCTTTTCATTTTGATATAAGGTTGAGTTTCTTTGATCACATAAAAGAGAATCAAGGAAATCTAAGGCTTTGGCTATTATGTTTATTGTTAGTGCAAAAAATGCTTAGGAAAATGGTTAAGGAAGTGAGAAGCATCCAACGCTACTGTGGAGAGGTTGCACCCGCAGCCGTCATAACACCTCAAAAATGCTCTTTAGGGTTTCCGTAGTTGGAACTAATCTTTGAAGAGGGATTTACAGATTAACAGATTATGCCAAAGAGGATGCTCTTTCTTTTCTTTTGTATCTTACTTTTTGTTGTATAGATCTATCAATGCCTGGAAAATATAATATAATGTGTTAGTGCTTTGCACACCCAGAGGTTGTGTAATTATCTCACATTAGATTAATTGACTGTTAAGGTCAATTTTCGTCATCAACAAAAATAGCAAGCGGTTTGATTTGCTTTTCTTTTTTCATCAGAATTGTCTGGTCTAATTATAATTCGGCTCTTCGATATATTAAAGAAATAGTGCAGGCTAAGTATGTTTATTAAAAGAATTTGATTGATAGCTAAAAATAATAATAAAAATAAATAAATTTTGATAATTTTTTATTTTATTTTAAAATTTATAATTATATATATATAATATTTATAATTATATATTTATTATATTTAAAAATATTTATTTATTTATAATAATTAAAAATATAAAATAAAATAATTTTAGACTATTTTAAATAATTTTTATTATCTCTTAAATAGTTAGTTGTTTTTTTATGTGTATGTATTAGGTAGCTAATTAATCTGTAAATAAAGTAATAAAAAATATTATTAAATTAAATAAAATAATTTTAGATTATTATCCCCTGTAATTACTAAAAGATAATAAAACAAGTAGTACTAGTTTGTAAGTTTCTGAAATGAGAGGAAAGAAGAGATTAGAGTGAAATAAAGATATTGATGCACGGTGATGGTACGGTGGTAGTCATACACATGCAGTTATCATGTCCTTTGGGTCAAATTACACATACATCTCTCACTCTGCCTTCCCATCATAACTACTACTGTACTAGTGATGATTTCACAATACGATCCGATAAGGAATAATAGGGAACACAATATACAATCGGTAATCATTTCTCCTACTCTACTGCACACCAGACTCTGTCTCCATTACTTTCTGCAAAAAATCAAATAGCATTTTCCCTCTTTTTCTCTTACTACTCTTTACATTTCTTTACTTTTTAAGTTGCTATGACCGTTTTTTTAAACAGATTTCTTTTGTTTTCTTACGTAAAATTCGAACATGAGATTATTGAAGAGTGTACAGTGATTAACATAATTCATGAAGTTTATTTACTGAGATGGAGGATTATATTATAATATTGGTAGAAACTTAGTACAGTTGACTTCACGTAAAATTGATATTTGAGATCTGTTAGATAATTTGACTGATTTAACTAAATTTTCATCTAACAGTTCTCAAATATCAAGTTCACGTGAAGTCGCCTGAATTTTTACCTATAATATTACTAGTGTTGTTAACTTACCAAAAATAAGTAATGTAGAGAGAGGACGGCGATGATTTGAGAATATGATGTGGAGTTGTCGGCTTGAAGAACGTAACTACTCTGTCTGTGTGCTGAATTCCAAGATAGGGATCTTGCAAAAGCTAAAACCCTACCAACGTAGCCTCATGCTCATGCCATGCCTTCATCTTCCGTACAACAAAAGAACAAAATTTGCTCAATAATAAAGACCGATCGAATCATTACCTCAGATTTCTGGGAAGACTGTCCCTGTCAGCTCAAGCACTACCTTTAGCGTGACCAAATCTTGTGCTAATTCATTATATATGAACCTTCTTTTAGTTGTTTATTTTAAGTTTGAACGAAGCATCCTTTCGTTTCTGGATTAGAAAAAAAAATGTGAAAATTAACTTGTTTTAACTAATAATCAGTAAATTTTTTAAAATTTTCTTCCATAATAATTTAAATTCTCAATTTTGATTCGTTATATATTATTAATTGGAAAATGACACACAAATGGTCAAGTTAGAATAATATATAGTACATTGTTTTGACACATGCCATGAGGTCACGCTGCAGCCTTTCCCTGAGAAGATAACAGACTACAGACCGATGGAAGAAGAAGCAAGAATGAATAAAGGCTCTTTATTATTTGTATTTTAATTAGGCGAGAGAAACGAACTGATTTTAATTACTAATATTGATGATATGCATCTGTGTTCATATATAGGGTTGGAACCTAGAAATTGAAAAACCCTCTAATTACATATAAGCACAGATAGATTAGAAGCTAGCTAGCTAGTTAGGTTGCATTGATACAGTGATAATTAAAGTTAAAGCCAGAGAGCTCCGGCTTCCTTCAGGAGAGGAATGAGGCTGCCATTGATGTGCGACGCCATCAGAGTCTGGACACCGCCAAGGAACTTGCCGCCCACGAACACGGCGGGGACAGGCTGGAGTGTGCCGGAGAGCTGGTAGAGGGCGGCCTCCATGGCCTGACCGGAGGCATGCTCGTCCAGCTCCACGATGGTGGGGCCCACTCCTAGGCTGAAGAGGAGGCGCTTCACCACCGTGGACATGCAGCAGTCGCTGCAGCTGAAAACCACGACGGCGTTGCTGGATGCCAGCTGTTGCACCATCTCAAAGGCCTTGACCGAAGCCGAAGCTGAAGCCTCCACTTGCATTGCCGATTTCATTACCTGCATACTTAATCTAGGGTTTTGAGATTGAAATGTGAGGGGGCTGGGCTGAGGGGCTGTTTATATGTATGTGAGAAGATGGAATAAAGGAATGAGATTGATTTGATTTTGTTAGATAAAGAGAGGGTCACGCGTCTTTTGTACAAGACTGCGTAACCGAATCATGACCTCATCAAATTTCAGACTTGATTACCATGCTACCCATATTCATTCCCTTCTTGCCCCGCCCTTATACATACATATCACTTGTTACGTTATCAAGCTTTTATTATTTCTTATGAACCACGTATCAAACAATGTTTTAATTGATAAACTATTATTCGTCAAAAATTAAATGAACTTATATATACATATAGAACTAATAAGTTAGGGTACATCATGGCAATGAACGAAGGCTAGTCATGATGATGTGATTGAGGAAGTCGAAAACGGGAAACATGCAGGAGGTCATGATCCAGAATGAAAAGGACGAAGCCTTGGTCTTGACCCTTTCCCAGAAAGCCTCGAAGCAGTTGTTGTTTCTAGTGGCCAGCATCGCTGCAGAGTGTAAATAAACAGAGGCTGCACGCTTCACAAGCTCATTTCTAATCGCAATGTTTGAATCAAATAACGCTTCATTTCCTCCGTAGAACAGCGTTGCATAATGCCTTGTTGGCGGTGAGTTGCACAGAACGTCCTTCAAGCTTGTGTATTTTAGGATATTCTCTTCTGATGTCTCCCTAACAATGGAAGGGATTCTACTGGGAAATCTCGGTAATGATGAACGCCCATGACCATTATGCTGATCTTCTAATACTGTCTCTGCCTCCATTTTTCTTTAACAAAATAATAATCCATGTCCTTCTCACCTACTTCATGACTCGTACTGGAATAATATGGACATTATATTATATATGCTTTCAGGAGTAATTTTCAGAATATACAAAAATTAATTCATAGTTTTGAGGCTTGTGTGATTTTTAGGCAGCCTTGGAAAATAGGGTTACAAATAAATAGAGCGATAGAGAGTATTTGGTGGAACGGAACTAGTCAGAAAAATTTTAGCCAACTGTTTCCCCAAAATATAGACACCTATACTATATGTAACGCTTTACTTTCATGACTTTTTCCAATCGACAAATATAAACTCTAGTTCTGAAAAAAAATTCAATTTATTAGGACTGAGCTAGTGGGCTATATAAGTGGGTTTGGGCTCAGTGTGCCTCCCTTCAGTTTGGCTTTTGGGCTTCGTTTGGGCTATGAGTTGTTTTGTTAAGAAGAGGTAAAAGATCCAAGATTATACCCGTCCAAATAAAATAAAGAAGTCCACCACGAGTTGGCACAGATGGATTTCGATACTCATTGGAGGATGGGAATGAAGCTTGTTTGCTTGAGAGGGTCGCCCACTTTGTGTACCTCTGTAGCACCCGAGCCAAGAAAATGCAATGCAGACAGAACGCAGACAGAACTGCCGCAAAAAAATACTGATGGAATTGCCGAAAGAGTAGCCAATTGTCGAAAAATAGCTGAAAATATGACTATAATTTTTTCATGAGAATTAGTAAGTAGTGGATTAATGAGCTAATCAGTGAGGTAAAAAAAATAAAGCATTGATAAAAGGAAAGAAAAATGGTACAGAAAAAATTATAAAAAATACTGTAATTTCAACTAAAAAAATAGAGAAAATTTCACTCCCCTTCCATGCGAGATGTTAAAATGACACTCTCTCCCATCTATTTTATAAATATACATTCTTCTCCCTTCTAAGTTTTAAAAAACCTTCTATTTAATCCATTTTAAATTTTTTGTGTTAACTAATATTAACTTTATCCGTTTTTTAAAAAAAAATAAATTATTTTTTGAAAAATACCCATTAGTAAAAATTTTATTTTTTTAATATAAATTTTGCTTACCAAAATACCTTTTTAATAAATTATTTTTTTATTGATTAAATTGTATTTTATTAAAATAATTTTAAAAAAATTAATAATTAAATTATTTTTTTAAAATATCTACCCTTCAATAATTTTTTAATTATTAAATTATAATTTTGCCAAAATTTTTGTTAACAATTATTTTTATATTTTACTATTAATTTTTTAATATCAATATATATCATTTTAATATTAAATAAAATAATCTTACCATTGTTAGTATATATTTATAACAAATAATATATATTGATATTGAAAAATAATTTTACTAAAAATTTTTATTTAATATTAAAATAATATATATAGATATCAAAAAATTAATAGTAAAATATAAAAAAATTATTAACAAAAATTTGGTAAAACTATAACTTAATAATTAAAAAGTTGTTGAAGGGTATTTTAGGAAAAAATTTATATAATTATTAAATTTTTTAAAAAAATACAATTTAATTAATAAAAGAATAATTTATTAAAGGATATTTTAGTAAGCAAATTTGAATGATAAAAAAATAAAATTTTTACTAATGGGTATTTTTTTTTTAAATAATTTATTTTTTCTTAAAAAATAGATAAAATTAACATTAGTTAATACAAAAAGTTTAAAATGGATTAAAGATGAGGTTTTTTAAAAGTTAGAAGGGAGGAGAATGTACACTTATAAAATAGAAGGGAGGGGAGTATTATTTTAACATCTCGTAGGGGAGAAGAGTGTAATTTTCTCAAAAAAAAATATATCTTTCTCAAGGAAGATACGATAGCTCTGATACCATGTTAGAAACAAGAGATTAAATATATTTAAGTTACAATATAAAAGAGTATTTATAGGTGTTAAGAAAATCATAATAATAAAAACGTAATATTTTATAATAAATATTCAGATATATTAGATAATTCCACCTAATTAATTTTAATATATTCTATCATTAATAAAGTTTGTTAATGCATAAAGACCAAAAAAAGTCTACTATATTAAATAAATTGTATAATAATATTTATTTCAGTATATAGTCAATAAATATTATTATTTTTAGTTAATATTTAATTAATAATAATTTATATTTATATTTATAGATATTTTATATACAAAAAATATATATAATTTATACATATATTTAACAGAATACATTAATAAAATTTGTTAATGCACGAAAATCAAAGAAAAAGGTCCGCTATATATCATGAAACTGTAAAATAATATTTGTTCTTTCATAGTGACAGAGAGTGTTGAGCATTCTTATATGAAAAAACTGTTGGTTATTACATATAAAAAAGTTATTCTTTCGTCACACAGTCAAACAAGACTTAGAAAATATTATATGATTTTATTATTATTATTATTTTATTTTAATATATGATGTGTAAATATTATTATTTTTAATTAATATTTGATTAGTAATATAATTTATATTTATATTTATAGATATTTTATATATAAAAATACATAATTTACACATATATTTATTAGATAAAGTTTTACATACATAGAACAATATAATTTGTACTCATATTTTTTAGAATTTATATACATAAAATAACAAATTTTATTTGCTAAAGATAATTTAGCATTTATACTGACTAAATGATGACAAAAAATACTAAAAATTGCTAATCCTAGAAATTTCTCTTTTATTTCAACAATGCTAAATGACCAATAAATATTATCATTTTTGAGTAGTACTTAATCAGCAATAATTTATACCCCATATTTACACATAAGAAATATATAATTTATACCTATACTTATTAAAGTTTGTATATATAAATCAATATAACTTGCATCCATATTTTTAAAAATTTATATATATAAATTAATAAAATTTATTTGTTAAAGATAATTTAATATTTTTACCGACAAATAATAACTAAAATTATTAAAAATTATTGGCACCTAGAATTTTTTTATTTTATTTTAAAAAAGGCAAACTTTATGCGCTTTTTAATTTTGATATTGGATTTATTGTAATATTTTTTAATAACATATGAAGCTTGATGTGTATTTTTTTATATGAAAATCACATATATGACCTTTCGATTTGTGAAGTTTAATTTTTTAAAAAAATTTAAAATACAAAATTGATTCTCCAATTTGTAAAATAAACTTATACAAATCTAATTTTCTGATTTATAAACTTTAATTTTTTATTAATTTTAAAATACAAAACCAAACATTCGATCTATGAATTTACACAAATTTCACTCTTCAATTTGTAAATTTCTTTTTTTAATTTTTAAAATATAAATCGGAGGATTCTCCGATTTTATGATTACCTTTATATTAAATTAAAACATGCTACTTTTCATAACTGAGAATAATACAACAATCATTTTTATATAAAAAAAATCAGCCAACTTTACAATCATTGAAGCTTATTATAGACTAGATAGATAAGTAGATAGAAATCAAATCTAAAATTGTGTTCCTCAAAGAAGGAGCGCAATGTAGTAGGGCAGTAAAGGCTTGCACAAAAGTAAAAGACAAATTTAAAGTGGAGCTACACAAAACAACAACCAATTTCTATATCTTTATCCCAGAAAGAGTTTGCCTACAGTATAGTGGATCGGGTATGTTTGTCGGTACATGTACAAAACAAGTATAGAGATCTATTTTACTTTTATTTTATTGAGAAAGAAATGTATAATGTGTATGCATACTGTTCTATGTTTTAATCTCTTTTGTGTCAAAGTTAGGATGAGGTATACTTTTCGTTCAAACTGAAAATGACAAGCCAATATCAGAGCAAATGCAAATGCCACCTAACCCAAGCTAAAGATGAGCACTACCAATGCTTATAAAACACTAATATATGCACATGCTGCTAATAATTAGGTCCATTATACAATCACTTATTTCTTTTTTCTTTCTAATTTTAATTTTGATCCTTATAGTCAAATCTGATAACTCTATATGCACGAGAGCAATCATTATATACTGCTGTTCCCAACTTTATTGTTAACCAACCAAATAGTATTTCCGTTATGAATTGGGTTAGAAATTTACCAGTGAAAATTACATAACATTAGTAGTCTTTGATTGTTTTTACCTTTATATATTGTCTCAAAAATGGTTTCCTTTGGAGCTTCAGAAAACATGCCTCGTAATCTAAACAAAACATACACTTGTGACAGTGATAGCTACCTTTTTGGAGCAACAATGGGGATGATGTTCTTGAAGAAGCTAAGGTTAGCCACTAGCTATGCCCACTTTAATCGATGGATCTGGCCGCGTGATCATGAGGCACAAGACAAGGTTCATTGAACGTGAAAAAGGCATTATATATAGGTGTATATTCTTTTTTAGTAAATAGAAAATACATTGTCACAACATGCATTCATTCAAACCACTCACCTGATAATGCTTGAACTTGAACTACCTTCCGCTTAAATTACTCCAAATTAAATATTCTCAAGTTCGTTGTAATGAAAGACAAATTACTTAATTAATTAATTGGTTTTATTCTAGAGATTTCAGCTTTGTGGCTTGTTTGTACCTAAATCCGAGTCGGCCACTTCATTATGTAGTCAACACAACGGGTTTAGGGTTGATTCGGCAAATTTATTTTCAAAAATAATTTATTAAAACTAGTTTTTGAAATATAATTTTTAAAAAATTATTGTATTTATATTATATTTGATAACTTAAATTAAAAATAATTTTAATAACTACAAGTAAAACAAAATAATTTTTAAAATTTAAAAATATTATTTAAATATTTATTAATCTACAAAAATATATTATACTTTATAGCTTTAATTAGTACCTATATTAACTTTAAAAATTACTTAATATATTTTTAAATACACCATCTTTTTAATTTATCAAATATAAATAAAATGCTTATACTTACTGTTTAAAAATATTTATCAAATCATAATCACTTTTTTTACTCACGCCGTAACTTAATTTTTATCCTATGAATTTCACTTCATGATATCAATAAGCTTTTTTTTTCGATCTTTTATATTACAAGTTCGACCCAAAAAGGAAGAAGAATATCAATAAGCTTGAAAAGTATATATTTGAGAATTCAATAAAACAAATAATAAACTTCAAACTATTAAACATTTCTACGCACATATCCTGTCACAGTCATATTAATTTGGATTACACGCAAATTAATTAATATAAGTAGGATCCATCAAAGCCAGACTCTAACTACCATGAAAACTAGAAAACTCCAAAAAATAAACCAAGGATGACATTGGTGTTGTTTTAATTTGATTAGGAATATACATTTGACTAATTAATTAATTAATTAATTAATTAATTCACGCTTCTCTCCAAATCGGCAACTTCTAACACCGCTCACTCCATTTTACGCTGATGGACAACATAAGCCAAACAAACTAGCCCTTTTATTAAAAAGTAGTAGTTTGAAATGTTGTTTTTACTATTAAAAATTTGAATCAGTGACGTTAAACCCCCTGGGGCCCCGTTAATCAATATCGAGGGAGGGCATTACCCTCATCACCACGATTTTGGTTTTAATTGGTGACTTGTGTTCAAATCATGTGAAAATTGAGTTACATTATTAATGTAATAAAATAATATAGTATAAGCCATTTCAAATTAAACCATTTGACTACTGACTCTCTTATTAATAATCCGTATTGCAATGTACTACTACGTTGCCAGCGTTTAAGTTTCGGTGAACGTAACCAGTGATATTATTATAATATATTATAAATATAAACTATACACATGTAACTCGTTTCAACAGAGCCACGGATTAATTGAAGAGCTTCAAGTTAGAAAAGTCAGTAGTTGAATGAAGGGAATTGTCAACACTGATGATATTATCCTTAATTTTAATAAGCTACAATAATAATTACAATTATGTTGAAGCTAATAAGTTCATATATATAGGAAACCAAATGAAAAAAAGTTAGTATTTGATTAGAAACAACAAAAGGAAAAGGTATGATTTATTTGACATTATATCACTACTATAGATACTTAGCTTGTTTGAACTCAACTTATCATCATCGTCTTGATTCTCTCACTTTTGGTCACATGAAAGCTCACACCTAAACATCCACTCGAATCTCATTCCATTGATTGCCGATCAAAGGAATCCCACATTGTCATATAAGGACAAACTAGATATGATTTCCTTAGTGGCCATTTGTCCATTATATATTTGTTTCCTCCGCAAATTTAGAGTTTCAGCCCTTCCGGTAATTATGAAGATACCATTTTTCAACATTCCAATATACAGGGAGAACATCAGCTTTTATATACAATGGTATAAGTTAAATCTTTACTGAAAAAAAAATCAAAGAATTTCTTATACGTAATTGACTACGGTTGAAAGATCTAAGGAAACAGTAAGGATATTAAACAATGTAAATAATTGATATATTAGATGTTCAATCAATAGGTATGTAGATGATTATGTTGATTCTTAGTTGGACGGTGGTTATTCCTTTTGACTTGGTTTATTTATGTACAGTTAACTATGACTGGATGTTCAATTTATTAGGTGTGCGGATGGTTATTTTAATGTTAGAATTTAGGAGATAATTTAGTATTGAAATATTTTTTTAAGGTCAATTGTAGATCCTATTGTTCACATTATTCATAAAATTATTGTTTAAATCGAGCAAGAAAATCTTTATAGCACAAGAAAATAATCTTTTTTTTATCAAACAGATAAGATTTTGAATCTTTTAATAATGACAAAAAAGATATATTTTTCATTTTTAATTAATGTCCTTAGAATTTTCTTATAAGTATGTATTTATTAAGATTTACATTTTTAATAAGTAAAAATGTGACTAAAAAATAAACGAATACACAGTGTACACTACATAAATATTCTGCAAACTTGAAGTATTTTTTTGTTTGTGATTTTATTTTTGCTCTCGATGAAGTCGTTTGGAATTTGTCTTCACTCCTCGCGTCTATGAGTCGCTCTATGACACATGAGACTTATCAAGGAATGTCCATCTTTTTCATTGTTGATGAAGAAGCAAGAATATAAAGCTCGATAAAGAAATCCACAAACTAATGATCAAATCAAATCTCCTTTTACTTTAAGAAAAACGCACCCTACCAAATAAATGATTATCTATTCACGGGAGCACGCATATGCCACTCGTCATCTCCATGAAATGTCTAATATCATTGTCAACAGTTCTTATATATGAAAAGTAAAATGGTTCTTTATTATATATATATTATATTTGATATATTATAAATCAGTAATTAGGGTTGACAATGAGTAAAATTTGGATTTTATATTAACTCTATTCGCAGATTAAAAATTTTATTAAAACTCTACCTTAACTTTTTTTGTGGGTTGAAAATTTCGCAACCCTAACCTTAAAATTTTAAACCTTATTCTACCTTATCTTATCTATAGAAATATCAAATTCTTTTAAAATAAATATAAAATTCAATTATTTCATAATTTATACATATTAATAAAAAAATTAAAATTAAAATTAAAAATAATAAATTAAAATTAAAAAAAATCTAACATAAAATTACAAACATATATATTATTATAAATATACAAATATTTTAAATTATTAAATTAACTAATTAATAATTTAGTGGTTGTTCATTTATTATAAATTATTATATGAAAGAAATTATAAATTCAACTCTTACTTCTTTCACTATGTACTTATTTTTATAAAATATATATTATATATAAGATAGAATAAAATACACCCTAAATTCATACTCTATTTTAGCCACAGGCATATTTGAACCCGCAACAAATAGAATAGCCTATCTCATCTAAACAGATTGATTGGTTCGAATTAAATATCTACAGATAAAATATGTATTCTCAACCCTATCAGTAATTGCATGGCATCATCTTACGTTGATATATTTTAAATTCTTCTAGTCTTGTTTGTTTAAAATATTTGTCAAGGTTACAAATTAAAAGTAATAGCAAGGAAGGATGATAGATAGCAAAGACCCAAAGTTAGAAGCTGAATAATATATATTATTTAATTAGTGTAATGCATTTAATTTTAATGTGCCAATTCTACAGTGTCTATATAGGGGTGGCAAAACTCTTGAGGGCTTGAGGCGCAGAATCTCTGTAGATATTGTCATAAATAGAGATTTAAATATGGAGAATTTTGTTTGCATGAACGGAAATAAAGGGAGAAATTTTCTTGAAATAACTTCAGGGATCTGAATGGATCCTCGAATAATACGAATTTATTTAATTATTTTTAATATTTTTATTGTTACTATAAATATTTTAATAATTTTATCTATTATATATTTTTTTGTGTTAAGATTTATTTTATTTTTTATATTATATTATGCTGTGTTATTTTATTTTTTTAGACTTGAATGTTAAAATTTTAACTAATTTTGTTATTTTAGAATTTGGATAATTTGGATGTTATTTTAATGTATTATATGTTTTTATTTTAATTTTTTTATTGTTTTAAAATGTTTTTTTATTAAAATTTTTTATAAGATCAATATCGACAGATGAAGAATGGAGATCTCCATGGAACTGCGGAAAAATGGAAAATGGAAAATGAAGATTGGGGCTTAGTTATCTTCCACGGCAGAAAATGGGAGGAGATAAAGAAGATTTTAGGATCGAAGTTATTTAGATAAAAAATTTTAAAATGTCTTTGTTTTTTTAAATATTTTTTAATAATTAAAATTTAATACATATAATTGATTAAATTGTATTATTTTTGTCAAAATTAGATCATACAAATTGACTTAGCAAAAAAATCGATAAACCAAATTTTGAACCGATCTAAATTAATAATATTTTTTGTAGAAAATAACTACAACAACCCTATTATAAAAAATAACTAAAATATTTCTGTTGTATATATGTTTTTAAAAACCCTCCATCCTAATTCTATAACGTAGAGAAGAAAATGATTAGAATTTAAGATTTTCAAAATTTGTATATAATAATAATAATAATAATAATAATAATAATAGTATTTTAGTCATTTTTTATAATAAGAATATTGAAGTTATTTTTTATTAAAAAATATTAATTTAAACTGATTCAAAGTATAATTTACCGATTTTTCAGCCAAATCAATTTGTTTGATCTAATTTTGATAAAAATAATATAATTCAATCAATTATATATATTAAATGTTAATTACTTAAAAATATTTTTAGAAAAAAACATTTTAAACCTCTTTATCAGAATAATTTCTTTTGAAATTTAGGGACGGGATGCTTCTCTGTCCGTCTAATTGACATTCCAATGTTATAAGGAGTGCTTAAATTTTATTTAATTTATCTTTTATAATAAATTTTAAATTTTTTAAATTTATTTTTATATTTTTAAAATTAAATATTAATTTGTAAGTTTTCAGTAACTTACTTTGAGTCACCGTAATAATATGGATGTTGAAAATAATAGGAAAAAAATCCTGCAAGATTGACTTACATAGTTGCATTCCATATATATATATGGTTAAAGGAATATGTGGCGTGCAAAGCTTGGGGTTCGGGTCCCCGCGATCCGTGGCACTCTTCTCCGATCCGTCGGCTGGATAAGAAAAAGCATTAGACTGTTCTCGTTTGCCCATGACCTGTCCCTTCTAATTCCCACATAAATTAATCTATTAATTCCAAATCATTTATTCAATTTCAATTTTCCTCTTCTAAACTGTACTTAGTCAAAATATTATATATTTTGTGTGACCATAAAACTCAAACTATGCTTAGCTTATATGACTCCTTACTCATCATTCGCCCAAACGCATGCACCCATTTCCCACTATAAATAGAGTTGTCACACTCTCACTTCACTTATTAAGCTTTTATGTCTAGTATCTTCTCTTCCCTTCCCTACTCTATAGTTGTGTTTGAAGAATTAATAACAATTAATAGAGAGAAAGATGGAAGGAGGAATGGTAGAAGCTGATGCATCTGCCTTCAGAGAATGCTTGTCTCTCTCCCATAAGAATCCTTACGTCCTTCGCCTTGCTTTCTCCGCTGGAATTGGTGGCCTTCTCTTTGGTTATGACACTGGTTTGTTTTTCTTCACCAATCTTTTCAATTTCATGCATATATTAACTTAAATAATGCTATTGTTATATGTTAATCAAAACATCCAAGTCAATACTAAACATATATACATGCATGGTAATTAAGGTTAAATTAGGAAAGATTTTTACATCTATATTATCATAAAATTATTTGTTTAAAAATTTAAACCAATTAAAAAAATAATTAAATAATTTAATCTCTAACAAGCTAGCTCAAATTATTAGTTCATTCTCTGTTTTTTTATTTGTAGGGGTGATATCGGGGGCACTTTTATATATAAGAGATGACTTCAAATCAGTGGATAGAGAAACTTGGCTACAGGTAACGTTATCAGCATTGAATAGTGTTTTATATAAGATCTCCAACTCTCTGGAGACGTAAACCAATGATCAAGTGCGTGCATTCTTTTCCTACTGCTTATTCAATCATGCCTCTAAGTGTCACCTAAACTATGGTGCCATTTTTTGTCCCTTTGTCATGCTGGCAAAACAACAGTATCCTTTTATTAAAACTCCCCTGTTCTTTGAAAATGACTCTATATTTACAAGTGTTTTTCTTCCTTCATTTTTCAAACTGAATTTTGGGGTTGGGTTATAGTCTATTTTTAATTTCAATACTTTAATTTTTTTTTTATTCTCACTGGAGTTGAAAACTGTACAAAATACAAATTTAATTCATAAGTTTATAAATTATTATTTCATTTGTGCTAAAAATTTTATTATGATTTTATCGTACATTATCTTTAGCAAATTCTTTCAATTATGTTATTATATTATATGTATATAAAAAATTAATTACTAAATTAGTTATTTGCTAAAATATATATTTAAATATAAAATACACATTTAAAAAAGTGTGTAAACAACATATATATTCATATCAAATACATAGTTGACTAATTTAATAACTGATTTTTTATTTACCCACAGTATTTTTTATATTATTTATATGATAAAAAAAATTAACACTATGTAGTATGTAATAGATAGAAAATAAAAATAAAAACAAAGGAAAGGAGAATGAAAGAGTAGATTCTAAGGAGCAGTTTCTGTATCCCCTTAAATTTGGCATAGAACAGATGAATACCAGTTTATATGTGTATGATCTATGCATAACTATAAGATTTAGTACAAGAAGTAGTTGTTTAAGTTGCTTACACTATGGTCCTTTTGGAAACTTTAAAAGTAACTTTTTTAATTTTTGATTTATAAAAAGTAGTAATATTAATGTCTGGTACAATTTTTTAAATTAAATTGCAACTTTTTAAGAAATTATTTAGGAGTTTATAGAGAAGTTAAAAAAAAATGAATTCTCTCGTAATACTTCTATTTTTCATTACATTTCTATAAAATAAGCACTTTTAGAGTTAAAAATTCAAATACAAAATAACTTATTTATAAATTATTTTTAACAGAGTTATTTATTGTTTAAGTTATTTTATCAAAAAACTTAATTTAGTTATCCAAACTGATCCTATGTCTCTGATTGAATCTTCAAGTAAGGGAAAAATAAAAAATGTTTTGATATTTAAGTAGTTTGAGTTTAGTAAGAAAGCAAATATGTGTGTATAAATGACAGGAAGCCATAGTGAGCATGGCACTTGCAGGAGCAATCATAGGGGCGTCGGTTGGGGGATGGATCAACGACCGATTTGGAAGGAAGAAAGCCATTCTCATTGCAGATGCACTCTTCTTCATCGGCTCTGTTATCATGGCTGCTGCTACCAACCCTGCTATTCTCATAGTCGGCAGAGTCTTCGTTGGCCTTGGTGTTGGCATGGCTTCCATGGCTTCTCCCTTATACATCTCGGAGGCTTCTCCAACCAGAGTTCGCGGCGCCCTTGTTAGTCTCAACGGCTTCTTCATCACCGGAGGCCAGTTCCTCGCCTACTGCATCAACCTCGCCTTCACCTCTGCTTCCGGCACTTGGAGGTGGATGCTGGGAGTTGCGGCAGCTCCCGCTTTCATACAGATCGTCCTCATGCTTCTCCTCCCAGAGTCCCCCCGGTGGCTCTTCCGGAAGGGACGAGAAGAAGACGGCAAGTCAATTCTGAGGAAGATTTACCCCCCGGAGGAAGTTGAATCCGAAATCAATGCTCTCAAGGATTCAGTTGAGATGGAGATGAAGGATTCCGAAGCGTCCGGCAAGGTCAGCATAATCACACTCCTCAAGACCAAAACTGTGAGAAGAGGTTTGTATGCGGGAATGGGACTTCAAATATTCCAACAATTTGTGGGAATCAACACCGTCATGTACTACAGCCCAACCATAGTTCAGCTCGCTGGTTTCGCATCCAACCGAACCGCGCTTCTTCTTTCACTCGTAACCGCCGGCCTCAACGCATTTGGTTCAATTCTCAGCATATACTTCATAGATCGCACTGGAAGGAAGAAGCTTGTGTTGTTCAGCTTGTCCGGCGTTATACTGGCGCTGGTTGTTCTAACTGTTGTGTTCCATGAGAGCGCCACTCACTCTCCCATGGTTAGTTCAGTTGACACTTCCCACTACAACAACTACACTTGCCCTGATTACAAACTTGGCGCCACCCCTGCTCACTGGGATTGCACCAAGTGCCTCAAGGCCACTCCTCATTGTGGTTTTTGTGTTTCACAAGTTAACAAGGTATATTTATATGATATATGATAACTCATTTTGTTGTTGATATATATTGTTTCAGTAAAAGGAATGCTTTGTTCTCTGTTTTTGCAGCTTGTGCATGGGGCGTGTTTGGTATCCAATGACACCACAAAGGACGCGTGCCAGAATGAAGGAAAGCTGTGGTACACGGAGGGTTGTCCTAGCAAAACAGGGTGGGTTGCACTCATTGGATTGTCACTCTACATAATATTCTTCTCTCCTGGGATGGGAACTGTGCCATGGGTTGTCAACTCTGAGATATACCCTCTCAGGTACAGAGGAATCTGTGGAGGGATGGCATCTACTTCAAACTGGATCTCTAATCTTATTGTGGCACAGTCATTTCTGTCTTTGACACAAGCCATTGGGACTGCATATACATTCATGTTATTCATATTCATCACAATTGCAGCCATCATCTTTGTCATCATCTTTGTGCCCGAGACCAAGGGGCTTCCAATTGAGGAAGTGGAGAACATGCTCGACAATAGAACTCTGCATTTCAAATTTTGGCAGACCAAGAGAAGAACATCTTACTCTGGAGTGGAACTCCGTCACAAGAATCACCCAATTAATTAACATTATTGTGTTGTAATTATCTTGTTGCTGTAAGATTAGCTAAAAGGACAGTTTTATGGTATTAACTATTAATAAAAAGGACAGTTTTATGTGTATTAATTCTAGTTCATGTAATATAAGGTAACATTTGGCAGAGAGATAGAGACCGAGAGACTGATATTGAGAGACAAAAATTTAGATATGAAATAAATCTTAGTATTCTGTTTGGTGCAAAGTGAGAGATAGAAATTGAAATAAGAATGAAACTCTAATTTAATTTCTACAAAGGGTAAAATTGAAATTAATTAATTGAAATGAGAATATTTTAGATATAAAATATTATTAAAATTTCAATTTTTGTCTTTAAAAAATTTAGTTTCATGTGTCCTTATTTTTTGGAGATACTGAAATTTTAGGGATAGAAACAGAAATTTTAATATTAGTCTTTAAACTAACAAACATGATATTAAATCTCGGTCTCCTACTCTCAATATCCCAGTCTCTACGTTACTAAAGATACAATGAATGAAGCAGGGGAAACGTATTTAACATTTAAGCATACACAAAACAGGAAGCGGCCACACAAATGGGCTCATTTTTGTGGACCAGATGTCATCGTTGCAGCCCATGGGTATCTGTCGCTGTTAACCCAACAAAATTGCAGACCATGGACTAATTCTCATTTTATCAAGTTTATCAATTGGAGCCCAAAATGACAAAATACTTCGCCCTTTGCAAAACTTTATGGTCTAACTCTAACTATAACCATAGAAATATCCTGTCCAAGAAAAAAAAAAGGAAATCTAACAAACTTGGATTGGTCGAGTGGTCAGCTCACTCGTCCGCTTAAACAAGTGTCGAGAGTTCGAATCTCGTCTTGTGCATGCAGCAATTTATTGACCAGCAATAGACCCTTAAATGGAAATGGCATTAGGGTAACATATAAATTGGTTTAATTGACTCTTGTCCATCCAAACACATGGATAGAAGAAATTCCAAATCATATTTGTAATTTGGCTCTTTTTGACATTATAAAATATGAATCCGATTCATAAATGATAACTATCTTTAAAAAAAAAAAAAAGAATAAGCGTCAAAAAGACAAAAACCAATCAAAGAGGCACTAACTATGGTGATTCTGCTTGTGACACCTTCTACCACATTTCATGCTGCTTTAAAATCCATTATAAAAGGGAAGTTTGCATTAAATTCTAATAATAGGCATTGGAAATCATGATAATAAATAAGTTATTGGTCTGAACAAATCATATCAACTACCTACTAATGAGAAGGACTCATCACTTGTTCACTTCCTAAACATGTCTGTATTTTATTATTCGTTTTCATTTAACATAATGATAATTAAAACTTTCGAGGCAAAGATCACACGCCTAGAAGAACAATTCTGGGGTTGTCATTTCGTGGTTATGATGCCGAATATTAGGTATTAGTTTTTTAGAAAAATATTTGTAATCAGACCAAAAGACAGCTTTTGCAGGATGTGGTTATGGTTGGCTTCGCTAAACAAGAATCTCGAAAAGTTCTTGCCTTCTATGATGTAAAGCAAGATTTTAGGAGGAAAAAAGAGTTCTTGTGATTTTTACCAAAAATTGAGTAAATGATTAAATTAATCTTCAAAAGATTATTTATTCTTTAAATTAGTTCTTGAAAGATTTTTTTAATCAAATTTATTCTTTAAAGATTTGAAGTTAATCATTTTAGTTCTTCCGTTATTTCCGTTGTTAATGACATAAAAAATTATTGACGCGCCACAACACATACCTAGTATTCTTAATTAGCATTTATCGTGATAAGTTTATAAAATTAGATCAAATCAACTTCAAATTGAGGAATTTTAATGCCCCAAATTTTTCCTTCAATTAGGTTTTGATTTGATCTAATTTCATAAACTTATTATACTAATAGTCAATTAAGACTCTTATGTGTGTTGTCACTTAACGTTCCACATTAACAAATTTTGATGTCGTCAACAAAAAAAAAAAAATAAAGAACTAACTCAATTAATTTAAAATCTTTGAAGGATGAATTTGATTAAAAAAATCTTTTGGAGACTAAATTGGAGAAAGTGAGTTCTATGGTGCCTTTGCTATGGTGTCTAAATTGCCTAACTTCTCTTTTAAAGTAAAAAATCAAATGTTTAAAATAGGGATAACTATTGTTTTGGTCCCTCACGTTGAGGGTCGGAATCGAACCCATCCTTGGTGTATATTTTGATTTAAAATCATCCTCAAAGTCGTATTTAAATTTAAAATCGTCCTTTCTAATAAAATTTTTTAATTTATTCCTAAGCAACCCCTATAATAAAAAAATTATAAAATTTTAAAAAATAAAAGAAACGCGTTTGGGGAGGGGGGGGAGAAAAGGGTATTGGAGGGGGGGAGGGAAAGGGGGAAGGGGAAATGAGAAGGGAGGAGGGGGAGGGGGGACGGCGTCGGCGGCGAAGAGAGGGAGGAGAGGAAGTGGAAGAAGCCGGAGTAGAAGAGGAAGAAAATGAAGGGAACGCGGGTTAAGGGTGGGGGGAAGGGGAGATCAGAGGGGGAGGGGGAAGGGGAAAGGTGGGAGGGGGAAGGCGGCGGCGGCGAAGTTTGGAGCCGCCATCGTGGCCATCGCCTTTGGGGATCGTAAGGGAGAGAGGAGACGCGAGCCACTGCCGCCTCACCCCCTCGCCGTTTCGCTGCCTCTGCCTCACCGCTTCACCGCCTCTGCCTTGCCGCCTCCACCTCGCCGTTCTGCTTTCTTGCTTTCTGTTTTTTTATTTTTTGTTTTTGTTTTTTGGTTTGGTGTTGTTGCTGTTGTTTGGTGTTCTTGGTGGTGGTGGTGGTGGTGGTGGTGGTGGTGGTGGTGGTGTTGGTGTTGGTATTGGTGGTGGTCTTGTTTTCTGTTTCTGCTTCTTGGTTTGGTGTGGTTTGGTGTTGTTCGGTGTTGTTGCTGTTGTTTGGTGTTCTTGGTGGTGGTGGTGGTGGTGGTGTTGCTGGTTGTGGTGGAGGAGGTAATTGTGCTGGTAGTGGTGAGGGTAGTTTTGTCCAAAAAAATTAAAAGAACGATTTTAATACGAAAAAAAATGTTAAGTATGATTCTAAATCGGAAATTACGTTGGGGACGGTTTTGATTCCGACCCTCAACGTGAGGGACCAAAACAATACTTATCCCTTTAAAATAAAAAGTAAATCATATAAAATTTATTAAATATTATTTATTTACCTTTTTAGTAACTTAGGTACAATGTGATAGACACCATAACATTCTCCTTTGAAGAATCATTGATCTTTCGGGGACAAATTTGGGTATTATATCTTAAATATAAAGTCTTGTCTTTTTTAGAATCTTAGTGTGACATATATACATGGAAAAAATATCATGTACATATTAAAAATCAGTTACTATGTATTCATATATAGATATATGTGTTATTTAATTTATTTTTATGTATTTTAACATATATTTTATATCGGTGATTAATTTTTTGTATATACTTAATATGGTTAATACATATAATATGTATAATTTTAAGAGAAAATTTTGTTATGTAAAGACTTTCGGTTATCAACTTCATATAAAATTAACTGCACATGAATTTTTGCTATAAAATATTATAGTTGTATTGTATTACACGTAATTCGTCTATTTATAATGATAATTTCAAAATAAAAAATATTTAAAAAGTAATAAAAATTTAGTTTAAAATTATTTTATTTTATATTTTTAATTATTGTTAAAATAAGTACATAATATTATCTAATAAATATATAATTATAAATATTATATTAAATTAAATAACTTTAAATTATTGTTTTTTTACTGTTCTTGTAATTAGAACTAGAAAAATAGCAGTATAGTATTAATTTTGTGGGCAGAACATATATAATAAAGTTCTGGAAACTGAAAGTAAAATAAAGTATGTTGGAATAAGAAAAAGAGAATATTAATTTTAAAAAATTGGAGTAGATGCATGCATGAAATGAAGCATTCTTTTTCTTTGGGTTACCTAATTATTGGTTTAACCAATTTGGGTTAGTACGAGTAGTCAGCTTATTTGTTCGCTTAAATAAACATTGGAGATTTGAGTTTTGCTTCTTATATATAGCAATTCATTGACTAATAACAAACTTTAAATAGAATTCAGATCTACGACGGATTAGTCCTTAACTTATCCTATTGAAAGATACCATAGACAATGAAAAAAACCTAGCTATTAATTTTTTATAAAGGGAAAAATCACTTTCTTGGGACCGATTCTTGTTCTTTCTTTGCCAGATTCTGGAAAATGGAAAGGGAACAACCTGGAAACCGTGATGAATAAGTAAACACGGGAACACCATGCCCTTCCACTTCATTCATTCAGACCTTTTCGTTCTTTCCCTTTGCTCTGATGAAAAAGTTTCGGATTCTAGGTATGATTTTCGTCTTTTTTTTTTTTCAGTAATGAGGCCGGTAGCCCGACCCACATAATGGAAGCCTATTATAGCAATCACAACTGATCCACATTGAGGGGCGTTACCTTTTTTTGGGCTTGGAAGAGCGTGACGTTGTTTCACTAATAAGGATATTTTAAAAGCCCAATGGAAACTGTATTTTCAACTAGTTCGCTTAAGTAAGTGTTGGGGGTTCGAATCCTGCCTTGTGCATGCAGCAATCTATTCCCTTAAATGGAGTTTAGTATCGCGACGGATTAGTCCAAATAAAAAAAAAACTAATACTCAAAAAAATTTATATAACTTTCAAAATTCTAATTTTGTAGTAAAAGGTTTGAAGTAATAAAATGTTATATTTAACAAATAAATGAATCGCATTTCGGACGTTAATATAATTTTTTCAACATGATAATGAAGTCTAAAATAAAACAAGGGTCCATCTACTGTACAGATGTATTTTTATTGATTTAAAAGCGTGTTACTAAAAGTGTTGTTTAAAGAGAAAGTGTTACCCTTAATCGTTAACTTGACTCTGATACCAATTTTTAGATGTAATTTCTTTTTCAAAATTTTTATTTTCAAAATTTCTATTAACTCTTCATATTTTGCTTCGAATAAGTTTATAATTTGTATAGATTTAGTTGGTGGTACTTTATAGTTTACAATTTCATAAAAAGTATTGACAATTTCTACTATTACTAATTCTGATTTCATTTTTATAGTTTTTCAATCTTGTTTTAGTTTATATTTTTTGCATGGATTATTGTATATAAAATCTTTTATCTGTTTGTCTTTTTCTTTAATATAATTTTTCAAATCTTCAAAAACCTCTTTTATTTCTACACTTTCTGTTGTTTCTAAATATCTTTTTAATTTTTCAACTTCATTCTCCATTTTTTCTTTCAACAGCTTTAATTCTTTTAAGTCATAATATGGTTTTCCAGGCATTTATAAATTTTTTAAATTTAGCTCCAACTTGTTTATATTTATTCTTATTTCTATCCTTTTTATTATAAGGTCATTAATTTCGAACTGAAGATTATTTAATTCCCTTTTATACTCCTTTATTTTACTTTTTAATTTTTTCGCCCTTTTTCTTTTTATTTTATTTTCTGGTTTTTCAATCTTTGTATACTTCATTATTTATCTTAGAATTTCTGCAAATTCTATCATCGATTCATCACTATTTTCTAGAGATTATATTAATTTTTCTAACTCTTCAACTTCTCCTTTCAATTTGTCATATATTATTTTTAGAGCTTTAAATGCTCTTTGATTTATTTCAGAAAACTGTAAATAATTCAACCGATTTTCTCTTTCAAAGAGCTCTTGTTTCTTGTCTTGATAGGTTACATCTATTTTTTCTTTATTTATTGTCATAACTTAGTGTTTAGGGTTTCATTTAATTTTTTGACCTTTTTGTTAATTCTTTTATTTCAGAATTTTCTTCTTTGATCTTTAACTTAGATAAACTCAACGGGCTATTAATTTTAGATTCTCTTATTTGAAAATTTGATGAAACTAATTTTCCTGACGGTTCTTTTAGTAAAAGAACTGGGTTTTCAATAGCTTTATATTTTGGTATTTCTGTCTTTACAATTTTCTGAAATAATTCATCGACATAAATTCTTTCTCTATTTTTAAATATTATACTATGATGGCTATTTGTTAAAGCATAATTTATTGCATATGTAATTGAAAATGGTTCATCGTCTTGTTCCATTAGATTCTTTCTGTGAAATTTATAAGCCAAACTTATAGATCTTCCAAGATTTTCAGTTGATAAAGGTATAGCATATCCAAGATGGGCATTGAATTTAACATTTACGTTTGCCAAGTTTCCATGAATAATTCTAATTATTTGATCTATTGGGTCATCAGTAATTCTTTTGTCACAGATTGCTAAGCTTATTGGTGAATTAATTCCTTTCATATATGTAGATTTGATTAAGACTTGTATAGTACTAATATGAATCCATCCAATTTTAGATCTTTTTTGTTGATCCTTAATTTTCTCAATCTGTTTACTCAATTCTTCATCATTTATCAAAGCTATTTCAAGTTCTCCATTGGCGGATTTTATCTTTATAGGGGCTTCAAGTTGAATTTTTCCATAGTATATTATATTTTTTCTATTAAAAACTTCTTTTAAAAGATTTTGTTTATTAAAATTTTTATTTGATTTGAGATTTAATTCTGTTTTTAGAACAGCCTATTTTTCATTATCTAGTAAGGCAGATAATCTATAATAATCAGATTCTTCCGTTAATTCTAAACTTTCTAAATAATTCATAACTATGAGATTAGGATAAAGGCATACCTTTCTGGAGAAAAACTTCCTTTATTTAGAATATTTACATAAGATGTTTTTATCTCCAGAGGGGAGATTGTAGATACTAACTCCAGAGGGGAGTTTAGAATTGGTTTTTCCTAAGGGAATTCTTCTTCAGACTATAGAATCGCCTTGGCAACTTCCTCCTTGCTCTCCTAGCATATGAGTACTCTTAGCCTCCTGCTTTCTATTGTCTGATGCCTTCTACAATTGCCTAAGCAACCTATTTATAATGGTTGGGTCTGATGGACAATTCACATCCTTACCCTTCTTATGACGTCATTGCTTACGTCATTGTTTATTATCTTGCACCAGCTACATTGTTGGTGCTCTATGACCTAAGCGCTTACGTCACTATGCAATAATCTTGAGAGATGCTTCAGATGTGCTGTCCTCCTCTTTCATTATGTGACCTTCAGATGCGTTGTCTTTTTCCTTTATCATGTGGGTTGATTCTGTTTCATTATTGCTTTCTTCAGATAACTCTGAGACACATAGCTGGCACTTGTGGTCTTCTCTGTCTTTTATCAAATAGCAGAGATTCCTCTTTATCCCTTCGGAAAACTTTTCTAAGAGTCCAGATAAGTTGTAGAATGCTGATTCAAATTCCACTAAGAGTCTCATCTCTCTTTCTTCAATTTCATTCCTTTTACTGGACACAAGCAAAGTATTTCTGCTTTTATAATTGATTCTTGTGTGAGATTCTCTTGTTATCTTTTGAGTTCTTTCGAAGACCCTTGCTAGTGTGCTGGCTAGTCTTCCTTCATGACTGTAGATTGTTAAATCTTGAACTTGATCAATTGGTTGAAAATTTCCTGGGAAGACGGACATGAAGATTACTTGATGTGCTGGAACCAAGCATTCTTCTTCTTCATTAAAAATAGGTTGACTATTCGTAAATTTTAGGGATATATCCCTTGGATTTACGTTGTCAATCATATTTTTAAATCTCTTTACTGCATCAATGAATCCTGCAGGAAACTCACTAATAATTTTTAAATCATTAAAAATTAAAATTGTATCAATTAATCCATACTGGAAAAACTGATAGGTGTCAGATGGGGAAGCATCTGGAAATATAACCAGCTTTGTTAGCTGTTCTTTGGCAATAAGATAATATCCCAAGATTGCCCTTTTTTCTTCAGTCCAATTCAGGACTATGTTAAGGGTTTCTCTGAGATTTGATCTACAGACCCTTTTCTTTTCCTTGATTTCAGCCCTTGTAGGAATGTTTCTTATTATTCCTGTTCTCTGGGTTTGAATTGGAGCTTTATCTGCTCTTTTTAGGGTTTGCTCTGGATGAAGAGCTTTATATTTCCTGAAAGATTCATTTGCTTCTTCCAGTATTAAAAACCCTCCTTTATGAATTATCCTTGATTGATGTGTAAATGGTGCTGCTTTTTCCCAGGCATCATATACTCCTTTCATGGGACCATTATAAATTACATAATATTTTTTATCTTGGGTGGATTTTTTGATAATTTCAGCAATTGTTTTATTTTCTGGAATTTTTTTCTTCACCTGATTTGTCCACCACGCTTAGCTGGCTGAACTCTGATGGTTTTGGTTGTTGTGTTGATTTCATTGCTTCGATGGCCTTCTTGAGGGATTGGATCTGTGTTCTTATTTGCTGACAATGCTTGCATTTTTCGAGTTCTTGTTCGTATTTATGGATTTCTTGATCTAATGCGTTGTAGACGAACTTCATTCTCTTGTTAATGTATCTGCAATAACATTTTTGTCACCCTTAATATATTCAATTTTTATTGGATATTGTAACAAAAATAATTGCCATCTTACCAATCGTCCATGATTATAATCAACTTTTAAATTATATCGTATGAAACCTGTTAGGTAACTTGAATCTGTCCTTAATGTAAAATCTCTGGGTAGTAAATCAATTTTCCATTTCTTAAGAGATTTAATTGCTACTAGAGTTTCCTTTTCATGAGTGGTATATCTCTGTTCTGTTGGAGTAAAAGTCCCTGAAATATACCTGCAAAGTAATTCCTTTGGGGAATATTTAGAATCTAGTGATTCTTTTTCTTGTTCCAAACTTTTTATAGCTTTCTTAGCTTTTAGACATCCTGACCAGGTTATGTCTGAAGCATCTGTTTCTACTATTAAGTAGTCATTTTCTTCTGGAATATAAAGTTCTGGAAGTTTTTCACAAAGTTCTTTGATTCTTTGAATTTGCATACTATCTTTTTCATCCCATTTCCATTCTTTTTTAGTACTTATTTTTGGAAATAAGCTTTTAGTGTATTCTGTTATATTCTTTAAAAATCATTGATCGGAAATATAATTTATACACCCTAGAAATCTTTGTAATTATTTTCTATCTTCTATTTTATTAGGAAATAAATTTACCTTTTCTAGAACATTTGGTTGAAGTTTTAGCTTACCTTAAGTAGATAGAATTAATCCAAGAAACTCTATTTCTTGTTTTGCTATTCTTGCTTTCTTTTTGCTAAGAACTAATCCTTTCTGTTTACATCTTTCTAAAACTATTAATAATTTTTGAAGATGATCTTCTTTATCCTGTTTTGTAAAAATTAATATATCATCAATGTATACTAAAACAAATTCATTTAATTCTTTTAGATTTTCTTCCATAAATCTTTGATAAATACCTGGGGCTTGCTTTAATCCGAATGGTAATACATTCCATTCATAAAGCAACACACTTGTTGATTCTTTTGTTGGGCAAGTAAAAGCAGTTAATTTCTTTGTTTCTTCGTCTAAACAAAGTTACCAATATCCTGATTTTGCATCAAGAGATGAAAACCAAGTTGCTCCCTTGATTTTTTCTAAAATAGAATCTTTTCTTGGAAGTTTATGAGCATCACCAATAGTTGCTTCATTCATTTTCTTATAGTTTATTACCATTCTTCGTTTTCCCCTTTTAATTTCATTATTATTTTCAACGTAAAAAGCTGGAGCCGCACTAGGACTTTTACTTAATCTTATAATTCCTTTTTCCAAAAGATCTTTACATTCTAATGAGAACTCTTCTCTATCTCTTGCGGAATAAGGAATTTTATTTGGAACATTTATCTCTTTTGTGGGATCTTTTAATTTAATGCTTACTAATTCGTTATTTGTATTTTTAATATCTAAAGGATTTTCAGCATAAATTTCATCCAAAAGTTCTTCTATTTTTATTTCAAGATTATTTTTTGGAATATTTATCTGGAAGTATAAATTTAAATAACATGTTTCTAATATGGAAAATATTTTAAATTTTAAGATCTTATCTATAGTAGTAGTTGGTATTTTTATACGGTTTGATTTTTGATTTATTGAAGAATCGTGTGGGGCTTTTAAAACTATATATGTTAATTCTTGAATGAATGGATGATATAGCTTTAAAAAATTATTTCCTATGATAAAATCCATTCCAGAATCTAACATATATATAGATGGAACAATGAACCTATAATTTTGAATAAAAATTTCAACCATCTCTGCTTTTTGGTCAATTTTATGTATTGATTTGTCAGCTATTCTAACTCTTAATGGTTTATTTAATTTTTTCCAATCAAGTTTTATATTTGAACTAGCAAAGCATTGTGTTTCCCCAGAATCTATGAAAGCATTTATAAACTTTTCTGTTATTTTTATAGTAATAAATGTAGCATTATTACTCAGTCTCTGAGTCTGTTTCTCATATTCAAAAATATAGTCTAAGTTATCATCAGATTCTTCTAAGGTTCCATGAAACAAGACTTAGCAATTTCTATTTGTTTAGTAAGATCCTTTTTATCCTTCTTTTTCGGGCATTCATTTGCGTAGTGTCCTTCTTCTTGGCAATACCAACATTTACAATTTTCTTTTTTATTCGGGCAATAGCTATTTCTTTGTCTTTTGTTTTTATTGTTATTTTCTTTTCTAAAATATCTTTTTTTTCTCCAGTTTAGATAGTATTTTTTTTCTAAATTGATTTTCTTTTTCTTTGAAAATTTTTATTAAGACCATATTTTTGAGGTATCTCTTCATTATCCTGACAGCAAATTCTGATTATATTTGCAAATCTTTTTTGAGTTGCTTCTTGCATACAACGTTCTTTTATTTCCTCTCTTATTGCAGAGGTTGCTCCACCAAAATTATTTTCAATTGTTCCTCTATTTATTTCTCTTATAAATCTTCCCATTATAAATTCATTAGCAGGATATGGAAGTTTTGTTATGTACATACTAAGATAATGATTTTTATCTTCTTCTTTTAATTTGTAATAATGTATTTTATATTCACATATATAAGATTCCACATTACATAAATCATATATCTGAATATTAGCTAAATGGTTTTTTGCTTCTTGATATTCTTTATTATAGACTTCTTGTCTATGATCTATAATATTTTTTCCAAAAAATTCTTTATATAGAATCATTATTATATATAATATCTTATCATAAGCTGTTGTTTTTGTTTCTAATTCTTCTATTATTTGGTTTTCTATTGATGTCATATAATCTCTTATAGTTCTTTTAGTATGAAACCCTATGTAATTCCAAATGTCTCTTCCAGATAATTCACTAAGTTTTGGATTAGTAAAGGCTTCTAATAAGAAGGAATTTAACCAGTTTTCGAAAATTTCTTTTTCGTTCTTTTTGCAGTCTAAATCGAGCATTCTTTCTCCTTCCATTTCCTGGATTTTAGGAATGTATTTTGATGGTATTTTTGTATATTTTGAATCTTTATTTATAAACGCTTTTTTAAAAGCAATTATCAAAACATGTTTCCCATTTAAATTGAGATTGATTATCCTTAGATGTTCCAGCTTCATTTTTACTTGTATTAGAATTGCTGGTTCTTCGTCACTTGAATAATCTAGAATGTGTTCTTCATTTCTATATTTTCAGAATTAACTAACTCTTCTTCTATTTGAAAACCATGTTCCATAATATTATTTTCTTGAGCCATTTTTAATTGTTTAAAAAGCATTGTAACTTCTTCTAATTTTTCTTCAATATTCATAATTTTAATGGTGGTTTTACTTTTAGAGTTATGTTGATTATATTTTGAAGTTTTTCTTCTTTGGGATTCTCTTTTTCCTTATCCTTTGAAATTTTATACATACTAATATTTCTTCGAGCATATCTACTATAGAATTTAATTGTGGGTTGAAGGTATGATAAAGATGTGGAGAATCATTTCCATGGTAACATTTTTTAGAAATTCCGTGTGAAAAATAAGTTTTTTCAGGTTTTTGAAGTCATTCAATAAAACTTATAGTAAAATAAAGATTTTGAGAAAAATTATTTTGTATTGATTTTAAGAATTCGGTGTCATTATAATTAACATTAGTTAAAATTATTAATTTTTGATCTATTAATTTTGATAACTTAATTATTTCTTCTCTTAAATCTTCTAATTTACTTTTTTCCATTAGGTGACGCTTTTCTTTGTGAAGAGTTACGGTTTTAAGTGAAAAGTGTAGCTTTAAAATGTGTGATTTAGATCATTAAATCTGTAAATCTGTACAAATTTAGATATGTACCATATAATTTTCTATAAAACAATAGTCATGGTGTGCTATGACCTAAAACTAAAAGTCTAGAACAAATTAGGGAAACAAAAAATCTAAAGTGGAAAAATCTGCAAAATAATAAAATAAAAATTACTATTAAATTTATAACTATTATATGTGAATTTTATAATTTCAATTTAAAAATAATATATTTTATTTTATTAATTTCCTACCTTTAGAGGAGTTTGATCCAACAAATTATATGTATTAAGAACCTTCTCTACTTAGTTAGTAGTCACCTCATTTACGGTCATCTATATATGATGTTGACTTTTTTCTTCCATATGCAGGGTTAATTGAATAATTAAGGGCTAAATTATTAAAGTGTATGAATTGTGCATATTCACATTTTCCTTTATAAAAGGACAAAGGAAACAAGAAGAAAACATTTGTGGAAAGGTTTAAGAGCATGAATGAAGTATGAATACAAAAGGGAGAAGAATAATTGAGTGATCCAAAATCACATGTATAGTAGATATGAGAAGATAATTTTGCTTCTATTGACTGAATTTTTTAGGCTCTATAGTCTTATATCTAATAAATACAGATATTTTTTACGGAGTTATCATGTTTAGGTGTCGAACATATTTTAAATATAACACTTATTTAATATTCGTCTGATACGCATATCTTTTTGTATTTAACTGTATTTTAACAAAAAATAAAAATATTTTTTTAAATTATTTAAACACATTTAAATATCATCACATATTAGCATATTTAATCTTATTCCTAACATATATTCTTGATATGAATTTAAAAATAATATATTTTATTATTTATTAAAAAGTTTAATTATTCTGTTGATCCTTGTAATTTAACTAAATTTATAATTAAGTTTTTATATTTTTTTTCTTTTAATTAGATTTTTATATTGCTTTTAATTTTATAATTAGATCATTTTTTGTCAAAAATATTAAAATTAACAGAATATTTTTCTCAAAAAAATATGGTAAAAGATCTAATTAGATTCTTAATTATTAATATCTTTAATTTTTTTAAAAATATTATATTAATTTTAATATTTTTTACACTAATAAAGATCTAATTTTAAAATTAAAAACAGTATAAAAATTTAATTGAAAGAAAAAATAGTATAAATACCTAATTGCAAATTTAGTAAAACAATAGACATTAACAGAATAATTAAATTTTATTAAAACAAAAAATTATTTTAAATACTTTATATAATTAAAAAATTATTAAAATAGTTAAAAATTAATTTTTTTAATATCAAAAAAATATTAAAACATCATTAATTATAACTTATTTAAAAAATATTTTATATTTTATATGTATATTGTGTTTTTCGTATCTTATAAAAATATAAAATTGGTGTATTTCTATATTTCATATCGTATCTTGTATATTGTCCGTGCATCATAAGTCTATATTTATCTTTATCTATATATATATATATATATATATATATATATATATATATATATATTATTAATTTTACAACTAAAATATGTTACATATCACTTCTTTATTACAATTGAAATCAAATATTTTTCTTTAAAATTATAGAATTATCTCCTCCTCCTCTATTCCTTTCACCCTTTTTCAATCTCTCTTATTGCTTCACCCACTTTATCTCTCTTATATATCATTATTAATGACTAAATATAAATGTCATAAAATATTATTTCATTACAATTAAAATAAAAAATATTTTTTTAAAATTAACAAACTTCATCTCTTCTTATCCTTCTCCTTTTTCTTTATCTTTATTTCTCTTATTTTCTATCTCTCCCTATCTTTCTATTCTACAAAAATTAAATTAATAAAATAAAATAATTAAAAAAAATATCTAGTAATATTATTCAAAAATATATTATTGTTATTATTATTATATACATATTTTTTTCGTAGTTTATCTTTTTAATCTATATTTTTATTTCTCTTTATTCAAATATTTATTAGATATAATTTAAAAAAATATTAATGTTGTAATTAATAATTAGAATCAAGATTCAATTGTTTCAAAAAATTAATTTTAAGTTAATTTTATCATTATTAATATAGATTTTACAACCAAAATGTATTACATATTATTTTTTTAATACTAATTAAAATATAATTATATATATATATAGAGAGAGAAAGAGAGAAATATTATTTTTAAATAACATGCATACAAATTAAGTATTTTTATTTGTACAATAGACTTAACACTTAATCAAAGGTAAAATATAAAAGTATACATATTAAATTTTTTCAAGTTTTAGATAATAAATATTAAAATTAATTATTAATAAAAAATTAAAACCTTTCATATCAAAATAATGACTAAATTTTTTTATTTATTTATATTTTATCTACAGAGATTTTAGTCTTCTTAATCGATAAAAATTTTTATTTTTTATAATTCTTTTGTAAAAATAATTTAATTTTATAATTTTTTTAACCATAATCTATAATATCAAAATATATAAAGTCAGCATAAATTCAAAAAATTTATATTTCTATAATATTATTACAGATAAAAATATTAATTTAACGATAATCTTGATAGGCAAATTGAGAAAACAATTTTTCACACGGAAAAGAAAGACAAGGGAGAGATTAGAAAAAGTTGTCATAATTGCATTAAAACCTTAATATAAACGTTGCGAGTTTTACAATTATATAAAGATATAGACTATGTTATATGCATATTAAAATCAACTATTAATAAAATTAACTATTAGTATAAAATATATATTAGAGTATAAATATATATTAAAAATAAATTAAATCACATATATATTTATACATAAATATATTAGTAACTGATTTTAGTGTACAAATAGTATTTTTATAAAAATTTATGCAGTTATATTATCTATAACTAAAAAATTAGTCCTAATATAAAATATATATAAAATATTAAAATATATTAAAAATAAATTAAATATTATATATTTAATTATATACAAATATATTATAATTAATTCAAAAATTAATTATTAGTGGCTACATAATATTTTTTATATTTAAATATTACTTAATTGAAAGCAAGTGACGATTTATATAAATATAAAGGTATAAAAAGCAGATAGATGAATTAAAATAAGCGAAGGCGACGATATATGCTAAAACGTGATGCACGATAAAAAAAAGCAAGAGGAAAAATTAAAGGGGAAGTGCTAGGAAATAATGATCGTCTTAAATAATATGAACAATCACTAATCAAATAAAAATATACTATACCTTTAAATTAATTATCTAAATTTTAATATTAATTAAAATAAGAGAATCACTTAGATAAAGATGTCAAAAACGTCATTTTTTAAAAGATGTTTTCTAAAAATTAAAATTTAATGCATATAATCAATTAAATTGTATTATTTTATTAAAATTAGACTGGACAAATCAATTTAGCAAAAAAATTAATAAATTAAATTTTGAATCAGTATAAATTAATATTTTTTATAAAAAATTACTACAATATTCCTATTATAAAATACAACTAAAATATTCTTATTTTATATATATATTAATATTAATTTTAAAAACTTTAAATTCTAACCCTATAATGATAGAGAAAAAAATGGTTAGAATTTAAGATTTTTAAAATTAATATATATAATAAGAGTATTTTAGTCATTTTATATAATAGGGATATTGTAGTCATTTTTTATAAAAAAAATATTAATTTAGATAAATTCAAAATTTGATTCACTATTTTTCGGTCAAATTAATTTGTTTGACCTAATTTTAATAAAAATAATATAATTTAAGTAATTATATGCGTTAAATTTTAATTATTAAAAATATCTTTAAAAAATGACGTTTTCTGCCTCTTTATGAGAGCATCCCCTTAAAATAATTATTCGTATACCTAATAAAATGAACATCCAATATATTTATTGTTTATATTATTTAATATTTTTATTTTCTATCTATATATTTTCAAAATAAAATTAATTAACTCGCTAGGCCCGGGAGAAAAACTACTATACGGCGGACATGTACCACATTTATAGGTTTTAAGCGACAGTGAACATGATTCAAAACATCATAGTAACATATATATTGTGGCAAAAAAGGGGGAGAAACCCATCATTGACTTGGTGGCTAAATTCCCTCCAATGAAATATGACATTGAACACTATACCAATTATTAACGATGAACATTCACTGCTTCACAGGTCTTCTTTATAGTGCGTGCATGTTTGTAACAAGGAGAATTCACAATGCCAAAGTCATTCATATCAATTGTCACTTGTCACCAATTTCAAACGCACCTTTTAAAAGTACAAATTCAAAAACCAACCCCCCCCCCCTCCTTTCCTTAATCTAAATATAAATATGCTGAAATGATAAAAAAAATTCCACTTTTATCCAATAAAAATCTCCCATTCCATAAGCATGTCTTATTATATTTTTATAACAAGATCAATTAGTGCATTGCAATTGAAAATACTTACTATTGATTTATTATTTGTTATGAACTGAAGAGACTGATATATACCATATAATTGAAAGTCCAATAAATAATGAGCCTTAGCCCAACGAGTTTAGTGATAAATTTTGGATACTATGCTTCTTAGCTTGGATTGCATATCCCTTGGTATAAGGGGAGTAGGAATACGTAGTTTTCCATTAGCCAAGAAAATGATGAGGTGGAGACATACAGTAAGTCCATGACGATCGACCCATAATGTTTTTTTTTTTAGAGAGAAAAGTTAAATGCTTTCTCGTTTGCCTTTTGTTAAGCCACTAAAGGGACAACTTAACACTTATGGTCTTTATTTACATAATTGTAAGTGTAATAATGATGACATATATAGAATAAGAGCATTGTTAGAGAGATAATAATTTAAAATTATTTTATTTAATTTAATATTTATAATTTTATATATAAAAAATTTAAAATTATATATTTATTATATTTAATATTATATATTTATTTTAGAGATAATTAATGAATAGATCATTTTTTATTAATTTGGGTTGATTTTTATCATCTTTTAATAAATATTTTGTATATAAAAAAGTATAGAAAAATAATATTTTTTTGAACAATTTAAACAATAGATTAAAAAAAAGTTAATTTTAATTTTAAAAATTAAATTTTGAATTAATTAGATATAATCTTTATTTTAAGTGATTAGTAGACCTAAAATATAACTTATTGTTCATATTGTATGTATACATCTTTTATTGTTCACCTAACGAGATTATTTTTATATATGTTATATGTATATTAAAATTAATCATTAAAATCATCTATTAGTATAAAATGTATATTGAAATATAATTACATATTAAAAATAAATTAAACTAAATATATATTATATTTATATACAAATATAATCATAACTAATTTTAATAACTGATTTTGATATGGTAATAATATGTTTGAATAATCTCTCGTGAAAGGGACCATATATATATATATATATATATATATATATATATATTTGATTGATCTTCTAAATAAGAGCACCAAACACGGTAGACCAAAACCCTCGGCATAAGTTTACGATAGAATGCATTGCGTTGTTATTGAAAGAGTAGCTATCTAGCTAGTACTCATGAAGAGATTTCTTTGGAAAATGGAACACCAACCAAAAAAATGGTGAATTGGACCGTCAAGAAATAGTGAAGCCAATATTGTTAATTCATAAGCACATACAAATTATTATATTATTAGAGAAAAGATATTTACACCAAAGTATACATAATATATTTATTTTTAATATATGATTTGATGATTAATTTTTTTTATACATAATATATTTATTTTTTCGTAATATGAAAAGAATAAATTTTGTCTTCTTTCGCATTTTATCATTCACTTTTAATAAAAGATATATATATATATATATATATATATATATATATATATAATGGCGATGTATATAATATTTTTTCAATTAATTATTTATAATACTTCCTATGTATAAAAAAATTATATACTAACACTATTAAAGACTTTTATATGATTTTTATTTAAATATGTATATTTAGATAACTTTTTTTTATATTATAATACACGATTAAATAACTGCGACTTTGCACGTGCATGAAAATTAAAGTTTCGCATTTTGGATATGAAATGAATAATGTGCTACACTTGATTTAGATCTTATATTATATCGATCATTGGATAACGTAGATAAACCTTGCAACTTTATATAATTATTCTTGAAGTGAAGCAAGGAAATTCCTTTTGATTTCAAATTGAACATTGTTTCATCAGGATACTGTTGATATATCTTTTCACTTTATTGCTTTCTAGTTTTCTTTCGACATCGAATATGTTTATAACGACCTTTTAAATTATTAACCACATGGCTTATGATGCAAGGTGTGAATAATTCAAAGGAATAATCTTTCTATTTTTTCCTCAATTAATCTATATAAGTTAAATTAAAGTATTATCATTAACAAACTAAGAAAAACGAGATGTTACATTGTCGAGATTATGAGCGCAGAGATGTCGAAGCTAAGGGTCGATCATGTCAATCTATAAAAGTTCTACAAGCTGGATTTATTTATGAGAACATAACAATATAAGACATTAAAAATAAAATAAAAAGAATAAAAATATAAAATTGGATGATCTTGTAAATTTTTTTTGATAGCAAACACCCATTTTTTACCGATGATAGTAACATTTGAGGGCGGCAATATTAATTCTCAAGTTTTATATTTAGTTAAAGTTGTATATTCAGATTCCATTGCTATTCTCCAATATTGATGTTGAAGAGTTTGTTGTACAGTTTTAAACAGATAATTAAAAAAAAGAATTCTCTTTAGAGTCTAATAAGTGAGTAAGATTAGCAGATGGGTTAGAGCGTGTATATTTTGATTTTGTAGTCATTGGATGAGAATTAAATTTCGGTGGTGGAAGACGAGGTAGTAGAAAGGGAGTTGAATTTCAATGTTAGAGATAGAAATCTGTCCAAAAGGTAAAGTATATGAGATTATTGTGAAACTGATGGTGTATTTGTAGCTAGTGTAATGGGAGAAATGAGAGGAGTAGGTATTGGTATAGAAGATGTAGGAGGTGAATATGAGATAGGTAAGTCTAATTGAAAGCTTGGAACAACAACAAATTGGTAATTAAAGTAAGTATCTTCTCTAAAAGATTCAGAAGTAGAATTAGCAATAGTTTTAGTAAAATGAGTTGAGTATGAAAATTTGCCTTCATAAAAAACATTACGAGATAAACAGAGCTTACTATCAGGAGAAAGACATTTGTAGCTTTTATGTTGAGGATCATATCCCAAAAATAAACATAAATGTGATATGTAATCAAACTTGTGTTTGTTGTAAAGCCGTAAAAGAGGATAGCATGTACACCTAAATACCTTTTAAAAATTATAATCTAGTTGTTGGTGATACATCTTTTCAAAAGGAGATTGATTTTATAAAATAGGGGTGGACAATCTATTAATCTAGTAAGATATAACAAGAAATGCATCATCCCAGAATTGTAATGGCAAGGCAGTAGTGGTTAAGAGAGCAAGACCTACCTCAGTTAGGTGTCTATGTTTTTTTTCGACAATGTCTTGTTGTTGATAAGTATAGGAACAAGACATTCTCTTATGAACTTGACTCCTCTTTCTCTTCCTCTGAAATTATTGTTTCTTTGAAAATTTTGATTATTTGCATTTGAAGATTGTGACAGATTAGCTAAAAGAATCGATTGAGAAGGTTTCTTGAACCGATTTAGCATATTTTTATATGCTATCAAATAAGATTCTGTTTCAACAACTGTAAATTTGTCCATTTTTACCATAACAGTACAAATAAATCCTTGATACTCCTCAGTGATTCCATCAAGAATTGTTTGAATATGTTCATCTTGAGAGACCGGAGAATCTAAAGCAATTAAAAAATCTACAATTTGACAAATGTTGGAGAGATAATTTACAATTGTATTGTAAGTCTTACTGATCTCAATTGAGATCGAAGAGTTTGAATTCTTGCTCTTGACAATGCAGTAAAATATTCATTGATGGTATCCCACATTTGATAGAAGTACTTACAATGCACACTTTTATTTTTGAAACTTGTTGATATTGCAGCTATAAGTCATGTAATCAGTGACTTATCTTAGAGCTTCCACTCCTTATAAGTTTTAGATTCAGTTTGTGAAGGCTTTGTAGCATCTCCAGAATCTACCATTGAGTAGATATATTTTCCTTTTTGAAATGACTTTTAAGATTCTAACTTTTAACCGTAATCATCGTAGCTTGTTTCTATGTAACAAAATTATTGTAATCAAGTTTATCAATAATTACTGGTAGAAGGTATTTGGTTGTAGAAGTATTAGACAGGATCGTAGCTATAGCTGTAACCTAAGGGCTCTGATACCATGATAAGAATATTCAAGAAGAATGAATATGATGAAGAACCAAGCAATGAAGGTTTTTAAGAGAAACAGTAAATCAAGAATAGAGAGAAAGAGAGAGTGACATAACTGAGTATATGGTTTGTATATTCTATTAAGTGTGTGCCTAGAGAGAACAATGTATTGTTATTTTATAGCTAAAGTTTGGTAACAGAAAGCTAAAATAAATAAAGCTATCAGATAGTAATTGAATTTGAATGAGTCAATTCTTGTTTCTTGGATGTTTAGCTATTATACCATCAAAAGACTAATTTTGAACTTGACCTAAAACACTTGTAGACATAAGAGGACGCAATTTTTCTAAGGAGTTGTGGGCAAGACGACGATACCACAAGTGAAGAGTAGATGGAGAGGAAACAACACAGATATTTAACGTAGAGGGAACATAAAGATTCTCGAGCTCAACCAGTCCCGATGATCTTTTCCGTCCGACGACATGCACATGATAACTAGAAATAGAGAAAGTGACACCGAGTTCAACAAGTTGATCGACAAAGATAAGATTAAAATTCAATTTCGGAATAAAATAAGTATCAGAAAGATGGATATTGGACTATGAAAGAAACCTTTGATGTGTTGCATGCAAGAGAAAACTATTAGCAGTGTTGACAGAAGGTGCATTTGTAGTGGTATACAATGAAAAAAAAAAGATGACACAAAAGAGACATATGATTAAAACAATCAGAATCAAAATACCATTTAAAATTACCTGGAGGAGTGGAAAGAGCAGCAGGGGTATTACTAGAAAAAGAGAGAAGTTGCTTAAAAAGAGATTCAATGTATGATGGAGAGACAGAAGGTGTATTGAGAGAGGTAGAAGGGGTGGACTCAGTAGCAGCAGCAGCAGTAGAAGCAGGAACATGCGGAGAGTTGTTGGGACAAGGTTGATACTTGTTATGATCCGAACGTGGTGGTCGAGTAGGACATGTAGTAATTAAATAACCCGAGAGCTTACAATAATGGCAGAACAGTTTCGGACAATTGGACCCAATGTGACCTTTTTGTTTGCACTTACGACATTCAATAGAGGGACTGTCGGAGAAAGAATGCCTAGGACAGTTACAGTTTCAACAGATTTTGCCCTTTCTGTCGGTGGCAGCAAAGACAGTTTCACTCTTAGAACAAGTCAATCCCAAGCGCATTTCTTCAGACTTAAGA
Organism: Arachis stenosperma; assembly: GCF_014773155.1. Classification (NCBI taxonomy): domain Eukaryota; kingdom Viridiplantae; phylum Streptophyta; class Magnoliopsida; order Fabales; family Fabaceae; genus Arachis; species Arachis stenosperma. The sequence goes on along the minus strand of NC_080379.1, from coordinate 169,832,039 downwards.
CGAGGAAAAGCATCTTCAAGACTAGGCAAGGGATTATGATGAAAAAGAGAAGTCCTGACCGAATCATAATTATCAGTAAATGCCATAAGAAACTGTGTGAGACATGTCCGGTTCCTATAATCCTCATATGCCTTAGCACCAGTGGGATCTTTAAGAACAGGCTCGCAAGAGGTCAATTGATCCCAAATAATTTCTATCTGAGCAAGAAAATAAAAAATCTCTTGGCCATGTTCTTGCTTAAGGCTATGAATCTCCTTTAGCCATTGGTACTGATGAGAGAGATCAGAAATAGTGTAACGCTTGACCAAATGATCCCATACCTCTTTAGCAGTTTCAAAATGTCCAAACTGTAAATGAATGGCGAGAGTAGAAATGTTTGGGAACCAAGGGATAATCTGATGATTTTTACTATTCCCCAATCTTTAAATCTCTCTGCAAAGTCCTTTTCAACATCCTCCTTGGATTTGAAGGTCTCATCTTTGGATTTGTCAGTCACAGTTTGCTTAACAGGACAGACAATATCACCAGTCACGTATCGCCATAATTTTTGCCCTTTAAGAAATCCTTGCATAGTTTCAACCTAATGAGTAGGGGTGTGCATGGTTCGGCCCGGTCCCAAACACTTTAGGGGCTAATTTGGTGTGATTTCATCGGGTCTAGGATCGGGTAAGGGTCTCAAAAATAGACCCGGTTATTATTTCGGGTCGGGTCCAGGCCATGGCTTGGGTCACCCGAAATCGGCCCGGTGGCCTAGTCATCATATACAATTAATATTTTGTGTTATTAGTGATGGATGATGGTTATTCTTATGTGGAATTTAAGTATTGTAAACCTTAATATTTTGTGTTATTAGTTATTATAAGACTATAAGTTAATATTTTATGTTTAAAATGCATAAGATTTTAGACTAATTAATGCATAATATTGTATTATTTGTATTGATTTAAATATTTGGTGTTATTAGACAATATTAGTATTGATTATGGTTATGCTTTAACTTTAGAGAATAGTTGGTTCTTGTTATATTTTTCTAAGTAAATTTTACCATCTCAAATAATGATTGGAGTATTGAAAATTTGGATATTTTCACATGCTAGCTTATAAGAAGGTATCAAGGTAATATAATATTAACGGCCCGATTTTTACCCGGTATAATCGTGGCCCGAAAGTGTATAGGTTTCATCGGGTCTAGTGTCGGGTTCGGGTCTAATAAATAGGCCCAGTATATATTTCGAGTCGGGTCTATGTCACGTCAAACCCGGTTTCACCTGGCCCATGCACACCCCTACCAATGAGCATAGTTGGAGCCATTAAGGATAATAGGTTGAAAAACATCCGATTTCTCCATAATAATAGGAACAAAGGCAAAAAAGGGTAGAAACTGAAAATTTGGGGCTAAAAACAAAAAAACAAATGGCAGAATCGGAAAGAACTCACCAACATGTTTAGAAAGGGTCCCACTTGTCTGCCACATCAGCAAAAGGATGACACATGGCGACGTCTGAATAGAGGGAGGAGACACGCTAGCGCTGTGCTGGCACGCGGGCGGGTTGCTGGGAAGGTTGTGGCGCGACACGTGGAAGCTTGTGGAGCATGCGATCTTCACCAAAGATCCAACGGATGCTGAAGCGCCTGGGCAAAGAAACAATGGGTGCGGCCAGGTATGTTTCGGCGGCGCGTGAAGGCACATGCGACAGAGTCAAACGGCGTGGCGGAGCTCTTTGTGCTCGTGAGGATGAAACGAAGACAATAATATGGTCTAGGACAAATAAAAAGGTCGGAAAGGTGAGCAAAATGAGGACGAAAGAGGCTGCTGGGAGAAGGAAGAGAAACCAGAACTATGAAAAAAAATTCATGGAAGAAATAAAACCTAAGCTCTTGATACCATGTTAGAAACAATGGACTAAACTAGAGAAATGATTTGTGTATTATTGAGTGTTTTGAAAAGTACAATGTACAAGGGGTATATATAGCTGCTAGAAGAATCAAAGTAACAAAAGTATAAAATTCTATAATTAATATACAGACATGCTATATAAATACCAATGATACTAATTGATTTAATTTGATTCTAATTATCCTCTTAACAAAATGAATTCAAATGTAGTAATTAAGTTGGGTTCAACTTTTTCTTTTGAAGAAAAAAGGAGCTCAACATAATAAAGTGGGACGACAAAAAAAACAATAACAATAAACAAATATAGGAGAAAAATAAAATACTAGTCTCATCATTATCTCCGACATTGCTATCAACAATAAAAGGGATATTTCTGAGTCTATTCCTTGTAACTAATTAAAAATTTGTTGATAATCTCCTCCAAGTTGGCTTCCTACTTTTGGAAGATCTTTTTATTCCTTTCCAACCAAATATTTTAAACAATAATAAAGAAACACATAAACTACTTCTTTGTTTCCTCCTTTCTATTGAGACATCATGTTCAACTTTCAAAGTGTTCCTTCATTGTGCATGGAACGGACCATAAACTCCCAGAAACAGATAACCATGCACAACACACCTGCCAAGTAAAATCACAATAAAAAAACAAATGATGAATATATTCAACCTCCTTCTTATACAAGACATATACATTGTCTTCACTATTTACTATTCTTATTTTACTCAGTCTTTTTTTTGTGTTTATTCTACCAACTAACACAAACTACAAATAATTCCACTCTTGGTAAAACTAATCCTATTCAAATAGTTCTAGTGAAGCTATAGCTTGTGACTTCTTTAAGAGTTGTTTCTGTCTACAAGACCTGCGTAAATGAGTTAGTAGTAAAAACTCTTTGTCTATCAAATTTTCACATAACTCTATTTTCTCTATCAATACTAGTGGGCCTCAACTTATCATGCAACTGATTCATTAAATCCAACTCTCATTGGAATAACTCTTGCCTCCATTGGAAGCTCCAAATCTACTCTATTCCATTCTAAAATCCACATTTTTCTATGACGAATCCTCTTTGGTTTGAAAGTGAGAATAGTCTCAAAAATTTATCTTTCGATGAATCACTTTGTAGCCAGACATCCTCTCAAAAATGAGTCCTTCTACCATCACCTACCTCCATAGCTAGCCCAGTCTTATCTCTCACATGTTGTTCCTTGATCTGTAGTTGACAGATATCATTCTACGGACCCCTTCTTGTAGGTATTGACTGATGAGATAATATCACATTGGAATTCATATTGTTGCAAGAGCAAACCACTTTCTTCCGTAACAGACACTCTTTCTTTGAGAAGCGTCACTACCACTTAAATAGTAATGATGTATTACGGATCACGACATCCCCCACCCTCACACCATTTAACTTTTTTAGAGCCTACACTAATTTTCATCTCACCATCGTCATACCATTCTTGCTATCCTCCTTACTCCATATGAACCTCTTCTGTAGTGATATCAACTTATCTGCAACCGCTTTTGACATCTTATACAGACCTAGGTAGTATACTATCAAGCTATTTAGTATTGATTTGATGAGAACTAATTTACCTACTTTATTAAATAGTTTAACTTTTCATAAACTGAACTTTTTCTCTACTTTATCTACTATTGGCTTCCATGTCTTCACCAAGTTGGGATTAGCTTCTAGAGAGATTTCCAGATATTTAATTAGAAGAGTAGCCACCTTGCAGCCCAATAATCTACACATATTCTGAAGCCACTGCTATTCATAATTAACTGGGATCAAACTTGATTTGTCAAAGTTAATGCTTAGCCTTTATATTAGCTCAAAACATCGTAGTAACCTCTTGTAATTCTTTATGGTCTCCTTCTCAGTTGCGCAGAATAATATAGTTTTTTTGCAAACTGAAGATGAGACAACTATAATCCCTCTCAACCTAGCAACGACGACATCCGACCATTTCCAACCGCCTCTCCCACCATTCTATGTAACACATCAACAACTAGTACAAACAAGAGTGGAGATTGTGGATCCCCTTGTCTCAGTTTCCTTTCCATTTTGAATGGTTTAGATGGCAAACCATTTATCAAAACAGATATAGAAGTCGTTCCAACACACTCCATAATCCACTCCCTTTATCTCCGAGCAAAGTCCATCTTTTACAAAACAATGTCCACAAAGCTCCACTTGACCCTATGATATGCCTTTTGAAAATCTAACTTGATAATTCCTGCTTCTTTTTTTTCTCAGTTTGAGCCAATGCACAATTTCACAAGCAATAAGTGCTCCATCATGAATTTTTCGACCTTAAACAAATGCACTTTGAGTCTCCGCTACTAGTCCTAGCATAACCGCCCTCATTCTCCTAACCAATACCTTCGAAATCACCTTGTACATACAACCAATCATACTAATCGATAAAAGATCTTTGATCTCCTTAACTCCAACAAACTTCGGTGCTCGCGTCACCCATGTAATATTTACATCAAAAGAAAACCTAGTTATCTGAAAGAAATCCATTATGGATGCCGTGAAGTCCGAACCAATCTCATCCCAGCATTTCTTAATGAAGTTCATGTTATATCCATCGCTTCCTGGCGCTTTAGAGATTTACATTTTCATACTGTCTCTTTGATCTCCTTAACTGACGAAAATACCTCTAAAACTTTTGATTCATCATTATCTATACGTTTAACTAAATCCATCTCTGAACCCACCATGGTAGATCTCTCCTGATGATACAAGTCCTTATAGAACTCTCGAATAGCAATCTTGATTCTGGCTTGATTCCTTACCAACCTATCATTAATCACTAAAACATCAATTCTATTGTTTCTCCTTCTCGCTGAAGCTATGCTATAAAAGTACCTAGTGTTTTTGCTATTTTGTTAGCATGTCGAGACCATGACATTGTTTCTGGTGAATTTCTTTCCTCTCATATAATTTCTCACAACATCACACTAACGCCTTTCTCCTCGCCTCCACTGTACCATCATACACCCCACTACTTGCCATATTGTCTATCTTCTTTATCTCTTCATATTGTCTATCTTCTTTATCTCTTTCTCAAACATATTGATTTTCTTATCCATATCGCTAAATTTGTCTTTATCCCATCTCTTCAACGGAATCGTCATAATCTTTAGTTTATATGTAAACTGTACATTTCATAAATCTCTCCATTTTTTTCACCATTCCTTAATAATCTAAGTTCTGAAAGAGTTTTGGTCCACTTTTATATTTTGTATCTTCCATAATTATTGGATAATGATCTAATAACTCCCTTAAAATTCAAAATTCACAAGGAAACTTAAATAATGGAATTTCTGTAAGTGGTATCTTAATGAATATGATATATCACGCGGGGAAACCAACTTGTTGGAATGAAGTAGATAGAGGACATGTATAAATTAATGAGGTAAGTAGCATCCTCTTTAAAAATTAGCTGCCATGCTGAGGATTGTCGGTGTGCCTTAATAATAGGAGTTAGTTTTTTTCTTTTTTTTTTGGTATTTTGAATTTTTCAATCATATTTATTTTGTGTTGTTTTGTTGGTTTGTTATGATTTGTGATTGTTTTGATCTCAGTTCCGCGTTTTGGTGTTTGTGAGGATTCTACCTATTAATAATAATAATTAAAAAAAAAACTAACTGCCAAATTATTCTCGGAAGCATGAAGTATCGGTCAGCAACACAATACAAATTGGCGAGTTGTTTCAACTTTCACGTAATAAAAAGCCTTTTGAATTTTGATGCAGCGGCATAAAGAAGAAAATATACTTTTTATTTAGTTCGAGCATGGAATGCAAGTTGAAGTCATATGATTCTTGTACCTCAAAACCCATTCACGGGTTGCCTTCACCAAGAGATTGGTCATCAAATGGGATATTATATATATGAAAGGATTGGATAAACTTATTAATTTACATTCTACCAGAAGAAGAAGGATACGAAAGTCAATAAATTATAACTCGAATGACATAATTTTTTTATGTTTATTTAAGAGATTGCGAGTTCGAATATATCTCCCTATCTTTAAATAAAAAAAGGACAATACGAAAACTAAAACATATATCAATTTTGCTTAACAAATCAAATTACGATGATAACAAGCTAGACAAGTATTATATTAAATAATATAACTACATATATGATATATCAAATAATCTCAATTATTATATTTAGTGACAAAATCAGAATTTTAATATTAAGAGAGCCAAATTTTTATAATTATTTTTTTATTTATAATATTTTATTTATTTTTATTATAATTAACTTATTAGTATCTATAAATTTATTATTTAAAATAAATAAATAAATATATAGAAAAATTATATTCAATAATTAAGAAAAGAAATAAACAAATAAATTTGTTTTCTGTTTTGAAGACCATAGAATGGACATTGTGGATGTAGTTGAGAATTATACTAAATACTAGTGCAGGTCACATTTCACTCATTAGCCTCTCACTTTAAATTCTAAAACAAAATAAAGTTTTAATTCAATAATATGACCGAAATTAAAAAAAAAAACTATGGATGTATATATATAATTGGATCACAACTTTATTATTTTGCCTATGTCAATTGGATTTTAATTTTCTTTTCCCTCTTTCCAGGTACATCATTCCTGCAGACAATGGCAGATCCACGGGGGGTCTAAGGTGGCCATGGTCCCCCCAAAATTAAAAAAAAAATAGTAAATAATAATAATTAATAATATTAAAATTTTTTATATATAATATTAGAAAAAAATATAAGTTACAAAATTTTATAAATTAAAATAATTAAAAACTGTACTATATATTAGATATTTAAATTATTGTTGCTCTTGTTAACAAATAGTCCATTCTAATAATTAATAAAAATAGTTCTATTATACTAGCCCAAGTTCATACTATTAATTAAAAGTAACACTAGTATATTTTTTAAATCATCAGAGGCATTAGTGCCACTTTTCTCTCTTTTTTAGTGGCTCCCAGACTTTTGGTCTTCTACTTTTCTTATTCTAATTTTCTTTCCATACCAAAACAAGATATATGAAGAAAAACCATTGAAGAGAAGTAAATAGCAAAATATTAACCATTGAATGCACAACAAAGATTTAAAGAGGCATATTTTAATTTTTTTTAAGTTAATAATAATGTCAAGTATTATTTACATTATTTATTTAAAATAATTAATTTTTTTTATAATAGACAGTGTTCAAAGATTGAAGTGAGGGCAAAACTCAATAGAATTATTTTTGGGTGAGACTTGGAACAAAAAAATAATAAGATAAATCAATAACTTTATTTTTGGTTATTATATATTTGTGTTTCTAAAGTTATTTGTTATTTGCTGAATAGGTTTAATATTTTTTTAAGAAAATAACATATATGCAATTTTTTTTTTGTTAAATAGTTCAAGTTAAGTTAAAAATGTCAAAGATGAAAACAATTACTCATTTTTCAAGAGAAAAGAGAGAATATATGATGAACAAAATTCAGCTTCAGATTCTTTGAATAATGTTCAAAATATTATTGAACAACCTGTGACACAACTTGTTGAGCAAGATATTCAACTCCCTACTTCCAAAATAACAAGGACTGAAATAGATCAAGTTAATATTGATACACAATCTTGCAAAGAATTTCTATTATTTAGATTTTTCTGAGTAAGAAAAGATTCAATTGGATTATGAGTTACAACATTATGAACTTGATGTGGTTAAAGCTCCAGATTTTCAGGATTTGTCTATTCTTGCTAAATTATGTCAAAAATTGACAGAAACAGGAAAATCAAATATATATCCTTTAATTGATAGATTAATTCGTCTTGTTTTGACTCTTTCTGTGATAACAGTAACAATTGAACGGGTCTTTTCAGCTATATATGAAGATTATTAAAATAAGGCTTCGAAACAAGATGGAAGATGAATTTTTAGCAGATTATATGATTGTATATATTAAAAAGGAAATTGCTTCAAAATTCACTTCAGATATGATAATTGATGATTTTAGTTCCATGAAGCATCGTCGAACAAGTTTAAAAATATCAAAATCTTAAAATATGTAGTTGAACATTGACTTTTATATAATATAATTATTCTTTTGATATATATACTATAAGTCATATTTTATTAATTTTTTATTATATTTTATATTTAATTTGGTCCTCCTCTTATAAAATTTCTGGTTCTACCACTGTCTGCAGAGCCACAAAATTTAGCATGAAGACCTGAAACTCATACTAGTGATGAATAATAAATTAATAACAGATAAGTTTCGATAAGAATTTCGTTAGAGAATCAACTATGAAACTAATTTAACTAATTAATTAAATAAATCAATTAAAAAAAATTACTATCTTAATCTTTTAAATTTTAAAATAAAATAAAAAATAGAGAATTGACTTTTTCATACGAAACAATACGAAGAATATGAATAGGGAGGGGGCCATGGCCCACGCTGGTCTCCCAATAGTTCCGCCACTGATTATTAGATTATTATATTTTCGTAAATATATTTTTATACAAGTAATTAGCATATGGTATACTCGGATATACGAAACAATCTTCTATTTGTGCAACGCTCGTATAACTAAAGAATTTGCGGGTCATCTCGCATCTATATTCTACTTTCCTTTAATTTTTTTTGTCATCCTATGTTGCATTGTTATGATTTATGGGCTGTAAAATAAAATAATAAAACTAATGGGCCAATAACTTTTGCAAGTTATATAATTTCTCCAACAAAAAAACTAATATTTTTTATTATTTATGTTGTTTAAATATATAAAAAATCAATTAATTTTAAACCACTACCATTAATAATTATTAATTTTATATTTTTTAAAAATAAAATTTGAATAGTCACTAGTTAATAAATTAAAAAATCAAAATTATCAATTGATGACAAATTAGCTAAAGAAAAGTATGAAGAGCCAATAAAATATTTGTATAAGGTGTACAATAGAGATTTATGGAGTATTAGAGATATAACAATTAGTGTTATCTTTTTTTATCAGTTGAAACTTTTGGGATGAGTGGTATCATGATATGCTATTAGAGCGTCAGATCCGAAAAGTCAAGAGTTCGATCATTACTAAGATTTCAAGAAATCCTACTATTCTCCAAGATATTTCGGTTTTGTTAGTAGAAAAACCTGTAAAACAGGAGGGGGAAAAAGGTGTGATCTTGAAAAATCAATTAAACTCGTGGTTCAAGGAAGTGTGGAAAGCTAGTTTATATATACGATGCAATTCAATTATTATTTGGAGAACCTTTAATTATAATATAAATTGGATATATGTGTTTGTTCATCATTTTATATATATAGAAAACAAACAAAATTGTAGTTTTTGGTCATTGTATAAAATTAGCTACAAAGGGGTATCGTGATTATTGATTGAATGGCGATCCTTATGAAGAAGAAAGTAAGAAAGACAAACAAAAAGCCAAAAGAATTCGTTCTCTTTTTTTTCTTTTTCTCTTCCTTTTACAGAGGACATTCGCTCTTAACTTTTGTAAAGGCGATATGAGGCTATGAACTTGTGATGAACCTTCTTATATATGGACCTAAAGTTCCGAGGGGTCACATACACCATATGCATCCCCACAACTTTGCACCAAACTTTATGGAAAATAATACAACACTTTAGTTCATTCCTCTGCCACTTCCTACCACTTTCTTTGTCTCTCAATTCAACATCAATTTCACCTTCTACCTGAGGTCTATTTCTGACCCCAAATATATTAGGAGTCGTTACAATTTATTGTTTTTTGACATTATTTAGCCATCAATTCAATTCTTTAATATAGTAATTTAACAACATATTTTATTTCATACTTTTAAATATTAATAACTAACTGATGGCTAAAAATAAATTTAAATCCTCTAAATTTTGAATTTCACTTTAGAGTATAAAATGTAATCTCTCACCATTTATTTTTTAAGTGGGACCAAGAAAAAATATGAAAAAAATACTATTCAAAAGTGAGATATCACACTTTATTTTTTAAAGTAAAAATTCAAAATTTAGAGAATTCAAATTTAAAGCATTCTTCTTTTTGACCCTCTAACAAGCTTCAATTCTTCAACTCCACCGTTGCAACATATTCTCATTTACCATACATGCCTTCTTGCCTAATTTATCTAAATCCTCATTGTTCATCATCTATATAGATAGATAGGTTGCTTTCAATTCTTTCTTCTTTTTCTTTTCGATCCACCGAATTAATATACATACATATATACAAGCGCACATAATTGTTGTTCTATATGCAGTTATATTTTCAACATTTCCATATTAAGAGCTAAATGATAATTCATATTTATCAAAATTCAAGAGATTATATTCTTTGAAAATGTAAAGTTTCTAATATATCCTTTTCACGCCTAAAAATAAACATTAAATAAACATTTAGAATGTGAAATGTACTAGAATATATTGTATACCTTATTTGACTATTATAAATTTAATTGAATAGGCCAGGCTTTGATATTATATCGTATTTGAGTGAGCATAGCTTACAATAAAATAAAAAATTAGAAAACATGCGCATCTAGCTGATACAGTCAAGAAATACTACTACTTCTACGACTACGTACACGGTTCACAGTACACACATACAGTTCCTGTCAACTTTTTGGTGAAGGAATAAATTAAATCACGAGCTATCAATGAATAACACCATATGAATTTTGCCTTTCCGGTATCGTCGTAAAATTTTGTATATATAGATAAGTCAAGTCTCAATCATAATGTGGTGCTTCATCTCTATCCTTTTCCTTCCTATGTATTATTTTAACTTCATATAGTATATATTTGGGTTTTCACCTTTCATAATGTTAGTTTTTATACACATATATATTATATATATTTTTTGAATGGACAAGCTTGTGAACTTAGCTTTCATCGATCACCTTGCTAAAGCATATTGCCCACTACTTCTAAACATCTTCATGTGACAATGATAATCATTCTATATATGTATTAAGAAAATCAATCACCAATCAATAATCATTATCTACAGAAATATGTATTTTGTTTTTTTATAATTTTTTTATAAACTGTAAATTAATTATTTTATGATGATAAATATAATTATTTAGTTAAAAATGTAAATTAATTATATGTATAAGAAAATTTTAGAACTAATTTTTGGTATATATATTATTACATAACCATTAATCTAACTAATATTTTTAGTTTCTAAATTCATTTATTAATAGGTAAATAAGACTAACTACTATTATCTATTAATGAATGAATCTGGAATGAATTAGCATATAACATATGTTATTTATAAAATTAAAAATATTTGGTAATAAAAAAATTTAGCCAAATCTTACTTTATTACAATAATTAATAAATGTTAAATAAAATAAATTTTAATTTTTTTTGTTTTTTTAATATTATCAATTACCAAAAATGATTGTATATAATTTTTTTCTAAAATTATGAGAGAGACTCGAACTCACAACATTTAAGTAAGTATGAAAAAATTATGTCATTTGAGTTATAGTTCATTAATGTGTGTCGCTATATATAACAAATAAATAGTTAGACTAATAGTTATGTAATATATATATATGGAAAAACTACCATTTGTATCCATAAATTTTGCGAACGCCGACAAAAGTACCCATCAAACAAGAAAACTAACGTTGTATCCATGAAAGATGGATTTCGTTTGATAATAGTACCCAAACCGTAATTTTTCGTTGACTTTTTAATAAAATTTCCAAATTACCCCTTTTATCTCCTTCCTCAGATTCCAAATTTCACAACCCTCATTCTTTGTTTTCCTTTGCCACCGCCAGTCACCATTCCCTCAAGACCCAAGCACATGATGTCTTCCTCCAACCTTTATCTTCAACCTCTATCTCTCTTTATTCCAATTTTAATTTGTTCTCTAAATCTAAATCCATATCAACTTTAACATCATTACCCTTGTTGTTTAATTTCTTTCTTCTTCAAATGCAACAACACTAAAAAAGCACACCCTTTTCAAATTCTTCAACCTCTTCAACCTGAATATTGTTGTTCTTCTTATTCCAAAGCAATAAATAGAAGAATTCAGCAAGGTCAGGAGAATGCACGATGAAGAAGGACCCACACTCCCTAGCCCACCTTCAACGACGACATCATCAGCAAATGCTGTTCCTCGGGTGAGTTCCCAGCAAAACTTCTCCTTTGCAACAAATGCGACTGAGGCTATCATATCTTCTATCTCCGACCTATCCTTCCTTCCGTTTTCAAAGGCTCTTGGTTTGCGCCTCTTGTTCCCACAGTAACACCAAGAAATCAAAATGTATGTTTTTTTTTGTTAATTTCAAACCTTTTTTTTTCTACACCAAATCTACAAATCCATAATATTTGAACAGTAACCTCGGATAATTAATAATTCACAGTTTTTTATTTTTTTAATTTTTTGGTGACTGGTAGCAATAGAGAAACACGAAGGGCGAGGGTAGTGAATGTTTGAAATTTGGAGAAGAATATAAAAGGAGTAATTTGAGAATTTTATTAAAAAGTCAACAAAAAATTACGATTTGGGTATTATTGTCACACGAAACCCATCTTTCATGGATACAACATTAATTTTCTTGTTTGATGGATATTTTTATCAGCATTCATAAAATTTATGGGTACAAATAGTAGTTTTTTCATATATATATATATATATATATATATATATATATATATATATATATATATATTAGAATAATACTACACATCTAAATCTTTTTATTAATCAAATAATAAAAATTAGTTATAATTAGTATTATTCCAAGTCTTATTATTTAATTTAGTTGAATTTTAATTTGTTTATAAAAAGACTTGAATGTAATTTTTTTTACTCAAAAGAAAAACAACCAAATAAAAAAGAAAAAGAAAAACAAAATTCTAAAGGACTAAGAAGATGTACCATCTTTGCCATGGGTCCATGGTACGATGTTTGCATCTCTCATGATCAAGCAAAAAATCAATGATCAAGCAAAAACTTAACATTCTATTTTCAAATCATGATATCGATTACTTTAAGTACCAAAAGATCTACATAACTAACATTGTCATGAGAATTGGTAATAAAATTGTAAGTCTTAAAACAATCTGTTTCACATATCACATCTATTTGTCTCAAGTTTCATACTAACAAAAATTCTCTTCAAATAATAAATTACTTTTTTTGAAGAATATTGCAGTTTTCAATTGTTCTCAAACAGCCACTTTGTCAATTTCTATTTCAGTCTTTGTTAACACAGATACAACTAATTTGATTATCAAAATTAAAATAACTAGCATCATAATTAATTTTAAAAATATCCAATAAAAAAAATCTAAAAACAACTAATCATATAAAAAATAAAAATTCATTGCAATTTAAAAACATCACAAAACTTTTTCTCGGAAACTAAAACCATATGAACCACTTTAAAAGGTGTTCAAGACTTCTAAATGTGTAACATTATTCAAAATATTATCAGTCTTTTTTTTAGATCATTCGTACACGCTCCATCTGTAAACAAGAGAACAAAGACTTCTCCTTTGTAATTTATCCTTCTTGATATATATCAAAGACAAATTACAAATTCCAAATTTTATCAATTCACAACTACAATGCAATAACATCTCAAAGTACCAACTCTTAATTCACACAAATACAACCTCACATGCAAATTAAGGCCAACAACTAACAACTCTTAAATCAACTCATTAATAAAACAATATATACTATTATAAAAGGAAGTACCAACATCAGCGCACTCCAATAATCAAATCAAACGTGAAAAAACCAGTTTTTAAGTAGTTATGTTAACCAACTTATTTATTGTAAAATATTTTTTTATTTTAAAAAATTCAAGATATAAAATTTAAAATCTAGAATTATAAATTTAAAATTAAAAAAAAACTTAACTTATATCAGTTGAAAACAATTGACTCCCTCATTGAACTCATGATAATAATACTTTAGAATGCACCAGTTAATTTTTTTAGAACACAAAAAAAACCCTTAGAATATAGTTGTGTTTATATTAACTTAAAAAATGAACAAACATAACTTTTTAAAACGATTAAATCTTTTTTTAATAAAATAAATTATTTTTCTTTAAAAAAATATATAAACAGACCTGAACTGTATAAGGTTGGAGATATATACATATGTGATTTGATGAGAATCAATAGATGGGTTAGGAAAAGAACTTCACGCAAGGAATTAAGGTAAGGGAGTTGAAAGCAAGAATCTTCATCCACTGGCTTCCACCAATCGAAACTTTTGGCACTCAATCAGTTCATTCGGTTAAGATAAGGTTTGACCATTTGACCCATTAAACTTTATCAAAATTCCAATTAAAAATTATTTTTCATTTTGTATGAATTTTTAATATTCAATATAGCAATAACCAATTAAGGATTACTCATCAATTAATCAATAGTTTAGCTCATTTTTTTTTATATCCTTAATATTGGATATGATGGGCAGGCTAAATTAACATACAAGTACTATTGATGATGTGATATGTGGTGTTCAGAATTCATATAATTGTGAAAATGAGTGGTCAATAACTAAAATCAAAAGAGAAAGGACGTTCAAACAAACTAAAATTCCGGTATATAAAGTGCGGGTCTAAAAATAACGACAACAAAAAACAGAACCTAAGAAAGAGTAACCACCAATTTGGTCCATTATATATCCTTCTAAATAGGATGTGGAGTATTTAGAGGTCTAGTTAGAAATATAATTATTTGAGCTAGTTATTACTAATATGTACAAATTTATCAAAATTTTGTTTAAAAATATAATTATTTGAGTCGGTTACTACTAATATATACACCTTATCCATCAATGGCCATTGTGGATTCTATAAAATATAAATTCATATACTAAATTACTAATACACACAATGATTTATACTGTACTGTATTGTAATTTTTTTGGAGAATTATTTCTTAATTTAATTAGAATTTGAAAATGTAGTTAAATACTTCTAGAAAACGACAATGGGGTTAAAACTATGTTAAACTAGATCGACTAGGACTTTAGTCAAAAGAATTTGCATACATTTATATGCAGTTTGAACTTGTAAGAACTATAAATGAAATATGTCTCTCTCCTCTCATGTGCATTTGATTATGTTTTTAAGTACAAATAGAATATTTTGAAAGGATTTATGTTACATTGACACATGTATATTTGATACTTAGCAAATACTACTAGTTAATCACATATTTTTAATTTTATTTCATCACCTAAAAGAGATTTTATTGCATGATATTAATTATAATTAAATAATAATAAATTAATTTTGCAAACATAAAATGCATTTCTATTAAATTGAATTGCTCTTATACTAAAATATAATATTCTAATATTTTTAAGTTAGGCTTAAGCTTTATTCATATTATATTAGTTGTTGATATTCAATTTTTTATAAAGTTTTTAAAATAAAATTTGTATATAAAATAATTTATAAAAAATATGGATAACTAATTTTTATTTTTAAAAGTCATTTGAAAATAAAGAGCCTTAATCATTATAATTGTTACTATTTAAAAAATATAAGTGGACTTAGTAATATTAATATAGAAAATAGATGTACTAAACTATAAAGATAAAAATAATGACAAACTTTATTTATATCAAATAATTATATAAAAAATGGTACAAAACTCTAGTTAAATTCATGAAAATTTAATATATATTCTAATATAAATAGGCACGATTTGTCAGTGGAAAGAGACTTATTTCATAGTTAAATTTTGTATGTGTTTTGATATAGATATAAATTTTTGACTAAGTGATAGATTTCATTCTTCTAAGTACATGCATGAGATTAAGACTTGGGGTGGTTAGAATTAATAGAATATAAATTATTAATAAAAATCGTATGAAAGACAAATAAATAGATGAGTTATGAGGACTAAAATGTCTTACTTGATGATCTCAATATAAATATAGAGATTGCGGAAGGTATAGAAACTATGCAAATATGAATAGAATTTGTAAATAGTTTGGCGAAGGAGAATAAGAAAGTGAGAAAAGATAAGGATTTTCTTATAATAAAGCGGAGAAAATATATGGATAACAATCTATAAGAATAATAGAAGATAAAAGAGATTAGTTATCTAATATTTTTGTATAGAAAAGAGAAATAAAATAAGAAAAGAACGACTCAAATAATACTTAGATATGTACAAATTGTATTAGAAGAATATAACTTGCTTTTAGGTTATATATTTAATCTAAATCGCACTTTGAAAGCTCTAACATTTTTTACATTTGAAATTTGAAAATACTTATTAGACATTAACTTATGGAAAATTGAGTTAACTTTAAAACAAATATTGCTAAAAGTTAATCTAATTACGATAGTTAGCGTTTGAGATATTTATAAAATACTATTAGTATATCATGCTGGTTAGTTACTACATAATTTTTTACTATAAAATTATAATAGATTTATTTACCCAATTGAATTTGAATATAATTTTATACTAAACTCAAAGAAAAAAATTAGTTTTCTCATCTTTTCATATAATTAAAGATTATTCAAATTCAATAAGTATAAAATTAGTTATGAATATATCTTGAAGAGTTATTTATTGTGGGTTAATTAAGAATTCATTAAAATAAGTATTTTTATATTTTTAAATGTAAATTAGGTTTGTTTATTTTTCAAGTGTATTATGTAATAGATCAAACCACTCGCTAGCACGATATTGTTCGTTTTGGCACACAAGGTCTCACGATTTTGCCTTTGACGATAAGGATGCTAGCCGAAACTCCCCCACACTCACTTGTCAAAATGCATCATGCTAGAGAGAGGTATCCACACCCTTATAAGGCATGCTTCGTTCCCCTCCCCAACCGATGTGGAACCTTACAATCCACCTCTCTAAGGGAGCCCAGCGCCCTCACTGGCACATCGATCCGGGTACCTTACAATCCACCCTCCTAAGGGAGCCCAGCACCCTCACTGGCACATCGATTCGGGTTATGACTCTGGCACACAAGGCCTCACGGTTTTGCCTTTACGATAGGGATGCTAGTCGAAGCCCCCCACTCACTTGTCAAAACGCATCATGCTATGGAGAAATATCCACACCCTTATAAGGTATGCTTCGTTCCCCTCCCCAACTGATGTAGGACCTTACATATTATATTTTAATTTTTTATTGTGAATTTAAATTTTGAATCATTATATTTTAATTGATTAATTATTAAATAATAACATGATTTAAAAAACTAGGATGCTATACTATTAGTTTAAGTTAGTTTATTTGAGTGAAAAAAAGTATTTTTTATAAAAGATAAAATGCTTTATTAAATTTTAAAGGCGTTTGGATACTTTAAGAGAATACTTTTATTAAAAAAATAAAAAATAATCAAATCAAATAATTATAGAATTAGTTATGACTATATCTTAAATGATTTTTTATTGTCGGTTATAAGTTTATTCTCATATTTTCAAATTTCAAATTATATATCATGTCTTGAAAATGACACGCTGAACTCTGATTAATTTTGAGAGATGCAAACACAGTAACAAATATCATGGCCATTTCTCTTTAAGTGTGGAGCTTCTGTTGCCTTAGAAAGAGTTTAAAAGTAGTATTTAGTGGGACTGCCTTTCTTAAACAGTTTCTTGTTTATTTTTATTTCTTTTTTTTATTGTTTTGTTTTTTTTTTAAGTCACACAACAAAATTGCAAATTAGGTAGGTTAGGTTTTCAAATATATTATCTTTTAATTTTTTATTATGAATTTAACTTTTAAATTAGTATAATTTTAATAACTTAATTATTGAATAATGAATATGAGTAAAAAAAGCTGGGATGTTGCCATAATAATAATAATAATAACAATAATAATAATAATAATAATAATAATAATAATTAGCTAGAACTTTAATGATATATATATATACAATCTTCTCCATAGTTTTTATTTTTTAACTTGCAATAACAACATTCACCTTCTTATATAATTTCAATACAAGAAATTCCACTAATTTAATTCAATTGAAGCCCGATAAAGGAAGTAAAAATGTAAAATCTCACACCTTTAATTTTATCTATTATCGTGGCATAAATCTAAGTTTCTTATTAAAGAATCAAAATTAAAAATACCATTCATCAATCTCCAAGTTTTTAGTTTCTTTTTTTTAAGCAAAATGTTTGTAGCGCTAATGTTCTACGCGTGATGCAGTTTCCATATATGAATCTGCATTAAATCGTTACTGTACAGATTCACCCACATTAATTGTCATTTGCATATCAAAATGATAAATGAGTGAGTAGTACTATGCATTAGCGATTATAGATTATGGAGCTGGAAATGGCAAAATGTTCTTTCTAAAGAAATGAATCGCATGTTAGTAATTTACCTTTACCCTTTCAATTATCGTTATTTTATGAACCTAATTTGGTCAGCATGACGTCATACATTACGTTTCTTATGAAGAGGTGGAACAGATAAAAAATTATAAAATAAAAAGTATAATATCTTGTATAAAAAAATAAAAGTATAATGTCCCCGAATTTATAAAACTCACTATTCAGAGCGTTCAAAAAATAAAATGGATAAATAAATAAAATATAAAGTTAAAGAACAATTAAAGAATGAGAATGCACAAATGAACTATAACTCGAGCAGTATAACTCAACCTACAAATGGCAAATTCGAATTTTTCTATCTAATAAATAAATAAAGGATGAAAATGCAAGCTAGTTAGGTCACTGAATCCTAAAAGAGTAGAAAGAATCACGTGGCGAACTTGATGTCAGAGACAAAAACCTTAAACTTATTTGAGATTGTATCGAATTCGTAACTATTTATATACTAGACAAGAAAAATTTTGTATCTAATTATTCCTAACTATACTTTATATACTAGACAAGAAATTTTCTTTTATAAGATTTTTAACCCCTGTATCCTACAATTGGTTCAATGTAAGAATTTGTTTTTATTTAAAATAAGATCACCCCAAAAAATATAAAATATTTTTTTATACCTTATTATCGATAGCAGTAATTAATTTTAGATAAAGATTCATATGTAGTTGCCTTCATATGAATCAAATATCGTTAGATAATTTAATATATTTGACTAAATTATTATCTAATATTTTTCAACTAATAATTTTACATAAAGACAATTATATATAAATTTTCACCTTAATTTTATTACTATTTTTCATCTTTAGTTAAGTTATACAATTGATTACATAATATTTTTATTTGCAAGAGAGAAAAAATAAAATATTTTAGATTTAAACCTTATATATTATTAATTAAAGTATGTATATATATAAAGCACATGAAAGAAATAAAATACAACCTTTCATTATATTTTTAAAATTTAATTATATCTCTACTACATACTTATTTTTCAATCATGTCAAGCATGAGAATCATTTCTTTTTTTGTTTTGCAAATTAAAAGTGATTCTGAATTTACAAAAATAATAGATGTTCAAGTTTTTTTAAATAACTAAATTTAATCAAGTTGTTTAAAAATAAAAGAAAAAGTTTAGAAAATCAGCATTTTTATTAAAATTTGGCTAGTACTTAACCAGCAAAAGAAAAATGAATAATCCAACAATGAAATCTCAAATCATTAAAAACATTAATAATGACTAATTAATGGCTACAAATAACAAAATTTGTTGACCTATATTCGCGTGTTACTTTTCTCTCCTTTAATAATCATCGCTTCTTCTTCTTTCAACATGCTGTCATTATCGTCGTTGTCACGACTGCTGTCTTCTTCGTCATCTTTTTTTTTTCTTCTTCTTGATGTTATTATGTTGTTTTATTTCTTCTTTTTTGTCCTCCTCATCCTCTCTTATTATCATTATTATCGTCCACATCGTCTTTATCTTTTCTTATAAATGTTCAAAAAATTAGAGCACATAAAATTTGATGCAAAGTACACAAATTCTAGTATACAGCACACAATTTTTTTAAGGATCACATGTCCAAAACATTGACATTCAACCAATTAAATACGCACAACACATAAATTTTTGTGAACACAAAAATCTTGTTGCATAACATAGAATTTTTTATGTACAACATAAAAATTTTTGAAAAAATACATATTCAAAACATTAACTCACCTAACTAACAAAATATATTCGCGATAAAAATTTGTACTATATACAAAGATTTGTGTATTATATGCAAAAATATGTGTGTTATGGATAAAAATTTGTATGCTATATCGATAAATTTGTGTTATATATAAAATTTTGTATATTATACTTCGAAAATTTGTGTAGGATATCAATAAATTTTTATATTTTTTAACAAAAAATTAATTTATGTGCTATAAAAATCGGAAAAAAATTATGTATACACACTTTTTTTTACTGAACTTTATACCAATTTAATTAAATTTAAATATAAAAAGACTAATGTACATAATATCACTCAAAAAACATTGTCAATTGTCATATGTCCAAATGTAATAAGAAAATCACATGTGATTAACCATTAGTATTTATATGGCCAACTTTTTCCCTCTTAATTAAAACATTTTCGATCCGTTCGGTTTATGATTGTTTTTCTTTTCGCTACTTAGCTTATGCATATTACCATTTCATGTACATAAGCCCGATCCATGCATACGAAGTACGAACATTCCCGGAACCAAGACATTTTATTTGATAGCAAATATATATAACATAATAATAATTTTTATAATAAAAGTTTATTTATTTATAAAAATTAACTATTAAATTATTTAATAATTATTATATATTTACGTATAATATATATTATTTTATTTATTTTTAATATATATTTTATATTTTAATATATATTTTATTTAAATAGTTATTTTTTATATACATATAACATAATTATTGATATAATTATATTTTATTAATGTAAAATATAATTAGTCTTTAAAATATTTAATTTACAAATTAAAATATTAAAATAATAATTTAAAAATATATTTTTTAGATTTTATATTTTAAAAAAATTTGAGAAATATTTTTTAAAATAAACACAATCAAAATGTCTGATCTTTTTTTTTATACATGTCAGTAAACAATTATTTATAAAATTATTTTTTATATAATTAGAAGTCAATTCTTCTTTATATTTAAGTTAAAAAAAATTTCAATTAATGCAGTTGCTATTGAAAAAATTTAAATTTAATTTAAAAAAAAAGATGAATAATACTTTTTCGAATTGATTTCTAAAAAGAAACACCAATCAATTTCATTTAATTTGAAAATTGATTGTTTTAATAAACCTCTAATAAGCAATTTTTAAATTGATCACTATTAAATATCAAAAGTTAAATAAAAAATTATTATAAATTAAATTTAATAATTTAATAAAAATAAATAAATATTATTATCATGTATTATTCAAAAAAAATATCGAATTATAATAGAGATAGTTGCCCTCACAAAGCCACAACGATGTACGTAAATCCTTCTCCTTTTCCACCATCTCATTGCAAAGAGTCTGAATCTCCTTCACTCTTCTTCATTTTCTTCCCTGTTTTTCTCGAATTCCAATACTAACCATATTTTATCTTTGATCATGAATTAATAATTTAAAAGTATACTCCAATTTAGTTAGCATTATTTTGATCGTTATGAAAAAAAATTAGTGTTGATAAGAACCGTTATAAGACATTAATGATTGAAAAACAGAGAAAAGTAGTTTAATATCATAATTATATATATTAACGACATATAATAAAAAATTTGTCAAATGAACAAAACTTTTTGGGGTGACCTGAAAATAAACCTGATGTTCTTATTTTTTTTAAATGAAGTGTATATCTTAAATTGGATGGAAATAGCTAGGTTGAGGTTTTCAAAAATGCACTTTACCATATTGAAAAGCAAAAATAATGATCATTTCGGCAATTGATTTTATTAGGGAACCAATTTTTGAATTAATAATTGGTTAATAAATCATTAGTGGATAAACAAAAACTAAAGAAATTAAAACATAAAAAATATTAACTAAAAGAAATTGACTTTTAATATTTTAATTTTTGACAGTATTTTTATGACCGATAGGCCAAAAATTAATTCGCATTAGATCATAATTTTATTTAAGAAATTATCTTTGGTCAATGAATTGTTGCATACACAAAATGAGAATTCAAACTCTAACACTTGTTTAAGCGAATTAGTAAACTAATTATTAAATAAATCTAATTTAATTATTTTCTTTCAGTATTTTTAATTTTCATTTGTGAATATATAATTTTCCTATACACGGAAAATTTCTTGCCTTCTTTTTGTTCGCCTTACTTACATGCATTAAATTTGTGGCCAATTTTGACAGCAAGAAGATATTTGTACAAATAATATTATCGGGTGAGAAGGGGAAAAATATGAAGATACATGATATATAGAGAGAGACACACACACTTGCGTATAACATATGCTAATTACAAATAGTACAACCATATATAGTATATGACGATACGCACAGGAGAAAACGAGTAAGAAAACAAAAGATGGGAAGGGTAATATATGATGTACTTAAGAGGTAATTTTAGTGGTTAGCTGTCATAAATGTTGAGTTTTACATAATAAGCAATGCGACAAATGGACGTATAGACAAGTAGCTTCCCATAAATACAAATAGTCAGATATTACATATTCTTTACAATTATATTATGGTACGTACCCTTTAAAAACGAGTTTCCGTGCTTTAATTTGTTTGCCATGCAGAACAAAGGTATATCTTATTCTTCATGTGCATTTGTTCTTCAAGGTGCTGCTTCGTGTTGTGCAGTTTTGTTTGCATTCTCATCTTGCTTCCTTTTCTTGGATTGGTCAAGCAGTTATTATTTTTTATTAGGGAAAGTATAGAGAGCCAATTGCTTAAGCATACAATACGCACAATGTAAGTTTAGAAAGTATTAGAGATATAATCATTAGTGTTACATTGTCCTATCAGGTTATACTTTTGGGATGAGTGGTTTCATGATATGATATTAGAGTTCTAGATCCGAAAGGTCAGGAGTTCCATCTTTGGTGAACTCCAAAATCAGCTTAAATTGTTCATTTTATTCATGGACAAAAAATTTAACCCGTTGTACATATTATACATTTAGGCCATTGACTCTCTAGCACTACCCTTTTTATTATTATAATAATAAGAAAAGTCACGTATAATGAATATTTAGAAAAAATATATTTATGAATAAGTATAAGAAATTAATTTTTACTTGGTCAACATTAATAAGTCTTTTTATAATTCTATTTTTTAGAGAGTTTAGAATTAGAATTATATATAGATAAAATTATAATTAGAGCTACAATAAATTGTGAAGATAAGATTTCTTTGCTATAATAAATATGATTAATTTTGTGAATTAAAATACAGATTTTGTCAATGCAAAATTTGTTTGGACGTTGTTTTTAAAAAAAGATTTTTTTTAATGATTTTTCAAAATTTTTTTTATAAAAATAAAAGTGATTTTATATTTAAATATCTTATGTAAAAAAATTTTTTATTTATCAATTATGTTTGAGTAAAATAAGATAAAAGTATTTTTTGTTTATTTGTTATATAAAAAATATTTTTTTTTTAAAAAAATCTTTTAAAAAAGATGTAAATTATAGTTTCTTAAAAAATATTTTTTTTGTATTTTTATAGTATTTTTATTTTTACTATTAAAAATTTGTTAAATATATTAAAAATTATTTAAAAATTCTTTTTTAAAAATTTATCCAAATATAAAATAATTTTTATATGTTAAAAAAATCTGTTTTAAAAAAATAAAAATAATAAATATTTTTTTCAAAAACCAATCCAAATTAATTTTTAATGACAGCCAAACAAGTTAAAAAAACTTTTCTTATTACTATTAGAAAAAGAATCTTTTATTACTTAAGTTTGTTTTCTTTAACTGATTATGTATCTTAAGAAAAACTAACACAAGTCCAACTATACAAATTGTTTTCAATAACTATGCAGATATTTATCACTGATGATAAGATGTGATCCCTTCTTCTTCGATCTGTACTGATGGATAATAATGTAAAACAAATTTATCAGTTATCACTTGTTACTGATAAAAGGTAATACCTTCTTCGGTTACTAATCGATAATAATGTAAAACAAATTTATATTTTTAAATTAATATTATAAGAATTTTTTTATTGGTAAAACAGTGAAAAATTTAAACTTTAGACTTTACGTATAATATAACAATAAATCTTCTCATCAAATATATTAATTTTTATTTTTACATATACCAATTTTAATATATAACATATGCCAATCTTTTATTAGTTGTGTATTTTAAAATATAATTTCATTTAATGTACTCATTCATTATATCCATAATTATCTTTCTTTATTTAATTTTTGACCAATAATTCATCTTAATTCAGACATATGCACAAAAAGATACATATTTTATTTCTAGATGGAATTATCTTTTTTTAAATTAAATTTAAAATTTTAAATTCCTTTTAGAGAAAGTAGGGGAGAAAAATTCTAATTTAAGATATTTCAGTTGTTTTTTTGTTATTAAAAATTTAAAAAGATGAGGATTAGTTTGGTTCTGGAGTGTAACCTCCATCTATAAATACATGCGCACCCTTCATATTGTTCTGCTACATGTGACTTCCTCTAGCTTTCTCTCTTTCTCTCTCTTTATCTTGTTCTCTAAATTTGAGGAAGACCTTGATAATTCTTCTCCTATTCTCTTGATAAATTTCCTCCTAATTTGGTGCTCTATCTGTGTGAGTGAGTGGTGAGTACACCTAAAGAAGAAGGGTAAGGATCAAAGAAGGAGGAGGAGCTAATGGAAGGAGGAGTACACAAGCCTGATGCTTCGGCCTTCCGTGAGTGTTTGTCTCTCTCGTATAAGAATCCTTACGTTCTTCGCCTCGCTTTCTCAGCTGGAATTGGTGGCCTCCTCTTCGGTTACGACACTGGTCAGCACTCACTCTCTCTTCACAACATTATTATATCATTATTACCCTTACTATTAATTCATTATATCTCAATTATCCTTCTTGCAGGAGTTATTTCGGGGGCTCTTTTGTACATAAGAGATGACTTCAAAGATGTTGGTAGGAAAGTTTGGCTTCAGGTACTTATTACTAATCTGTTTTTTTCTTTTTTGTTTTTAATGGCCTCGCATCGCATGGTATAACAACAATTCAAAACTAACAAACAACCAAGTCTCACAAAAAAACAAACAAACAAACCACATGCTTTTAAGTTTGATATAATTTAACCATCACTTCGGCCAATGCTGTTTAACTTTGCCATCTTGTCGTTCTCAGTCTTCACGGGAACTGATCTTCTCAGTCAATTAATTATCACACTTTTCCTCCCTCTCTGTTTTCACTTTAATTTTTCATCAATTTGTCGCGAATCCTGTTTCTTTTTCTTTTTTTTCTTTTTTTTTATTTTATTTTTTGACTGCGAATTTTATAATCACGGATTTCTCGCAAAACGTTACAGATCGGTTATTTTTATTTCTGGAAAATGTTTTATCTGTTTTGATTTTACGGAGATTTTTCCGGAACGGAATTTTATTATTATTTATTTTCTATGTCATTATGTTTTAATTTCCAGAGTGGTATTTATTTAGTTTCTATTATCATCAATTAAAGAATTGCAAAATCGTCACATTAAATATAGAAGATCACATGCCAATTGCATTCATAATTTTTTGTTGTAACATTATTATTGTGCCAATTATTTCTTTCTCATCTGAACGTTAAAAAAATTAGATTCCAGGCTACCAAATTCCTAATTTTTATTATTCATCAATTCCTGGAAAGCATAGTAGCTTGTTACCGTAGATAACAAATAGATGGGACCCAAAGAGGCAAAAATTGATAAAAAGAAGCCAATTGCTATTAACTCCACGATTTTTTTAGGAAAGATATCTCCACACTTTAATTATGAAGATGTCATGTCTTTTTTATATGAACAATTTTTTTTAAAATTCTTTTCAACTAAAGGCATGGTTTGTTCTTTTTCTTTCAATACTTTTTTATCAATGATATGTTAAGTGAAACTTATTAATCAATAAGCAGATAGAAAATATTTTCAAGCTTAATAATGGTTATTTGTCTCTCCATATTCACTTAAAAGATTACGGATTCGAGTCTCCCTATCTTTTGTAGCGTTTGCTATGAGATAAGATTGACTTTTACTCTCTTTGTTTTGGTTAAAGGATGAAAGTGATGTTATTGTTAGAATCTCTAATTTATCTGGGGCTTGTTTGAATGATTCTTTGAAAATATTTTTTAAAAGAGAAAATATAGGAAACTAATTTTTTGTTAGTTAATATTATTTAAACTGTTTTATTTTTTAAAAGATTTCGAGTTCAGATTTTATAATTTAAGCTTTAAAATTTAAGATAAACAGAATAGTTTTAAAAGTACTGATCGATATTTGCCTAAAAAAGTTAGTTCCTAATATTATTTTTTAAAGGAAAAAAACTAAAATTTGTTTTTTAAGACACCGGTCTACTTGGTTTTTTTATTCACGGTCTCTACCTCTGGGAGAGATAATACAAGGCCCAAACACTAAAACCCACAAGTGCCTCCTCTAATATTGAATATCAAATTAGGCCCTAAAAACAATGTTTGTTTTCACTTCCAATGTTTCTGAAAACTTCAAGACCCGGAAATAATCTTTTTTAATCTAAAATACCAAGAGATGACAATAAGGTGTTACCTCAAAGTGCTGTTAATATTGATTAAAGTTTTAGATTCCTAACATTTTTTTTTGGAAAGATATGGGTAAATAATAAAAATACTAAATAATTACAAAAATCATTATCTATCAGCAAAGTCTTTTTATTTTTTATTCTTATTATCCATGTCATGAACTTGAAGTAAATGCATTTTGTGTTAGTTGTAATGGTGTAATGTTGATATATATTTGTTATTAAACAAAATTTCAGGAAGCTGTTGTAAGTACGGCAATAGCTGGAGCAATCATAGGGGCAGCAATTGGTGGATGGATCAACGATAAATATGGAAGGAAAATCGCCATCATGCTTGCAGACTTGCTTTTTTTACTTGGCTCTGTAATCATGGCTGCCGCACCCTCCTCCGTCATTCTCATCGTAGGCCGAGTTTTTGTTGGTCTCGGTGTTGGTATGGCTTCCATGGCGTCTCCCCTCTATATTTCCGAGGCTTCGCCAACCAAAGTCCGAGGTGCACTTGTCAGTCTTAACAGCTTCCTCATCACCGGCGGCCAATTCCTCTCTTACCTCATTAACTTGGCATTTACCAAGGTTAGATAACATACCACCCATGTGTTATGTTTTATTAGAAATCATCATAATATTATTGGCCACGAAAGATCTAAAACATATTTTGTGACTTGATTCAGGCACCAGGGACATGGAGGTGGATGCTTGGAGTGGCAGCAGCACCTGCCTTAATTCAATTGGTGCTAATGTTTTTTCTTCCTGAATCACCCCGCTGGCTTTACCGAAAGGGGAAGGAAGATAAAGCAAAGGAGACTCTGATCAAGGTTTATCAAGAAAAGAGTCTGGTTGATGCAGAGGTACAAGCCTTGAAGGAATCAGTGGAATTGGAAGAGAAGGAAGCTGCAAACTCAGAAAAGATAAGCATAATGAAGATGCTGAAAACAAAAACTGTTAGGAGGGCTCTGTATGCAGGAGTTGGACTCCAATTCTTCCAGCAGTTTACGGGAATAAACACCGTAATGTACTATAGTCCCACTATTGTTCAGCTTGCTGGCTTTGCATCCAACCGGACTGCAATGCTTCTGTCCCTCATCACCTCCGGCCTCAACGCCTTTGGTTCCATCCTCAGTATTTACTTTGTCGATAAGGCCGGCCGCAAGAAGCTCGCCTTGATCAGTTTGTGTGGCGTTGCTATATCTCTGGCCATCCTTACCGCCACCTTCCGCCACACCGAGACTCATTCTCCCATGATCAGTGCATTAGATACTTCCCATTTCAGTAACAACACTTGCACTGCTTTCTCCAAAGCTGCAAACCCTGCTGTATGGGATTGCACGGCATGCCTCAAGGTGGATTGTGGCTTCTGTGCTTCATCTAACAAGGTAAGTTAGACCGTACTGGTTCTTCTCCAACTCACTCTGTTTTTGTAGTAGTGCTAAACATAAACAATAACTTGATGATGCAGTTGATGCCTGGAGCATGTTTGAACCCAAATGACATAACAAAGAAGATGTGCCAGAATGATCACAGAGCATGGTACACAAGGGGATGTCCTAGCAACCTTGGCTGGCTTGCGCTCCTTAGTCTTGCTCTCTACATCATATTCTTCTCGCCCGGGATGGGAACCGTTCCTTGGGTTATCAACTCTGAGATTTATCCTCTCAGGTACAGAGGAATTTGCGGAGGAATTGCCTCTACCACCGTTTGGGTTTCCAATCTTGTGGTTTCACAGTCCTTCCTCTCTCTCACAAAGGCTATTGGCACAGCTTGGACGTTCATGCTCTTTGGAATTGTCGCCGTCGTGGGATTTTTCTACGTCGCCATCGTGGTTCCTGAAACCAAAGGAGTTCCTATTGAGGAAGTTGAAAGTATGCTGGAAGAGAGAGCTCTGCACTTTAGGTTTTGGGAGAAGAAAACTGCTCCCCCAAACAAGCAGTAAACTAGTAATAAAGTTATTATCTGTCTTTTTTAGATTTTAAAACTCTTTTAGTTTGTCTAGGGAATGGTTAAGTGAGTCTTCTTTTTAATTACTACTACTTTTTTTTTTTTGGGGGGTAGAAAATAGTTTGAATTTTAAACTTTTAATACGTGTGTGGAGTTTTAAGTTACTCTACTATGTTATCAAAGTTCAAATAAGTTAACTAAATATTTTACGAACTTGGTAGTTTATTATTTATTTATAGCTAATTTTATGGTGTTTAAATTACCTAAATTAATTTGTTTTTTAAAAAAATATTTAAAATTTATTAACTATTAACTAGTTATTTATGTTGACAAATTAAATGCTATTTACAAGGCACTATAGCATTCTCCTTTAATGTATTTGAATGTTGTAGTCTTTATTGCTATTTGGTTCATCGTTATGTAGAGGAGAAATTCATGTTGAGCCTGAATCTTATAGTGAAATTTGTCATCGAAGCTGTAACAAACTGACTTGATTCGTGCAGAGGTTGGGATTAATGATGTTTTTTTTTTTAAAACAAATTTCTTTTGGATTTTTTTACAGAAATTCTTGAAGAAAAAAAATGTTAACTTAAGTCAGTTTGTTATTGGTTAATGGGCTAAAAAACTTAATTGGATTAAATTGGACCTTATTGTAAAATTTTTAAAAGGTATAATTGTTTAATTCTTTTAGTCACTCTCACCCGGGCTGCTCCCATAATGTTTAATTGTTTATCAATCAATAAGATCTATAGGATATTTAATTATAGTAATTAGTGTATATTTTTTATTTTCATTCATAAGACGAATCCTAACATAGTCAAGCAATTACTTTAAATAAAGGAAAGAAAATTTGAATCAAATATAAGTTAATCGAATATTACATTCATTTATAGATTACAGTAGTAACAATTTTTAGATGAGGGATGTTTTTTTGTTTACGGAAGATTCCCAGCCCTTGGTTCAGTTTTTCCAGCCTTATTTCTTTTTGGACAACATAGGAAATTGGGCTTGATCCACTAAGTTTTAGTGAAGAATAACCTAGTATGATTTGATCAGGGTGGGCCAAGACACTTGAATGGATGATCGTGCGTGTTACATCCGCCACCCTTCCCTGATTCCCTCCCTACCTAAATTTATGAAATTCAAATGATTTTCTTTTTGATATTAAACTTCAAATGATATAAAAGAGTTCACACATTCTACAAAGAATGAATGTGTAGGCTCTGAGACAGAGAGGCAGAAAAGAAGTACTAGTTTACTTTAGGGGATACAAGACAAATAGGTAGATTACATGGTAGATATGTCGTAGGCCAGACGAATAATACTGGACCTACATTCATCAAGAACAGCTCATCCCCAATTCAATCATTTGAAAAATAATAATGTCACCCATGAGGTTTCTATTTTCTCACACCATCTCCATTAGTATTTTCTATTGTTCATTCATCAGTCTCAGGTTTTCCTACTAGTCCTACCATGCTCGTTGCTCAATTTTCTTTTCTTTTTTTTAAGCCAGTGTTAGAAGCGGTGGAAAAGTTCGTTATAGAAGAACTATATTTGGATCTGTAGCTATAGGAATCACTGTCCCACATAGTTTCTCTTTTAGGCCCAACATTCAAAATCATGTGAATGGAAGCCTGGCCCACTTAACTATACCTCTACACCCTCATAAATGGGCCTTACTGGGGGGTAATAATTTTTACCCTTACCCTTTATTTATTTATTTTCCCTAGTACAACGCCAGAACAGAAAACTTAATAAAAACACCAGAGTGTACATGATCTTTTTTTAAAGGAAATACTGATTTGTAATTTCTTGTGTGTGTACGGGTGTTTGCATATATACAGTAGCATTGCATTGGAGAATCATTATTCATTAGTTAGAGAAGTGGAATCTTACGAAGAAACAGAAACCATGATAACGTGAAGCAGTATTCAATATTCATGCTGTGATAGCGTTATTGTACCTCCTATGGCTTAGGTCAATTGTAACTGGGTTTCCTT
Organism: Arachis stenosperma; assembly: GCF_014773155.1. Taxonomy (NCBI): domain Eukaryota; kingdom Viridiplantae; phylum Streptophyta; class Magnoliopsida; order Fabales; family Fabaceae; genus Arachis; species Arachis stenosperma. Next base: position 169,801,518 of record NC_080379.1, on the reverse strand, counting down.
CAATTCCTTGACTTGTCTTAATTTTGACCCTATAAAGTGTTCTTATGCTACCCCTATTCTAACCGACCAAGTGTTCAACGCTAATAACTGTTTGTGCCCGTCTTTTGCTTCATCAATTTGAAAATGACCCATCCATACACAATTTAATCTTTTATGTTTGAGAAAAGGATAAATAGATTATGATCTTTTGTTCTACAGACATTTTTGTTTTTTACCATTGAAAAATACTTTTAAGTCCTTGACCTTCACAAAATTTGGATGGATCAGTCCTTCCGTCCAAATGTCTCCGTTAGCGACTGATCTATCTAAATGTCTATGTATACGTCCAAATTTTGTGAAAGTCACGAACTTAAAATGTATTTTTTAATAATCAGACACAAAAATATCCGTAGGACAAAGAACTTTTTTATCTTTTTCTTTTTATGTTTTTAAAAAATTTATAACAAATAGTCCACACTACTTTTTCAATGCAAACAGACGAAAATTAAGGATTATTAGTATTTGATTAATTACTTGCTAATTTAAATTATGGTACGAGATTCAAGTCGAGGCATCTAGAAATTGGATAAACTTAGGAAAGCAAGATAAAGCATGAATTGGTTTCGGCTTACGGTGGAGAGGTGCTTTTTGAGTCAACTTTCATTTGCATGCGGCCTGCTATCTTTCATTCACATACGGCTTTCTAGCATATTCCAACTACGATAGAAATCTTTTTTATTGCTTGTGGCTCCTTCATTCTTAAGTCAACTATCTTTCTCATTTTGGAAATTAATTATTTCACCTTTTCAATAAGAAAATAATTAATTCGTGGAGAGTGGAGACAGAGAACAAGATGGTTAAGAAACCTGTCTACTTCAAATCATGACTTTCTTCTTTGGACTGTAAATATTATTTTAGATTTTTATGATGATTAGAAAATTACAAATTGGATGATTGATTCATTTGAACATTTCCTTTTAGGATCTAGTTGCATCGCAAGGTTTCTGATTGGAGAATTTTGCTTTGCCCCTTCAATGTCAAAACTCAGACGAAATAATAAATAAATGATAAAAATTCACCTGTAATTGATTTCAGATGAAGTTATTTTTAGATGGATGACCAGTATTATTATTTGGTTTAAAAAAATTAATTTATTTTATATAAATAATTTAATTAAAAAACTAATTGATATAACTATGATAGATTTTTTACCTAATTTTATTTTAAAAACAAATTAACTAATTTAAATTGAGAAATTATAGTTAATTATTTATTATGTAATTTTTTTAACCAAAATTATAATTAAAAATCATTAAAAAAAATAAAATTATCTTGTATATTAAACTGGTCTAATATTAATCAAATTTTTTATTTTTATTATAAAATATAAAAAAATTTAATTAAAAAAATCATGTTATTTTGCATTCATTAAATACAAATAAAATATTAAAATTTTTTTACTAATAATAAACTTATCATATACTTTTAGAGCACATATTAACTAAATCCTAAATAAATTATTTATTTATAATAATTAAGGTAATTCAGTCAACTTATCATACTCAATATCTTTCTCTTATTCACTAACAAAAAATATCACGAGATCAACATTTTTTATTGATATTAGTTAATATTTTATTTTTTTATTAAAATTTAATATTTATAATTTAATATCTGTAGTTTAAACTTTAAAGTTAGCTAAATATTGATAAATAAAATAATTATTATTAGTTATGCAGCAATACTCTTAACTAACATAAAACATTACATCATTACTGTCTATGCTGGTATTTAACACAATACACTAGTGAAATGAGACTAAATATATATATGCGCAGCAGTTTATACCGTTAACGATTTTCTTTATTAGGAGTTTCAATTCAAATTAAACAATTAGATTAAAGTATCTTTCAATCGGTCTAGATTGCAATATTTTACATCAATGATCGAGACGTATAGTTTTCGAACTTTTAAAATTTTGGTTTAACGAATGTTTGATAATTAACTATAAGATATTCTGAGAGTCCATATTATATAATAATGAGTATTCAAACATTTAAAAAATGATCAGTTTCAACTCCTACTGTTTTATAATCGATTTACAAATATTACTTAATAAACTTTTATTGATGCTGATGGCATGTGGATTCCCTTAAAGTAGAGTAGCTTTGATCACCTCCGAAATATACAAGCACAATTATTGCTTATTTGCTTGTTGAAAATTTTTTTTTGTTGCTCACAGTATCTCCCAATCCGACATGTTAAGAACTAATTCGTCATAGATCTGAATTTCATTTAAAGGTCTGCCGCTAGCTAATGAGTTGCTGTATGTACAATGCGAGATTCAAACCTCCGACATTTACTTAAACGGACGAGTGAGTTGGCCACTCGACGAACTCAAGTTGGTTTGCTAAAATTCCTTTAATAGAGGGCATTTGCATGTGAATTAGTATAGGGTTTTATTCTTTTACCCCCTTTTTTTTTTGTACTGGCCTTAAAATATGATTAATTCTTCCCTGTTTTAAAACTTTTAACAATAAAACAATCGTGTGGATGTATTGTTTGGTTTAAGATCATATGGCTTGGCCCTAACCTCCTTATCAGGATTCCGCCTACCTTGTAGCTAGGTCACATTAAAATAGAACATTGTTTGAAGGTTCTATGCGATTAAATAAGCAATTAAGCTCATGCATGTGATCGTGAGAATGCTGCTAATTAATAAGGGTTTGAGGGAAAAAAGTAAACAATACTAGAACAGCCTTATTAGGGCATGAACTGTGATATCCCATAAAGGGAGGTATATTGTGTCAGAATCTGACCCATTAATTATTATTAGAAGGAATAATCTATAATAATCATAGATGTTCATTCTTTTGGAAGGACATGAACTAGCTGCTATATTATACCGAATAATAATAACCATACCCATCAAAGATTTGAAACTTTCAAGTATATACTAGTAAATTAGTGTTTTAGTAAATTTTAATCGTTAATTTTAATTATAAAAAGTATATAATATATTAGTGTACCAATATATTTAAAAGTTTTCTTAAAGATTTTAGTGTTGTGGACTGGAATCTACCTGTGCCTTTCCGATCCTTGTGAACCTAAAAAGTTAAAGTGGTAAATTAAAAGCACCAATTGCCTGTAGATTAAGAATTGAAGGATGTATGTGCCTAATAAGTCAAACAAGTGGAGACAATAATTTTAGGCTTTTTAATTTAATTTGGGCCACCTCTTCTTTTAGAGTTTAATGTTTATATACTGGGCAGTTAGTGTACAATTTACATGTTTAACATTTGATCAAATGTATTACTATGCATATAGAAGATAAAAGTAAAATTTTAAGATATAAATACAGTTCTATCTAAACTTGATCGAGGTATAATAACTATGTAATATTTCGACCATTTTTAATACAACAATATGGATATTGTAAAGGAAATTCTAACGTTCAAGATAATGTATATATAAACTGTGTTTATAGAACTTAGAAAGGAATTGAACACATCTCCCTTTTACCCTTTTTGCAGGTACTCTTGTAGTTATTTTGCTTTATAATTATGTATCCATTTTGATTATTTTGTTATTGTTTTAAAATAAAGTTTAAATAGGATATAATTTCAAGAGCTGTTATACGTCTAAGTATTTTTGATAATTATCAAGTTTAATTAAATTGGTCTAAATCTAATAAAAACTATTTTTATTATACGTAATGTGTACATATGCACTTCGCTAATGCAAATAAAATCCCATTTTATTTTGCTTTTGTTTTTCGTGCGCCTCATTCTCCTTTTCTTATTGGTGATGTTGCTACTGCGTTTTGTTTTTATTTCTTCTTCTTCCTCTTTTTCATGTTATTACAATCATTTATTCTTCTTTTTTGTTTGATATTTTTCTTTTCTTTTATTCCTTTCAAGAGAGTAAATCAAGAAAAATTTTGAGAAAATGAAATAAGAATGAGAAGATGAAGAAAAAAATGAAAAAAAAAAGAAGAAGATGATGAAGCAGAAGATAAAGAAGAGTAGGAAGAAGAGTTTTAAATTGTGCAGGATAATAAGACCAAATGCACCAAAATTACATAATAATTGCGACACAATTAACTCATAAATGCACTAAAATTACAGGAGTTTTTGAGTTTATAAAATGCACAATTTTTGATTCATTTGTTATTACACAATAATATTGTTATAATAATATTTTGGTTCATTTGCAGTCTAGATATATTTTGGTTCATTTGCAGTCTAGATGTGTTGTCGATAAACAATTTATCCTAAAGGTTGATGAATTTCAAGACAAATTAAATGGAATCTAATGCAATTGAATAAAGTGATGATAATGAATAATTTCATTCTTCTTTGCTAAAAAATTTGGTCAATACTTATCAGCAGCATAAAGTGAACCTCAATTAATACACAAATGAACCAAAATTAGTTCAAATTTGAATAATCATCAACAAAAATACATCAAATTTATTTCTAGATCCAAATGAACCTCAGTTAAACTAAGAAATGAACCAAAATTACTTAAAGAATAAAAAATTTAGTCAATACTTATCAACAACATCAAGTGAACCTCAATTAACATACAAATGAACCGAAATTAATTTAGATTTGAACAACCAGTCAAAAAGACTCAATCATCAACAAAAACACATCGAATTTATTTTTGGATTCAAATGAACCTCAATTAAACTAAAAAATGAACCGAAATTACTTAAAGAATAAAAAATTTGATCAATATTTATCAGTAGCATCAAGTGAACCTCAACTAACACACAAATAAACCGAAATTAGTTCAGATTTGAACAATCAGTCAAAAAAACTCAATCATCAACAAGACAAATTGAATTTATTTCTGAATTCAAATGAACATCAATTAAACTAAGAAATGAACCGAAATTACTTAAGAAATAAATAAAAAATGTGGTCAATACTTATCAATAATATTAAGTGAACCTCAATTAACACACAAATAAATCAAAATTAGTTCAGATTTGAATAAGCAGTAAAAAAAATTCAATCATTAACAAAAATATATCGAATTCATTTTTGAATCCAAATGAACATCAATTAAACCAAGAAACGAACCAAAATTACTAAAGAAATAAAAAATTTAGTCAATACTTATCAACAGTATGAAGTGAACCTTAATTAATTTACAAATGAATTAAAATTAGTTCAAATTTGAACAACCAATAATAAAAAAAGACTCAATCATGAACAAAAACTCATTAAATTCATTTCTAAATCTAAATAAATCTCGAATAAACGAACTAAGAAATGAACTGAAAGTATTTAATGATGATATATATAAAAAAAATTAAAACTAATAAAAATATTAGTATTATTGGTGATAATAATAACAAAAAAAAAAGACGTAGCATCAAAAAAAAAATAACGAAAATAAAATAGTTACATCTAAATTTAAAATATTTAATTAAATTTTAATAGAATTATGATTTAGATGTAAAATTTTATTTTATAATTTTTAATTTTATAAATAATTTTGTTTTACAATATATTCGAGTCTAACAAGACAATAACTAATTCGCTGCAAATATTGGCAAGTTGATGGGGCATGAAACTCAAATCCTAACTCGTGGACTAGCGTTACGGTAGCAAAGAATGTTGGGTGTCCAATGAAATAAACAAGTGTTGTAAGGTGTTTGTATGAGGAGGCATGGGCAAAGTCCACAGAAGAAGGCATTGACACGTGGCCCTGCTCCCCCATGACTGTACCTTATGACTCTCTCGAGCGTGTCACCCAACACTTGACTTTCAAGTGCTCAACTACTATCTCCTGCTCCCATTGGCATCACTCAATGTTGGTGGTACTATAGGGTGCACATTCTCACTTGTTTACTTATTAATTATGGAGTATTCTATAAAGCTAAGGTGCCACTGGGAGGAGATTAATTACCATTAATTAATTTCTGAAATCAGTGTGCAAAGTGGCTTCTGTGCCTGATTTATTAAAATAAAATAATGTTGGCTTCTTTTCAGCCGGCAACTGATTCACCATCAATTTGCGAGACACACGCCAACACGCCGGGGAATCCTCAAAATGCTGCCCATATAAATAATTATAATTTGTTTTCCTCATAATAATAATTAAGTTGGTAACTTGCACTTCATGACACTTATCATTGCATATATATGGGCTTTTTTTATTTAAATAAAATATATTAATTATTTACTCAATTAAATCAAAATACAAAATCTTACCGTTTTGAATATTTAGTTTTGATTTTATTGGTTAAAAAACAAAAATGTAAATTACAAAACTTTTGCAGCTGCTGACAGTGAACATTTTCACTTTTTTTTTTACCGCAAAAATAATGTTATGTTTTTGCCTCGCTAGCTAGTAAAATTATGGAATTTTTTTTAAGGCAATGATAGCAAATTTATCACACTTACACACTTTTATTTATCATTTTTTTTATTTCTATCTCTCATTTTTTTTCTCTTAGAATTATCACAAAATGATAACTTAACACATTAATATTATTATTTATTTGAATGCAACAATTAGACGTAACGATGATGGTGCATCTTTTGTAAGACAATTATCGAGTTATAACGTAAACATGACAGTTACCGTCGTTGATTGAGTACAGTTAAAAAATTTGATTCTAGTGAACATAAATTGACTGGATCGAAAGAAAACACATAAAAAAATAGGATATTAATTTCTATTTATTGATGAAAGTCAAAGAATACATTATAAACTGTTTTGGCTTAAAGATGACAAACTTGTTCTAACTATGTTCGAAGTGCATGAGAAAATTGTGGCACAAAAAGTGATTCGAAACTTTACATTGAGGTTGTGGACATAGGTGAAAATGTGTTAATACTCAAAATGGCCTATAAAATTTAGCCTCGATCTCAATTTGGCTCCCGAAAACTTTAAAAGTCTACTAAAAAAGTCTACTCATGTTTGCCCTTCTGACCAAAATCCGTTAATAGCGTGCCTACATGGAACATTAAGTGACATGTTAGATAACAGATGGCTTGCTAACACTTATCTGACATGACCAAAATTGTGATAGGCTCAATTTAGCCCCTTTCAATGAACTTAAAACCCTAATAATGAGAGCCAAATTTCCAAATTAAGATCATTGTTTGGGTGTTAGAGAAGATGCTCAGGAGTACCAGCCAAGGTTTTAGGAGCTGCAGTAGGTCTCGTTCACATGGAAGCGTGACAAGGAACCCAAATCGAGCTAGAATTGGAAAGGTTCCACACTGGTGCAATTGTGGGATGCGTCCTGTTTTTCGTTGGTCAAGAACAGAAGCAACTTCAGAGAAATCCTTTTTTAAATGTCCAAATTATAATGTAAGTTCTTGAATTGCTTCCTTCTAAAATTTACCTCTTCTTTTTATAATGCATGCTTAATTTATTTGTGGTTCTTGTTGTGATAGACCTTTGAAAAGAGATGGTGTGGACTTTTTTGTCGACAAATGGTGAGAAAGAAGAAGGCATTGGTGGGAAAAATGAAGATAAAAATAGTGTTGAGTATTGGAAGATGAATGTGGATTGGAGGATAGTACAATGAAAGCTGAAATTAGGAATTTAAAAGAATAAAGTAGTATTTTGAGTTCTTCTATTGTTTTGTTTGTAGTTGTATTTGATGACTATCTTTCGGTGTAGTTTTAAGTTCAAACTTTCAGTTGAACTAGGCCGAATTGTATTATTGTTTTGAATCGAATCAAGTGGTGATGTGTGGTTTGAATCTAGTTAATGTAGTTTATTAGTTGTTTATGATTATGTAGTTGAATAATTTTATTTCTGTTTGTGAAAATTGTTGTTCATAGTTGATGGTTTGAATTTGAATGTAACGTACAAGTTCTTAATCAGATTTTATTATTTTGATGAATCTATTTCGTTCAAAGTTTCGGTATATTTTAGATTCTAATATGGTGTATTTTGGCACGATTTCGGTGTATTTTCAGTTTCTGTGTGATGTTGATGAGTAGCTTGTTCCAAAAGTTAGGATGACTTTTAACACGGTTGAAGAAACTAAAAAATTCTACAAAAATGATTCTAAACTTGTAGGTTTTTTTACGAAAATTCAGAACACAAATAAAAATGAAAATAAAATTAAGAACTAATTAATTACATGTACCAGATAGGAAAAATGGAAATCGAACATATCTCCAACTAAGAAAACAAATTTCTCAGCTGGATTAAATTGTCCTGCAAAATTTTATATACATGTATTGAAGGACATTGGTGTTTCTCTCATTTCAAATGTTGTATTATATCATCCACATTCGTGCTGTCCAAATCAAATATATATGCTTAAACAACACAGGCAATTAAACATATCTGTACGATATATAATAGAGAATAACGAGGAAGTTGAAATTAAACCAAGCAAAACATATCAATCATTTGTCGCAGTAACAGGGGGTCATCGTGAATTAAGTTTTATTAAAAAAGATGTGATAAATTACATCATGAGGGAAGTGCGAAATGTTTCAAACCTAGAGGATACAAAAGAATTTGGGAAATACTTATTAATAATAAAAGAGAAGAATCATTATTTCTTTTTCGAGCTTGAACTTGAGGTTGATCTGTCAATTAAGATTACTTTTTGGGGTCAACGCAAGAATTAGGACTACCTGTGAGTATTTTAGAGATGTTATTTCATTTGATACCACTTACAATACAAACAAACAATATGTTGTTCTGGTTGTATTCATGTTTTTCGGTATATATATATATGATTTGTTTCTGTGTCATTGTATTCATGTATAATCTGATTTGTGATTTTTTTGTTGGGTAATAGGTAACAAGAGCACCAGGTGCACCTCAATTTACATGAAATATATCGAAAGACAAACTAAATACATATACCGATATTATTTCTTGATTATATCACACAATGTGAGTTCAAAAAGACATACAACTCAATCAAACATGCATAAAATGACACCAGAAGTACAACAACAAAATTATATAGGTTAGTTACAAGAAAAAAAGGACTAAAATACCAAGTGCACCTCAATTCACATGAAATACACTGAAAGACAAACTAAATACACTAAAATACAAACCAAATATACTGCTATTATTTTTTTATTACATCATATAATATGAGATCAAAAAGACATACAACTCAATGAAATATGCATAAAATAATACCAGAAGTACTACAACAAAATTCTATGAATAGTTACAACAAATCCATAACAAAATTCCTGAAAAATACACACAAAAAAATGTAAATCACTCAAATATACACAAAATAATACCAGAAGCACAAAAATAATATTCTATTGTCTAATTACAATATAAAGAGAACAACAACACTAGGTACACCTCAATTCACATAAAATATACCAAAAAGGTAAACTAAATACACCGCTATTATTTTTTGATTACATCATACAATGTGAGGTCAAAAAGACATGCAACTGAATCAAACATGCATAAAATGATATCAGAAGCACTACAATAAAATTCTATGAATTGTTACAACAAATCGATGAAAAAAAATTATTGAAAAAGGACAAAAACAGATGTAAATTCTTCGAACATATGCAAATATAGCTTAAACTATACGTAACTTTTTTACACCAATCTAACACAGTTATCACTAAATGGAGCGTATAATGAGAATAGTAATACGTACTTCAACGCAAGAACACAAAATGAATATTCTAAATAAACAAAAATATTACTATATAGTGTTTCGCAATCGAAATGAGAAAGAGAAAAGTGAGAAAATTGGATGATTAGTGAACAGTATCTTCAATAATCTTTTGTGTTTTCTTTCTATGTTTCTTGGTGAACATTTCGAATTTAACTTTAAAATTTTCTTAATTTTTTCCGACGATTTTGAGAGATTTTGAGTCTGGTTTGATTTATTAGTGTTGTGATTTTGATCAAAGGAAAAGAACCGTTTGTTATAATGACGTTCGTGCTATTCAACAGTGGGGGGAGCTCGTGTTTACACACATTCTAATCTGAGGTTGATTTTTGTTAGTTTTAGGCCAATTTAATTAAACTTAGTTGTTAAAAAGACTTGTATATATTGCAGAATTGAAATATTATATAAAAAATGTGGGAATGCATACATATATAGATCCAATAACCTCAATTAAATAAATAAACAAATTTTATTAAATTGTTGTTAGGTGTCCTCAAGAAGGCTATTGATTAACGTAATTTTAATTATGATAAATTAGATTTTATTTTAATTTATCGTAAACTTAATGATACACAATTACGCTCCCGTATATTACACTTTACAACTCCGGTCTCTAGTAACATTGTTAAAACAAGTAGTTCTTGCCATCTTACTCCACTCTTATTCCTTTCTATTACTGAATTTAGCTAACGAATTATAAAATTAAAACAATTTTTAAAACATTAAATATAAACATTTTGTATTTCTATAGTTTTCAAAACATTAATTGCATAAAAATATATAAAAATAAGAATTAGAAAAAAAATTAACTAATACTCTTAAAACACTCCTTATTAGCAAAATCTTTATTTATTTTGTCATCATGTGTGCCATTTTTCCCCCACATGCTAAAGATAAGGTTTGGTCTATCGTCGTATTGATGTTTACTTTGACTGTGTTTGTAGATCCCGATTTTGAATTGTGTGATTTACATTGTTGCCCACTGTTTTAATCACTCATTTCGCAGTCACTATTATTATTATTATTAGTGATTTTTTGAGTATTTTTGTATCCGTCAAATAGTGTGTACATACAAACATATATGACAGAAAATATAAAATTAAATATAATTTAGTAATTAGAAGTTCTATGTAAGTAATTTTTATAGTTTGAACTTTGAAGGTTTCGATTCTTCATTAGTCATTACAAATATTTTTATAAAACAAAAGCCAATCCGCATTATAATAATATCTATTGATGTATATATTTTTTTAAGAAAAAAGAGAAAAAAAAAAACACACACACACGGCCTCTCTTCTTTCCAATATGGGCAAAGTGCGAATATGAGTTACCACTTGCCATCCTAAAAAGGGAGGGAGAAGAAAATCAGTGCCACCAATTATATGTCATCTATCTTTTGGTGAAAAAAAAAACAATGGAAAATTGGAGACAGATGTGATGGTAAATGATTCATGTGGGTGGCATGTGCAATTTCATATTAACAAAGAGTTGATGAAGATAAGGTTTTGTATTATTATTAGTCGTATTATTTGATCGATGTTTCACTTTGACTGCAGTGTTAATTTCTTGGTTAATCCTAATCCAAGTTAGTAGGCCGAAAAGATGGTTATTAATTTATTTAGTAGAAAAATTGAAGATAGCGATTGGCAAGTGTCCAAAGGGGTTGGTCACTCTCCAATTGCCATTCTGGTTGCCAGCAAAGGGATCATACTGCCTTTCTGCTGCATCAAATTGCTAACTATGTCCACATCATGCCTTCTTGTACGGAATCTTTTCTTAATTAATTCATTCATCCATAAATCCTCTCAAATCTTTGCTTAATTTAAATTAAATAAATACTAAATATCATAGTGTTTTTGTTTTCTTTTCTTTTGGTAAGTGTAATGCTTAGTTAGTTGAGAGCTTGACATTTGGGTGGTGGTGGGGAAGATGCTTTACAACACACACTATAGTCTCAGCATTATGGCTATATATATTGCTATCCTTTTCATCAATTTAACTACAATTCTAACCCTACCATATGCATTCCACATATTATATTTTCCTCTTTCATTTATATGCAAAATACATGTTACAAGCTATAATGTGTTTTCAGATATATACAAAACTTTTCTTTTCTTTCTGGGTAATTTGTTGCTTTCGGGATTATTGTATTATTGTACTATAGAAAAAAACATGTATGTATATGTATGTAATTGATCATATATGTATATACACCTATACGCAGGAATATAATGTATAAAGGACAATTATTTAATTTTTGTTGTGGGGGCTAATGTTGAAGATTGAAACAATTCAACTGGTACCACGTAACATGTATTATTATACATACATTTACAGTTGTATTAATATCTGAGATAAGACATTAGTATCGTACACCAAATGAAATCTGCCATACCTAACAAGCTTTTTATGTAGCAAGTAGAAACAAGAGGCCAGGCTCATCTTAGAACAGCTTTTAGCCAACAAATATTAAAAGCTGAATATCCAAAGTACGCGGTAATTAAATGTACAACGTGTGAGAAGTTGTGTTTACATTTATGAGCAATGCTAGGGCCAGCAACATTTGTGATTGGTAGCCATCAATGATGATTTGATGGTGTGAGATTGGTGTGAGATTTCATCCAATGGCTCACATTTCTATGCTGGTTACAGCCAAAATGCAATAAAATTGCTGGCCCCTAGACTTTTCCTACATTTATTTGAGACTTTACTCATTCAAGCAAAAGTAGTGCCATCTAATTAATGCTCTAATTAGGCTTAAATTGCTACCAACTCTATTAATAAATGCTTCTATATAGGGGATATAATTTCGCTCATTCATTCAATGCTCGTCTCTGTGATCATTCATTCAAATCATATGGATTAAGAGTTTTATTTGCAAATTTTCCTGAATTTTTATTGTTCCATTATTTTACTCCTTTTTTTTTTTTTTATCATGACATTATTTTTAAAACGTAGAAACAGAAAATATAACTGGTGAGACACTCAATTAAAGGTCAGACTTAATTATACTGCAAAGTTGTTCTATATATTAATGACACAGTACTGCCTTCTTTAGCTGGTATTGATTTGAAGCCATTATTTTCTTGGTCTTGTATAGGGGATACATATACATATAAAGATGGACCAAATTGGATTATATATATTCTCTTTCACAACCATCATCATCATCAGGAACAGAATCTGGTGCTGGGTTAGGGCTATCCCAAGACATTACATAAAAAGGAACTTAATTCTTCTCATTAATTTCAGCGGTAGTATGTAGGTTAGGTCATGCCCTAAAATTTATTCGGTAATAGTTTTACATAGCTAGCACACTCTAAAAAAAGGGACAAGATAATCAATATGATTCAAACAAAGTTTTCCTTTTTTTGTTTATATTAGTTTTATTCATTACTTGTTGCTGGTATTATATTATAATTAATTAAATTTATTGAAGGAATCGTTGACTCGTCCGAAGACAATGCAAACTACCTTAGAGAAGTATCTTTTCAATAAGAAGCTAGATGTATACGTTAGTTGGCTATTGTTTTCTTGGCTATGAATTACAGATGTGGGAATGAGTAGAGTAAGATAAGATTTTGTATTCAACTTTAATTTTAGGAAAAATTTAGGAGATTAGCAATTTTTGTATTTTTTGGCCAGTACTTAATCATCAAAATAAAAGTGAGTGATCTCCTACTATTAGATGTAATTTCATACTATTAAAAATACTATTGATGGCCAATTAATAGTTACAGAACACCAAAATTGCTGGTCCCCTAACATTCTTCTTAATTTTATTTGTGAATTGAGAATATCTCAATCTTAATTTTATCCGTTCTTAATTCGTAAGTGTCCGATCCTATCTGCAGGTTATTAAAAAATATAATATTATTATATAACTTAATGATAATTTAAAATAAAATTAATTTTTATGTAAAAACATGTATTAAATTATTAATTAATAATTTTCTCTTAACTATTAAAGATCTTTTTGTATTTAGTAAAAAAATTTTAATTCAACATCCACTTAAAATATATTTTTATATAAGTATATGAGATTGATCGGATAAGATTAAAACTCAACCCATATCTTATCTAATACGCACGAAAATTCTATTCATACTCTATTTTATTCACTGCGGATTGAATCGACAACTTGTTTTGGAATTGCTACCCCTAACTGATTATATGCTTGTCTTTTTGTTGACTTGTTGTCATTGGTCCTTCTCTTTGTTTGGTGTTGATCATTTGCACGTACTTAATTATCGAAAAGAAAATAAATAATATAAATAAACTCAGTGGCTTTATGTCAGGCAAAATCAGCTACATATTGTATTTACCTACAATAATAATATTCACCTAAGTTCGTGGTGTCAATTTTCTGATGGACGCAGGCCATTAAGGTGGGTCCCTTAGCTTTTACTCTATTAATTTGTTGTAAATAAGGAACCAAGTTGTTGACTAATTTGCTGGATAATGCAGCTCATATAGTACTAATTATAATGATGAATTTGTCCATGTAGCTGGAAGTAATAAATGAATTAAAAACATCCTATGCAATAGTGAGAAACTTTCAGCGTCATGCAATTTGTTCAAAAGACCTAGTATAGTACCTGCAAAATTGTTGTGAATTGTGGCCAAGACATTAAAGCTTTATACATGGTCAAAACTGGATCATAGGAATACCAATTTGATATAAATAAGCAATTTGGGTGCTTCCAAGTGGCAACCTAGCCTATTTGCTAAAGGACATTATATGGTGTAGGATTGTAGGATATACATAAAATAATTATTATGTATGTACCATCATGAGTTTAGATGATAGTTAAGGTGAGATCGATATTGATGGTTGTGAAATTGGCATGATTATATTTATTTGTCCACATATATATCGATGTAGTAATAACATATATATGTATACGGAGAGCCGCAAATACACAAAAGCAATGGACCATTTTGAGATACTATATATGGGGGACCATAAATATTTAACACGAGAGTTTTATTTAATAATAAGCCTAAACCCTAAACATAGAATGTCTACGGGACCTCATACTGAAAATAATCACGCATATGAATAATTTATATCACGTGAAATATACATCAAATTAAAAGAGAAGTAGAGAAGACAAATAGAATTAAATTGTGATATTTTTGGACTCTCTAATACAATGGTCAATAGGCAACTTATATTTGGGCGAAAAGTATTAGGAGACCATAGGCTTCGCTCTTTCTATATAACCTTGTGCCTAAACAATTTGTCAACCACGGCTTATCTTGTTTATCTTTAACTTTAAATACGATTTTGCCCCCGGGTTTCTTGTGCAAATTAGCCCATTTCATGAAAATGCGGAACTATCGGGCTCTTCAATTTTCATTCTTATTGAGGTTAGACGTGATATAAGCTGTTTAATTTTAACGAAATATAGAGAAAACCTTAGCGATAAATAATTAAAGCTATTTACGTTTATAAAAAATGCTACCTATTTTTTTAAATTCAGTTTTTTTAAAAATTTTTTGGAGGAGCCAGAAATTTTAATAAAAAATTATATAATAATATTTATATTAAAATAAAATTTATAAATATAATTATTTTATTTTTAAATTTATTATTAATATGTAGCATTATATATAGTTAAGATTAACAAAAAATAATTCTGATTTTGATTAATACAAAATTTTGTTTAGGTTAATAAGTCAATTTAATTTTAAATAAAAAATCAATTTAAAAAAATCAGTTTCTACATGAAAAAAATTAGTTTTTAGACATAAAAATATATTTTTATTTAGAAAAATATTTTTTTATCTAAAAAATAATTTTTCTTTTTAAAAAATTAATTTTTTATTTAAATTATAATTTATAAATTATTTTTTAATATTTTAAAAAATTAATTTTACTTTTGATAATATTTATCTCTCAAAAGTCTCAAAATTAATTATTTTTATTATTACTTTTATTAAAAATTAAATAATATAATACAACAAAACAAAGTCTTAAATTTCTAATAAAATAAAAATGTCAAAATTTATTAATGTAAATAGTGTTATACTATAATGATATTAAATTTGTAAAGTTGATTTAAAAATAAAATAATAACTTTATTAATAACTGATATTACTACTAGTTATATTATAATTTTTATTATTCTAAAAATAAAATAATGCATGAAACTATATGAGAAGTTAAATATAATTTAGTGTTAATTCTATAATGATATTTAATTTGTAACATTGACTTAAAGATATATTACTTCTTGTTGATTTAAAGATATGCTATTTGTTATGTCAAATAGGATAGGATAAAAAGTTTGAAAGAATGGTGAAGATGGAAATAAAACTCAGATACATAAATTAAAAGTATATCAATTTAATCAAACAAGCTAATTTTATTTTCTTTAAAGTAGAATTACTAATATTTTTACAAAAATTTTGGAAGCATACCCACACAAAACTCCGCCACGCTTTTAGTACCCATTTAAAATTTGTTTAAACTTCTGTCATTAAATAATTTTTTAATATATTTGAAATTCATCAAAAAATAAAATTATTTATTACTCTTGTTAAATAATTATACACTAGACTTAGAATCGAAAAATTTTAATTTTGATAGTAATATTTTAATTTTAATTTGGTTAGAATTTAATTTGCTTTGTTATTTTTGTCTTATTAAGTTTTAAATTTAAATTTGAATATTCTAATTTTAAGAAATATAATTTTAAAATTTTAATATACGAGAGAGAATATTTAAGATATAATATCTAAAAATATTTATTATAATTATTTTGTTAAATTTTTTATAGATAATAACTAATTAAAGAATAAAAATGAATATCTAGTTGTACCAATTTTTTATTGGTATTATTATGCATGCAATATTTATCATATGCCGAAGGAGGAAAAAGTATGGAAAGTACTTGGAACAAGAAAAAGGCCCCCCACCCCACTTAAAAAGAAGCCCAATCGCGTGTTGTCAAAGGCTGAATTTTGTTTTAAGAAAATTGGGGAAAATGAAGAAATAAATCAGACCGTAATAAAAAAAAAGGTAACGGGAGAAGAAAAGGTGAACTGAAAATAATGATGAATGGAATATATACAACTCCTAAGCTGATGAATTTAATTTGCTGTGAATTTTGTGAATTTTTTATTTTTAATATTGGAGGGGGTAGTGGTGTTTTTTTTTTTAAATGTGGATTGTTGAAGTGTTATATTTAAATGTGGGATCGTTTAATTAGAGAAGTTGAAATTAGACCATCCGATTTGTTTAGAGATACACAAATCGGATCGTTCGATTTTTAGAAGTACAGAAATCGGACCGTCTGATTTCTGAAAGGTACACAAATCAGACTCCAAGAATTTTTGAAAGGTACACAAATCAGACCCAGAGATTTCTGAGAGGTACACAAATCGGTTTCAAGGATTTGTGTTAAAAAAATTAAAAAATTTTAAGTACAGAAATCGAACCCAGGAATTTATGTACTTCCATAATTTTAAAAAACACCAAAAATTACAATGTAAGAATATATCACCACTTTTATTTCCATAACAAAAAAAATTAGCCGAATTTTGTTTCATCAGTTTGGGTTTTGTGATAACCAGGTGGTAAAAAAAAAAGGGGAATTTTGTAGGTGATATTTGATGTATAGCGAAAGCATAAGCATATATACGTGTATGTATTTGTATTTGAACAAATTGAGTGTCGTATTGAGAAGGGAGGAAGTGAAATAAAACTGAGGGGGTTTCCTGTTGGATCGTACGTTTGAATTAAATTTGATGGGCAGGAATGGAGAAAGAGAAAAAAGAAAAGCATAAGATAGCATACTATATAGAGAAGATATTATTAATAAAATGAATGAGAGTGGGTAATAGTGTAAATAAAGGAGAAAGCAGGGAGAAATGTGAAGGATTGAGTGCATAGCATAATAAACTGTGGAAGCATAGCGTTGTGTCTGGCCTTTCCTGATAAGCCCGGTCATTGTTCGAATGGGGAACATCACCTTCACCTTCACCCACAACTACAACCACCCTTCTTCTTCTTCTTCTTCTTCAAGCTCTTTGAACAAACAACTACTTCATCTTTGTTACTCTTGTTTTTGTTAAACGAGGTATAGTGTTTTCTCTTACATAAAATATCTCTCTCTTTCTTTCTCTCTCTACAAACTACGCAATTCCCATATACCCGGATATTTTCTTCCACTTTCTTTCCATTTCTCACCCACCAGAAAACCCTACAGCATTCTCTTCTTTAGATGTGCAGTTTCAGAGACACAAAATTAAGTGCACAACAAACTCCCAATTCAGTTCATACTACACAAGATATATGTTATACCATGCTATGGTAGTGGATTATTTCTGCTCTTGTCACTCGATCTTGTCCTAGGTTTTAAGGTTACAAAAGGAAAAAGAAGGAAAAATCAAGTCTTTTCTTTCAAACTTTTTGGCATTTGTAAAATTTAACAATTCATGAAATCCGGCATGCACCAATCAAAGTCTCTCTCTGTTTCTTTCTCCCCCTCCTAGTACACTTTGATCTCTCTCTGATATTCTATTTGACTATGGTTTCTGGCAAAATGTTGGCACTGATCTGAAAAGTGTGTTGTTGGTAGTTGTAACGAGGTGAAGATTTTCAAGTTCTGGTATTTAATATCTGTTTTTTGGTTTTTGACGCAATAATGGAAGCTCAGGTAGACAGATCTGTGAGCTGTGGGAGGAAAGGAAAGCGCTTGAATTGTGAAACTGAAAAGTATCGATCAAGATAGCGGGTTTATCTTGTTTCTTTTTGTGTCCTTGGTTGAGAGCTTAACACCTGTCACGAAAGCCCACCCAACATTGTTCAAAGTAATGACACTCTCGAACCCCTCTTTTTTTTAATCATTTTATTTTCAGCATTTCATGGATAGCGCTTTTATTAATTAATGAACAGTGACAATCAATACTTTTTGCAAAGCAGCTAGCTACTACTAAGCCCTAACTAACAATTTGCATAATGTGTATGTGTTAGGGAGAAAGAAGAGAAAGCTACAAGTACAGGGAGAAGGAGAAGGTAAAAGGAGGGGTGTGGCTGAGATCGAAGACGCTTAAAAACAAAGCAGAAAGAGTTAGATTGAAGGTACACATTAGACAGAATAGATAACACTGTAGGGGCCGGGCCATATATGTTTTCACATGTAGGTTTAGTTTTGATGATATTGAAGATGTGCATGTAGTAAATAGTGGTAATAATAATAATTACTTTGAGTGGTGTGGGTTTGGGTTTAAAACTTGAAGGCGTCTCTGACTTGGAGGGTGATATATGAGAGCGTAAAAAGAAGGCTTTTTTATGTTATCAGAGGAGAGAGAGAAAAGCAGTGTGTCTGAATTATGGTCATCAATGCAAGCCCAGGCTTTTTGTTTCTCTCTCCAGCTCTGAAGCAGAAAATTAATTAGGAGGATTTGTTTCTTTTGCAAAGGTATGATTGTTGTGGCATGGAGGAGGAGGATGAGATCCAACCACAGGCGTGTAAGTTCCCCAGGCTCGCTAATGGCAGGACCGACCCCACCAACAACGCCAAGATAGGAGCAGCCTGGCACCATTCCTCCAGGATCA
This sequence comes from Arachis stenosperma, assembly GCF_014773155.1. Taxonomy (NCBI): domain Eukaryota; kingdom Viridiplantae; phylum Streptophyta; class Magnoliopsida; order Fabales; family Fabaceae; genus Arachis; species Arachis stenosperma. The sequence goes on along the minus strand of NC_080379.1, from coordinate 169,782,313 downwards.
TAAGGGTTTCTAGAGCTTCCGGCGGCAAAGATCGCCATAGCAAGGTAATGACCTCTAAGGGCCTCAGAGACAGAAGGGTCAGGCTCTCCGTCACCACCGCCATTCAGTTTTACGACCTCCAAGACCGATTGGGCTATGACCAGCCCAGCAAGGCCGTGGAGTGGCTCATCAAGTCTGCTCAAGACGCCATTGCCGAGCTTCCATCCTTGAACACCACCTTCCCTGAAACCCCGAAGCAACCGAGCGACGAGAAGAGGGGCGGTGCAGGCGCCGACGATGCGGACATAGAGATAGAGGAGCAGCAGAAGCAGAAGCAGAACAGCCAGAATATGTCACTTTCGAAGTCGGCTTGCAGCAGCACCTCAGAGACGAGCAAGGGGTCCGGGTTGTCCCTGTCTCGGTCGGATATCCGCGTGAAAGCGAGGGAGAGGGCAAGGGAGAGAGCGGCCAAGGAGAAGAAGAAAGACAAGTGCAACAACAATAACAATAATCAGCATCAGAATAGCCTTCTTCATCATCAGCAACATCAGCAGCAGCAGCATCACAACATGAACCCAATTTCTCCTTCGTTTACTGAGCTACTCACAGGTGGCATCACCACTGCGGTTCCAACAACAACTAGTCCTACTTCTGATGAGCCTGCTGCTGCTCTCTTCCACAAAGCGGCAAGGCAACAACAGCAGCAGCAGCAACAGCAATGGGGTTCAGCACCCATGGATTACTTCAACCAGGTTCTCGTAGGCCCCTCTTCATCTTCAAGAACCCACCAACACCAACACCAGATCCATACCCTAGCTGAGGCCATATCCTTTAATAATGATCAGCAGCAGCAGCAGCACCACTACTCCTTCATCCCTGATCAGTTCATGCCAGCTGTGGTTACATCCTCTCACTCTCATAACCATCATCACAGTGCTGGCGACACTGATTACAACCTCAACTTCACCATTTCTCCGGCTTCTGTATCTGCTGCTTCTGCCTCTGGCCTTGCTGCTTACAACAACAATAGGGGGACCCTTCAGTCCAATTCTCCGTCACATTTCTTGCCTCACCTCCAGAGGTTCTCGCTGCCTATGGACGGATCCACTGTTCCTTTCTTCATTGGAGCTGCCGCACCCACCGCTGCTCCGCCTCCTGCCATCGACAACCACCAACACCATCAGTTCTCATCACCCGCATTTGATGGCCGCTTGCACCTCTACTACGGCGATGGAACCCGCCATTCCGACCACAAGGGCAAATCCAAGAACTCATGACCTTCCGGCCACTACCCTGGTAAGACAAAACCCAACCATCTTTTATATTTTGCTTTTCTTTCTCTCTCATTTGATGCATTGGGCGGGGATGCACTCCCATTTTTCTTGTTTGATCTGTTGACCATTTCTTTCAATGCTAAACCTAGCTTGGTACCTAGTAGTAGTAAAACAACATGTCCTTTAATTAAGAATTAAATATATGAAACAAAAAGCAGGGTTGTCTTTTATGACGTGTAAATGGAAATATAGTATTTCATAGAAGAATGCACAAGAAATTTGAAAAATAGGTGTGATTGTGAGTTTCTCGGTAACGATAAAGTAATTAGTAAATTACTATGATGATGGCATGGGATGGTGTGAATGTGAATCGGCTGGTTGTCTCCCTCTCACTAGCATAGTAGCATTTTCTTGGTAAGCTTTTCTTTTCATTCACATCAACAAACCCATGTGTTACTCATCCACTGGGGGCTATATGCTAATCTTACTACTAATTTATTTTCCAATCATTCAATGCTCCCACCCTCAATCTCTATTTCATTCATCTCTTCTAAGCTCCATGCACGTTGCCTCTAAATTTTACACAATCTTACCGCTCCTCCAATCTAGTTTACTCGCCATTGTTTCAAGGAAAAAAAAATACAACTAAATTCGTTACTGATATAAAATATATTTTGTAATATAAAACATATATTGAAAATGAATTAAAAAAGTACATGAATTTATATACAAATATGTGGTACTTGATTTTTTGTTAGCACATTTTACTTTTAGGGAAAAAAAAGGAAAGACATTCATTAGCTTAATTATTCTTCTTCTTTCTTTCTTTTTTTTTTCTTCATTATTATATAAAGAAAGTGTGTTATATTTTCTGAATGGAACTTTTATAAGATTCGCATCAAGTCGTTGAATTGCTGGCTACCTTAGCTTGTCAATGTAGGTAGGCTTTAAAAAAATATAAATTAATTTGCATTTTTGTCTAGTAAGTTTAGTTATTTAATTTCCAAGAATTAACATTTTAAAACTATATATTTTTTATATTTAATTTGAATGCTAATGCTGTATTTATTTATTAATTTAGGATTAGGTAGGTTTTCTATTTTATATATGAACTTAATACTAATATTAAATATGCGGAAGGTAATGGAGTTAAGCGACGAAACCTAGCTAATAGAATATTAGAATAAGACATGGTTGTTATCATTGTTGTATCTATGTAGTTATTGAGTCATGTTAAGATTTATCAACCTTTAAACAGTGTATTTATGTATCAATTATTGACTAAAGTATCTAAGAGATAATTTAATATCTCAGTATATATTAATTAAAAAGGTCCTGGGGTTATTATTATGCTATTATAATATATTCTAATTTCCTATAGAATGGTTAACATTGGGGGAAATAAAGTCATTTTAACGAATAGCTTGATTGATAAATTATTCCTATTCTTTAAAATTGGACTGTGCATTAATAGTAGAGTTCATGTTCACAATATACTTAAACTTTATCAGGCTATGACAGGCACATTGGAGACCATACTAGGGAACTTATAATATGATTTATTGATTATTAACAAGAAGTCTCGAATAAAATGTACAAAGGTAGCAACAAATGATGTATGTGGTAAGGTGTTTAACAAATTAATAACTTGGATATCTTGAGAAGGCAGGATTGGAAGTAGTGTTACTGGAAAGGTTTTTTTTTTTTTTGGCAGTATCAAGGTTCTAAATTTATTAGTATCTCCAACAAGATTAAAAAGTAAGTAAAGTAATTAAATTATATTGGCAACTTGGCTCTTTTAGAAGGCAAAAAGGCTTACTAAGTAATACTAAATGTTAAAGTCCGGAACTATGAACGTTGTTGTAGACAATACATTATATAAGTAATGCTAAAAAAGTAAGTAGAATTTTAAGCCTCTATGCAGTTCACATTTTCTTCTTAAAGACTTTAATTGGTTTTAGTTCTCAATATTTCTATTTCTCATTTTAAGAAATTGATTAAAATAATATTTGTTTTTCCCAAAACTTACTTTTTCTTTATTCACTTTTTACTTTGCAAAACTTGTAAAATAGAAAACACAAAACTCGAAACAAAATAGGCTCTTATTTTTCTTCCCAAGTAGCAAGATCATTATTAACCATGAAAAAAATGTAAGAATAATTTTGTTAAATACAATCAAATCTTTAACATTTAGTCTTATGTAGTGTTTTTCTCAATTCACAAGCCTATTTTTATGGAAGTAAGATTAGCCGGCAGCTTACATAAGTGTATGTTTAGTTCTTCATAGAGGTTGCAAATAGTCTGAGAGACTAGTTAAGTAAAGTGAAATGATAAGCTCAAAGCTAGAAACACTAGATCTTCATTGTGTTAGAGAAAAAGGAGTCCTCTTGACGTGGTACATAACTATGTATAGACTTGTAGCTTATTGGATAGCACTGATCTTCATCATATGCTAAGCATTCTAAAACATAGCCTAATGGAAAAGGAGGAAAGAAAAGATTGGCCGTGGCTTTATAATTTTTTTTTTTTGTTGTTGTGAAAGTCTTTCTTTATCTACCAATCTATGTTTGTAGGGCTTCAGTTTGGAGATATTATATTCACAAGTTTTGTTTGTAGACCCATGTGCAGATGGCAAATGCCTTGTTATTTAGCTGTGATTTCTAGTTCTTGGCAATCCTCTTATGCATGTTTGATTTTATCTGTCACTCTATCTGGTTGACAATTAATCTTCATTCGTCTCCAATTTCTGATATTTTTTAGGACATGGTGGTGATATTTCTTTGTTCTTTTTAATTTGTTTATTGGGTGAGAAAGAAAGAAAAAAAAGTTTTGCTTATTATACTCTTCTTGAAGGTGTTATATGTGAAAATGACTAATGTGATTATGTGAAATTAAACTTTGCTTTACCAGGCCCTTAAGCAATATTTTGTTGAACATTTATGACTATGTGATTTTTATTTTACATTATCAGAATACTAGCCAGAGGGTACTAATCTAAATGGCAAATTTCTGGTCTTTTGAAGATTTTTCAACACATATATTATCCATTTGCTGCATAACACAATGTAATTTGAGAACTTGTTTTGAAGTTCTGAAATCGTTACAAGAGGTGTGCATGTAATGCAGATTTTCAAGACAATCTTCTCATTTGACTACATTTTCTGTAGACATATAAACAGTGTCTCATCTTTCATGCTGCACCTGTAGCTTGGATAAGACCAAGTTGACTATTTTGACTACTTTCTCTTCCAAATTTTCTACAGTAATTGCAGGCGGGCCTAAGCATCTTGGAAGTGGCCATGCTATTACATAATTATCAGTATTTAACGTATTTTGTTTCTTTAATGTAGGACTCGGAAGGTCGAGTAGGAGGAGCAAGGCGTGCGTGCCTGAGAGCCTGGCTTCACCAAAATGGATGATGATGAATTGATGATGATACAATGTTGGCATCATCATGTGTTGGGGTTTCTTGTGTTGGATCATTTTGAAGTCATTCAATTACATTCAGTATTCGGATATAATATATATATATATAAATTGGTCTATGTGTGTAACATCATTGTGTGTTTTAAGGAACTTGTTGACTGGAGTTATTCTTTTGCTATCTCCTGCAATTATTTTAAAATGAAAAAAGATAGAGAATATCTTGATCTGAGATTTGCAACTCACAGGACAGACAACATAACATATTAGAGTATAACTGAAACGGCGATACACAATCTTTTATATTTGTGATTTTTCAACAATATCACAAAACTAATAAATTATGCTATTGTTGTCAAGAAATTAATCTCGATTATTGAATAGTGCGAGGATATTACAAATATAAAAGGGTGCTCTAATGATTCAACCGTACAAGAGTCGACCGCAACGATCGCATGCATGGGAATGGGAGGCAACTTGAGAAGCATCATGTTTTGGCTTCGTCTTTTGAAGCTTGGGTAAATCAATTTCCAAGACATCAGCCAGGGCCTTAGAACCTTCTTGTATCTCATCCCAACTGCAAAAGATTTCCTTTTATCATTTTATGTCAAATCTTTTAGAAAGGCATTGTTCAAACCGTACTGCATTTGCTTACCTGATGCAAAGTGGAGGCGTAAAGCGGATAATTGTATCGTGTGTCGGCTTTGCAAGAACTCCTCTATCCTTCAGCTTTTCGCACAAATCATAGGCTGATACAGGGGACAAGCTCTTGCTGTTAAGCTCCACCGCGCCGAATAATCCTCGTCCGCGAACCTCCTTCACATACTTGGGGTATTGTTGCTGAATCTTGTGCAGCTCACGGCCGAGCTCCACTCCCAGTTGCTCAGATCTGTTAATAGCATATGCAAGATAAAATAAAGGGGCAACTAACAACTACAAGATTATAATTGAAATACCTTTCGACAAGCCTCTCCTCTTTGATCACATTTAGTGCCGCAATTGCAACTGCACTGGCCAATGGATTCCCGCCAAAGGTACTGTAATCAATAATATACAAACAAGTTCAGCATTCTTCCCTTGTTTAATTAATAAACAAATTTGCTTTCATTTCAATAAATGAAATTACTTGACCAATACAGAAGAATAAACAGATGTATAAAACTTCAGACAACACTCACAACTATCGGCAAGAAAATGTAAATAAAGGAATCATTTATAAAAAGCATTTGTATGATAAAATCAAACCTTCCATGCTCTCCTGGTTTTATACAAAGCATTACATCCTTGTCTGCAAGAACTGCACTCACAGGAAAAACTCCTCCACCCAATGCTTTCCCTAGTATCTGAGTAGAAAGACAGAATAAGGTTCAACTCATAGTGCTGGGAAAGAATAAAAAGATATACAATTCACAAGGTTAAGCTGATTTCTAATTTCTAACCACAACATCTGGGCGAACTTCTTCCCAGTCACAAGCCAGCATCTTCCCTGTTCTTGCTAACCCAGTTTGTATTTCGTCTGCAATCATCAGCACATTATATCTAGTGCAAAGATCTCTAACAGCTTTCAAATAGCCATCCGGAGGAATGATTACCTTCAAATAAATAATAAAAACATATCAAAAGATGCAACTGAGATATGTACTTTGAGAAATCAGAACATAATAAAAATGTGAATATTCAACCGAATGTCATCGCTCTTGACCAAAATGAAACCTATAAGCACACTTTTATCTTTTCTTAGCCAAAGAATTTGAAGAAGCAACAGGGATTTCCCACACTATTTAAACATAATATAAAACAATCAAATGGTGAGACCGGAAATAACACCATCAAATTATAACATCAGGGTATAATGTATATAGCAACTTCTTTAGCATCTCAATTTTCAATTCAACCAACAAGGTGAGTGTTGCCAAGCAGATTAAGTGTTCTCAAAAGATCATACCCCAGCTTCACCCTGGATGGGTTCCAAAAGAAAGCCAGCTATGTGTTCTCCTTTTTCTGAAATTTTTCAGAGAAAAAAAAAAATCAAAGATCAGTCAATTTAAACTAAAATATAGTGATGAAAATGTAAAGCAAAGTATGGGGGCACTAAGAACCTTTAAAAATTCTTTCAAGGGCTTCTACATCACCAAAATCAACTTTAAGATGGCCAGGCAATAAAGGACCAAAACCCTGGGTAGCTTCATTGTCACAACTCATAGATATAACAGCTAGTGTGCGGCCATGGAAGCAGCCACAACATGACACAATAATAGCCTGCCACAAGTATCCGTGAACATAAATAGACAAACACCAGGAAAATTCAAATCTGCATCTCATAAACAGAAAAGAAGATGCTATATTTTTAAGAGTAGACTTCCTTCATTTTATCTTTGCAGAGGAGGAGTATCAATACATCTTACATTAATTTAGTTTCCAAAATATTTATTGAGAATATATGTCAAAACAGATTCTTCAGGCCATAGCTAAAGCGTTTCTCCCTTTAGTTTTGCAAATACTATTAATATCCACAGAGAAAAGGGGTTGGGGGAGGAAAAATAAAGTCCTAAAGTATTGTGGATTTCAGCTTAGCATGTCATGAGATATTCCTTGTGTACTAGGCCACAGTCCCACACTAAGCAAACATTCACTTCAACCCCATAACCTTGGAAAATGTAAAACATTTAAGATATGACTACTGTTAAGATGATCTCATTGTTATACCTCATCTTTGGGAATTCTTTTCTTTTCATAACCCCACTTTCTTGCTAATTTCAGAGCTGTTTCCACTCCTTCAGCACCAGTGTTCATGGGAAGAACCATATCATAACCAAGCATACTTGTCAAATGCTCAGCAAATGGTGGAAACCGATCATTGTAAAAGGCTCGAGAACTCAGGGTCAGCTTTTCTGCCTGCTCTGTTAAGGCTTTCAGAATTTTAGGATGGCAATGTCCCTAAGGAAAAGACAGGCACTTCAATAATTAGAAATTAACTTGTATAACTCATTGAATCAAAATTTGAGATCTATAGCTTAGGGAATAACCATGAGACAAGCATGTTACCTGATTAACAGCAGAATAAGCAGATAAGAAATCAAGATATTTGTTTCCCTCTGGATCCCACACAGCAGCTCCCTTTGCTTGAGAAAACACAATGGGAATTGGATGGTAACTGCATTTGAATCAGAAAAGATCATTTCAATTATCAACCTAAAATAATTAGTTAAGTTAAACTCGTTAACAATTAATATAAATAACTAAAAAAATAAAAAGGAGTCTCAAAACCAAAGTAAATCCCCATCATCCTTCTCTTTGTTAAAAATAAAAATAAAATGCTCAATAGTGATAAACTCAGATCAAATGACACTCGAATGTATTTGAAATAAATTCAGAGTCTCTACTGAAGTGATAGACTGCTCAGCAGACAAAGAGGTATTATTACTCGCAATTAATCCCTTTTTCATTTTCTGAGTAGAATTGAGGATCAAAGAGAAACAGATTAAGAAAAGAATAGTGTTTGGGGGAAGGAGGTTACTTGTGGGCACTGTACTGATATTCCTTGTCAATGAGTTGCTGAGAAGAGGAAGAAGAAGCATGGCCCTGAAGAGCAACACCGAATCGTCTGCTTCCGCCGCAAACCCTTTGCAGCAAACACTGGACTGGTCTCCTCGCAGCCATGGAAGATTCAATAAGCTAACACCAAAACCTTTACTTAGGATTTTGGCAACTGTCTCTGTCACTCACTCGTCTTATAATGGGTTTTTATTTTTTTATTTTTTCTGACACTGGAATTGCAAGAATTATTACACCGTTCTTTTTCATGCTTTTGCAAGTTGTAACAAACAAAAATGAATTAATAATTCATTTAAGAATTTTAATTTTCATATTTATTTTATTTATAAATGAGATTAAAAGAAAACTGATTTTTAAATTGATTTTTACAATAATCATACTTAACATTTAAAATATCAAAAATACTTTTTATTTATAACTGAGTGTTTAACAACAGTAGCTTTTATCAAGGATGAAATTATAAAAGAAGAGAATTTAACTTATTTAAAAGTTATTTAAAACTAAATAATTTAATTTAAATTTACTAATATATAAAAGATATTCTGAGCAATAAAATTAAATTTTAAATAAAAATAAATTTCTTTTTTAATAGAATAATTTTTTGCTAAATTTTTTTTTGTTATGGATGGATTCTTTGTGCAATCCAACCACGTTAGCTTTGTATGTTATTTTTTTCGGGTATGGGAACTCCGATTACTTTGTATGAGATTTTTAAAATTTTTTCAATATAAAATCAGAGCGTCCAATTTTTTGTTGTAATTTTTTATTTTCAAAGTTCACAGTTCACACATCAAACTTTTTGATGTATGTACTTTAATATTTTTTTTTATTTTTTAAACATAAATCAGAGATTCGAATACAAAAATCAGATGATTTAATTTTTGTACCTCCTAAAAATCGAACGGTTCAATTTCTACTCATTAAATTAAATCGTCTTACATCTCAAAAAAATATCACTAACAGTTTACAATTTAGAAAAATACAATTATTAATCCAATATAAAAAAATGATAATTATTTTCTCACGTGAAAAAAAAAACTGTTAAACCTACCTTAACTAACCCGACATTCTTGTTACTTGTTCGTTATATGAGTTTAATTCTTAGAGGCTTGCTACACATACAAGTCTTTTTAGCTTACAAGTCTTACAAGTCTAATAAAACACACACATTACACTTAATTAACGCATTACACACTTCCACATTTAAGAGTAAATAAAACGCACGTTATTCAATAACTTCCTGTTTCCAAAGCGCACTACTCACCATACATTATGAACGACTCTTCTTCTTCTTTCTCCATGAAAACAATTTTCTTGCCAAATTTAAAGATAATGGAACTTCAAAAATACACCCAAACAATTACAGAAATACACCCCAACGATTACAGAAATACACCCAAACGGTTACAAGAATTCACCCAAATAATTATAGAAATACACCCAAAGAATTACAGAAATACACCCAAAGGATTTAAGAAATACACCTAAAATTCGTTGAAGTACACCTTATGCATATTTTAGAACTCTTTCTCTTTCTCCTCCTCATCTTCTGCTGCTTCTTCTTCTTCAAAAACGATTTCAGAGCTTGATGTAAAAAAAATGGAAATCGAGAATAACAAAAAAAGAAGAAAACAGAGAGAAAAGCACGTAAATGAAGAAGAAGAACAGAAAGAGAAAGAAGAACGTGCAGCAAGAAGAAGAAGAAGGAGAAAGAGAAGACAAGAAACGAAAGAAAAAAAGAAGAAGAGGAAGAGGAAGAAGAACGTGCAGCAAAAAGAAGAAGAAGGAGAAAGAGAAGGCAAGAAACTGAAAGAAAAGAAGAAGAAGAAGAGGAAGAGGAAGAAGAAGAACGTAGATCTTGCATCGCATTTTTAGAGTTTATTTGTTAATTAACTTGTAAAGCATACAAGCCCTAATGACCTGTATGCAGAGCTTTTCTCTAATTCTTATGAATGTCATATAATTTCATGCTTATAAATGAGAGTAGTTTATTATACTGGGTATTAATTTATCTTTTTATTATTTAAATATGTATTATAATAACGAATATAGAATTAGTTATATCAATTATTTTAAATCCAAAACATGTTGTTTAAACAATTTAAATAATTATCACTTGTATTAGATTTTATGATTATTTTGAGTTTATACTAATAAATAATATCCAAACGTTAGTGATTGAGTAAAAGAAAACTCATATGTTGCATGCACTTTCTTTTCTTTTTTTTTAATGAAAAAGGAAAAATGGATGACATTGTGTTTTTCTAATTAAAAAATATAATATTATTTAAAAAATAATATCACTTTTATTCTGATAATATTTTTCTATAAATTGGTAGAAACACAAGTTAAAAGAATTACGTGAAGTGTGGTTTCATTTCTCTATTATTTAAGTCATTCAACAACATTTTTTTGAACCTGCTTTTTGCAATATTAGGTTATTTGGAGTGAATTTTCCAGAAATCATCCAAATTATGTGTTATATACTATTATAAATCTTTATAAAATATCAATATTTTATCTTTTTATAATAAAAAAAATATTTTTTTATAAAACAATAATATTTTATGCTGCTAAATATTAAAATTATCAAATATTTTCGTATTTTCCGTTAAAATCATCCATATGTAAACAAATTAGCCCACTTTTCTTCCATAAAAAAAAATTAGCCCACTTTACCAGCGGTGATATTCTAGAGCTACAATAGGCTTATCCAACTGAGTGGAAACACAAATTACGGAAAAAGACAACCTTGTATGTCAGAAAAATATGAATATAAAATTTTAGAATATTTAAACAATAGAATAAAAACTAAAACAGTCTCTGACAATTACCACAAAAGACAATGAGACTCTTAACAAAAAAACCCAACTCAAACTTTGACAATTATTTCAAAAAAAACGAGACTCCTGTACCAAAAAAAGAATGTTTTTTTTTGCATAGGGACTAATCAACCCTAAAAAAATATATCAAAGACCAGATTGGATGTTTTTTTTTTTCTTGAAAGTCTCGTCTTTTCGAGATAATTGTGAAGAACCGGATGATATTCACTCTTAACAATATAAATAGCATAACTTGTTCTGGACCCAGACTGATATTGGTTGGATATAAAGCTGAAATATTTTCATGGTTTTGTAATGTGAAGAGCGCCAGGGGCAAAACGGCGAGTTGGGACTTGGGAGCGATTGTGTTGAGTGATTTCTCTTTTTGCTAAAATAAATATTATTATATGCAATTATGAAAGGACAAATTATACAGTCCCATTCCGCATCACATTGCGTGTACGAATAAATCATATCATATGCGATGGTGATAAGCTAAAACTATAGTGGGGTCTACACTCCATCCCCCCCAAGATAAGTACAAATAAGTAAATAACTGAATAATGACATTCAAGTTGAAATCATAATCTTTTGGGGGAACCAACATTAGTGGCCTTATCACTGCAAAAGTTTATTACAATTGGGACTTGGGAGGGCTGAAACCAAACCACTAATACTTTGTTACATATGAATATATGATATAACTACAAATCATATCATACACACATTGATGTACAAATAGTAAGTAACAAGTGCAATTTTAACCTCAATTCACCTGCATGACCTTGTCAAATTACCAAGGACCCGAAACCTAAACTACACCTACAGTGATGAGAATGATGACGCCATAATCAAAGCTTGTCTCGGAAGAATGGACGTTAATGCAAACACAGAGAGAGAGAGAGAGAAGAGAAGGGGGGGGGGGGGGGGGGGCTAAACTGTTAGAAAACTTAAGATAGGCATAACTAAGTGAGATTTTAATCCATGTGTATAGCAGAATATCCTTTTAAATAACTAGAAATATTTAGAGAGCAATTATGCAGAGATAAGTGAAAGTGAGTAATGCTATATAAGACTAACGGGAAATGGAGAATATTTCTGATTCCCAAATTCCTGGGAAGGCAAAACACGAAAATCATCCCTGACAAGTACCAGGCGATATAGCATATAATAGAAAGAAAGGAGATTCATTACGCTTAAAGAGAGAAGAGATGAGATAGTTATGAGCGTGCTGATGCTACAACATCTGGATTAGATAATGTTTTTCAATAGAATAAGGAAATGTTGCTGGAATTATGATGATTTAAATTTTAATCTAGCTGCATCCTATGAATAGTCATATTGGTCAGACAGCAATAGTTGAATAAAAACACTACTATTGCCTACAAACTTTTTATTCGGCTGGATCACTAATTATACAGGATACCAGAAATCAATTGCTTATAATCCATATTCATTTTTTGAGAATCAGACGAAGCTGCATTATGCGAGAAGACTTTAGTCCAAAGCCAATGGACCTTGAAACCAGGGCAAAGCCATCGCAATGCCACACTCCAAGGGCATGAGGAGATTCAGTGGTCTTGCTAACGGAAAAGGTAGCAGCTAACAACTACTCCCTTGCGAGTGGCACAAGCCATAAGAAGTGAAAAGCATACACAGGAACTTACAAAATAATTTTGATTCATAATTATGAGTATTGAGTAGTGCTACATTGGATAAGACGAGGAGATGAAGGAACACTCATCCAACCGAAGTCAATAACAATGCAGACAGATGATCCTTTTCTTTCTTCTACTTTTTAAGACATAAGGACCCATATGACCTTGGTATTTTACCTTATCTTGTTTCAACATATATCTATTGTTAAAAAGAATTGGGCGGCTATCGTTTCCTAGGTATATAATTTAGCGCATTTGATGTTATAATAAGGAGATGGTCATTTATAGTTGAAAAATGCCTTCATAACCATGGATGGCAGGATTACAGGATAAGGAATTTGATTAACGGAGAAGAAAATGATGCAGAATTTTCTGAAATCCTTCAAATTCATGAGGCAACTTGAGAACTTTCAACCAACTAGCATAAGCAACGATAACAAATGAGTGTGATAGAGACTCAGTCTCATTTGCATCATTGGGGAAGATACTTTCTATTAGCGGGGGAGAGACAGGGTGAACCACATAAACATCACCACCTCTTTACGGTTCCTCCGAAATTAATTTGAGGAAATAGCGATGACTCCATGCTAGCAAAAGACAGTACCAAACGGACATGGAGATCCTAGATTTCTAAGAGAAAACATAGTAATGAGAGTAGCTTAAGAAAAAAGGAGGAGCTATCGTTCCTACATATAAAAACCATCAATGGATCCTCCGGCACAATCTTGCAAGCTGCTGTTATGGAAGAACTTGAATCCAGATGAAGAACCAGAGAATATTCTCTCTACAGGACCAACCTAATGAAACTATGGACAGGACAAAGACATGCTTCAATAATTAAACTTTTCACCTTCGAAAACCCCGAGAAAGAAACTCAATAATTCAGGTGGCCATTATGAAAGCCTGGATCAAGTTTTCAGCTGCGCACTTCTGTTCAGGTGTGCCAGATATCACAGCAATACGATCACCCCAGGCAGACTTGGAGTCACAGATTTCTATCATTGCTCCTGAAATCTGGGGCCAAACAAGACATTAAACAAAGCAAATTTCACAGTTAGCTTCGAAAGCCAACAATAAAACACAATATTCTCAGATAAATATACTTTCTATATAAAGTGTGAATGAACAAACCTTCCTGATATTGGCTATATTTGCCCCTCCTTTACCCAAAACCTTACTAACAGCACTAGCAGGAATCAACATATCCAAAGTTGATGGAGGAGGCAGACTGTACAGAATAAAAATACAGAAGCATAAGTCCAATAACAAGAAACATCAACAAATTTAATATAATGTTACAAAAAAGGCGGAAAAGAGAATAAGTATAAGTGGAAGTGCAATAGAGTTGCTTTCACTTTGGCTTGAAAATGCTTAAGCCCATTGGCCAAAATAATCATTTTTCAGATAAAGGTTTCCAAACATAAATCACATCACTCTAAACCTGCATATAAGTGTATAACCAAAATCAAGTACCCCAGAATCAACTTAGCAAACTCTAATCCAGACACACTAAATCATAAGTAAAGAATTCATATAATTTTATAACAATATATACCAACCCTCCATACAGCTTGCTGGCGTACGGGGGCATCGATCCATAGGCATTCTCTGCCATCTATTACATAGAATCAAACAAGACAAGATCAGTGAAAAATAATTGGAAACTGAAAAAAAAGTGAGATACGTGATATGTAAGCAAAAGAAGGCAGAAAACGAAGACAAATGCAGTATATTAACACTTTGAAGGTTTGGAGTTTGGACTACAAAGATGCTCCATGCAAAACCAGGGGAGAGGGGTTTGCTGAGTTATATAAAAGGAACATCTCTAAGGAATTATCCTCATAATACTCCTGTCCCCTCCATGCAACATGAGCATTGGCAAGAAAAAATGAGACATACCGACAAAGATCCATATCCATACAGGCTGCTTGAAGAAAACATTCCAAGGCCAGTTTCACTTTCAGTCCTCTGATCATAAGCCAATGGTGTGGCAACAGGAGGGACTGGAGGTAGGACAGATGGCACTGAAAGTCCAGCACCACCAGAGTACATGGATTCAGCACCAACAGAGGGATTGTGGCCATTGTCTCTTTCTCTCAACACATCTTCTCTCAGTCTTAAGATAATCTGGATTAGCGCATCTCTCACACAATCAACTATGCCTCCCACCTAAATTCAAAACAACATCGAATAATATGAAATGAATATGCAAATTTAAGCATCAAGGAAAGTAATAATGAAGCAAAGAAGCCAAACCTCAACAAGTTCATCGTTCACATCTGCACATTTTGGTTTATCACCTTTAGAAATTCGAATATCTGCTTTAGTTCTCTTCCGAATTTCATTAATAATCGAACCACTTTTCCCAATGATACAACCTATTACTTTGGATGGAACTAGAAGCCGAATCGAAACCGTGCTATCATCTTCATCGTTTATCTTCCCTTGCATCAATAGAACAGCTTCAACTGCCATAGACTTCAGATCACTTGGTGACTACAAGATACACATCCAAGTGATTAGTTTCCATTTTAACATAAAATAGAAGTATGCAATCAATTATTAATAGAGAATATATATGGTAGACCAAGGACTCCACCAAGTTTAACAACAAACTTTCTTGCATGAACAATTCAACTTTATACGGAAGGTGGAGAATAAGACACAGCATGGTACCTCAATCGTTGTTATAATGATTAAACACTCATCGTGCTTTGCCTTCGAATCATCAACTTCAATTCGAGCACCAATCGCTTGCCTCATACTTTTAATTGTACTCCCTCCTTTTCCAATGACTCGCCCAATCTTGTCCGAGGGACACAACATTCTAATGACTAATTCCTCAGAACGAGAAGCACCTACACCAGAAGCTGCTGGAAGAGCCCCAGGAGCGGCTGGAAGGGCAGATGAGTATATAGGCCATGTATTTCCTGCATCAGCATAACCATGTACATCTCGCATGTTTGTAGCACCTAAAATTTGAGGAAGGGATCTAGGTGGGATAATAGGGTCTGAAACTGGATATAGTCCACCAGGTGGATAAATTGGAAGTTCAGAAGGAATAATAATGCTAGGTGGGGCTTCTGGCACAGATGTGTCAAGAGAGATGTCTTCCTTGGGACCGAACTTGTACATAATAGAAGAAACAGCAAATAGGGCCCTTTCCACTGCTGCTGCCTCACCAGTGATCTACACAGAATAGAAGCAAGCATATAGTAAGATGAAAGTTACAAAAATAATTTGTACAACATTCAATTCCACTAATGGTTAAATGACAACTACCTTGAGTTATTATTTCCAGTTTTCCACTATCTTAGAATTAAGAGAAGAAATAATTCCATAAAGTAAATTGTGTTTCAATGGCAAGAGTTTCATGATATTGAATATACTAACCAAAACAAAATTATCAAAATCCATAGCACAGGAGTGTGTCGGGTCAGCCGCATCCTTAGCAACAACTTTGATATTGGCTGTCGTCTTACTCCTCAGCTTCTTAATGGTAGCCCCAGCCTTCCCAATGATATTTGCAGCCTGACTTGATGGCACAAGGAGTTGACACTCCTCCTTAGCCTTTCGCTTTTTCCTCCATTCTCCAATTACAGCAGTGGAATTCGTAATGGCAGCATGAATCTTGAGAAGTGCGTCTTGTGCAGCACACAGAAGCTCCTTACCATTGAACTCATCATCAATCTCAACATCTTCCTTGCCCTTGACATAGCAGTAGATTGTTATAACACGATCCTTGGCACCGGGAAAGGGATCCACAATCTTTATTTTTGCCCTGGTTTCTTGCCTTATTGAATTAATCACTTTTCCATTCTTACCAATAACACTGCCAATAACATCATCTGGGCAGAGTATCCTATAAACAACCAATTCACCGTCTCCCTTTTCAGCATCATCGTTCATTCGTCTCTTCTGATTCCTTCTGTCCCCGTCATGGTCTCTCTGTGAATGATACCGTTTTCCAGTCTCACCCATTCGCGGAAATAACATAACAACTCCTGAAAGCAAAGCAATCCTCATATTGTTTGAAAAAGAATGGAAATCTTTGAACAATTTTAGTCAAGTATAATCAAGCTATTGAAATAGAAGAGAGCTACATTAAGTCCACTGTCTAAGAGAGTTATGAAGATAGGTTGTAGCGGCGAAAACTGGAAACTGCGAAACCAGTGATTTTGGAATATACCTGATTATGACGGCGAGAGAACAAAGAACCAATTTCGTAAAACCCTAACGAGAGAGAGAGAGAGAGAGAGAGAGAAGAGAGGGAAGGGGAAGGGGAAGGGTTGGGAGACCGCAGTGGAGGATTCTGATTTCTGAGAGCCGTAGGCGGGGTTTCCCTTCTCCACATCCACACTTGATAAATTCGACTTGGATCAACCATGCCCGACCCGTTGCCATCGCAATTCGGGTTTGTTAATACAAAATTTCCAATGCTATTTTTAAAATACTTGTTTCGGTAAATAAATATGAGTAATGTTAAAAAATGAGTAGAATTTATTATTTTTATTCAATAAATAATTAATATTGTTTAAAAGTATATTATTAAGCTACTAAAATAAAAGTATTAAAAAAATTACATATATTTAGTACAAGTTTCATAACTAAAAGTTTGAGAAAAATATGTTTTTAAAAAGTTTTGTTAAAATTTTATCTCAAAAAAATGATCTCGTGTAACAAAGCATTAAAAAAAGTCAAATATTGTTCGAATCTAGACTTAAACTAATATGTTGATAGTATGGAGATGATCGATGATAAGCTCCTAAATGCTAGTAAAGAGCTAAAGATTACCTATAAAGCTTTTTTGCTATTAACCCCAAGAGTTTCTATGAAAGGATGTTTTGTCTTCAGATGCGATAGATGAAAATAGTTCAAATTTGGAGGATCGGTACTATAAAAAAGAAGGTGGCCCTTCTAAAAAGGATAACCTTTTGACCTGTGCCCGGTTATTCCAGTTCTCAAGGAGTTCAACAAATGATGTAAACCATGAAAAATGGTGTTCATTATCAAGATTCTTCGCAAAAGAGTGTATCAGGTTTCATGGTGTAGCGTCTCAATAAAGATTAGATTAAAAAAGGTAAAATAAATGTTATTGATATGGATCGTGATCATTTTTTGGTTCATCTTTCAGATGAGGAGGATTATTCTAATATTCTGCTTGAAAGACCTTAGATGATTGCCAGATATTATCTTATTGTTTAAAGGTGGAAGCCTCTCTTTCTTACATCTAAGAGTGTTATCAAAAAAATAGCAGCGTGGATTCGAATCCCAAATTTTTCTATTGAGATGTATAACCACCATTTTCTCTGGCATGTTGGATATACTATTGGAAATATGTTTAAAATCGACAAAGCAACGTCCGTTCAATTGAGAGAAAAATTTGCCAGAATATGTGTCAAAATCGATTTATCTAAAAAGCTTGTTCCAAGAATCTCGATTTTAGAGAATACTTTGAACATCAAGTATGAACTATGAAGGGCCCCATCATCTCATCTATTTTTTCTTGTGGGAAATACGGCCATAGGGCAGATCAATACAGCAAAGGCGGTGAAATAAAGGATATGTAGCTAGTAACGGGTTCGTCCGGCGAATATCTTGCAAAAATGGTAAGTCAGGATTTCAACAATAATCAAGACATTAATGTTAGCCAAGATAATAATAGGAAGACTAATCAGGATCCTCCTAATTTTAGCCCAAGGATGATGATAAAGAGGCAAATTCGAAGGAAACAAGAAAGAATCGTTCCATATGCTAAGAAATCTAATCCTTCTAAAGATAACCACATTATTACGGAAGATGTGATGAATGATACACGACATAATATGAAATGTAGATCTAGGTTTAATATTATGAATGTTGAAGAGGAAGCTTGCCATAATGAGCCTGATAAGAAAGAGAATTCTATCATCCCCATGCAAGATGGGCCAGAGCCTGAGGAAGCCCAAGAGAGGTTGAGCACACCAAATATAGTCAAAGTGAAGGTGTTAAGATCAAGAGCAAACAAAAAAAAAATTTGCTATCAAAATTGGGCCTATCATGCCCAAAAAAGGCTTCAAGACTAAAGCTAAGGCCCAGAAAAAAATACCTTATCATGACTAAAGTTGGCCCTAAACCGATTCAAAAAACAGTCCCTTCTTCAAGGAACCCTAAAATGGAAGCAAAGGAAAGAGAGATACTTGATCTTATGAGGGATTTGGAAAAGCATCAAAGAAAAACTTTCGAGATGACAAAAGGAGTTAATGCTATATTTGAAGAACATGTGGTGGGGAACGAATTAAAGTCGGATCAACTATTTAAAATCCTTCAATTGGCGAGGGCAAAAAGGAATAAAGTGGGGTGATTTTGGCAAAAACCACCTGATCTCACCATAGGAGTTCCTCCTCTAAGAATTAAACAAAGATATCAAGTTTCTCTAGACCAATTCATGTTGGATGCTGAAGCAAGCTCCACTACAAGAGAAAGTAATATTTGTAACAAAAAAATTGTTACAAAAAACTGAAATTTTGAAACAAAAAGAATTTGTAATAAAAAAAGGGTCATTGTAGTATATCCCATTACAACAAGTTTTTGTAACAAAAAATAGAACTGTTACAATTCAAAGTAATCTTTTGTAACAATTTTTTTATATACAAAAATCGAAATTTATTACAAAAGTGATAACAAATTTTGATCTTTAAAATATTTTTGGTGACAAAATATTTTTTTCTATCATAAAATTTTGGTACAAAATATAACTTGATTTTGTAACACTTTTTTTTCTTTAGTTACAAAAGCACAATATTTATTTTGTAAATTTTTTTAATACAAATTGTCTGCATAATTTACCAAATTATTTTTTTAATTAACTGATATATTAACTATTTTACTGAACAAGTCGACATTTATATAATATGTAAAAGCATAGATAATTCAAACATGTTTCATTTAACTAAAATTATTTTAAAATAAAATAACATTAGTGTCTACATTGATTAGTTCTACAATTTATATTTCTTACACTAGTTTAACCAAAAGTTAAAAGTCTAACATAGATTAGTGTCTCTATGAGTCAAAATATTCTTGAATCCTTTAGGTAGCATATTGTCACCATTTTAACACTCCTATAAATGAGAAAAACTGAAATAAAAAATTAGATACAAGATATAACATCAATTATAATTTTTTTCATTAACTTTTATCTAAAATTTTTTGAAAAATTTTGGCAGAACCTCCCCTAAAACTTGGATATTTTCACCGTCTATGGCTCCATCAAAAACAGCCAATTCATTATTTATTTCTCAGCCAATACACAATATAGTAATTTCAAGGCACAAGTTACTAGGATTGTGAATTTGGGAACAAAACAAAGACCCTAAATGAAATTGAACATATGATATCTCACTAGTACCTGGATATAATGAAAAAACATGTAACCATAATGGTTTTAATTGTTCTTATTTTGGATACAAGGGCTAATTCAACAAGCTTTCTAAATCTAGAATAGATTAAACAAGCAGTATTTTTCATTTCATAATATAGCATACTAATAATTAGATAATATGAATCCAACAGACAGTTTCATTTTTCATTTGCATACATTTTCCAAAAGTTGTAAGCCACATTTCATAATCATCAACAAATATGCAAGATTACTTATTACCTCTTAATCAGACATGTATAATCAAAATGTTTTCAAAAGTGCTCACTAATTCGCTATTCACATATCAACATTTAGAAGAACTTACAAGAATAGCGATTAATTTGCTTTCAAGGCTCCACATGGCCTGAGAGTTTTTCCCTTCCTTTTACAAAGAATACAAATCTCTCTTGTACTTCCCCAATCTCAATCTATGCTGCACCAACAGAAAATCTAATACACTATCAAGTTTATATTCAATCCTTTAAACCCTCCTCATAAACTCCCATATACAGCATATTGCAGTAATTTACCCCTCAAGAAACCTAGTCTAACATCCCCCCCCCCCCAAAAAACAGATGAATCCGATCATAACATTATAGAAACTCTGCTCCATGACACCATGAACACAATTTTAAATGTGCAAAATAACATAATGTAAACCCCAGTAACCACATTCCACAATCACCTCCGTCAAAACCCAATTATACATAATAAGTTAAAATCATAATTCTCAACTAGTCTCGAGTCACTTTCACAGCCACAGCAACATACCAAACAACTATTTCAACAGCCAACAGTCAATAATTCAATCATCTACCACACATAGTTACACTCAATTCAATCACAACTCCAAATACAATCTCAACCACAATCCAATATTCATATAATCAATCAATTATTCACAGCTATTAATCCTATTTGCAGTTATTCAATAAACCTTATAGGTATTCTTAAATTAAAACCATTTAAATTAAATCCCCTATCTCGATTAGCTGAATTCACATAGATCAAATGTGGCAACTCCCTTCTCTTTTAATTTCATGGCAGCAGCAAGCATGCAACTGAAACAGCAGCAGTGTCAATTTCTTATGGCAGTGACGATGGTTGCAGCAAGACAAGGATTCGAATTGGATAAGAATCAAAAGCAAACATAACTCTGAAAAATTCAAAACAAATCCAAGACTAGAATTGAATTAAAACAAGAACATGGCAATTAAAATTGACAAAACAGAACGTGCAAATGGTTCAGAACCAAGGAAAAGAACATACCAGAATCAATGTATCAGAATCAGAACCAGCAGCAACAACCCCGGTAGCCCTCTCTTCACAGAATAATTTCTCTCTCTAACGGACAACAACAACAATCAAAGTTTCCAATAGCGATGACAACCAAGTTAGGGGATGATGGCAGCAGCAACGGTGGTTCTAGAAAGCAAAGACACGACATTGGTTCACCTCCACAGCAATGACGATAGCAACATCACCCTCCGCTGCCTCCTTCTTCGAGTTCTGTTCTTGCGTTAGTGACAGTGGCTTCCTCTGGTGGCAGCAACGGTGATGAGACATGGTGCCGGTGACAAAATCGACGACTTCCTCCACAATTTGCAATTCCAACCGTGGTGGCAGCTTCCCTCGACGGTACCAGGGCACAATAGCGACGGCGACACGGACAGGGGGTGACGACACAGACGACACGAGCTTGCAGCAGCTCCCCTGACGGCTAGCTCGCGATAGCGTTCTTCCTCTCCTTGGCCTTTGCTCCCTCGTACACTCTCCGTCTCAACATTTCTCTTTCTCTTCTTTGTCGCGTCGGCGGCGACGCGTGGGTCAGCGACTCCAAGGCAGATCGGCAGTTTAGCGGCGACGGTTTGGGCTGGACGGTGCAGAGCGCGACTCCCTCTTTCCCTTCCCGACCTCTCTCCTCTGATTCCCACTGTGTGTATGTTTCCGTTTTTTCTTTTTCTTTCCTGCTTGGTAAGGGTTTTGTGAAGAAAATGGTTGGCGGCTACTAGATTTAGAGGGTGGGGTGTGTGTGAGTTGTATTAGAATTAGGAATTGGATAATTTAGATATTTTCAATAAAAATAAGGATAATATAGTAATTGAAAATTAATTTTAATTTAATAATAATTATATAAAGAAATTATTTAACTATAAATTTTTAAATTATTTGTAAATAAATATTCTAATATTAAAAATTAGAATAATTAAATTAATTATTTTTGAAATATTATTTTATTATTAAAACTTTAAATTAATTATTCTTGAAATATTATAAATTTTCTATTTTTTTCAATTACTAAAAATTTAAATTATAAATAAAAAAATATTCTGTTTAATATATAAATATCTAAAAATTCATTTTGAATAAATATAATAAATTATAAATGACTTATTATTTAATTTTTAAAATAATTTTAAATTTAAAGTATCATTAATTGAACTTAAATATTTTTAGTAAAATAAATTTTTGAATATAAAATTTTAAATAAATATAATAAATCATAAATAACTCATTATGTTAATTTTCAAAATTTCAAAGTCTTACATTTAATATGTTGAAACAAATTTTTTTATTAATTACAAAAATTTTTGAATTTTGTGACAAATAAATAATTTATTACAAAAATATTGTATTCTGTGATAAATTAATTTTTGTTACAAAATATTTAGAGCTTTTGAAACAAATAGATATTTTGTTACAAAATGTTTTGAATATTTTCAACAATATAATATTTTGTTACAAAATATTATAATATTTTGTAACAAAACAACAATTCGATACGAAAACCAACATAATTTGTAACAAAAGAAATTACGTTGTTACAAAATATTGAAATGTTTTGTAATAAATTTTCTTATTGTTACAAAATATTCTTATTTTGTAACAATAACTAAGTATTGTTACGAAAAAACTATAATTTGTAATAATTTTAAATTTGATACAAATTTTTTGTTACAAATATTCCATTTCTTGTAGTGCTCTAAACGCTCTGTTTAAGGTCTCTGGTCTATTCGGCTCCTTTTCTTTGTTAGGTTAGATGAATATTATTGTATGGATCTACAGGAGTGTGGATAGTAAAGAATTTCCTACTCTGACTAGGGATTTGAGAAGGGATTATAAAGCCTATTTGATCATCTTGCTAAAGACCCATGTGAGTTATGATCGAGGTAAGCTTATTAGAGACAAAATGAGTTTTGATAGCTGCTGCTGTGTGGAGGAAGTCATGGGTCATTCAAGGGGTATATGGTACTTGTGGGTAGGGCTGGAAATGAGTCGAGTTGAGCCGAGCTAGACCAAGCTCAAGCTTGGCTCACCAAAATTGAGCTTGGCTCACGGCTCGGCTCATTAACAATCGACCCTATTTCTTAAGCTCAAGCTCGACTCACCAAAAGTTCACGAGCTGCCTCAAGATCACGAGCTGCCTCAAATAATAAAAACATAAATACATAATCTATAATTTTATATCAATAAATTATAACTTATATATTTTAAAAAATATTTGAAAAGAACAATTTTATATATTGTTTATCTATCAATAAATATAAATTTTTTATTTATGTCCTACATCAAAATTATATGTAATAAATAAATATAAAATTTTAAATAATTAATATTATTAATATATATAATTATATATTACTATTTCATATATATATATATAATATTAAAAATATAGACTAGATGCATATAGGATATATATATATATATATATATATATATATATATATATTCGAGCCAGCTCACGAGCTAACGAACTAAGCTTATCCAAGCTCAAACTCGGCTCATTTAATTTATGAGCTCAATTCCAGGCTCAAGCTTGGCTCACCAGCTCACGAGCTTAGCTTATCGAGCTATTAACGAGTCAAGCTCGAGCTAGCTCATGAGTTGACTTGACTCACTTCTAGCCCTACTTGTGGGACTCATATCACTATAAGATTGAGACCAGTTAATAACATATGCAATTTATTCATCTAAAGATTCAAGGAATAAATTATATGTCATGGATGCCAACAACTACTTTTGGGAGCCCCCAGAGAGCACTGCGAAAGATGCTATGGGATAAGCTTCGTGATCTCTGAAACTCTGTTGATCTTCCTTGCTGCACTATTGGTGATTTTAATTCTATCTTACACAACTGTGAAATACAGGGTGGAGCAATATCTCAAAGTGGTGGTGCATGCCCTGACTTTATCTCTTGCGTTTTGGATATTTATTTTCTAGATTTTGGTTATTCTGGTTTTCTTTTATCTAGAGGAGAGGTAACTTATTTGAACGTCTTGATAGAACTCTTAGTGATACTGATTGGCAAATTAAATTTTCTGAAGCTACTGTTAAACATCTGCTCTGCCTAAAATCATCCGATCACTCTCCTCTTTGTTTACATATCTCTCATGTTGTGTCCCTGAATAGAGGAAGGCACCCTTGGAGACAACCTCGCAGCTTGGTTGAACCACCTGATTTTGAGAACATGGTCTCAAATAACTATAGTGTACAAGACTCTTGGAGTGGTTGTGTTGAGAATTTTCATAGCTCTCTAAAAACGTAAAATTTTGAGGCTTTTGGTGATATAACAAAAAGAAGACCAAGATTCATATAAGATTTCAAGGTAAAATAATAGTATGAGCAATAGTACTAACCTTTTATTGAAAAATCTTCAAAAAAAGAGTATGGTCTGAATATGATGTTATTCTGGAGCAGGAAAAAATTTTGTGGTATAAAAAATTTAGGTGAAACTATATTGAATTTGGTGACCGTAACACTAAGTATATTCATGGCACTACTATGGTGTGGAGGAGAAGGAACAAAATTGAATCTCTCAAAAATGATAATGGGGATCAGAGTAGGTTACAAATGATAATAGATTCGAGGCCATGGCAACCGTTTTTCTTTAATCTGACATTGATGATATGCCAGAGCAACCTTTTGTTTTGGGTAAACTTTTTTCAATTTGAGTAACGAGGAGTTAGAGTGGTTTAATGGAAATATCTCTATTGCTGAAATTAAAGGTTCTCTTTTTAGCATGAGTGGTTTAATGAGAATATCTTCATGCTGGCTACCAAGTTTCTGAATGTAGAGTCGATGAATTGGGTACCATTGTCAATGGTGATGGAGTGGAGAATTCCATACCTTGTGATGATATTATTGTAGAGGAACTTCTGACTTCTCTGAGCTGTGATATTGGCCAATAGCTCTGCTTCAATCCACTTCGTAAAGTAGTCCACTCCCACTATTAGGTATTTCACTTGTCCAAGCGCTTGAGGGAAGGGTTCGAGTAGGTCCAACCCCCATTTTGCAAAAGGCCATGGAGAAGTTATGCTGATGAGTTCCTCAGGGGAAGCGAGATGGAAGTTGGCATGCATTTGGCATGGTTGACACTTCTTTACGAACTCGGTGGCATCCCTCTGCAAGGTTGGCCAATAGAACCTTGCTCGAATGACTTTCCTAGCGAGAGACATTGCTCCGAGATGATTTCCGCAGATACCATTGTGAACCTCCTCTAGGACTTCTGTTGTCTTCAAGGTCGGGACACATTTCAACAATGGTGTGGATATTCCTCTTTTATAGAGGATATTTTTCACCAAGGTGTAGTTCTATGCCTCCCTCCGAATTTTCTTGACCTCTTTTTCCTCTTCGGGTAGGATGTCGAATTTTATATATTCGATTAGTGGGTTCATCCATCCGAGGTCTAACCCGGATACCTCAAAGACATCTTGTATAACCTGGATCAAGCTTCTTTTATTCCCTCCTGGTTTGGTACTTGCTAACTTGGAGAGGGCGTCTGCTCTACTGTTGAGGTCTCGAGTTATATGTTTGATCTCAGTCTCCGAGAATCGCCTAAGAGGCTTCAAAGTTTTATCTAAGTACCTCTTCATAGTTGGCTCTTTAGCTTGATACTTCCTATTGATTTGAGAAGTCACTATTTGAGAGTCGCTGAAGACCACTACTTTAGTTGCGCCGACTTCTTCAGCTAGTTTAAACCTGGCAATCAAGGCTTCATATTCTTCCTGATTGTTAGAGGCCGAGAATTCAAATTTCAGGGAGGCTTCTAGTTGAGTTCCCTCTTGATTGACAAGTATTATGCCGGCACGGTTTCTGATTTTGTTAGAAGAGCCATCCACATACAATTCATAAGTTGTGGAGGCCTCCTCTTGATCTTCTGCATATTCTGCAACGAAGTCGGTCAGGCACTGGGCTTAGATCGCCGTTCGAATTTCATACTTTAAGTCAAACTCGCATAGCTCTATGGCCCATTGAACCATTCTGCCCACAATGTCTGTTTTTTGAAGAATTTGCTTCATGGGCTGGTTCGTTCGGACTTTTATTATATGAGCTTGAAAATAAGCTATAGCCTTTGAGACGCCACTATTAAGGCATACGTGAACTTCTCGAGTTTTTGGTACCTAACTCGGGGCCTTGTAGAACTTTGCTGGTGAAATATACTGGATGCTGCCCGACCTCATATTCTCGTATTAGCGCCGATGCCACAGCTTTGTCGGCTACAGACAGATACAGGACGAGTTCTTCCCCAATTTTAGGTCGGGTTAGAATTGGAGGTTAGCTTAAAAACCTTTTGAATTCCTGGAATGCTTCTTCGCATTTAGAAGTCCATTCGAACTGGCATCCTTTTCTTAGTAGAGGGAAAAGTGGTAGGGATCTCAATGCTGATCCTGCCAAGAACCTGAAAAGAGCTGCAAGTCGGCTATTTAGATGCTGGACCTCCCTTAAACAAGTCGGGCTTTTCATTTCCAAGACTGCTCTGCACTTATCGGGGTTGGCTTCAATCCCCCTTTGTGTTAGTATAAATCCTAAAAAATTTTCAGCCTCCACCACGAAGGTACATTTTGCGAGATTCAATCTAATCCCATGCGTCCTTATGGTGTCGAAGACTTGCGAGAGGTCGGTCAAGAGGTCCGTCTCATCCTTGGTTTTTATCAACATGTCGCCGACATATACTTCCATTAAACTCCCAAGGTGAGGTGTGAACACCTTATTCATCAGCCTTTGATACGTGGCTCCTACATTCTTTAACCCAAAAGGCATAACCACATATCAATAATTTACTCTAGGCGTGATGAAAGATGTTTTTTCTTGATCCGGCTTGTACATCAGTATTTGGTTATATCCTGAGTACGCATCCATGAACGACAAGTATTGATATCCCGAGTTGGAATCTACCAGGGTATCAATATTTGGAAGTGGATATGGGTCTTTTGGACACACCTTGTTCAGGTCGGTGTAGTCAACGCACATCCTCCACTTGCCATTCTATTTCTTGACTAGCACCACATTTTCCAGCCAAGCCGGATATTTGACCTCTCTGATGAAGCCGGCTTCTAGGAGGGCTTGTATTTGCTCTTCGACCAATTGAGCTCGTTCAGGGCCGAGCTTCCGTCTTCTTTGCTGAATAGGTTGTGATTCGGGGTATACTGTCAGCTTGTGCGCCATGAGTTCGGGATCTATCCCGGGCATGTTGAAAGCTTTCCAGGCAAAGAGGTCGGAATTCTCTTGTAGGAGCCTTATCAGCTTCTACTTCAAGTCTTCTGTCAAGTTGGCTCCTATGTTGGTATTCCTTCCGTCCTCTTGCCCGATCTGTACCTCTTCAGTCTTTCTCTTGGGTTGTGGTCGCAATTCTTCTTTATCTCAATGGTATGAACTTCCTTGCCTTTACCTCTCAGGTTTAGGCTTTTATTGTAGCATTTTTGAGCTAGCTTCTGGTCTCCCCTAATGGTTGCAATTCCCTCTGGCGTTGGGAATTCATGCACAGATGGGGGTGGATACCACTGCTCCAAACCGATTAAGGGTCGTTCTACCTATTAAGGCATTATAGGCCAAACCCACATCAACGACTATGAAGTCGATGCTTTGAGTTTTGGATTTTTTTCCCCTTTCCAAAAGTTGTATGTAGGGGTATGAATCCTAGTGGTTTTATGGGTGCGTCCCCCAGCCCATATAGGGTATCAGGGTAAGCCCTTAACTCATTTTCATCCAATCCTAACTTGTTAAATGTTGGTTTGAACAGCATGTCAGCCGAGCTCCCCTAATCCACCAGAATTCTGTGTAGATGGGTATTGGCGAGAATTAGGAGTGCACATGGGTCGGGTGAAGCCGGGTTTGATATGACTCAGACCCAATCTGAAATATACACCGGGTCTATTTATTAGACCCAAACCCGGTCCTAGACCTAATGAAACCAATACACTTTCGGGCCACAATTATACTGGGTGAAAATCGGGCCGTTAACATTACATTACGTTGATACCTTCATGTAAGCTAGCATGTAAAAATATCCAAATTTTCAAGACTCCAACCATTATTTAACATGGTAAAATTCACTTAGAAAAATATAACAAGAACCAACCCTTCTTCAAAATTAAAGCATAACCACAATTAATACTAATATTGTCTAATAACACCAAATATTTAAGTCAATACAAATAACACAATATTATGCATTAGTCTAAAGTCTTATGCATTCTAAACATAAAACATTAACTTATAATCTTATAATGACTAATAACACAAAATATTAAGGTTTACAATACTTAAATTCCACATAAGAATAGACATGATCCATCACTAATAACACAAAATATTAATTGTGTATGATGACCGGGCCGACTTCGGGTGACCCGAGCTATGTCCCGAACCCGACCTGAAATAATGACCGGGTCTATTTTTGAAACCCTTACCCGGCTCTAAACCTGGTGAAATCACACCAAATCAGCCCCTAAAGTGTTTGGGGTCGGACGGGGTCTTCGGGCCAAGCCGGGCCATGTGCACCCCGAGCGAGAATCATGGTAATTACTATTGGATCGTCATGTCCAGAGGCAATACCTTGCCCGTCTTCTTTGGTAAAACAGATTGTTGGAAGGTGTGGTAGCTCTCCCCCGACCTGGTAGACTTCTTTCAGGTGCTTCTTACGAGATGACTTTGTGAGACCTCCTCCAGCAAACCCTCATGAGATCATATGTATATGTCGCTCCGGGGTTCGTGGCGGGTCTCTCTGATCTCCTTCATCTCTCTTCCTTTTCCTATGATTGTTTGACCTTTCCATGAGATATCTATCAAGCCGGCCTCCTCTGGCCAACTTTTCTATCACATTTTTCAAGTCGTAACAGTCATTTGTTGAATGCCCGTATATTTTGTGGTATTCACAGTATTTGTTACGACTTCCCCCCTTTTTGTTCTTGATGGGCCTAGGGGAAGGTAGCTTTTCAGTATGGCAAATTCTCCTATAGATGTCGACTAGGAAAACTGGCAAAGGAGTATAAGAGTGATATCTCCTAGGCCTTTCAGGCCCGACTTCTTCTTTTTTCTTGGGCCCTCTCTCCTTCTCCTTTGATGAGTGAGAGTGCCCAGGTCGCCAGCTTGGTTCTCACAGCCTGACGCTTTCTTC
Source organism: Arachis stenosperma (assembly GCF_014773155.1). Lineage (NCBI taxonomy): Eukaryota > Viridiplantae > Streptophyta > Magnoliopsida > Fabales > Fabaceae > Arachis > Arachis stenosperma. The sequence goes on along the minus strand of NC_080379.1, from coordinate 169,752,800 downwards.
CATGTTGATGTACTTTTCAGCTCTTTCTTGTACATCACTTAAAAAAGTCAGATACCTTTTGGAGATGGATTGGGAAAAGGGGCCTTTTCGAAGTCCATTTACTAGGCCCATGATCACTGCTTCTATAGGCAAGTCTTGGATCTCTAGACACGCCTTGTTGAACCTTTCCATGTAGTCCCTCAGAGGTTCTCCAACCTCATGTTTTACTCCTAGGAGGCTCGGCGCGTGCTTGACTTTGTCCTTTTGGATTCAAAATCGCATAAGGAACTTACACGAGAGGTCGTCGAAACTGGTGACCCACTTTTGGGGGAGGCTATCGAACTACTTCATTACTGCCTTTGTCAGCATTATCGGAAAGGCTTTGCAGCGAATAGTATCAGAGGTGTCAGCTAGATACATCCGATTTTTAAAGTTGCTTAAGTGATGCTTTGGGTCGGTGGTCCCGTCGTACAGATCCATGTCAGGGCTTTTGAAGTTCCTTGAAACTTTTGCCCTCATTATATCTTCACTGAATGGATCTTCTCCTCTCAAAGGGGAATCTTCTCCGTCACTGCGAGAGCTCTTACCTCAGAGATTGGATTCCAACTCAAGAGCTTTTCTTCAAGCTCTTTTTGTCGCTCGACCTCACTCCTTAGGTTTCTTTCTACTTCTCGCTGTCTTTCCAGCTCTTGCTCCAGCTGCTCTAGCCGTCCTTGATGGTCGTGAAACAGCCCCATGAGGTCGGCAGCATGAGATTGTCCCCCCTTTCTGGCTCGTGCGCTTCAGAGAGGATCCCTTTTGGATCTTTCACCCCTGAAGGGCCTTCTCTATGCTGGTTAGCAGCCCCTTGTAGAGTGATTATAGCTCTGTCATTGTTACCTGTGTCTTGGTTTTCTTGTTCAGATTCGGACGCGGTGTTTCTGTCCTCGTTCAGGTCATCCACCATCATGCGTTAATCTCCCATGTCTCCGGCAACAGCACCAATGTTACGTAGGTAGCCTGAGATAGGTGGATTGGGCTTGAAGGATTGGCCCAAGTGCCAATGGAAGGTGGTCTCTGACTTGTTCTCATTCGGGAACCTCCGTCCGAGTTGTATGTTTTGAGGAATGGGGGGTGGTACCTGCAAAGACACTCCGATGCCTAAGTTAGCAAAGGGGCTAAGCAGGTTTAAGAGTGTATTGGAACTTAGAGATACCTGAGGGGTGTCAGTGTATTTATAGTGGTGATCCAATAACCACCGTTGGATTAGTTCCACTTATGGAGGTGGATAACCGTCCCTTTATCTTAAAGTTGTTGGGATATTACTCCTGGAAATGGGTTGAGAGATTTTAATGGCACTTACTTATTTGAATAAGTATTTTCTGCAGCTCATGTCTGGCCCAACCTCTTTAGGGAGGAGCCTATGTCGAGCCTGACCTCTTTAGACGAGGTCAGGCGGGTGGTGAAGGCCAATCTTTAGATTGGACTTTTTTGACTTATTTGGACCTGGATCATAGTGTTGGATCAGGATATGAACAATAATTAATACAGTTAAATAAAATATTAAATAATTTGATATTTATCTTAATTAAATTAAATAAATAAATAATTAATTAATATATTTAAATAAATCAAATAAAATAAATTAAAAATACTTTTAAGAACATGTCACGTGAACTATATGATTAATTAAAAAGATTAGATTTTAATAATAAATAATAGATAATAAATAATAAATTATATAAATATATAAATATTATTTATCAAAATTAAATATTTAAAAATATATCAAAAACTAAAATTTCCAACCATTAATTTTTATGTAAAGTTTAAATTTAGATCAATTATCAATACCCACTTAATACTGATACATAATAATTAGGGCAAAATATAAAATAAACCAAAGTCAGCTCAATACTACGTGATTCATCTAAATAAAAAAAATGTTATATTGATCTCTGAAATCATATTTTTATATAAATCAAATTGGTTAAATTCAATTTATGCAATATAATAATAAATTGAATTGGTAAGTTTCTAATTACATGGAAATGTTTTTTTTTTTTGCATAAATCGAATTGGATTGTTTCGATTTATATATGCATGATATCTATAGTAGTAAATCGAATATGTATGATTCGACTTATGCATGGTTTGTGACAAGTAATAATTCGAATTAGGTTGCTTCGAATCATAGAATTTGAACGGCCATGGTAAATCAATACAATCCAATTCGATTTACTAACAAATTGAGTTCTATGTATAAATCGATTTAGACTATTAAATTTAATGTGAAATCAACCTATATAAATATTAATTTTTAGGGATAAGTATTGTTTTGGTCCCTCACGTTGAGGGTCGGAATCGAAAACGTCTCTAACGTAATTTTCGATTTAGAATCATACTTAACATTTTTTTTCGTATTAAAATCGTCTTTTTAATTTTTTTTGGACAAAAATACCCTCACCACTACCAGCACAATTACCTCCTCCACCACCACCAACACCAACACCAACACTACCACCAAAACCAATACCACAACCAGCACCACCACCACTACCACCACCACCACCACTACCAAACAACAGCAACAACATCAAATAACACCAGATCACACCAAACCAAGAAACAGAAACAGAAAACAAGACCACCACCACCACCACCACTACCACCAAGAACACCAAACAACAACAGCAACACCAAACAACACCAAACCAAGAAGCAAAAATAAAAAGTAAGAAAACAGAAAGCAAGAAAATATAATGGCAAGGCGGAGGCGGCGAGGTAGAGGCAGACGAGGCAGAGGTGGCTCCAAGCTTCGCCGCCGTCGCCGTTCCCCTCCCCCTTTCCCCTTCCCCCTTTTCCCTTCCCCCTCCCCCTCTGATCTCCCCTTCCCCCCCACCCCCACCCCAACCCCAACCCCGCATCCTTTACCCCTCCCCCTCAGATCTCCCCCACCCCCCACCCGACCCCAGCTTCTTCCACTTCCCCTCCTCCCTCTCTTCGCCACCGGCGCCGTCCCCCCTCCCCCTTCCCCTTTTCCCTTTCCCTCCTCCCCCCCAATACCCTTTTCTCCCCCCCCCCAAACGCGTTTCCCCCACCCCGAACTCGCGTTCCCTTCATTTTTTTCCTCTTCTTCTCCGACTTCTTCTACTTCCTCTCCTCCCTCTCTTCGCCGCCGGCGTCGTCCCCCTTCCCCCTTCTCCTTCCCCCTCCCCCTTCCCCCGATCACTCCCCCCCTTCAAATACCCTTTTCTTCCCCCTCCCAACGTGTTTTCTTTTATTTTTTATTTTATATTTTTTTATTATAAGAGTAGTTTAGGAATAAATTAAAAAAATTTATTAGAAAGGACGATTTTAAATTTAAATACGACTTTAAGGATGATTTTAAATCAAAATATACACTAGGGACGAGTTCGATTCCGATCCTCAACGTGAGGGACCAAAACAATACTTATCCCTAATTTTTATTATAAGAAAGAGTACTTAACTTATCAATTTTTGTACGTTATTTTGAAGTTAATAAATAAATAAATATTAATTTTTATTATAATAGTAATAAATTATAGCATACTAAAATAGAAAACTAAAAAAAATACTATATAATATAATATAAAAAATATCCTAAAAAAGTATAAAAAAATTATAATAAATTTAAAAAGATAATATTATAATTTAATATCATATTTTTTTAATAATTATCTATCTAAAAGTGAATTTAACTAATATTATCTAAACAATATCTATCTTATTAAAATTAAATTTAATATAAAATTGTCAAACATAAATTAATTTCAACTCCTATTAATAAATTGATGAATTAAAAATAACATATAAAAATTTACTCATATTTATTAAATTTTAATAACATATAAAATTTAACAACTTTTTAAATACTTTTTATATAAAAATTAATATTTATTTATTAAATTAAAAATAACATATTTTATTACTCTTTTTAAATATTCTAAATAAGTTTAACATAACCTAATATTTTTAATAATTTATAATAAATATTTATAATTATTATTTTTTAATTTATTATCAATCTCAAATCAACTTTTTCGCTTCATAAATAAAAAAATATATACGCATATTAATAATAATAAATAAAAAAACTTATAACCTAAACAATCACTACAAGAAAAATACTCATTCAGCCACACTTTTTTTAAGCTACATTTGAAAAGCGTAGCCTATTTATAGAATAGGCTACGCTTTTTTCCGTGTTGCCTTTTTATATGAGAAAAGGATACACAATTGTGGCATCATTTAAAAAGTGTAGCCTTAAGTATTTTAGAAATCACTTATAAAACGTAGCCTTATCTAAATATCTATGAATACACTTTTCTCATCAAAGGAAACGCTTTTAAAGAATAGCTTATTTACTCTGTTTCAGGTGCCCTTTTAAAATGTCTCCTAATATGATCCTCAATAAACACTTACTAAAAAAATTTGTTGGCCCTCTCCCTCACTCACGCAGCAGTGCAGCACACACTCTCATCCTCCTCACCACATGGAAAGGAAGGAAAGAGAGGACGACGCCGTCTAGGGCTCCGCCGCCGTCGCCGTCGTCGTCGAGCGCCAGTGAGAGAGAGAGCTCGAGGATGAGAGGAAACGCGATGGAGGAGAGAAAAAGGAGGTGCTCCGTCGCCGCTGAAAACTCCACCACCACTGCTAGGGCTTGTTTTTCAGTCGCCGTTCTGCCACCGTCGGGCTTCTGTGCCCCCGCCGAGGAGCTCGAAGGGAGGAAGGATGATGTATGGCCGCCTTTGTGCTCTGTCGCGGCGCTGCCCGTCAACTGAGCTCGCCGCTGAGCTGCTGCAACCGCCTCCACTGCTCAACACCACGTCGTATCCTCTGTCACCAGGTAAGCATTCTCTGTTCTGCATCCTCTCTTTCTTGCTCATTCTCTAACTCGCTCTCACTTTGTAGTTCGAAGGTGTGTATGATTTTGATAGTGATGAAACTGCAATGCTAATTGAGATACAGAAGGTATGTATCAATTTTCAATTGGTTCTGTTTCAATTGGTTCTGTGAATTTTTGGGGGGTTTTGGGTTCTAATTTTAGGTTTTCTAATTTTGGGGGTTTCGCCTTCTGATTCTCAATTTGTTATGATTCCTTTCTGTGTTTGGCATAAACGGAAGCAATAGGTGCTGGAAATTTTATACGTGCATGCTAACTAGGGAAATCATTCTGTAGGAAAGTGTCGATTTCTCTGCTTCTTTTCTTCCTTCTTAATACCTTTCATTGATTGTAATTATGTAGATTTCGCAATTTTGCAGTTTATCTCCTTTTATTTTTCAGCAAATTGTTGATCAAACAATCAAGGAATCGGATCAATGTGATAAGGAGAAAGAGAAATTCAGCAAAGAAGTTTCTTAAGCAAGACACCATTGATCTGCTTGCGAATCATTTACAGTTGCTTACAATAGAGTAATTGATTTATTTTTTCTGCTGTTGTTTCATGAAATTTAGAAACCTGTATGCATAACTAGCGATTTTATTTTTTAATTGTAATTACTTTCGCATACAATTAGTAACTACGTGTTTTATATAAATTACTATAGTTGTTATTATGAGCTAGGACCAAATACAAAGTCTGAGTCTATTTTAACATTTTTAATCAATTTTCAGTATTGAAACTGTTCAAGTGGATTTGGCATGTTATCACACAAGGCTGTGCACCTGATTCAAGGCATAAACGAGCAAAATCAAGGTTTCTGCTTTTTTAGCTTCGCTTTTTTTCTTTTCTTTACCTTTTTGTTTTGGCTTATGGATTAAGCTTCCTTGTCGGTGGTTTCGATTTTGATTCTTAAATGTGATTGTAGTTTAGGGAGAGACGGAGAGAGAATGAGAGTGGCGGAGGCCGGAGAGACGGTGCTTGTTGGTCTTCCACCTTTTAATGCAGAGCATCCTCAGGTTTAATAGCATACCTTTTGCCATGATTTTTGCGTTTCTGTTCTTGTTTGATGTATGGTTTAGCTCTTACTGACAGATATTTCTTTTTGGGGGTGTTTGTAGACTATATTTGATAATATTCTTAATCGTAATATACCTTGGCCTGCAGTTCCTGAAGAAATGAGTCCTGAAGCTCAAGATCTTATTGATCGTATAATCATGTTATCTTCATGTTATATGTATCTGGCAATTGCAAACTGTTTATTCTGGTCAGCATTTTAGAATATCAATGCTTTGTTTATGTTTCCAATACTGAGCATGCTTCCATTAATTTGGATATTTTAGCTTGACTGCTTAAGCCGAAGATAGCATTTGTGAATGTATATTGTTTAGCAATCCTAGTGCCATATCTGCTAAATATGAACTTTATGTTAATAAATTTGGATGCCGATCTGTTATAAATTATGGTTTTTTGTCCTGCGTTATTGTGCTAAGTTGAAGTCACGATTAGGATAGAAAAATGAATATTTTCTTGGATTAGTACCTGAGATGTGTTTATTTACAGATTATTGACTGAAGATCCTAACCAAAGACTTGGAGCTAGAGGTGCATTAGAGGTGATTTAATTTCTTATTAGCATACAGATGCTTGTTCCCCATTTTTATGATCATATTTCATTTTACTTGCACTTCAAACGTCACATTGATAGATGCTTAATTATCCAGGTGAAAGAACATGTTTTCTTTAAGGATATAAATTGGGACACACTTGCTAGACAGAAGGTATGTATGCTTCTCAAGTCATAATTAAGTACTGTTAATTTCATCACTTCAATGCAATATGCGTTTCAATTAAATTATAATTATTCCCTAATATAATGAATTATATTTCATCACTTCAATGCAATGGTTTATGGTTTGGATTTGTCAGTTTTATTTTTCTGTATGCTTCTCAAGTCATAATTAAGTACTGTTATTCATCACTTCAATGCAATATGCTTTCAATTAAATTATAATTATTCCCTAATATAATGAATTATATTCATCACTTCAATGCAATGGTTTATGGTTTGGATTTGTCATTTTTATTTTTCTGTTTCGACAGTTAAGTCTTTATTTATGAGGTGCACTAATAATAGAACCCACCAAATTGCCTTGAAGCCCATTTTAAGTTGCCGTTGATCTGTGGCCTTTCCACTAGGTGGGACCAGCTATGTTTCCATTTTTAACCAAGTGGGGAATTTTGAATTCTTCGTGATTTTATAAGAGGAGGTAGATGGTGAATTGAAGACAAAAGTGAAATAAATGGTAGACTGGAAGAGTCCACTAGAGATTCCAAAAGCATGAGGTTAAAAGAATCTGATGAACTTTGAAATTTTTGTGAAAATAAACAATAATAGATGTAAAAAAACCAAGAAAGTGACAAAGCTAATTTAATAAGCTAGAAGAGCAAAGAGCATTTTAAGAGGGAGATCAGAGAGGTCTATTCAAGAGTCAGGATTATTCTGTGAACATATGCATTATTTTCTGAATTGAAGAATCTTGGTCTCATCTATCTAATTGCTCATTTTGATTTTGAGATGTCTATTTCCAAAGCCAGCAGATTTTTTTGTTTGTTATGAAGTAGTCTCTGGGTCTTTTTATAATTACAAATGTCATTATGAATATTTTTTAACTACTTTTCTATAAATTATGCAGGATACAATGAAGATTAAGCTGATTATTATTGTGGTTTTGGCTAAGATAGAGTGCTATTTAGAATTTACATATTGGTTGACTAATGATTTTTATTAGAAGATATTTTTATTGGCTAAGTAATATTATGGTTTTGATATGGCTATGCTTACTTTAGTTTGAGATGTATGAATTTTTACAGTTAACTTCATTCTTGTACTTTTGGATCAATATTATAATATATTTTGGTTAGAGATAATTTTTATTTATAAAGAAATTATTTAGTAATTATGTATTTATTTTTATTTTGTAATATTCAACTCATTTAAATAAAAATGCAGAATTATTATATATTATGTATTAATAATATTATATCTATATATATATATATATATATATATATATATATATATAACGAGACCTAAGGCTACACTTATATATAGTAGCTATAGTATACAAAAAAAAAGAGGGACCTAAGGCTACGTTTATAAAAAGTAGTTATGGTATACAATGTGGCTACGCTTTACAAGTGATGCAGTAGTGTTGAAAAGCGTAGCCTATTCTGGAAAAATGAAAGTTGAAAAGCGTAGCCTTTGGTCCTGGATAGCATCACTTGAAAAGCGTAGCCTATTCTCAAAGGCCAAAAGCGTAGCCCTTGGTGCAGAAAAGCGTAGCCTTTGAGAATAGGCAACGGCCGAATAGGAATCACTCCAAAAAGCGTAGCCGTAGCCCAAAAAGCGTAGTCGTAGCCTAAGGCATCATTTTTTTTCAGTTTTGGCTACACTTTTCAAGTGTACCTGAATGGGTGTTTTTCTTGTAATGAATATAAAACTAATGCATAACACAAAATTTACTATTTTTAAATAATATAAAACTTCACTTATTACAATTATCTAATATAATTAATCAGTTAATTCTATTTCCTTATGCGTCATAACACTTTGGAAACAAGAAGCCTCATCACTCTGATAAGGTATTTAAAATACTAAAATATGAAAATCATATGTTCTTCCATTTTCTTTCGTAGGTTCTTCCTCCTCTCCTCTGATCATTCTTTTTCAAGTGTTAATTAGTAGTATCTTGGATACTGTTGTTGATTATTATTGTTTTGGTGATGTTGCTGATGATAATCACTATAGAATACCATAAAGTCAAAAGTGAGAATGAAGAGTATAGTGAGCACGACGGTAAACAAAAACACACGATTTTTGAAGATATCGCTGATGGGTATGTTGAATAAACCCAAAAATGAGATGAGTATGAAGTAAATTATAAGACACCCGAGAGTAAGAACAAGCGTTGACCAAAATCGTCTTGGCAGAATACCATAGTTTGGTCTCGGCACTCTTATTGGAATTGGAATACCACCATATCCCATTCCCATGCCTCCACCTAGTGGTGGTGGTGGTGGTAGCATTGGCATATTTCCATAACCATATCCTCCCATTGGTCTCGGTGGATAATTCGCCATGTATGTTTTATTTAGAGATAATTCTCTTAAAATAAGGGAATATATATAGCAATAGCAGTTCAAACGTATTTTAGAGATGTTAGAACATTAAGTTGATTGATCGCCTCATAATTACGGATCGGGGTGCATGACCATTATTTATGACGACAGATATACCAAATAAAATATATATATAGGGATTGATTTTAATGTATATGTATACTTAGCATTTTAAATTTTGATTTCGTGTGTAATAATAATAAATTGTACTAATTTTTTTATCTTCAATTTGTGGGATATTGACATACAAAAATGTTTAATAATAAAAAAATTAACAAAAATAAAAATAAAAATTTATATTATTTAATATTTATTAATTATTATAAATATTAACTAAAATATATTTTAATTGTTTTTTTTTTGTTTTTTTAATATCATCGATCAAGATATATGTATAAATAAGAGTTTAAATACGTAAGTATTGAGATATAGGAATTTTCAAGAGTTATTGGGATTATATATTATTGTAATGAATGTAGTTTTTTCTATGATAAACCAAGTCTCAATGAACTTATTTACGCCAAATGAGTTATGAATTAGACAAAAGTGAAATTAATTTACGTAATTAATTGGATTAAGCATGTTCAGTTGATTATAGAGATCTCTACCTATGAAGTCATTCTCTTATACAATCATATCATCATATGTATATTAATGTTAATACATGCATTATAGAAAGAAAATGCTGTATATTAGTGCCTATAATTAATTAACTAGTAATTGAAAACAACAATAATATCAACTAGACATGAATTGCCACATGTATCAAAATCACCTTTTTTTTTTCTCCTTTTCCTTTGATATCCTCATGCATTAGAAATTCTCCAGAGGAAGCATCAAACATTTTTTATGATCATATTTCATATAAAAACAGTTGTCAAACAAAGGAATTTGAAACTATGATAAAATACAAGTTGACTTATATATGTTTATTGACATATCAAAATAAATTAGTTAAAGTTTGTAATTGGATTTTTGTACTATATAAATTGGTTAAATAATTTTCAATCAAATCCTTTCTAATTATCATTTATTAAATAATGCAAATTATTTTTAGAACATTTCTTTCTTTAATGTAAGAAAAATTATAAAATATTCTAAAACAATGATATTCTATGATTATTGTATTCTTTTTCAAAAAATAATTAATAAGAATCTAATTATAGTTTTTTATCTAATAGATAAATTTAATTACAAAATTTTTTAAATAACAAAAATATGATAAAATTAAAAAGACTAATAATTAAATTAAAAAAATCTCATACCAAAGACACATACATTTTGGATATTTTTGGCATGGATGTTTTTTCTTTGTTAACTTGACATATGGATTGAAAAATGAAATACGGTTAAGATATTTATAATGTTTAATTTTAGATATAATTAATCTAAAAACATAACTCGAAATAAGTATTATATTCGAATGGTTTCTTTAATTATAGTTTGTTTCTGTCTCCAAGATTCAAATTGGATACCAATAAAAATCATTGCATTTAGCTATTACTCAATTAATTTAGTATTTATAATATAGGAGAAAGAAAGAAAAAGATAAAAAAAGAAAAAAGAAGAGAGAGAATACATATGTGGATTTTTTTTTTTAAATTAAAAAAAAAAAGACAAAACAAAACATGCTTCTGTAAACTATAAACACTTGTAATATATATATATATATAGAACCTTGTTATTATATTCGAAATGTTTTAAACTTTATCATTTTGAAAATAGTAAATGTGAATGATTTGAATTTGTAGGTAAAATATAATTTAGTTTTTGAAATTTTAATTATTTTTATTTAATTTTTTAATTTTGTAAATATAATTTATATTACTTTTTGGAATAATTTTTAGTATACAAATATTAATAGAGTATTTATATAAACAGTTAGATATTATGTTAAAATTTGTAAAATAATATTTAATTACTTGTTTTGAGAAAAAAAATAGAGCCTGCTACACATACAAATTTTTTTGACTTATAAGTCTTACAAGTTGGCACAAGTCCAACAAAATACACGCGCATTACACTCCCACATTTAAGAGTAAATACACGCACTTATTCAACTTTCCAAAGCGTGCTACTCACTATGCATTATGAATGACTCTTGTTCTTCTTCCTCCATGAAAACGAGTTTCTTGCCAAATTTGTTCGATCTCCTTTGTGCGTTCTCTTTTCGCCTTTTCATTCGTTGTTTTACCTACGTTTATCACTGGTATTCTTGCTTCGTTTTTTTTTCGATTTTCATGGTTTCTGAAATCAAGCTTTGAAATCGTTTTGAAGATAATGGAACTTCAGAACTACACCCAAAGGATTACAGGAATTCACCCAAAGGATTTAAGAAATACATCCAAAATTCGTTGAAGTACACCTTATGCATAATTCAGAACTCTTTCTCTTTCTCCTCCTTATCTTCTGCTATTTCTTCTTCTTCATTTTTTTATTTCATATTCTCATAATTCTTTTTGGGAGGAAAAAATCAAACAAAGAAGAAAAGAATACATAATGTTGCAAAATCAAAAGAACAACGAGGAGAAACACAACAATGAAGATGAAACACTTCAAAAATGATTTCAGAACTTGATATCAAAAAATAATGGAAATCGAGAATAACGAAGAAAGAGAATAGAGAGAAAAGTACGTAAATGAAAAAGGAGAAAGAGAATGCAAGAAATTTGAAAAAGGAAACAGAATCTTTTCAAAAATTAAAAATCTGTTAGAGGCGCGTTTGAGCGTAATATCAATTAGAAAACTTGTAAGACTTATATAGCAGAATCACTTGTATGTAAAAATTAATCCTAAATGATAATAAATACTACTTATGATGTTTTTAGAGATTATTTGAGTGACAATAAAAATGACGGTATTTTAAAAAATTAAATATAATATTTGGCAATTAACATTAGTGTTTTGTTAAAATCTATGCCTTGAAAATTATTTCAAAGATTAACACAGGTTCACAAAATTTAAAAATTACATAAAAAATAAATTTTAAAAATTAAATTAAAATCCACATGGAATTTTATGACAAATTAAATATTATCTCCAAGCAGAAGAATAGAATAGTCAAAATCGAAAATAGGGCTTGTGAAGTGAAAGATGAAAGAGGAGATGCAATGCAAGAAAGAGAAGTTTCACGGATGGGATATATACGAGAAGGCATGTCTCTGATTATCCATGAATGGTCCCTTCATTTTTATTGCTTTAATCTATGAGTCTTTCTCAGCATATATATATATATATATATGCTCATTATTCCGTCATGTCTTGTCAGTATTTGACACTTCTACCAAATAGCATCCCTTCTTCTTTATGAAAATCAACTTTAATTTTCTTAACATCTCCCTCACACACATAACCAACACTGATCATACTCACATCTAACCGATTTTGGGAGAATCATAGCCTTGTTTTTTTCTTCATCTTATTTGCAGCCTTCACAGCTGACACAGAAATGAGACACTACCCATGTTACGTTATTTCAACATAAAAAATAGTAATAGAATCGCTTTTTCTTTTCTATTTTTTTTAGAGTAATTATCTGATCGTTATACTTTGAAAGAGTGTTACGTAACAATAACAAGACAAAAGTACTTACAAAAATGTTAATAGAATGGCTTTTTCTTTTGTATTTTTTAATATTTTTTATTAGTATAAATATTAAATTATTTTTAATAAATAAATTTTATTAATTTATGTGTATAAATTTTAAAAAATATAAATCTAAATTATATTAATTTATATGTATAAAATTTTAATAAATATAAATTTAAATTATATATTTTTGTATATAAAATATTTATAAATATAAATATAAGTTATTATCGATTAAATACTGATGAAAAATAATACAAAAATGTTATTCGTATACTAAAATTAGCCATTAAAATCAGTATTAATATATTTATATATAAATATATATGTGATTTAATTTAATTTTAACGTGTATTTATATTTCAGCATATATGTTATACTAATAACTAATTTTAATAATTAATTTTAATATACACGTAATATAATTTAAAATAATAATATTTGCTAGCTGTCGATCTAAGATGTTAATTTTTGTACGCCGATAATTGATTGGTATGTGAGCTGTAACATGAAATATAATAAAAAATGATTTAGATCTTCTAAAGTTTAAATTTTATTTTAGAGAATAAAATATAATTTTTTATTTATTTATTTTATAGACGAGGCTAAAAATAAATATAAAAAAAATTATTCAAAGATAAAAAATCATATTTACTCTCTAAAATAAAATTTAAACTTTACAGGATCTAAATCAAGTGAAAAACAAAGTCACAATATTTATCTCATGTCTTTCCAAAATAAATATCTGGAGTTTACCTTTACATCCTTCTCCTCTGCCATAAACTCCATATAGAAAAAGTGAAACTGAAACCTCGCCATTCATTGAGATCACTTACCTCCAAACAATACACAATTTTAGCAATGAGCCATTTGAATTTAGAAGACCCTATGAGCAGGTTCTAACAGTGGAGCAGCCACAAATGGGTTCTTCTACGTCTCTAGCTCTTGTTTTGTTCCTTGTGTTTGCTGGTGAAATAATGACATCAGAGGGAATTCGAAGAAGCAACACACAAAACAACAAGGGACAGCGCATGGTAGCACCAATGGAAGAAGATGAATTATTGGCATTGTTTGAAGTGATGAGTGGTCTTCTGGAAGATCCTGAATGGGCCCAGGCACATCCACAGCCATGCACAGATACCCCATGGCCTGGTCTTGAGTGTGAAGTATCCACCACTGACCCACCAATCTTTCATGTCACAAAGATTCATGTTGGTCCTGATATACTTTCACCACCTTGCAAAAAATCCGCTTTCCTATCACAATCCTTGCTTAAACTCAATTATCTCAAAACCCTTTCACTCTTCAACTGTTTTGTTGCTTCTTCACAAGTGATCACTCTACCAAAGACACTCTTTGGTACTTTCTCTTCATTGGAACACCTTGCTTTGGAAAACAATCCATCTCTTTCTGGTGAGATACCTACGAGTTTGGGAGATGTTGGTTCTCTTAGGGTCCTGAGTTTGTCACAGAACAGCTTACAAGGTAACATCCCAAGCAAGCTTGGTGGTTTGGTTTGTCTTGAACAACTTGACCTTAGTTACAACAACTTGAATGGTTCAATCCCCATGGAAATTGGAAAACTGAAGAAGATGACCATTCTGGACCTGAGTTGGAATTCAATTGAAGGGGCTATTCCTCATTCTATAGGACAACTTCAACTCCTTCAGAAGATGGATTTGCACTCTAACATGCTTGTTGGGAACATTCCTCATGATTTGGGAAATCTCAAGAGGTTAGTGTTGCTTGATCTGAGTCATAATTTCATTGAAGGGCCTATTCCTGAAACTTTGTCAGGTATGGAGGTTTTGGAGTATTTAATCATTGATAACAACCCCATTAAAGAAAGGGTACCACTGTTCATAGGGAAGCTTAATAAGCTCAAATCATTGAGCTTGTCAGGGTGTGAATTGAATGGTCCTTTACCAAACTTGTTTTTTTCATTGAAGAATCTTACAGCTATTTCCTTAGGTAACAACAGACTCAGTGGGCCAGTTCCTAAAGTTTTGGGGTTACTCCCAAACTTAGATCAATTGAATATAAGCTACAATAATCTAAGTGGGGTTCTAGAGCTTCCTGAATACTTCATCACAAAGCTTGGTAAGAGGTTGGATGTGAGAGGAAACAATGAGCTATGCACAAGTGATGATGATGATCAACCAAATAGGAAGAAAAACTTCTCTTCATACTTGGGAATCCCCTCTTGTTTCACCATGGTGCCTAGGACTGCAAATTCTTTTGCTGCTGGACCGGTTGAAAACCCTTCTGGGATAAAGCCATCTTGGTATAACAACATCATAAGTTCGTGTCCATCATTGTTACAGGGGGATCTTCGTGTCATCCTATTTACTTTGGGTTTGAATTTGGTTTGGTTACCTGTTCTCTCAGATTTTATTTAGATTAATGAAATTCAAAAGCTTTAGTTAAGTAGTACATACAGACATAGTCACAACTAATGAGAATATGACTTATTAAGGTGTGACTTAGCTCGTAATAAGAACAATATAAGTGACATTAGTAGTTAAGCACTTTAAGAATTTCTCCTAACATTAATACAAGTTAATTCCATATATCATGATTTACTTACTATATATATATAGATATATGTATTTGGAAACATGCATGGAAAAGCTATTTCATATATATAATATAAAGTGGCATTAATAGCAATGCCCAGTGGTACCTCCTTACTCCTCAGTGGATTCAATAATAGGGCTCCAATAAAAGAAAAAAAAAAGAAAAGTAAAATAAAGATTCACATTTGGCCTTTCATCTCCGATTTTTTATTTTGACATTGGAGAACACGTACTGGATAAGCTTTCCGCAAATTGACAATACTATTTCGTAAATTGTATTTTTACGAATAATTTTTTTTATAATATGTCTTTTGTTATTGACAATACATCTTCTGCAGATTGTACTTTTATGAACAAAAAAATTTTTCTCTTACGATATACTCTCGATGAATTACTTGTGTGATAGACGTCTCGTAATATTTGGATGATTCTCAAACGCTAAAACAATAATATATATGTTCTCCCAGACCAATAAGGGTCGGAGGTTCATTCAGCAGATCACTGATTCAACGGGTTCTCGACCGGTACGAGCTAAAGTGACCCACACGTTATTACATCTTTTGAAAAATTGGACAGCTGACAGAAATTTTTAGACGAATAAATTTAAATAAAAAGTTTATCTAAGTACAAAGTATAAAAGGAAAGAGATCTATCTATTTTTCAAAGTATGTCATCTTTTTATCTTAAGTAATCGGTTTATACAGACATTTACTTTAGTAATGTCCTTACAAGTAGTTCCACTTATAACTTACCGACAATCGTGGCTTCACTTTCCCATGTCAAATTAGCATCTTGGTCCTGATCCTCATTGCTCACGTCTATCTATACAATCGACTATCCATCCCAGTGAACAACCGAACAATATATAATTAAAATCTATTAAAACATTAGCCTCTCATCTCATCATTCATGTTGATAAGTAACTCTTATTTGAAAGAAAGATCTGTATCACAATTTTCAAGGGCTGTCCCCGAGTGTTGTTTTCTAAGGCAGCCTTTTAGGAAGAGTAGCAGGAGTGTCGGTTGGTTCTGACATTAATGAGCATGCTGATGCCACAACCACCCTTGTTTTGGCGGGTTCAGACGCTCACAGAATCTGAGAATCTTATAGCAAATTAACAATCTTTACCGGCAGCTCCCAAAATCTTCACATTCTCACTAGCAATGAAGCATATGGACCAAACAAAAATTTAAAATGAACCCTAATTTATTTGAATTTAGTTATTACATTATATTATATCATAAAATTAACCACAAATATAATGATCAAGCTAAATGAACTATATTATATTTTTTGGGTGCAATCTTTTTTATACACCTACTTAATACAAAATGCTTGTGTACAGAATACATTAGTATATCATATTTTTATTTATTTATTTGACCAGAGTGTAAAATTCTAATTATATTAGAACTCACATAATTACTCTATCCCACTCTCTTCTCTTTTTTATCAGAGACTGGTCCATTACATAGGGTTTGGTTGGCATCGACCCCCTCGTTGGGTTAAATTTGAGTGGTCCAATTTCTATCCTATAAATAATAATATTACAACAGGACACAAGCTATGATAAACCACTTGTAATAATGACCCCAATAATTAACAGAACAAGTTTTGGAGTCAGTAATTTTTTAAAAAGTTAGCCAACATTTAATTATTAAAAAAAAATTGAATAATTTTATACTATTAAATTTAATTTTATACCATTAAAAACATTATTAATGACCAATTGACAGTTACAAAACATAAACATTATTGCCTCTAACACTCCTCTAACTAACATGAGTTCAAAGGAAAGTTTTGAATCGAGCTCAAATCTTGCTCCATGAATTAAAGAGCCCGTCTGAGGATAATACCATCTCTTCAGCAATTTTCAAAAGAATGCGCATCAAGTTTACTTTGCTGTATTTCTGTTAGCAATATTTTCTAATCTGCACATTCCATACGCAGCTTGCACGTACTTAGTTACTTTATATAAAATAAAGAGCAACTCTTTAGGCCATTCATTTTTTAGTATTTTTTATCTGTATAAATATTAAATTAATACTAAATAAATTTTATTAATTTATATATTTAAATTTAATAAAATATGAGTACAAATTGTATTGATTTAAAGAAATATTATATATTTCTTGTATGTACAACTCCTATAAATATGAGTACAAATTATTACTGGCTAAATATTAGTTAGGTAATATTTTTCTAAAATAAAATTGGTCCCCTACGTTTGATCCTGTTTTGTTCCTTAAGGTTTAAAGTGTCATATTTGAATAAAAAAAATTCATTTAGCTTCAATATAATCTCACCGTGATGTCAAAGTTAAATAAGTAATGAAATGTTTTAAATGACAGCAGTACAAGAAGAAGGTCGATAATTTGGAGAATAAGTACAAGTTCTAGAGGCACAAAATCAACCGTTGATGCATCAATATATTTTCTATAGAACTGAAAAAAATGATAAATAAATATATTGATGCATCCACGGTTGATTTGGTGCTTCTGGCACTCGTACTTATTCTCCAAATTATCGACTTTATTCTTATATTACTGTCATGTAAGACATTTCATTAATTATTTAACTTTGACCTTACGAGTGAGACTATATTGAAGCTAAATGAAACTTTTTTTAAATTCAAATAAGACAATTTAAATCTTAAAGACCAAAAACAGAATTACATAAATGTAGAGGACCAATTCAGCACTTTATCCTAAATTTTATGAAAATGCTTTTTACAATCCAACTTCAAATTAAATGATGAGCCTAAGTATGATTCGAACTTATTATTGGGATTGAAAATGTTGTGCATTTTACCGAGTTCTAGCTTTTAACTAATCAATTTGATTCTACGTGAGCTGACAGAGTATAGAAGTATATAATATATTATACTTTTGCTTCCATTATTAATTGAAGTTTTACGGTATTTATTAACTCCCAATAATAGCAAAACAGAGAAGAAAAGAGTCGGATCAGAATGCAGGTGAAAGATTAAATTCAGACCATGCAAGATGTAAAAGAAAAGATTTCTGTTTTTCCGATGGCTCAGATCTTGCACACTTTCCATATATCGTTGCCAACGAGTCAATTAGCGGCTAATAATGTTTATTTATTAGTTATCTGACCCGTGCTTTCTTCCTCATCGTTTAGTAGTTTTATTTGTAACTAAGAAAGATGATATGTTATATATGAACTCAAACAGATAATACTATTGATTTTGGTGTTTGTGTTTGACAGCACGGCATGGAAAGTGGAATGCTAGGGACCAGTAATTTTGGTGTTTTGTAATCATTAATTGGTCATTATTAGTGTTTTTAATAGTGTGAAATTACATCTAATGGTGGGAGATCACGCACTTTTGTTTTGATGGTTAAGTGCTGGCTAGAAAACACAAAAGTTGCTAGCCTCCTAGACTTTCCCGCATGAAAATTTTATCAAGCCAAAAAGAAGAGACAGATGTTCAAAATTTGGTTGCAAGGGAAATAGTACAAGACCCAATATTTCACAGTTGAAGAAGATAAGCAACACAAGTTTGTTTTTTTCCTCAAAGATTCATTCATAAGAAACAGCTTCACTATGAGGTATAAGAAGCTGAAGTGGGCATATTAAGCACTAGAATACAAGTAATAAGCTAGCCCCATGACATGCAACATAATTACAGCATAAAAATCTAAGCAATAAAGCCATGCAGGGAAGGTTGGTAGGAAATAAGGAAGAAAAGAAGCAGTAGCACAAAGGCAACACCCCAAGGGGAACCACCAGCTCTGTGGATGGCACCTGGCTCAGATCCTGGCATGGGGAAGCTTAACTGGCTGCCAGTGGAGAGCCAGTGAACAACGATGATTAAGAGCAACGGAGAAATTACCAGCAAGCGTTGCAGCAACTCTGATGCAGTAGCCATCACTGCATCATACACTATGTACCCCAAGAATCCACAAATCACAGCACTTGCTACTACTATGAGCCAATGCTCTGAGAAGCTGAAACCTGAACTTGATCTGTTCACTGAATAAGCCATGGAAGTGGGAATCACTAGTTGGAGACAGTGTTTATGTTGACTCTCTGAGTGTGGAGCACTGGAGTGTGAACAAGTACAAAGTAAAAAATATATATAAAATGACTTATTTTTTGTGGCCATTTAACATTTGGTCCTTAAAATTTATCATTTCTCGTCTAGAATGGAATGTTGGGACCCAACTATAGTGGAAACCATAATACTTCTTTTGCTCAAGAGATAAATTTCAAGCAAGTAGATAAAAAATAGTTATTAGACATATATTTTTCCAAAGGCAGAAGATCACCAGGTACAAGGCCAGCTGTCCATTTGTTTTTTAGTTCAGTACATTAATGCATCTAGGGTATTAACTATATATTAAGACATCATCAACAGAAACAATGTTGGGGTGCTAATACGTTTTTCTTTTCTTCTGGGGTTCCTGAAAGAAGCATTATGTTAATAATAATCAGATAAAAAACAAGTTTATATACATGGATAAAGGGGCTCAAAAATCCAGGAGAATCTCTGATCCTGTCATGGGTTTTAACTTTTTATCACATTTTAATCTATGGGGTACATGATTAGGTAATAGTCAATCCATTTGCACCCCCATGTGAAGGCACGTGAATATGTGATCGTTAATTCTATATCCGGTTAATATGGGCCGTTTACTATTTGACGTGATATACACAAATCAGGAGCTTCACTATTTAATTTTAACCCTTGATTTAACTGTGAAAATTATAAAATGCACAGGACTAGAAATTTTTACAATCTCGTTATTGACACCCCTTCTATAATAAACAATATTTTGACATCAGTATTTTTTTAACAATTAAAGATAATTTTTTTTGTTTTATTAATTAAAAAATAATTTAAATATACACT
The DNA here is from genome assembly GCF_014773155.1 of Arachis stenosperma. Classification (NCBI taxonomy): domain Eukaryota; kingdom Viridiplantae; phylum Streptophyta; class Magnoliopsida; order Fabales; family Fabaceae; genus Arachis; species Arachis stenosperma. The sequence goes on along the minus strand of NC_080379.1, from coordinate 169,732,714 downwards.
TAATTAATGACAATCTTATTTTTATATGAAAGTCAAGAATATTTGATATGTAAATAGTATTTTTCAAATTTTTATTATGTGTGGATGTCACTTAAAAAAAAAAAAAATCAAACAGTAACATGGTAAGGATGTCAAAAAGTTTAATAAAACTACCTTAGACAGTGAATACAATGCAGCAAGTATATGTAATAACTAATAAAGTTACCTCAGTGAATACAAGAATACGAATGTCAGAACCATGGGATGTTCAACTAGTCAAGAAGGGTATTTGATCTGGATAAAAGTAGAGAGGAGATATTTTCCGTAAGGGTAACCGCATACCAGAGTGGCGGTGTGCATGGTTTGCAGAATGATGGAGTTATTGGAGTCAATAATAGCCTTCGCCATAAGCCCATATAAGCCAATCAACTTTATCTTATTATATACAAGGACGCACGAATCACTAGGAGTAGGACAATAAATAACAATTGAAAAGGAAATTGCCTGCTAAAATGAAAAAAAGCAAATCTCCCCATTATATAAAAAGCAAAGGGGGATAATGCAGGCAAATAATATGTGGCATTTTTGGAAGTCCATAAACCAGGATACAGGAGCACATAAATTAAACTGTAGTTCCACCTCATCATAAAAGGTGCATGACAATAAATATTAAATAATACACATTTTAAAACAAAGAGAAGTGCTAGAGCCAGTAATTTTTGTGTTTTATAACCATTAATTGGCCATTAATAATGTTTTTAATGGTGTGAGATTAAATTCAATGGTGAGAGATCACTTACTTTTCTTTTCGTGGTTAAGTGGCCACAAAATACAAAAATTGCTGGTCCTAGACTTTTCCTTAAATTGGAGATTCAGATATCAAAAGTCAAGGGTCCTTCTTTACAGTGAAGACTTACTAGTTACTCACGAAGCGGATACCCCATGTTACTCTCTCTCTGTGACTCCAGGTATTTTTGGAAAATGGGATTAAGGTCAGAGAACTTCGCCGGCATTGCTTCCCATTTTTTCTCTGTATATGCCAAAACTTTTTCCTTAAGCATGAAGAAGGCACTTGAAAGATCAACCATAATCCCAAACGGAGTAAGAGTTGAAACCTCAGTAAAATTCATCTGTATTTTCATTTTCCCGTGTTCCTATCTCCTAGCATCTGTAAAAGTCACTGTTTGTGTACATTTGATTGCAATCAATAGTGCAACGAGACAAGAAAGAATGTACAAATATGTTTGGTAAACAAAAGCTTCTCTGGATCAAAACTTAGCCTCTTCTCAAAATATATTGGAAATCAATTTTGCACCTCCACCCAACTACAACCAGGAGTCTTCTTCAACCCTCTGTGTTTCATGGCTAACCTCAAGTCATTGGCATCCTTCCAGGAAGAACAGGTGGAAAAAATACTGGCAGTAAGCACATAGTTTGCTCCCAATTCAGACTCCAATTTAGACAAAAGCTTTCCATCCAAACTAGGAACCCACCCAAGATTCCTGCAAGCACCTAGAAAACTCCTTAATATGACAGCATTCGGCTCCATTGGCATGTTCTTGATCATATCATGAGCTTCCTCAATCAAGCCAGCTCTTCCCAGCAAGTCAACCATGCATCCATAATGCTCAACAGTTGGCTTTATGCTATACGTTCTCACCATCCTATCAAAATACATTTTACCCTCAGAAACAAGTCCCATGTGGCCGCAAGCAGAAAGAATTGCAGAAAAAGACAAACTATCTGGCTGCAACCCCATATCTTCCATCCGGGAGAACAGCGAAATAGCATCCTTTTGGCGGCCATGATTTGCAAGAGCAGATATCATAATTGTGCAAGACTGGAGGTTCTTCTCATGCATTGAATCGAAAACCTGGAGGGCTTTGTCAATCTGCCCACACTTTGCGTACATCTCAAACAAAGCAGTGCCCAAACCAACATCCAATTCCACTTGATTCCTCACAATGTGAGAATGAATTGATGCTCCAGCACCAAGGTTGAGCATTTTGGTGCAAGCAGAAAGCAAGCTCACCAAAGTAACGGAGTTAGGCTTCACATTCTCCATCCCCATCTGGAAAAACGCAGTCATTGCATGGCAAGGAAATCCCCGAGAAACACACGTAGAAATCATAGAGCTCCAAGACACAACATCTCTAACGGGCATTTCATCGAACACCTTCCGGGCGAGCCCCAGTGCGCCGCAGTCAGCATACATCTTGAAAAGGGTGTTGTTGATATATGGATCACAGGTGAAACCCATCTTGAGGATCAAAGAATGGATGGAACCGCCAAGGGGAAGGGAGGAAGCGCGACCGCATGCAGTGAGAAGGGGAGGGAAAGTGAAGTTGTCAGGGGAAAAGGGGGGAGTTTGGTGCAGGTGGCGAAAGAGGGTGAGGGAGTGGAGAGGGGTGGTTTGAGAGAAGGCCCTAATGAGGAGGTTGAAGGTGAAGAGTGGGGGAGTGGCGGGGAGGGCGCGGAAGAAGAAATGGGCGTAAGGGAGGGAGATGGAGGACGCGCAGGAGATGAAGACGGAAACCAGAAAAGGGTGGCGGATGAGGCACGATTTCAGAAGGAGCGAGTGTACTTGTCGGAGATGCGACACCGTTGTGGACAGCCACAACACTCTCTCTATCTCTTGCGCTTGGAGCACTACCATCACTCCCAAACATCACCGTATTTTCCAATTCCATTCAGCAAAACTTAGTTTGTTAGGTAGTTAGTTCTAACTTCTAACGAACCAACTACCCTGTTCCCCCCCCCCCCCCCCCCCCCCTCTTTTTTTTTGTCTTTTGGTCTCTCCTAATTTCTTTTGATGGACTCCCTTCATGAAGAATTGGGCTGATCCATTCTGATGTTTGGGCCCAAGCTCGTATAAGATCATATCATTTTTAACTGGCACTCCTCTTTCAGTGTTGTCAACGTACAGCCAGTATAAATGGGCCTTGGCCTGTTTTCATACCCAAGATAAAAAAACAAGTAAATGTAAGTCAAAATTCATAAGAGAATTTCTCTAAATTTGTGCTACCATATGAGTATGAATTAATTAAGTAATAATGTAGACCCACTAGTCAAGTTAGTTAGTTTCCTTTTCTTTTTTGTGTTGGGCTTAGGCCCCGTTACTTTACCAAAACAAAAAATTAAGTAATAATGTAGACAAGTCCAAAAAAAAAGTAATAATGTAGACCTTACCCTAATTTAATTTAACATACCAAACCAACTTGGGTTGGTCGAGTGGTCAGTTCACTCGTCCGCTTAAACAAGTGTTGGCCAGCGGCAGACCCTTAAATGGAGCTCAGATCCGCGACGGATTAATCCTTAACCTGTCGGGTTGGGACCAACAATTTAGGTAAAATATTCCGCCCCGAATATCCTCTTAGAAACTTTTTCAAAGATACTTATCAAATATTGAAAACTTATATATTATATAGGGGCTTTAAAGAGATACACAATGGTTTATTTTAAGACTTATATAATACAATAGGGATTTAGTTTTGTAACTTCCATTTATTTTACATACATGTGTTTATTTATATATTTATACATATATTTAATATAAAATAATATTACATGATCAATAAATATTATTATTTTTAATTAGTCAATAATAATTTACATTTATATTTATAAGATTTTTATATATAAAAATATATAATTTGTACTTATAATTATCATGATTTATATATAAATTAATAGAATTTATACTTATTTTTTTAAAAATTTACATATATAAATTAATAAAATTTATTTATTAAAAGTAATTTAATATTTATACTGATTAAATAATAATAAAATATATTAAAAATTATTAGTCTCCAAGAATTTTTCTTTAATATATTTTAGTGATTCTGATACTTTGATGAGTTGATCAAATTAATTAATTTGAGTCCAAAATGATTATAGCGAAGAATCAAACATGATATTTTCAAATTCATTTAGCATAATTCTTATTTGCTAGACTATTATTAATTTTGTGTTTTATATGATGTAAAATATGGTGAAAATTTATATCCAGTTATTTTTTTAAAAGTTGATAATTAAAACCGAAAATTCTTAATTAACAACTTTAAATAAAAATAAGTGAAAAATACTACTTATTTATTAAATTTTTAGTTTTTAGTCAATATTTTTAATTTAAATAATATTATTTAATTAATTTAAATATCCATTCTTATAAAAAGTTATTTATTTATAAAAAATTATTTATTTTTTAGTTTTTTTTCTAAAAATGGAATAATAAACAATTTTTAAAAAAATTATTTAATTGTACTGTAAATAAATATACGTGAGATTTTACTATAAAATATATACATCAAATATTTAAAAATATAACTTATTTTAATATGGTGAAAATTTAAGTGAAATTGACTTCATTTAAAGTTGATATGTGAGAACCATTAGATGATTTGACTAAATTTTCATCTAACGACTCAGCTGAGTTTTGAACTTTTAATATAAATATTTAGTTATATATTTATGTACCAAACTTCGTATCATCTACCTAGCTGGTAAATGGATAGTAGCAGAGTGGAAAGTGGGACCTGGGAACTGTAGAAGAAAGCTCAGATTTCCATGAAACGTATTCGTCTGATAACTCAACTTCATTAAATAATGGACAATTGACTGTTTTCTTTCATTTGATAACATCTCATGACATGTGAGTCAAGAAAGATACTTACCCTTTTGTCACTACACACATTACCTTTGTTATTATTTCAATTCACCGCCGTTTTCTCATTGTCTCCATTTACATACTCTCACACGCTCTCGTGACTCAACTCAACACACTTTTCTCTCCTCATATATCATCTTTCCCTCCTCTTCCAATTGCCCCCATCTCATTCCGCTTTCTCACTTCATATATCAAAGGTTTGTTCTTCCTTTTCAGCTCTCCGTATCATTCTGCCTAATTTCATGGTTCGCTTACTAATATTTGCAGTTCTAGATATACTTGATCATACTCTTGTATTGAATAGTTAGAATTGACATGATCAATTTCCTTTTCAACTCTTAATTCCCACTTCAGATGTTTATCTGCTGATCACAGTTTATGGTTTAGGGTGTTATTGAGGTTTTGATTAGAAAAGTTGGGGTTTTTAATCTTTTAGGTTGTTTTCCATCATGGGTTTCTTTAAATTTATCTGGTCCTGTTGCGCAAAATACTCATGAAAAGTTTAGAATATCCTGCTTTGCATGTGGTGGTGGGGCTGATGCATGTTGAAATTGACATGGACTCGGAACTTTTTTATTAAAGACAGATTCCATAATGGTGGATAATTGAGGGGAACCAGAAAATAACTATATTGTTTTGATTTTCTCATGATTGCATGTTGCTAGGTCTCTATCCAGATTGTAATTGTATAGTTTGCATGCCATGTATGGATTTGGAATGCATTTGATTTTATATGAATTCATGTAATTTAACCTTTGTGTTAATCTAATTTCAGAAATCAGAAGTAATGCCTAGTACAATGGAGATAACTAATGTTACCGAGTTCGAGGCAATTGCAAAGGAGAAACTGCCCAAGATGATTTATGAATACTATGCATCAGGGGCAGAGGATCAATGGTCCTTGAAAGAGAACCGAAATGCTTTCTCAAGGATTTTGTAATGCATTGTTCTTAGACATCTTTAAACATTGGTTTTATTGCAGAAGCCTTTTTCACAAAGTCCATTTGGTTTACTTGAAACAGGTTCCGACCACGTATTCTGATTGATGTAAGCGAGATCGACTTGACAACAACAGTATTGGGTTTCAAAATATCAATGCCTATCATGGTTGCCCCTACTGCCATGCAAAAGATGGCTCACCCTGACGGTATGTCATAATTCTGACTCTTAATCTTTTAAATTGAAGTTTATATGTTACTGATATTGAGAAAAAGAAAAATAGAAAAATCTTATTTCAAACAATCCAAGCAACCCTTGTGCAGGAGAATATGCTACCGCTAGAGCTTCAGCAGCAGCTGGCACAATCATGGTTTGTGTTCCATCATATTTGTTCTGAATTTCGTTCCCAAACAAGAATTATATTTGTTTTCTCTGTAATTTGTTATAGATTATTTGATTCTACTATAAATTGGTTCATTCCTAGTTACCTGCATGAAATCTTTTGTACCCCTTACTTTTCAGGTAAATTCATTTTCATTTTTTTTTACCCACAGACTCTATCCTCATGGGCTACTTCCAGTGTTGAGGAGGTTGCTTCAACAGGACCCGGCATACGTTTTTTCCAACTCTATGTGGGTATACATTTCCCTGATTCCTTTGCTTTGTGATTCCCTTTTAGGTGATAATCAGAGTTACAAGTTTCCCATTAAAATACAAGAACATGTGCAAGCACTTTAGGTGAAACAAATTCTTTTGAGCACAGTTGTTTCCTTCTCTCTCTCTCTCTCTCTTTAAATTTTGCTGCACTTCTGATAATGCATTATATGTTTTGGCACTACGGACTGAGTCTTGCATATTGTCACAGGAAATTTATTACCTTCTGTTTCATATGGCTGTGATTCTTTTACAGGAAATGATATTATTAGTTTCACAAGGAATTTCCTTTCCTTTCACTAAATAGCCTTGGGGCCTGCAATAATTTCTTCCATTCTTCCTTGTTAATAAAAAAATATTATAAACTAAACCATTTTCATGCTGTTTTTCTCTTAGGTGTATAAAGACAGAAATATTGTTATACAGCTTGTGAGAAGAGCTGAAAGGGCTGGTTTCAAGGCCATTGCCCTGACTGTGGACACTCCCCTTCTTGGTCGAAGGGAGGCTGATATCAAGAACAGGTTGGCAAGCATTTAAAATTTTTAATGCGAACATTCTTTTATGAAAATTTAAGAAAGTCTTTGTTCATGGTTGAGTGGATGAATCTTATATAAATATGTTATGTGGTTGTTTGATGGTGTTGCATACAGATTTACTTTACCATCACACCTAACACTGAAGAATTTTGAAGGATTAAACCTTGGAAAGCTAGATAAGGTGTGTGACACTAATTTTTGAAATCAAATGCTTCTTTCCACTCATGATCATCTAACTATTACTGTTTCGAGATAACCTCACTGTCCTTGCAGACTAGCGACTCCGGTCTAGCTGCATATGTTGCGGGCCAGGTTGATCGGTCTCTCAACTGGAAGGTGATATCAATATTTTTACATATATGCCTTTCCTAATTTTGGATGTTGAATGTGAAAGTGATACCAAGTTAAACCTTGCTACAGGATGTGAAGTGGCTTCAAACAATCACCTCATTGCCAATTCTTGTGAAGGGTGTACTCACTGCCGAAGATAGTAAGCATATCAAACAGATACATTCTAATGCTCTCTCATTCATATTCTCTTTGTTTGGATTGTTTTCTCAATCTTGAATGTGAATAATGTAGCAAGGATAGCTATACAAAGTGGAGCTGCTGGGATCATTGTTTCCAATCATGGAGCACGCCAACTTGACTATGTCCCTGCAACTATTATGGCTTTGGAAGAGGTATTGCATTATCCTTATCATTTTAGGAAAGTTACACATTAATTGAAATTGAAATAAATCACTTTGTGACATATCTTGTTATTATTCTTGGTTGTAGAATAGAAGTCTAGCCCATGCCTTATTTAACTTTGCTTAATCATGTATAGTGCATGCAAAGTTTAAAGGTGCATCAGAGACCAAGATTATTTTTCTTCATAAGGTTTGGTTGTTTGCCTTTAATAACAGGTTGTGAAAGCTGCACAAGGAAAAATTCCTGTTTTTCTGGATGGTGGAGTCCGCCGAGGGACGGATGTTTTTAAAGCACTAGCTCTTGGAGCATCCGGTGTATTCGTAAGTATATGTGACCAATGGATGCATGCTTTCCTCAGATCTCCCATTTCTTCTCACAAAATTCTGTCTAAGCTAATTGGTTTACAAGTAGTGTTTGATTATACATAGCCTAGGTAGGTGATCTAAAATTGAGCCAGCTTCATATTGCTGCCATTGCCTTGGCTTTGACTTTAATTTTCAGATTGGAAGGCCTGTGGTGTTCTCTTTGGCTGCTGATGGTGAGGCTGGCGTAAGAAAAGCACTTCAGATGCTTCGAGATGAGTTTGAACTAACTATGGCGCTGAGTGGTTGCCGTTCGCTCAAGGAGATAACACGCGACCATGTCATGACAGAGTGGGATCGCCCAAGAGTTGCTCCGAGGCTATGAGTTGACACAGGATTCCAGCTCTGTTTCACCACTGGGTGGTGCTAGTTAAACCTGATAATAGTAGGAACTTTGGAATGAACTTTTTTCTTTATTCGCTGCTTCAATAAACAAACCCTTGTGTTAAAAATAAGCCATCCATGAGTGACTGCTACTTTATGATCCACTGTATGTATTGAATAAATTTCTAATAATAACCAGGCTTGTTTCCTTGCATTTGGTGGTGTTGGAATTTGGTAAATCTATATCTATCTTTCTTTTGTATCAAAATAATATAGGGAGTTTAGCTAATCAGTATCTACGGTACTGGTTAATGTTCTTACAGTTTGCATATCTGTGTTGGTGATTCTGAGAATTAGCTCCTTTTTAACGCCGTGTTACTTGGATTTAATTTGTTGTTAGTAGCCTAATTATAATCATAAAAAGTAGAATAGGAGAGGGAATGGATACACATTTCGTTCGGCTTTGGCCTTTGGGGAGACTTGTATATGTATATTTTGGTCACATTTAATTTGGAACAAACACCATCTATCTCCAATCACTAACTTGGATAGTAGTAATTCAGAGAAATTTCTGATCTGTTTGATCAGCAAAGGAAGGTTCTCGTAAATAATAATACACAAGTGGAGGAAATTCTTGGGAAGGTGGTGCTACACTACACACGTTCCAGGAAAGAGGAAACCCACACATATTTGACACGACAACTCCACCTTCCTTGTATCTTCAACTTAATTAAGTTATTATAAACTAAATTCAATAGCTAAGCCAAAACTAAATTCAGACACTTCTTTTCATACCAAATCGTAACATGGTCCTAGCTATACTATCCCAACATGAGCCACGCGTACATTAAAGACGTGCCACACTATCATTTCCCAAAGCAAAATTATGTATATACAAAATGTTTCTGCAATTTCCGGGGAGTATCCAATGCTGTGTTTCATCACTCTCATGTAAATGTTTCAGACACAGGAGCATTCTTAATGTGGATTTGGATATCGATTAAGAAGACTAAAAGAAAAAAGGTTTTTATTTTTTCAATATATTAACTGTATAAAAGAATTTGAAAATAAATATTTATTTTGAATTTTCAATGAAAATCTCTCTTTGTTTAGTATTTTTAACTAATGTTTTTGAGACACTTATTAACAAGATTTGTTAGTGGAGTATTCATTGTTTAATTTTAAACCGACAATAGTTAAAGAACTTTAATTCAAGGTCATATAGAAGTACAATAATTGGAAGTTAGGTCACTTTGGTAACTCGTGAAGCGTGTAGAGAATATCTTTTGAGGCCTTATCAATCATGGATTTAATTCAGGTACATCTAACATATGCTGGTGCAGTACTCTCCAGATATGATAAAGCTATGAATGTACATATATATAGATTCTAACTGGTGGCCTATCTCTTATCAAATTTTCAAACCATTTCCCGTACTAATGAAAGTAACAACTAACAAGTATGGCATATTTATGCTTCCCATAATGGACCAATTTTTCCTTTAGTCTTATAGGGGTATTAAGAGACGTGAAGCTAGGGAAGGAAATTAATGATCACAAGAATCTTATAAGGGAAAGTATGAGGAACCAATGAAATATTTATACAATGTGTACAATGGAGGTTTATGGAGTATTAGAGATATAATCATTAGTGTTACATTTTCCCAGCTTTTGGGATGAGTGGTATCATGACATGATATAATCATCCTTTTTGAGTGCTTAAAATACTATAAAGTTGATGGTGATAATGATTTCCCTCTAATTTCAAAAGAGTATAACGCACAAATTAAACAAGAGAATAAGGGTGGTTATTTGATTAAACAATTTATATGACATTCTTCATTTCAAAAATATCATGTAATAATTAAGGACATAATAATAACGGGACTCTATTATATATTCATTTTTTTTTTTGCTTTTATATAATATTTAGGGCATAAAGATGAATATCAATAAACTCAAATGTGGTTGAAACATACTAGCTAGAAATATAACCAATTATTTTTCTTTTTTTCTCAGTTTAAATTTTTTGAGAGAAATAACTCTATGACATGCATAATATCAGAAATTTTATAACGGAAAGGTTTAAAGTTTGATCTTTAAAAAAATTATATAAAAAATTTATGCAAATTCAAAAGATGCCTTTATATTATGTAAGGAAATGTATTAAAAATATAATTATTTATTTGTCTATTTCTACTATCAACTTAAACTTTTTTGAAGAATTGATTTCATGGCATCAATAATAATCGGTGATTAACTAGAGATTGTTTTAGCCAAAACAGCTTTGCCAACTTTGGAGTGGGCGGCGGCTAACATATATTGCGTGATGAATTGAATGTGGACTAGCTACTTGGCGTGGGTTCAATTCTTAATTGTTGATAAAAAGAAAAACATACTGTACTGCTTTTATGCGCTGAAGATGGATTAGGTATATATATAGTTGTTGGGACCAGTTCCTCCACTTAAACTTGTATAGAGTAATTTTTTCGGTCTCATTTAATTTTGTCTCAGATAGAATCACGTAACTTGAGAAGAATATAACACCATCAATCACCTGATTTAGCTTCCAAGTCAAAATACAGCTTCTATAATAATGAATTGCTATTTTACTAATCATATGAATAAATCAAGTCTCATCATTTTTATATTAATTATCCGTGATATATGATATATTCATTATTTTTGTGAGATATTCAAATACAGAGTTACCAGATCGATCAATTATTGAAACGTGGATATATATAATTGGTATGTCAAATTATTATTATTATGTATTGGCGGGTAAGATAATGAGGTAGGTGTATTTAGTAATATGTAGTGGTTATTAGTCATCAACAAATTATGGTAAAAAAGAAGCTAATAAAATAATATTATTAATGAAGAAACCAAATAACATATGGCATGAGAAGAAAGGCTGATCTAGAAATGCTAAGCTACATAATTTACAAACCATTGATTGTCTATATATAGAAGGCACAAAGCTAATTAATTAAGCAACCAAAATTTTGAAATATCTCTATTTAATTAGCTTATATAGTTATGGTTGTAGCTAGTGATGGTAGGGGGATGCTTCCTGAAGGCGGTTCTTTCTCTTTTGGAGAAACCTCTGCAGCGATCTTTTCATGGAAAGACTACTCCCAGGGCTATGCAAATTATTATTATAATATTGTTGTTGCTGTGACGATGATTGAAGCAATGCTGGTGAACATGGCTCCACTGAAGACCCAGTTGATGTTGGTGTCCTCACTCTTTCCTCCAATTCTTTTCTTGCAAGCATTAAGATGGATCTTGCCTGCATAAAATTGAATCATTTAATTTACCTAGTAAATACATTATTGAATTTCATCATCGGAGGAAATTAAATATGTACGTACCTGAGAGTGAGTGACGTCACAAACGGAAATCTTGCCATCGTAGAATATGGTGAGTGGGTGTGATTGCGGTGTATGCTGTCCTTGTAACGGGCTACTCCTACTCTCACTGCCTCCTGCTTCTTCTTCCTCCATGGAGCGGTGGTCGGAGGCAGGAGAAGGGAAAAGCCGTAGTTCTAAGTTGCAGTTCCTCCTCATCGAGAGAGAGACGGAAAGTATGTTTTTTTTTTCTTTTTGTTTTTGAAGAGTTAAGAAAGAAGAATAATGTTGAAATAGAGATGAGGGATGAGAGGCGTATATATATTATAGGGGTGGGTGGGTGGGAATTGAAATGAAAGCGAAAAGGCTTGTGTTGCGAAACACGGAAATAAAATGAAATAAATAAAGAAAGGCGTTGTTGCATTGGCGGTGGGGTTGCGACTTGCGAGGGAGCTGTCTATGTACACACCCAACTTGAAGCTACTCTTGAGTTGTACGCTCTTCTTTATTTATTCACGTGTTTCATGCTCTTTTCAGATTTCCACCACATGCCCATCACATTAACAAGGAAACAAATTAATAATGATGTGAGTTGTGACATGCTTGATCCTACAAAAGTAGTCACTGGATCATGCATGTTAATAGTAACATACACCCCGCTGACCCCACAACCTATTATTTCTCATTTGTGAATGCCGTCGACCTCAAATTTCCACACCATCAATTTACACGTGCTTTTATATCCATATACGTACCCATCACAATTCACAACTAAGTTACCTACCTTCAACCCTAGCTAGCTACCTAATATCTACTTTTACTTCTATGGATATGAGAAAAAAAAATCATGCTTCAAACGCTAGCTACCTAACTAATTATCATTTAAGTTTTACTTTTATGCATATATTTCACTATCTCTCTTTTTTTTTTCCTTGTAATATTATTGTTAATTGTTATCTCTTTTCTAATTCTCAAATTACTTTTTTTTTAATGTTCTTTTAGCATTCATTTTGTTTAATGCTAGAAAAAATGTGTTCATATAGTAAGAAAAACCTGCCATGTATATTAAGTGTTCTAGACATTAAATAAAATTAACTAATGATATGCGAGTACACTTAGAAATTTACTGCAAATTAAAGCTTATTAATTTTGAATTTACACAGAACATCATTAATTAGAAGTGCAATCTGTCATTTATTAAATTAATTAGCATTCTTTTAAGGAAGGTGTTTTAAGCTCGTTTTTATGTTTTAATTAGTTATGCCTAATTTTATACGTATAAATAAATAAAGTATGACGAATACTCATATAAAGATGGTTAAAATAATTTAATTTAGTCAAATATATTAAATAAATTTAATAAAAATTTAATATTATCATTTTTATAGGAAAATTATTCTAATTATTTTTGTGTGAATAGTAATAAAAAAATATTGGTTGTGTTGTCAGATAACATAAATAAATAATAAGTTCAAAGAATACGAGGCACCTTAATTACATATTAGGTTAATTTCATACTAATTAAATCACATGATACATGTATTAAAAATGAGGACTACTAAGTACTAAAGCTAAAAGATTATATTCTGATGAAAGGATAAAAGAATATATATATATATAATTATTAATTGCTATATTTTTTTTATACATAATCCTGATTCCTCAATACCCTAATAACCAGAGTTGGTGGATAAAAATATATTAATTCCAAATTAAATGGTTGGAAATTTATATAAATTAGTTTAATAGAAAAGTGTGATACTTAATTAATAATATACATAGAAAAGTGGTTTAGAGTAATTAAAATAAAATAATTATATTAAATATATACTAAAATTAATCATATAAAATGTATATTAAAATACAAAATATATATTAAAAATATAAAAATATTTAATAATAAAAAATTAATTAAAAATAAATAAATATTAAATAAAATAAATTTAAATTATTTAATATTATCACTAAAAATAAATTAAATTATTTATATTTATATAAAAATATATAATAATTAATTTTAGTATTTAAATAATATTTTTAAGAGTAAAATGGCACGCAGCACCTTAGGTTGCCGACTTGCATTGACTGCGGAAGCGGATTAGCAACCAAGAGAAGAGAGGGGTATGCAAAATGCAAAGCCGCAAAGCTATTTTATTCCTGTGGCTGCATTTACGCACAATGCACACGTGCTTCGTCCCTCAACCATTAAATTATTCACGTGATTCGTAACAATACCATTCAATTGCTATTTTCTTGCTCCCTGCCAAACTGCCGTTGAACATACCACATTTTTAACTAAACAGCCCTCTGTTACCTTTTTTTTTCTTTATGAAAAAGTACAGTGAATCAACAACAATATAAATCAACTTAATTATTTTTTTATTTTTAATTTTAAAATTTAAAATTAGAATAATAAAATATTATTTTTTATTTTTTTAATAAACCTATTTTTTTAACTAATGAACTCTAATTAGCTATACTTCTAATTGATCTTTTAATATGATTATTTTTTTATTCATCAAGAAAAAAAAAAGGACACACAACAAAATAACCAAAAAGAACAGATTTAGCCTGTATAAATAATATACGAATATTTACACATTGTTTGGATCAAAGGAGTTTGAAGAAAAAGAAAATATAAGAAAAGAAAATGTAAGAAAAGAAAATAAATAAAAAATAATTTTTTTTTTATTTAGATGAGAAAAGAAATTGAGTAAAAAAGAAAAAAATTATGTGGAACCCACCTATAACTTTTTTCTTAAAAGATGAGAAGAAAAATGATCAAAAATATGTAAATAAACATAAAATTACAAATTTATTCTTTATAATTATGTTAATCAATTATAATTTATATATAATATAGAAAAAGAGTATTAATATAATTTTATTCTGTTATAATTTTTTTATCCAAAAAATAGAATATTTTTTTATTTTTTTATTTATTTTTTCTTCATCTAAACAATGCAAAATTTTTTTATTTTTTTTTTCTCATTTTCTTTCTTTTTATTTTCTTTTTTCTCATTTTTCATCTTATATCCAAACAATGCATATAGTGAATATACGGTTAAATAATACAATATATAAATTCAATATTTTTAAAACGATATTAAATCTTTGAATAAAGAAATATCATGATGAAATATAGTTTCCAAGTGGAATTAGTTGAATTTTTCATTTATGTATCAATAACTATCTAGAAAATAAAAATAGTTACGTATTTAAATATATAAGTCTCTAAATTTGTTTACTAAGATTTTTTCGTAATCAAACGTTATGCTCATTATTTTTCAAATAATTATGTGAAACTCAAAACTATTAAACAACTATATATAAAAAAAAAATCAAACTTGACATGCTTCAATCCGCTTCAATTCTCTCTTTCCATTATCCAATACACCTCTTTCCCCTGTTTTATTAAAAGCATGTATCTCGTTTTTGTGTTATATGTAACATATGTCTATCAAAAAAGAAAAAAGCTATTCTTCCAAGTCAATAATTTGTTAATAAAATAATAGCATTAACTAAAAACGAATGATAATTTGACGTACCCATTAGAGTTTGAGTGTACTCGCTAGAATTTTTGTGTGTTTCACTGGAACACGAGCAAACTGTTCCATTCGTGATTCTAGCCATGCCTTTCTCTCTCTTTCACTTAATTCTGTAACGGTGTCCAGAGGTGAGGTTGATCATGAGGATTGGATAATCAGATAGAGACGAGGAAGCTGAACATTTAAGCCGTGTTTGTTTTTGAAAACAAAGAGAACAAGTTTTGTTTATTTTTGTATCCATTTTTTTATGAAAAACAATGGATATAAAATTTAAAAAGGGTGTAATTTTTTATATTTAGGTTTATTCAATTGATTTGAGTTATGCGTTTTTTTTTTTCGTTTCTTCTCCTGTGCTACTTCACTCCAAATGTTATGTCTTCTTCTTCTCCTCATTTTTTATTATTTTTTTCAATTTCGTTATCGTGGTCGCCAACAATACCTTTTTCCTCTTCTTCCTCCTACTTCTATTAGAATTTTCTCTCCTCTTTTCTTTTCATCTTTCTCCCCCATCATCATCATCATTATCATCGTTATCGTCATTGTCTTCTTCTAATAAGTATCGTCGTTATCGTTATCATCGAATTCGAATTTATGTAATGAATAATTTTCGGTTCATTTGGTATTATACAATAGTTTCGTTTGGAGCTAATTTTTGGTCTATTCGAAACGCAAGTGTTTCTGAATTCAAATTTATATAATAGACAATTTTCGATTTATTTGATATTATACAATATTTAGTTTTGATAATATTTTCAGTTTATTTGAGAGGCATCTGAATTCAAATTTATATAATGGACTATGATGAGTTTGGAAAACTCCAAATTAAGATGATGATCAAACATTATTAAAATAATAATTAGAAATTATAAATTTGATTATTGATGCAAAATTGTTTATTTAATAATTTCTATGTTATATGCAGATTTTGGTGATTGGATTTAATGTAATTTAAGGCCCAAATATGTTAAATAGATTCCGCCATGTGTAAGAAATCTTATCTAATATGTGGCAGAATTATTTTATTAGGCAACATGAATTTGGTTGGTCCGAAATTAAAAGAAGGAAGAAAGCAAGATTGCATGCTTTCCACGGATGCCACTTTCTCCTTTAATGGATTTCAAATTCATTTAACTAATTTTAATTGCCTTGGTAACATGAGAGAGAAGTTTACATTGATTTTATTGATATTATTACTCTCACACGTTACAAGGCATGGGAAAGGGAAGTGATTAACTCACTTTAATTTCTTCCTTAATTCCATTTGAATGTTTTTCTCTCTTCTCTTTATAGTTTCGGTCATGTCAGGAAGAAGAAGAAGAAGCAAGCTATCAAAGGTGAAGTACAATAGCAGTGAAACTATGTGCAAGCAAAAGGTTAAGGTGATGATGACTCTTGCTGAAAGAAGATCTACAGTATGGTGTGGCTGAGATCTTTGCCACTTATGGTAAGATGTGGTGAAGAAGTCTCAGGATCACCATGCCTATAATTGGTGGAAGATCCAACTCGGTTAGAGAAGAAGATCCCTGGAGTATGGCTCGTCTCTACTTTTATTCATCCATCACAGGAGGTAGCTATTGTAGCTACGTGGGAAATAAGCAGAAGATAGAGCAGATGGAGCTATCAAGGATCAAGGGTTCATCAAGGGTCAGAAATCCTTCTTGAGGACCAAATCAAGATGGAAGACTCAGATTGATAAAGTTTGAAGTGATGGCATGAGGAAGAGGTAATTGCATATTGGTTTTTGCACTCGGTTTCCTCTCTCTTCTCTCTCTGTCCGAACCGGTTTATTATTGAAGAAGAAGAAGTTGGCTCGGTTGGACCGGTTTCAACCTTGGAGGCTTCCCCTTCTATAATAAGGGTGAATACCCAAGGCTTGAAATAAGGAGAAAAAGAGTGAAAGTACAGAGTTCTCATAGCTACCCAACCTAACAGAAGTTCTTCTCCTTCAATGTGTTTCATTTTGTATTTTCTTTAAATTTTGTCTGTCTTGAGTCTCATGGTGAAAAAGGCAAACAGTGTGAGGTTTGTAAGAAAAAGTCAGTGAGCAGAAAAAGGCAGAGTGTACAAAATTAAAGAAAAAAAGCCATAGATGTCCTAGAGGTCCTTTGTACATCTGTATTGTGTATCATGATTCTGTGGGAATCCCCTTGCAAGTTGGGTTAGCACTTAGCAGTTGAAAAAGTTTGGTAGGTGACCAAGTCAAGTTCAGGATTGGGGATAGATTTTGGACTTGTCACGGATAGGAAGGGTAGTTCCTAGAGAGAATTGGTGTTGTAATCTGCAAGATTATAGTGAAATCACATCATTGTTGTGATGGAAACTGGATGTAGGCTGCATTGCACTTAACGGCTGAACCAGGATATTTCTTGGTGTGATTCTCTCTCTCCTCTACTCCATTTATGTTTCTGTTGGATAGGAGACAAAACTGAAAAATATCTCTTGCCTGGTTACAAGACAAAAAGAAAAAGTCTCTTGGCTAGGTACCAGACAGAAAGCAAAAATATATCCTCAAAGCATTCTAAAAGGCAGCAAGTGTTTCTCAACAAAAAATGGGCTAAGATTCAACCCTCCTTCTCTTAGCCACTGATTACCATCAGACCATTTTCGGTTCATTTGGTATTATACAATGGTTTTGTTTTGATAATATTTTTCATTCATTTGATCACCACAGAGAATCAGAATCAATAAAGATGTTAGTAGAATATTGGTGTTATTGGTGATGACGATAATGATGATGGAAGAGGAAGAAGAAGAAGAAAGGGAAGGAGAAGATCAAATAAATTCAAATAAAAAAGAAACAGTAGGAGGAGATAGATGTGGTGGTATGGTGGTGGTAATCATGACGATAATGAAAAAAAGATGAAGAAAAAGGAGAAGAAGAAGAAGTAGGAGGAGGAGGAGAAAGAAGAAGACGACCAAGCCCCGTAAACTAAATGACTTGGATAAACTTAGATGTAAAATTACTTAGATGTATAGCGAGACTCAACAAGTAGACACGGATTTTTTTTATGAAATTTTTTTTCCTTTTTGTTGATAGGATATTTTTTTATTCTACTGTTACCCCTTTTTATTTTCCATAATTTAAGCTTCTTCTATACATCGTCGTTCTCAAAAAGGTATTCTCTTCTCCCTGCCCTTTCAATTCTCTACGTTTGCGTTCTTCTTCTTTCTCTCCTTTTGTCAAGGACTCTCTTCTTCTCGTAGAATTTTTTACTTAACTTGATAATTCCTTCCGTTTTATTGTTCATTCTCTTTTTTTATGGCATGCTGCAGGTTTACTCAATGAAAACTTAATTCACTCTTCTAACATTATTTTGTTTATTCTTAATTCTGTTACTTTAATATCATTTTTACCTTGTTCTTTTCTATGGCATGCTGCAGATTTACTCAATAAAAACTTAATTCATTCTTCTACTTACGTTTACGTTATTTTGTTTATTCTTAATTTTGTTACTTTAATATCATTTTTACCTTGTTGGTTCATAGACCAATTCTTCTTATAATCTCATGAACTCTCATTTTTTATTAAATTAGTTTATATTTGATGTAGAAAATTTAAAATCACATGACTATTTTAGTCATTTCACATAATATTTTAGTCTTATTCATATCTATCCAAACATAATATAGGACAATACATTAGTGTTTTGTGCATTTTACTAAACACAATATACAAAAAAATAATTTTTAGTGTCTCTATTTTATTTTCTCTGACTCAATGTTCATGTCCACAAAATTAAACGCAGCCCATCTAGTGGTGTTGGAGGAGGAAGATATTAGGAAAGGAAGGGAAGCTTGCTCTAATAGCCTCCTAGGCAGGATCTTTGCAGACAAAAGATTTTTTCTGCAAGGACAGTGAAAAAGGCCTTAAGAGCTATTTGGGATTATCCCGCTGGGTTTAGGGTGGTAGATCAGGGTAGCAACTGGTTTCAATTTTTCTTTGAAGAAGAGTTGGAATTGTTGAGGATTAAAAAGGGTTCTCCTTAGCTATTAAAGGATTATGTGCTCCATGTCAAAAGATGGAAGGTGTCCAATCAAAATAAAGAGGGCATCATTCAATATTTTTTAGTTTTGACACAATTTTGAAAAATCCCGAAGAGCTTCAAAATGATAGAAGTAGGTAGAAAATTAGGGAAAGAATCGAAGAAGTTATGGAGGTTGGGTTATTTGACGTAAGGGGAAGAGAAAGAAGAATTCTCAAAGCAAAAGTAGAGATAGATGCTTCTCAAAAACACAAAGATAGCCTTCGATTAGTAGGAGCAGATCAGAAAGTGGTGGAAGTAGGGCTGAGATAAGAACGTATTGGCAACTTTTGTACCTATTGTGCTCGAATAAGGCATGTGTCAAAGTCTTGTCAGTTGCTCATGAAGGATTCTGTCTTGGGAGTGATTAAGGAAGATAGGATTGGTGATTAGATTAGATTTGATTAGGTTGGAAGGCGGGTTGATACTGGTGACAACTCTAAAGAAGTTGTTAATAATCAGAGTGGTCAGCGAGACCAGCCTAAAAGGAAACTGATGCCAGCATGGTTGATCAACAATTTTTTAGGTCTCTCTATGAAGGAGGATAAAGGAAATTCAGAGAGTTCTACAGATCCTTCCAAACAATCTAATTGTCGAGAACATGAGAGTGATTCAGAGAGTATTGGGGTGGCAAATTCAAAAGCAAATAGCATTGGTGTGTTGGAGGTAATCCTCATCCTGATGAATTTGGATAATCTACTAGTTGAAGGTGGTAATAGAGGGAAAGACAGTAAAGATACCAAATTCAAACCGCTTGTAAGAAAGGGGATAAGAGCATATAGAGTTGTTACTTGTTAGTGGTACTAAGAGGGAACTGAGTAGTAAAGAAAATGTTGATCAATGGAAGAGGGTTTGTATTGGTGAGAAACAGGTCGGTGATGCTGAGGTGGAATGTGCCACTAGCCAACAATTGGAGCCCCAATAACCATGAGAGTCTTAGTATGTAATTGTCGGAGTTTAGGAAGACCCCTGACATTTCATAGTCTTAAAGGGATATGTAGATCCCACTCTCGTGAGGTTGGTTTTATCTGTGAAACTAAAAATCAACCTTGACAGGTGGAACGAAAGCTGAGAGCATGTATTTTCAATGATTGGTTCCTATTCAATCCTTTAGAGACAGCAGGGGGACTGGCACTAGCTTGGAGAGATAGTATTGATGTTGTGGTGACTAGCTCTACTGACTTCTATGTAGCAACGAAAGTTAGAGATGTGATCAAAAATGAAAAATGGAGTCTTATTGGTGTTCACTTTAACTACTCAGATCAGATTTGATCAAACTAGTTTAATGAAGTATCTCTCATCCTTTAGCTGTTTCAAGATAAAGCACTGATTTTGGAGGATTTTAATGCAATAGCAAATTTTCAAGAGAAGGAAGGGGGCAATGTTAAATCAAGGTCCTCTATTACAGCATTCATTGATTTTATTGATGGCAACAACTTATTAGATCTAGAAATAATTGGTAGGCCGTTCACATGGTCTAATAGAAGATAAGGTC
The DNA here is from genome assembly GCF_014773155.1 of Arachis stenosperma. Lineage (NCBI taxonomy): Eukaryota > Viridiplantae > Streptophyta > Magnoliopsida > Fabales > Fabaceae > Arachis > Arachis stenosperma. The sequence goes on along the minus strand of NC_080379.1, from coordinate 169,712,141 downwards.
AACATTTTGATTCAAGAGCATCTTGATAGAATGATGGCTGCAGCAGATTGGCTCAATATATACCCATCAGCGACTGTTACCAGATTACATGAGGATGGTTTAGACCATGCACCATTATTGTTGGACACTAACCCCTCAAATGAACGATCTACAAGGAGATTTAAGTTTCAAGAACACCGATGTGGGAATGAAAACATTAAGCGGATAGTGCGGGAAACTTGGAACTCAAAAATATAGTTGGCTCTCCAATATTTATCCTAGCTCAAAGCCTTAAAAAATGTCATCATGCCATAGTGCAATGGCAGCAACAGTCAAGTTCAAATTTTTTAAAGATGATCCAGAACTTTCAAGAACAGTTAGAAGAACTCAGAAATTTAAGAATGTAGGGAGTGAACACTGAACAGGATGCTGAATTGGAAGAGAAATTAAAGGTTGCATACCTTAATAAAGAAAGTTATTGGAGGGATAACTTAAAAATCAAATGGCTTTAAGTAGGGGACAAGAATACATCAGTTTGCTCACGCTAGATATAGATGCAATAAAATTTGGAGCCTAAAAGGGAATGATGGTACTGTTACACATTCTAAGGAAGTTTCTACTTCTGATACAGCCGATCCAAATGAAGCCTTTGAAAAATTTGAAACAAAAGTCACCCCGATTATGAACCAAACAGGACTCAGACTGATTTTTTTACAAGATAAAAAGAGCTATATTTAGTATTGTTTTTACCATTATAAAATAAATAAATAATCTACCTTTGGAAAATAATAAAAACGAATTATATATATAAAAAAATTTCACCAAGACATTATCTTGTTAATGTTATTACTAGTTTAATTTTTTAGTAAATAAATAACATAAGCATTAAAAATTTATGGTGATGTTATATGTATAAGTATTTTTATAATTAAGTTGGTACAAGTCTAACAAAAAAAACACATGTACATCATTATTGCTCCTTTTCTATGCTTCTATGGCACAAAAATTTTTATTGGAAAGTAGAGTACAAAATTTTTGTACATAGCACAAAAATATTTTGTATATTAACACAAATTTTTGCACATAACACATATTTATCGATATAACAAAAAATTTTGTACATAGTATATAAATTTTTATTGCAATATATTTTATTGAGTGAGTAATTGTTTTGAGTACGTGGTCCTCCAAATATTTCTGTGCTGCTCACTAAATTTTTTATGCTATGCACCAGAATTTCTATGATGTATATCAAAATTTATGTGCTGTGTGTATTTTGTTGATTGAATGTCAATATTTGTAACATGTCGTCCTTCAAAAATTTTAATATTGGACACTAAAATTTTTATATTGTACGTATTTTGTTAGTTGAATGTCAATGTTTTAGACATGTGGTTCTTCAAAAATTTTGTGTTGTATACTAAAATTTTTGTGCACTAAAATTTATGTGATGTGAATCAAAATTTTTATACTCTAATTTTCTAAACATATATAAGAGAAGAAGACGAAGACAACGACGATGATGAAGGAGGATGAGGAAGAAAAAAAAGAAAGAGAAGAAGTGTTAGAAGAAAGAAGTGCGCAAAAGGAGAAGATAAAGATGACAACGATAACGAAGAAGGAGGAAGATGAAGAGGAAGAAGTGTTAGAATAAATTATTTTATAAATAAATGACCATTTGTACCCATGAGAGATGAAAACGCTGACATTTGTACTCATAAAAGCTCGAAACTAATCTTGTACCTATGATAGATGCCTTCCGTGTGACAAAAGTGCCCTGACTTGGTTCTGAGCTTAGTTCGTGGGTTTTCGATCCTACGTGGCACTCCCTCCCTTATCTTCAACCCCTCTCTCTCTTACTCACACACTTTCTCTCTCCAAACCCCACTCTTCACTCTTCAAACCCCACTCTGGCCCCTTCTTCCTCAACACTTGCTTCCTCACCATCCATTCCGTCCTTCACGCCGACAAAGCCATCCTCTTCTCCCTCCCCACCACCTCTGACCCCATCAAGGACACCCTCCTCACTCTCATGCTTTCCAACCACTCTTCCTTCATCCTCACCTTCTCCACCTCCCCTTCCTCTTTTGCACTCCAAATCTGGGATGGTACTTCTCAACCATATCTTCATACCGGTCAACCAAGCCAGCCCAATAAGTAGTAAGAATTCTCAAGAAAAACAACATCATCATCGTCCCCCTCGTCTTCATCTATCTCTTTCCCAGACTCATTTTCCTCTTCATCAATTATGGAAAAAATTCAAATTTTGAAAAAAATCAGACACTCCACAAATCAGTAACAAAAAAAAAATCAAAAATGAAGAAGAAAAGGACCCGCGATTGAGAAACGCAGATATAAACGTGTTGGTAATATTTATTTCTCAAATAAATGTTCTAATTTTTAACAGCATCTCTCTCTTTCTCTGAATACAATTATTCAATTAACCTAAGCAAATGAAGCACCCATCTTTGTACAGAAGAGAGATAACAAAGAAGAGATTGGAGTTTCCCTCAAAGGCACTGACGATATCATCGCTGTCGATCTCGGGGAGCACCCACTCCTTCTTGGACCAGACGCCGGAGCCGTAGGGCCAGGTGGTGCGGTTGACGCGAAAATCGAAGAGGTTGCGCCAGTACTCGCCGTCGAACTTCTTGAGGGCGACCATGTTGTGCTGGACGTGGGTGGGCCTTGATAGGGAAGTGGGTGGGCCTGGGCCTGGGAGTTGGTGGGTTTTGAGGGGAAAAGGGAAAGATGCATGGAAGAGGGAGGTAGAAGAAGCAGCAGCCATTGAGGGATTTAGAGTGTGAAAGATGAGAAAGCAGCTCCTTTTTTGTGTTTTGTTCTTCTCCTTCATCTTCTTCCAACTTGAAGAATTGCTGCGACTTCCAAAATTTGCATCAGAGTTAAATCTGCATGGTGACATTGTTGGGATTATGAGTTATCTCTGGGTGCGCTTGAATTTCACCAATATTTCATTTTGGGGGTATGATTCGAATTGGGGAAGAAGATGAGTTAGGGTTTTCATTTCAAGCATTACCTTCATATAAAAAGGTTCAGATCCACGTAGACAGGGCTTTGGGAGGTTCGGAGAGCCACGTAGGGTCCTACAAACCCGAAGCAAGTGCCAACCCAAGCCAGGCTATTTTTGTCACACGGAGCCCATCTCTCATGGTTACAAAGTCAGTTTCCATCTACTATGGATACAAATGTCAGCGTTCTGAACTCTCATGGGTACAAATGGTCATTTATTCATTGTTTTATTAATCCATATCATTCGTATTGAATCACAAAAAATTATATATTATAGTGCGGAAGTATACCTTTACTCATAGAAATTAGAAAATAGAAATTAACGGAAGAGTTGTCTCAGTCTTCCTCAACCAAAACCTTCTATATCCTTAACAGGGAGGTTGAATTGCAACTCCTCTGGTGGGAAAAGAGTTGTTGAGGCGGCTTTAGTATATTGGGGACCGAAACCTTAAAGTTAGTATTTATACTTGAACATAACACACATTAAACCCTAAAACCCAAATAAAATAGTATTCAAAACTCATAAAAATAATATCTGATTTTATTCTCATTTTATTCTAAATCAAAAGTAATTATGACTTATTCAATTTAGCATTTATAACAATAAAAGAGATCACCATTATATAAGTTATTTAATTTAAAATAGCATAATTTATTATTATAATTAATAGATGTATTGCCCACAAATAAATTAGAAAATTAAATAATTTCCCAAAATCTCCCACTTGAGCTATACATATATTCTTTCCTGAGACAATCACATCTTATAAAATTTATGCGCGTACCTAAATGCTATTTCTTATTACTTTAACAATCTGCGCTGTCTCATATATTAGTTATGAAATTACCACAGCTTTTATCACATTAATGTCATGACTGAACCATGATGATCGCCATATTAATATATTTAATGGCATGGATCAAACTTGGATGAGTAATATGAAAATTACATGCCAAGTGACCTTGTGCATGTCTATTTTCAGCTAGTCCAACTTTAAAACTCTATTGAGATCAAACACAGAACAAATATTGCAAAATAAACATTGCACATAACATGACATCAACCATCAACTTAATTCTGCAGAAAGATAATTCAATATCTGTCATAGGACATATAGCATAAAATAAAGTCTCACTAAACCAAGGCATCACAAATATTGACATCTATCCGAGCAGTGTGCTCATGAAAGACTTTAGGGATGAATCCCTTAGTTAATGGGTCCAATGTTATCAAAACCGGACTGACACATTCGGTCGAACTGGAAACCTAGTAAACTGGTAACAAAACCGGTCCGAGTGAGCTAGCTAACCAGACAAAGAAGAGAATCGGCAAGACTCGGTTTGAACCGGCCGAGTTTGACAAAAATCGACGAATCGGCAGGTTTGAAGAAACCCGGACCAGTTTGGACTAAATTTTTTTTCTTCAAATGAAACAGCGTCGTTTCCATTATTTAAAAAAATGAAAGGCTGAAAGCCTGAAACCCTAACCCGATACCCACTTCCCAGTTCCCACTTCCCACACCCAAAGTCCCAAACGGTTGAGGGTGAGAGAGATGCGTTCAGGTCCGTTCAGGCGTTCAACCCTTCTCGCACCACCTGATGGTCCCGACCACAGCCAGTGCCACCTCCACCAAACAGTGCGACGTCATCGGCCACTGCTACTCAGACTCTCAAAGTTGTCATCTCGGTAGCCCCTGTGTAGCTCAGCTCATCGCTTCCTGTTTTGTGCCACTGTGTGTCTATCATCGTCCTCTTTTTGCCGGTCCGGTCATTTAATCGTCACTGTCGTCGTCGGAGCCGACTTCTTCTCCAGTCTCCCTCTTTTCTAAGGTATGTATTTTATTTTTTTAAGTTATTCAGTATTTCAAATTTTCAATAATTTAGTACTTCAGTTAGAATTAATTGATTAATGATATTGATTATCTATGTTAACTATATTTAGTTGATCATAAGTTTATAACTTGTTGATTTCTGTTAGATTTTTCAATTTTTTGTTTTATGTTGTTGTTGTAATATATTGTTAATTATAGTGTAATATATTCTTGTTATATGTAATATATTGTTGTTATATTTGGTTGCTGTCGTATATTATTCTTAGAATCTTAGTAGATTATTGTTGTATATTATTTTGGATTTCTGGTAGATTAGTCATTTAATCCTGGTTGATGAGGAATTTAGGATGGCTTCATCAAATACACCATCAGAAGCACCAACTTTTCAAGAACAAAGATCAACTTCTGATACAACAAATGGAACCCAAAAACATACCAATAGAGAAAAAACTTATCCTAGATGGGGCCATTGTAAATAAGTTATGGATAAAGGAAAAACTGATCTATTATGTATTTGTTGCGAGAAGCTTATTAGTGGTGGAGGAATTAACCGGGTTAAGTATCATTTGGCTAGAAAAAGTGGAGACATTGAGGCATGTCAAAAGGTGTCAGCTGTAGTGAGACACCAATTCAATCAAAACATTGAAGATCTTCGAACCAAGAAAAGAAAAACTCAAGAAAAATATGCAAAAAGTTATAATACTTGTGATGAAGTTGAAATAGAATTTGATGAGATTGAACATAATGAGATGTGACAACAACAGAAATCAAGGCTTCCAGCACCTAGCTCTAGAAAAGAAAAATAACTCAAGGAATTACAATCTTTTTTTTCATCAGCAGCAACACCTGTAAGCTCAACCAACTATCAAAAGTGTTCTCCAAAGAAAGATATCCAGACTTTGAAATTACTCTGTGGATATAATCCATGTATTGTTATTTTTATTAAAATATTATTGAAGATATGTATTTTAAATTTTAATTTTTAAGTTTTTGGCTATTTTATATGCTTTACTTATGTGGGACTGGGTTAACCGGTTGAACCAGTGATCCATCAGTTGAACCAGTGACCCAATAGCCTGACCGATTCGATCATCGGTTCGGTTCTGACAACTATGAATGGGTATGCTAGCATATACTATATTTCTATATGTTCTATGGTAATCTATTTTTCTTGAACTTTCTCCTTAATAACTAAGAACTTGATGTCTATATGCTTCGATTTTGTCAAGCTCTTATTGTTGTTGGAGTATAGTACTGCTGACTTATTGTCACAAAATATCTTCAATGGCCTTTTAATGTCATCTATTATATGAAGTTTAGTGACAAAATTTTTACAACCATATGCCATGTTAGGATGCCTCAAAGCAAGCAACATACTCTGCCTCCATTGTTGAGGAAGCTACAAAAGTCATTTTGTTAGACTTTCATGCAATAGCTTCTCCAGCCAACATGAAGACACAACCTGAAGTAAAGTGTCTACTATATTGGCATCCCGCAAAATCAGAATCAAAGTACCCAATGATCTCCAAATTTTTTTTATCTCTGATAAGTAAGCATGTAATCATTTGTTCTCTTCAGATAATGCATTACGCGTTTAACAGCTATCCAATGATTCATGCCCGAATTGCTCAAGTATCTACCCAATACTCTCACTATGAATGACATATCGAAACGTTGCATATATTACATTTTCTAATGTTGATACATAAGGTTTATCATGCATTGCTGTCCTTGATAAACCCCATTTTTAGGGTTTATCTTGTATTGAATTTAGAGTATTTTGATGACCTTTTCTCGCATTTAGCCTATGAATTAGCATAGTTTTGTAATCTCTCCCGTATTTGTGCTTAAGTGTAAAAACATGCTTTTTAAGCCTTATTTTGATGAATTCTAATTTCTCTTTGATTCCATAAGATGCCTTGATATGTTTGCTAGTAATTCCAGGATTGAAATAGGCTAGGCATGGATCAAAGGGAGCAAGGAAGGAAGCATACAAGTGGAGAGAAGCATAAAAAGTCAAAGAAGTGAAATCAGCCAAGCACGCACACGCGCACAAGGCGCTCGCGCGCACATTGCAGAATCGGCCAGGGACGCGCACGCGTACCGTGCGCGCACGCGTCGAAGTTCGCACATGACTTCATTAAAGCAACACGTGCCTGGCGATTTGGGAGGGTTTTTGAACCCATTTTGGCGCCAATTGCTGATAGGAAGGAATAAAAGGATCAAGGATGGAAGTGGGAAGAGAGGGAAGTTAGTTACCATTAGTCATAGCTTTAGTTTAGAATAGTTTTAGAGAGAGAAGCTCTCACTTCTCTCTAGAATTAGGATTAGGTTTAGGTTAATCTCTCTTCTTAGATCTAGGTTTAATTCATGCTTTAATTCACTTCTCCTTTATCAAGTCTTAATCTTCTCCTCTTCCTCTTTCTAGTTATGTGCTTTAATAATTGTAATTCTTCATTTTGTTTTGGATAGATTGTTGTTCCTTGTTTTCTTTCAATAATGCAATTTGAGGTGATTCATGATAATTGTGATTTCCTTGATTGTTGTTGTTAATTTCTTTGCAATAATTGTTGTTAGATTTTGTTCTTGTTGTTGATTTACTATGCTTTCCTTTTATGCCTTCCGAGTGTTTGATAAAATGCTTGGTTGGATTTTAGTGTAGGTTTTGTTCCTCGGTAGAGTAATTAGTGATTCTTGAGTGATCTAAATCCTTTTTTGATTGATAATTAAAAGTTGCTAATTAATTTGAATGCCTCTAAAGCTAGTCTTTCCTTTAGGAGTTGATTAGGGCTTGAGGAATCAAATTGATTCATCCACTTGACTTCCCTCCATGGTTAGAGGTTAACTAAGTGGGAGCAATGGACAATTTGTTATCACAATTGAAGAGGATAACTAGGATAGGACTTCTAATTCTCATATCTTGCCAAGAGCTTTGTTAGTTGTTAGTTTATTTTCTTTGCCATTTATATTTCTTGTCCAAAATCTTAAAAACCCCAAAATAACTCACAACCAATAACAAGACACTTTATTGTAAATCCTAGGGAGAACGACCCGAGGTCCAATACTTCGGTTTATAAATTTTAGGGGTTTGTACTAGTGACAAACAACTTTTTGTATGAAAGGATTATTGTTTGGTTTAGAAACTATACTTTACAACGAGATTTCATTAGTAAAATTCTAAACCGTCAAAAATTCAAATCATAAAAAATGGTGCCATTGCCGGGGATTTGCAATGGTGTTATGTTATTAGTTATTGTACATATGTGAATATTGTGAATAGGTTTATATTTTGTTTGTTTCTTAATTTTTGTTAGTTTTATTTTGTTCTCTCACTATGAATTCTCACTTTGGCTTTGAGTTTGGTTCTAATTGTGTTGTAGGAAATATGCACTTCAATGATAACATGTACCAAGGATGGAACCAACAAAGATGTGAGGAGCCTCAAGAAATTGATCACTCCTATTGGCAACAACCTCCGGATACTTACAGGTATAATTCTCATCCTAATGCATGTCAATTTAACGGCTATGATGACTCTTTTTGTGACACTCAACAACCACCATCATATGCCTATGAATCTCATCCTCAACATGAACCTCAACCATTCTCACAAGCCTTTCATTACCAAACACCGCCCTATGATCCATATCCATCACATAACCAATCACTCATACCATATTCTCATGATCATTATGAGCAAGAACCCTTAGAACCACCACAACCCTATCAAGATTACTCCCAAGAACTACCTCAATACACACCATCTCCACAATTTTACCAAGAGGAACCACTTTCCTATCATGAACCCTCTCTCCAAAATAATGAACCTTTCTATTCACCCCAAGCCCCAATAGACGATCCTCTCACTTTGTTACTCCAAGGACAAGAAGCCATGAAGCGGGATACACTTGAGTTTGTGACCAATTTGACCAAGGTGGTGCACACTTTAGCCCACCAATGCTTGAATACTTAAGGTACTTCTGTGACCACATGCGAAAAACCTAAAGAAGAGCAAAGTATGAAGGAGAAATTGGACAATCCGGTAGAGAAGGGAGAACCAAGTTTTGTGTTAAAACAATTAGAGGAGCCTATGATCATTGAAGAAAAGGAAGAGGTGGTTGAAGATTTAGGAGATGTTGAAAGTCCAAGGGAATGTAGCATCATGGAGCACTCTTCCAAAAAGCTTAATATTGATGTTGAGGAGGGTGCGCAACCTCCAAGGCATATCATCGTTGGAGACTTGGAAGAGGCTTATCAAGAGATGGATTCAATCAAGGATGAATTTCTCTCTACAATGGAATTCTCTCCCATTGGACATGAAGTTGAAATTATAAAAGAATGTGCACAACCTCCCGTACCCTTGGTGAGCAACGAAAAAGAGAGTGAATTGGAGGAGAGCTACCAAGAGGGAAAAGTTGGCATGGTGTATATCGAAATTGAAGAATATGAAGAGGTTGATCAAAAGATGGATTCATTCATCAATGAATTCCTATCCAAAATTGACTCACCTCCTATTGGGCAAGATGAAGTTCCTGAAGACAACACCAAGCCAAGTGAAAAAGGGGAAAAGGTTGAAATGGAAGAAGCTTGTGAAGAGGTGGAAACAACTAAAGAAGAGCCTAAAGAAGTAGACCTTGCATTGTCTAAGTGTGGGGAGGTCTCCCTCCCCAAGTCACCATCCAACACAACATTCAAGTGGGTAAAATTCTTATCCCTAAGCTTTACTTTCTCGCTTGAATATGGCTTGATTCAAAATGATGGTCAACTTAGAGCTCTTTGTGGAGTTAAGAGTAGGAAAGAGTTGTGTAGTGGTTGGAAACATTCTAAGCTCATGACGGTTGCATGCTCAAAATTCAAGAGCAATGGTTGGTGTGGAACCAAATTGCATGGGTCTAGGAAGTTGTTTGGAAGCTTCTTTGAGAATTCTAAGGCCATGCCACCCAATTGGAATCATGATGATCAATTTGAAGATGGGTGCCAAAACAAAGTGTGGGATCCCGGATCTCACAAAGAGAATCAAATTTGGGAGCCCATGGTGTGTGTAGAACTCCATCATAGCTTGGAGATATTGATTTTGAACAATAGAGCTTATTGGAAGTCCAAGCATTGGTGGGAGTTCCAAGATGAGTACAAGCACAAGCCACCTTGATAAGAAGCTCCCCATAAGTCCAACTTAAGGACAATAAATAAAAGTGCTAGGTGGGAGACACCCCACCATGGTAAACTCTTTCCATACTCTTTTAGTTTTGTTAATAAGTGAATTGAGTTGCCATTGTAGGTAGATTCTCATTTTCATTTTTATCTTTTGTAAATATTGGTAGAATTAGTTTAATTTCTTGTTTTTATTGTTTTACTGAGTTTAGTTAGTAGTATAGTATGTTGAATAAGGTTCTAGGGTGTTTTGGTAGCTGTTTGGAGGTTTGGAAGGCTTGAATAGGTGCAAGAACTTAAAAAAACAAAAATTTGAAAAATAGAGCACCAATCCACGCGCGCGCAAAGCACGCGTACGCGCACCTCATGCATTTTCGACCATCCACGCACACGCGCACTGTACGCGTACGCGTGGATGCAAAAATTCTACCCCAGCCAAAAATCCGAGAGTTAGGCCTGCACTGTGCGAACATTGGGCCTAAAGCACAAGTCTATGCACGCGTGCGCGCACATGATCTTAAATTCGCAATGCACGCGCACGCACACTGTGTACGCGCGCATCGATTGCACAATCTGCACCCCCGGTACTTTTACCCGAGAGTTGTGCTAGACTTGGGCCGACACTATGCCTCCGGCCTAACTCGATGCACGCGTGCGCGCACCTGGCGCGTACGCGTCCTTCAACCAATATGCCCATCGACGCATAAGCACGCATGACGCGTACGCGTCGGTAAAAAAAAAGAGTTTTTTTCTCCCCTTCCATTTTCTTTTACTTATCACATTCACATACTTCTACTCTTCCCATTTTCATTTAGTTTTTGTAGCATGTTTTCGTTTTTTTAAGTCGTTTTAATAATGGTGTTGTATCTTCCTACTCAATTGTTGAGGATTTCTTGCATTACTTTGGTTCCTCTTGACTTGTTTCATATTGTTGGGTGATGTTTCTCTTCAAATCAATGCTCAATCTTTTATGCACTTGTGTTCTTTGTGCATTGATATGACCTTATATTGTCTTTCATGGCCCACTCTCTCTTGTTCGAACTTGATGCTCATCATGCTCTTCATGCTTTGACCTCACTCTTGCATCAAGTATCATTGATATGCCATTTTCTCTTATTGTTTCCTCCTCTACATGCTGTAGCTACCATGTAGTAGAGAACCATACCTTTATTTGGCATTAGCCCCCGCCTATGTTCTATTTGCTTTGATATCTTTGTTATAGGCTCAACTTTCTTTCTTTTTCTTTCCTTTTAGGTTGGCCACCAAGGAGAGAGAAAGGAAAAGCTTTTAAATGGGGTAACAAACAAGTCATCTACACAACCATTTGAGGAGCTCATCAATTGTAGCAACCCGTCCACCCTGCTCTTCTTTGCATGCACTGAGGACGGTGCACTCTTCAAGTGTGGGGAGGTCGTCGACCGATCTCCATGGGTAACAATTTTCTTTTTTAACACCAATGTTAGTTAGTTATTGCATTTGCATGATAGGTTGCATGTTAGTTAGAATTTGTACATATTTTACTACCTTCTTCTTATTAGGACTACTTGGTTAGAGTGATGAATTCTTTTCCGAGAAACTATTCTAGGGCAACCTACCAATTTGAAAATTTTTTGTTGAACTTGCTCGAAAGAATGTATTTTGGAACATGGTTTTTGAGCTAAGAACACAAGCTTGCGAGATTCGAGCCTAATGGTGTGGTTACATCTTATAACCACTTATTTTTCCTTCTTGTGTGCATTATTCCCTTTCTATGATTGTAATTTTTGATTTGTTTGATTCTTTATGTCCATTATTTTGTGTATTCACGCATTTATATGATTGAGGCCATTGTTTCATTAGCTCACTTACCCAAATAGCCTACCTTTTATCAACCTTTATTCCTTTATTAGCTAACTATGAGCCTACGCTTAACCCACTTGTTCTTTAATTTAGCACATTACAGGCCTTAAAGCGAAAAACAATAAATGTCCTTAATTTGGATCTTTGATTGGCTTAGGCTAGTGTGTGTGAGTATCATTCAAGTGTGGGAACCTTGGGACATTGGGTGAATAAAAGGGTAGTTTTGTATTATTAGTGTAAATATTGGGAATTGGGTACATACTCATGTATTGATCAAATGTAAAACCTTATGCATTGATGCTCTTGTATATAAAAAAATGAGAAAAAGAAAAGAAAAGAAAAAAAAACAATATGAAAAAGAAAAAAAATATAGAAAAAAGAAAGAAAAAGAAGAAAAAGAAAGAAATAAAAAAAAGGGACAAAATGCCCCAAAGTAAAGCTCAAATAAAAGTCAATGCATATGTGTTGTGGAATGAAAAGAGAATGCATGAGTATGTGGAAAAGTGAAGAATGGGTAGTTAGGTTAGAACTTAATTGTATAGGATGTCATAGGTTAGGTGGGAAGTCTAAGCCTATCAAAGATTCAAACTTCAAGCTCACTTGACCAAATATGCATCCTACCTTAACCCTAGCCCCATTACAACCTAAAGAAAAGACCTCATGATAATTGTATGTGTGCATTGAATAATTGTTGATTGTTAGATGAAAAATAAATCTTGGAAAGCATGATTAGGGGAGAATTGAGTGAATCAACCCCAAACACCGAGCGACTAGAGTGCAAACACTTTCGGTGAGGATTCGATGCTCAATTCCATGATTCCCGGCTTTCATAAGCTTTCTTCTTGCAAGTCTATTTGAACTTCAATTTTTATATTTGAATTGGTAGGATTCATGAATCGTTATATGATCTTGACCCTACTTGTGCATGTATGACTTGGAGGATTGATTTATTTTTTAACCAAGTAGGTAGAATCATTTTACATTTAGTTGCATGCATATAGTTTCTTTGCTTTGAATAAGTGTCATATCCCTTATTTCATTCTTGGTTTAGCATGAGGACATGCTAAGGTTTAAGTGTGGGGAGGTTGATAAACCCCATTTGTAGGGTTTATCTTGTGCTTGATTTAGGGGATTTTATAACCTTTTACCCACATTTATCCATTGACATAGCATGGTTTTATAACTTCTCCTTTAATTGTGCTTAAGAGTGAAAACATGCTTTTTAGGTCTTAAAATAAATAAATTTAATTCACCTTGATTCCATTAGATGCCTTGATATGTTTGTTAAGTGATTTAAGGTTTAGGAGGCAAAGATTGGATCAAGGGAATGAAGAAAGAAAGCATGAAAAGTTGGAGAACTCATGAAGAAATGAAAGAACCGGAAAGCTGTCAAGCCGACCTCTTCACACTTAAATGACCATAACTTGAGCTACAGAGGTCCAAATGATGCGGTTCTAGTTGGGTTGGAAAGCTAACATCCGGGGCTTCAAAACAATATAAGATTTGCCATAGTTGCATCGTGCATAGGGGTGCGCGCGCACGGTACGCGGACGCACCGATGGTGGCACATGATCCACTTAATGCAACACGTGACCAGCGATTTTAGAAGTCTTGTGGGCCCAATCTAACTCATTTCTGATGCTATTTAAGCCAAGGATTGAAGAGGAATCAATATACTTTTAATCATTAGTCATAGTTTAGTTTTAGAAGTAGTTTCTAGAGAGAGAAGCTCTCACTTCTCTCTAGGATTAGGATTAGGATTAGGTTTAGTTCTTAGATATAGATTTTAATTCATCTTCTTCTACTTCTATCTTCTCAATTCCTTGTTGTTACATTCATTCTTCTTCCATTCTTTTGTTGTAATTTTCTTTATGTTGTTCTTGTGTTTTGATGTAGATATACTTTTGTTTCTTCTACTCTCTTTCAATTCAATCAAGGTAATTCATAATAAATGTGTTTCTTTTAATTGTTGTTGTTAATTCCTTTCAATAATTGTTGTTAGATTTCATTCTTGTTGTCAATTTACTATGCTTTTTTTTTGTGCCTTCCAAGTGTTTGATGAAATGCTTGGTTGGATTTTAGAGTAGAATTTTATACTCTTGGCTTGGAAAGGCAACTTAGGACCTCTTGAGTTACTAATGTCCAAGTGATTGATGATTGGGAGCCATTGACTCTAGTTATCACTAATTGAATTAGTGGAGAGTTAGGACTTATGGACTAGGATTGATATAGCTCATTTGACTTTCCTTTACTATTAGTTAGAGGATGATTTAGTGAGATTAATCCTTGCCAATTCTCATATTGTGGTTAGTGATTAGGATAGAGATCCTTGACCACCAACCCTTGCCAAGACCTTTTTAGGCCTTAGTTTACTTTCTTGCCATTTATCTTTTATTCTTCTTATCAAAACCCCAAAAATGACTCACAACCAATAACAAGACACTTTATTGTAAATCCTAGGGAGAACGACCCGAGGTTTAAATACTTCGGTTTATAGATTTTAGGGGTTTGTTACTTGTGACAAACAATCTTTTGTATGAAAGGATTATTGTTGGTTTAGAGACTATACTTCAACGAGATTTCATTTGTGAAATTCTAAACCGTCAAAAATCCGTTCATCAGTCCTCTCAAGATCATTTTTAGGGAATTGCTTGGGACTGAATTTGTCTCCTTTAGCTACGGGTGTGTCCATTGGTATAACTTTTCATGCCATATCTACTTAAAATCTTTTTGATATAGTTCTTTTGTGATAATCCAAGAATACCTTGAGAGCGATCTCTTAGTATCTCAATTCCTAATACAAAAGAGGCATCACCAAGATCTTTCATTTTGAATTTGTTCGATAGAAATTTTTTAGTTTCATGCAACAAACCTATGTCATTACTGGCAAGTATAATATCATCAACATATAAGACCAAAAATATGTATTTACTCCCACTGAACTTACGGTATACACATTCATCTATGATATTTACCTTAAAACTATATGAGGTAATGACTTGATGAAACTTGTGATACCATTAACGGAAAGCTTTTTTAAGACTATAGATGGAATTTTTTTAACTTATAAACCATAGATTTTAAATCGCCTGATACAAAATTTTTTGGTTAGACCATATACATCGTTTTATCATTATCACCATTGAGAAATACTGTCTTTATATTCATCTTATGTAACTCTAAGTCAAAATGAGTTACTAGTGCCATTATGGTTCTAAAAGAGTCTTTCGATGATACCGGAGAGAAAGTCTCTTTGTAGTCTATACCTTCCTTTGAGTAAAGCCTTTAGCGACTAGATGAGTTTTATATCTCTCGACATTATCCTTAGAATCCCTTTTAGTTTTAAATATGCATTTACAACGAATTGGTTTCACACCTTCAGGTAATTTTACAAGATCCTAAATGTCATTGTCTTTCATAGACTTCATCTCTTCTTTCATGGCATCGATCCACTTGTCAGAGTTAGAATTTTGCATAGCTTGAAGAAAATTGATTGGGTCATTTCTGTCAAACCAATGCCATCCTCATATTCTTGGAGATAGACTACCTACTCATATGAAATTGTACTTCTCCTTTCTCTATTGGATCTCCTTAATGTCACTTCTTGAGGTTGTTGAGCTTACTGTATGGGTTAGAGTTGAGGAGGATTCTCGTTATTCTCCTGTATTGTAGCAGTATCTTGAGTAACAACAATATTCTCATTGTGGTCTTGTACTATAACTATATCTTGAACAATAATAGGTACAAAGACATGATCATTATCAGTTACAGAATCCTCATTAAAAGCATCATTCATAATATTTTTTTCCTCTCAAAATCAACATCCTAAAAAAATCTCGCATTTTCCATTTCAAAAATAGACCTTGATGCAGGATTGTAAAACTTGTACCCCTATGAATGCTCAACGTAACCAACAAAGTAGCAACTAATTGTTCTAGAGTCCAATTTTTTTTCATGCAGCCTCTAAGGTCGCGCCTCAGCTGGACATCTCCAAATGTGCAAATGCTTTATACTGGGTCTTTTCCCAGTCCAAATTTCATAAGGAGTTTTGTTAACTATTTTGCTTGGCACCCTATTTAGGATGTACACTGCGGTCTTTAAGACTTTTTCCAGAGTGATTCAAGTAAGGAAGAATGACTAATCATACTTCTCACCATGTCCTTAAGAATTCAATTCCTTTGCTCTGCAACACCATTTATGCTAGGTTTGCCTGACATGGTGCATTACGGAACAATACCGTACTCCTCTAGGAAAAGAGCAAAAGGCCCGGGACATTGCTCACCTGAATCGTCATATCTTCCGTAGTATTCACCACCACGATTATATTTGATAGCTTTAATTTTCTTTTCAAGTTGAAGTTTAACTTCAACTTTGAAAGACTTGAAAACATCCAAGGTTTGGAACTTTTCATGAATTAAATATAGATATCCATAATGAGAGTAATCATCTATGAACATAATAAAATACCATTGTCCATTCCAAGAGACAGTAGAGAATGGGCCACTATATCGATATATATCAGTTCTAAGATATATTTAGCTCTCTCGGCACTTAATTTCTTTTCGTTTGTCCTTTTTCCCTTTATGCACTCAATGCAGACTTCAAAGTTCACCAAATTTAGAGGTCTAAGAATCTCATCCAACACAAACCTCTAAATTCTCTATTTAGAGATATGACCTAGGCGTTTGTGCCATAATGATGTCGAATTCTCATTTAGTTTTTGTTTTATACCTGTTTGCAGTATTTCATTATTATAAGAATTCAAATCAAGGCTATATAGATTATCCATCAAACGATCAGAGCATATATTATTCGAATTATAAAAGAATCTGACTTTATTATTTTTGAACGAACAAGAATAACCCGATTTGTCTAAACAAAAAACAGAAACTAAATTCCACCTAAACGACAGTACATAAAATGTATCATTTAAATCTAAGTAAAATCCACTCGTGGAACATAATTTAAAGGTTCCTATAGCTTCGACTGCAACTATATTACCGTCTGCCACATAAATGTATCTTTCAGCATCACTTAACAGTCGGTTTCACAAGCAACTTTGCATAGTAACACTTACATGAGCAGTAGCAGCAGAATCTACCCACTAAGTATCAACAGGTGCATAACTTAAACTAGTTTCAGAACAAATGAAAGTAAGAATCATACCCTTCTTTGTACACCAAGTGGCATATTTGGTACAATCCTTCTTCATGTATCCCACCTTCTTACAGAAGAAACAGGTTGAAGCTTGGTCCTATTTCTTAGCCTTTTTCTACTAAGAAGGCGCATCCGTAGTACTATCACACTTTCTTTTATACTGAGAAGATAAAACCATGTAAGCACTTTGAGTCCTATCTTGTTGTAGCATCTCTTCTTCTTACACATAGTGAGATATAAGCTCATTTAGGGACCAAGTGTCCTTCAAAATGTTATAACTCATTTTGAATTGTCCAAAGTGTGCGAGAAGAGAGATCAAAATGAAATGCACGAATAAATCTTTAGACAACTCTTACTTTAGTGCTTTCATGGAGACAAGTTTGCTCAAAAATTAAAGTTACTTGCTTCAGCCTTTTCATTCTTAGCAAATCATTTTTTAACATCTTTCAAGAACTGTTTGCATCTTTATCCTTAGTAATAATTGAGCCACGAAACGCCTCAGAAATTGAGCATTTCATGATCATAATGCTCATTTGATTGGATCTTTCTCACTTCTCTATTTTAATCTCGTTGGGATTTTTTGGAGTGGAAGTGAGTTTCTCCTCTCGAAGATCTATATCTAGATTCATACAACCAACGACAATCTCCATGGTATCCTTCCAAAACTTAAAGTTTGAACCATTCAACATAGGAATACTGCTAATTTGTGCAGAAAGATTGGTAGCTGAAGTCATAGTTTCTGGATTAGAACAAAAAAAATATGCAATAAATATTAGTTAAATAGTGAAAAGACCCATATTGAGATATCTAGAACATTAATTTTCAATCTTTGAACAGAAAAATTAACGGTAAGTGATACTCTCATTGCAGTAATCAAATATTGTCAAAAATTTCTGTCACACATTAAGCCTTTCTTTGGACCTACTGAATGCGCACATAGAAACTTAAACTTTGCAACCTATTTATTATCCCATATATTTTCTATTAATTGGCCAAACAATAACCTTCTTTTGGGCTGATTATTGATCGTATAATTAATAAAAATAAACAAAAGTGTGTAATACTTATTCTTTGGCCAAATAATAAAATTTTTTGGACCGATTATTGTTCATATAAATAATGAACATTATTTTCTATTTCTCAAATATTATTAATGTGTACACATTTACGAAAAAAAAGTAGCAGCAGCTCCCTCGTACATACGAATGTAAAGAAGTGTGCAATAACTTAATTAAAAACTTGATTTAAAAAATATTTGGACATATAATTTGTTGAGAAATTTAAAAAAAATATTAAGTGCTATTAGAATTTATTATTTTTAGTTATCACTTAGTTATCAATTCAATTTTTTTAGTCTAATAATTCAATAACATATTTTATCTTATATTTTTAAATATTAATGACAAAAAATAATAAATTTTGATGGTCTTTTAGTTTTTTTCAAAATTTAAATTATGTGTTTTTTTAAAAAGTTATTGGTTAAACTTAATATATATTTAAAAACACATTTTAATTAAAAAATTACAACTATTAGATATTATTTAGCAAATAAAAAATGTGCATACTATATATGATGTGATGCAACGAATGCTAAACACCTAGCTGGCAAAACTAGCCAAACGCGAGTATCTTTATTTATTTATTTTTCTGATGCATCGGAGTAACAACCAGATTTTCATTTGATGTGATGCTCTTTTTTGTTCAAACCGAAGCAATGGAAGGGTTTATGATGTACCTTGTTCACATGGTCTAGTCATGATCATCTTTCTTTCTACCTCTTTAATGGCAGTTCAAGAATCAATAATAATTTAATCCAACAGTGAGAACAAGAAGGACCATCAGTTGTGTTTCCATGCAAAGAACACCTTAAAAACAACACGTTCACTGTTCATTTTGATGATCCTGATCCATTTCACGTGAACAACCCGATCACGATCATTGATCACTGATCCCATCCAATTCCATGAAGATAGTGTGATGTGTAATTGTGCAATAATTAAATGGCGAAAGAATTGAAGAGAGAGAATCAAATATTGAGAACATACATACGGATAATTAAGAATATCGAGAAGGTAGGGTACCCCGAGTTACTTCTACCAATTCGGTATAAATGTTTTTCAATGTACAACAAACCTCACGTTTATTGCACATGAAAATATAAGAAAGAAACAAACTGTATGCGTGTACGATACTTTCCTTTTTCTCCGCTTTAATTTTCTTTCATCTACTATGCGCAAAGGGACTGCGAAATGCACAAAGAGGATGTCTTTAGTGGAAAAAAGATAATTAGGTCTTTAAAGTACTATATAATAAAAGGTAAAAATTCAGGTGCAGTCGATTTTACGTAAAGTTGATAATTGAGAGCTGTTAAATAATTTGATTAATTTAACTAAATTTTTACTCTCAACTATCAACTTCACATGAAGCCAACTGTACCTAAATTTTTACCATAATAAAATGCTAAATAAATGACTTAGATGGTTGTTATACTGAATTTATTAGAAATATTAGATTTGATATAAAATTAAATGTATTTGTGAAATGGTTCCAACATGATTCAATTGAACTAACTTTATACGTATTGATTTTTTTTGGGGGGAATTGGTTTTCGTTTTTTTTCTAAGAATTGGTTTTTTTTTTTTACTTTGTTAGATAAGTCAAATCCACAACCTATCCAAACCGTTAGGTTATTAGTTTAACCGGTGAGTTACTGGTTTAACCGATTGATTCGGTATTATTCAAATAAAAAATAAAAATAGTCAAAAATTTAAAATTATAATTTAAAATACATATTTTTACTAATATTTTAAAAATATCAAGTTATTCTAAAATAATATGAACAAAAAATAATAAGTACTTTGTTATTTTTATTCTTTTATAAATATTTTTATTTTATTTTTATATTAAAATAATTATTATTTTTAAATTTTAATAATTTATTAATTAGTTTATATCTATTATATTATTATATACTACAAGTATTTATTAAAAAATAATACTAATAGATATTATATAATTATGAAAAAAATAAATAAACTTATAACTAAATTTAAAATAAATTAGATAAAAGAAAATTATTTGATAGAAGATATGTATATATATTATAATTTGCTTTAGTAATAACAAAAATTATTACAGCCTGGTGGCTGTGATTAATGTTACGTTTCTAAGAGGAGAGAGATTCGATTCCTAATTTTAACATTTTACAACACTGTCAATTACTATCCATTATTCAATAATATTATTCATTCTCACTGGTACTCCATCTTCTATATTGTCGTATGTATGAATTCAAAGAAAGCTTCAAAACCATAAAAATATTAATAACAAAAGAGATTGATTTTCAAAGCCATTAGTTTGTGCAATTGCAAACCAATTCGGTTTAATAAAGGAAAATGGGAATTGTTAAATCCAAAAAAATAATATAATAAAAAATTATTTGGACCTAAAGGAGATTCGTACAGAGATCCTTGCGGGCTGTAATCGGAGAACGCAACTCTGTTGGTCATCGTTGCTGGGTGGCCGTCTTGGAGCCAGGGGTGTAGAAGGTGAAGGTTCTTCAATGGCTATTACAATTCGAAGAAGGGATAGGGATAGAGTAAGTTTTTAAATTCTGGATCGGGTTAGAATACTGATTGTTGCACCAAAACGGAATTAAACCCCAATATGGTCTCTGAGATTGGCATTTTGTATTGAAATCGTTCTCAATTGCACCAATTACGTGCTTGAGATTGAAAAAAATTGCATCATAGTAGTCCCGGACCCATTTTCCATTAACGACGTGATGATATGCCATGATGGCGTGGACTGTAAGTGACACGTGTCACTTCATGATTTGGCCACGTGCAATGGTAGGATGATGTGGTGACCAGTGACACGTGGCATGCTGACGTAGATAGTTGTGCCACGTTTCATAATGTTATTTAGCCATGTGTCCAGTTGTGCCACGTGTCGCAACAGTATTCGTCCACGTGTCATCCATTATGTCATCGTTGTATATGCACCAAATTAGTCCCTCACTTTGCATTAAGTGACTCATTTTAGTCCCTGAAATTGAATGTCGTGCACCAAACTAGTTCTTTCATCAATTTTTTCTCATTTTTTTCTATAAATTCAAAATTTTCAATATTTTTTAATGCATTAATTTCAATTCTATTTTTTCACACGTTCTTCAAATAAAAGTATTTTTATAAAATATTTTTTCTCTTGCGAATACCCTATTCACCGACTTGGAGTTAACGTGAAGGCTTTTCAAGCACCTTCACTACCATCTCCAACCTCTTTCAGTACTTTTATAAAATATTTTTTTTCTTGCGGATACCTCTAATAGCCGCCGTTTTGGAGTTGACGTGAAGGCATTTCAAGCTTCCCTCATTATCATCTCCGACCTCTTTCGTCTAGACTGCAGAGATCAAAAGTGGTAGTGAGGGTGGTTGAAGTGCCTTCAATCTAGCTCATTTATACATAATGAAAACGTGTATTTCATAAGAAAAAAATATTTATTTTAATTATTAATTTCTTGTTAAAAACACATGTTTTTTTATGAAAAAGATGTATCTAATCAATCATATAATTATTTTTTTATAATAACATACTTATATATTACAAAATTTATCAATATTAAATTATTAAAAAATTATATAATTAAAACTAAAATCTTAAATTTTTTTATAAAAGCACTTGTATTTAAACGATATATGAAAAAATAGAATTGAAATTAGTGTATCCAAGATATTAAAATTTTAAATTTTAAAAAAATGAGAAAAATTGGTGAAGGGACTAGTTTGGTGCACGACATTCAATTTCAGAGACTAAAATGAGTCACTTAATGCAAAGTGAGGGACTAATTTTGTGCATATACAACGATGGCATAATAGATGACACGTGGACGAATACTGTTGCGACACATGGTACAATTGGACACGTGGCCAAATAACATTGTGACACGTGGCACAACTATCCACATCAGTATGCCATGTGTCACTAGTCACCACATCATTCTACCATTACACGTGGCCAAATCATGAAGTGACACGTGTCACTTACAGTCCACGTCATCATGCCATGTCATCACGTCGTTAATGGAAAATGGGTCAGGGATTATTATGGTGCATTTTTTTCAATCTCAGGGACGTAATTGGTGCAATTGGAATCTCAGGGACCATTTTGGGGTTTAACTCCCCCAAAATGTTATTTGAGATAGTTAACAAATAAATTATGGAAAAAAGGACAAATAACTCATTGACCTTTTGCCCCAAGAACATTTTTGTCCTTGACCATTGAAAAATACTTTTAAGTCTCTGACTTTCACAAAACTTGGAAGGATCAGTCCTTCCGTCCAAATGCTCACCCAACAGAAAAGTCTGAGGTAGCTCCCGTAATGCTTGTCACACATACGCGTGGGTCACGTGTACGTGTCCCCTGGCAGACTTCCCTCTCACGCTTACATGTCGCCATGAATTCAACAAATCCTCATTTTTTTTCATGAATTGTTCACTTTGTATGTTTTTTTTTTTCATTTCTTTCAAGTCATTCTTACCTTCAAAACTTTAAATCACTCAAATAAATGTATCAATGCATCGAATGGGAGAAAAATAAATTAAATTTAGTAATTTAATAGCCTAGAAAACATGTTTTCAATCATTAAACACACTCAGGAGAAATTCACAAAATCATGCTATTTTAGTGAATAAATATGAAAAAAGTTGATAAAATCTACCAAATTCAATACAATAAAACCAGCGACTCCTAGCCCCGCCTGTATTGTCTCGTCCCTCTCTTCTCTTCTGTGTGGTGTGTGTGTGACGGCGTGAGTGAGAGTAGTGAGGTGAGTATATGGGTGTGTTAGGGTTAGAATTTAGTTTGGGAATTAGAATTTGGGTAGTGTAAAAATTTTAATAAAATAAAAGGATAGAATAGTAATTTAAAAATCTAAATTAGTCCAATAATATTATTTCATAAACATTATTTATTTATAAACTCACTAATTAATTTTAAGTAGTTATTCTAATTTAAAAATTAAAAATAGTCAAATTAACTTTTTTTATTCATAAAATTAAATTTAAAATCTCAATATTTAAATTAAATTAATAAAATTTTATTATTTTTAAATTCAAAATATCATAACTTTGATCTCATTATTTTTAATAAAAAATAATTTTTTAAAGATAATATCAAAAACAAATATAATAAATTACAAATAATTAACTTCTTTAAGAGTGATTTTTCCAAGAATTTATGTTCATTAAAATTAAAATTGGTAGAGTTTTGGCGTTATGCCAAAGTTTATCCTCAGCGATGATGGTGTTCGGCATACCTAAACCAATGCACTCCTGATTATTATTGGGCGTATTCATTTTTTATATTTTCTGGGGAGAAGAGTCGTTTAAAGAAACCTTAATAGGCCCATTGTGCTAGAAAATAAGCCCAATTTTGGCATGAACATCGAAAGCATCGATCACCGTCCACTGGCGGTGAACACTATGCAACTTGCTTTGGTTACTGCTTAGTAGCAGCAATCTGTGGTGATGCTAATTGACAAGTAAGAGAGAGAAGAAGAAGAGATGCACAATAATGAAATGAAATAAGCTTTATGTGGGTTTTCACAACAACACAGACACAGAACGCAACTACTACTAATTACTATAAATCTCCCTTAAATTTATTTTTTAATTTTTGTTGCATTTGGATCGTTTTTGAGGTGATCAAATGGCGACACTTTTCCAGGGAGTGGGAGCTGTGACCCCTTTCTCTGCCTCCAGTTCCTTAGACTCCAACAAGCTCCTC
Organism: Arachis stenosperma; assembly: GCF_014773155.1. Classification (NCBI taxonomy): domain Eukaryota; kingdom Viridiplantae; phylum Streptophyta; class Magnoliopsida; order Fabales; family Fabaceae; genus Arachis; species Arachis stenosperma. Next base: position 169,688,367 of record NC_080379.1, on the reverse strand, counting down.
CTTCCTTCTCGCAAATCCCTCTCAATATCAGGTTTCCTACCCTAATTCAACTATCCTTCTTTCAGTTTCAGTTTATGTTGTTTCTTTCAAAATTAAACTCTTGTGTGTTAAATATTTTACTTTTTCCAGGGCTAGTACTGTGTTTAAATGTTGCTTGTTTCATTTTGTGTGTTGATTCAGATAGCAGAGGTAGCATATTTGTTTACAGATCTGATGCCTTGAACTTGAAGGCAGCAACTCGTAAGCAAGATTTGTTAATTCCTAATGCAGTTGCCGTGAGTTATCTTCACTGAATGGCATTTTTTCTTTTCCTACTTTACATAGTTCATCCAGGTTGTAAATTTTGTTGCTTGGTTGTTTGTAGACCAAAGGAGAGACTTCCACATCAGCAAAATCTGGGTATGTCTCTCTCTTCACTCGCTTTACTCATTTAAAATTATATGATATGAAAACTTAGTTGTTATACTTCTGCTGAAAGATTGTGAACAGTTATCTAATATGGTCTAGAGAATCAACTTTTAGGGTACCTGGTTGGAGAGGAAAAGGCAATGCATTTTAGTATTCTACAATGTACGTGGATTCTATAGTGGAACTCGTGGAAAGTTAGACCTTCCAATATAATAGACCAAGTTTCAAATTACTTGCGATATAATTTTGGGATCCTCACAGTTTATAGATTTTCCAGAACAAAGGGATTGACAGCCAAAAGGTGCTTAGCTTACTGCCTTTCATACACTACAGGTCTACAGCTTTCACCTAGACACCAAAAGCGTAGCCCAAGTGAAGATTTGTTGCTTCATCAATCAAGAGGAAGCTTCGGGGCCTTTGGACTATATTTGCATTGCCTTAGGATAGCTTACCCCTGGTGGTGGATAGTGTCACAAGTGGGAAACTTAAAATGAATTGAAAGTGGCATGAATGCTATATAGTAGAAAGTGGAGTTAAAGGGTATTCCTGCACTATTGAATGAGTTGAATTTAGTTTTCCGGTTCCCACCTATTAAAATGCGGATCATAACATTGCATGCTCGTTGATCTTATTTATAAAGGCTCTATGTTAAACTTTCAACGAAGTTGTCAACTTTTTCATAGTCACAACTCATGTTCACCAAGCCCCATGAGTTTCAAAATTTTGTGCTACTGATTACTCAAAAAGGGTTCTGGAACTGGAAGCCACATAAAGTAGTTTTTCTTGTTGATTTTTTGCATATAACAACTTATTCCTTTGGGTGTTTTCTGCTCCTGTTGTAACATAAAGAAGGGAAGGACTGGTGGCCCATGATGAAGGTTTAAAAAATGAAAAACTTTGGGACATCCTTGTGAAAATTTAGAACAACAGTCTGTACATTAGTTTAACTTGCTAAAATAAAAGTTTGCTTGCGAATTTTCCTTTTACGTCTTTTTTATGAGTTATGATCAATAATGACGGATGGCCGGATATGCATCTTACTTTCAGGCACGAACTTCTCCTTTTCGAAGCCCTCCGTGAAGGTTTGGAAGAAGAGATGGAGAGGGATCCTCGCGTATGTGTCATGGGCGAAGATGTTGGTCATTATGGAGGATCTTACAAGGTGACTAAAGGCCTTGCTGAAAAGTACGGGGACCTCAGAGTTTTGGACACCCCTATTGCGGAGAACTCCTTCACTGGCATGGGCATTGGAGCTGCAATGACGGGTCTGAGGCCAATTGTTGAGGGTATGAACATGGGATTTTTACTCCTGGCATTTAACCAGATCTCTAATAATTGCGGCATGCTTCATTACACATCTGGAGGTCAGTTTACAATACCAATTGTCATTCGTGGGCCTGGTGGAGTAGGGCGGCAACTTGGAGCAGAGCACTCGCAGCGACTGGAATCATATTTTCAGTCAATCCCTGGGATCCAAATGGTTGCTTGCTCAACCCCTTACAATGCTAAGGGATTGATGAAAGCTGCTATCCGAAGCGAGAACCCTGTGATACTTTTCGAGCATGTATTGCTTTATAACCTCAAGGAGAGAATTCCAGATGAAGAGTATGTATTATCACTCGAAGAAGCCGAGATGGTTAGGCCTGGGGAGCATATCACAATATTAACCTATTCCAGGATGAGGTATCATGTGATGCAAGCTGCCAAGACATTGGTGAACAAGGGGTATGACCCTGAAGTAATCGATATCAGGTCCTTGAAACCATTTGATCTTTACACTATTGGATGTTCAGTGAAGAAGACACATCGTGTGTTGATTGTGGAAGAGTGCATGCGAACAGGCGGCATTGGCGCCAGCTTGACAGCTGCCATTACCGAGAATTTCCATGACTACTTGGATGCTCCTATAGTATGCCTATCCTCTCAGGATGTGCCAACTCCATATGCTGGAACATTGGAGGAATGGACAGTGGTTCAACCTGCTCAGATTGTCTCAGCAGTTGAGCAGCTATGCCAGTGATACCTTCATAAATACATTACCTTCCAATTAGAAATGCTTTTGGTACAGCTATTCTGCTTGTTAAATGTTAAATGTTAATTCAGCTACAAAGTGTTTACCCCAAGAATATTTGCAACTGTTGAGTCAGTCCCAGCCCAGTATTCTCAATCAGTTAATCTGCATCGTTCTATCGCCATTTTTTTGGGTAGCATTTTTGTCGAATGTACGGTGTTGCATGATTCATCAACAAAAATCATACCGTTTCATATAAACATTGCTAGAAGCGCCGGTGAATTGAATTTAGATAACTATCAAAGCTATTTTTCTTTTTTCACTAGAAACCTTTTTGAAGACCATTTGATTTTGAGTTGCACTACAAAAAAATAAAGGTTAAAATAATCAATGGTGAATATGTGAACATCATATATATTGGGGTAAACTCAAATTCAGTTTTTTGGACAGCGCAAGGTCAAATGTTCAATTTGTTTTTGGTCGTGGCAAATGTTCAATGTAAACATGGGAGGATCAAAATATGTTTTGTGGACTCTTGAGGGGCCTCCAGCCTATGGGCATAGATAAAAAAGATGGAGCTTTTGGGCCAATTCTAATACTATTTAATTTCCGTTTTTGGGACTAAAGCTGTTTTAGTTTCTAGATTTGCTTTGTTTTCATGGGATGCATATACTCGGGTACTTCATTTGTGCTTGATTCCGTAAGTTTTTCTGTTGAGGTGAAAGTGAAATTATGGAGATGGTTTCATAGAACTTTTTTATTTTTATTCTCAAAGATAAAGAGTTTTATTTATTAAAAGACATGGAACTTTATTACATAAATTTCATATATGAAATTCCTATACTTTTGTCCCGACAAACCCACACGTACTTAAGGCGTTGAATGTTGGAGATAAAATGAAGGAAATCCTATAATAATTTCTGAAATTCAAGGAATTTTTTATAATGGTCTTCAAAATTATTTTTTTTTTGTAATAGTCTCTTAGATAGATCTTCGGACATCATAATAATCTTTAAGATATTTTTTATGCTGAGTCAGTTATTGGAGTGCTGATGTAATCATTTTTTTACTATACTGAACATTTCTAATGACTAAGTGACGTGACATCATTTCAATTTATACCTAATTTAATCCTTCACTCAATATATAATCCTAATTCTTAATGTGTATAGTGTTTATTGTATTTTTCATCTTGTTTTTTTTCTTCATCTCTTTTTTCTTTATGGATGGTTAATGTTAATATTAAGAAACTATGATAGGAGATGGTAGCACTAAGTCTAACACAAAAACAATGATGCACATTAGGATTAGTGTTATCATCTCTTATCTTTGTTTCTGAACATTAACAATCATTGATAAAAAAGAAAGAGATGAAGAAGAAGAATGAGATGAAAAGCACAATAAGCACAATGCACATTAGGGATTAGGATTATATATTGAGCGAGAAACCAGATTGAATATAAATTGAAATAATATTACATCACTTAGCCATTGATTGGGGATGTTTGGTGTGACGAAAGATAGCCACGTCAGCATTCTAACAGCTGACTCAGCAAGAAAAATGACACAGAAATTATTATGATGTTCGAAATTTTATCTAGGAAAACATTATAGAAAAATTTGAATCTCAAAAATCATTATAAAAAATTCTGTGTATCTCAGAGACTATTATAAAATTTTACTAAAATAAGATGTGATAGATGATAAATTCATATCATTTTACCAATTAACTAGCGAACGAGGGTTTAAAAAAAACATGACATCATATTTATCCTTTTATATAATAGAGTAACAGGACAAGTAGATGATTCGTAGAAAGAGAATGATGTTACTGTAGATATAAATAAATAAATAAATAAATAAATACCAACAACAGAAAAGGAGAACAAGAAAACGTTGAGGGTTAGTTACTTTTGATCCTGTATATGTATGAAAGAGAACAATATAATGTGATGTCAGGATTAAAAATCGAAGGTCCGATTTTTTAGTACACAAATTGGAGGGTTCGATTTGTGTTTAAAAAATTAAAAAAATTTGGAGTACACAAATCGGAGGTCCTATTTGTGTACTCCAAATTTTTTTAATTTTTTAAATATAAATTGAAAGGACGATTACCTTTACCAAAATTTAAATTTTTTCCTCCACATTAATCGGACTGTCCGATTAGTAAACTTAATTTTTTTTACAGAAAAATCAGATGGTCCGATTTCTTCATCTCTATTTCAAAAAAAGCTGTCCCACATCCATGTCTAACATCCACATTTTCTATAATAATACACAACACATACATACTTCTCATATTAAAAAAAAAGAGCCCTACTAATACTTTAATGCATCATACACTGGTATGCATGCCTATTAGATCTATTAGGTTATTCAAGATTCAACCGAAACTGAAACTGTTAGTTATATTATATTTATATGAAAAAGCTTCATGGGCCAGATGGGACGTACCCTTTTCTTCCAATTTATTGGGCAAGTGTCTTCTGCTAAACTAAAGGACACTGAAGTGAAATCTACCCACCCCACCCATGTGGAAATTAAAGGCTAATGGAAGGAATAATATCATAATGTAATTGATCATTTGTCCAGTACATGTTTGGATTTGTCGGATCCATCAAGACTCGTAAATGTGTTTCATTCTTGGCCACAAATCTAGTTTTATTAATTACTTATAATGTGTTTTTCATGTGAAAATGTTTTATGTGCAGCAGCCAATTATATTTACACTTCATAAGCAAATGTAATTTAACTTTAAACTATTTTTTTTTATTAAGTTGTGCCTAATATTGTAAGCTCTTTACGAATCAACACTGGTAAATTTTTCCTTTCACATTGATATAACAGAGTTGACTCTGGGTCAATGCAATTACTTGAGCTCTATAAGGATTAAGGGATAAAACTTGGAAGCTCCTCTGAAAAATTCAGTGTATATATAATTAATCATAATGAAACTTGCAGTTAAATAATTTATATATTATATTATATAAAAATGCTATTTAATTAATTTGTATATTAAAATTAATCATTAAAATCAGTCACAATATATTTATGTATAAATATATGTATTGTTTAATTCATTTTCAATATGTATTTTATATTTCAACATGTATTTTATACTAATAACTAATTTTGATAACTGATTTTAATGTACATGTAACGTAATCGTTCAGACGCGCTAATATATATAGAATATAATTATAAGTTTCTGGTAGGAATTCACATCAAGTGGCGCTTTCCTTTTTGTTTAAATGAATTTCCACAACAACTAGTAATTTATATTATACTAGCATACAACGTTAACTACCATACTACTCCAAGAAAGGTTGGATCATATATCACATTTTAATTTCAGTGCTCAAAACACATACTTCAAGAGATCAGATGTTATATATAGGTCCATGACAACGACTCTAACCACCATATATTAGAAGAATATAATCAGTACCAGTTCCTTGTGTAGAATAACATGTAATATATGTTGGATCCTGAATTTGTGATGCAGCCAAATGAGGTAGTTCTGCAGAATCAGAAGCTTAACAATTACATGCCCAGTGGAGCTAGTACTTTCTCTGTACTTTTGTATTCTTTTAATTTCCAATGATGACCCTTCATTTCATTCTTTCTTTTCTATTTATGACCTCTCAACCTGTCAGTTTATTATGCTCTTTTCATATTACACCCCATTGATGATTGATGCATGCATGCAATGTACCAATAACTAGAATCTTCGATGAGTCGAGTCAGCTTTTCTCTCTTTGATTTCATTTCATTTGAAGACAGCATCGTATGCAGAAAAATCTTGATCCGATATGATTTGTCTCCTTGGCTTTGTGTGGCTCTAAAGTAAGTTAGTTAGTCGGCATGCATGTGTGAAAATTAAAATATGTGGTTTACAACACTCATTTTGTTGAGCTAAGCAGCAACACTGTCATCCCAATATTCTTCTTCTCCATCAAAAATCGCTTTGTTTTTATTTTCAATGTACCATGTGCATGTGTCTTTTCGAAGCTCCAATTTTCATGACTTGTCATTTTTCATAGTACAAATTACAAAACACAATTTGTCTATCATTCGAGTCATGCGAAGACAACATCTTCTTGGCCCTTGCTACTAATAATATATAAAACAAAAGACAAATTAGCTAGATTGTCGATTTTATAGCACAACAATTCAGATCTAAAAAAAAAAAAAAAAGAAACTTATTACATGTGATTAATTAATTAATTCTTTCTGCCTATATATACGAATACATGAAGAGAATAAAAAATTAATTAAATCACAAGTTCATATTAGGTGTTCACAAATTCTTGGTGATTTAATTCGAATTCATGCACGCATCAAAAACTTCAGTTCATCGTTATCAACTGCTTGAAACATGCTTCATAAGCTCTTGAAAGCTTCTCACTCTGTGTCTCTCTAGAAAGTGGTACTTTTAGCTTAATTTATGTGCATGAACATTAACACTAACTCAAAAAATGAAAAAAAATGCTTATTTATTTAATTTCTAGAGAAATTGAGATCTTTTTATGGATCAAGTGAGTTGCATGCCATAATAATTCCCTAATTAACAAGGGTTAGAAGGGATATGTTAATAATATAAGCTCATAATAAGCATCTTTTATTTTAATTCAAAAATATTATCTGTACACTAAAATTAGTTACTAATATATTTGTATATAAATATATGTGTGATTTAATTTATTTTTAAGTGTATTTATATTTTAACATGTGTATTTTATATTAATGGCTAATTTTGGTGATTATTTTGATGTATATTTAGCATAATCAATTTTAATTTCTTGATGAATAGGACAAAAACACTCATATATGGAAGACTCATAGATAGACTCATTTGCTGCCACCATGTATGGTGGTACTTTTATCCCTTTGTCAAACTATATAGTGCATTATGTTTTGGTTTTTGGATCAAATTTGCCGTATTATTTTGTCAGTTGTGAGAAACGTAACACGAAACGGGTTATTAGTGTAAGTTGGAGGAAGCAACAAATTCATTCCATGAAGATCTATCCTAATGTTGCAATAATTAGGACCAGTATTTGTGTGTCCACCACATGGAATTGCTTGCCACATCATGTTCACTTCTTCATTCACGGGCAGATAGGACTGTTCACATTAAGGTAGCGTTTGGTAAAAAGATAGAGACTGAAAGACTGAGATTGAGAGACAAACACTAAGAGATAGAGACTGAAATAAATTTTAGTATTTTGTTTGGTGTAAAATGAGAGACAAAAATTGAAACAAGAATAAAACTCTAATTTAATTTACACAAAAGATAAAATTAGAATTAATTAATTGAAATGAGGGTATTTTAGATATAAAATGTTATTAAAATTTCAGTCTTCGTCTCTAAAAATTTCAGTTCCCCGTGTCCCTACATTTTGGAGATACTGAAATACTGAGATTTTAGGGACAGAAACAAATTTTAGTACCAATTTCTGAACCAACAAACATGATACTGTATCTTAGTCTTTCAGCCTATGTCTCAATACCTCAAAACAAACACTACCTAAAAAAACAGAACAAAACAAAACACATAAACCGATTAACCATTTAAAAGATTTTAACCACATTTTCAGATAACAGTTTTTTTAAATCATTAATAAATCATAATCAGTATTAAAAAGTAGCTAACTAAATTGGTAAAATCAATTAACCAAATCAAATCCGATCTGATTTGATAATTTGGAGTTTTAAAGTTAGTTTTTTTAATATAAATGTGTTATAGATTTAAATCGGTTTTGTAATAGGTAAAAATTGCTAAATTGATTTTTTTTAATGCGTTCAAAAGTAGTTTATAAATTAAAATTAATTTTGTACAAAATCGATTTTCAAATGAAAAATTTGATTTTTAAATAGAAAAAATGTTTTATTTTAAAACATTTTTATTTTTAAAATCAGTTTAAAATAATTTATTACTTTTATAATATTTTTTAATTTTAAAATCAGTTTAGTTTACTAAACCAAAACAAGATTTCTGAGTAATTGAAATCTTTTTTTTTTTAACATTAACCATGTACACCCCCTAGCAGATGGTGTATCCGTGTATGCTATGCATTGAAAAGAACCAGCTTGTGGTAACTATGTTTTTAAATTGGGAGCCACTCATGCTTAAAACGTATTTTTTTTAAAGATATTTTTTAGTAATTAAAATTTAATATATATAATTGATTAAATTGTATTATTTTTTGTCAAAATTAGATCAAACAAATTAATTTTACCAAAAAATCGATAAACCAAATCTTAAACCAATCTAAATTAATATTTTTTTAGTAAAAATAATTATAATAACCCTATTATAAAAAATAACTAAAATATTCGTGTTATATATATGTTTTGATTTTGAAAACCCTCGATCTTAACTATATATAACGAAGAAAAGAAAATAATTAGAATTTAGAATTCTCAAAATTTTTATATAATAATAATAATAATAATAATAATATAGTATTTTAGTATTTTTTATAATAAGAATATTAAAATTATTTTTTATAAAAAAAATATTAATTCAAACCGATTCAAAGTATAATTTACTGATTTTTTAGACAAATCAAATTGTTTGATTTAATTTTGATAAAAATAATATGATTCAATCAATTATATATATTAAATTTTAATTACTTAAAAATATTTTAAGAATCAGAGTGACTCCCTTTCAAATTATTACGATATGCTATATAAGTGTACGTACCTTGCTTTTCATTAGTTTGTTTTTTCTGCATTAACCAGGATGATGATTATTATTGATGAGCATAAGAAGGCAATTTCATTTCTGGTAAACGACAACGCCACCTTAAAAATTAAGGAGAATTGTCCCTTCTAAAATGCTACATTTTTATCTTTACTGCTAGAATTTTAATTTAATTAACACATTATTGAAAATCTGTTTAAAACGTTAATTTTCATATCTGATCTCTAACGCCCTTAGACTATATTATTATTTGAAATAATGGAACATAAAATATTAGAGTAGTGGTGGAATGGAGCTATGGACCCAAAAGAATATAATTATAATTTCACTCCACCTTGAAAACAGTACTATTTATATTCATAATTAATGACTAAAATTAAAGCGAACTTTTTTTAATATTTGCCAAGAAAAAAAAACTTGTACGCTAAAATATGTAAAGAATAATAGCAAGAACAATAAATTAGAGTAGTTAAATAATGTTAACAAAAGAAAAAGATACATGTGATTATCACATATCAATGTGCGTTGTTTTTTGTTGTGTATGGCTGTTACTTGGATTATATGGTCGATGCATGGGATGCAGTGATGATATGTATTTGTGGTTAAGTACGTGTTGGTGTTGGTGGAAGCTTAGCTTATTTATATAAACATTTTCTAATAAGTTTTGGACATAATCATATATATCATCATTGTGTTCTTTTCTTCATGTTTATGAGGATGAATGTCCTTCATTCAGGAGTCACCACTGACTTTGATGGCGTAAATAATTTATTGATGATGTTATGCATGCATGCACCAACGTGTATACATGTGACTTAGTAAACATTGTATTGTTTTCTTTCTTCTTTTTCTTTTAACTTTAAAAAAGAAACTAGCACACAACTGAGTTCGTAACGTAAATGCTTATATTTAATTGTAATTATTTAAAATTGGCTAATTAAAAATTGTTTTTCTGTATTATTTTTTCATATAATATTTACTGTCATTGGCTCCCTATGATGTATTATCGTTCCTCTGTTAACTACGTCGTCGGATAAAAATAAAAATTAGATGCATCGTATTAGGCTGTATTTAAAACATGATAAATTTATTTTTTAAATTGATAAAAAAAATTAAATTGATTTATAACAACAATGCTAAGGAAAAATATTGCAGCTAACATTTTCAACCAACAATTATGAGACTGTCAACAAATTTAATAAAACAAAATAAAAAAAACATTTTTTAAAATTATCTTTTTATCTATTTTCATTTGTTCTCTACCTTTTCAGCACCACAGTTTCATCCAATTACCACTAGTCTCTAGCCACTGTTGGCCACTCGGCGCCACCTCTGATTACTTTAAATAATCTTAAATTTTAAATATTAAATATTTAAATTATAAGTATTAAATTTTAAATTTTAGTCAATAAATTATAATTTAAATAGTATAATTTTTTCATATTTATTTAGAAGTCGGAAATTCAAATTTTATTTGTAATTTTTTATTTCATAAATTACTTATTCCAAAATATTTTTTAATTCTAAAATTTAAATTTTATATTCCATATTGTTTCATTTTTAAATTTTTTTTAACTTGAATTTCGGGTGATAGCTTCTAAGATTTTCTGGATTTGTAAATTACATAAATTTATATTATTATGAATATTTAAGATCAAATAATTTTTTAATTCTTATTCTTTATTATTATTATTTTTTTTGATAATGTAAAGAGATAACATTCATTCATGAATAGGGTCTATGATATTTGAATAGGCCAAATTATGTATAAAAGAAAGTGTATCTTCCATCCACACTGTATTTAGATTAGTAAGAACCATTTGAGCTAATTTATAAATTACCCTATTACCTTTTCTTTTTATATGAGAATACTCTACTGATCTAAAGTTATTAGCTAAACTTAAACAATCACTAATAAATGAACCAAACATTTTTTTATGGACTTATTTTGCTTTAAAATTTTGAATGAATTCAACATTGTCACTCTCAATGATTACATTAAAAAAGTAACATTTACTGGCCTTCTCTAAGCCCATAAGACATGCAAGTGCTTCGGATTCATGAGATTGAATGGATAAAAAAACTTTGCATGTAAATACCATCAAAATGTCTCTGTTAGTGTCTTTAACTGCCACACCAATACCCACTACTCCATCATCAATATTGAGGCATCAATATTAATTTTTACTTTTGTGGTGAATGGTCTCTTCCAACTTTCAGTGCTTGTAGTTCTAAGAGGTGATTTTACGGTTTCATCAAAATTGAGGGTATGAGTTTCGATGTAATTTTTATAATTTCTTTTTGTCAATTCTGCTGCTTCAATTGGAGATCGATTCTTCTCATTGAATGTTCATGTTTCGAGCTTGCCAAAGAGTTAGGATGCTTGTGCAAAGAAGACCCTGCGAGATCAAATCTAAATTTTTCATCAATTTCTCAATCCATTCACAAGCTTGGGATTCAAGTGGCTCTGATCATATGGCTAAGGGGCTATTAATGAGCGGATATTTTATACATTTTTTGGCATCATTTTCATATAGTTTTTATTATGTTTTGTTTAAATTTTATTATATTTTTATAGGTTTTAGTGTAAAATTCACCTTTTTGGATTTTAATTTGAGTTTGTGTGTTTTATGATGATTTCAGGTATTTTCTGACTGAAATTGAAGAGTTTTAGCAAAGTTCGATTCAGAGGCAAGGAAAGCGTAGCAGATGCTGCCAGATTCTGACCTCCGTGCACTCAAACGAACATTTCTAGAGTTATAGAGGTCCAAAAGATGCGTTCTTAAAAGCGTTGAAAAGCTAACTTCCAGAGTTTTTCAGTAATATATAATGGTTTATACTTTTCTTCGAAGAAGCCTGCTCATTCTGGGCATTGAACGCCAAGCAGCTACCCTCTAGCTGGCGTTCAGCGCCCCAAAGGAGCCCCAAAGCTGGCGTTGAACGCCAACCACCCCCTAGTGGGCGTTCAACTCCAACATAAAAAAGCATAAGGCAGCGCCAATCACTCCCCATTCCTCAAAGTGGATGCCAAACTCAGCTCAAATATTCAACTCAAGTGGGCCTACAAGTGAATTTTTTCACCTCTAGTCTATTCTATCATAATTTTGTACTTCTTAGTTACTAGGTCATTATATATAGGAGAAAATCACCCTTGTTTAGGAATAATCGATCTTCTTTCTCCACTTTTACTTTCAGACATTATTGTACAGTGTGAGCCATTAACCTCCTAGGTTAAGGTTAGGAGCTCTGCTGATTCTTATGGATTAATAATATCAGTATTTTATTTCAATCTATGCTTGATTCCATTTTAAAATGTATCTTCGTTCTTAATCCTAATGAATTGGGAGTGTAATATAACTTGACCGTCATTCCTATTCTACATGGGTTCTTGCGAGTTCTTGACGGGATAGTATTGAACCACAAGCTTGATTATACATCTCTTAAACGGCTAATCCACGACTTCGTTGGGGACTTGGAGACATCAGTTCAGCCAAGGTACGGGGCGATTAGGGCCTTTGTGGTATAGGCTAGAATCATGGAGCAGCATTCTCTGATCCGGAAAATTCGACCTTGTCTGTGGCATTTTGAGTAAGATTACCAAGGGAATGGATTGTAAGAGCTTCACCCCTTTTCAGATTGGATGACCACTGACCTGGCGTTTGATCTGAAGCAGAGGAGATTAATGACCACTAACCTGGTGTTAGTCACTTACATCCTGCCATGAAATGAATCATCAGAAGTTGAAGTAGACAATGAAAAAAGTCGATCCAAAAGGAGGAAGCATCTCCAAAGTCTCAACCGTTCTTTTATCATTGATTTCATACCTATAATAACCTGAGATTTTAAAATTAAACAATAAAAAATTTATATAATTTAAATTAAGATAATTAAAGTTTTGACTAATATTATGAACTAAAAGAAAATTTATTTATTTATCTATAATTTTAAATTAAAGTGTTTAATTACAAATAATTTGTAATTTGAAAAATAAATAGTATATTTGAAGTTAATTATATTAGGTTAAATTTCGTTTTAAATTAATACTCTGTCCTAATCCTAAATTTCCAATTTTAAACCCTAATTTTATCTAACTCTAACTCTTTTTACCTCTCTAACCTGTCAACTCCTCGATGAGTCACGCTTACCCTCCCTCATGACTCATAATTTTGTATATATGTTTAAATCATGTAATTTATTTTTTAAAATAAAGATGATTTTATTGATAAATATTATTTTGAACAATTTTATTGAAATTAAAAATTAAAAAAATTGTTAAAAAATTATATTGTAATTTAATTTTTTATTTGTATTTAATTTTTTAATTATTATTTTTTATTAGTTTTAATAATTTTTATTTAAAAAAAATAGTCAAGCAGGCTAGCACCCGACCAGCCAATCCGCCATAAAGTGGGTTGGGCTAACATTTTGAACCCAACTAACTGACGGAACGGCCCGTCCCGTTTTATGACGCGAGCCTAGGTGGAGCGGGCCGACCCGCTTTGTCACCCCTACCACTAAAGTTCTACCCAAGCTTAGCCACCACCAATTGTTGTTTCATCTTGACAAAGGAGAACCTTAACTGGTTCAATAGCCACCAAGTGTTTTTTCAACTTAGCAAGAAAAATCCAAACTAATTCAATGATCACCAAATATTATCCCAACTTGGGAAGGAGAACTAATCCTAATTCATCACAAACTAAATACAAAAAAATTTTTTTTTAGCTTTTTCAATGTATCTTTCTTACTTCTTTTTTCTTATGACTTTTTTATTTTTTTCTTCTCACCATAATATGCCTTTTTCTCGATTACAAAAAGATAAGTATTAAATAATCATAACACTGAAATTTCAAATAAAACACAAAATTTAAAAAATATTTCAACTTAAATGTTTAAGATGATGCTCTAGTTTGAGAGTTCAACTTTATAGTATGAAACTTGCTATGTAAATTCATTTTTCAAGCTAATTCTATCCATTGTCCTTGTCTTCCTTAGCATGCATTTTTTTTTTTCATTTTGCTTCACTATTTCTGCTGTTTTTGGAACCGCTTCATTACTTATGTTGTTATATTTTATTTTTGATTTTCTATTGTTCTTGGAGCTACTGTCTTTCTTGACATGTAATTTTTTTCATTTGGCAACATTACAACTATTGTTCATTACTCTATATTTTTGTTTTGCTCTATCTAACTTTACTAATGATCTTTTACATTTTGATCTTGTGATATCTTTGTGTTCTTGCTGTTTTTTATTTCTTTTCTAACGTTGTCCACTGTTTCATTTACTTTTTTTTCTTTAATTAATTATGATTTGTTGAACTCTTTCTCTTAACTTCATAAAATTAATATATTGCTAACTATTACATGTAAACTGAAGTTTGGTATCAGCAATGTAGGCTAAAATTAGCTAATCATTTATTTAGTTTTGGACCTACAATACTCACAAATCTATTAGCACAAATTAAAATTTTTAATGACCCAATAAAAATATTTGTCATTATACCTTAATATTAAAATCGATTCTAACTCAATAAATAATATATAAAATAAAAAATATATAATTAAAAAAATAAAATTAACTAATAAAAAGCAGTAATCATAATAGTATTATCGCTCAAAATTCGCTATTAAAGCTTATTTTTCTTGTAGTATTAATGCTTAAAAATATTCCATGTGTATGTATAGTGAGTATATGTTGGCTAAAAATTATTGGCAAGCAATCTAACAATAGTTTAATAAAAAAAACTCGTATCGAAAAAGAATGTAAATTTTAGTCGGTATTAATATTGTTGTCTATAATAATATTACGAGAATTTAAATTTTTTAAAATTATGTTAATTTTATTCTGAAATTATAGATTATTATATAAAAATTTATAAAATTAAGTTATTTTTACAAAATAATTGTAGAAGATAAAAAATTTATGTCAGTTAAAATGGTTAAGATCTCCATAAATAAAAAATTAAATAATAATTTTTTTAGTTATTATTTTTATGTGAAAGAGTTTAATTTTTATTAATAATTAATTTTAATATTCATTATCTAAAATTTAAAAAGAATTTAATGTATATACTTTTACATTTGATTAGATATTAAATCAATCATATAATTAAAAATAATTAATTTTCATATTTGTTATTTAAAAATAATATTTTTTTCTATGTATACAAAAATATATAAATACTAATATAAAAAAAATTATATTGATAATTATAAAAATTAATTTTTTAAACAAATAAATCTTGATTCTAATTATTAATCATAATATTAATATTTTTTTCAAATTATATATAATGAATATTTGAAGAAAGAGAAGTAAAAATATAAGCAGTAAAAATTTAAAATTAAATGAAAAAATTAAAACATATACACATAATAATAAATTTTTTTTATATCAATCATATTATAGAATTTTTTTTATTGTATTTAATTATAAATTTAATATATTTTTATAATTTTATAAATTTATTTAATTATATTATTTTATTTATTAATTTTATTTTTTATAGAATAAAAGATAAAGAGAGATAGAAAATGAGATAAAAAAGATAATAAAAAAAGAGGAAATTTGTTAATTTTAGAGTAAAATATTTTATTTTAATTATAATAAATTAATATTTCGTGATACACTTTAGTTTGTCAAATTAGTAATATAAAATATAAATTATATATAAAATGAGAATGTGATACGAACTTGTAGCGAAAACTAGAGAGAATTAGAAATAATTAGAGAGATAAAAGAGAAATCTCTAAAATTAGGATCAAAGGAGAAAAATAGAATTTCAATCACATTATGTCTATCTACATTATTACATTATACTTCTATTTATAATATAATTCTCTAATTGGTCTAGCCCAAAATGATAAAGAGAAACAAAGAAAGGGAGAGAGATAAATAAGAAAATATAAAAAAAATTTATTAATTTAAAAAAAATCTCTTCTCAATTTTAATAAGAGTGTTATTACATGATATATTTTAGTTGTTAAAAGTAATATAATATAATGATATTTTAATTTTAAAATTTTTAATTTTAATTTTAATTGTAACTAAAAAATATTATATTATATATTTTAATATTTAAATTTATAATTAATCATTAATAATAATATATAAAAAAAATAAAATAAATAAAAAATAAAAAAATAAAGATAAAAAGATAAAAAACTATTTAATTAAAAAAATTTAATTTTAATGATAATAAAAAAATAATATATGATATATTTTAATTATAAAATTAATAATATATAATAAATTTATTACACTTAAATACATCCAATCGGACTAAAGATAACGTCTACTATACCCTAAATATTAGGGGAAAAAAATATAAGATCATAAATACAATTTTTGAACCGATTTATCCCATACTTTTTTTCCTGATTCCTAGCACGTAGCACCGTTATATATATGATGGATGATACACTCATTTTTGTCCAAAAGGAAAATGATGAGGCATCCATTCATCGTTGTAAATGACATATAATTTATAGCTTGTTTGATATCCATTACTATTGCATGTGGTGTTCGGCGAGAATGGATTCACGTGGATGCTTATTTGCATGCCACGAACATCATTTACATGCATAGTCGACATGTTTCACCATCCCAAGCGGTGGAACTGCAACGTAGCAACTCATCGCAAGGGCAAATGTCCACGTACTTTAACTTATTTACAATATATTATCGGCAATCATGACGAATGAAAGTATGTGTCACCCGTAACTTGCATGCATGCATGCATACCAGGTACATGCGTCTTTCCTTAATCTTTGTGTTAGATTTTTAGAATATATAATTATTTACGTTTTTTTATAATATTTTTAATTTGATGAATTAAAAATTAATTTATTATCAATTTAATTTTTATTTAAAATTCGTTTTTGGTTAACAGATTATTACCCACACAAGTTGAAAACAATATACCTATATATACGCACACACGCACATGTTGTGATATATTTTGTTACATGGAGTAAAAAAAAATTCTTAATACAAACTCAAAATTTTAATCAGTTTTTTGAGGTTTATATACTTAATTAATTATTCATAAACAATTAGAAGATTTATTTCCTTTATTATCAGCAACTAGGAAAAAACGAGAGTGGGGCCGATAAGGGGATCCTGTTTTGCGGAGGAAATTTTGGGTTTGACTTTCAAATCGGTGCCATACTGCCATCTGAAAATTGTAGAATTCGAAGTACTCTTAGATTGTCTAACTGTTGATTTTGAGAACCGCACTTTAGGCATAAATAAAGGATTTCTTTTCTCAAAAGAAATGTGACCCACCTAATATTTTTTGTTTGTGTACCTATAGTTGTATATATAAATAAAAAATCATGTTATTTGTATATTTTGTGTGTGTTTATCTACGCACAGTAGACCTGTAGACCTACGATTATGAATTTATGATTAAACATGATTCTAGTTGTATTTTCTTAATTATGGTTCTAGGTGCACATTCCACTACATGTTCCACAGAGATATAATTTCTAAATGGTTTAAAGGGTACAAAACATCCTTCGTATTATTTAGATTTTAAAATTGAATTAGAGCCATTCATTTTAATTTTAATTTTAATATCATTCCATTCATAATATTTGACACATATGAGTATTTAAAGAAAAAAAAAATCCAATATCATCATCAATGGTAATGATAGACGTCTACCAAAGATATATATACACGGAGATTTTTTAACTCGAAAGAAAATAAAAAAGAACAAGAGATTTATTTTATACATTAAATAAGTGTAAACATTTGAAAATTCCGATGTTAAAAAGTACATTATTGCTAAATGATTTTAAGATATTAAGTGAAATAACACAAGTAGTCCAAGTGAGATTTTCTGTGTGCGCTCCACTAAAACATTATGTTGATCAAGTGGAGATGTAATAATGCTATATATTAATAAAGTCTCATATGCCATATTGAAAAGATCATCTTAAAGTAAAAGTTTTATAAATTTTTAAACTCTTCCACTTTAATTGTTAATTTTCAAAGGTTTCAAAGAATAATAAGCCTCATATGCCATATTGAAAGAATATTAATATCTCGTTTATTATTAAATAAAACATAAAAGTTTGAAGGAGATATATAAATATAAAATATTTTTTTCTTAAGTAATACGGCCAATACGACTAGATGACCAATAAACTCAGTCTTCATTTAGTTATTAGATACTAAGACCAAATTAAATAAATGTAAAAAATACATCAGTAGATCATATTTAATATCTCCTACTTTCTCTTTTTTATATTTAAAATATAAAATTAGTCTCTCTAAAAATTAATATATTTCAAAGAGTAAAAATCAAATATATATGTTACGTTGTAAAAATATCAAAAAATAAAAAATTATAATTTTTTATTTAAAAATTAGAAAAATAATTAAGAGAATGAATCAAAATTTTCAATTTTTTTCTATTTAAAACACAGTCTAAATAAAAATAATAAATTTTATTAAAAAATAAAAATAACAAAATTTAAAATATAAATTTTAAATTCATTATTAATTTCAAGAGGTGCGTAAGAGAAATTTTAGAAACTAATAAAATCAAATTTAATTCGAATTAAAAGTTATTTTCTTTAAAAATTGAAAAATAAATATATAAAAATTAATATAATTAAATTTTAAAATTTAAAATTAATTAAAAATTAATAAATTACTAATTATGTAATATTGTTCTGTATTATCAAACTATGCAGCGATCAATAGATGAATGAAAAAACATGCAGTATACGTATGCATATGACAGTAGATAGAGAGAGAACGTTTGAAAGAAAACAAAGTCTACCGAATGGTGCGGACAGCCGTTCTTAGAACACTCGTCTCTATCACTTAGCCCCATCACTTTGCACCGTATTCAAATTCTCTCTCTTTATGGGGCTTATCTGATTTCGTAATATTCACGTGAACTCCATGCATGCTTGATTGCCTGTCATGTATATGAACTGCTTTGAAACTTTGGAAATCATCTTACGCAAGACATTATAAATGTAAGTTGTGAATTTGTGGTATCTAGTAATGCGGTTTATTATTCTATTTAATTTATCAATCATCAAATTCATCGCCATCTTTCTTATTTTTTGAGCTGTTACATGACTCAAAATTTTATTGTATGTGGTGTTGTCGAAATTACATGAAAGTACTAATTGCAGCATTAAAAACGTGGCCCAATCAAATTTAGGTAAATATAATAATAAGTTGGACACTTAAAAAAATAGAAATCATAGTAGAGAAAGGATAAAATTTGTAGCTCTCACTTATCAATATAATTTTTTAAATAATAATTAAAATAATCATTTTTAATTTAATTCAAAACATTATGAATAAGTAATATTTTTTTTATAAAATTTGAGAAGGAAATCAAAATTATTTTTAATTTATTTTTTTAAATCATCCATAAAATTAAAATTATTTTTAAAATGATTTTTATTAAAATATATTATTTTTTAACTATTTTATCTTGTTATATAATTTTATTTTTTAACACTTTACTTATAAATAATAAAAAAGAAAGGAGAAGGAAAAAGAAATATCAATGAAAGAGAAGTAGATGAAAAAAAAAGATCTCGTTGGAATAGAAAAAAAAAATAAAAAATAAAAAAGAAGAGACGAAGGTACAGGCTGTCACTGTTGTTGCAAATTAAGGAGAAGGAAGGATTAATAGAAGGGAAAGTATGAGGAACTAATGGAATATTTGTATAATGTGTATAATAGAGATTTACAGAGTATTAGAGATATAATTATTAGTATTATCTTTTTTCATTGGTTGAAGCTTTTAGGATGAGTGGTATCATGACATGGTATTAGAGTGCTAGTTCTGAAAGGTCAAGAGTTCGATTTTTAGTGAATCTCAAAATGATTATTCTAAATAGTATGGAGGATGTTCATTTTGTAACTCAATAGTGATGGACCAGAAATTGAAGTTGGTGCATCATAATTTTTCTATTTTGATTTGATATGTTAAATAAATCTGGTTGAACCGATATAAAAATAAATCGATTTATAACAACAATCAAATTTAATTTTAATTTTTTATTAATTATGAGCTGGTAATCAGTAATAGTATATCCCATTTCTGCCTTCTCTCTAACCTAATAATTTTCAAAACCCTTAATCCCACTCTCCTACTACAGAGCTATCAAGTTTCAAAATCCTTAATCCCAGTTTACAAAATTAACTATGAATTTTTATAATGTTAAATAACCTAAACTATAGTTACTAATAATAGACATATATATCTAATTTGGATAATATACTAATTTCTGAATTTTTTTAAAAATAAACAACTCAATACAATAAAAATTTGTTTCTGGTAAATTTTAAAAAAATATTTATTTAAGTGATTTTTTAAAAAATTTTAATAAAATTATATCAATTCATGTTGTAAATTTAATCTCATAAAAAATAAATTGATGCTAATTTTTAGATGTAAGAGTAAATTTGCTATAAAATAATATTATAAATTTGATATCAAAATTTAATTAGAGAAATAATAATAAAATTCACATCAAATAATATTTTAAATGTCATCTCAAGAACAAATTAACTTTTGATTTTAAGTTTACGAATAATCATACATAAAGTGATATTCTGTATTTAATTCAAATTACTAATTAATAGATGTATAAGAGTGTATTTCATATCAAAATTAGGATAAACTACTTAAATAAATTAAATACATAAAAATATTACTTCTATTATTTTATATAAAAAATGATACGTATATCTTCCAAAATTTATTTTTATGGGAATTGAATTAGGGCAATTCAAATTACAATTTTCTTTATTAATCGAGTCAAAGGTGATTATATTTATGCATGGTTAGAATTTTTTCTAATAAATTAAAATAGCCTAAATCGATTTACCTTATTGGAGACCTACATGCATAAATCGAATAAAGTTAGACAGATTTACTATAGTTTTCAGTAACATAAATGAAGGCTGGTTAATTCGATTTAATAGGGAACAAGTGTATATAATAATAATAATGATTGAAAGACAAAGAAAATAAGTTAAAATAGCTCAAACTTAAAATAGCTCAGTAACATTTATTAATTATTGTTACAATGAATAAATACTCAATTTGGTAAAGTTAAAATTTTTAATTAATTTTTTTGTAAAGTTATAAAATTGAATTTTTAATGATTTGTTGAGCATTTATAAAAATAAAAAATTTAAAACTTTTATTAATAATAATCTTAGCATGTATTTTTAAAAGTCAGAACACATAATAACTAAATTCAAAATTAATTAATATTTTACTAAAATTATATACCGAATAGAATAAGAATATTTGTACATGAAAACTAATTAATGATATGGATATTATCATGATCAATAGATTCAAATATTTAATGCTAACAGACTATCAACATATATAAATGGATGTATGTTAATTCAATTTACTATGGTGCACATATATAAAGAGTACAATAAAGAATACATTCAATAATACATTAAAAAATAATTATAAATAATTTTTATAAATTATTAAAAATTTTCACTATAAATTATAAATAATTATTTATAATTCTATTGATCTTTTAGCCTCCTTAAAAAAATACTAAGAGTTAACTTTTTTAATGAATTTGAACTTACGAAATAGGCTCGATTGTTAATGAGTCAAGTTGTGAGTCCCAGTTTAATTTTCGTGAGTCAAGTTTGAGTTTGGTCTAGCTCGACTCACTTCCAGCCCTACATACATAAATCGAATTTGCCTAATTCGATTTATGCACATCTCAACATCTAATAGTAAATATAATCAACCTAATTCGAATTACTACTAGAAATTATAATTCGAATTGCCTAATTCAATTTACATAGAAATAGACTTTGAGAGATAGACATATTATTTTTTATTTTGGGTGATATAAATAATATTTTTATGCATTTGATTTATCTAAGTAGTTTACTCGTATAATTACTTTTTAAATTTAATAATTAATAATTAATTTACATAAAATGGTCCTCTAAATTTATTCTAAATCACTAATTCACACTTAATTAGAGATTTAACAATAAATTTGATATTAAATTATATTTTATATTGAATCTCAACTTCTAATCAATATTAATTTTCAGTGTAAGAGTAAATTTTATATATAGTAATGTTTTAACTTTGATTGAGATTACTAATTCACATTAAATTAGATGTGCAAAAGAGAACTTCATATGACTACATCAAATTATATTCTAAATTTGATATTAAGACTTAATTAATTCAACTTAAATTATGTTCAAAATTTTATATAACTAGATCACTAATTATCATTTATTTATATGTATAAACAAAATTCTCAAATCAAATCATACTCTAAATTTAAGTGAATTTTTTAAAATTTTTAGTATAAAAGTTTATATCAATTTATATTCTAAATTTAATCTCATCAAAAATAAATTAATGCTAATTTTTGAATGCCAGCATAAACTTGTTATCAAATAATATTCTAAACTTGATATCAACACTTAATTAGATATAAAGTGATATTTTATATTGAATTCAAATTACTAATTGATACTTAATTACATCTGTAAAAGGATATGTCACATCAATTTTTCATTCGATTAGATTATTAATTATCATTTACTTATATGTACAAACAAAAATTTTAGATCAAATCATACTTTAAATTCACCTTAAAGATACGATATCATTTTGATGGAGAATCAATAAAATTATGTCATTCATATAATTATATTAATAAAATAATAAAAAATATAAAATTTTAAATGAACTAAGACTAAATATTAGATGAATAAATTTTTATTTTAAATTTCAAATTACTATTTATAATATATGATCCCACAAATATTTTTGTAGGATACAAAATGAAATTGAAACTAGAACTAACATTAGAGATGCTCTAATATTCAATCAATTATAATTATAATAATACCCTTTAAATGAAATAATACTTTATTTTAAATAAAAATTATACTTAACAATTAATTACAGTCGAAACACCATTCTTAATTTTAAATTAAACTTCTAATTTTTATTAACACAAAAATATTTTAATCACTAATAAAATTATAATTGTTAACACTTAGTAAATATTTAATTTAATTATAAATATAAATAATTGTCTAATTTTTTAGATTTAAATTAATTGTTTAATTAATTAATAGTTTTTTATATGATTTATTTTATTTATATTTACATATACAAATTATAACTTAATTTTTAGTTTTTTTATTTTTGTTATTGAAAGAGATAAAAATTTAATAAATTTATTAATAAAAATATTAACTTAAAAATATTTTAATATTTTTAAATTTGAATTATATATAGCTTGAACCTATGATTTAGCCGTTTGGTTTAATATGATTTAATAAAACCAGACCAAATCAAAAAGTAAATCATAAGGCCACTTGTTTCAATCAGAGAGATGACTTTAGAAAAAGTCATTTTCAATGACTTCATCTAAGTGGGCGCCTGTTCTAATAGCTGAGTTCTCTGCCTTTGCCTTTTCTCGTGGGAGAATTGAGAGAGGACTCAGTTGCTGTTGATTAAAATAGCTTAAAGATATTCTCATATGTATTGTAATATTGAATTATTTTTGCATGTGCAATTTTCTCTATTTTGGAAGTGTTTATTTTTTTTACTCACTTTTGAATGTGTTTACGTGAGTTTTAGTTGTCTGCAAGAGAATATTATGTGAGTTTTACTGCTGACTGGTTGTTCTATTCTCATACTTGTGTTGAGGATTAATTTGTTTTTATTAGTAATTTTTGTTGACTATTAGTTATTTGGTGTGCAAACTTGTAATTTGTGTTGTGTAAACGTATAATTTTGTATGTGTAATATTATAATTGGTTATTTTATATACAGTGTTTTTGTTTGTTTGTCCAGTGTGTCAAACTTGTTAATTGTTCATTCATTGTGTATAAATTACACTTAGTTATAACAGGTAAAATGATTTTTCAAACGCTAATTAGATTGATTTGCAACACATCCAAAATAATATTTAATTTTTTAAATTAATTCATGCACACATCTAAAACTCATTCATTTGAACCAATGAACCTAGCCTTTACAACTATTAAGTAATATAACATAAGTAAAAAAATGTAAAAGAAGCGGTTTTATACAAAAGAATGAGATAGAAGAAAACTACGTTACAGACAGAGAAGAAACATAAAAGAGTTTAAAAAATTTTAATTTTTAAAATTTAGATTAATTTTAATTATCAATGTGTATCTAAAAAATAAGAATATATTTTAAATAAAAAATAATTAAATAATATTAAAGGACTAAATTTTGTTGTACAAAAAGTATTTTTTATTAAATAATTATTAATAGATTAATAAATTATTATTCAAATAACATAATATTTTAATTATTATTTGAAAAATTATAATTATTTAACTTGCAGAACATTTTTATTGTCTATTAAAAGCATACTTGGAGGAAAAAGTATACTCTTTTAAAAGTGCGAGAAGATACATAGAGAGAGAAGCAGATCAAATAAAAAAGGGAGAGACAGAGAAGAGAACTCGTTGGGAGAGGAAGGAAAAGTTGAAAGAGAAAAAGAGGAAGGAAAGGTTAGGTAGAAAGATAGATTGACAGAGAAGAGAGTAGAAAGAAAATAGTGTTGTTTTTCTAACAGTCGAGCTCTTTGTCTTTGCCTTTCCTCATTGGAGAAGTTGCTGGGAGGAGAATCGGGAGAGAAAGAGGACACGATTAATTCCAGTTAAAATGTAGTTGTTGATAATGTGCTATTTTTTTCCTTCATCTACTTAATCTTCGATCATTATTTCATCTATTATGTTTTATTGTTTATTATTTATAAAAGCGTTTTTTTATTGTTCGACAGTTAATGAGCTTTTCTCCCTCTCTCCCATCTTTTATCTTCTCTGTTTTTTTAATTTAGTCTCAAACTTTAAGAACCAAAAGAATAATTATCCCTTTAATTCAATAATCAAAATAGTTAGGCGATGTTAAATTTTAAATTAAATCCATTTCTCTTCTCCTCTGCCTTGACACTCAGAAATAGTATATATTCACATGACAAGAATGATTTTACCACTGCTATCTAACATAAATTTTTAGTGAAATAATAGTTTTATAGTTATACTTAAATTTAATTATTAGAGTTAAATTATTATTGTTATTAGTATGGTTTTAATTGGAGTACTAGATGTTAAAATATTATTGTTGTCGTAATTCTTAGAGTACTTGATGTTAAATTTTTTATTATTGTTGTTATCGTTAATGTTTTTTATCACTGTTATCAGGAGAAGTTGAGAAGATATTAATGTGATCCATAGAGAGTATGCATCAGAGGAATTAAGATCATTACCTGTTAATTCTGATGATAATGCACCTACTAAAAATGTTTATGCTCGACGGAAAGATAAAGTTTGAACAAGCTTCAAAAAGGTACGTTTTTTTCTTACATGTGCATTCAAAAAAAATAGTATTAACAAATCAAGACGTTTGATATTTCAATTCAATCAGAATCTTCTCTCCTTACATTCTCAAATGTTATTTCAGGTGAGAGGTCTATATAAAAAATTTTTCAACTCCAACCTTTAAATCATCAAGAAAGAAAGAACTAAATTATTGTTCTTTTAGATATTTATTTTATTTCGTGGATAATTTTATTTTGTAATTTTCATAGTTCTTCTCTTACAACAAAAACTTTTCGGGTTGAATATACAGTCCTTTTATCCTAGAAAAATTATTAATGAAACGTTGGATTTAGTTATATAAATGGTTGCTTATTTATAATTTATGGACTTTATTTTCAGAGATGATAAAAATACTATCTTAATTAATTTAAAAAGTTAAATGAATTATTTTGAATGTTATGTCTATTTGTTAACATTCGAGTAAGATTTCTGTGTTAACGGTATTAATTATTAATTTGTGATCGACTGAGAAATTATATATTTTAAATTTTTATTTTAAATTGAGAAACTTTTTAAAATTATTGAAAAAAACCATTTTGATTATCTCTATAATTTTTTACTAGTGAGCTTTTTTTTGAATGAAATTGCTAAAAAACATCATTTATGGCTGGATCTTACTGACGTTATGTTTTTTAAACACACTTGTCACTATTATTTAAAATAGACATTTAAAAAGTTTTAATAAATATACTATAAAATTAAAACCTTGTTTAAGTATTTAATTTAAAAAGATGTATATTTAGTACAATGCAACGTTTGTTAGAAAATTTTTATTTAAAAAATTAAATAAAACAAATATATATTAATAAAATTTAAATTAATTTAACTATTCTTTTAAGAAAAAGCTTTTCATATTAGTAAATCTTAATCACTATTTGTGAAAATTTTATATTATAAATCTTTTATATATTAGCAATATCAATTCTAAAATAAACTATTTTTTTATTTTTTTGTATTATTTTTTAGTTTGACATTTCAATAATTAATTTACAACAAATTTAAATTTTATTAAAAATTTGATGTTGGTCAATGATAAATTATCATACGTATAAGATAAAATTTAAACTATCAATATTTATTTAAAAAATAAATAAATTAAATACTCAGACAGAAGAAGCCATAGCTTCATGAACAAACACAGAAGTGTGTTGACAAGTTGATTTCTATTATACTGCTATCATTCATATACTTATAAAATGGGTAATTTTCTTCACAAATTAGTTGCAATTTTAACTCATACTTTATTAATTAAGTCTCGTATATCTAAAGTTACTATTGCTTTTAGAGGCATTGAGTTTTTAACTCTCATTTACTCACCACCACTGCTAAGCCAAGTGGATTATTGTATATTGCTACGTTAAAAATTATATATATTTAACAAACGTTTCAAATAATTTAATTTACATTTATTTAATTTATAATTTGTATATTTATTTAATTTAATTTTATCATATTATAAAATAGTTAAACTTTTATTTATTTTCTTATTTAAGTATAATATATATTTTATTATTTAATAAAATTAAAGTTTAGTTTGATAAAATTTTTACTTTTTAAAAGTAGTTTATAAAAGTTAATTTTTAAAAGAAACTTTTTAAAAGTTATAGCATTTATGTTTGGTAAATCAAATCGAAAATAGCTTTTAATAAATATGAGTAACATCAATTGTATTTGGTAAAGTAGCTTTTAAAATTTAAAAATACTATAATAGACATAAATACAAGTATTAAATTTGAAAATTAGTTAACATATGAGGTTATATTAGACTTTTAAATTTTGAAAAGTACAAGCCAACTTTAAAAAGCTCTATCCTAAGTGCTTTCAAAAGTACTCCAATCTTTTAAAAGTTGCAAGCATAAGCACATAATTCTTTTGATTTACCAAACATAAAATGAAGAGTTTGAGCTTTTAAAAAACACAAACACCTCTTCAAAAAGTTTTACCAAATCAAACTAAATATATTCTTATTAAAAGTTTCTAGTTTCTTAATATATTATATATATATTCATTGTTTTGTTCGTTCTATTTGTTTTAAATTTATTTATTATGATGGTAGATAATCTGAAACTATAAGTTATTATTTGTATTTATATTTTTTATTTTTTATCTTTTAAATATAAATTTTTATTATAATTTTATATATTTTGTTAATTGTGATCGACCAGTTTAGTAATTTATTTATTGAACCAATAATTTAGTGACCTAATTGTATAATCAATTTGATTACCAGTTTAATCAGATAACTATCTACCGTGGAAGCATTTGTCTTTGTTGAATTTTAAAAAAAATAATTGTATATACACGTATATATTGTTCTGATTGTAATAATATGTTTGTCCCTACACTTAAAATATTTTTTTATTTATATAAAAAGTTTTATGTTATTAAATATCAATGATAAAAAATTATTGTATTATTTCGCAGTTCGTATAGGCAAAGGTTTTATACCACATGACACAGACAGTATACGAGAAGCACTTAATTAATTCATCAAATAATTTGGAGATTTTTCGATAAGGAGTCCCGTCGGGATATCAAATTGTCGGCAGAGGTACGTTGTTACTGTGTCAAACATGCATGCATGTCATCTAAATGTTTCACGGGTTATTAAAAATACATACTGGCAGTTACTGTCTATTCGTCCGATCAACATTCAATATGAACTTTGGGATCTAGGTCATTGGGTGGCTCAAACATGGGGGACAACTTCAACCTGATCATAGATGGGATTTTAAGTACGCTTAAATAAAAAAATTAGATTACGGCTATTATATTATACGGGCACGTTAAACCAAAGTGTCGACCGTTTTACAGTTACAGAAGAACGAGATCAGGGCAACAACTGCGGTGAATCTGACCAGCACACCTTTCAACAAACTCAAAGAGTGTGTGTTGAGCAAGGCAGAGTCATGGAAGATGAAATCAAAGAAGAACACCTAAGTCAATCGGTTGGTACTGCATAGGATGCATGGTTCAACGAGTTATGACGCTACTGGCCCCAAGTTATTATTAGGATGCTTCCTTTCTTGTTTTTTATTTGGTTACATTGCGAGCATATGTGGCAATTGAAGTTTGTCTTACTCGCAAATTAAGACTTCGTGTGTTTACAACCTTTGCCTCTATGTTTCATCTTTCATGCATGGACATGTGTTTCATCTTTTAAGACTCCTTCTTTTTATAGCACATATCCATTGGCCCATGGGAGGGTACCTATTGATTAGCACAGATAGAAAGGCGACGAGCCAGCGAGTAAATACAAATCTAAATGCTCTCAATTAATAAGGTTAGTTATTTTGTGGTGCATAAATGTGTTTTTTTTTTTTGAAAAAACGAAAATAGATATCCATAAGGATAAGATGCGACGGTTTAGGCCGAGGGAACTAGATTCGAAAGGGCGCAGTGGAGTCATAAATATGCCACGTGTATAATAAATAAAGTCCTGGGAAAGCCATAGGCAATCCTAGAACTCCGTCATTCAATTATCCAACTTAATTATTAAACAGAAATCATAAAGAGGGTGGTCTTCTAGAGAACTCTAAACCTAGCTTAAACTTTAACCTTAACTCTAAACCTGTCCACCTTACCTCCGTACCTCCATCTCCAATTATTCACATAGACAAAATAAACAGACAAGGCAAGCACAGGTAGGAAAACAAGTAGTTCAAGTAACATTTACAACATTTAGCAGAATATAATCAACTAGGCATTCCCAATTAAGGCATAGCAAACAAAGCACACATACACATATGATGAATGTCTATCCTACTGGCCGTGAACTCACGTGTTGGTTACTTTGCCAGAACCCAACACATCTGGTAGCTAACCCAGACATTGGTATCTAGGTTGCGCATCTCCAGGAAGATCATGAATGAAGGAGAGTGCCTTTCCACATTGAAGGAGTGTGCCTTTCCACCTTCTTCTGGAGGATATACCAAGGAGAGTGCCTTTCCACATCGAAGGAGTATGCATTTCCACCTTACAACCAGAGAATAATGTGGGGGATACGATACGAAGGAGAGTACCTTTCCACCTTTTCCACATCCACATCACGACAAGAGAGGAAACTTCCACCCTCAACTTGTCATCCGAACACATGTTCAAATTAATTACGCAAGCAGGATTATACCCAGACCTTGCCATTCCGACCATCTCGACCACACACAGTCATCTTAAATCTCATCATTTATCACATCATGTTCTTACATTCATTCAGCTTCACACCACTTCCCTCACAATTCATCTTGTTCACCCCCTTTTTCTTCATTCCCAAGTTATCTCATTTTCCTAGCTTCAACTAGCTTCTGGTTTTAGTACCATACCTTAAGTCTAAAAGGGAGAAAATGGAGGTTTAGAAGTGGCAAATTGGTTCAAAATAGTCAAAACCAGTTTTTGCAGCAAGCAGCAGCCACGCGTACGCATGGGCCACGCGCACGCGTAGAACGTACAGCCAGGCACGCGTATGCGTGAGTCATGCGTACGCGTGAAGATGCACACATGCGTACGCATGCTTCTCATGCATGCGTCGTCAAAATACCATGCCACGTGTACGCGTGGGTCACGCGCACGTGTGTATGGGCATTTTTAAAAAAATTGGCAGAATGCCTTGAAAGCTTGCTGCAACCAGTTTTTAACTTCCTGCTTCACAGTTTTATACACCAATTTTTCATCGTCAATAACTTGCTCTACAAGTTCTGTTTTTCACAAAATTGATATCGTTTAAAAGCTTGTAAAACCATCTTTCATTAAAATAAACCACATTTCCATTCAAAATTTGGGGAGTAAGTTATGGACTTCCAAAGTTCACCAAAATTCACTTTTTACCAAATTATAACCAATCCCCATTTTCACCAATTCATGTTCCTTACCATCAAAACCTGCATCTCCATCATATATCAAGTTTCATGTTATTAATCCTACCCACTAACACATTAATATACACACCAAATCATCAAAGCTACACTTTATTCAAAGAATCCTCCCTTTCCATCCATAACTTTCATATTAAAATTCATCAATCCATTACCTTCACTCATTAAAACCAAATCATAATTCGCCTTCATTAATTAAATAAGCCATAACCAGCAAGTTTATTTAACTCATATCATCATTATCATCAACCCATCATTAATAAATTACAATCAGACATGCTCATAATTCCAATACTAGCTCAATTACAAGAAACACATATTCAATAACATCAACAACTCATAAATTCCAACATAAGTTCAACCATAAATCCATCCAACAACTTCACAAGACTAATCATTAAATGTATCTAACAATTCAACTTAACCTATGATTTTCTAGCCTAAATTTTCACAACACCTTAAATGTTAAACGCGCAAAACCTAAACCATTCCTTGGCCGATCACCGCACTTGGACCAAGGCAGCCCCAATAACACAATCATAGCCCCTCACAAGCTTGAGAAACCAACCTGTCTTGACTTCAATCACCAACAAGCTTCCAAATGCTCCCAATTTAATTCCAATGTATATATATGAACTTAATTCACACCTAATACACATATATACTCCAAATTCAGATTTTACCTAATGAAATTAAAATTGAGTTAAGGTTTAGGGCAATCTTACCTCACCCATACGCGTAGCAACTCAAACCCAACAACTTTCGCAAGCTAGATCGAACCTAGAACACCAAATTGGGAAGAATCTCACCATAAGGTTTCAAATCCAAGAATATAAGAGAATAGAGATTCTAGAACAAAGAGGGAGCTTACCGGTGAAATTGATCCGACAAAAATGTAGAGCTCAACTCGCTGGATGCGTGGCCGCAAATGGTGCGGCGATCGAAACTCAGACGGAAGAGTTATGGTGGATCAAAGGTTGAAGAGGGTTTAAGAGCTCTTCTTCCCTCCCCCAATCTATTTGGTGTTACTGCATGAAATGGGGAAGAAGAAGCTGCTTGCTTCTTTTAATTATGGGTCCGGTTGGACCCACGGGCCCGATTTGGGCCCCGGTTCAATCGGTTTGGCCCAGCCGGCCCAACTTTAGGTCAAATTTTTCGAAATTTATATCAAAATTCTCGTTTTGACGAGCTCTATCCTATTTTGATATTAGTTTTGTATTTTTAATTTTTCTATTTAAAATTAAATTTATTAACTAATTATTTATCGATTTCAGCGGGGTTTACATAAAACGACGAAATGGAAAAAACGGAAAAGAAAGTGATAAAGAAAGTTAGACTTTTATAAATCTATTTTATTACATGGACGTCAAATTTTACATAATTTTTCTCGAGTTTACTATATTATTAATTATGAGTTACATGACCAGAAAATTAAATAAATAAATAAATAAATAAATTTGAATATAAAGGACGTGATTGCTAAGGAAGCCGTGTGTGAAGCGAGGGAAAATGAATTGGCATGTTCCTAAATCGATGTGAGTGTGGCTAAGTTGGTGTAAAGGCACGGTACACAACCGATCTGACACCATCGCAAACGGCACCGGGTGCCTATAAAAACACTTTAAACAACAAACATTGCCAGTACTACTTGGTCCCTTCTGTTGTGCACTCTTTATACATAATTGTTCATTCATCTATTGTATCAGGGATTCATTATAAGGAGAGGAGATGGAGCGTCCGACAAGCACCGCCAACCTTCCCCACGATGTTTGGACTTTAATTGCCGCGAAGACCGCAGCACAATCTGTCAGAGACTTGTGCAGTCTCAGGATGTCGTGCACCGCTGCACGCAATGCAGGGGATGAGGATTTTGTATACCGATGCGCCTCGATTCCAATTTTGGACCAATGGTGGTGGAGTGTGAGTCCCATGCACCAACAGGGAAGGAACTTCTTAGCACGATGCAGGCAGAGCGGGCACTTGGAAATTCTGTTTCGGGATGCTGTGTCTGACCTTTTCCTCGGTGGGTGTCATTTTGCGGGGATGGAAACGATGCACGCTGTCGCAGCCCACGGCCATTCGGCTGCCCAGTACACAGTGTCAATGATGCTGATGCTAGGTGATGACATCGAGGCAAAGAACAAGGGCTTGGAAACATTTCGTGGGCTTGAGGCGGCCGGCTCCCTAACAATCTGCAAATTGGTGTTTCGAGATGTTATCCAAGGGTCGTGGACACATCTGCGTCACGTGCCAGTGCTAAACGGAGAGAATCTAGTTTGTGTTTCGCATGCATGTCCAAGCCGTGGAAACATGGGTGCTATTTACCATCATCAACGCTATGGAAGAGGGTGGCACGTAAACGATGGTGATGGAGGTGCTGCTCATATTCCGTGTGTGCATTGTCGGGCAGACTATGAGTTGATCCTGTTTGTCCACCTCTTTGACTCATAGGATAGGAGTGAGTTCAACTTATATTTTTAGTTATCTAATATATGTATTATGTAAGGATTTTGCTATTTGCTATTATGTAATTATGTTATTATATATATATATATATATATATATATATATATATATATGTATGTGTGTGTGTGTGTGTGTATATATATATCGTCTTGCTATCATTTTATGCCAATTAATAGATAATTTTGTGCACGGCTATTTATATGTTTTGTCATTTCGTATGAAAAATTTTATTTATAAAAAAAATTGTTCCCGTTAATGACCTCCTTTTCAGTGACTCCCCATTGCCTCTACTAGTAACCATTTTTATATAAATTCAACGTCACTCTATCATGTTATTAAATAGTACACAATCCTTCCTGTTTATTCAAATGTCACTTCAGTGGTAGATAAGTTCAGATCAAATCCCACCTCGGGAGAAAGATGATTTGGCCTACGCTCTAGCCAAGATATGCATTTATTGCTACGTCTGCGCAATCCATGGTACTCAATACCGCACACATTTCCCTAGATCTTTTCTTCATTTACTGATAAAACCAGGGGCATTATTCTCTTAATTATTCCAAAAATAAAAGAGGTACATTATTTAAACATATTAAAAGGTATCAATTTATTTTTTTAACACTTAAATGTTGATTAAAAATTTAAAACAAACTAATCAAAATAAAGAAATACGAAACAACTTTATACTTTACATGGGCAATGCACAGTCAATAGTCAATGCATAGGAAATATAAAAAAGACCCCTGAGATAAAATATATACACGCTATTGACATACCATATCCGTCATAACCATTTGTCAGTTCTTATAAGCCGTACCTTCTTATCTAACCTCTCTGTCTGAAGAAAAATTGTTGCTTTAAGGGTCTTCGTCGTTGGACAGACCTCGTCATCTTAATATGAGAAAATGTCATAGGAATCCCTCACCGACCACGCTGTTAGTCCCGACGACCTCGCAGAACTTCCGACCGCCAATCTGATCGACACCATTCGTTGGAAGGAGGTATTTTTGAGGGATAGACTTGAAACAGCAGAAGAAAAACTCAGGCAGGCGAGGCTGGAGAATATTACCGCCAAGGTCAAGTTGAAGGCAAAGGAGCATGAACTAGAGTAAGTTCGCCGGTTGCAAAAGAAGTTGCGCATGGAGCTGGAACAGAATGAAATGACCGTTCGCCAACTGGATGACAAAGCAAACGAATTGACAGCAGAAATGGCCAATATTTGTCAACAGGAATAGCAAGAGGTGGCACTATGGCGTGAAGTGGAATGCAGGCTCGAGGTTGTGGAGATCAAACTAGGGTTATTTCTCTGCCATTGTTATCGTCAAGCTCCACTAATGGCATACAACTCTAACGATCAGGAGTCCGCCGGGCAAAATGAAGACGATATCGGGGGTATTTGACCTACGGCTTGTATGTTTCATACCTTTATGTCATCTTTTCCGTCGAGGCCTTGTATGAAAGTTTTATTTGCTTTGTTTGTTTAGCCATCCTTTTGTTATTCTGTAATGGCTACGACAAACTCGGTTTTCTTAATTATATCTAATTTTGCACCATTTGAGTTGCTCTGTTTGTTTGTTTTTTTTGGGTGAAGTTATGAAATACTACGTGAACAACAATGCGTTTTAATTATGTTAATTTATTGGATCAAACTGACATTTTTTATTTTGTGGGTAAATTGTCAAAGTTGGGAGTGATATTTTTCTTTCCCCTCGTCTTTACTTTAGAATTTTTTTTATTAAAAATAATTAAATTAAAATTTTAATATTTGAGTTTAAATTAATTAAATTTTTTATACAATTTTTATAATATTAAATTTTTTATGTTTAAAATATAAAAATTCAATAATTAAAAAAAATAAAATTAAGTAAATTAATTTGAATAATTAAGATTTAATATTTAATTTTATGAAAAAAAATTAATGAGATTATTTTTAATTTTGAATTTTTGAGTAATTTTTTAAAATTAATTAATAAATTAAAAAATAAATATTTATATATTCCTAAATTATTTTGATGAGTGAAACGGCGTGTTTCAGGTTCTCCAACCCCCCTTTCCAAAGAAACCCTAATCTGATGAGTGAACCCCCTCAACCCTCGTCTGTCTTCTCTCTCGTCAGTCACTCACGGCTTCACCTCGTCACTTCGTCAGTCATCACTCTCACGGTCTCACCTCTTGTCTCCGATATTCCCTCACCTTGTTACTTCTCTCTCGGTCTCGCACTCATCTGAGACTCAAGCTCGTCGTCGCAGTCTTGCACTCAATAGCCGCCTTCCCTGCGTTCGCTTCGTCGACAGCAGAAATAGACAGAACCAGCATCTGCTCCCTCGGATGCTTGCGTGGTGGTAGTCGTCTTGTTTCGGTCGTTAGTTCAGTTGGTCAGATTCCCAGGTGAGCTCCCTTCGACCCTGTTCTTTTAGACTTTCAGTGTCAATTTTGGTGTATCTTAGGATTTCATAGTAAAATTAGAATTTTATGGTGGTGGACTGGTGTTTGTTGTTGTTGTATTTGGTGTTTTAGAATTGTTGCTGAACCTGAGCAAAATTTTTTTTGTTGTTGGATAACATAATTGGGTTGAGTTGAATTTGATGCTGATTATCATCGGTGAACCTTGAATTTGTTGCTGTCTTGCTAAAATAATCACCTAGCTTAAATTAGTTTGTTTCTGAAAATCATTGATGATTTGAATTTGTTACAGATTGAACTTTGAATTTGTTGCTGTTTTGTTGAATAATCACTTAGTTAATTTTTTTAATTGCTGAAAATATTTGTTAGTGATTATGATCACTGAAGATGGAATCTATTGTTGTTTTGTTGAAATAATCATTTAGCTAAATTTTTTGTTTGATGTAAATCTGTAAATCATCTTTTGAATTAAATCTTTTGCTACTGAAAAATTATTATAGTTGAATTTGTAGTTGAAAATGAGGTTCATGCTCTCTGACAATTATATTTGACTTTGTGTTAGAAATTGTGAAATTTTAACTTTAAACTAGTTGCTGATTGGAGGAACTGATGCTGCTGCTGCCATCATCCTTGATTGGGCAACCTTTTTCCCACCTCCAAGTATGGTGTTTGAAATGTTGTTCTAGTATGAAACTAGAAATTACTTGTGGTTAAATTAGGTTATAGAAATGCTGTTGATATATACTTGATTATGATGAGTTATTGGTATTATATATTTATGATGACTATTTATATTGGATGGTGCTGAAAGTTGAAAATGTTTCTCAAATATGTTTGATGAACAAAGCACCTAATTAAATTAAGTCCTAATAGAAATGATTTAACCTTGAATAAGGTCTAGTATACATATTTTGTTTTGCATGAAAAACTTAGTACGTGGGAGAAGTTGGCTTGACTTGGCATTATTTTGGATGAGTTCTCAAATTGTGTTGTGTGGAGAGGTCATAAAAACTGTACACCGTCTTTTTTTTTCCAGATGCAAAATGTCGTGGAGTATTTGGGGAGCAGCATTGAAGGAGAGTAATTTGGTGATTGAACGGTGATTAATTAGCCCTAGTTTATATATTGAATTGTCAATTGTTGATAATTTGCATCCTTGATTGGTTGGTTTTAAACTTTGAGAATAGATTCTCAAAGAATTAGTTAATTTTAACTTATAGGATTCTATATATCTTAATTTTTACTTTGATGAAGATAGTGTTATATGTTGTTTTTAATTTTGATTTTCGTTGTTTATATTTGCAAGGATATAAAATTGATGACAATATATTAGACTTTATATTGACTGAAATATGCTAGAAGAGTCAAGGATTATAAATCCTACATGATAACAAATTTTATATTAGAAAAAAATTATGTTTAGTTGAATTTGTAGAACTTATTTTATTATTGTAAAAGAATCTTAATTATATGTAAGATATTTTAATTATCTATATGATTATATATTATATAAATCTTAAGTTAGCATGTTTAAAAAATTAATTGATATATTAGTTATTTAAATAAATATTGCAAAATAAATTTTTTATTTTTGTAACTAAATGAATAAAAAATGTTACAAAGTAAGTAGTATTTTATAACAAAATATTGTGATACAAAAATCTAAATTGTTACAAAAAAAATTTACTTGTCAAATTTGTTACAAAATATAATTTTGTATTGTAACAGTTTTATTTTTATTATAAAATTATTTTATAATAGGACTACAATAATTCTTTCGTTTCAAGAAAAAACTAGGGTTTTTTTATTTTTAATTTGTTTGTTTAATCATTATTTATATTTTTTCGTATTATTTATGTATTTTTCTGTTATTTTTTCTTATATTTTTTGCTATGTTAATGTTTAGTGAAATAATTTTTTGGTCACATGTTTATATTTAATGATTGAATCCACAACCATACGCAAAGCTTGCATTGCCCGAAATTGAGTAGCGGATATGCTTCTTACTTGCATTGGTCGCTTAGATGAGCATGAATCAATGGTCGAGGAGGAAATACAGGCTATTGCATGGCTCGTGCCGAAATCTTGAGGGACAAAGAAGGGATTCGAAGACGACGGAGAATATCGTTGTGTACCATCAATGATTGTACAGGTGGCTGCCCCATCAGCAGGATTCATCATGAACATCGATGCCGTCGAGGCAACAAAAGGAGAAAGATGGACAAGAGGACGACACATGCTTTTTTTTTTTTGAATAAGTGGATTGGACAACTTTCAATTCTAGGTACCCCAATGGATTAGACAACTTCTAATCTTAGGTACACAATACATCCACACATTTTTCACACATTTTATCACATTTTTTCCTCAATTGTATTTTCTAGAGTTTGAACCTTAAACCTTTGAGGTGGGGAGGGGGAGACATGTTATGTGAGTTAATGCTCATTGACGAGGACGACACATGCTTACATAGACCCTTAGCATGCATTTGTTTTATTGTTTGTTTGTTTTTTTTCTTTTTTATCAAAGATAGATTTTCATTTAATGAAAATAATTTTTGGGTCCACGCTAGACCTCAAATAATGACAAAACGAGATTTTCACAAACAAAAAGACATAAAACAATTCATAGAAAAAAAAGAGCAACGTTTGGATGTCTTCTTTTTAGTATCAACGTCATCACTCCGTTCTTCAAATTGTCCAACAATTTCAAAATTCTGAAGCATTTTTCCTTGTTAATTCAACAACACGTTGGCCATCAAAACTATCACCCTTGAAGATGAACTTATTTCGGACTTTTCAAATTTCCCAACTTAGGTACGTAGTTGCTCTTATTTGCATTTTACCATTTTTTTGTTCTTTAATTTTTCGGTTAATTCGAACCACCATTCTCATGTTTCTTGCTCGGTTCGAAACTCAGGGGCTTCAAATCCAGAGTTCAGCCATACACCTTGGGACTGCATGAACTAAACAAGCAGTGTTGGATAGATTCATCAACTTGGTTACATCTTCGGCAAATTGGGAAAACAGTAGGTATTCATTCATGGATTCTTTGACCCACGAGTAATTCTTTATGCATTATTTTCCACAAGAAAATTCTGATTTTGGGTTGTACTTTCAGGTCCCAAACTGATCTCCAAAGTCTCTTCTGCTGGCATTGTGTAGGCATCAAATCAAGAGGAGGGTGATAGAACTGGTGAGCTAAGTCATATCCTGAAACCACTGAGTAATTTTCACTTCTTTCATGGTTCAAGGTAAGTCTATCACTTCCTTCTTCTATATCTGTCTGTAGAATGACTTGAGCAATCTTTGCATTAAACTGTTCTGTTATGAGTTATTGATTCCATTATTTGGTATTTGTTATGAGTTGATTAACCCATGTTAATTCGGAGTCACCATTTGGATAGTAGGAACGGATGATCTTTGATCCAAGTATCCTCCCAGATTCTCACAGAATAACCATTTTTCACCTTCCATCGCACTCCTTTTATAAGAACCTTCTATCCTTCTAACAAACTTTGCCAGCCCAAAAGGTGTTGACTCCTGTTTCTGCCTTGAGAAAGTCAGAAAACTTGAAATACTTGCTCTTATAGACTTTGTAAATTAGTGAGTTAGGCTTTGTTTGTAGTCTCCAACCTTGCTTACCTAATTTTGCCAGATTGAAAGCTCTGAGGTCTTTAAAGTTTAGTCCTCCCTGAATTTTTGGCGTGCATAGAACGTTCCATCTAACCCAGTGCATCTAACCCAGAGCAAAATATCTATTCTCAATTTTAATGAGAGAGTGTTATTATGTAACACATTTTAGTTGTTAAATTAGTAATATAATATAATTATATTTTAATTTAAAAATTTTTTATTTTAATTTTAATTTTAATTTTAATTAGAAAATATCATATTGTGTATTTTAGTATTCAAATTTATAATTAGTCATTGATAGTAATAGATAAAAGAGATAGAATTCACTACAAGAATATGGCCGATTAGCTACCACAAAAAGAGTCGTAAAATCGTCGCTAATTCGACGTAAAATATAATTTGTGACGGATTAGCTACTGCCTAGCAACTAATGCTTTCCTCGCTGATTACAAGTCGCAAATCAGTGAGGCAAACACAACAGTCGCTAATTCATCGGAAAGTTTTTTAGCTACCGAATAGATAGTCGCAAATTCATCACTAAAGTAAAAGCTAATTCCATAAAAGAAATTGACTAAACGGTAGTCACTAATTAGCGACAAACTTTACTGCAACAGACTCATCGCTAAATGCAAGCTAACTTCGTAGACAAAATGGAATGATTAGTTGACGCTAATTCGAGAGGAATTTTTACGAAGCTAACTCGTCGCAAGTTGTCCACTAATATGATCGCAAATCTCACATTTTGTAGCAAATCTATAGCTAATCTTTAAAAATTCTTAATCAAATTTGTAGGAATTTTGTCGCTAAACCAAAGCTATTCGAAATGAGAAAGTAGAGTTATGAAATAGTCGCTAATTTGCTAGGAAATAATCTATAGTCAATTAGTTGTAATACTATCGCAAAATGTCATCGCAAATTCCTTTTAAACTAGTAACAAATCGATAAGTATCTCACACTACAAAAAAATTTGGCTTTTGCTATGCTTTTAAAGCATTCCAAATATGTAAAAAGTGTAGCGATATCTTTTCACCACGCTTTTTTAGAAACATGCCAATTGAGCTAGTGTTAACTACGCTTCGAAAGCGTGCCAATAGGAGACATAGCCACGCTTTTGAAGGGAGAAAATAAGAAAGAATAAAAAGAATTGATTTTTTTATTGATTTACATAAATTATTTACATGCTATAATTATAATTAAAAAAATTACAATTCTATAATAAAACTAATAATTTAATTTACATACTGCAAATGTAATGCCAATAAGCCATAACAACCTCTTTGTTTCCAGCTGAAATATGGAGAAAAATGCTTGATCCATTTTTAGAAAAAATTTACCGAGAAACCATCAATTGAGTGTTAATTACCTCATCAGTTCTGCAGATTACAGAAAAGCAACACGAATCAATAGAAAAATGGAAAATTGTGTCCATACATGAGATCATAGAACTATAAGCCAAACTAACCCATGATGAAAAATTCCATAAATGGATTCATAGAAGATGATCACCAAAGAAGTAGTAAGAAATTCAACAAAAAAGAAAAGAAGAGAACTTTAATAATTATAAAGAATCCAACAACAGTCAAAATCAAAGGCACTGCACTATACTACACAACATCATGTGATTCTTGTTTGCACGCAAAAAAAAATAATCAAGATAAACAACAGAATCAAATAGAAGAAAGCAAGATGAGAAATTAAAGTAGAAACTTTACCAAGAAACACAAACAGGATTCATTTTTAGCTTCTCTCAACAGAAGAGAACAGGGTGAGTCGAAAATAGCATGAGCCAGCAAATAGCTGAATAATTGATAAGAGACGTTGAAAAAAGAGAGTACAATAATTGACTATTTAACACTGACCAAAAATCAAACAATTGATTCCCATTAAAAGATATTGCATCAGAAAACATGTTCAATAACATCACTCTACAGTAGTAATTTGTGCAAGTTCAACCAACTAAATCAGTAGAGGATGTTAACCTTCTTTCCAGGCTCTTGCCAACAACCTCATAAACCAAATAATCTTTTCTCAAAAGAATCAGCAAATTTATCGTCTTTAAACAAGTCTTAATTATTCGTTTTAATTACAACCTTATACTTTTATAAAAATTCGAACATAACCTCCTCTAAAAATAGAAATTAGCCACCCATACGGGTTTTCTCTTTCTCAATATTTCACCAACCTTTTATCAGCAAGTACCACAATAATATATTCTTAAAATACTTGATAATAGTGTAAAAATCAATTTTTAAACCCTATACCCAAGGTAGTTACCAAAACAACATTGGCAGCCTAATTTCAAATTTGTTTTTAAAATATCAAATGAATTCAGAATTGTACAAACTTTATATCCATATGACCGTCTCAGATTAAGCTTTCTATTAAATGAAAAATCATAATTCTTTGCTTACTCTAGCTTTGGGAATAGAAGCAAAACCGTGACTGCTCTGCAGTGTCTTAAAATCAGAAAACAGCAGCAGCATGTAATATTCAAAATTCAATATAAAATCCAAGTTAAATTCAATGACCTTAAAAATTAATGTGGTTCAACTTCACTCATCTAGGTTTCTTTTCCAATTAGTTCCAGATCAATATCATTTTTAATGAAGGAGTTATATAACTTAGAAGTTGAGTAATTTTCTGCATAATTCTGTTTTAAAAGTTAATGAACATATCCTCTTCCAAATCCATAACTTACTCATTAAAAAATTGACACCCCTGAAATTTAAATCACATATGCTAAACATACTTAAATTTCACCTCCAATTGGTTCCATCTCAATAACTATCCAGAATCCAAAGTTATAAACTCTCAAAGTTACTGATTTAAGAAAACAGAATCTGGCTTTTACTGCATAATGCATCATCTTTCAAAAAGTCATATCTTTAAAACTACAAGTCCAACCATTCTGAAATTTTACGGCAATAAAATAATAGGACTAAAGTTTCATTTAAAATTGGTTCCATTTCAAAATTCAATTTGAAACACACACAACAGAGCCAACAAGTTACTGCTGTTCTAAAAATTCTGCAGTAAAAATCAGATTCCACAACCATAACTCAAAAATTCACCATAAATCATATACTTAACAAAAAGGTCTTAAATTCCCCAGTCCAGCTCCTTATATTCCCAAGCTTAATCCAGACTTAGTCTCACACAATTCCGATCATCATAGAATTAGTTATAGCTTTTCAAAGTTACCGATTTCATTTAAAGATAATGCAGGAAATCAGATTTTTCAGTTTAACTTTGAAAATCACAACTAATTCTCCAGCTAATTCAAACTTCTCAAAATTGCATTCCAACAACGAATTTCATCCTAGTTTACTTAGCTTTTACTCTCTTATCATTTTGATTACTGTTGAATATCTGATTTACTTCCAAAGTTTCCATTTAATTTCAAAACTCGGATTCTCAGCAATCAATTCAACATTTCAAGATTCATTCCTCCAAATATTCTCTAAACCCAACTCCAATCAGTCACCAACTAAGTCCATTACAATAATCATATAACCAGTTTAATAACAATTAACAAAAATTTCAATTTAATCCATCAAAATACAGAATTCACAACAAACAATTCATAAACCACGCATGATCAATTTCACAAAATCAACGAATTCAATCAAAGTTCCAACCAAAATCTCAATCATTCCAATCACAATCTCAGCCACAATTCAACATTCATATAATCAATCAATCACTCACAACTATTATACCTATTTACAGTTATCCAGTCGGCATTCTTAAATTAAAACCGTTTAAATTAAACCCCCTTCCTCAATTAGCCGAAATTTGATAATTAAGAGCAGCAAACCCCTCTTTTGTTTTAGTTTGTAGCAGCAACAGACTCGAACCAAACTAGCAGCAGCAGCAGCAGCAACTCTAACAGTTCTTTATTATCATCAACACTATCTCCTATGATAGTTCCATCAGCAAACAGAGAAGGCAGAGCAGGAGTGTTAAACAGAGACATGGGTTTTTCTTACCAGAACAGAAAAAGACTAAGGAACAAAATGGAAGTAGCGCAAATTCAAGAATGGAAACAACAGAGTTACCGGTAAATTTGTACTGGTTTCGGCAACGACGACGACAGCAAAAGAACACAACTCCTCTCCCTTCTCACATTTTGTTCGATCGACGGAGGCAGAAGTGGCAAGAAAGAATAACAATAATCAAAATAGGTCGTGAATGGTACAGAATTCAGAGACAAGGACGAAGGAGGCGGTGGTGACCGAGCAATACCAGGGCAGTAGCTGAAATAGTTCACAGCAGCAACGTCGACGATGCTTCTCTGACGACAGACTCTCAACAGTGGCTCTATCAAAGAAAACAGGGCGCAACATCAACGGTGTGACCCCAATCGACGGCAGCGGCGGCGGCGGAGCAGGACAGTGCAAGAACAGACCTCGTCCTTCTCCTTCCAGGTTTGTTCTTCTGACAGCAGCGACGGTTAGGATTCGGAGGCAGTGACTCC
This sequence comes from Arachis stenosperma, assembly GCF_014773155.1. Taxonomy (NCBI): domain Eukaryota; kingdom Viridiplantae; phylum Streptophyta; class Magnoliopsida; order Fabales; family Fabaceae; genus Arachis; species Arachis stenosperma. Next base: position 169,644,971 of record NC_080379.1, on the reverse strand, counting down.
CTCAATGGCGACGGCAGCGGTCTAGGCGGAATCGGCGGTGATGACGGGAGCAGCCTTCCTCCCCTTCCTTGCTCTCGAGCTCTCCGTCTCCCTCTCTCAATCTCTCTTCTCCTTCCTCACGTCCTACTCTCTCTCAGTCACTCCTCCACCTTCACCTGACGGTGACGGCGACGACGTTCTTTCCGGCGCCTTCCCTCCCTTCCATCCCGTCCCTCTCTTCTCCTTCCTCTTCTTCCCGTTTCCCCTCTCTGTTTCCCCGTTTCTTTTCTTCCCTTCTGTGTGTATGTTTTGCTTGTTTTGATTTAGGGATTAATGAAATTAGAGTTTTATTTGGAACTTTAAGGTTAGGATAAAATATGTATTAGTAATATAATAATTTTATAAAGTATTTAAGATAAAACAACAATTCAAAAATTAAGTATAATACTATAAAGATTATTTTTAAAATACGTAAGATTTTATTTATCAATATATCAATGAACTCAAATTATCTTTAATTTAAATCATAAAGTAAATATACTAATTATATTTTATAAAATACAGTTTAAACGCGAAAATATCAATTATTCAGATTATATGCCATAATCTTTCATAATCTCTCTATTACCAAGATTTTAATTTCAATTTGTATAAAACAACTAATTATAATAAAAATTGTACATACACGTTAGTTAACTTAAACTCAAAGTATTTATAAAAATTAATTTAATCATTCCCAATAAATTAATCTCTAAGAGCTCAATTTAATAAAATTAATCGTAATTTAATCATAATACAAATTTCTTAAATTAAATTATATAATACTTTTAATGCTGAGTTTTAATTTCAAATAACCAATTATAAAAATTTACACAAGAATATTAATTATCTTAACCCCAAATATTAATAAAACTAATTTGATTACTCTTAATAGATTAGTTTACAAAATAAGGAGTTCAAATTAATAATAAGTCATAACTTATTCATAATAGAAATCACTTAAATTAAACTATACAATTCTTACTTATTTTTCAATCACTAAAATTATGCAAAATGTTCCATTATGATAAAATTACTTAAGAATCTTATTTGATTTAAAAATGAAGTTATCTCCGAATCTATTTAATTATTTCTAATAAAATAATTTCTAAAATTATAAAGTTTAAATTTAATAAAATAAAATCACAATCTATTCATATTTAGATTTTCAAAAAATGCAGGATGTTACAATGGGTACTGCCGGCGAAGAGAGAGAGAGAGAGAGAGAGAGAGAGCTCAAATGAGAGGAGAGGAGAGCTTTCGACGACAGCAACAACAAGAGGAACGAATCGAATAGGGCTGAACCGCCGAACAAAGCTTCCACGCGCGATGCGGCACCCACGGTCTATCCCTGGAGGAGAAGAGTTCGACGATGACCGAAGAGGGATGGTGGGCTGCTGTGACTCTATTCAAAGGAGGTTTGGCACTAGGGTTCTCCAATTTGAATTTTCAGAGAAAAAGAGAGGGGTGGAGTGCCCTCATACAGGTAATACTATTTGCCTTTTATTTTCTACTACTAATGATACATTTGATTTGGGTTTTTATTTTTTATTTTTATTTTTAGTATTTTTATTTTTTAGATTTTGCGAAGAAAAAAATAAAAATAGCAGGTAAAAATAGAAAATAAAATTTTATTATTTTTACTATTTTTTTTACAAAATTCAAAATACAAAAAATATTAAAAATAAAAACATAAATCAAACAAATCCTAAATTTTTTAGAGATTTAAGACAAATTCAGCAATAATATTGAAAACTAAAAGCTAGTGATAGAATTTTAGTGAAATTTACATTTATATTAATAACGGTATATAATTAAAATATAATTAATTTAAAAAATAAAAAAAAAACAAAAATTAAATTAAATTAGATATTTTTGTATACTATATAATTAGTATTTGTTAAATATAGTAATTAGAAGCAAATGGTCGAGTGGCAAGTAGCGGTTGTTTTTGCTCCAAGGTTCTTGGTTCGAGACCTGGCGGAGATATTTTAAAAGTTTTTTCACGCAGAGCGGTTTGAACCGGTTCTTGCCGATTTGATCCGATTCTTCCCAGTTCATACCGGTTTTCTTCTTTAAATGGTCCAAAGAGTAAATCGAACCGAATTAGAGTCCGGTTCACTGATTTTCTAGTCAAACCGGCCGGTCTGGTTTGATTTTTACAACTATGATAGCAAGTGTGGCGCAGACATTTTAAAAGTTTTTTCATGCAGACCGGTTTGCACCGGTTCTTGCCAGTTTGATCCGATTCTTACCGGTTCATACCGATTTTCTTCCTTAAACGGTCCAAAGAGTAAATCGAACTGAATTAGAGTCCGGTTCACTGATTTTCTAGTCGAATCGGCTGGCCCGGTTCGATTTTTACAACTATGATAGCAAGTGTACATTTGTATATGTGTGTTATGATTATAAATTTGAATATGTTATTTGTAAAGTTTGATTATATGTGTAAATCAAGTTTGTTACTATTATTTATTAAATTTAATTATATATATATATATTATAAATCTATTCATATGCATAGGTATCTAAATCTTATTATAGGTACGTTTTAAATTTTTGAAATTAAATGCTTTTTTGTTTTTTGAGTAACTTTTTTTTCTTTTGTTTTCAAATTTTTATTTTGATTTTTTTAAAAAGAATTTAAATTTTAAAAAATCTTTTATGAGGTAGATAAGATTTAAAAAAAAATGAAAATATTTATGTAAATATCAATGATCTTATATTTAAATAATTTGTATTATTTTTTAATGATTTTTTTCATGAATTTTCCATGGATTTATATAGTGGTTAGTGATTAGTAGCAACATGGGACAAATATTTTTTCTGACAAATTAGTAATAACATGAAATAAGCGAGAAAAGTATATCAATTGTCAAACGGTCGCTAATTCCTCACTAAATAAGCTTTTGATTAGTGACTCAATTGCGACCAGTTACTTATAAAATTTTCTCGATTAGTTTTGGATTTGTTATAACTCCGCGACGGATTTTCAACGAGATTAGCGAGTAATTTGCTACAAAATAGGTAGGATATAGCTTTTACTTTGTGACAAGATTGCAGTTGTCAAGTCGCTCGCTAAATTAAACTTGCGACAACTTAGCGACAAATGTATTTCGCCCGCTAATCAGCGACTTGAAATCAGCGAACGAACTGTGTTAGTTGTTAAACGGTCGCAAATTTCTCACTACTTATGTCCTAGGCGCTCAATATCCGTATTTCCACTTTAACGACTAATTAGCGAGGAACAGTTCCCTAGCTAAATGATTTATCTGTTGCGACGAGTTAGCGACAACTGTTTTCTGTCGCTACTCTTATTTTGAATTTTACAATATTATGCGACAAATTAGCAAGAAACTAGTTGCTCGCTAAAAAATAAAAGCTTTGGTGACAAATTAGCTAAGAAATTATCCATCGCCAAATGCATTTCAATTCTTCGTGACGGATTAGCTAGGAACGTTGTTCCTCACTTATTAGCCATTTCGCACAAAGTTTATTTAGCGATGAACTAGTGTGTGAATTATTTCTCGCTAATTGTATATCAAACACTTGCGACGGAATAGTGACAATAATATCACTCGTTACTTTACTTTTATTCGATTGAACCCCTAAGTGACTGATTTGCTAGAACATTGTCACTCGCTAATTAATTTGTGACAAATTAGCGAGGACATTTTCCCTGCTCTTTTTTTAGCCACAAAAGTCAATCTGCGAGAAACAAACTTACTCGTAAATCTCTCGCTAATCAGTCGTTTTTCTCAAGTTCGGGTATTTTGTGACCACTCATTAATTTTGTCGTTAGTGCGTCACTAATTTCTCTCAAGTTAGTGACGGATTAGTGACAAAACATATTTCTCGCAAAAATTCGTCGCTAATTTGTCAAATTCTTGTAGAGGCGAATAGATGAAAAAATGAGAAAAAGAGATGATAAGAAAATTTTTTAATTTTAAAAAAATAATTTTAATTGTAATGAAAGAATAACATATGACATATTTTAATTATAAAAGTAATAATATGTAATAAATTTATTACACTTAAATATATTTCATCGATCTAAAGATAATGTCTACGATACCCTAAATATTAGAAAAAAAATATAGGATCATAAACACAGTTTTAAATTGATCGATCCCATATTTTTTCTTCTGATCTCTAGGGTGTAGCACAGTTATATATATCATGTATGATGCACCCATTTTTATCCAAAAGAAAAATGATGAAGCACCCATTTAGTAAGGTGTGTGAGTGCAATTTGGTGAGGTGTGTGAGTGTGAACGCCATGATGTTAGTATCTATATTGTTGGCCGTAGATCTTTGCTTCAAGCTGTGAAACTTGACTTTTTGAGACTTGGCTCTTGATACCAATTGATGGTAATGCTAGAACTTGAGAAGGGGGTTGAATCAAGTTCAATTTAGAAAAGAAATTTTTTTCCAGATTTTCTTGAAAGCAGATTATGCAGGAGATTTTCTTTCATGATGGCCCAACAAGTGGTATCAGAGCCAATGATTAATTGGTCTGGTGGTTTTAAGGGGTATTCAAGGTGAAGCATCGAAAGTCTTTCCGGCAAAGATTGCCCGGACGGCATGTCCCGCGATTTTTTGTGGCAATGTGATGGATGAATACTCATATGTGGTGGAGGAGCTTGAAGAAAGCAAGGAAGAGTGAGGAGTTTATAAGATGTAAGATTTATTAACTTACTACCTTAAGGTTTTTGAGTTGGATCTGGTGTCTTCTCATCTTATGTTCTCTCACTTGATTTCTCCCCGAAATCTCTCCATTTCGTCGAAAACTCTCTATGGTGACCCAACAATAGAGAAGGGAAGAGAGATACATAAGAGGATGTAGAAAGAGAATTTATTGATTTTGGAAAAAAAAATCTCTTCTCAATTTTAATGAGAGTGTTATTATGTAACACATTTTAGTTGTTAAATTAGTAATATGATATAATTATATTTTAATTTTAAAATTTTTAATTGCAATTAGAAAATATCATATTGTGTATTTTAGTATTCAAATTTATAATTAGTCATTGATAGTGAAAAGAAATAGAATAGATGAAAAAATGAGAGAAATAAAGAAAAAGAGATGAGAAAAAAACTCTTTAATTTAAAAAAAAATTAATTGTAATGAAAGAATAACATATGACATATTTTAATTGTAAAATTAAAAATATATAATAAATTTATTACACTTAAATATATTTCATCAATCTAAAGATAATGTCTACGATGCTCTAAATATTAGAAAAAAATTATAGGATCATAAACACAGTTTTTAAATCGATCGAGTGTGAATGCCATGATGTTAGTATCTATATTGTTGGCCATTGATCTTTTCTTCAAACTATGAAATTTGACTTTTTGAGGCTTGGCTCTTGATACCAATTGATGGTAATACTAGAACCTGAGAAGGGGATTGAATCAAGTTCAATTTAAAAAATAAATTCTTTTTTCAGATTTTCATGAAAGTAGATTATGCAGGAGATTTTTTTTATGATAGCCCAACAAGTGGTATCAGAACCAATGGTCAATCGGTCTGGTGGTTTTAAGGGGTATTTAAGGTGAAGCATCGAAAGTCTTCCCGGTAAAGGTGGTCCGGACTGCATGTCCTGCGGTGTTTTGTGACAGTGTGATGAACGAATACTCATGTGGTGGAGGAGCATGAAGAAAGTAAGAAAGAGTGAGGAGTTTATAAGATGAGAAACCCATTAACTTACTACCTTAAGGTTTTTGAGTTGGATTTGGTGTCTTCTCATCTTATGTTCTCTCACTTGATTCATTCTCGAAGTCTCTCTAGTGGTCGAGAGCTCTCCACGGTGGCCCAACAATAGAAAAAAAGATAGATAAATAAGAGGATGTAGAAAGAGAGTTTATTAATTTTGGAGAAAAATAACTCTTCTCAATTTTAATGAGAGAGTATTATTATGTAACACATTTTAGTTGTTAAATTAGTAATATGATATAATTATATTTTAATTTTAAAATTTTTAATTTTAATTTTAATTGCATTTAAAAAATATCATATTGTGTATTTTAGTATTCAAATTTATTAGTCATTGATAGTGATACATAAAAGAGATAAAATAGATGAAAAAATGAGAGAAATAAAGAAAAAGAGATGAAAAAAAAATTCTTTAATTTAAAAAAAAAATAAATTATAATGAAATAATAACATATGACATTTTTTAATTGTAAAATTAATAATATATAATAAATTTATTACACTTAAATATATTTCATCGATCTAAAGATAATGTCTACGACGCCCTAAATATTATAAAAAAATATAGGATCATAAACACAGTTTTTAAATCAATCAATCCCATATTTTCTCTTCTAATCTCTAGGACGTAGCATAGTTATATATATCATGCATGATGCACCTATTTTTATCCAAAAGTAAAATGATGAGGCACCCATTTGGTGAGGTATGTGACTGCAATTTAGTGGTGTATGAGTGTGAATGTCATGATGTTAATATCTATGTTGTTGGTCGTAGATCTTTGCTCCAAGCTGTGAAATTTGGCTTTTTAAGATCTGGCTCTTGATATCAATTGATGGTAATGCTAGAACTTGAGAAGGGGTTGAATCAAGTTCAATTTAAAAAAGTTCTTATTTCAGATTTTTGCGAAAGCAGATTATGCAGGAGATTTTTTTGTTTTGTCTCTAAAATCTTAACTGAACAGAGAAGGGAAGAAAAGAATCAGGTAAGCATGTATTCTGGTTTGGTTTTTTTGTGCCATAACACTTACATCCAGTCTTCACAGTAACTTTTTATATGAAATTTCTACTATAATCAAATTAATTACATACACCAATACCAATGAATTACAACTTAATTCATCTAATATCAACCATTAAGTAAGGGTGATAAAACAGGTCGAAACCGTTGAGACAACCTGTCAAACCCGCTAAAAAAGACGGGTCGGGTTATGATTTGGAACCTATCAAATAAAAAATTTTTGCCAAACCCATACTGCCAAATTTACAGATTTTGACTGGGCGGAATGGGCTAGCCTACCGGGCATAGATTTTATGTTTTTTTTTCATTAAATAAAAGAGTTATTAGTGTTACAAAATTAATAATTATATAATTTTTAAATATTTTTTTATTTTTTGTTTTTATGTTTCTTTTAGTTATTAATTTTATTTATTTTATTTTATAATTTTGTATATATACTCAAATTATGTGATTTTTTTAAAAAATAAAGATAATTTTATTAACAAATATTATTTTAAACAGTTTTATTGAAATTAAAAATAAAAAAAAAGATAATAAAAAAATTATATTGTAATTTAATATTTTTATTTGTATTTAATTTTTTAATTATTATTTTTTTTAAGTTTAATAAATTTTATTTAAAAAAGAAAAAAAAGTTAAGCGAGCTAGTCCTCGACCTACCAATCCGCCATAAAATGGATTGGACTAACATTTTAAACTCACCTTAGTTGGTGAGACAGGTCAACCCGTCTCGTTTTATGGCATGAGCTTAAGCGGGGCAGGCTGGTCCACTTTGTCATCCCTACCACTAAATTTCTATCCAAGCCTAACCATCACCAAGTGTTGTCCCATCTTGACAAAAGAAAACTCGAATTGGTTCAACAGTCATTAAGTAATGTTCCAACTTAGCAAGGAGAATCCAAGCTGATTTAATAACCATCAAGTGCTATCCCAATTTGGTAAAGAAAACTAATCCTAATTTATTTCAAACCAAATACACAAAAAAAAATTCTTTTGACTTTTTCAATGTATCTCTCTTGACTCTTTTTTCTTATAGCTTTTTTATTTTTTTTCACCTCATCATAGTATATCTTTTTCTCAATTACAGAAAGATAAACATTAGATAGTCATAACACTGAAATTTTAAATAAAATAAAAAAAAAATAATTCAACTTAAGTGTTTGAGATGATGTTCTAGTGTTACTATATTTTCCTTATCTTCAAATTAAATGCTGTTGAGAGTTCAGCTTTATAGTACAAAGCTTGCTATGTAAATTTCATCACTACCTCTTTATTTTTCAAGTTGATTTTGTCTATTATCCTTGTCTTCTTTGGCATGCATTCCTTTTATATTTTGCTTCACTACATCTGCTATTCTTAGAGTGTTCCATTACTTCTGCTATTCTTGTATTTTGTTTTTTATCTTCTACTATTCTTGGAGCTGCTGTCTTTTTAGCATGCATTTTCTTTTTATTTTGCAACATTATAACTGCTATTCATTACTCTATATTGTTGTTTTGCTCTATTCAACTTTATTAATGACCTTTTGCATTTTAATCTTGTGATATCTTTGTGTTCCTTCCTGTTTCTTATTTCTTTTCTAACGTTGTCAACTGTTTCATTTGCTTTTGCTTCTTCCGTTAATTATGATCTGTTAAATTCTTTTTTTTAACTTCATGAAATTGATATATTGCTAACTATTATATGTAATGGACTAAAACTAATTAACCATCTATTTAATTTTGAGTCTACAATACTCACAAATCCATTAGCACAAATTTAGATTTTTAACGACCCAATACAAATATTTGTCATTACGTAAAAAGCAGTGATCATAATAATATTATTGCTCAAAATTGCTATTAAAGCTTATTTTTCTTATAGTATTAATGCTTAAAAGTATTCCATGTGTAGTGAGTATATATTGGCTAATAAATTATTGGCAATCTAACAATAGTTTTAATAAACAATCGTACTGAAAAAGATTGCAAAGTTTAGTCGGTATTAATATTAATCGTTCGTAATAACATTGTTAGAATCTAAATTTTTTAAAATTATGTCAATTTTATTTTGATATTATAGATTATCGTACAAAAAATTTATAGAATTAAATTATTTTTACAAAATGATCATAGGAGATAAAAAATTTATATCAGCTAAGACGACTAAGATTTCCATAAATAAAAAAAGTCAAATAATAAATTTTTTAGTTATTATTTTCATGTGAAAGAGTTTAATTTTTATTAATAATTAATTTTAATATTTATTATCTAAAACTTAAAAAGAATTTAATGTATATACTTTTACATTTAATTAGGTATTAAGTTTATCATACAAATAAAAATAATTAATTTTTATGTTTATTATTTAAAAATAATATATTTTTTCTATGTATACAAAAAATATAGGTAGATATTAATATAAAAAAAATTATATTGATAGTTATAAAAATTAATTTTTTTTAAAAAATAAATCTCGATTCTAATTATTAATCACAATATTAATATTTGCTTCAAATTATATATAATGAATATTTGAAGAAAGGAAAGTGAAAATATAAATAGTAAAAATTTAAAATTAAATAAAAAATAAAAGATATATATATAATAATAAAAAAATTTTATGTCAATAATATTATAGAATTATTTTTTATTATATTTAATTATAAATTTAATATATTTTTATAATTTTATAAATTTATTTAAATTTTATTATTTTACTAATTTTTTTTATAGAATAAAAGATAAAGAGAGATAGAAAATGAGAGAGAAAGATAATAAAAAAAGAAGGGAGGGAGTTTGTTAATTTTAGAGAAAAATATTTTATTTTAATTATAATAAATTAATATCTCGTGATATATTTTGGTTTGTCAAATTAGTACACGTACGTAAACCCTTAGTCACGCGTACGCGTGGCCCATGTTTTGGCAAAAATATGGTTTTTGAGTTCTAAACTAAATTTTAAACTTTTAAACCTCTATTTTCGTTCTACAGTCATAAATCTTGGTAATAGTTCTAGTAGTAATACGGGGTTAGAAAATTAAGGTAACTTGAAAATGTAGTAAAGTGAAAAAAGTGATTAATTAAATATGAAAATGAGTATATTTGAAGTGTATATAGAATCATGGCTTATATGATATGATTGAGCAAGGATTACAAAGATTATGAACACTATTTGACTTATACACTCAAATGATTTGAGATACGCATTTTTTGGATAAAATATCGTGATTTGTCACCACGTGTACCAGGTTTGAGACTCGATATTTTGTTGATCCTGTGACGTAAGTGTGACCGGGAACTTATAAATTTTCGAGAATGTTGACCCCATTGAGCAATTATAACTATTTGAGAAAAGCTATGCATAGACTCTTGGGGATGTGCGTTGAGGGACAGTCCAAGGGTTTAGCAAACTGAACTTGTTGAGTTGGCTTGATAACCGACAGATGAGCCTCATCAGCCATAGGACAGGCATACATCATATGCATTTTGCTTGTTTGTTTGCTATGCTTATTTGGAAATGCCTAACTAAATATATTGTGTTAATTGTGATAACTGCTACTTGCACTACTTGTCTCTTATCTGTGCTTGCAATTATCTGTTTGTTTGTCTTTTCAAACTCTCTGGAGTTGGAGAACGGAGGAAAGATGGACAAGTTGAGTGATAAGATTAAGTTTAAGTTATTAAGTTTAGAATTTCTTAGATATCTACCCTCCTTTATGGTTTCTGTTGAGTAATTTAAGCTTTTTAATCTGAGTGTCGGCGTTTTAGGATTGCCTCTGGTATTCCCATGACCTTATATATTATGTGCGTGACACTTTTATCATGCTGAGAACCTTCGATTCTCACCCCATACTATGTTGTTGTTTTTTAGATGCAGGTCGAAAGGCACCTCGCTAGGCATCTGGACTTCTGAAGCGGAGTGATTTCTGGGCTTCTTTTGATGTACAGTTATGTATATATGTATTTAGTTTTCTCTCCGAAAAACTTGTTTATTTTGTTCCTCTTAGAGATTTAAGGAGAGTTAGGATTTCATCTATATATTTTGGGTTTATATATATATATATATTTATTCTCCGGCCAATCTTGGCTTCGTAAGCTGAGTAAGGAGTTAGTTATTTTGTATTCTTGACTCTTGCGAAGAGGTCGGCTTGACAGCTTTCCGGTTCTTTCATTTCTTCATGAGTTCTCCAACTTTTCATGCTTTCTTTCTTCATTCCCTTGATCCAATCTTTGCCTCCTAAACCTTAAATCACTTAACAAACATATCAAGGCATCTACTAGAATCAAGGTGAATTAAATTTAGCTATTTTGAGTCCTAAAAAGCATGTTTTCACTCTTAAGCACAATTAAAGGAGAATATACAAAATCATGCTAATTCATTGGGTAAATGTGAGAAAAGGTCTACAAAATACTCTAAATTCAATATAAGATAAACCGTCAAATTGGGGTTTATCAACTCTCTATTCTCATTTTCTGTTTACCTGTTCTTATGAACCTTAGTTTTCTTCGTACGCAAGTAATCTCGTTTCTGAGTGTTGTGCTTTTTATTTTGCGATTTTGTTTTATCCGTTTTTTAAGGCTCCTCGTATACTATACTCTTTTCAATATTATTTTGTATATATTTTGTGATTAGAGGTCGTAATACCACACTATTTCTGTTTTACGGCTTAAGAGTAAAGCTTTGAGTGGGACTCATAGAGAAAAATAGAGAATGAGAGAGATAAATAAAAAGATGTAGAAAGAGAGTTTATTAATTAAAAAAAATCTCTTCTTAATTTTAATGAGAGTGTTATTAGTTATTTCATGATATATTTTAGTTGTTAAAAGTAATATAATATAGTGATATTTTAATTTTAAATTTTTTACTTTTAATTTTAATTTTAATTAGAGAATAGTATATTATATATTTTAATATTTAAATTTATAATTAGTTAGTAATAATGATATATAAAAGAGATCAAATAGATAAATAAATGAGAAAAATAAAGAGGAAGAGATAAAAAAAACTATTTAATTAAAAAATTTAATTTTAATAATAATAATAAAAATAATGTATAATATACTTTAAAGTGGAAACTCAGGCGCAGTCGACTTTACGTAAAGTTGATAACTGAGAATCGTTAGATAATTTAACTGATTTAACTAAATTTTTATATAACAGTTCTCAATTATCAACTTTACGTGAAATCGACTGCACCTAAATTTTTACTATATTTTAATTATAAAATTAATAATATATAATAAATTTATTGCACTTAAATACATTCAATCAGTCCAAAGATAATGTCTATTATACCCTAAATATTAGGGAAAAAAAATAAGATCATAAACCGTTTTTGAACCGATTTATCCCATTAATTTTTTTTTCTGATTCCTAGAACGTAGCATGATGGATGATACACTCATTTTTGTCCAAAAGGAAAATGATGAGGCATCCATTCATCGTTGTAAATGACATATAATTTATAGCTTGTTTGATATCCATTACTATTGCATGTGGTGTTCGGCGAGAATGGATTCACGTGGATGCCTATTTGCATGCCACGAACATCATTTGCATGCATAATCGACATGTTTCACCATCCCAAGCGGTGGAACTGCAACGTAGCAACTCATCGCAAAGGCAAATGTCCACGTACTTTAGGTTATTTACAAGAATATATTTATATTATCTGCAATCATGACGAATGATAAAGTATATGTCACCCGTAACATGCATGCATACCATAGTACATGCCTCTTTCCTTAATCATTGTGTTAAATTTTTAGAATATATAATTATTTATGTTTTTTATTTTTATAATATTTCTAATTTAATGGATTAAAAATTAATTTATTATTAATTTAATTTTTATTTAAAATTCGTTTTTGGTTAACAGATTATTACCTACACAAGATGAAAATAATATACCTATATATACGCACACACGCACATGTTGTGATATATATTTTGTTACATGGAGTAAAAAAGAATTCTTAATACAAACTCAAAATTTTACTCAGTTTTTTGAGGTATATATACTTAATTAATCATTCATATACAATTAGAAGATTTATTTCCTCTATTATCAGAGAGTGGGGCCGATAAGGGGATCCTGTTTTGCAGAGGAATTACTGTTGTTTTAAGTTTGACTTTCAAATCGGTGCCATCTGAAAATTGTAGAATTCGAAGTACTCTTGATTGTCTAACGGTTGATTTTGAGAACCGCACTTTAGGCATAAATAAAGGATTTCTTTTCACAAAAGAAATGTGACCGACCTAATATTTTTTGTATGTGTACGCATAGTTGTAAATAAATATAAAATCATGTTATTTGTATATTTTTTGAGTTTATCCACGCACAGTAGACCGGTAGACCTACGATTATGAATTTATGATTAAACATGATTCTAGTTGTATTTTCTTAATTATGGTTCTAGGTGCACATTCCATTTACTACATGTTCCACAGAGATATAATTTCTAAATGGTTTAAAGGGTACGAAACATCCTTCGTATTATTTTAGATTTTAAAATTAAAATTAGAGCCATTCATTTTAATTTTAATTTTAATATCATTCCATTCATAATATTTGACACATTTAACTATTTATACGAGTATTTAAAGAAAAAAAAATCCAATATCATCATCAATGGTAATGATAGACGTCTACCAAATAGATATACACGAAGATTTTTTAACTCGAAATAAAATTAAAAAAAAACAAGAGATTTATTTTATACATTAAATAAGTGTAAAATTTAATTTACATGTAATTATATATAATAAAAAATAATTTATTTTTAAAGAGTAGCCGAACAATTATCTATATATAAAAGGGGAAAAGAAAGTATTTTCGTCAAAATTGAAAATAGATTGCAGTTTTGTGATCCAAAAGATAATAAGCTGATTAGTATTACTTTTATGAAAAACCAGTTTGGGATGATGCATAACTTAATTAAGGTTAAGTAAGTTGATTATACTACTATTATCAGTTGACCGACCACAAGCAACACACACTTTTGGACGTTCTTTTTTGTTAATTTAATCTTTCGGTGCTTCGTCAATTTGCCCTTTTTATCCGGGTGCCTAGGTTCTGCGTATTTAACTAAGGACAATTTTCTTCATCAATTTTATCCGTACAAGACATTTTTGAGTTCCAGACTATCCTCCATTGGAAGTGGACAAGGCAAGAGTTGTGGCCACTCTCCCCTCCATGTTCCTTTCCTCTTCTTCTATAAATAATATATACTTTATGTCAACTCAATAAATTAATACTTACTAAAGATAAGTATGTACCATGCTATGATCTTGACCTAGACATGTAATTAACTTGATTATTAATTAATTAAGTTCATATGGTTGCCATAGAATAAGAATTTATGCATAATAATGGAGGCTTATATATATATATATATATATATATATATATCCTTCTCATTAACTATTTATTTGTTGTGCAAGATTAATATATGGAATTATAAGTTATATTTCGTTATCGAAGGAACATAAATAAAAAAAATGTACAAATATCATCTATTCAAGTATGCATCATGGTCCACCGCCCTCTATATAAACCTAACATGCAAACATTTGAAAATTCCGATGTTAAAAAGTACATTATTGCTAAATGATTTTAAAATATTAAGTGAAATAACACAAGTAGTCCAAGTGAGATTTTCTGTGTGCGCTCCACTAAAACATTATGTTGATCAAGTGGAGATGTAATAATGCTATATATTAATAAAGTCTCATATGCCATATTGAAAAGATCATCTTAAAGTAAAAGTTTTATCAAATTTTAAACTCTTCCACTTTAATTGTTAATTTTCAAAGGTTTCAAAGAATAATAAGCCTCATATGCCATATTGAAAGAATATTAATATCTCGCTTATTATTAAATATATAAAACATACAAGTTTGAAGGAGATATATAAAAATAAAATAATTTTTTCTTAAGTAGTAATACGGCCAATACGACTAGATGACCAATAAAATTCAGTCTTCATTTAGTTATTAGATACTAAGACCAAATTAAATAAATGTAAAAAATACATCAGTAGATCACATTTAATATCTCATGTTTTCTCTTTTTTATATTTAAAATATAAAATTAGTCTCTCTAAAAATTAATATATTTCAAAGAGTAAAAATCAAATATATATGTTACGTTGTAAAAATATCAAAAAATAAAAAATTATAATTTTTATTTAAAAATTAGGAGAATAATTAAGAGAATGAATTAGAATTTTCAATCTTTTTCTATTTAAAATACAGTCTAAATAAAAATAATAAATTTTATTAAAAAATAAAAATAACAAAATTTAAAATATAAATTTTAAATATTAAATTTTAAATTCATTATTAATTTCAAGAGGTTTGGTGCGTAAGAGAAATTTTAGAAACTAATAAAATCAAATTTAATTCGAATTAAAAGTTATTTTCTTTAAAAATTGAAAAACAAATATATAAAAATTAATATAATTAAATTTTAAATTTTAAAATTAATTAAAAATTAATAAATTACTAATTATGTAATATTGTTCTGTATTATCAAACTATGCAGTGATCAATAGATGAATGAAAAAACAAAGTCTGCCGAATGGTGCGGACAGCCGTTCTTAGAACACTCGTCTCTATCATTTAGCCCCATCACTTTGCACCGTATTCAAGTTCTCTCTCTTTTTATGGGGCTTCTCTGATCTCGTAATATTCACATGAACTCCATGCATGCTTGATTGCCTGTCATGTATATGAACTGCTTTGAAACTTTGGAAATCATCTTACGTAAGACATTATAAATGTAAATTGTGAATTTCTAGTATCCAGTAATGCGGTTTATTATTCTATTTAATTTATTAATATTCAAACTCATCACTATCTCTCTTATCTTTTGAGCTGTTATATGACTCAAAATTTTATTGTATGTGGTGTTGTCCAAATTCCATGAAAGTACTAATTGCAGCATTAAATTTAGATAAATACAATAATAAAAAATTGGACCCTTAAAAAAATAGAAATCATAGTAAAGAAAGGACAAAATTTGTCGCTCTCACGTATCAATATAATTTTTTAAATAATAATTAAAATAATCTTTTTTAATTTAATTCAAAACATTATGAATAAGTAATATCTTTATATAAAATTTGAGAAAGAAATCAAAATTATTTTTAATTTTTTTATTAAATCATCTATAAAATTAAAATTATTTTTAAAATAATTTTTATTAAAATATTATTTTTTTATTATTTTATCTTGTTATAAAATTTTATTTTTTAACACAACTTATCAATAATAAAAAAAAGAAAGGAGAAGGAGAAAGAAGCATCAATAAGAGAGAAGCAGATAAAAGAAAAAAGAAAAAAATAAAGAAAGAAAACTCATTAGAATAGAGAAAAAGAATTAAAGAAAAAAAAAAAGAAAAGGAAGAGAGGAAGGGGGAGGAAGTTATTGTCACCACTGCTGCTGCAAATTAGGGAGAAGGAAGGATTGACAGAAAGTAGGATAGTAAAGAGAAAATGAAATGGGTGTGATTTTGCGGTTTACTAAGAATCGAATTCTTGAGTTTTTGGATCTAGAATTTTAATATCATGTCATGATATCATTCATTCCAAAAGTTTTAACTGATGAGAAAAGTTAACACTAATGGTTATATCTCTAATACTCCTTAAATTTTTATTGTACACATTGTATAAATATTCCATTGGTTTCCTATATTTTTTTCATTTAATTAGCAATTCTGTTAGATACACAACGAAAAATCTGAACAACGTGAACAATGTACTACGTTTTTTACTCACAGAAAAAAACAGTCCATCACAAATTATCCTCCCAAAAATTTTACTTTCACTTTTTATACTTCTATCCATCTTTTAACCATTTTACCACCGCACACCTTTTCTCAAACCCTCACTGCATAGTTGGCCTCTTCTTCACTAATCAGCCTTAGTGTCGCAGAGCTTTTTCTCCATCAAGCTTACAATTTAGAATGAAAATAATCCTCCGGCCTCCGCATTCTTAGTAAAATGAACATCTATTAAATTTTATTATATCTACTTAAATTCAATCCAAATTAAATAAACATCTACTTTAGAATAAAAAATAACTATTTACATATCTAATAAAATGAATATACAGCAAATTTTATTATACCTAATTAAATTCAACCCAAATTAAATAAAATTTCACTTTAAAATAAAAATAAGCATTCGCATACCTAATAAAATTAATAATAATTCAAAGAAAAAAGAGAATGTAAATAACAATCATCTATCACCATCAGCATCACCCACTATTTTCATTTTTCTATGAAAAAGAAAGAAAGAAAGAATTTCATTTTATTATTAGCAAAAGAAAAGAAATGGCTATCTTTGTTGTGGCGTAGTTTTTGATTTGAGTATCTATCATTATTCATGCACATATCATATTTCTTAAGTTTGTCTCACGCCGATCCACGTTATTAATAAACAATTGCATGTTTTTTGATGTCTTCTTTTACCAAATACTTTCTTGCTTTTTACGATCATAGAAGAACTTCATCCGTAAGAGGACAAACGAAGGTTTCGGCATGAGACAAACGGCGGTGGCGGCACGAGCTAACAGCGGGCAACGTGACACTACGGCGGCATCGGCACAGGCAGTGGGTTTTTACTGCGTCTGAACGGCTTTCTCCGACGACGATAGTGGAGAATGGAAAAACTATGCCATTCGAGTCATAATTTATTGATCTGTTAATAATTATTTAATGAAAAAATGCTACTTGTACAACAAAATTCAGTCTTTGGTCAGCCTTTAATATTATTTAATTATTTTTTAATTAAAATATATTCCTATTTTTTAGATACACATTAGTAATTAAGATTAATTTAAATTTTAAAAACTAAAATTTCTCTAACTTCCTACCCACTTCATAATTAGTTATTGTTTTCTTCTTTTACATTACTTCTCTTTGTAATACGGTTTTCTTCTGTCTCATTCTCTTATACAAGACCGCTTCTTTTACATTCCTTACTTATGTTATATTACTTAATAGTTGTAAAAGCTAGGTTCATTGGTTCAAATGAATGAGTTTTAGATTTGTGTAAGAATTAATTTAAAAGATGGAATATTATTTTGGATGTGTTGCAAGTCAATCTAGTTAACGGTTGAAAAATATTTTACCTGCTATAATTAAGTGTAATTTATGTACAATGAATGAATAATTAACAAGTTGTACACACTGTACAAACAAGCAAAAACACTGTATATAAAATAACCAATTATAATATTACATATACAAAATTATACGTTTACACAATCCAAATCACAAGTTTGCACATCAAATAACTAATAGTCAACAAAAATCACCAATAAAAACAAATAAATTCTCAACACAAGTATGAGAATAGAACAACCAGACAGCAGTAAAACTCACATAATATTCTCTTACAGACAACTAACTCGTAAACACATCCAAAACTGAGTAAAGAACATAAACACTTCCAAAATATAGAAATTACACATGCAAAAATAATTCAACATTGCACTATATTAGAATATCTTCAAGCCATTTTAACCGATTTCTAATTACAAAAAAATAATACTATAAAAAATAATAAGAAAAGCAATGGTGTCAGAGAATGCGCAAAGAAAAATTCTATGAATAGAAACTCATCCAAACTTTAGGTATGTTTTCGACACGGACAAACGGCAACGCTGATGCGGACGAATGTCGACGAAGATGAGGAAGGCGGCGTCGTGGATGAGCGCCGAGGAGGAAGGTGGCGCGAATGAATGGCGATGGAGGATGACGAACCACGGACGGCGTGCACCTCTGAGTTTATGATGTGCGGTGAATGTGACTGCCTTCTTTCAGGGTTTGTATGGTATTAGTTAATAATTAGATGATTTAAGGTTTATTTTAAAATTTTAAAATTTTAAAATTGAATATTTAAATTTTAATTCATTTGATTTTTGGATGTGTATTTAAATTGTAATATATTAATAATTAAATATATTAAATCTGAAACAAAAATTTAAAAGACATTAAATTTATTCATAATTTTTAGATGTGTTTATTTTTTTATTATTATAATAAATAAATGAATATTGTATAATTTTTAAAAGATACTTAATTGAATTAGTATTTAATTAATTAAGAATATAAATTTTAATTTCAAATTATTTTTTTAGCCGTTGTTTATCTTGTTCACAGTATACATTATTTATTTATACTTTTTTTTAGCTTGTTCTATATTACTATTTATTATTTATAGAAGTGTTTTATTCTACGTAAATAATTGGTATTGTTAATTGTGAACTGTTAATGAAAGAATTTTTTTCTCTTTTTTCGATCTTTACCTTTCTCTATTTGTTCTAAATAAAGATAAATTATTTTGTCATGAATAATTTAATTTCAAATTTTAAAAATTAAAAAAATATTTATCATTTTAATTCAATAATCAAGATGATTTTCTTTGTTAAATTCTAAATTTTATGTGGCACATTAATTTTATTTGAAATAACTCATTTTAAAATTTGGTAGAAAAATTTTAAAAGTTATTATTTAAAAAAATAACTAAAAAAATCCTTCTAACGTCATTTTTATACATGTTATTAAAAAAATTAAATCTATCCATCTTCTTTTTACTTTGGCACTTAAAAATAGTATATGTTCATATTGTAAGAGAATAATTTCATACTACCGAATGTAACACATTATTTTTTGTAGTGAAATGATCTTATTATTATTGTCCTTAAATTTAAATATTGAAATACTTAAAATTAAATTATTATCAAATTATTAAATTATTATTAATGTTGTTTTAATTGGAATATTTGATGTTAAATTATTATTATTGTCGTTATTCTTTGAGTACTTAATGTTAAATTATTATTACTATTATTATAGTGATTGTTGTTGTGTTTGATGTTAACGTTTTCTATCACTTTTACCAAGAGAAGTTGAGAATGGTATTGAAGTTATCCTTTTAAAAATTGATAGAGAATTCTTATTATTAATGTTTTTTTATTATTTTATTTCATTGGTGTTGAGGAGTTAAAAGTTAAAAAACAAAATATTAAAAAAGAATAAAATAATAAAAAAATATATTTTAATAAAAAAATATTTTTTTAAAATTTTTATTTAAAAGATGATTTAAAAAATTAAAAATAATTTTAATTTCAATTGACCAAAAGAATATTTATTCTTAATTTTTGAATTAAATTAAAAATAAAAAATATTTTAATTATTATTTAAAAAATTATAATTATTTAACTTGCAGAACGCTTTTACTGTCTATTAAATGCATACTTGGAAAAAAAAATATACCTTTTTAAGAGTGGGATAAGAGGCATCGATAGAGATAGAGAGAAGCAAATCATATAAGAAAAGGAGAGATAGAGAAGAGAACTTGTTGGGAGAAGAAGGAAAAGTTGAAGGAGAAAGAAAGAAAGAAAGAAAGAAAGAAAGAAAGAAAGAAAAGGAAAGGAAAGGTAAGGTAAAGTAAAGGCCAACTCGTTGGAAGAGGAAGAAAACATTGAAGGAGAAAGAAAGGAAAGGAAAGGAAAGGAAAGGTTAGGTATGGGCCACAGTGCAAGAAGTCACTACGCCATAGCCACCGCAGGTTAAGGAGAATGACAGATTGACAGAGAGGAGAGTAGAGAGAAAATGGTGTTGTTTTCCTGACAGTCGAGCTCTCTGTCTTTGCCTTTTCTTGAGGGAGAAGTTGCTGGGAGGAGAATCGGGAGACAAAGAAGATACGGTGGATTCCAGTTAAGATGTAATTTTTGGTGATGTGCTATTTTTTTTCTTTCATCTATTTAATTTTGGATCATTATTTCATCTATTTTGTTTCACTGTTTATTGTTTATTGAAGCGTTCTTGATTGTTAATAGTTAATGGGTTTTTCTTCCTCTCTCCCATCTTCATCTCTTCTATTTTTTTTAATTTAGTCCCAAACCGTAAGAACCAAAAGAATAATTATCCCTTTAATTCAATAATCAAAATAGTTAGACAACGTTAAATTTTAAATTAAATCCATTTCTCTTCTCCTCTGCCTTGACACTCAGATATAGTATACATTTATACGACAACAATGATTCTAACACTACCATGTAACATATAATTTTTTAGTGAAATAATCGTTTTATGGTTATACTTAAATTTAATTATTAGAGTTAAATTATTATTATTAGTATGGTTTTAATTGGAGTACTTGATGTTAAATTATTATTGTTGTAGTAATTCTTTGAGTACTTAATGTTAAATTTTTATTATTGTTGTTATTGTTAATGTTTTTTATCATTGTTAACAGGAGAAGTTGAGTAGGATATTAATGTGATCCATAGAGAGTGCATAAGAGGAATCAATGTTATCACCTGCTAATTCCGACGATAATGCATCTACTAAAAATATTGTTTATCCACTTTCGACGGAAAGATAATGTTTGAACAAGCTTCAGGAAGGTACATTTTTTCCCCACATGTGCATTCAAAAAAAACAGTAACAATATTTAACAGTATTAGCAAATCAAGACGTTTGATATTTCAATTCAATCAGGATCTTCTCTCTTCTGCATTCTTACAGTGTTAATTTTATGAAATTTATTTCAATTCCAAACTTTAAATCATCAAAAACGAAGAATTAATTTATTGTTCTTTTAGATATTTATTTTATTTCATGGATAATTTTATTTTGCAATTTGCATAGTTCTTCTTTTACAACAAAAACTCTTCAGGTTGAATATATAGTCCCTTTATCTTAAAAAATTATTAATGAAATGTTGGATTTAATTACATAAATTGTTGCTTATTTTCAGAGATGACAAAAATACTATCTTAATTAATTTAAAAAGTTAAAGGAATTATTTTGAATATTATCTCTATTTGTTAACATGTCAGTAAAATTTCTGTGCTAACGGTATTAATTTGGTGATTAACGAAAAAATTATATATTTTAATTTTTAATTTTAAATTGAGAAACATTTTAAATTTTCTAGAAGAACTACCTTAATTATCTCTAATTTTTTACTTAGTGAGTTTTTTTGTTTTTTAATGAAATTGCAAAAAAAATCATTTATGGCTGTATCTTACTGGGGTTATGTTTTCTAAACACATTCGTCACTTAGTATTTGAAATAGATATTTAAAAGGTTTTAATAAATGAAAGTTTAGAAAGTATTAGAGATATGATTATTAATGTTACATTATCCTATCAGGTTATGCTTTTGGGATGAGTGGTGGTATTAGAGTTTCAAATTCAAAAAGTTAAGAGTTTGAACGGTGAACCCAAAATTAGCTTTTTATAATATGAGATGTTTATTATCTCTGGTATTCGGATGGTTAGTCCATTGTACACATTGTACGTTTAGGCCATTGTAGCACTACTCTTTAATAAATATACTATAAAATATTAAAAGCTTAACTTTGTTTAAGTATTTAATTTAAAAAAATGTATATTTAGTACTTTGATAAGTACAATGCAATAATTGTTAGAAAATTTTTATTTAAAAAAATTAAATAAAACAAATATATATTAATAAAATTTAAATTAATTTAACTATTCTTTTAAGAAAAAGCTTTTCATACTAGTAAATCTTAACAAATGTTTGTGAAAAATTTGTATTATAAATCTTTTATATATTAGCAATATCAATCCTAAAATAAACTATTTTTTTATTTTTTTAATACTATCTTTTAGTTTGACATTTCAATAATTAATTTACAATAAAATTAAATTTTATTAAAAATGTGATGCTGGTCAATAATAAATTATTTTACATATAAAATAAAATTTAAATTTTTAATATTTATTTAAAAAATAAATAAATTAAATACTGGACAGAAGAAGCCATAGCTTCATGAACAAATACAGAAGTGTTGATAAGTTGGTTTTTATCATACTGCTATCATTCATATATACTTATAAAATGGGTACTTTTCTTCACAAGTTTGTTGCAATTTTAACTCGTACTTTATCAATTAAGTCTCGTGTATAAAGTTACTATTGCTTTTAGAGGCATTAAGTTTTTAACTCTCATTACTCACCACTAAGCCAAGTGGATTATTGTATATTGCTACGTTAAAAATTATATATATTTAATAAACATTTCAAATAATTTAATTTACATTTATTTAATTTATAATTTGTATACTTATTTAATTTAATTTTATCATATTATAAAATACTTAAACTTTCATTTATTTTTTTATTTAAGTATATTTAACAAAATTAAATATATTCTTATTAAAAGTTTCTAGTTTCTTAATATATTATAGTATTCATTGTTTTGTTCGTTCTATTTGTTTTAAATTTATTATGATTGTAGATAATCTTAAACTATAAGTCATTATTTCATTTATTTGTATTTATATTTTTTTATCTTTTAAATATAAATTTTTATTATAATTTTATATATTTATTTGATTGTGAATGATCAGTTTAATGATTTATCTATTGAACCAATAATCGAGTGACCTAATATTATAACCCATAGTTATTAAAATCGGATTGAATCGGCCAGTTCGAGCGAAAAATCAATGAACCGAATCTAATACCGGTCTGGTCCAACTTTCGAACCATTTAAGACACGGTCAAATTCAGTAAAAATCGGTCAAATTCGATAAAAATCGGACCGAACTGAATCAGTCGGGTCTAAAGGAGAGCTTATGACGCACTAGCATTGTGGAAGAACACCATACTCTATATGGTCTGGCTAACACAAAGATATAAGGAGAAAGGTTGTACCACCAAGCTGGCACATTTCTTGTTAATATATACATATTATAATACATATACCAAGTTTTTATTTTATTTATATTCAATTTATTTTAATTTTAAAGCCACTCATTTTTAAATCAATTATATTTTATTTAACTATAAATTTTATTAAATATATACAAATTAAAAATATAAACAAAAAAATTTATTAATCATAATTTATTTTTTCTTTTCATGATTATATGATATCTATTAATATTTTTTTCAATAAATACTTTTAGTATATAATAATAGGTAAAGACTCACATGCAGTTTGTCTTCGTATGAAGTTGATAGTTGAAAATTCTTAGCTGATATTTAGTCAAACTTGTCAAATCATTTAGCGGTTCTTAAATATCAACTTCACATGAAAACAACTTGAAAACAACTGCATATGAGTTTTTACCTATAATAATATAATAATAAAATAAATATATATACCGGTTAACCAGTTCAACCAGTAACTCACCAGTTAAACCAGTGATCCAGTAACCTGACCGATTCGATCACCGATTCGATTCTGATAACTATGTTATAACCAATTTGATTACCAGTTCAATCCGATAACTATTTACAATGAGAGCATTTTGAATTTAAAAAAAAATAATTGTATATACACGTATATATTGTTTCGATTGTAATAATATGTTTGTCCCTACACTTAAAATATTTTTATTTATGTAAAAAAATTATTGTATTATATAAATTTAATTTATTAAGATTGAAAAAAATTAAATTATTCAAATAACAAACAAAGAAATAATAATAATAATAATAATAATAATAATAATAATAATAATAATAATAATAATAATAATAATAATAATAATAATGTAATTAACTAACTATTCAATGTCATTTAACTTCTCAACTATAAATAAAACTATTAGTATTTAGTAGTTTTACTTAAAATTGATAGAGATAATTTAGTTTTAGTCTTAGATATAATAATTATTTTCATAAAAAAATCTAAAAAATATAATAATTATTTAAATATATTTATGTCAAATTTTTATTATACTTTATACTATCTTTACTCTCACTACTAAATTGGTTTGGATCTGTTATATATATATATTATGTGTATATTAAAAATAGTTATTATATATCTATATATCTGTGTATAAATATATGTGTTATTTAATTTATTTTTAATATATGTTTTATATTTTAATATTTATTTTATATTAGTGAGTAATGACTGATTCATAGTTGAGTTTGAATAATTTTTTATATTATAAAAAAGATCATTGTTTCTTTAAAATGTTTTAAAATTATTTTTATCATTGATAAATTTATTTCACTCTTCGTGTGTGTTTGAGTGGTGGAAGTTCGTTTATACCGTTACGGTAAGCTGACATCTTTTAATATACTATTGACGGATTTTTTTACGCTATTGATATACTCTAATTTTGATCAAAGTTGAATACTCGAATCTACTATTCGATGAAGGTTAAAAAGAGAAACTAAAATTACTATATACTTCCACTTCCAATGCTATACTATTTGTATATAGCAAAAATATTTTTAGAGTAAAGTATTGTTTTTGTCTTCAATGTTTGGGGTAAGTCTTAAAGTTGTCTTTAGAATTTTAATCGTCCTATTTAAGTTTCCAATATTTTAAAACTGGTTCAATGTTGTCCTGCCGTTAGGGATCCGTTAATAGAATTGACGGCGGGACAAAATTGAGACAATTTTGAAACGTTAGGAACTTAAATAGGACGAAAATATTGGGGACAAAAATGATACATAGAAATAAATTTTAATTTTATCCTTCAATAATATCAATTTTTTACTATATATAATATTCAATTATTTTTTAATCACATCTAAGTAAATTACACTTAATCATATTACTTTTATTTTAAATAAATTATTTTTTTTATAATTTTACTCTTAAAGATTTTTAGTTATCATGAAATGTTGTAGAATGACTAGTATATAAACTTGTAGAAAAGAAAAAAATAATATATATACAATAAAATATAAATTATACCTTTTGTCTCTAATGTATCAAAATTCTTTAAAATTATAAAAAAATTAATTTATTTAAAATGAAAGTAATGTAATTAAGTGTAGTTTATTTAGAAGTAATTAAAAAATAATTGAATACTATGTACAGTAAAAAATTAATATTATTGAAAGATAAAATGAAATTAAAATTTATTTTTATGTATCATTTTTGTTCCTAACGTTTTCGTCCTATTTAAATCCCCAACGTTTCAAAATCGTCTCATTTTGTCCCGCCGTCAATTCTATTAATGGATCCCTAACGGCAGGACAACATTAAGTCAATTTTGAAACGTTAGGAACTTAAATAGGACGATTGAAACGTTAGGGACAATTTTAAGACTTACCCCAAATGTTAGGGACAAAACCGATACTTTACTCTTTTATAAATGACGTTGAAGATATTTGGTTTAGCGTTTGGACTATAAAAATTATATTTAAATTTTTTTAAATATTTCAATTTTTGGTTTGGCTATTTTTTTAACGAAATTTTACACTTTGAACGCACATTTACTTCCTCTGTTGAATTATTAGTTAGAGAAATTTTTTCTTTGAATCCTATCCTTTGTTTACAAAGAAGCACAAGCAACTATGCATCTTAAAAATTATTAATTCTACTAAATAAATTAATTGAATAAAAAATTGACCATAAAATAATAATAGAATTATAAATAATAAAAAATTATAATTTAAAATAGTATTAAATAAGAGTACGGAAAGTACTAAAAAAACATGAATTCCATTTTTTGTTTAATTTTATAAAATTTATCATTATAATTTTTGTGTATTTTTTATTGTAGTTCTTTTATGAAATGAATGATTAATCTGGTTATTAAAGACAAATTAACTATAAGTAATAATAAGATTTGATTATTTGATCACTTCAAATGTTGATGTAATTGATTTCATTGATTTAAATTTGCTACAATGAGGTCATATAAGATAGCTGTAGTAGTTCGATGTCATTTAAGGCATATTAGTGACCTTTTTTATCTAAAATTGATTTGGATATGTTGTGATTAATTGAGTCATGTTTATAAGCTTATTTTGAATTGAGTTTGTATATTATCATCATTAAGTATTCTTGGTGTCACTGAGTTAAATATTGTGTTGTTATCTATTAACCAAATTTTTTTATTACATATAGCCAAAATGACAATGAAAAAAGTTGCTAAGACAAACATCTCAAAAAATGAGGCACCATAATATGATATAAGCATATATACGTTAAAACAATTATATTTTTATTGGATAAATATATATAACATAATTTTCAATTCTTTACAAAAACTCGGTGCTTTACAAGAATAATATCTGAGACAATAAAATGAGTGAAGAGAAGAAAGGTCTTGTGGATGAAATGGGATTTGGTGTTCTAACATAAAGCTTTTAAAGGAACTAGCTCATGTCTTCGATTTATACAGAAGCTCCCTAGCACGCCTCCAGATACTCCTCTTGGTCCTCTTCCTCTGAGTCCTCTGAAACTACTACTCCACTAGAAAAACTACTGCTCCGGTTTTTGCCGCTCAAGATAGGTTCGTTGGTGTAAATTAGAGCCAAAGCCTCGCCCAGCAGTCCAAACTGACCCTGCAACTGCTCTACTAGGGAGTGTGGTGCCTGTGGTGCCGAAAGTATGATCACATTTGGAGGTGGATCAGATATGTATGCCTCAGGAGAAAGGATACACTAGTGCAACTGTTCTACTAGGTCCGTTGGTGTAGAGTAGAACCATAGCCTCTACCAGTGGTCCAAATTGCACCTGCAACTGCTCTGTTGGTAGAGTGGTGCCTGTGGTACTAGAGGTATGATCACGTCTGGATGGATCAAGTATGTACGCAGCATCAGGCTCAAGAGCCACTAATTGAAAGCTTGAGTTGGGATAGGTGGTATGGGGAAAGGATACCCTAGTGCATCAGGGAGAAGTCAAGAGAAAGAGAAATCATAGACATGTTCGGATCGACGGGCTGTCTAACGGGTGCAAGAAAGGTCTATCGCGTAGTACATATAAATGAGTACGAGGTTTCCCACAATAAACATGATAACTTCCGAAGATCGGGTTCTCATATATAAACAGATGCTCCACATCATAAAAGAGAACTCCCATCTCCATCTGAAGAGAAGAATTCGGTATAAGAAGTTGAGGTTTTCTCTTCTATGAGGTGGAGCATCCGTTAATAGACCTTCGATAGTTATTATGTTTATTGCAGAAAACCTCGTATTCGTTTATATGTACTATGTGAAAGACCCTTCTTGCACTGTTGGATAGCCCAGACTTTGATCCGGACATGCTATATGTTTTCCCTCTCTCTTGGCTTCACTCTGACGCGCTAGGCTATTCTATCCCCAAACTACCTACCCAACTTAACCTTTCAATTAGTTAGCTCCTGAGTCTGATGCTGCGTACATACCTGATCCACATCCAGACGTGATCATATTTCTAGTACCACAGGCACCACTCTCCCAATAGAGCAGTTGCAGGTGCAATTTGGATCACTGGGAGAGGCTTTGGTTCTAGTCTACCCCAACGGACCTATCTTGGGCGGTGAAAGCAGGAGCAATAGTTCTTCTAGTGGAGTAGCGGTTATAGAGGACTTAGAGGAGGAGGAGTTATCTTCCTCGAGGAGCGATGTGTTCGTAAACAGGCCACACGGAGGTCTGCCAAATGACGATATATGATTCTGGCTAGGGGGAAATATATTGACATCTTTTTGGTGGCATTCCAGCTTAGTACAATTTTTAGTTTAATCTCTCACTTTTATTAGTACATAGAGAGATTAGGAGAGTTTAGAAGTACTAGGCTAGTTCGGGTACCAGTTTAGCAGCTTATTATATGGGACAGGGCATGAGAATGTCTTATGTTTATATATATACATATTTATCATATGGGATGTAAATTGGCTGGGTCGTAAACACTTTACTAATGACTATATCTCTCTTGGATGTATGATGCGAGGTGTATATATTATGTTATTTTATTTATGCTTCTGATATTAACTATTCATGTATGGCTTGCAATGCTAAATCGATGAATATCTCAAAAAAAAAAAATTATCCCATATAAATAACGACGTTTTAACAATGAATCAGACTCATATAATAAATAATAGTTAATAATTAGGAAGGCAAGTTAATTATTCTTAGCTTCTTGTGTAATCATGACATAGTAGAAGTTGGGTCGTTACATCTTATGGGAAAATTAAGATCACCCCTATCAAGATAAGGAATGCCCTTGGTTTAAATGTAATTGGTAAAATTTTCATCTCTAATCTATTCTGTCAATTAAATTTTGGTGTTATTTTGATATTACTAACCTATTTTGATGCTATTTGAGGGGATTGTTTTTCGAAATAATCATCTATAAAAAATATCAATGAGGAGCAACAGATTGTTGAAATTTTCAAAGGTTCTTCTTTGTCATTTTTGATAAAATTTTAGTTGGAAATGAGTGTGGATAGAGATGAAAATCAGTTAAAATTCAAGAAAATATTCATTCTCTTTATCCATAAGTGCTTCTTGTTACCAACAACAACAAGCAAAATTTTTTGGTTCACATGCTAGCAATTCATAACGGGAATGGAATTGAGCTACTCATGTGCTCTACTTCTTGTTTTGATAGGTGTCTGTTTATGCTGATGATTATATACTTTCATGAATCTAAATTTATTAATACACCAGCGGATACAACATCTGGACCATCTGGATTGTGAATTGGACAAAGCAGAGACAGGTTCAGAGGATTGAACGCAAGGCAAAGGATGAAACGGTAACCTAAAAGAAATAATTTCTTTAAAATTTCGGTGTCACTATTTGTAAAATATTGTCATATTGATGTTTTAAACTAAATATGCTAATTAAATAACTTTCTATGGACTTCATAAAAAGATTAGAGCTGAGACAAGGAAAAGAAGTAAAGAAGGATAGAAAAAGAAAAAAAATCAAGAAAAGAAACATATTATAATGGATTCATATTCAGAAACATAGATTGATTCTTACTATGAGTAAGATTGAAAAACTATTTATTTATTTAAAAATATATTTTATTTTTTTATCAAAATTTTTTTGTGTATCATCGGAAGAGAAGAAATCCATGAAAAACTAAAAAAAAAACAACCGGAAAGAAGGATGAAGAAAACAAATGATAAGCCTACATAAGAGTAACTATTATTTTTTGGTGTCATTTTTTTAAATATTTATTGTATTTATTTGCCTGATGTTTTTCAGCTGTTCTAATATGCAAGATAAAAAAAAAGACGTTCCAAAAAGACAACAATGTAGAGAAAAAGAAATGTTGTACAACCTGAACAACCAAAAAGTGGTCAAGACTCAACAAAAACTCGTCGTGATTGTTTAGGAACATAAGATTCGATATCTTATATTGTTTTATTTTTTCTTGTTTGCTAAAATCTCTTAAAAGTTGTTGTAATTTCTCTAATTTCACAGAATAATGTTTATTTTGTCCTTAGAATACCAGCTGTTAATTTGTTGAACAAAAATGATACCGTGTTTTAAACACAGTTAAGTGTTCAGGGGTATGTATATGCGCCAAGTGATTCCATGTAATTTCTTTTACCATTTCTTTATTTCTTAAATATAAAGCTACTGTACTATCCTAGATGTAGTGTATGTGCTTCTAATAAGAACATTTTAGTTGATGATTATAATTTCATATCTTTGTCTTTTAGAAAAAATAACACAACAAATTCCTGTAAAAAAATTTTCAAGAAAAAATGGCAAAAAAAAAAAGAAAAAAAGAGTATATAGCCTATAATCTTGTAAGTTCTCATATAACAAAATTTATGTTCTGATTGAATAGTTATGGTGCTGTGTTGACATAATTTCGATACTTTTCAAGTTAAAGGTACGAGAAGAGAGACGGGAGGAAGCCAATTCTATTAAGGAAGATGTCTTAGTTAAATAGTGGAGAAAGAAAATGGCCCTCCTACCAAAAGCAGAGCTTTACTTTGGAAATAGGAGCCACAGTCCCTCAAAATTTTTATAAAAGAATTAGTAATACTATTAAAAAAAAACAAATGTAGCTCAATTGGTTTAAGTCTTAAATTTTTACATTAGACTTGTAGAATCAATTTTCGTTTTTTACATTTATTCAATTATTTTTAATTTTAAACATTAACATTTTGAACTTGGATTTCAATAAGTTTTCACAAATTAAAGGTCATATTGGTTTATTTAACAAATTAAAATCTCATTCTCATTATCATTTATTATTCTCATTATCAACAAATTTTTTTTACAATTTTAATGTTGGAATTAGTTGTGATAAAATTAATTTCTTTTATTTATATAGTTATTTATTTTACAATAACATCTTAAACTTGAGTTTCAATGAATTTTTATAAATTAAAAGTTTTATTGACTTATTTATACAAATTAAAATTTCATTCTCATTATTATTTATTATTGACTTATAATTTATATTTATAAATTTTATTTTGATATAAATAATATTATATAATTTTTATATTAAAAATTTTTTGCCTCCAAAAATTTCTTCAAGATCTACCACTGCCGGAGGTTGCTGATAAGGAAGTCCAGCTGGAAGCAAGAATGGAAGATGCAACGAAATCTCACAAGTAAACTATCCTTTTAGTTAATAATTAATGTTATATTTTATTTAATTTTATTGACTTAATGATACCAATTTAAGTCTTGCTGATTGATATAAAAAAAATGTTTCTAATAATTGGCATCGAATTTCATTTAGTATCCCACCTAAATATTTTTGTTAAGACATACAAATCCAAAATTTATACCTTTATTACAATGAATTTTTGAATTAGTACTACACAACTTTATTGTCATTTAGATCAGATTCATATCTTTTTTAGAAAAAATTATTGTCTTTTGTATGAATACTCCAACTATTAATCTTAGGAGTGAGACTAATCCCGAAGAACATATGTAATATTCTACCATACAGAGATGATGTGATATTACGACCTCTAAAATAAAATATATCTACATATATATAATATAATCGAAAGAATATAATATTCGATGAGCCTTGAAGGTTGGTTAAGCAAAAACGTGAAAAATAAAAACGCAACACTCAAGATAACGATTGCTTGCGTACGAAGATATATATATATATAATAAGAGTAGAGAGTCAAGGATATAAAATATTCAAGCTCCGGACTCAACGTGCAAAGTTAAGACTGGCTGAAAAATATCATATACATACATATACAATCTGAGTCCCAAAATACTCAAAATACCCTAGTTCTCCATCAAAAACCTCAACAAGGTGCAAGAGCTAAACAAAATAAGGAGAAGTCTACACATTATATATATACACATCAAAATAACCCAAACACAACATCCTAACTCCATTGTGACCGGAACTCCAGACACTTAGCAAAGTGCCTTTCGACATACATCTAAAAATAACAACATATGTATGGGGTGAGAACCGGAGGTTCTCAACATAGTGATGGTGCTTACATATGTAAGATATAAGCTCCCGAAAAAGGCAGAGGCAATCCTAGAACTCTGACACTCAGATTTAAATCTTAATGTTTATAAATTGAAAACCATAAATAGTGTAGGCTATCTAAGGTTTTTAAGTCTAACTCAATTCTACTTTCTAACTTAAGCCCTGATTTTTCACTTTCCTCCGATCCTCCAAAACTCCGGTGCACAGACAAGCAATATAGACAAAGCAAGTACAAGTAGGATACAAATACAACAGGTAGCAATATAGCAGGTAAGCATAATAATCACATAGGCAAGTCCAATTAATGCACAATCAAACAAAGTACACATATGCATATAATGTATGTCTATCCTACTAGCCGTGAGCTCACTTGTCGATTAAATCTTTAGAACCCGACACATCTCGTAGCTAACCCGGATATTGTCTCTAGGTTGCGCATCCCCAGGAGGAACTTTAATGAAGGAGAGTGTCTTTCCACCTTCTCCTGGAGGTATCACGAAGGAGTGTGCCTTTCCACATCGAAAGAGTGTGCCTTTCCACCTTGCAACTAGAGAAGAACGTGGGGAAAAACAAAACAATGGAGTGTGTTTTTCTACCTTCCCCACACACATCTATCTCGACAAGTGAGGGAATCCTTCATCCTCAACTTGCCAAAACTGTGAGCGGGACAGAACCACCGTCCTCATAACATTAATCATAAATCTCATTCCATTCCCAATCACGGGTAAAACCTCACCATTCTCAGTTCCGTCATCCTTCATATTATCATCAGTATTTTTGCACTTTCCAATCATAACTCACCACTTCATAAACTTTCTTCACATCTAAGTTACCTCCCCTTTGTAGTTTAACCCCCTTTACTATCATTACAACTCAATTCTAGGATCTTAGAGAGTAAAAATAGAGGTTTAGAGGTTCAAAATCATGTTTAAATCACAAAACTCAAGTTGCTGAAAAATAAGATCCTGCATATGCGAACCATGTCTCGCGTACGTGGAAGGATGATTTCCCCAACTCACATACGCGAGCAGAGGTCATGTAAGCAACCGTGTTTTTGCGTACGCGACAGCCTCATTTTCCGATGCCGTGTACGCGGTCCTTGTACATGTATGCAAGTGCATTGGACAAAGGCGAATGGCCGTGTAAGCAGCCATATGTGCGTGTATGCACCCCCTTCATTTTTCTTAAAAATATGCTAATAATGCAGAACTCACATTTTTTACATCTAACTTTCGACGCGCATAACTTTTTCGTTAAAAATCATTTTTCATCCGTTCTTCCAACAGTGTAAACTTCACGAATCCAATTTTCAATTGAAATAAATTTAGAAAAGTTTGAGGGTCCAGAAGCCGAATTATAACCCACCAAAGTTCGGTAAAAAATCAGATTTTTCCTCAAAAATACCAACCTCTATTTTTACCAAATTTTCATTTTCAAACCAAACTACTATCAACCAAAACACTTCCAAAACACTCATAATCAATACCAAATGCTTGTCAATCTTTAATCAATCTCACCCATTTAAGCTATTAAATTCTCAATTCCTCAACTCATTCAAGATTCTCAATTTAATATACTTCAAGTAAATACTCATCAATAATTAACACAACAACATTTCTATATATACCAACTCATACTCATACAACCAATTCATACTCATACCTAACCAATTCCCATTTACTCCATGAACCATCAATACACAAATTCATGAATTTCAACCTTAAGAATTCATAATCAACATAATCTCATACTCAGTCATTAAAGTATCATCATTAAATCACCAATCATCAACCCATTTCAAGACAACTCAATATTTTTGTTAAGGTTACCAACTCATAACATACATATATGCTTCAACCTATCTTATGGTCATCTAGCCTAAGTTTTCACAAGACATTATATATTACATTCGAGCTAAGAAACGAAAATCATACATTGGCTGATTTCTCTCTATGCCAAAGACACCTCAAATAAGCAAGGTCTCAAGATCCACTACCAAAATTCAGCAACCAAAGCACAACCCAACCTTCTAATATGCTCCAAATCATATATACACACTGCCTAATTCATACCATTACACATACACACACAAACTCAATACCCAACCACATATATCCATGGAATTCACTAGGGTTCAAGATCTCTTACCTTACACTTGCATTAGTCGAACAAAAATTCGCTAATTTCTCAAGCTAATTGGACCCTAGAACATCAAAGAATAAAAAATCTCAACACCCACAATCTTGAAATTTCAAAAATTGGAAGAAGAGAGGTTGAGGATAAAAAACGTGGTTTCCTAACCAAATTGAGTACTGGGCTTTGTAGAGCTCGACGCGGTGGATGTGTGACCGCAAACGGTGTAGCGATCGGAGCTCTCGATTAAAAGTTATTTGAGATTAAAATCAAGCATAGGTTTTTTATTTTCCCCATTATGTGTGTGCAGTGTGAAAGTGAAAGAATGAGGGGAAGAGAGTTGAATTCATTCCTGTAAGTTCTTATTGGGTTGGACCTTGGGCCTGGTTTGGGTCCAATTCAACCGGTTTGACTCGTTCGGCCCAATTTTGGGCCAAAATCTTTAAAATTAGTGTTAAAATTTATGTTTTAATTATCTCTACCTCATTTGAATATAAAATTTAACTTTATAATTTCTTTAAATAATAATTTATTTATTTCATACTTATTTATTAGTTTCGCAGATTTTTCAACATATACTTATGGTTCAAAAACAAAGTTAGAGTAAAGTGCTGATTATGTGAATTTTCTAATTTACGTTCCTATTCTAATGAATGTGCATATTTCATTTAGTGTTGTTGAGTTAATGATATTTTGAATTGAAGTATTACTCATGGACACCGAAATGTGTTTAGTATCGCACCTAAATATTTACTCAATTTTCTTTATTGTTTGCCTTCATTGGAGTGTCACTTCAAGCAATTGATCTTCCAAGACATCATCAACAAGAATGAATACAAGTCAAAAACTCTACCTTCAGTCCTCCACAACCTTAACAATAAGCTCACAAGGAATCTCTGCTAAAAGAATATCAGCAAGAAGAACCTCTTAATGCATAAGTTCTACTTAATTTTTTTTTTACTAATTTTGGTGCTATTCCATGAATTGTTCTTTGTTGTATTGCTTCATATTATTGAGTTATTTTAAATAATTTTGTGTGTCATCCTGCATTTCTCCACAAGATCAACATGTAAAAGCTGCATTATTGATGGTTGCTAACGCTGCACTGGATATTGACTTTTCTGCATTGTCATTTGACTTTGGCATGAGTCATTCAAGCACTAAACCTACTATTACCCAAGAGGATATGTCACCAGCCAACATGGAAAAATAACTAAAACCTAAAACCCAAGAGAGCCCATCGTTAGTTAAAGAGATGAAAATTTTGGTTAAGGTGATTGATGCTAGGTTGCAGCAGCATTGGACTATGCTAAGAAAACAAATCCACAACAAAATTAGAAGATGTACAACCAAGCTTGAGCTTCCTTCATAAGTTCAACACTCTGGTAAAAGAAAAGAAAATAACAGAGAAGCAAAAGAAAAAGTGCTATCATTAGGTCACACATTCCAAGAATAACAAAGATAGGGAGAGCAATGAGTGAGAAACCATATTTGTGTTGAACCATGAAACTCAATTAGCGGGAGCTAGATTTCACTTCATGTCTTTGAAACACAAAGAATATGTAGATAATGTAGTAAGTTCTTGTGCTATAACATTAACGATTTTTCTTATGAGTTCTTGTGTTATATATGTAAAAAATTTGGGTCCTTTGTTTTCATATGTGGTCTCTGCAACGTGTCAAGTTCTCAACAACAATAAATGTAAAAGATTTGAAGAGTTGTATACTATCTCCTATTGGATATTGTGGTAAGCTTGCAACCGTTAAAGTTTATCTTTGATTTTGGTGCTTTTTGGATATATGTTGTGTGCTAATTTTGCTAATTTCGATGCTATTCACATGTTGCAGAATAACGTGTTGATGAAGCATGAGCATAACTACATTGATGAAGAAACTAAGGCCTTCAACATCAATGAATGTAAAGAGTACCTACCTTTTTTGGACAAAAAAGCTAGCATCTCATCCATTTTTAAGTTTTAATTTTTGAAATATCTTAAATAATTATATTATTCGGTGTCATTTTGAATAAAATATTGTAATATTTGCCCTAACTGCAGCTATTTACCTCAGTTTGCCATGAAGACCACCGATGGCTATGGATTGCGAATATTCAAAAGAAAAGGTTTTATGTTCTTGACCTTATTCATAAAACACGTCCCTCTGACGAAAGTAAAAAAAATCTTAATAAATTTGTTGTAAGTTATTTACATAATACGTAATTTCTATTTTCGTTGTGAATTCTCTAGTGTTAATGTTTCTTATATTTGTCTTTTTCTTCTTTTCAAAACTTGATTATATCACAAGTGAAGGTGTATGTTGGAACATCACCTTTAATAGACAATGAATAGGGTACTGAAGCACCGATATTTCAATCAGTGGATAGCAAACAAAGTATGCATCTTTCTATTATTCTTTGCTATTACGGTGTTATTTAATATATTTTACTATGCTTTTCTCTTACTGTGCTATTAAACATATTTTACTATGTTATTAACTTTTTGTTTATTAGCTACAATTTCAAAATATATGTCATGAAATGGGTGGAGATGATTCACTTGAAAAGATTAACAAAGAAAAATACACATAGAAGAATTGGAAAAAAGTAAGTATCACTAAACATAGTTGATTCTCTACAGATTAGTAAATTTTTTTCAATTGTAAGATGAAGTTGATTATTACGGATAAGAATATGCTTCACTAGTTCTCTTTGACGAAATGAATAAATTGAGAGATCAAGTCATTTTATAATCTGAACCCATAAGACTCTCCAAGCCGTCTGCTACACTATTAAGCCCTTTCTATAGATTTTCATTAGGAGATATAGAAAGTACAAAGATTGAACATTGTAAAATTTTAATACTGTTAAGAATTGTTAGTATTTTCAATTGAATATTAAATTTTTTAGATACCGTTTAGTTAAAACAAACACATCTTTTATCTCTTTGTAAATATTCATTGCTTTTGATAATCTCTTTTGTCATATTAGACTTCAATAAAAGTATCTACACTGCATTGCGATCCACTATTTATTTTAATGAATCTTTCACACTTATTAGATTGAATATATTGAAAAAACAACAACAGCATTGAATTTGTAAATATTGTCACCTAAAACAATTTACTACAACACAATTATAAAAAGTAATTGAAAAAGGAAAAGTGACTATCGAATAAACACCGTAATACCGAAAATAATAAAACCCTGTCGCTATAAATTGAACAACACAACACACAATTCAGAAAGTAAAGCTTATTATCATTACAAAAGAAAAAATTAAAGGAATAACACCGAAATTCTTCACAACAACATCGAGTGTCATTCAACACCAAAAATACTATCTTATTGCGTTGAATCTCCGAATTGATCAATCATAATTTTTCCATGATAAAGGCTTAAATTGGTTGCATCATTGATCCAACATCTAAAATGTTCAACTGCCAAAAGTATAGCATATATTAGTACAAATATGTACAAACACAATTTTAGCTAATCAAAGCATATCAATTTTATCTCACTTAGAGCTTTCTTTTTCTTTTTCTTTGATGCATTTGCAATCTATTTTTTGGATGTCCTCTTGTTCTCACACGTGGCGAGTTTTGAATGGCATTAATCTCGTCCAAGGAAACATCTTCATGTGATAAGAAATATTTTCTTTACTTTTGGCTTTATATTCTTGCATCTCAGCCATCAAATTATCATATGCGCGGTGCTAAATCACAATCAACTTCTCAGATTATGATGCAAATTCACAAATATTTTGTGAGTGAAACACCAAATCTGTTGGGAATAAGACACCATTCCCCCTTGAGAAAACACCTTTGACAGAGAAATAAAATAGACACAATCACAACACAAGAATTTAACGTGGAAACTCCAATTACCGGAGAAAAAACCACGGCCGTTGTCAAATGACAACCAGAGAATATCACTATGTGAAAATTGTTACAACACATAGACTTCTTTTCTCTAACACCGGCACCCCAGTACACCCACACTCTCTCAAAGCAAATATCTAACTACACCTCACAACAGTCTCTAATCAAAGAGTACAGAGGAAAAGAAAAATCAGATACAAGCTTAAAGTGTTTCTGACTGGTGCAAAAACAAATGGAGAACTTAGCCTCATATTTATAGCCTAGGCCACCCACTCCATTTGCTATCCTAAGAAATGTGGGACTAATTCAACCAAATCCTAACAATCTCCACCTTGATTGAAATAGTCACACATCTTCAGCTTCCATTGTCAACACCGACAATTCTTTGTTGCCATTGTCTATACCGACAATCATAGTTCAGAGAACTATCATACTCCACCATGAAAGTATACTCACTTGGAATTATACCACTCCAAGAATTTTGCCTTGGTACAGATCGAAACCTTGTTGAAAATTCATGGTGCAACTTCCAAATTGGCTTTTCCTGGAAGTTCTTCAGCCATCGACCTAACTCTGCCACACACCTTGCATCTCAACGCCAACCAATGCCCGTGTGCAATTGTGGACCCGATTGCCACAACTTATCCTTATCCATGGCAGTGCGGCAATACCATGAGGATACTTCTTGTCTTCTAGAGAACATCATCTTCTCTCATAGAGAGAGCAACCAGAGATCTTCTCCTTCAACGCCTTGTGCAAACCTGATTGTATCAACACATCCTTGACTTGTATTTGCCACAAGCCAAAATTGATTCTTCCATCAAATTTCTCTATTTCAAGCTTCACAGCACTTGAATATCCTGACATTGTTGTAACCGTATACTGGAATAGTATAACTCAACTGTAGACCGTGCACTAGGAAGGGTCCCCAGGAAAGAGAGGTGGGTCACAATGGACACACTTAAATACCAAGTCTTTCCTTAGCCAGAACCTTTCCAAACTGCACTCTCACAGTGTCACACTGCCTTCCAGCAACAACAACAGCAACCAAAGATCAACCTCAAGCCACAGGACAAAATTCTTTTCTGATGTGGAAGGTCAGACTAGGCTGCAACCACAGAGCATACTAAGAATTAATCCCACCGAACCGAAGCTCTGATACCACTTGTTGGGAATAAGACACCATTCCCCCTTGAGAAAACACCTTTGACAGAGAAATAAAATAGACACAATCACAACACAAGAATTTAACGTGGAAACTCCAATTACCGGAGAAAAAACCACGGCCGTTGTCAAATGACAACCAGAGAATATCACTATGTGAAAATTGTTACAACACATAGACTTCTTTCTCTCACCGGCACCCCAATACACCCACACTCTCTCAAAGCAAATATCTAACTACACCTCACAACACTCTCTAATCAAAGAGTACAGAGGAAAAGAAAAATCAGATACAAGCTTAAAGTGTTTCTGACTGGTGCAAAAACAAATGGAGAACTTAGCCTCATATTTATAGCCTAGGCCACTCACTCCATTTGCTATCCTAAGCAATGTGGGACTAATTCAACCAAATCCTAACAAAATCATCAAATCTTCTACTTCTTGACTCCAATAAGGACTCATCATGTCTAATTTTG
The DNA here is from genome assembly GCF_014773155.1 of Arachis stenosperma. Lineage (NCBI taxonomy): Eukaryota > Viridiplantae > Streptophyta > Magnoliopsida > Fabales > Fabaceae > Arachis > Arachis stenosperma. The sequence goes on along the minus strand of NC_080379.1, from coordinate 169,605,404 downwards.
ATATGTGTGTCTCCTCTTTACATTCTTACTCCAACATTCCAATATATATCTCTGTGCCACTTTATCTACTCGCTTAAAGCTTATATGTAACAAAAAACTTATTGAATGTGGATTTGAAACCTATTCTAAAACTTCATATACTATGAAACCTAAAGCGGACTCTGTTGATCTTGTGATACCCTAAACATCTCATGAATATACACATACTGAAATTGAGCTTCCATTGATGATTTTGTTGCACAGAGTAAAATAGTATAAAAATTTGTAGCATCTGATTCTCTCTCTTTTTGCTTTTTATTCCCAAGGCAGTTATCATATTATTTCACAAATTGAATCAATGAGGTATTTTGCGTAATAAACTTGTTAAAAAAGCATGCATGTTCTTACTCCTTTGTGTGATTTTTATTCCAGCCCAAAAGTGGAGATCAAAATATACTAGAATTCATAAATGACGATCTTTAAAAAGCTCTAAAACAAGTATTAAAGGAGTAAATCAAAAACCATAGCATCGAAAGGCATATAGTTTCACATCATTATTACAAAGCAAAAACACATAACATCTAAACTCTAAAAGTAACAACATGCATTAATTCTAATGAAGCAACCACAAAAACGTTGCCTAAAAGCCACTTATTATCTCCAATACCATACTTCATAAGAAAATCATTCCAATTTCTACCAAATGTATTTTTTGAAAGAGAGTTTCAAATAGCATGACTCATCTCTTGTTCAATTTTTTCATGTCTCTTGTAATCATTTAATTTATGTGAAATCTTTTTCAAATACACCATCTATGAATTGTTGTTGGCATACAAAGCTCAATATCCCTTTGCATCAATGCACATTCGGTAAGAATGCCTTTTGCAAGCTTTCCTCCTATGCAACGAAACCAACATTCAAATAACCATTTGAAAGATTGAATGTCCTCATTTCTTTCCAAAGTACATCCAATAAGTGTAGAATAACCATGGCGATTCACATCAACAAAAGAACCAAAAACTAAATTATACCTAAAGTCAACAACAAATAAACAAAATTAGATATGCACCAAAATATATTTCAAAAAGCGCAACAACTATTTTCAATTAATACTAAAAATGTTTGAGATCAGCACAACAAATTATCTGTTTGTATTATAAGTGTATCAAATGAAACTTTGCCAAAATACTCAAAAGCAGTCCGAATTTTTGCAGCAGCTCAAAAAACATTTTTAATTGAGTGATTAACCTTAGGTTCAATCACATAAAAGAAGTTATGATTATTCTCTTTCAATAAGTATTTCCTAAATACTTTGGCATCATTTTATTTAAAAACATTACAAATTTTTCTTCAATGGAGCTTAATTAACCATGACCCCCAATTGTTGCAATAAAGGATTGATATCTCTTACTTGGTCTAATACCAACTTCATCACTATTCTCAACTGTGCGACATACAAACATGCTTAGCTGGCTATGTTATTTAAGCATCTCTACTTGATTTGGACAATATGGATATGAATGAGTCAAAACAATCTTTGAAATAACCAAACACCAATATCCTTCTATATATGTGATGAAAGTCATGGCAACCTTTGGCACAAACTACTGATCAACATTACACAAAAATTGAAACAACACCAAAACTTTCTAACCACAACACCATCTTAAACTGACAACAACACCGAAATACTTATATTCATAATCAACGAATTTCATCCGTTCATTGCTAAATAAAAATCACATAAAAGTAAAAATATAATAATTAATTCTATTTAGCATGGAATGTATAACATAAGAACTAACAATATCAACTACAAAATCATATATCAAATTAATAACAACAAAATAAACAGCATAGAACTTAATTCTATTAAGCATTAAAGTATGTTTTAAACAACCCCGAAATTATCATGAAGTATAACATAAAATAGATTAATTGAAAAAATAATCCAAAATTCCTCAATTCCATTGAGATTCAAATTCTTAATCCTGAACACTGATTTTCACAAAGAAAAACATAATAACATTGACATTATTCAACTCATATACAAAGTAATTACACGATGATCAATTACATCTGAACTACATTTATTAAAAGAAAAAAGCAATCCTCGTCGATTTAAATTGATTCAGAACAATGATCCAATTCGTTCTTATTCAATGGATCTGAACTTGCATCATACATTATTTTCAAAAATGAAAAAGCTATACAAATTCTAATTTCACTACTTGATTTAAAAAGAACTAGAATTACCATGAAACAAATAAAAGTTTGAATGAAAAGGAATTCAGATATAACAACATTGATTATAAAAGGAGAAATTAACAGAGAGAAAAAAAAGGAAAAATTCGCAAAGAACATAAAAAAATCGTCAAGAAAAAAACAAAAACAAAATGAAAGAAAATATTTACGTTAAAATCAGTTATATATATTGCATTTAGGTAAGAAGTAAGTGTTGCATGGATGTAAAATAGATTATAACAACTTGATTGAATTTGATTAAATAATTTATTTAGTTGTAGAATTTTTTAATAATAATTTTTAAAATAAATAATTTTATAATATAATATTAAAATTTTTAGAATAAAAAAATCAAAATTTTATTTTTTATTGACCTCAAAATAAAGAATTTAAACATAAAATAAATAAACAAATAAAACTTATGCTAAAAAAAATCACCCATCCTTCAAGGAGGTTAAACTTTGGAGAAACATGGTCTCATGATAACATGATGCTTAATGAGATATGAAATGAAATGAAAACGATATCCTATATTAATAAGAATTATTCTTTACATACAAGCATTTTTTCCATACAAGTTATATAAGTCATCATTTATATTCATGTGTGCAAGTTTTTCTTCTTACTGCATATTCTTCTTCTTCTTTCTTCTTCTTCTTCTTCTTCTTCTTCTTCTTCTTCTTCTTCTTCTTCTTCTTCTTCTTCTTTGTTATTTTTCTCTTTCGTTATCGTCGTTAACGTCGTTAATTCAAGTTGTCAATTGAACCAAAACAAAATTTGATTATTGTTTTGAATCCAATCAAGTAGCTAATGTGTGGTTCGATTCAAGTTAATTTTTTCGTTAGTAGCTTATGATTCTGTAGGTGAATAATGTTTTATCGTTGATGGTTTGAATTGAATGTAATGTAAAAGTTCTTCATCAAATAAAATATTTTTCTATATTTGCAGCAAATTTGGGTGTAACACGAAGATATTTGGGTGTAACACGAAGACATTTGGGTGTATTCTTTAAGAATTTTCGGTGTATGTGTGCTGATAAGTTCTGCATAATTCAAAACTCTTCTTCTCCCTCTTTCTTATTTTCTGCTGCTTCTTCTTCTTCTTTTTCATCATCATCATCAACATCATCATCTTTTTTTTCTTATTCATCTTTTTTCTTGTTTTATCTTCTCAAGTTTCTTCTTGTTTTACTCTTTTAACAATAATAAAAATAAAAAAATCAAACAAAGAAGAAGAAGAAACACATAATAGTACAAAAATACTTGGAAGAGGATGAACTTACATTTATTCAACTAAAAGAAAGAAATAAATAAAGAAAAAAAGAAAAAATGTAGCATTAGAGAAAATATTTTTCTGTATTTACAGTAAATTTGGGTATAACATAAAGATATTTGGGTGTAATACGAAAGTATTTGGGTTTAAGAATTTTCAGTGTATGTGTACTGATAAGCTCTGCTTCTTCATATCATCATCACCATCTTCTTCCGTTTTTTTTATTCATCTTTTTCTTTTTGTTTTACCTTCTCAAGTTTCTTCTTGTTTTACTCTCTCACCAACTACCTCCTCTCTTCCTCTTTTTTTATTGGAATTCTTTCTTCTTTTTTTATCATCATCACCATCTTCTTCCGTTTTTTTTCTTATTCATCTTTTTCTTTTTGTTTTACCTTCTCAAGTTTCTTCTTGTTTTACTCTCTCACCAACACTACCTCCTCCTCTTCTTCCTCTTTTTTTATTGGAATTTCTTATCCTCCTTCTTTTTTCTCCTTCTCCTCCAACATTAGTTATCTCGTTGTTGAAGATAATGAATCATTCAAGTTCAGATTGCCAATTGAACTAAAACAAAATTGATTATTTTGAATCCAATCAAGTGGCTGAGATGTGGTTCGATTTTAGTTAATATTTTCGTTAGTAGTTTATGATTCTGTAGGTGAATACTGTTGTTTTTGTTTGTGAAAATTGTTGTTCATCGTTGATGGTTTGAATTGATTGTAATGTAAAAGTTCAGCATTAAAGAAAATATTTTTTGTATTTGGGTGTAACATGGAGATATTTGGGTGTAACACGAAGACATTTGGGTGTATTCTTTAAGAATTTTTTGTGTATGTGTGTTGATAAGTTCTGCATAATTCAAAACTCTTCTTCTCCCTCATCCTCATCTTCTACTGCTTCTTCTTCTTCTCTTTCATCATCATCATCATCATCATCATCATCATCTTTTTTTTTCTTATTCATCTTTTTTTTTCTTATTTTATCTTCTCGAGTTTCTTCTTATTTTACTCTTTTAACAAGAATAAAAATAAAAAAATCAAACAAAGAAGAAGAAGAAACACATAATGATAAAAAATTACTTGGAAGAGGATGAACTTACATTCGTTCAACTAAAAGAAAGAAAGAAATAAGGAAAAAAAGAAGAACAAAAAATGCATCATCAGAAAAAACATTTTTTTGTATTTGCAGCAAATTTGGGTGTATTGTTTAAGAATGTTCGGTGTATGTGTGCTGATAAGTTCTACATAATTTAGAATTCTTCATCTTCCTTCTCCTCATCTTCTTCTTCTTTTTTCATATATTCTGATAATTCTTCTTGAGAGAAAAAAATCAAACAAATAAGAAAAAAATATATAATGTTACAAAATCAATAGAAAGAAAAGGAGGAAAAAAATGCAACAAAAACAACAATAATAAAAAACAACGATGAAGATGAGAACATTTTTTTTTGTTGGATTTGACCTAACTTATATGACTTATAAATTAAAATGACTTGTATATGTAACTTCTATATTAATAATTCCTCACCAACACGCGTGAGCATTTATATAGGAAATGAAATCGGTTGCGGTTCGGTTACAAAATCAATTAGGAGTGAAACAAATTTTAATTAATTAGTTAAAAAATAGGTTTATTATAAAAAAAAATAATCTTTACTATCTTAATTTTTTAAATTTTAAAATAGAAAATAAAAAAGAATTTACATAATTGCTTTGTTATGTAGTTAGCCTCTTAGGCTTTTTTTTAGCATTTTAAATTTATAGATAAAAAATAGAGACTCAAGTAAAAATATTTAAAATATTTTTAAATAAAGATGTATAATTTTATCCATCGACTAGATTGTTATATATTAAATTTTTTATACGTAGCATAAATTAAAAGTGTTGTTATTATTAAAAAGTGTTATTATATTTTTAGAATCGTTACTTTAGCTTTGACACTAACATTTTAATTTATTTAAAATTTGAATTTTAACAAAAAAAATTATTAGAAGATTATTTTATTTTTTTATTTTTTTTTAATTTTATAATATTACTTTTCTAATTCTATTTTATTATCATTTTAATTTTTTTTACGAATTTAATAATTTTTTACGAGTTAAATTTTATTTATAATTTTTATAATTCTTTTAATAATTTTTGTTTGGTTTTTGAAGGTCTATATTTTAATCTACTAATTCTTATTGTTAATTATTCTATTTTTATTCTAACAATTTTTATTCATTTTTAATTTCTTGAATTAAATTTATTGTAAAGTTGAGATTTTGAAAAAAAATATTTTGTATTAATTTAAAAAATTTAGTGTCATTCAAATTAATATTAGTTACAATCATTAATTTTTAGTCTATCAATTTGGATAATTTTTTTTAAATCTTCTAATTTACTTGTTGATTCAATTTTATTGCTAGTTTGCATTTTTACTATGAACTCGGGTTTTTTAAAGTACGTATTTTAACTGTGGCCAAATAAACAACTTTAGAAAAAGTTATTTTTCGTGGTCTTTGTATGAGTTGTGCCCTAGATAATAAAAATCACATTACTGGTTATGACTTGGTTCAGTAAGGAATTTATGTTCAATAAATAAAAACTATTTATAATTTTTAAAAATTAAAAGATATTTTTAAAATTATTTTGTACTTATTAAAATTAAAATATTTAATATAATTTTATATATTAATAAATATCAAACTTTATTATTATTATATTTATATCTATTGTTATTTGTATTTATTAAAATAATTTTTAATTTAATTTATCAAATATATGTTCTATAACGTTTAAAAAATTGTTATTCAAAAGTAATTTTAATAAGTTTTTTCAAAGAATAAAAATTGTAACAAACCAGTCATATATATAATTTGATTACACTTAATCTTAGAGAAATAATCACTGAACTCTAAATTTTGTTGTCTAAAAAAATTTTAAGATTATATCACAGTATTACTTATTTTAAAAGTTTTAACTGATATTGATATGTATGATTACTATAGGTACTCATGATATGACATTAAAAATTGATATAGGTACTCTTAAACAGGCTAGGACGTGAGTGTATCAATAACAATAATATAAAAATATTTATTTATTTATTATATTATTAAAATATCTTTTTCTAAAATAAAAGAGATATATTTTTGGAAATGAAAATTTTAACTTTTATTAAAAAAAATTTGCTAAAAATGTATTTTTACTTTTATTTAAAAAAATTTGCTAAACACATTAAAATTAAAATTAAGACATTTTTCTTAAAACTTTAAAGACATCCAATCATACACTTGATGTCGTGAACAAATGAAATAACATTATTTTTCATTTGTTTTGATAAATTAATAATTAATTTTAAAATATAATTATTTATGTGTTTTTGTCAGTTTAAATGTTTTATAAAAGTCATTTTATGATCAAAATTTCTAGAAAAAAAAAAACGCATGCACTCAGCTATGGTTTAATTTGTAGCATATATGGTGATTTTTTTTATTAACTAATTAACTGCGATGCAATTTGGAATAATTATTGTAAGAATTAAAATTAGACGTAGAAAGAAGTGGTAACTGAGAACAGATGCAATAATATCCAATGAAGTTGCATCCAAAGTAAAAAGGTCAAGAAAAAAGCACAAGAACAACAGGTAGTTAAGGAAAATGGCTCTTTTGGGACGGGTCCATCGCTCAAGAAAGCTAAGAACGACTTTCATTGACAAAAACCTACTATAAAGGCAAGTGGGAGTGGGTCTCTTTGTCTTCTCTCACTGGATATGTAACTTTCATTACTCCGTCTTAATATGCCTTAGCTTTTCCAAAGTTATGGCTAGTATTGCTTCTCCGGCAAAATATAACAATTCGTTTTATTTCAATTATAACTAAAATACTCGTAATAACAGTTATAGTGCTTTATAACACATTCCTACTATTATTTGTCACATGACACATTATTATTTGAAGTTTGTTTTCTCTCTCTCTCTCTATATATATATATAATATATATATATATATATATATATATATATATATATATATACTAACATTTCAAAATTTCAATGTCACTTTTGTCTTTGGTGACAATTGCTCTTAAATTTGAGAGTGGAATCTTCACAAATATTTCTTGTTATACCTAATTTAAGAATGGAAACAAAAGATATATTCCTATACCTGTTATTTATTTTATAACCTCAAGAAGGACAAGTATATAAAAAATGGGATTCATGAAAAACTTTTTAAGTTAAACAAAATAATGAAGTATCAGGCAAATAATCACAATACTAAGATGTAAAATATGTTAACTATTTTTATTTTCCTTAAATTTAATCCTTACATTGTAAAGTTCAACAATGATTCTTCTTCATCATTTGTTTTGTTGCATTAGATTTTGAACTCTCAGTCTTAGATGAATTATTCCAATGCAATAGTCAAAACTCAAAAAATAACTATCTATAAGTGAGTACTAAATAAAGCAATTACAATAATAATATGTATTAGCCTTATTGCTTTAATTCATATGTATTATTTATTCTGTTTTGTCAGATATTATGTTGTTTTGGTGTATTTTATTGTTATATTTGATCTCAAAATGAAGATATTTTACAGGTAAATGCTTGATTGCATTTAACTTAAATGACAGAATGAATTGAATTTACATTTTACAGGATTTAAATGTGTATGCAAATATAATTAATTTTTTTTTCTCACATGCACCAAACACTTATGTGTCTTATACTCCTTTACTACCCACTAGTACCCTGCCTAAAGTCCACCCTCACTCACTTCAATTTCATTTTATATATTTTTTTGTGATCGAAATAAATTAAACAAAGAAAAACAAAACAAACAAAATAAGGAACTGCTTAAATAGAGGGGCAGTCCCGTTTAAGACTACTCTTAAACTCTTTCCAATGTGAAAGAAGCTCCACATGAAAAAATTGTAACTTCGTCGCCATCTTTGCCATAGTATCTGCCACCGTGTTTGCATCTCTTATAATCAAAGGAAAGTCAACACGCCCATTCCAATGCATGATATCTCTAAGTATTTTAAGATAATGACAAGATATTTAAATAAATAATTCTCAACCATAAGATCAATACATATAATATAATATATATTATGAATTATTTTCATAAATTGTTAATAATTTATATAGATGTTAATAATTAAATTTATAATAATTTTTAAATTTTAAATTATAATTTTTATAAATATATTTTGATGTAAATAGTCAATTTATTTTGGAACCATATACAAAATTAAATTTTATACAAATTGTTTAATTATTTTTCTAGGTTAATTTTTTATTATATAAAAATAATTTATGCAATTTATGGATGATATGTAACTTCTAAATATTATTCTTTTTAAATGTTTATTACTATATATAAAAAATAGATTTTTTTAGTAATTTTATTTTTGATATGAAAATTACATAAAAAACGTATCAATATCAATAGTAATTTTTAAAACTACAAGATACCAATATTTTTATAATCTATATGTTTAATTAAAAAATTGTTACGTATTTTTTTAATTAAAATTAGTTCTTTTAAAAATTTAAAATTTGAAAATAAATTATAAATTATAAATTATTAATTATCTCAAAATTATCAGTACTCTTATAAAATATAAAATACAACTTCTAAAATAAAATTATAGTTAAAATAAATTATCATAAAAATAGTATTTTTTATAAAAAAGAATATCTAAAATGGATAATATAATTATTAAAATAAATAATATAAATCATTATGTTTATAGAAATGTATTAATAAAAAATTAAAACATCATTAATTATATTATTAAAAATAACTATGTTTAAAATTATTAAATAATTTTTTTTAAACACATATCTCATATATATAGTCCTTTAAAATTTTGTGAAGGCCACCACTTACCCTTTAACCTGTCTTTAATTTTATTTAAGTCTCTGTTAAGATTTTTATATTTTGGAGCGGTGACATATATATATATATATATATGGTTGGAGAGTGTTAGATAAATAATAATTATTTTAAATAATATAAATAATTATTAATTAAATAAAAATATACTACATTTTAATTTAATGTTACTAATTAAATTTAAAATTAATTTATTTTTTAATTTTATTACTTCACATTATTTACACATTATTTAAAAATGTTGTTAATTACTTGTAGTTTTTCAATCTGTTTGGTGATGCATTTGAGTAATATTCAACACTGGACAAATGCTTAATGGACTTTGACTGCATAAATATTTATTTCTGGTGTAAGAAGAAAATTTACATTTTAACAGGTGATTTAAAGGTTTCTTTTAATAAAAAAATAATATATAAAATAAAAATATTATTTATATATTAAAATTATTTATTAAAACCAGTTTTAATATATTTAAGTATAAATATATAGATAATTTAATGTATATTATTATTCTAATATATATTTTATATTGATAGCTAATTTTAGTGATTAATTTTAATGTATAGATAATATAGTTAAATTATATAAAAATATTTTAAAAATAAAAAAATAAAAATATATTTTTCTTATATTTAAAATATTTAGTTATCACTTTAAAAAAATATTTTTAATTTAAAATATAATTTTTTTGTTTTGGACTTTTATGTTTAATATCAAAATTTTTCTAACTCTCTTTTTTATTTATTAATTAATTTTAATAAAAAAATAACATAGTCTTAGTTCAGCTAAAGAAGACAAATACAGTAAACAGTACTAGAAGCAGCGAAAATAACCAACAAAAGTATAATCAATTTAGTTCTAAATATAAAATTGAACAAGTATATTGATTAAGCTTCTTTTTTAGTATTGAGTACTTATTAAATTAAAGGTGTTATAATAAATAGTAAATTACTCACTTATCTTTTCTAACAGTAAGATTCTATATGAATATAATTAATTATTTAAGATAATAATTTATTTCAAAAAATAAAAATAAAAAATATTTTATTTATGTTTTGGAGAAAATTTTCTTCTCCAGTAAACAAACGCATCTTGCACCATCCAAATATTAACAGAAGGTAAAAAATAAAAGATGAATTTTAGTATATTTTTATTTATAATAACAGTTATAGTAATTATTTAAGTGTTATTAAAATTAAAGTTATAAATTTTTTATATTTTGATCATATTTTATTAAGTGATACTTTTTAAAAAATTATATTATTTTAATTTTAATATTTTTTAAAACATCATAACTATTATAATTATACATAAATATATTATACATAGACATACTAGAATGACCTCATATAACAATAATTGGACTAATTTAGTTTAAAAGCTGTGACGATGTTTAAAATAAATCAATGAAGTTTCGTGTTTTAGAAAGGATTTGTTTAGCTCGTCAATTTTTTAAAATTTTTTATCTTAAATTTTAAATTTTTATTTTAAACTTTAATTTTCTAAAAATTAAAAATATTAAAATTATTTTATAATAAAAAAATTAATTAAAAATTAGTCTTGTATATTTATTGTTAGCTGTAAAATGGCAGCTAGGGTGACTGCTAATACTAAAAAGAAAAGGGAAAAAAAATTTTGTTATGTAAGTTAAAGAGATTACTTCTAAGTAGAAATCGAGTTACTACTAACATTTTGGATACATGTGGCATATTACAAATGATTATATTGAAATTACTTGAAAAGTATTTTCCTTTTTTTTTAAACTCGAGTAATTAGTTTTGGCTAAAATTTCAAGGAAACAAGATTTACCTTTTAAAGGTGTTAATAGAAATAAGAATAATGTTATATGTACACCAAAATTAGTTATTAAAATAAAATACATATTAAAAATAAATTAAATCACACATATATTTATATATAAATATATTAATAACTAATTTTAATGACAAATTTTAATATATAAATAATATTTTTGTATAAATAATTAGTCTTTCACACAACTTATATATTATTTTCCTAGCTAAGTATATCTGAATACAAGTGGCAGGGCATGCAGGTGAGCTTTCCCAAGTATGAGAATCCCGTTATGAAATGTCTGAGAAAAAACAGAGCATGCAATGCAGAATGAGGTGCGTGGAAGCATGAAAATCAAGTTGCCCAAGTCTATGAATATATACAAACATAAAAAGAAAAGAAACAGAAAGTAGATGAGCTGCATCTAATTACAAGTCTAAACTATAAGCTGTTGTTGATTCCTAAAATTAAAAAGTATATACCATATTATCATTATACTCAAACATAAAAAAACTTTGCTCAAGAGAAACTGAACCTGTTGGTCTCCCTAGTCCTTACTCCTTACTGATCCTTCTGATAACATTCTCCTCACATAAAACATAACTGGCAACATATAACAAACTATTCTATGCTCTTTACAAAGGTAACTTTCTTTTTCACTAATAACATTAGATTAGACGTGGTGGAGTACAGTAGTCCCGTTGGCATGTAGCGCCTGCTTCGCCAATTCCTTAGCTTCCACAAAAGTCCCATGAAAACCGTAAGGTACTCGAGACGGCAACTTCACCGTCGCTTCCAACTTCAGATCTTTAGCATTCACGATCTCAAGCTCTGATTTCCTAGTACTCTCGTCATGCACAAACGTCATAATGTACCCTTCGTCTTCGTCACACCACCTCTTGTTATTATTATTATTATTATTATTCTCTTTAGGCAAGAAGAATGGTTCCCCGCCGAACCTTCTCTCCCCATAGCAGTGTTTCTTCACTTCCCCGCTCACAAGGTCCACCTTCGCGAAACCCGAAACCTTAGGCCACGGCTCCGCCACCGCTAGGTATGCGAACCTTGTCTTTCTCCCCAGTCGGTTTCGGTTCACCATTCCTGCCTCCAGGTTTACTTGCTCTGCTTCAGGGACCACGTTGCGCCGCTTTGACTCGCCTGTTTTAAGGTTCAGCCTTATCTCTGACAGCACGCTTTTCAGGCTTTCCTCGCTCTCGTTGAAGATCGAGTCCGGCGGCGTCATGCACGACCCCATCACCACCACCTCTTCTGTTTCAGCCTCCTCCCACGCGTTCCACAGGTGGAAGCAGAATGTGTCCGCCGACTCCACCCACACGATACTGGAAGCGTCCGACGCGTACTTGGGGAGAATCCCGAACCTCGATTTCTTTTTGCCGTCGTACATCACCGGCGACCCTCCCTTGATCATCTCCCCTAGCTTGAACACTACCTGCTGGTCAGGGATCACCACGAAATTCTCCGTGATCGCGAAATCGTGCGTCATCGTCGGAACAGAGAGTCGGATTTCCACGTCCGGCGATTTCTCCCCCTCCGGCGAGAACCGGAAATACTTCAGGTACGGCCTGGACACATCATAGCTGAGTGCGAAGAGCTCGCGAGAAACGGGATCGACCTTCGGGTGCGCGATCATGGTGGAATTGAGCTGGTTCCCGAAGCTGTAACGGCCAATAGTTTTCAGGTCGCCGGAGGTAGTGATTTGCACCTCGTAGGGGAGGTCGTCCTCCGACATGGCGAGAAGCCTGCCGTTGAAGAAGACGAGGCCTGCGTTCGCGACGCCGGAGCCATGACGGTTGTCGAGGATCCCGCACAAACCCCGCGCATAGAAGAGGAGGAGCCTGGCGATACCGGAGTGGCCGTGAAGCTCGCCGATGGCCTTGGGGAACACGGCGCGGCCAAGCTTCCTCTCCTGGACGAGCCTCTCGGTCTCCGTGAAGCGGCATGCGTAGCTTGCAGTGCCACCATTGATAGTGACGGCGTGGATCATGCCGTCACCGTCAAATAGGTGGTGCCCGGCAGTAGGCTCGAACAGAGGATTGGCACCGTTACGAAGGTAGACGCCGTTAACGGAATCCGGTATGGTTCCCGTTACGGGTAGGGAGTGAACAACTGGCTGTTCTGGTACTGGAGCGAAATTGCCGGCGATTTGGACGCGAGGGTCGGCTGTTTTAGGAAGTGGTTGGTGTTGCTCGCGTGAGAGTAACGCGGCCTCGAACATGTCGAGTGCCGTTGCTGCTAGCCTTTGGAACGGGTTCCATTGGGGCTTTTGGGGAGGGTCATCTTCGGTAATTAATGGTTGGGTGTAGGGTTCTTTTGGGAAATGAAACACGGAGGGGGAGTGTAGTACGCACTGAACTCCTCCTACACTATTATTAGCCTTTCTAATGGGCTTCTTCCTCTGGTTTATGGTGGTGGACTTTGTGGGGAAGCCCAACTCAACTATCGATTGTGGAGTGGGAGAAGAGAAAGGGCGTGTGAGTTGATGTGGCTTCTTAGCCCATGTACTACTACTAGCACTGTTGAGTGCTATTGAAGATGGTGCCATGATCATTGAGATTATTCAGAGTTGAGATTGCAAGTTTGCAACTGCAAGTGGTGTGTGCTTGGGTCAACAAGAGAGAGAGAGAGAGAGAGAGAGAGAGAGAAGGTGAAGAAGGCACTTTGTGTTTGGGAGGAAAGAAAGGGAGAGGGGGAAATGGGTATAAATAGAGTGAGGGCAGAGGAGTGTTACTCATTTTATTTTCATCTCTTTTTTCAAATAATATATTCGGGACGGTTGGGTATTGTATGGAGGTCCACCTCAGACATGTAGTAGAAGACCACGTGGTGGATTTGTTTGTGGCTTCCAAAATGTTGATGGGTGTGGGGGCAGCGGTAATCAGCTTAGAGTTTATATATCACCCTATTGTGTATTTGTGTCACCGAACTCACATAAAGAGCCTTCAACTTGAATGTGACACACCCAGGTTAAACACCAGTCCACTACCAACTGATTCATTGCACTCATTTTCTACTGGGCTCAATTTCTCCATCTATTTCTCATCGTTATACAAAAAAAAATTACAATTCAAGGAAACACTTCAATTTATCAATATTTACACGCATCGCTAATGCTACTACTCTAGAAACCTTTTTCTTTTTCGGCCACATATATTCTATACGACGTTAATTCTGCAAGCCTCTCTATTTCAGAAGCACCCAAAAATTTAAAAACCAACTCAGTTGTGTGGTATTACAATTGTAGTTACAAGAATCTTACCAACATTTAGGTTGTGTATATAATATATATCTTCACTATATGGATCTGCTAGTGCTAAAAAATTATAATTAGTAAATTAATTATATATGTTATGCGTACACTAAATAAAATCAGTTACCAAAGTCAACCACAAATATAAAATACATATTAAGATATAATATATATTAAAAATAAATTAAATTACAGATTTATTTATATATAAATACATTAATAATGAATTAATTTAGTAGCTAATTCTAACGTGGGAATAACATTTTTGTTAGCTGATATATGGAGTTACTCACCATAAAATAAGCATAATTTTCCGAAAACTGTATTGATAATATTGTAATATAAGAAATAAATTCAATAATTGATTAGGAATGAGCTAAATATCTTATAAATAAAACAAGAAAGTGTCATAAAAGTAACAAGGATTTCTTTTATAATAATCTAGCTTTACTTTAGCTAATGTGGATGCTGCCAACTCTTAGAGGATAACATTTTCCAAAAAAGGAAATCTCAAGGGAGAATGAGTCATAGTTTAATGAATTTGCTTAGTGAAGATTTTGGGCATGCATTAACTTTGTTCTTGAATATAATATAGTAGTAGTAGGGGACACTGGCACCCACAAAAAGTATGAGTATGAAAATGAGCATACATGGAGAGTCATGTGGGGGCCGGTCCTCATTTCAATTCATATTATGCAATATATAAGAAGCCAATAGTGAAGGGAAGGAGGTTATATGCAGTTACAGTTATAGAATCCATTTGGTTTGAGCCACGTTGTTGTTTCTTTGTCTCAACATCAGAAGTAATGTAATAATATATAACATATGCTTAGTCACCAAATATACAGACACTTTTAATTCTTGATCCATATCGCACTGTTTTCTTCCCTTTCGTGCGACTTCAACCCAGCTATTATGTGGTCCCTCCTCAGTTTTTTTTTCCCCCTTCTTCTTCAGCTTGTTAGGGATCTTCAATATTCTATAATATATAATAGCATGAAATGTCACACCAATAGTAGTAGTTAAATCAGTTGGGACCGGATATATCTATATCCAGAAACCCCAGATATTTTCATCGGTTATCTGTTGCCTCAAGTGATGAGTGACCTAAATATCACATTTTAGCTTGTTAGAAGAGTCATCACTTGTCGATGATCTTATTCACCCGTATATTCAAGCTATAAGGACTCGTCAAAGCAACAAAAGAGATTTTCAACGAATTGGACTCGGGTTAAGGAACAAGAATTTCGTACGTGCAGTTCCATAAAGATAGATGTATGTAATTATTCTTTCTAGCTAAAATAGATAATAGTAATTGCACACTTAAATATACATCATATAATTAAAATACCTATCAAACTTGAGAACGAAATATATCAAGATCATATGCTCTAATTAATATAGTAACATACTGATTTTGTTTAGTTTTAATTAAGAAAGCAAGTAATTAGTTTCGCGATAAATAAATCTAGATGTTGTGAAAAAGCGGTTCGAGCTATGAGCAACAAGGGATGAACATTGAACATTCAAGAACAAAGGAAGAGAACTTCTAAATTCTGAATTCCTGATGTGAATTGCAGAGTGTGAAAATTTGATTAGTGAATCTCAATTGTTGATATTACAGGTTCAGCTATATATAGTGTAAATGTCACTAACTAATAACTATCCTATTTAGCATAAATACAACAAGCAGTTACTTAACAGAAAAAGTAATTGCCTAATTAACTCTATATATGTTAGCAAGTTAGTTATATAGAGGAGTGTATAGTGTGAGTAGAAGAGGGTGAAATCTGAAGGCATAGAGTTGGTTCACACTCCCCCTCAAGTTTGGGCTTATGAAGATCATATAAGCCAAGCTTGGAGTGACAGGAAGAGAAAGGTGTAGGGGAGAGGACTTTAGTGAAGATATCGGCAGTTTAGTGTAATGTGGAGATAGAAAGGAGCTTGATAACTTGCTTGAGCCTTGTCGCGCACTATATGGCAGTCAGCTTCTATGTGTTTGGTACGTTCGTAAAACACCGGATTGGCCGCAATGTGCAATGCGGACTGACTATCACAGTAGATAGCTGCTGGTTTGAGGATTGGAACTATGAGATCCTGAAGGATGAAGACGATCCATTGAGCTTCACACATCGAGGTAGTCAAGGCTCTATACTCGGCTTCAGCGGAAGAGCGAGCAACGGTAACCTGTTTCTTACTCTTCCATGTGATTAACGTAGTACCTAGAAAAAAATAATAGCCGGATATGGATCTCCTTGTGTTAGGGTAGGTGGCCCAATCACTATCTGAAAAGCCGGTGAGTTATAAATCTGATTCAGTTTTGAATAAAAGGCCTTGGGCAGGAGCTAATTTCAGATATTTCAGAACTCTTAGAGTAGCTTGAAAGTGTTTATTTGTGGGGCAATTAAAAAACTGACTTAGCTTTCCAACGGCAAAGCTAATTTCGGGTCTTGTATTGATTAGGTATAAGAGTCTTCCTAGCAATCTTCTATATTCACTAGCATTTGGCATTGGGTCTCCAGATTCTTTAGAGAGATGAGAAGTGTAATCCATAGGAGTTGAACAACTCTTGGATCCAAGCATGTCATATTCTTCCAATAGATCTAGACAATATTTTCTTTGATACATTGCTATTCCTCTCTTGCTTCGAGCGAAATCAAAACTTAGAAAGAACTTTAATTCTCCAATATCTTTGATTTTGAATAGGTCATGAAGATGTTGCTTCAAAGCTGTGATTTCTCTGATGCAGTTTCCAGCAAGTACCAAGTCATCAACTTAGACTATCACAGCTGTGAATCCAAAACCAGCAATCTTTGTGAACAAACTATAATCATGTTTTGACTGAGTGTAGCCAAATTTGATCAAGGTGTGAGCTAATTTTGAGTTTTACTGTTTACTGTCTTGCTTTAAACCATAGAGTGATTTCTCTAATTTGCATATCAGCTTCGGATTAGACACGTTCAAGCCAGGGGGTGGTTTCATGTAGACTTTCTCTTCAAGATCTCCATGTAGAAAGGCTGTGTTCACATCCAACTGGTGAACGAACCAGACTTTGGCAGCTGCAATGGCTAGAAGAATCCTCAATGTATTCATTTTTACTACGGGACTAAAGGTGTCGAAATAGTCCTGCCCTAGAACTTGGGTGAATCCTTTTGCTACCAGTCAGGCTTTGCATCTTTCAACACTTCCATCAGCCTTAAGCTTGGTCTTAAAAACCCATTTGCAGCCAATTGCATGCTTGCCAGCTGGTAAAGTAGTGAGTGACCAGATTCGATTTTCATCAAGGGCAGCAAGTTCTAATTTGATAGCTTCTTGCCAATAGAGATACATCACAGCCTCCTCATAAGTTTTGGGGTCTGTGTTGGTGATCAAGGCAATGGAGAATTTTCTTTTGTTTTTGAATAGACCATGATAGGACAGAACATGAGAAAGAGGGTACCTACTTGAAGTTGGTGATATAGTTGAGCTGGTAGTTAGAAAACAATGGTAATCTTTTAGGTAAAGAAGGGCGTTTTCTTTCTCTGAGAGGTCTTTCAACAATCGGGCCAGCATTTTGAGGAATGTGAAGTGCAGCAGTATCTTGTTGATTGTATGGTGTGTTTGGTGCACTGATTTGTGGTGAATTGGCCACTTGGCCTTGTGGTACTATATCTAGATTTGTGATGTTGTGATAATGAGATGCAGATTGTGTTGATGGTGCATTGAAAGGAGTGGTGTCAAACAAAAAAGGGTATGATAATTGAGTTGATGATGCATGACACTTTTGGGAGAATTCTAAATTCTGTGTATTGCACAAAGGTAAAGTGTTCTCATAGAAAACTACATCTCTTGAGAGAATTTTTTTTAGAATATAGATCATATAAAATGTACCATTTTACTCCTTGTTTGTAGTCTAAGAAAATGCATTTTCTAGCTCTTGGATCGAGCTCCTTTCTGTTAGCATGAATGGTTGCAGCATATGCTAAACATCCAAAGACCTTGAAGAATTTCATAAGGGGGCTTATTTTTCAAAACATTGCTAGGAATTCTATTGATGATATATATGGCATGAGCAGCAGCATAATGTCATAGTTTCTTTGGTAAGTTTGCATGAAACATAATTGCTCTAATCACTGTCAAAATGTGTTGGTGTTTCCTCTCAACTATGCCATTTTGTTGAGGGGTTTCAACACATGTGTTTTAGTGTATAATACCTTTTTCTGCATAAAATTCAGTTAGTTTGAACTCAACTCTATTGTCTGATCTAACTTGTTTAATAGCTTTGTTAAACTGAGTTTGAACTAACTGAACAAAATTTTTTAGCAGTGTGGCAGCTTCAGATTTATGTTTCATGAAAAATAGCCAACAAAATCTGCTTTTATTTTCCACTATTGTGAGAAAATATTTGTGTCCAGCAGTGGAGTTAATAATTGGTCCCCATATGTCTATGTGTATTAAATCAAATATTTCTTCTGACATAGACATGCTTATTGGAAATGGAAAACGCTTTTGCTTAGCATAATGACAAGACTCACAAGGAATGGCACAAAGATCGGATTTATTGATGAAATTGTAATTTTGTTGCAATACAAGAATTCTGTCATTTGGTAAGTGACCTAGTCTAAGATGTTACAAGTTTGATGTACTTCTATTCTTATTGTCATGCAGCTTATTACTATTGCTAAGATGTTGTGTTTGTGGTGTGAAGAATGCTGCTGCAATTGTTGGTCTTAGTTGAAAGTTCCTTACAGGTTTTAGGTCTTCAAATGCATAAAGCCCCTTCCTTTGTTCAGCTACACCAATCATCTTCGATGAAAGGCAGTCCTGGATCTTGCAACATTTTTCATCAAAGACAAATTCACATTTGAGCAAGTTAGTCATTTTGGAAACTAATATGAGATTAAACTTGAACTTGGAATGTACAAGACCTTTGTGAGAAAAAAAAAAGTTTTAGAGAAAATTATAGTCCCAGCGGTTGAAGTAACGATATTGGTTCCATCTGGCATCCTAATAAGTATGGGTTCTATTTTATGTAATGAGTGAAAAGACTCTAAACAGTATGCTACATGATCGGTTGCTCCTGAGTCAATGACCTAGGAGTTGGGTTTAAAAGTTGAAACAGACATGGTATAAGCAATACCTTGATGAGAGGGTAATGTGACAATTTGGTTTATGGCATTTTGAGGCTTGTGTGTATCCAAAGATGGCTATTTCAAGAGAGCTAGCAAAGCATGCTTCTGTTCCCTTGTGAATTCCAATTCTGCACTACTGTCCTCTACTAGCTGGTCATCACCGATTCTTGCAAAATTCTTGCAAAGCATGCTTTCTTGTTTTATAGCATGTGTCAATTAGATGGCCAGTTTTGCCACAGTAGGTACAAACTTTTGTTCGTCCTCTTCCTCTGCCAGCAGTTCTTCCTCCCCTGTCTCGGCTCCTTCCTCCTTGTGTTGAGGGTTGATATGGAGCAGCGTTGTTCATCAAGATTTTGTTGTCGGTGAGGGGTTGCAAAACTAGTGAAAAAGCTTGTTCAATGCTTGGTAAAGGTTGCATCAGCATTATTTATGATCTTACTGTCGCATATTGTTCGTTCAAGCCTCTGAGAAAGCGAACTATATAGGTCTCATCTCTGTATCCTCTCATAACAGTTCCACACGTACAATTTCTGTTCTTGCAATGTATGCAATTAGGTAGAAGCCTAAAGTTCTCTAGCTCTTCCCAAATACTTTTCAGCCTAGTGAAGTAGTCGGTCATGTTTAGATCACCTTGCCTCAGAGTGAACATTTCTTCTTCCAATCCTGCTACCTTGAATACATCGCCCTGAAAATACATGTGTTTCAAATCTTTCCACAAATCTGAAGTGACATTGTGCCACATCACGCTTTGTGCTATATGGGACTAAGAGAGAGGGTGATCCAGGAGATGACGTAATCGTTGCATCGTTCCCACACATCAAACAAAGGATCTGTTGATTCTGGTTTGCTGATGCTTCCATTCACAAACTTGATCTTGTTCTTTGAGCTTAGTGCACGCAGCATGGCCCTCTCCCAACTATGATAGTTGTTTGAGCCTAAAACCATGGAGATTAGTGATGAACCAGGACTCTCACCAGGATGCAGATAATAGGGACTTGTTGGATCTACGATTGAAGAGGCATGAGTTCTTGGAGATTGAGTCTGATTGATTTGTTGACTGACCAGACTCGCTAGGGTTTGAAGATTGATTCCGAAAATTGTTGCATCGGGAACCGGATTTGAAGGACGATTAGCCATTGATCGAGACTTCTTTGAGGCAAAGAAATTGAAAGGAGAGAGGAATTCTCAATCAAGATTTCTTGAGTGCAAGAAATCGAACGGATGACCAAATCAAATCAAGAAAAAAAAGTCACCGTGATTGAAAAGGAGAGAGAGATCGATTAGAGATCGATGAGAAATGGATTCACTAACTCTTCATCAACAGTTCAAGTTCTTCAACCTTGCTCCACACTCACTGCACCATGTGAAAAAGCGGTTCGAGCTATGAGCAACAAGGGATGAACATTGAACATTCAAGAACAAAGGAAGAGAGCTTCTGAACTCTGAATTCTTGATGTGAATTGCAGAATGTGAAAACTTGATTAGTAAATCTCAATTGTTAATGTTACAGGTTCAGCTATATATATATATATATATATATATATTGTGAATGTCACTAACTAATTATCCTACTTAGCATAAATACAACAAGCAGTTACTTAACAGAAAAAGGTAATTGACTAATTAACTCTATACATGTTAGTAAATTAGTTATATAGAGGAGTGTAAAGTCTGAGTAGAAGAGGGTGAAATCTGAAGGCATAGAATTGGTTCACAGATGGACCTCATGGATAGTTGGATAACATAGTCACCAATATTAACATACACTTCCCCCCAACCAGCAACCTACAACCATTTTTCCTCTTAGAAGTACAAGGCTGTGGAGCTAAAGTCAGTCTTGATGATTTTCTTGATTATTGTTGATACGTATTAATTAATTAATTGAACATATCAGGCGATTAAGCCTTGGTTAATTCATTCACGACGTCAGATTTATCCGTAGCATGCATAATTTTGTGTTATAGTATACTGTATACATAGTTACATACTTGTGACTGCCATTAAATAAATTATTCGAACAAATTTTGACAATGACAATATCGAAAGTAACAAATATTATTATTAAATATATATAGTATGCATTTTGACCTCTGTAACGAACAAAAGATATAAAAAAAGTCACAACATCAACTAATGCAGTTAAGATAGGTCCCCCACCAGGCCCGTTGGGACATATATGTGTGTGTATGAGTGAAAGCATGGAATTCAAGCACTTGAAATGAAAATGGACACCATTGATGGGTGTCATAAAGGATTGGGTGGTAATTGGTTTCCCATTTTGGAATTTTGTGGGCACATCCTGTTGAGCATTCTGGATGCCATCCAAGGACAATGCCTTGAAGGCATTTTCAATAGCCAATCAACTAGCAACCTATGATAGCGACCATTGGTGGGTATTATTGTATGATAAATGTTAGATAAAAAGCTTAGTCAATATTTAGGTTAATACTTTAATTTTATACTATTAAATATAAAATTTAAAATTCAAATTTATTATTTAATCTTTAGTATTTAGAATTGATTAAATTAAATATTAACTAAAAATAATAAATTTTATTAATCATGTAGTATTTACACTCATGTAAAAAATTTAAACTTATAAATATTTTAAAGATTTTTTTTAACAAAGAAAAGCTCAACACATTAAAGTAAAGCGACACAAAAGACAGGTCACAGAGAAAAAGGTAAAATCAAATGAAATACAAAAACGACTAATCCATTGTCATTTCCGATATTGCCATCAACAACCACATGAATCAGCACCAGACCACTCTTTGAAGGTCAACACCGACCTCAATTTGATGTCCTCCACGCTACCTTCTTTTTTTAAATATTCTCGCATTTCGTTCCATCCGAATATTCCAGGTTACTGCACAGAATCCAATCAACCTCTTATTCTGCTCAACTTTTTTGCCAGGTTCTCCTATCCAACTCTCAAACAGTTCTTTGATTGTGCCCGGAAACCCAAACTCCATCAAAGTACGTCAACCAAGCACACCACACCTGTCAAGTAAACTCACAGCAAAGAAACAAGTGATGAACAAATTCTATATCTTTTTTACACAACACACAGGTATTATCACTTGGATGAATGACGCCTAATCTACTCAATCTCTCTTTGGTATTTACCCTTCCCACTAAAATAAACCATGCAAATATCTCAATTTTTGGCGAAACCAAGCCTCTTTAAATTGCACTAGTAAAGCTGTAACTTGTGACTTCCTCCGAGACAGTTTCTGTCTGCAACACCTGCATAAAAGAGTTAGTTGAAAAAATATATTTTTTTATCAAATTTCCACACCACTCTATTCTCTCTACCCGGTGATAATTTAACTGGTCTTAACCATTCATGGAGTTGGTTTACAAGTGCCAACTCCCATTGAAACAATTTTCTCCTCCAATAAAAATTCCAAATCCACTCTAACCCATCCCAAAACCCACAATTCCCTATAACAGATCCTTACTGGTTTAAAACAGAGAAAAGCCTTGGAAGACTCTCTTTCAAGGTCCACCTTGCAACCAAATATCTTTTCAAAAACGAGTTCTCCTCCCGTCCTCTATTTCCATAGATAGGCCACTGATCATCTTGTCTTTCACGTATTGTTCTTTGATCTTCAATTGACAGATATCTTTTCACGGACCCCCTCTTGTAGGTAGTGGCTGATTTGCTAGCATTATATTTGGATTTAAACCATTACACAAGCATACAATCTTCTTTCACAACGGACAATCCTCTTTTGAAAACGGCTACCACCACTTAAACAGAAGCGTTGTATTCCTAATCACAGCATCCCCCACTCCCAAACCTCCAAGCTTTTTCGGGGCCTGCACCAACTCCCACTTTACAAGAGGCATACCATTACTTCTATCCTCCTTGCTCCATAAAAAATTCATTTGCAAAGCAATAAACTTCTCTGCTACCCCTTTTGGCATTTTATATAGGCTAAGATAGTATACTGGCAAGCTATTAAGTACAGACTTGATAAGAACTAACTTTCCAGCTTTGTTAAATATTTTTGCCTTCCAAAGACTGAGTTTCTCTTCCACCTTATATATAATTGGTTTCTATGTCTTCACTAATCGAGGATTTGCTTCTAAGGAGATTTCCAGGTATCTTACGGGTAGAACTGCTTCAGTACATCCTAGTATCCCACATATATTCGTCACCCACTCTGACTCACAATTAACGAAAATCAAATTCGATTTGTCAAAGTTGATACTTAGTCCTGACATGAGTTCAAAGTATAGCAGGAGCCTCTTATAATTCAAGATTGTCTCTGTCTCTGGTGGGCAAAACAAAATAGTGTCATCCGCAAACTGAAAGTGTGACAGTTCTATGTTATCCCTCCCAACCAGCAGTGGGGATATACGTCCATTCCTGACTGCTTCTGCCACCATCCTACGTAATACATCAACCACAAGGACAAACAGGAAAGGAGATAAAGGATCCCCTTGTCTTAGACCTCTCTCCATCTTGAACGGCTTGGACGGTGTCCCATTAATCAGAGTCGACATAGAGGCTGTACTTACACATTCCTTTACTCATGCTCTCCATCTATAACCGAATCCCATCTTTTGTAACACAATATCCACAAAGTTTCACCTGACCCTGTCATATGCCTTTTGAAAATTTAACTTTATAATCTCTGTATTCTTTTTGCTCATCCTCAGGCAATGAACTGTTTTACATGCAATTAAAGCACCGTCATGTATTTTTTGACCCTTCACAAAAGTACTCTGTCTCTCTCCCACTAATCTTGGCATCATTGAACTCATCCTTTTTACCAAAACCTTCGATATTACTTTGTACACACATCCAACCATACTAATAGGGCTAAGGTCCTTGATCTCCTTAGCACCCACGAACTTTGGAACTAAAGCTACCCAGGTTACATTCGCATTCGTTGGTAATTTGGAGCTTTGGAAAAATCCTAACACTGCTGCAGTGAATTCATTACCAATCTCATCCCAACACTTCTTAATGAAGTTCATTTATACCCATCATTACCTGGGGCTTTTGTAGACTCACAATCCCAAACAGCCTCTTTGACTTCTTCAGCAGAGGGCATTATTTCTAATGCTGTAGCCTCATTTTCATCCATCTTCATCACTAGTCCTTCCCGAAATCCAATCAATGGAGCATATTCTTTACGATACAAATCTTTATAAAACCCTCTAATTGCCACCTTTATTCTAGCCTGATTTCGTACCAACCTCCCATGCAGTAAAAGCGCATCATTAATTCTGTTATTCCTCCTTTTAGCCGAGGCTAATTGATGAAAATATCTTGTATTCTTATCCATATCCTTAGCATGTCGAGACCGAGACATCTGCTTCCAATGAATTTTCTTTTGAATATACAATTTCTCACAGCATCTCACCAATGCTTTGTGTCTAGCCTACATTGTACCGTCATATGCGCCATCACTTACCATATCATCAATATTTTTTATCTCATCATCAAACCTCTTTATTCTACTATCTATGTCACCAAATTGTCTCTATGCTATCTTCTCAGGGGTGCTGTCGGTGCATTCAGCTTGCTAGTGAGTTGAACATTCCTAAGTTTCTCCATTTCTCTTTTACCATCCTCAAAAAACCTTCATGTGTGAACCAAGCATTTAAACTTCTAAATGGTCTTGAGCCTCCCTTCACCCTTGTATCTTCCACAATCAACGGACAGTGATCTGATAATACTCAAGGTCCACCTCTCAAGCGAGTATCCGAAAGTGCTTCAATCTAATCTACACTGACCAGGACCTTATCAATGCGGTTACATTATCGATCCCTGAATCATGTGAACTTACGATCTTAAGACGGAGATCCAGCAACTGCATGTCTTGTACCCAAAACTTAAACTCTTCTGCAAACACTAGTAACCTACTCGCTCCTTTCTTTTCCTCCACTTGCATGATTTCATTGAAGTCTCCCATGAAGTAAAAAGGCACCTGACACAATCCCACAATATAACTCAACTCCTCCCACGTCACCAATTTTCCGCTCTTCCATATGCTCAGTATACCAAACAAAATGCACAAGTAAGATTTATATTAGTCATCACTCCCTCCACACACAGCCAACGTTTCCCTTTATAGCAGTTATTCATTTTAAACACCATATCATCCCACATTAGCAACAAACCTCCAGAAGCACCTACAAATTCCTCATATTCCCAACCCACCATGTCGTTTTTCCAAATACGTATTACATCAAATTTTGTCAATACTTGACGCTTAGTTTCAGTCAACCCTAACATGTATAATATACTACTCTTTTTCAATTCTTTTATCATTCTCAACTTTTCGTCACCTCCGAACCCCTAATATTCCAACAACTATAAATCATTTAAAAATATTTTTACACACTTTGTTGCAGTTCTTAGGTCTGCTTCTTCTCGCTTTCTCTTTTTGTTTCGCCAGCCTCTTCCTGTTTGCAATTTCTTCATTTTGAGCTTGAAGTATTGCCATAATATTCTCTTCTTCATTATGTAAAATTGCACCTAATTCCACTGCTAATTCCCAAATTTTTCTATTTTCGTTCATCTGTTCCTCCCACTTCAGCCTTTCATCATTCACCACGTTTTGCTGCACTTGGCTAGTTTCAGATTCACCCTCCTCATTGCCACACTCTTCATCATTTGCACATCAATCCATGCACGCTGTCACTGTCTCTGGAATTACCTCTCCTTCTTCACCTCTTGCCTCTGCCAGATTGAAGTTTCTCTTGTTGCTCTGATTAACTGGCTCATTGGTTCCACCATGGCACTCTTCTTTATTGTGCAACTCTACCACATAGCTTTTCGCCACCGCAAACTGATCCCCTCTGTTTTTTCCGTCACCACCGCTAACCCAGATCCCGCCTCCAGGCGCTAGACGTAGAGTAGCCATCTTCGTTTTAGTGCGGGACATTTTCTCGAATGCCGACACTGTTTTAGTGCGGGACATTTTCTCCAATGCCTGGTTCTGCCTGCAAGTGTCTCATCGTTGGCTGCAAAGGTTCCAATGGTGTGCAGGAACTACTCCTCAAAGGGAACCTATCACTACTCCTGTCTTCTTTAGCATGTCCCTCTTCAACCCATGGAGCACCAACCCGACCCTCTTTAGCATGAGCCCACTGTCCAAGGCTCATCATTCCTCCTTCAAAATGTCGAAAATGGCTATCCTCATTTGTCAGCCCAATAACATGAGAGCCCACAATGCCCATACCTTCTCTCCCTCTTATTATATTATCACTCTCACTATGAAAACAATGGCCCACCACATTCCTTCTTCTAGCCCTCATAACACCCCTTCTGTACCCCGCCACTTGAATTGAAAATTTCTTATGACACGGTCCTTTCCGAGTCCCCTTCCATAATAAATTCAGCATCTCCATAAATTTTGCCTCTATCAATTTTCATTAATGCATTTAAGTCACTTATCCTTTTTTCCTTCAATGATAGTAAATGTTCCTGATTCAGTCATTCAAAAACAAATCATGAATTATTGTTCTACCTTTATCTTCACCGTGATTCCTTAGCCCTGCCTCCACCAATTCAGCCGCCAGATCAAACATTAGTGCCAGCATCTTTATTTCTGTATCGCTTACATCATAGTTAGCCTTCATCCTTCGCAGATTTTTTCCTACAATCATGCTGTCCGATCCATATATCTCACTTCTCACCTCCTTCACAAAAGTATCAAATCCATTAATACTTACTGTTATGTGGATCCATTCACTAATAACATCAAACATACAAGTATCGATTTGAACTCTTTCAGAGCTGAATGATAGTTCTGATTCCGTCATTTTATCTTACTGTACTACTTTCTCCAATTGTCTACCTATCCTTTTGAACGTTTTTGCAGACCACACATGTAGTGGCACTCCAAAACATTCTAGCCATACTCTTCTAGTATCACTTCGTTCTAATTCCTTCCACCTCCAAACGCTATGAAAAAATTACAAAAGACTATCTATTTTGAATGTATAATATTTCTTCGCATGCTTCACGATGTTAAAAGCTAGTAGTGCCTTATACGCTCCTAATTCCAGGACTTGAGCAACCTGAGGCAGATTTTTACTACCTGCCTTCTTCAGAACATTGAAATCTATGGCCTTGGTCGTCCCCCCGACAAAACTTCCTTGCTAGCCAACCCATATTTTCTTCTGCAACTGTTGCTTCAACCTTCTTTGTCCATTCATTACCATTTGGGTCATTTTTTGACGTATTCTTCGTCGTTCCTTCCCCGCCTGTATGCGTAACCAAATTATCCCCATGTTGAGTCTACCCATTCTCATCGGCATTTCGTTCTCTACCTTCGACATGCATATTTCTTGCCTTCTCCTTCATTGGCCTTCTATACTTAGCTTCTTTTACTGGGATAGTCTTCCCTTGAAATCTCATACAATCCATGTCCGTTATCGCCTTCAGTGCCCCCCTTCGTCGTGTATCGTATAAAGGCAAAAAGATATATCATACCTTTTTTCTGCTTACGAGCAAGATATATGTCATTGATTCTTCCTGTCCAGGTGAATAGGTGAAATAATTCCCTCTTGGAGATATCTTTCAGTAAATTGTCGATAAAGATGGAGAAATATTCACTTTCCAATCGATGGTATTCTTCTTTGTTCCAAACCCTAGGATCCTTCGAATATTAATGTGATTCTCAAGCCCTACCTCTTTCTGTGTTTCTCTCTCTCTCTCTCTCATAATTTTACAAATTTTTTTATTAAAAAAAATTTATAGATATTATCTTTAGTTAAAAGCAGAAATAAAATTTTTAATAAATACTATAGATAACACACAATAATTTCTTCAAGTTTTCTTTTGGTAATAAACACAAACCCATTCAATTATATGCATTTATGTACACATTGTATATATTTTGACACCCGCCTCTACCAGCATTAGTGCCTTCATTTGTCTCTAGCATTTTGTTCTTTCTTATGTTTAAACAATCTGAGTTGGGATAAAAAAAAAGGTTATGTCTACACAAATAATCAACATTAAATTAATTAGCATATATTTATATATAAAAAATATGTTATTTAATTTTTTAATATATTTTATACTAATAATTAATTTAATAGTTAAATTTTTATGTATGCATAACCTGTCATGTTAATTTGAATTATTAGCTTTTTGGGAGGGTGGTAACCTATAAATAGTTGAAATGGATATCCTATACTTTACGTATACTTTTTAATGGAAATTAAATATATAGAAGTAGTAAAAAGTAAGAATTTCCTTTTTCCGCTTTAGTAACATCAATTAATAAGATTCGTACGGTTTGTTATAAGTAATTCTTGGCGTTTATCTTAATGTAATTAATTAGCAATTTGATTTAATATAAGAGAAATATTAAAAGGTGATTAGAATTTATTATTTTTAATTATTAGTTTTAGCTATTAACTTAACTAATTCATTTTGATTGGATTAGTTTGTAGTGAATTTACTTCGTGGTCATAAAAGGCATGGAATATATCCTATTATATCCATATATATATGTGTGGGCAATTAGTTTTGTCTGCTTATTTTAGGTGTATCGACACAAAATGTTAGCTACAAAAGTCTAAAAAATCACATTGCCAAAAACATAAGTGTGTAATAAGGACACCACTATATGTTTGTTGTCAATACATATACGTTATTTGCTTTTCAAAATGTATTATTTGAGAGAAAAGTTTAATATGCGTATCTATTATAAATATCTAACTGCTATGCAGAGTGGTACCAAGGATCCGGAAGCCTGGAACTGTTGATAAGGGAAACCTTTACGTATACATCGACAATTGCACCGACCAAACAAGAAATTGAACATTTTATTTATTAGTCATTACTTAGATATCTACAATTATTCCTAGTTCCTTTTTTTTTGTGTGCAATTATACAAGTCCCTGTTGCAAAACCTATTAATTCGTCCATATATATCGCAATGTCATTTTCAGTAGCAAATTATCCTATAAAGATATTTCATTCCAATAGCATATCTGCTGTTTTGATTTTCTGTTTTCATAAGAATATCTTAAACCAAGTAATTCTGTTGGATATTATTGGTTCAGCTGTGAGTAATTGAGAAAATTTAACCTGGCGAATCTAATTAATTGCTGAAATGTTTTCCATGTTTCTATATTGCCTTAGTCAGCGTCATAAGACGTGGTTCTTGTCAAAAACATTTGCGTGCATTTATTTTATTTAGTCCATATATATTAAATATTAATTAATGAATATAATTAGAAAACTAACTATTTAAGATTTTAAAAATATTATTTATATACTAAAATTAACTATCAAAATTAATTATTATATATTTATGTATAAATATAACTTAATTTATTTTTAATATGTATTTTGTGTTTTAATATGTATTATATACTGATAACTAATTTTAATAGTTAATTTTAATATACTACTAGCTAATAATATAATTGTTATGATTCAATATCAAGTTAATTTTTTAAAATTATACATATTTTTAATTCGCACTAATATTTAAATAAACATCTGAATCATACACACAGCAAAAAAAAACTGAACCATATATATCAGAAAAACTAATATTCAATATTTTACTAAAAAATATTGAAAAATAAAATATCCAAAATTAATGATAATTTTATTGAAAATTTTAACAAAATATATAATATATATTTAGAATTAAAATTAGATCTTGTAGTTAAAGAAAGTGAATAGAAAAATTATTTTAATAAAAAAAATTGTACGATATATGGCATCTATCTCATCACATAAATTGTATATCCGTTTTAATAATTAAAATTATAAATTATCTAGATAATATTAAAGCAAAAATAAATATAAATAAACACATTTTATGAATATATGTAACAAAAAGCACACGGCCATGGCCAATAACAGAGCTAACTACTGTATGTGTATAGGACTAAATGGTACAAATGTGTATCACATGTTCAGATAATTTGATGAGTGTAGGTCCTTTAGGGCATCAATGACACCTTTAGAAATTATTATAATTCTTCTTAATATTTTTGACATTTTAGAAATTTTAACTTTTCTAAAATGCTATAATTAACCAATAATATATAAGAACAAATTGTCTAAAAATCTGAACATCACGCGCTTCATCATTCTGACGAGTGAAGGATTCAACCATGGTTAAGGCACATTTGACAAAAACATCTTATCCACATAAAGTTGTTTAGAGCAATGATGAAATCATGAAACAAGACAACCACACATTACAACCACCATTACCATATATAGTGAAGTCTCCTCCGTTTTCTATATTTTTGGGAGCAATGCCGAAACTGACTTTTGATTGACTTTACAATGATCAAAATTATTTTTATAATGATGAAATAAGACAACCACACTTCACAATGATGAAACAAGACAACCACACTATACAATGCAACCACACTTTACACTTCACAATTTAATTATTTTTATTTTTGGGAGCAGCAGCAGCAGAAACTGACTTTTAATTTGATTGGCTTTCATTCCGAATTAATCTAAAAGAAATCCAATTACACTGCAAATAGCTAGAATTCATTATTGAACTAAAGAAACATTAACATGAACTTCTCATTAGTTTTTCTCAAGCTTATTATTGAAGGACACAAATTTCCATACCTGCACATTGTTGAAATTGAGATTCTGAGTGGATTTAACTCAACCCTAAACACTAAGTTATAAGATGAAGAATATCTCCCATTTATAAAGTTTTTAAAGATCTTATTTTAAAATATGTAAGACTTTAATACATATAAGTAAATCTGTGTATCTATTATTAAAATATAAAAAATATTAGAGAATTATCAAAATTTATTGTTTTTGTCTATTATTTGGTCATTAATTAGTCATCAATATTTAAAGTATGAACTAAAAATATGTTATTAAATTACTAAATTAAAAAATTAAGTTGATGACTAAAAATGATAATAAAAAATAATACATTTAAATGGTCCTTTAATATTTCTTTTAAAATATTGTATATGTCAATTATCAGTGATAAACTGATAATAATGACTCACCTAACTAGTTAGGATAATTATAACATAGCTTGATTAGTTTTCTTGTATCCTTTTTCAAGTAATTTTTTTTTTTAATTTCATCATGTAATCAATAAGAGTCTACCTAATAATAAATCAATAAATATTTTTAAATTGTACTCTATACTAATTAATTATTATTAAGTAGTGATTATTTAAATTTTATTTTTTTAAAAAATATAAAATTAATAATTATTAATTACAATTATTTAAAGGTATATATGGTATGTTACCTTTACAATCTCGAAGCTCTCACAACCATTTAAAGGTAAAAGTAAAAGATTAATGGAGAGTCCTAATAGATTTGTATTCCAGAAATATGGAAAATCAAATTTATAACCATTCATTACTGTCCTCTATTATGTCATTTAAATATCCAAATCATGATTATTTGAACAAAACCTAGAAAATAAACCACTTGCTCAAACCATGATGATTCCAATAATTTTAGAGTAAATAATTATGAGATTAATTTCTCTTCCCGAAAATGTTTAAAAAAAAGTTTTGTTGACCAATCAAATTACAGAAAATGATAAACTATATCGACAAATATATTATATAATAGCTATATTATTTACACATTGGCGCACTAGTTTTATATTCTTAAATATTTTTTTAATATAGTATATTTTGAGGTGTTATTTAAAATTAAAATGGTAAAAATGAGTCTAAATGTTATGATCCAAATATATCTAAAAATGTTTATGTTTGCTTGTTGGATGATGGTGAAAAATATTGTAGGATTTTAATATCTAAGTTAAGAAAAATTTAAATAAAGTGTATGTAAGTTAAATAAAAAATACTTTTAAGTATTAAAATATTTATAAAATAAGACTATGAGTTGATTATCAATAGAAAAAATATTATCTAATAATAGTGGGCGATTATACTCTCCACTGCCTGATAAAAAATTATGTTAACTGGATTGATTATCACTTTAGTGGTAATAATTAAAATAGTAGATAAAAATTTTAAATTACTCTCCAAATTAAATTGGATACTTAGCCATAAAATCTAATTTAGTGTTATTTGGTCTGTACTATCCGATCAAATAAAATAATAAAAAGCTTTTTAATTAAAAGAAGTCCAATCCAATCAAAAATGTTAATTGACTGATGAATTGATGGATTGAGCTGACTTGAACACATGCTTGAATAAAGTGTGTCTAATTTTATGTATTTTTATAGATAAAAATTTATTTAAAAAGTTGTACATGCTATTATCTGATTCGTTTCATACATAAATTTACTATAGAGTACTTTGTGTTTTTTTTTTTTAAAAAGAAAAAAGAGAAAAAAAATAAAATAAGGAAAAAGGAAAGCAATAAGCAAGAAAAGAAACTAATGGAGATTATCTCTACTTTACATCTAAGTTCCATGATTAAACTTCATGGCATACAGTTAGTTGCATTGCCACTTGCCACTCATGTCATCAATTATTGTAGCAAACAAGTTGGCAAATGTATGTACTTGTTGCAGCTTTTCACTTTTGGTTGCAATTAAAACAATAAGCACATTTTTCTTTAGTTAAAGATAAATATGTATAATCGTGTTCTTCTAATAATATTATATTGGATATTTGATAAGTAGTATGATTTAATATTTATACAAGTTTAAATATGACAATAGTGCGTTAGAATTTATATTGCAAATGTTTGTAGTGTAATTTATAATTATCAAATATTCAAATGTAAGTGAGCAAGTACATTAGTAATTATTAAGAATGAGTAATGTAAAAAGAAAAATGATATTGATAGGGGTGCGTCAAGATGTGTTGTTGTAATATGCCCCCACTCTTGCATTATGCAATAGCAAAGAGAAGCAAGTTGTTTATGGCTCTGACAGTGAAATATGTCCTACTCTTTTCACTCTTCTTTCTTCACTCTTCAGTCTTCAGTCTTCAGTCTTCTCTACTGCTTACTGCTTACTGAGTTGATGCATGCTATGCATTCCTTCCTTTCTTTCATTCTCGTACACTTAATTGATGTTCCGATTAGAGGAGGGACTCACGGAAAAGAAACAATAATAATGTACTATATATTTTCGTGACCCTCTCAGCAGGCCACTTGCATTACATTCTATTTGATATTGTATATATTAATATTAATTAATAATGAGAATGATGACCTTTTCCAAACCCTAATAGGCACCATCATCGGTGATAGTGATAACCATGGCCAACTTGCCCACATTATTTGGAAACTCCTGATGTGATTGATCCTAATCTCTCTCATGTTTATCTAATAATAATCCATCACAAATAAACTAGGTTTTTTATTTTTAAGCCCGGCCCCGGCGATTATTTGACAGAAGGCACATATATTCTACCTCATTGCAGCGACTTTCGTACCCACCAACTTGAAACAAGTGGATTAACCATAAATCATCATTTAATAGTTCAACTACCATGCCACTGTATGTACTAGGTAGTATATATTATTAATTACTTCACCTGTTCACCATCATAACCATTAAGGTATGTAGAACCAACTGAAAGAGGGGAAACAACACCATTCATTCTTATTTAGAGAAACTTTAATTTTGATTCCTCATAGCCTGAAAATCAAATTTAAAGGTGAAAAAGAGAATAGAAACTTTGCATCAAAGGTTATGTTTATAATTATATATTAATATATGTTTTTTTGGTGACTAATTATATATTAATATATGCATCTGCCTTTATATTAAATTCAAACTTCAAATAAATTAGCCAAGCTAGGCTCAATTATTTGCTCTTTTAATATATATATATATATATATATATATATATATATATATATATATAAAACTCTAATTTATTAATTGAATTCTGATTAAGTCATACAAAGATGTAATTAAAAATTAGATAAAACTACAATAAATGTATATATCTAAAAAATAAAAAATAATCTATTTAAAAAAATAAATATAAAAAAACCGACATTCAAATTTATATTAATTAATTACTAATTGAATTTTATTCTTCTTTTAAATTTATACTAAGAAAAAAAATACAAAGAGTTCTGTGTATATACACCCCTTTTGCTACAATTTCCACTCCTCTCAATTATTCGTGTTTGGTAAGTAGTATAAAACAAAAGAATCTAGAGTCTAGATATAGGGTTTGGCTTAGCTTGCATGATCTATCATCGCCGAGTTTAAATCTTTGTTTTCTCAATCAAATCCTCTATTAAACTAACTAAAGAATCTTCAAAAGCATATATTTTGTATGGGTATTGGGATGCAAATCATGTGATCATCATTTACTATTTTAGTTAATTATATTTTAATGAGAACTGTACTATATATACATACGCAGTACTCAATATTTATATCAATTTATATTTTATTTATGATTAAATAAAATATGAGTTAACCTAATTGTTATGTACTATTCCTCTAAGTCTATTATTTTTAAAATTAGGTACAAGAGTATCTCAAATCTAAAAGAACTAGTTTGATTATGTGTTATTTTAGATTTCAAAACGTTATATTTTAAAAGAATAAACTATAATAATAATTTTTCATCAATCTACTTAATGTCTCACCATTTAACTTTATAAGTTTAATGAAAATATTATAATTATTATTTCTCTTGTAGAAAAAGTTATAATATTAATTGTATATAAGCCTAGCATCGGAAGAGAAGATATAATACCACAACGTAACAAATTAAAATATCAATACAAATAATCTATGAGATGAATAATTTATTCTCCTAAATCAACTAAACTTAAAAGATATCTCATAACTTCATAATATATGCACTATTTTAAATACGTGTACTCAAATATGATATTTAATTTAATATTTTTTACGACCAAATTAATTTGAACGTTGAAATCCTTACAGATATATCTTTTTTACTATAGAATTAGAATGACAAATTCTAAATATTATAAACTTAGTATAAGAAGGTAATGACATCATTGTGTTTCTAACCCACTTCTATAAATTATGTTCAAATAATTTTCTAATTGAAAAAAACAAAAATATTTTTAAACATTATTATTCTTAAAGACAACGGAGGTTTACATAGTTTTTTTTGGGATAATATATACTATTTTTCTATAATCCAATCAATAAATCACGCAGAATAATATTTAAGATATGCATAAAATAATAAAATAATTGTTACATATTCTTTGTACAAGAAAAGGAACGAAACTTAACAACTGTCGGGTACCACTGCAAAAATGGTTTCTTTTTTATATTAGAAAACTCTAAGAGAGTATTTTTGGAGTTTTAAACTTACATAAATGAATTATTTTTAAATTTTATTTTGTACGAAAAATTAATAATAAAATAAATTGGTCTTAATATAAAAAGACAATCCTATTTTGATAAAAAAATTAATTAAATTTAGAAAAAAATTTACTTTTTTTTTTTGAGAGATGCTAAAATAATAATTTCTTTTGCTTTATTTATAAAATATACACTTGCGCTTGTAACTTTTAAAAAATTTTATCTTTAATCTATTTTAAATTTTTTGTGTTAACTAACATTAATTTTACTCATTTTTCAAGAAAAAATAAATTATTTTTCATAAAAATACCTTTTAGCAAAATTTTTATTTTTTTGTGATTAAATTTTGTTTACCAAAATATCCTTCAACAAATTATTTTTCTATTAATTAAATTATATTTTTTTAAAATATTTTTTTTAAATTTTTTAATGATTAAATATTTTTTCTAAGATACCCTTGAATAATTTTTTTATTACCAAGAAACTTACTTTGTAAAGATGCGAAGGAACGAGATGTTAATTTTTTAAATTTGGGATTTATTCTTATTTTTATATAAGTTTCGATGAAGTTATTAATAATTTTCAATAGTTCTATGAAATAAATTATTTATTAATATTAATTGTTATACATCTTAATAATGGTAAAAAATTTTAATGTAATATGAAAATAATAAATATTAATATCGAAAAATTAATAATAAAGTACAAAAATAATTGTTAACAAAAATATTAGTAAAATGACAATTTAATAATTAAAAACATTATTGAAGAGTATTTAAAAAAAATAATAATTTAATTATTAAAAATTTTTTTAAAGAATATTTTGGTAAAAATATAATTTGATCAGTAAAAAAATAATTTGTTAAAGGAATTGGTAAACAAAATTTAATCACAAAAAATAAAATATTTGTTAAAGGGTATTTTTATAAAAAATAATTTATTTTTTTTAAAAAATGAGTAAAGTTAACATTAGTTAACACAAAATATTTAAAATGAATTTAATAAAAGTTTTTAAAAAATTATAAAAGATAAGAATGTATATTTTACAAATAGAAAAGAAAAAAATACTATTTTAATATTTCTCATGAAAGGGGGTGAAATTTTCTCTTAAGCATTGCATATTCTCTTAAACAAAACTAAAGTGAAGTCAAGCATTGTACATTCTCTTATATAGCTTATTATCTTTAGAAAAAATGAGAGTTCTCTATAATTTTGTAGAATGAGTAATGATACATATTTAAATGTGTAAGTTGTCAAACCTAACAATGATAATTTATTATTTATTAATATTAGTCTGTGAACTTTGTTAAATTATTATCTATGTTCATACTTTTTTTTTTCTTTCTTTTTTTTAGTAATTTGTCCAAACTTGACACAGTTTTCATATATTGTTAATCTCAACTCTTTTTTTTGTCCGCATTTTCTTTATTTAATGTTTTCTTTTTTAATTATATTCTCTTTTTTGAGTACATGCACTCTTGGAAAAGGAGGGTCAAGATCACCAACAAAATGAAAGAAGGAATCTACGTAAATCAAATTAAAGAATTAGGTAGCTAGCGTATATATAGAAGGATTCGAAAAGATTGTGAAAATTTTGGTTAAACAAAATGCAAATTAAATAATAATGGAGTGGTGGCTGGTCAAAATACGGCGAATGAAAGGAGCGTAGAGATGAGAGCTAGGGATTTGTATTGAGATATTGCACATGGCATGCAGCGCAAGCAGATGTATGTAGATGTGGACAACCTTAGAGGTGGTTCAACAATGGGGCATGTTCACCAATATATGTACATATATTCTTGCTGGCCATAGAAGATATAATTTGTTGTTTACTAATTCTTAGCCGTTTTAACTCATTTAAAATATAACAATTAATTAATTATACATATTTTTTGTTTTTATTTAAAATTTAATTTTAATATATTATTATTGAAAAACAAATTTTGATAGGAGTATAACTGAACTACCAGAACAAGAAAAGCAATAACTACTTTTTTTTATATATTCTTGGTTTATGTTCTTATATATAGTTTAGCTTAGATCTTAAATAGAATATTCAATAAAAACTATGAAGGAAAAGAATGTAATAACTCTATAAGTTATAAGAATTCAAATTTTATGTTCTCATTCTTTACTCCAATTTTTGATCGTTTATCCTTTTAATAGAGGAGTAAAACTTCAAAAATTTAAAATTTTGCTTTAAGACATTTGACTTCTCCCCAAAAATTAGTAGCAGTAGCGGTGTCACAGAAAAGAATTAAAGTAATAGCAATAATTAAACTATTCATGCATCATATATTCTATCTTCTCTTTCATTCTTTTTTATATTGCTTTTTGAATCTGAGCGGTGCATTTGAACTTTAACTTCAAGTTTCTTTCTTCATCCTTAATTTACAACAGAGCTCTATGATCTTCAAATCTTGAGTTTTTCAATCCGGTGCATGCAAGGGGAAGGTTTTTTTACCAATCTTCAATGAAGCATAAATTTAAAAATATTTTTTGTGATTTGTCCTTCGAATATAATTTTTGCCTTTAACCTTGACTTCTTTGATTTTCTTATTCTTTGATTGAATTGGTAACCTAATTTTTGTACTTTAATTTAGCCATAATTAGAGTTTTTTCTTTTTTTTTTTGCTTTTTTTCATGATTTTATGTGGGTGATAAAAAAGAGAGAAGAAAGAGAAAAGAGAGTTTGGTTCGGTGATTTTGTAATTTGGTTCAATAAAAATGTAGTTCCATTCTTTAGTTTCCAACCAATTTGAATGAATGGACATGAATCACCTAATTGGACTTGTGTTTGTTCTTGAGCCAAATTCTTTCTTTCCTTCTTCTTTGTAGATTAGCCACTTTTTTTGGGATCAAATATAATGATATGCGTGTTTATTGGATCTGAACCAATGTTGGGCTTTGGTTGCTTATTATTGGGTCATAAGCTAGTTGTTGGGTCAGTTTGCTTTATATTAATTTTCTACATACTTAAACAAACTAATTACATATATAATTGATTTTTATTCTAATAATAATGTTTACTCATCATTTATAATAGTTCTTTAAACTCAACGATCTCTAATTACAAGAACCAAAAATCCATAAATATAATTATCAAGAACAGTCAAGTACAAGAAAAACATCTTGTGCTTCTTCCAATTTCTCATCAAAACTAAAGAACCAAAAAAACTAACAACAAATCCAGAAAAAGAACAAAAACGATAACAAAAACTAGGGAATTAGAGATTGTGATGAATAAGAACAAGAATTAGGAACTTGAATCTTAACTTGCTTATGATGGCAGTAACGGTAGAGCTGCATGGTAGTGGTGGCAGTGAGTCTGGACGACGAAGGACAGGGAGAAAAGGGAAAGGAAGCCGCTGTGGTGATGCTGCAAAACGCAAAGAACACGACCACCACCACCTCCCCAACGACGACGAAGAACATGAGATGAGGCGAGGGCCTGACGCGACGCTTGGGAGATGACGACGACGAGGGTAAGGGCGAGGCTTCCTTCTCTCCTTCTCTTTGAGTCTGTGCTTCTCTCTCTTTTTCTGAAGGGGTGGGGGAGAATAAAAAGCCTTGCTTCTCTCTTTCTAAGTCTTTGCTTCTCTCTCTTTTGAATGTGAGTAAAAAGAAGGAGTTGTGATGGAGATGCTGATACTAAGGGTATAATTATCGGAAGGATTATTTTAATACCAAATAAAATGTTAGAGATGATTTCAAAGCCAAAATAAAGTTAGAAACAATTTTGATTTTAATCCTAAATTTTAGAGACCAAAATAATATTTATCTCTAAATTATATTTACAATAGAATTAAAATCTCTACTGATGGAGAAAAAATATCGGTAAAGATTTTTACAAAAATAATGCGTTGCAAGTATAGTTCTAAACCGACAATTAAACCTCAATCAATATTTAAATTGTTTGTCACTTAAGTAAGCCCAATAAAATTAACCTAAATATTTAAACCTCGAGTCATCTCTCAAGGAATTACAGAAAAGTGTACTTATAATTAGTTATGGAAAAGTATTTTTGGGTTTTGAAATAAGGATCAAGAAAGTAAAATGGTAAGAAAATAAACTAACAACTAAGAAAAAGTCCTAACAAGAATTGAGAATTGGAATTTTCATCCTCATTATCATCATCAATTGTGATGGTAATTGCCTTTTGCTTTCACTTAGTCAACCTCTAACAACTGAAGGAAAGTCAAGTAAGCAAAATCAACTTAAGTTCACAAGTTCTAATCAAAGACTAGATTTAGTGAAGTGATGAATGAGAAGTATTGATGGTATAGAATTTCACAATAAATTCTCGTTGCAAGTATAGTTTCTAAACCAACAATAATCCTCTCATACAAAAATTTGTTTGTCACAAGTAACAAACCCCTAATAAATTTAATAACCTAAGTATTTAAACCTTGGGTCGTCTCTCAAAGAAATTGCAAGGTAGTGTTCTCATTATTGGTTATGAGTTGTATATTTTGGGGTTTTGGATAAGAGACAAGAAAATTAAATTGATAAAGAATTCAAATGATAAAACGGTCTTGGCAAGGTTTGGTGGTCAAGGATCTCTATCCCTATCACTAACCACAACATGAGAATTGGCAAGGATCAATCCCATTAAATCATCCTCTAACTAGTAAAGGAAAGTCAAATGAGCTATATCAATCCAAGTCCATAAGTCCTAGCTATCCACTAAATCAATTAGTGATGGCTAGAGTCAACGGCTTCCAATCATCAATTACTTGGACATTAGTGACTCGAGAGTTCCTAAGTTACCATCTCAAGCCAAGAGCATAAAAATCTACTCTAACATCCTTCCAAGTATTTTGTCAAACACTTGGAAGGCATAAAAGAAAAGCATGATAGAATTGAAAAAAAAAAGTAAATCTACACTACTCAATTGCAAGGAAATTAACAACAACAATCCAATTAAGCAATAAAAGAACATGAAAAAATGAAATTGCATAAAAGGAAAATGGAAGAACAAAAGTGCATCAACATAAAAGTAGAGAATTACAAGAATTAAATGGTAAACTAGAGAGAGAAGATGTAGAAGAACAATAATTACAAAAGAAAAAGTAAATCAAAGCATGAAATTAACCTAGATCTAAGACATCCTAATATAGATCTAACCTAATCCTAATTCTAGAGAGAAGAGAGAGCTTCTCTCTCTAGAAACTAACTTTCCCTCTAAAACCAAACTAAACTAAACTAATGTGATGGAAGGTTATGATTCCCATTCAATCCTTGAGTTAAATAGCATTAGAGATGAGTTGAATTTGGGCATGGGAAGCCCAGAAATTGCCCCCAGTGGATTCACTTTAAATGGGTCACGTGCAAGCACCGACGCGTGCGCGTGGGTCATGCGTACGCGTCGCTTGACAAATTGTTGTCCACATGTACGCGTCATGTGCGCGTACGCGTCGCTGATGAATTGGATTTTTGACGGTTTAGAATTTATAAATGAATTCTCGTTGCAAGTATAGTTTCTAAATCCTTTCATACAAAAGATTGTTTGTCACTAAAACAAACCCCTAAATTTATAAACCGAAGTATTCAAACCTCGGGTCGTTCTCCCTAGGAATTACAATAAAGTGTCTTGTTATTGGTTGTAAGTTATTTTGGGGTTTTGATATGAAGCATGAAAGATAAATGGCAAGAAAGTAAACTAACAACTATAAAAGGCTCTTGGTAAGGTGTGGGAACTAGAAGTCTTATCCTAGTTATCCTTCTCAATTGCGATGAGAATTGTTCATTGCTACCACTTAGTTAACCCTTACTAAATAAAGGAAAGTCAAGTGGATGAATTGACTTGAGCCACAAGTTCTAGCCAACTCCCAAGGAAAGACTAGCTTTAGTGCACTCCAAACCAATTAGCAATCTCTCTAATTATCAATCAACAAAGGAATTAGATAACTCAAGTGTCACTAATTACTTTACCTAGGCCAAGAGGAACAAAATCTACACTAAAACTAAAAGAGACATTTCAACAAACACATAAAGTGCAATAGAAGTAATCATTATTAAATGCAAGAATTGAAGGAATCTACAACTACAAAAACAAGAGATCAACAATAGAAAAGCAAAGAAGACACATTTAGTATGAATTACCTCTTATTGAATTGGAAGAATATAGAAGGAACAATACTAGATCTACAACAAAATATAAGAACAACATAAAGGAAATTACAACAAAAGAGTGGAAGAAGAATGAATGTAACTACAAGGAATTGAGATGTAGAAGTAGAAGAAAGCAAAGATTAAAATCTAGATCTAAGAACCAAACCTAATCCTAATCCTAATTCTAGAGAGAAGAGAGAGCTTCTCTCTCTAGAAACTAACTCTAACTACTAAACTAAACTAATGGTTAAAGTTAGTTGATTCCTCTTCAATCCTTGGATTAAATAGCATCAAAAATGAGTTGGATTGGGCCCACAAGGCTTCTAAAATCGCTGGCCACGTTTTGCTTTAAGTGGACCAGGTGGCAGCAACGGCGCGTGCGCGCCACCATACATGTGGCAACTATGGCAAATCTTATATCGTTTCGAAGCCCCAGATGTTAGCTTTCTAACCCAACTGAAATTGCATCATTTGGACCTCTGTATCTCATGTTATGGTCGTTTAAGTGCGAAGAGGTCGGGTTGACAGCTTTCCGGTTCTTTCATTTTTTCATGAGTTCTCCAACTTTTCATGCTTCTTTCTTCATTCCCTTGATCCAATCTTTGCCTCCTAAACCTTAAATCACTTAACAAACATATCAAGGCATCTAATGGAATCAAGGAGAATTAGATTTAGCTATTTTAAGACCTAAAAAACATGTTTTCACTCTTAAGCACAATTAAAGGAGAAGTTATAAAACCATGCTATTTCATTGAATAAATGTGGGTAAAAGGTCATAA
This sequence comes from Arachis stenosperma, assembly GCF_014773155.1. NCBI lineage: Eukaryota > Viridiplantae > Streptophyta > Magnoliopsida > Fabales > Fabaceae > Arachis > Arachis stenosperma. The sequence continues at coordinate 169,562,727 of NC_080379.1, read as the reverse complement.
AATCTCTTAAATGAAGCATAAGATAAACCCTACAAATGGGGTTTATCAACCTCCCCACACTTAAACCAAGCATGTCCTCATGCTTAAGCCAACAGAGAAACAAAGGATATCAACATTTATTCAATGTAAATAAACTATATGCATCTATCTACATGAATACAACTAAATGCAAAATGGTTTTTCCTACTTGGTTAAAAATAAATCAATCCTCCAAGTGCATGTATAAACGGGTAGGGCTAAGGTCATATGACGATTCATGAATCCTACCAATTCAAGTATGGAAATGAAGTTCAAATAGACTTGCAAAAAGAACGCTCATGAAAGCCGGGAATCAAGGAGTTGAGCATCGAACCCTCACCGGAAGTGTTTGCACTCTAGTCGCTCGGTGTTTGGGGTTGATTCACTCAATTCTCCCCTATTCATGCTTTCCAAGATTTGTTTTTCATCTAACAATCAACAATTATTCAATGCACGCATACAATTATCATGAGGTCTTTTCTTTAGGTTGTAATGGGGCTAGGGTTAAGGTAGGATGCATATTTGGTCAAGTGAGCTTGAAGTTTGAATCTTTGATAGGCTTAGACTTCCCACCTAACCTATGACATCCTATATTCTAACCTAACTACCCATTCTTCATTTTTCCACATACTCATGCATTCTCTTTTCATTTCACAACACATATGCATTGACTTTTATTTGAGCTTTACTTTGGGGCATTTTGTCCCCTTTTTATTATTTTTCTTTTTCTTTCTTTTCTATTTTTTTCTATATTTTTTTCCATATTATTTTTCTTTTCTTTTTCTTTTGTTTTTCTCATTTTTTTTATATACAAGAGCATCAATGCATAAGGTCTATACATTTGATCAATACACGAGCATGTACCCAATTTCCAATATTTACAATAATAATACAAAACTACCCTTTTATTCACCCAATGTCCCAAGGTTCCCACACTTGAATGATACTCACACACACTAGCCTAAGCTAATCAAAGATCCAAATAAGGACTTTTATTGTTTTCCGCTTTAAGGCTTGTAATGTGCTAAATTAAAGAACAAGTGGGTTAAGTGTAGGCTCAAATTTGCTAACAATGGAAGATAAAAGGTAAGGCTATTTGGGTAAGTGAGCTAAATGAAATGATGGTCTCAATCATATAAATGCATGAATACACAAAATAATGGACATAAAGAATCAAACAATTCAAAGATTACAATCATAGGAAGAGAATAATGCACACAAGAAGGAAGAATAAGTGGTTATAAGATGTAACCACACCATTAGGCTCGAATCTCGCAAGCTTGTGTTCTTAGCTCAAAAACCATGTTCCAAAATACATTCTTTCAAGCAAGTTCAACAAAAAATTTTCAAATTGGTAGGGTGCCCTAAAACGGTTTCTTGGGAAAGAAATCATCACCCTAACCAAGTAGTCCAAATAAGAAGAAGGTAGTAAAATATGTACAAATTCTATCTAACATGCAACCTATCATGCAAATACAATAACTAACTAACATTGGTGTTGAAAAAGAAAATCGTTACCCATGGAGATCGGTCGAACGACCTCCCCACACTTGAAGATTGCACCGTCCTCGGTGCACGCAAAGAAGAGCAGAATGGATGGGTTGCTACAATTGATGAGCTCCTCAAATTGTAGTGCGGATGACTTGTTTGTTGCCCCATATAAAGGTATTCATTTCTCCCTTCTTGGTGGCCAACCTAAAAGGGGAGGAAAGAAGAACGACAATTAGGCCTACAACAAAGATATCAAAACAAGTATAACGTAGGCCGGGGCTAATGCCAAATAAGAGTAAGGTTATCACTACATGTTAGCTACGCATGTAGGTGAGAAAACAATATAAGCTGATGGCATATTAACTAATACTTGATGCAAGAGTAAAATCGAAGCATGAAGAGCATATGGCACATCAAGTTCACATAAGAAGAAGTGGGTCATGAAAGACAATATGAGGTCATTTCAATGCACAAAGACATAAGAGTCATACAAGATGAAGCATTGATTTAAAAGTGTCATCACCCAACAATATCAAACAAGTCAAGAAGCACCAAAATAATGCAAGAATTTCTCAACAATTGAGTGTAAGAATCCAACACCATTATTGAAATGACACTTAGAAAAAAAACTGAAAACATGCTATAGAAACAAAATGAAAATGGAAAGAGTAGAAGTATGCGAATGCAGTGAACAAAAGAAAATGGAAGATGAGAGAAAAAAAACTCTTTTTTTTTTACCGACGCGTGCGCGTCATGCACGTTTATGCGTCGATGGGTATATTGGTCGAAGGACGCGTACGCGCCAAGTGCGCGCACGCGTGCGTCGAGTTAGGCGAGAGGCTTAGTGTTGGCCCAAAAGTGGCACAACTCTCTGGTAAAAGTACCAGGAGTGTGGATCGTGCAATCGACGCGCGCGCGCAAAGTGTGCGTGCGCGTGCATTGTGAATTTAAGATCATGTGCGCGTACGCGCCAGGTGCGCGCACGCGTGCATAGACTTGTGCCTTATGCCCAATGTTCGCACAGCGCAGGCCTAACTCTCGGGTTTTTGGCTGGGGTAGAATTTTTGCATCCACGCGTATGCGTACAGTGCGCGTCCGCGTGGGTGGTCGAAAAAATGCTCAGGTGCGCGTACGCGTCATGTGCGCGAATGCGTGGATGGTGTTCTGTTTTTCAAAAATTTTTGCTATATTTTTGCACCAATCCAAGCATTCCAAACCTCCAAGCTACTACCAAAACACCCTAAAACCTTATTTAACATGTTAAAATACTAATTAAACTCAACCAACTAATCTAAATATGAAATTAAACTAGTTCTACCAATATGTACAAAAGAGAAAATGAAAGGATTTTACCATGGTGGGGTGTCTCCCACCTAGCACTTTTGTTTATTGTCCTTAAGTTGGACTTATGGGGAGCTCCTCATCAAGGTGGCTTGTGCTTGTACTCATCTTGGAACTCCCACCAATGCTTGGTTCTTCATTGCGCCCCAAGATTTCTCATGGATAGAGCCAAGTGTTGATGGAGTTCTTCACAAGCTTAGGGCTCCCAAAGTTGATCCTCTTCTTCTAATCCGGGATCCCACACTTTATTTTCACCCCTGTCTTGAAGTTGATTATCATTATTAGTCCATCCGGGTGGTAAGTAAAGTGAATTCTCTATATAGTGGCCAACAATCCTCCTGGACCCATCTATTTGAGCACTACTCCAACCTTTATATCTCATGTTTGATGCATCAACCATGATGAGCCTCGATTTGCAACGCCCACCACAAAACCTTTTCCGCTTATACTTCATCCCACTAACTTCCCTAAGTTGGCCATCCGTTTCAAGCAAACCATATTCAAGTGGGATAATAAAGCTAATAGAAATGAATTTCACCCACTCAAATGAAGGTGTGGATGGCAACCTAGGCAAAGATGCTTCCAAAGATCTTGACAAAGCATAGCCAACCCTCGTTCTTCTATTTCTAGGGACTTCCACCTCTTCACAAGATCTCTTAATCTCAATCCTTTGTTTAACAATTTTATCTAAACCTTTTCCTTTACTCAAATCATAATAGGGAGGATGAGAAAAATTTACCTCCTCAACGCTTTCAAATCCAACCGGAGAAGGTTCTTCATGCTCAAAGGATTCTTTACCACTAAGACTTGATGCTTGATCTTCATCACCAAGGGAACTCAATTCTTTCTCTATCCCATCCAAGTCTTCATATGGAATATGCCTTGGAAGGTGTGCACTTTCCTCCCTAGCATCAATTTCAATCATCTTGGAGGGGTTTTCTTCAACTCTATGTTCCCATGGAGGCTCCGCATCTCCTAAGTCTTCTACCACTTCTTCCTTGTCTTCAACAATTAAAGCTTCCTCCAATTGTTCCAATACAAAGCAACTTCCCTCATTTCCCACCGGAGTTTCCAATCTCTCCTTTATGCTATGTTCTTCATTTGATTCTCCACATGTAGCCGTGGGAGTTCCTTGAGTGTTCAAGCATTGGGAGGCTAATTGATTTGTTACCGCATCCAAGGCAGCCATGAAATTTTGCACAACCCTTTTCATCTCTTCTTGCCCTTGAACAAGAACACCAAGGGTTTCATCCATTAGAGATTGGGGTAGTTGGAAGGATTCATCATTTTGGGGGAAGGGTTCATAGTAGGAAGGTGGTTCTTCTTGGTAGAGTTGTGGTGGTTCAATGTTTTCCATTCTTTCCACTTGTTGCACAACACACTCCATGGTTGCTTGAAATTGATCCAATGCTTCCTTGAGATGATCCCTTGACTCTTGTTCCTCTTGGATAATATGATTAGGATCATATGGCTCTTGGATCAATGGATATGAGTATTCTTCCATGGGAGGTTGTGGTGGAAAGTAGTATTCATCTTGTGGTTGAAAATTTTCGTATATTAGAGGTGGTTTATCTTGGTAATAATATGGAGGGGTGGCTCTTGAAAATGTTGATGTTGGGGTGGTGGTAGCTCTATGTGTGGTTCATATGGCTCATATGGTTGTTGGTAGGATGGATATGGATTAGGGTCATATGAAGGTGGTTGGTGAAAAGAGGCTTGTGAGTATGGTTGAGAGTTATGTTGAGGATATGGTTCATAGGCATATGGTGGTGGTTCTTGAAAGTCACAAGGTGATTCACCATAGCCATTGGATTGATATGCATCATAGAATGGCTCTTCTTCATAGTGCATTGGTGGAGGTTGTTGCCATGAAGATTGATCATATGCATATGGTTCCTCCCACCTTTGATTGTCCCATTCTTGATGCACATCTTCATTATAGTCCTCATTTCCTACAACATGTTGATAACCAAACTCATAGCCAAGGTGAGAATTCATGATAGCAAGAGAAAAATGAAAACAAAATCAAATAAGAAGCAAGAAAATTAAATCCTAAAACTAGTAAGAGCTAACAAAAGCAAACATATTCACACTATTCACATATATACAATAACCAATAACACAACACCATTGCAATTCCCCGGCAACGGCGCCATTTTGATGAGTTGGATTTTTGACGGTTTAGAATTTACAAATGAATTCTCGTTGCAAGTATAGTTTCTAAACCAATCACTAATCCTTTCATACAAAAGATTGTTTGTCACTAAAACAAACCCCTAAATTTATAAACCGAAGTATTCAAACCTCGGGTCGTTCTCCCTAGGAATTACAATAAAGTGTCTTGTTATTGGTTGTGAGTTATTTTGGGGTTTTGATATGAAGCATGAAAGATAAATGGCAAGAAAGTAAACTAACAACTATAAAAGGCTCTTGGTAAGGTGTGAGAACTAGAAGTCCTATCCTAGTTATCCTTCTCAATTGCGATGAGAATTGTTCATTGCTACCACTTAGTTAACCCTTACTAAATAAAGGAAAGTCAAGTGGATGAATTGACTTGAGCCACAAGTTCTAGCCAACTCCCAAGGAAAGACTAGCTTTAGTGCACTCCAAACCAATTAGCAATCTCTCCAATTATCAATCAACAGAGGAATTAGATAACTCAAGTGTCACTAATTACTCTACCTAGGCCAAGAGGAACAAAATCTACACTAAAACTAAAAGATACATTTCAACAAACACATAAAGTACAATAGAAGTAATCATTATTAAATGCAAGAATTAAAGGAATCTACAACTACAAAAATAAGAGATCAACAATAGAAAAGCAAAGAAGACACATTTAGTATGAATTACCTCTTATTGAATTGGAAGAATGTAGAAGGAACAATACTAGATCTACAACAAAATATAAGAACAACATAAAGGAAATTACAACAAAAGAGTGGAAGAAGAATGAGTGTAACTACAAGGAATTGAGATGTAGAAGTAGAAGAAAGCAAAGATTAAAATCTAGATCTAAGAACCAAACATAATCCTAATCCTAATTCTAGAGAGAAGAGAGAGCTTCTCTCTCTAGAAACTAACTCTAACTACTAAACTAAACTAATGGTTAAAGTTAGTTGATTCCTCTTCAATCCTTGGCTTAAATAGCATCAGAAATGAGTTGGATTGGGCCCACAAGGCTTCTAAAATCGCTGGCCACGTTTTGCTTTAAGTGGACCAGGTGGCAGCAACGGCGCGTGCGCATACTATGCGCGTGCGCGCCACCATACGTATAGCAACTATGGCAACTCTTATATCTTTTCGAAGCCCCGGATGTTAGCTTTCTAACCCAATTGGAACCGTATCATTTGGACCTCTGTAGCTCAAGTTATGGTCGTTTAAGTGCGAAGAGGTCGGCTTGACAGCTTTCCGGTTCTTTCATTTCTTCATGAGTTCTCCAACTTTTCATGCTTCTTTCTTCATTCCCTTGATCCAATCTTTGCCTCCTAAACCTTAAATCACTTAACAAACATATCAAGGCATCTAATGGAATCAAGGAGAATTAGATTTAGCTATTTTAAGACCTAAAAAACATGTTTTCACTCTTAAGCACAATTAAAGGAGAAGTTATAAAACCATGCTATTTCATTGAATAAATGTGGGTAAAAGGTCATAAAATCTCTTAAATGAAGCATAAGATAAACCCTACAAATAGGGTTTATCAGTCACCTTGCGACGTCACTTTCCATGCGTGCGCGTCTGCTGCGCGTGCGCGTCAATCTCAGCATCCCAAATCCTTGTTTCTTCATGAGTTCTCCACTTGCATGCTTTTCCTCTTCATCCCTTTGATCCATTCCTAGCCTTTCCAATCTGAATTTACTAACAAACATATCAAGGCATCTAGTGGAATCAAAGGTGATTCAAAATTAACAATTAAGGGCCTAAAAAGCATGTTTTCACACTTAAGCACAAATTAGGAGACAATCATGAAATCATGTTATTCCATTGGATAAATGTGGGAAAAGGTGATAAAATCTCCTAAATTAAGCACAAGATAAACCCTAAACATGGGGTTCATCATGAAGCCTAAGCCAACTAGCAATTTTCAATCACCAATCAATAAAAGAATTTTAATAACTCAAGAGTCTCTAATTGAACATAAAAAAATATAATTTAAAATCCAACCAAGCATTTTATCAAACTCTTGGAAGGCATAACATAAAAACATAGAAAACTAATAAGACATAGCAAAATCTAAAACTAATCAAAGCAAAGAAATAACAATAACAAAGCAATTGAACAATAAGAAACGTGAAACATAAATTGCATTAATGAAGGATGAGAGTAACACATGAATTCATAAACTAAATTAGCAAAATAAAGGAATCAATAAGAGAAGTAGATAGCTAAAGTGCTAGAACAAATAAGAGTAGAAGAAAACTAAATTAAAATAAAGTAGAATTCTAAAATTGAGAAGGAACAAGACTAAAAACTCTAACACCTATCTCTAGAAAACTACATCTAAAACCTAAAATTGTATGAATAAAAGTGTGAATTGATTCCCCCTTCCAACTCCACTCTGCAGCCTCTAATCAGTATTTTTGCGCCTGAAACTGGGTCCAAAACAGCTCAGAAATCACCCCAGCATTTTCTGTAATTGCAGCACGTGACGACGCTCCGTCACGCATACACGTCGCCGAATAATTCCTGGTCACGCGTACGCGTCGCTTGCCTCTTGTACTGGTCACACTGATCTTGCGACGCGCACGCGTCACCTAACTGCAAGGCAACTATGGCAAATTGCATATCATTTTGAAGCCCCATATGTTAGCTTTTCAACACAACTAAAACAGTCTCATTCGGACCTTTGTAGCTCAACTTATGATCGATTTAGTACGAAGAGGTCAAGATTGACAACTTAGCAATTCCTTCAATTTCTTGTGTTCCTTCCACTTTTGTATGCTTCCTTTCCATCCTCTAAGTCATTCCTGCCCTATAAACCTTGAAAACACTTAACAAATATATCATGGCATCGAATGGTAATAAGAGAGGATTAAAATTAGTAAATTTAAGGCCAAAGAAGCATGTTTTCAATCATAGCACAAAATTAGGAAGGAAACTGTAAAACATGTGAATCCTATGAATAAGTGTGAGAATAATGGATAAAATTCAGTCAATTCAGTACAAAATAAATCATAAAATAGCGATTTATCAATTTTCCCACACTTAAATATTAACATGTCCTCATGCTAAACTCAAGAGAAACTATAAAGGAGATGAAGAGAAAAATGGTAGAATTTATGAAATGCAACCTATTTATATGAGTGCAACTAAATGTAAAAATAAGTTTACCCACTTGGTTAAAAGTAAATCAAAGTCTCCAAGAACAAATATGAACTGGATTCCACTAATTCAAATCATAAAATGAGGTACAAATAGACTTGCAAAAGAAAATATCTCATGAAAGTCGGGAATAAAGAATCGAGCATCAAACCCTCACTGGAAGTGTATACACTGTAATTGCTCAGGTGTTTAAGGTTAGATTCTCTCAATTCTCTACTAATCTTGCTTTCTAAGACTTACTCTTCTTCTACCAATCAACAAAAATTTATTGCACAAATACACATATCAAGAAATTTTTTAAGGGTTGTAATGGAGTTATGGTAAATGTATGATTGTATTTGGTTAAGTAGACTAAAATTCGAATCCTTGATTAACCCAAATTTTTCACCTAACTTAAGACAATTCATGTAATTAGAATATAAAATCTAACTACCCATTAACTATATTTTTCACATATTCATGCATCCCAATTTTAAGTACAGTACATATGCATTGCTATCACCATTTACTTTTCGGGCATTTTATCCTCTTTTATTATTTATTTTTTTCTTTTTTTTTGTTCTCTTTATTTTTTTTTTTGTACCAAAGCCTATGATTTAAGTGGTTTTTTTTTTAAGGATTCAAATCAGCTTAAATGACAACAAAGTTTGTCTGATTTTCTCAATTGAGAAAATATTTTATTTATATATTTCTTTTAAGGAAGTTGATCCCATTAACTTCTTTTTTAGGCTTTAATTTTGGACATTATATTAGAGTCCGTAGCCAAATCAATGCTAGTAGCGAGTAAAACTTGATTATATTATTCTCACTTTAGTTTTTGTTTTTTTTTTCCAGCACGCAGCTATAAGTGAAATTCTTATTAGAGCCGTTAGTTACCAGAAATTAAGAATATTGAATAGAAGATTGTGAAATTATTAAAATGCAGAAAGAGTTCTGCAGTAGCAGCAGAGAAGAGAGAACTGAAGTTTTATTGTATTAATTGTGATGTAAATGAGTGTATACACTTAACACTTGATAAGATGTTACTGATCTCTGTGGATAGCACTCATACTAACTCACTAATATAACAGAAATTTTATATCTATAACTATATAGTAGAATAGAGTAATGTAATCTTGGTTTTCTTGCCAGCTAAGTAATGTCATTTGTATTCTTCTTATTCCCAACAAGAGCATGACAGCGAGAAATTATTAGATATTTTCAACGCATCAAAAGATTATTTTCCTTGCTGTATTATTTTTTAGTCAATGTTAAAAGATTTTTTTTAATCTTAAACATTAAATCATAAATTTTAAATTTTAAATTTTAATATTAATATTAAAAAATAATCTTTAAAAAATAGATAAAGTATATTTTTTGTTTCTAAAGTTTCACAAAATTTAAAAAATATCTCTAAATTTTATTTTGTTTTAATTTTGTTCTAAACTTTTTTTATTTGTTTCAAAAAATTTAAGACTGATCTTAAATTGTTTGAAAAATTAGTCATCAGAGTATATTTGATATAAATAAAAAATTTCTAGGACAAAATTGAAATAAAATAAAATTTAAGAGTATTTTTAAAATTTTTATCAAATTTTAAAGATAAAAAATATATTTTATCCTTAAAAAATTAGTTAATATTAACAAATTAATAATATCTTATTATAAATTCTGATGATCCAAAGATAATAACAGTTCATATATATATATATATATATATATATATATATATATAAAAGAGAATCCTTTAAAATAAAAAAATGATAAAATAAAAAATAAATATTTAATTATTATTAATTTTATAATTTTATATTGTATATAAATTTTATTATTTTAGTTTAATAATGATTAAATTCTTAATTTTTTTTTTTACTTTATCAATCTATTCATCTTAGAGAAATATTATACCATCCAAATGTGATCAAATCAATATTAATCAACCAAAAAAAGGGCCATTATAATGCGAATTGCATTGTAACAAACGAAAAATAACGTACAATGACAAAACTTTGAATACATTGACAGAATAGATACGGATACTATCCGCATACAGAAGAAGCTATGAATGCGTATACAAAGAGTATTTCCAATTACATTGAAATTACATAACACCAAAATCCTCCACGTAATTACTAAGTGGTCCAAATAGCATATAGGATTTCTATAACATTCGGACGAAAATTAAAAGATAAGAACGACCAAAATATATATGTATATGTATCTATCTAAATATAATGATCCCAACGTATTATTCCGATTATATTATGAGTCTAATAGTATGTAACACATGAAGATCTTATAAATAAAATGTTCACTGATCTCTGACGGATCATGCACGCACACTAATGAAATGTGCTCCTCTAACTTGAATCAAATGTGCTCCTCTAACTTGAATCAAATCGTATTATTATTATTATTATTATTATTATTATTATTATTATTATTATTTGAGGTAATCAAATTGTATTATGAAATACAAGAATATTATTTACCCACTAAAATGTATTTCTAAAATTAGTTATTATATATTTATGTATAAATATTTATATAATTTAACTCAACTTTAATGTATATATATTTTATATTATAATATATATTTCATATTAATAATGAATTATAGTGACTAATTTTAAGATATATCTAGTATAGTTGATTGGTTATAGTGAATAATAGTATTAGGCTTAGTTTAATATATCTTTTTGAAGAGTACGTATAAATACTTTATTTTGTGTTGTAAAAAAAATTATATATTTATATTTATAGTTTTAAAAAGTTTAGAGTGCTTTTAAAAATGAGAAAATATTTTTTAAGATTATTAGTTTGTCTTTATTAGAATTAAAAAAGGGTAAAAAACTATAATAAGTCAATGCTCTCCAAAATTTACTTATATCAGCCAAAACGAAAATCGTTTCAGCAATAAGCAAAGGGATATTTATATATAAATCGAACCAGTATGGTTCGAACTACAAACGTGAATAATTCGAACCAGTCAAGTTCGAATTAGTAAGAATGGTAAGTGCATAATTCGAACTAAGGAGGTTCGAACTCAAAACGCTCATAATTCGAACCAGGGTGGTTCGAATTACTCATTGGAAAGCGTTGCACGTAATTCGAACCAAGCTGGTTCGATTTTAGGGAAGAGTAATTCGAACCAAGCTAGTTCGAATTACTTATGATTCGGCTATATAAGGAGTTCGAATCAGCCTCATTCGAACCATTCTTCCCTTCCCCAACCCCACCAAATCCTAGAGAAAACGACCCAGATTCTCTCCGGCAAAGACCTGAACGAAATTCTCTGCTGAATGGGGGACGATCCGGCACGATTATATCGCTTGGACGGAGTCACACATATAGCAGGGGTCATCAACGAGGAGGTTAGTACAGAAATAAGTTCGTTGTAGTGGTATTTTTGAGTTATTGGTTTTGCATGCGGTTTTAGTGGCATGTTGATGCTAGATGGTGCTTCAGTTGGTGGTTTATGTAGGCAGTTTCTTTTAGTGGTTTCTGGTAGCGGTTTTTGTTAGTGGTTAACGCAAGTTGTTTTATGTTGGTTGTTTTATGTTGGTGGTTTAGTTGGTGGGTTATGTTAGTTGTTTTATGTTATTGGTTTATCTTAGTTGTTCTATGTTAGTGGTTAGTATTAGTTGTTTTATGTTAGTTGTTTTATGTTTGCTGTTTTATGTTAGTGGTTTATGTTAGCCGGTTTTATGTTAGCCGGTTTTATGTTAGCTGTTTTATGTTAGCCGGTTTTATGTTAGCCAGTTTTATGATAGCCGGTTTTATGTTTTCCGGTTTTACGTTAGCGGTTTTATGTAAGCCAGATTTATGTTAGCTGTTTTATGTTAGCCGGTTTTATGTTAGCTGTTTTTATGTTGGTGGTTTATGTTAGTGGAATGTGCTAATTGTTTTATGTGAGTTGGTTATAACAATGCGGTTAATGTCATGTGCAGCCCCAGCGATGCATTAGGAGCATGCGGCGGCAGCAGGGCATGCGACTAGATGACAGATACGTTCTATACTTGCAGATGGTAGGACTATACCATCTTGCAAGGCTGAACGATAGATGGTTCCGGTTAGACGAGGCCCTTGTTAGTGCATTTGTCGAGCGATGGCATCCGGAGACGCACACGTTTCACATGCCGTTCGGAGAGTGCACGATCACACTTCAGGACGTGGCATACCAGTTGGGTTTGCCCGTGGACGGGCGTTACGTGAGCGGCTGCCTGTCAGAGTTTCATTTATACATCCAGGGTGGCCGTCCAGCTTGGGTGTGGTTTCAGGAGCTGCTTGGAGTGGTTCCTCCTCCCAGCCATGTTCAGAAGTACGCAGTGAACTGCAGCTAGTTTCAGGAGACTTTTGGTGAGTGCCCCGATGGAGCAGATGACGAGACTGTGTGGCGATATGTCCGTGCGTACATTATGATGTTGTTGGGTACGCAGCTGTTTGGGGACAAGTTTGGCAACCGCATTCACATTAGATGGCTTCCCTACGTAGCCAGGCTGGAGGAGATGGGTACCTATAGCTGGGGTTCTGCAGCACTGGCATGGTTGTACCGGTGCATGTGCCGAGTGGCGAACAGACATGTGGTCAAGTTAGCGGGCCCACTTCAGCTACTTCAGTCTTGGATCTTCTGGCGATTTCCTCGGTTTAGGCCTTCTGGGTTTGACACGATCAGCTGGCCACTGGCGTCGAGGTACTCTACCCAGCCTTCTCTATTTCATTTTAGTATAAATATATCCATGTTCATTATTAATGTATTAGAAACCCTTAAGATACATTTAACTAGCCATACGACACATGTATTATGCAGGTGGTCAGGATACAACCCTTCTGCTAGCGAGAAGGGTCCTAGAGTGGAGATGTGGAGGCTTAGGATAGACCGGTTACAGGACAGGGAGGTGAGTACGCTACTTAATGAGTTTCTTTATTTTAGCAGACTTTATGATATGCCCTGAATATGGAGAGTTTTATGTGCAGTTTATCTGGATGCCGTACAGCACTCCCGAGGTACTTCAGGTTGTGCATCCAGAGGTTCTGGAGCCTAGGCATATGGAGTTGTGGCGGTCTGTGACGTCGCTGATCTACTTTGCCGTCATAGAATGGCATCAGATTGATAGGGTTCTTCCGCAGTTCGGAGGGGTGCAGCCCCCTCCGAATCCCGCACCGAACATCGACTTTCTGATGTCGAAGGACGGCAGAGGCGGCGATCGTTGGTTCCCGTACGATCTTCGGAGGTGGCATCTGCATTGGGAGTCCCATGCGGACATGGTGCTGAGGTTTGATGTTGTTGCCGATCCTGGACCCTCGCAGTTGTTTCTCGAGTGGTGGAGTCAGCATGGTAAGAGGTTCCTGTCTCCGGATATGCAGTTGGGGGATCCGAGAGCCGTTCCTATTCCAGTTGAGGCGTCACAGCGGGGTGCCGGGCGGGTTCCTGACATGGATCGTCCTGAGGACGTGCCTGACAGACGGAGGGTTGAGAGGAGGGCTCGTGTGGGCACACGACGTAGCCAGCGTGAGTGGAGGTGGCTAGATGCGGCTATTGACGCTGATGACGATGCTGGTCCTGCTAGAGGCGGACGAGGAGGCCGGCGAGGGAGACAGAGAGGGCGTGGTGCGGAAGATCATCATGGTCCGGAGGGCGGGGATGGTGCCGAGGCTGTTGCAGTTGGTGGTGTTAGTACCCACGATGGCGGACATGGAGGTGAGTGGTATGGGTCAGGCATGGGTGATGGGGGTGAGCCTGGTGACATTGGACTTGGGTCTGGGCCTCTTGGGGATTATTTCGTCGGTGTACCCGCCCATGACCAGCCTCAGCAGGAGGGTACCCCATTAGTTATTATGGGATCACAGTGGTCAGACTTCCTTGGCGCAGATACGCTAGATCCAGACTTCGGGAGTCCACAGTTTCTAGCGGACATTACCGCCATCATGCAAGAGGACATGCCGGCCAGGAGGCGTGGTGAGACATCTGGCACGCAGGCACCGTTAGATGTTGATCTGAACGAGCCTCCTTCGACATCTGTTGGTGATCATTTTGGTTTGGGAGGCACCCCACCATCTGCCTACGCTGCGGCCTCAGAGTCTGTTGCTGGGTCGTCTGCTGCCCCCGTCCATTTTGCGCCACTGGCACAGCCTGCCCCGGACGAGGACGCCGATGAGATCGAGGATGAGGAGCCTTTTATCCGCAGAGGTCAGAGAGCACGGGTTCCCCGTCGTTGCTTTACGGGCTCGCATCTGTTTTGATAATTCACTTTTTCATGTATTTTAGAGATGTTTTCCTTTGTTGTTTGTTGATTGATATGTACTTTGAAAAATGATGTTTAGCAGTTGTTATTAGTGATATTTTTTTCGTCATCGCACCATTGTACAGTCTGTTACATACATTTATTTATTAAATTTTGCATTTAGGGGACTATTCATAAGACTGAAAGTGAAACATAACATATTCATTACTTAACGCAACATGGACAGTACATTATATTAGAAAAATCAACATTAAAACTTAACTAAAATAAGTACTACCGCTAATAACATGGCTACTAAGGGCCCCCAGTGTGGGACGATCCAGCAAGCTGTGGGCAACTCCGTCGTGTGTGTCCGGGTTGGCGACAAAGACCACATCTCTTTGGACGGTTCGGATCTGCCTCGTCCATATTTGTTCGTATCCTGGTGGACTTCGGACGACCCTCTCTCGCACGTCTCTTGTCAGGGTCCAGTATGACAGTAGGCCCGTCGTATGGTGGCCAGAATCCCTCTGGAATGGGAGGGGTAAATCCCATCCGATACACACTGAAGACCGAACTAATTTGGTACACGCTGTGAACATAAGTAGTCCAGTTTACCCGTGAGTAGGCACAACATGCAAGCACGTGCTGACAGGGAAAATGAAGCGCCTGGAAGTAGCCGCAGTCACATGTCCGAGAGGCAAGCGATACTCTGTAGCTACCCAATGAGAAGGAACCAGTCGGAGTGGTTTCTGCCACGGTGAACTCGGAATTATCCCTGTCATACAAAGTCACCGTGAAGCACCTCGCCGTCTTCAGGTTTGCCTCAATACACTTTACCAAGTGTTGACTGAATTGTTGTCCGGTTCCCATCTGTGCCTCAGCCTCTCTCCCCTTGCGAACAAATAGTTCGGCAAGCCTTCCATATGTTGCCTTCACTAGTGAGGATACCGGTAGGTTTCTGACACCCTTCAGGATTGAGTTCACACATTCCGAGATATTCGTCGTCATGTGACCGAATCTCCGACCCTCATCACGATGCTGAGTCCACAATGAATAATCAATCCGGTTCGCCCACTCACACATCGCCGGGTCTTCAGACCGCAGTATATCAAACCAGTAATCAAACTCAACCTCGGTCTTGGCATACGCCGCATTCACAAGAAGCCTCCGTGCATCTTTGCCCTTGAAGGTTAGGGCAAAATTAGCAGCTACGTGTCGAATGCAGAATGCGCGGTATGCAGATGGAGGTAACCAACCTCCATCAGGAGCCTCTAGCGCAGCCTTGATGCCGTTATGCCTGTCCGACATAACCAGCAGACCCGGCTGCGGTGTCACGTGCTGACGAAGGTGGGAGAGAAAGAATGTCCAGGACTCAGCATTCTCACCCTCTACTAGTGCGAATGCAACAGGTAGAATGTTGGAGTTCCCGTCCTGTGCAATTGTGATGAGCAACGTTCCCCCGTACTTGCAATGGCGGAATGCCTCGATGCAAGGTGGAAAAGTCCAGAAAAGTCTATGAAAATACGCTTGAGACTCGTCCACCTGTCCTCCAACTCGAACGGGGCTCGTCCTTAGGACTGCAACAGTACCAGGCATCGTCAGCTGGACACCCAACACCCACCTAGGTATCTCGTTGTATGACTCATCCCAATCACCGTAGATGAGGGCAATAGCCTTCTGCTTTGCCATCCAGACCCTCCTGTAAGTCGGCCTAAACACAAAGTGTGCTGCGGTGGCGTTCAGGAGCACCTTTATGCTGACGGATGCATCAGCCCTAACCATTGGCATATTGAACTCCGAAATCACATGATAATCCAAACTCCTGTGGTCACTCGAGATGGATGTGGCCAGGCAAGTGTGAGGTCCATTGTACCGTTTGACCTCCCAAATGCCCTTGCGCTTCCGCAGACTCAGCCGAATCAACCATGTGCACCCATTCCCAAACTCGGAACACTTGCCCATATACCGGCGATGATCGGACTCCACTACCTTGTACTGTACCCCTCGCCGGATGCTGTAAGTCTTCACACTTAGAAGGGCCTCATCTTTATCTTGAAATTGCTGACCAACCTGGAACTCTGTCAGACCAGCAGTCCCTTCCGCATCTCTAGCTCCGAATCCAACAGAGTGCCCAGAAACCCCCTCCTGCCTCATGGCATCCAAGTCCAAAGAGGAAAAATGTGGTGGATACTGCTGTGTGCCAGTGCTAGAACCACCCGCCGCCAATGCAGGCTCAGTCGCTCCAATATCATCGCCGCTGTCATCGTCAATCATATCCGGCTCGACGTCATCCTCATCTGCATCACCCAACACTCCGTCTCCAACGCCAAGCGGTGCAACGCCGAGTAAATCGTCCGGCAGATTTTCCCTTGAACGTACATCTTCACCAACGCTGCCATTGAGATCAACAGCAAAAGACGGGGAGGCGACAGCTTGGACCACCGGCTGGTAGACAGGGACGGAGGAAGAAGCAACGGCAGGCCGGGAACTAGAACCGGCTTGTGTGGCTAAAGTGGTGGTATTCCGGTTTGAACCCCCTGAGCTGGATACCACATCAACCAGCTTTGCCAACAACTCTGGGGTCCTGACCTCCGGAAACTGCCGCCGACAAAGAAACATTACCTACAAGTCCTCATCACTACTGATCGTGAAACAATCATACTTCACGGAATCCTGGAGCACCGTGACTGGAATGCGATAGAAAAACTTCTTCACCCGCTTCGCATCTTCCAGACCGAGCTTCATCAGTACAGATCTAACAAGGTCGTCATAGCTCGTCCGAGGAGTTACGACAATACAGAGAGGATCTTTATCTGTGAACTTCACTCCGAAACGAGTTTTCCTCTTAATGGATCCTCTGTGGTGAACCAAAACAACAAAACTCTCCTCACTAGCCATCTTACTCCCTCTACTCAGAACCAACTCACGTTTAGACCGGTTTTATAGACCACTGAGTCCCACTAATTCGAACCGGCCCGGTTTGATTTATGTTTTGTTTAATTCGAACTAGCCTGGTTCGAAATACGTTGGCCGGACCCTCTCTCTATAATTCGAACCTCCCTGGTTCGAATTACGTGCAGTCAAGGTTCGAACCTACCTGGTTCGATTTATGAAGAAAATTCAACTGGTAATTCGAACTGCCCTGGTTCGAATTACTCTCATATGCAGTTCGAACCATATCGGTTCGAATTATATAAATACAAGATCTTGCGCATTACTGAAACGATTTTCAGTTTGGCTTATATACGTCAATTTGAGATGGCATTGGCTTATAATGGTTTTTTACCCTTAAAAAAATTAATATAATTTTATATATTAATAAATATTCAAATTTATGTTTAATTAAATTATTGATATCAAATTTTATTTACGATTGAAATACTCCATTCTAAATTTACGTTTATTACGGTCATTTTAAATTTTAAAAATTATTTTATTAAATACCATTACTGTTTATTAGTATTTATTGAAAATTATTTTTAATTAGTTTACCAAACATTGAGTATTACAATTTTTATAGAAAACTATCTTTGAAGAGTCCACATTAATGAGACTAAACCTAACTTTAGTATATTTTACAAGAAGACGCAAGCCTTTAATCAGAAATCTGAGTCATTTAACAATATTTCTAATGCAACAGGAAATCTTAACGTATATGAGTTCAATTTGGCCAAAATTTGAAAGCAGAAAAATGTGACTTTATTTGGCTCTAACTATGCGGCATGCATGAACTTTTGATATGATGAATATGTAAAAAGAACAAATTAATTAACGTGTGATATATACTATATGTAATTGCAGTTCTAATTGAGCACGAGAGTCATTTGGAGGATAAATTAAAGGAGGAAATTCTGGGGTTTTTGATTTGTGCCTGTGCAGTACAAAGCCACCACTTTTTTATTAAGTGCGATAGATAAAAAAATAAAAGATGGAAAATTAATTTTTATACTATTAAAAAATATAAAAAAAACAAAGGTTTATTTAATATTAGATTACATATTAAATTATCAATTAAAAATTATAAAAATATATATATTTAGTTTGGAGAAAGTCTAAAAAACAGCATTTTTATTAAAATTTTATCAATATTTAACTAGTAAAAGAAAAATGAATAATCTCACACTGACACACTGTTAGATATAATTTCACACCACTAAAAACACTAATAATAATGACTAATTAATAATTACAAATCACAAAACATACTAACTCTATAACATTTCTCCTTAGTTTGTGCAGTTATTAAAATAAAAATTTAAAATTTTTTATTAACACTAACCTTAACATATACTTTTACAACAGATATTAACTAAAGTAAAAAAATAATAAAAACATTGTTTCTCTTTGTAATAATATCCTGGCTAGCCAATGAGTAATAGTTCAAATGGCATAGTCTCTTCATACTCAATTAACAAGTTACGGATTTGAATTTTCTATATTTGGTAAAAAATAATATCCTGACTAGCTAGTACCATGGGATTTTTTATTTTTATAAATTAAATAAATGTAATAATTACCAAAATAAATTATTTAAAAAATATAATAAATATACTAACTAATTTATTATAAATATAATAACTAATTTATTTTAGTAATTATTATATTTATTTAATTTATAAAAATAAAAAATCTTAGTACCATGTCAGCGTCCAAAGTGCTTCATGTCTCAATTCCCCGATTTGATGGGTCTAACTTTAAATATGATTGGTTAAATTTGAACTTATCGGGGGAAAATATTTTTTATCTCACTACCATGTCATGTATACATCCACAAAATGCGTTTATGGTATAGCAGTCAATTTGGCTCATCAAGTTATCGTCAACCCACCCAACCTTCAAGATTGGTCGTTTCGGCTATGTGATTCTCAGTTCCTATATAAATTTGAATATTTCTCTCCCTTCATAAGCTAATTTAAGTTTTAGGGCTAAGTTAGACAAATTAATTTTATTTATTTATTATATGGTATGTAATTAAGCTATCCAGATATATTATTCAACCCTACACATTTTCACATTATTCCAAATGTTTATTAACTGCAATCATAAGAAAGTGCATTAAAAATAAATCTCATTTGGATTGAGAATATGAGAAACCTTAGCTTAATATTTAACTTTTGGGCTTAATGGAAGTTGGAACCACATCCTACCAATAGGATTCGTGAATTCTGGCCGAAGAGTCAAGTAGTCTTGTCATGAATCATGATTATTGATATTAGAGATAAGCATTTGTCAAGTAGTCTTATTAATATGGTCTTTAAATTTACACGCAAACCTAAATTTAAAATTTTACTTATTTTTATTTAATTTTTAAATTTTACAAATGCAATTTATATTAATTTTTTAAATAATTTTCAATGTATAGATATTAAGGAACGCTAATAGATATATAGTTAAATATCACGTTAAACTCTGTAAAACGATTTTGTTTTTATTTTCGTATTTAAATAGCCTAAAAATAATATTATAAATAGTATTTTTTAAAATTTTTTCTCTCAAAACAAGTGATTTGATATCATTTTTGAACTATTTGAGAACCAAAATTAAAATGGTATTATTTTACAAATTTTAATATGGTATCTAACTATTTATATCAGCCCTCCTTTAATAATTTGTGCCAAAAATTATTTTAATAACTAATATAAATTAGGTTTGTAAAATTTAAAAACTAAATAAAAAT
Source organism: Arachis stenosperma (assembly GCF_014773155.1). Classification (NCBI taxonomy): domain Eukaryota; kingdom Viridiplantae; phylum Streptophyta; class Magnoliopsida; order Fabales; family Fabaceae; genus Arachis; species Arachis stenosperma. The sequence continues at coordinate 169,542,669 of NC_080379.1, read as the reverse complement.
TATTAAAATTTTAAAATTTAAATTAAAATTTATGTATAAATTCGGGACCAAATTAAATATTAACTATTGGTTTTACCCATACGAACGAGAAAATAATTCATTATAATTGAGTCTTAGCGGTAACATATGTCTTCTTTAGCTAAATGTAGTTTGCGTGAAAGCTAAACCAAACACAAGAAAAAAAATGGTATGATGCTAATATAGAACTATATAAACCAATGCAACTCGAAATGACGTTATGCATTAAGTCTCCTACATTTCAGGAGTAATATTTTCAGAAGAGATGATAATTTAAAGAGGTTTGGTGCAAACTCACTTTCTACTTTTGATTGCTTCCACACAAAGATAATTTTTTAGAATGCGCTAATAAATTAAAGAGTAAAGTATTATTTTTGTTCTTAATATTTAAAGTAAGTCTTAAAATTATTTTTAATATTTAAATTTTTTTATTTATGTCTTCAAACGTTTAAAAATTAATTTAATGTTATCCTACCACATCTACATTAATGGAAAACTTTACATGAACGTTAACTGTGACAACCATATCCCAATGACCGTTAGTGAAAATTAAATAAAATAAATAAATAAAAACAAATTTTAATTAAAATAACTTTAAAAATCTTAATTTATAAAATATCTTCTTATTTTGTAATTTTATCTTTTTAAAATTGTCTTTTCTCTTGCTTTCGTTGCTGATTCCATGGCTTTACAGGGCCTTCAGGCAACGCGTAGCAATAGTGTTTTGGGTCGAAATAGCAGTCAAGTCCATCGACGAAGAACAACTTGTTATTGTGAGGAGAGGCCAGTGCTTGTGACTTTGTCAACGGCAGAAAATTCAGGACAGAAGTTTTGGGACTGTATTAACTATGGGGCAAATAAAAAATGTAATTTTTGTGATGATAGTTATAACTTGTTAATATTTGTTTATCTAATTGGATTTTTTTCTTTTGTTTTTGGCCTAAATTGGAGAAAAGTGTGGATACTTTGTGTGGACAAAGTCAAAGAAAGAGCCACAAATTGTAAAATTGAAAAAAAAAAGTCACAACCTTGAAGGTTAAATTGATAATAGTAGAAAGGATATTTGTATTGGCAGTAACAATTGTTCTGATTAGATGGATATCTGTTATAATATTGCTATGCAAAAGGATCACATCAACAAGAAATGGGAAGTTTTCTTTGCAATGAAACTAAATAACATAGGAACTAGTATGATGTGGTTGCAATATATTATCTGTATTTTGGTTGTAATTGTAGGAATTAGTCTGGATCAAGTATAGTTTCTGGATTGAATGATTGTGAATAAAATTCATTGTTAACAACCAATCATGTCTTCAATTTATATTATTGTGGTATATTAGTATAATAACTATATCTGCAAATGTAATTAACTGAAATAGTGATCATGAAATTGCATAAAGTATTAACTTGAACATTAGGCTTAATGTTGCAATAGTTCACAACTTAACAAATATAGATAATTAGATATGATAATTTGAGTTTAATAACTCCAAAAATAAATCAGCTAAGATGCTAAACATTATTTTCGAAGTAGCAACATCACACAAAAAAAAATTTAAATTAACAAACATAATTTGTTACTATCACAAAAAACAAAATGCATCAAAATATTGGATCACTCCATATTTTTTCATGCTCTTGGAGGAGTTTTTGTCATAAACTTGAGCTGGGACAGAGTGACACTCTTGATTGGCCTAGGCTTGGTAGCACCCTTGGCATAGTTTTTGAATCAGTTTGTGATTGCTGGGTACTGACAGCTGGCTTTCTCTTTAGGTGTGAGGTTGGTCTTTTGTTATTTCCCTTTTGCTTTTCACTGTCTTGCTCAGATCTCTTACTAGTTTTGGCAGAAAGTCTTGGACTTGTTGTGACACATCTCCATGATCTCCGCTTTGAAGTTGAAGCAGCACCATTTTTAACCTGTGCATGAATCGTATAGTGTAGAATCCAATGAGGCACAAACAGAAAACTAAGGAATATAACCAATAATTAATAACAGTCGCTTACAACAGAGTTTGGAGTGACTTTGCGTTTCTTTGGGCAAGTTCATCTGTTATGACCAGACCCAAAACAATAGAAACACTTTTGTTGTTGTCCTTCACGAAATAGTCCAAATCTAGTAGGTTGGTCATCAGCAGTTTGTGCCCTCTTCTTTTTAGGTCTCCCTATAGGTTTTTTGTTAAATAGGTGGCAACACATCATCATATTGAGTTCTTTCCCAAAGGTTGGGTCCATTTATATGGAAGACAACGTGTTGGTAGCATGAGATGTATGCAATTTTTTTTTGTAGTAGTCAGTAACATAGCTATCAACATTGAAACATATTTTTCTGATACAAGTCATTGCATGAGCACAAGAAATTTCTAGTAGTTGAAACTTTCTGCATGAACACTTGTGATATCTAAGATCAACCACAAATTTTTCTTCTCTCTCTGGATGCTAACTGTCTCATATCTATCATGTCCAGCATACACACTCATCCAATTATCACTTTGTTCTGCCTGTTTTTCTACCTTAATTCTGATTTGGGATAACACATCTCTGTTGTAACCCACTATCCTGTCCCTATTGTCAGCCCAATATTTTATTATGTATATCCTAATATCTTCTAGCATAGACACTGGCTTCTCCCTAGCCTCAACCAGAACAGAATTAAAAACTTCACACATATTATTTTCTAAAGTGTCACACCTAGGTCTAGCTACAAACCTGTGACGATACCAATATTTTGTTGGAATCTCCATTAGATAGTTGTATGCCCCTTGATCAACCTTCTATATCTCGGGCATCCTCCTTTTCCATTCTTGAATATAAGTAGCTTTCGTAGCATTTCACATCATTAGTTTTAGTTGGAGTCTTACAAATCTCTTCTTGAAATTTGCATATAAATGTCTGACACAAAATCTATAGTTCACCCCAGGCAGAAGCTCTTCAAAAGTTGGTACTAAACCCTATTTTTGATTAAAAAAGTGAACATCAATGTTTTTGAAATAGAAACTTTGATGTGCATACATCAAGAGTCCTTGGTTTTAGCCTCGACAACTGCATATATGATCGACAAGATTTGATCATTAGGGTCCCAACCCATTGTTGTGAGAAGCCATCCTCCATATAGTGTTTTCAAGAAACAACCTATGGGCCTACACACCATGAAACTTCTCTTACAGGCATCCAAACAGATATAGATCCTCTCAAACTTAGGTCTTAAACCTATCCCTGGCATTGGTCTTTCAGATGCAAACTCAGGTGGTCTCTGGACTTGCAAATGTACTGATGATCTCAGATTTGTCTTAAGCAACTCATGACAATAATCATACAACCTTCTATATTGCTCTATGTAAGTCCCCTGCAACTCATCAAGAGCAAATTGCCTCACTATGACAGCCTTAGATTTGGACAGCTCCGCATTCCACTTAGTATATGCTTTCCTCATTAGTGTAGTTAATTTAATTTTTGGGTTCTCAGCAATTTTTCTCGAAAAAACTTTACTCAGCCATTTTACATGCATGATTCCAATCTTCAATTTTCTAGAGCAATTTTGCTTGTTGTGACAACTCTTCAACTGTCAACTTTGTCCATACTTCATCTTTCCACAATATGCATACCAATTACAACCCTCCATACATTCCACTTTAACCCTCTTAAGATCCACCTTTGAAAATGCTAGACCCCTCCCACTACTAATAATATATGCAGTGACACAGTCCTTGAACTTCTATCTTGACACATACAAAGTTTTCACCTCCCATTTGTATTAACTCATGTTCTTCAAATTCTTGTGAATTGGATACCTCTTTCTCAACATGCCATCCTCATCATCACTTAATCGAATATCTAGAAAATTCTCACTGTTATAACCTTCATCCTCATCATCAAATTCTCCCACAATTTTTTCCTTTCCATGAGTTGGTGCAGTTAGTTGTGAAGATTGAGTTTGGGTCTGACTAAGTACAGATTCCTCTTCTCCCTCTCCTATGATATTCACATTAATTAAACCTTCACCCCCTTTCTGTCATTATCACTACCACTAAAGTCAAGACTTTCAACACTATGGTCTAATGCATAACCATCACTTGAATCAGAACTCCATGAACTTTCACTCCCCCTAGGTTCATAGTCATCATCATCAAAGGTCTCACTCCCCTCCTCTTCTTCTTCAGCAGCATCAGTCCCCTTCACTTCCTCACATGATCCTTCACTCATGGACCCAACTTCTTCTATTTCAGTTGGCCCAAGAGTTGTATGCTTAGTTCCAAGTCCAACACCATGGTCTTTATACACAACAATTGGGGCAGGTCCAGCTTTATCACCTATTTTTACAGGACCAGTAATTTGACCCAGTCGCACATTTTCTGCATCTTCTTCCACTTCACTTGTCTTGTGAACAACATAAAATTCAACCATATCATCCTTCACCCTAATTTTTGCTATATCCATTGCATCCTTGTCATTTTTCAGCATCGTCAATCCTTCTTCTGTCCCAGCATTCACAGATTTATACCACATGGCAATGATATCCTTCTTCACATAGCACTATCTACTCACTATTTTATATACCTCAATCAAACTCCATTCATCCTCATCATAGTAGTCTATAATGGAAGTCTTCCCACCCAAATACCTAAGAAGCCCTCCTTCAAGTCAAAACCTACCTTGATGATAAATTTTTACACTAAAATGACACATCTCTTCCGTTACTTTTCCTATTACAAGTTTCAAACATTATAAAAAAAAAGGTATTAAATATTTATGGAAAAAGTGTAAATAAAAAAATTCTGCTACCATCAAGAACCCCAAATCCTAACAATGACAACATTGCAATCACGAAAATCCTATGCATTAACAGATTTACTTGCATGAACTATTCACTTGAAACGAAGATCAAACATAGATTCTACGTACCTTTTCACTCTGTGCCGTTTCAACACTTGTGAAGACCAAGATGGAGCCATCCTCTCCTTCGCAGCGAAAATCGAAACCCAAACTACCTTCAATCTGTTGTCTTTCACTGTGATCAAGCTCGAAGAAGAAAGGAAAAAAAAAGTGGTAGGGTTCAGAGAGTGTGAAAGATAAAGTGTTACGTTTTTTCTTCTCTCATCTGAATGAGACTGTTTTGTATGCTAAAAGAAACATTAGGCGCGAAGGGACATACGTGTCAATACACACGTTTGAGGTTAGCAACGTTTATTGTCCACGTAGGCAGTTTTGTTAGTGTTGATGACGGTAGGATAACATTGAATCAATTTTTAAACATTAGGAACATAAATATGAGGGTTTAAATGTTACAGACAACTTTAAGACTTATTTCAAACAACTTTAAGACTTATTTCAAACGTTAGAGACAAAAATAATATTTTACTCTAAATTAAAATTTAACCATGTCAGATGTACATCAAAATTAATTATTATTATTGTATAATATATATAAAAATACAAAATATACATTAAAAATAATTTAAATGACATATGTCTTTAGATATAGATGTAGTTGATTTTGGTATGCACATACATAATATATTTTAGTTATTATATTTTTTGGGTAACTAATTAACATTATATATTATTACGTCTATATAGTACCCACGGAGAATGAAGTTATGAAATTTATATAATAATGTATTCAAATTTGTTAACATAGCACTGCTACACTAGTCAAGCATGTGGTGGCAAAAATAAAGTCAACTAGTATAGCATTGAGAAAGTTTACACACATGATACATACATACATACATACACATGCTGCGTTACATTACATGTATGGTCATTCTCATTCCCTAGTGGAATTCGAACTTAGATTCCAACTTAGACGTAGAACAGTTAAAAACAAAATAATGTTCAGCTTTTGGTTTTCTCTTTTGAACGGCATCCAAAAAGAAAATGAAAACGACACCAACATAATGAAAAGGCTACCAACTTTAGTTTCCATTGTGAATGAGTCATGACTGCGACTGAGCTAACTGTCAGAAGAAGTATTGGAAGAGCATGGTCTTTCATTATTTGAGAGAAATAGAGTATAGTCTTCGGCAGAACTTATTATTATACATGCGGCTACTTCTTTGGGATGTATAATTTCTACAACTTGATTTAGTGGAACAAGTTGAGTTTCCTTTCAACGATCTAAAAAATAAATAAACAAATTGATTTAGAGTGGATGGATAAGAGGACAAATTCGAGTGTTTCTACTTTCTATGAGATTTAAAGTGATGCATTTAAATTAAAAATTTTAACTTTTATTAATATTCGGGCTAGACAATGACTAATTCGTTATGGATCTAAATTACATTTAAAGATCTGAATTACGACATATACAAAGCAGGATTTAAACATCAACACTTATTTAAGTGGGTTGGTTAATACAGGTTAATTATTTGCGTGAGAATGCATGTACCTCCTTTTTTTTTCAAGGGCATGTACGTGTGTTTTTTTAGTCATGGGCCATGTACGTACTTTAACATTTTACCCAATAGAATTTCGCCCATCGGCTTATTGATCCTTTTCTCTTTTGACTCCGGGCCTTTTCTTCTGTTTTTAATTTTTATCATAAAGCCTTTATGTTTTTTAAGGGTTTCCTTTATATCCCCCAACCTACTTGAAATTCTATTTAAATATTTATGGTTGAACAATAAATTATTATATATACAAAATAGCTAATAAATTATTACATACACAAAGTGATCAATAGGGCATTTACTTTTCTGCGTAGTAACTTTGAGCAACCTCGTTAAGCCAATTCTCAACAAAAAAAATGTTATTTTAATTTTCACCAGTGTATTAATAATCTCACCATTCAGGCATTTATATTATAAATTAATTGAATAATAATAACAAATTTGAGAAATAGTATGTATATATATTAAAATAAAAGAGATAATAAATTTAATTTTGAATTAACAAAATATTTTTTTATAAATTATATATAATAAAATTTTAAAGGAATTTATACACCAACTCTTTCATATATATAGATTACAAATTACTTCAAATATGAACTTTCAGAAACTTACCTGTGCCTGAATTAAATATTGTGAAAGTGCGTTGGGGGAAAAAATCAGTTTAATTATGAACTATTAACTAGATTTTGAAGGCATTCGATTATTCAAACATGTTTAACATTTTATTTACTTTTACCTTTTACAATTCGCACCAATAAACAGAAATTTGCTAATAGCAAAAGGGTCACAGAATACCATGCTATAGAAGGCTGTAAAGAAATATTATAAATTACAATGCGAGTATGTGGTATAGATGATTCTTACCGCGTTACACAGAAAGTAGTTAAGATGAGTAACTATTGATATAGAGAAAACTTCAAGAGGCAAAATAAAAAAGGGTTTATAATTACAGTACGATTGTAGATAAAGTGAAAAAGAGAGGGGGTTGAGGTTGGAGGGAGAATCCAGCATAGTATACTATACATATATGACTGAGGGACTCAGTGAAGTCTTTCCCATGATTGTCATTTACAAAAGAAAATTCAAGAAAATTCTATAATGTGAAGTCAGAAGCATACTAATTTAAGCAAGGTAATTGTATATTTGTGGGTTGTTCTTATCTCTCTCTAGATACTCCCTATCTATAAGGCTTTCTATCCTTTTCTTCAAATCAGCTGGTTTTATTGGGAATTTGAGCTGTTTCAGAAAAAAATTAGTTAGCAGTCTCAATCAGAAGTGGTCATTTGTATTTAATCGCACAACAAAAGCAAACGGGGCATTTTGATAGACATATATACCGTTTTAGTTGATAAATGAACCATTAGTTTTACCTGTTGGAAGAGTTCAGTGATAAGAAGGGTGTGACTAAGCACTTTTCTAGTCTTCATTATCCTCACAATAGCAGCATCAACCTGCAATGAACCATGTCGTTGTCACGAATGTAAATATGTTTACTACAGATGATGGAGCATAACAGACTTAACAGGTGTTGTATAAAGTGTAGATGTCAATGCATGAATGATCCTAATGACTTAAACATGAAACTTGGATTCTCACGGGTTTCAAAAGGCATTTAGTAGTGCCCCAAACATATCCGATTGAAGATACCAGTGCACCAAATATTTAACTTCCATGAGAAGCCAAAGTAGTGCATCAGCTCAAGTGGGAAAAGGCATGGATAGAAAGAAAATAAACCTGATATTGACGGTCTTGGAAAACTCTCTCGGTGGTGCTTGTGTTCTCCTCGACTGTCTCCTTCAGCTGAATTGCATTCACCTGCACCCCATAACATTAAAATTAGTTTGTAATTTGTAGTGTGAAAAAAGAACCATGTAATAGTTAGCTAGATCACTAAAAACTTCCTATCAAGCATTCATCAATAGGCTGAAACTCTGGCAGAATGAAAACACATGACCACGGAATAGAATCATCGGATCTGATCCCTATTTTTTATAAGCAATAGGGTGGCACCTTTATACGGTAAAGAGGAGCCATAAACGTGTCATTGAAAACAAATGAGTCATCATCCTCGACGTCTCTACCCTTGGGAATCTGCAATGCGTTCATTAAGGGAATTAGGAAATCCAAAAGAGATCTGATAGATCAAATTAAACATAATGGAAAGTTGGAAACTCTGCAAATAATTGCAAACTCGCCTTTTGTAGGACTCGAACTTTTCCACATGCAAGTGATTGCAGAGTCCTTCTCAGTTCCTTATCCTCAATGCTAGTAGCATCTTTAATATCTTGAAAACTTAGTTTCTCGGCGTCATTGAATAGCATTAGAACAACAGTCTGACACAGCCAATCATGGAGAATTAATAAATAATGGAAATGTACAAAATACAAGATAGACTGCACAAGCAATGGAAATAATAACATCTAAAATAATGGTTGTCAAAAGGCCAACCTGAAATAAGGACACAGCGAGCTCCTTTTTTCCTTTAGGAAACTCTGCCTTTAAGACACAATGACCTAATGAATTTTGCCACATCAGACGTCTTCCACTATATTTGCTTAGATAGAACTCTTTGAAAATATCCTGAGACGATAATATAGAAAAGCAAAAATCTACATCAGGAGAGGCACTCAAAAAGCACCAAGACTGCCCAACAGTCAAAAGAGCACTCATAGATAAACCTGGTAAACATTCAATTCATGAGGAAGTCTAACATCCATGGGTGGATATGTTGGCCAGTACCTGCAATCATCCAACAATTTAATAAAGGTTCTCCCAAAAAAAAAAATCATCGAAAATTATTCAAGATCATGGAATTTTTTTTTTTTTTTTTTGATAAAACAAGATCAGATATGATAGGGAAGAAACAATGCTTACCCAGTGGTTAAGACATGAACACTCATTTCAATCCCTGATGGAAGTTTTGACCTTGCCTGGGATGACTGTTTGAAGGATTCATTTATTTCTTTTGATAATTCAATGTCCTGAATTGAACAATTTTGAACATAGCTGTGAGAAGGTGTCAATGAATACACTTACACATTCATAACATCTTCCAGTAACAGAAAAAAAAAAGAATAAAAAAAAAAGCAAAAGACAAAGAAAGAAAAGAGTTTCTTTTAACAAAGAGAACAATTGATTGATTATTTGTCCATGTGACTTTTTTGGTTGTTTAGATATTTAATCACCGGGTTTAATTCCATGTAAACAGGCAAGCCAAAGAGAAGACAAAGACAGGCAAGTATTGATGATTGCCATCCATTTTTTGCCACCCAATCTTGGATGTGACAAAAAACATGAAAGAACAGCTACAGAAGTACAGATTAAGAGGCCAAAATTTGAATCATATTTGTATAATAAAATAAAATAATTCAGAGATACATGTACCTTAAACATTCCTTCCAGCTTATTTGTGAATTGACTGCCACACTCTGTCTTCAACTATATCAATGAAAGGAAATTCTCAATATCATTAAAATTGATTCCAAGGAACCACCCATTTATCACAAAAATATAAAAATAAAAAAATAAATGAAAAAGAGAGAGAGGAGGGGGCAGATTCTCAACCTTGGAGATCATAGATTTCTCAGCATCAATAGAAGCACTCTTTCCTAAAAGCAGTCTCTTTGCAAGATCTTTCTTATAGAATGCTTCAAATACATCCTTGCCCTTTAACAAAAGAGAATCCATCAGCCAGTTTCATGAAGGATAAGTAAAAGTGTGTGATACCAGGACCATAATTGAAGTTACAACAGGTATAAGTAGGAGTAACCCCAACAATGAAACAGAGTATACCTGAATGAACCTGAATAAAACCAGGACTTTGTCAAGTGTACCCTCCAGTTCCTCTTCAGAAGTGCCCTTATTACCTGCTCGAAGCTTCTCATCCAAAAATTTGGCAATCAATTCTGCAGGTCGGTTCTGTCATCAAAATATAGCACGGGATCATTAGATGGTTGCTAATCACACTGTACAAAAGAATCTGACTTTAACTGTTATAGAATCACTGGACCTAAAATCTTAAACAGGTTAACAACAAAAGGACTATTAGCTATTTTGACAAGCCCTCTAACTCAATGAGCTCAAGAATGGGTCTTGCATAATCTGATAAACAAATGGGGTAGAAATTCCAAAGATAATTTTGCATAGCAAACATGGAAGTTTGAAGTTATATCACATGATTGAAGCGACTCTAACACTAAGTGGGCTAAAACTAATCAGGTTAAGCTATACTGAGATATTTCATCATGTACCTGGCGGATATTGATAAGATGCTCAAATGCATCTTTGATAGTGTTACTGAATGCTTCATTCTTGAAAAAGCTTTGTTCCCATATTGTGTCAAGGGAAGCCTTAAATATGAGAAGGGATGAAACCATATCTTTATCTTTCTCCTCATCCATAACAATGCCCTGCCCAGTTCTCCTGATATAGGAACTAAGAGCTTGCCGCAATGACTCAAGTGCATTGACCCTCGAAAAAAGCGTGTACATTCTCTGAAGGTCTTCAATACGATTCGCATCCATAAGCATTGTAAAACCCTGTAATCAAAGAAATAGAATTATAGAGGCAGAAACCAACAAAAGAGAGACTTCACCAGGCACAGATAATCAGAACCTTGTCAAGAATGGCAGGTATATGACGTTCAAGAAGTTGCTTTTCTGCAGTAGCTATCAACGCCTTCCTAGTACTTGCATCTAAGTACAACAAACATCTCTCATGTTCCTCTTGCAATCTTGTCTGCGGAAATGAGAACAAAAGATATCACCACAATAAAGATACTGTCGACATGTGAAAGATCTGAGTGTTTGACAAATGGAAAGAAGGATAACTTTTATGGTCAGACATAGGCTAAAAGGGCAGGGCAAATCCATTTGCAAATAGTTACAAAAATGAGGACACAAAAATATCAGTAATTGCAGCCCTGTGCTTTTTGTCATCGTTGAATGAGTTGTAGTCCACCAAACAATCCCCCACCCCCTCTTTTTTTTCCCGCTGCCAAAAAAAGAAAAATGCCAATAATGAAAGCTGAATAATACAAGAAATTAGGGGAAAAGAAGCACCTCCACATGCTTCAAGTAATCTGGAGCATCTGATTGCTGCATGTATTTCATACCTTCAGCAGCATAAAATTCAGATGTGCATTCAAGGAATGGCTTCTCGAAGCTTTCTGCATAAATTCCCAGAGCAGTGAACATCTTCAAGAGATGGTTTAGGAGAGTTCTATCAACTGCTTCACCTAATCTGGAAAATCATGCATAATACTGAAAAATGTAAGACATGGAGTAAAATGAAGGATTCAACGGAATATATTATTTTTTCTTTTGTGACATTCGCTAGAGTTGGTTCTACATTTTTCACTTCAAATAGTGTTTTATATAATATTTGAGATGGGGACTTATATTTTGGTTAGGTGAATGTTCCTTAAGTGAAAGTTCCCCTTATTACTTCCAAACTTTTGAAAAAAAATGTGAAGGAAGAAGGAAGGAGGGAACCTTTACCCCCCTACCTTTGTTATTCTAATCAGTAATTTTAGCTTGGAGAATGATATTGATCGTTATCAATTTATTCCTATTTGAAAACATAGACCCAATGTATGCATTTCATACAACACACAATCAACAACACAATTCCAAAAAAGGAATGGGAGTAGAAACATAAAACCTTCGTTTGAAAACAGATAGAGGATTGGATTGACCTTTCACTTTCAATCATACGTAGAAGACCTGTAACAGTTTTGTGTTCCACTTCTTGACATAGTGAAAGGTGTTTGCGGAAAAGTTGCAATCCCATGTCCCATAGTGACCGTACATTTGTAGTTTGCTTCACATATGTCCTATCCAAATACAAGGCTATACCACGAATCATCAACATTTGATCAGAAAGATCCTGCCAACATCTCTCAACTAGAGATAGAAAAACAACCAAGTCTGGGCTTTGGCCGACTAAAGACTGCAGTGCTGCAGATATGTGTGTTTCACACTCCCTTTCAATCCGTTGGTAAAGATTCGCCCCCATTTTGTGAAGACACATATCACTCACAGCCTACAAACAAATATTATTAGTTAGCCAGAATTTATATTGAATGATGAATATTCACAGGGCCATACCGAAGGTGTCACGAAAAGAGTAAAAAAAGTATTTTTTCATGATTACCTGATAAAGCTTTTCCAGGTCACAAGAAAGATGTTGCTTTAAGAATATGGCTGAAATAGCTGATCTCACCGTTTCCCATGTATCCTCCTCAAAATTCGGTGGCATCGTTGGTTTACCTTTACAAAAAGAAAAGTTACAATTATTACTAATTCCATGCATACAAAGAATTGAAGCCAGGAATATACGTCAAAGAAGGAAAATAAGCTTGCAATGTCAAGTTATTGGATGGAAGGCCAAGGCACAGAACTGGATGGAAGTGGTTAATACTTGATAGATACATCAGATTAGTATCTTTTACATAAAAACTAGATTTAATTGGATCTGAACCTACAAAAACCAGGTTGAACAAATTATTATTGTGTTAGCAAGCGACCACTTACTGAGGGGTGATTAAGAAGGGTGGTAAGGAAATTAGACGACCAACACCTCAAGTAGGCGCCATGAGAATGTAGTAAGGGAGTGGAAAGGAGAGAGAATCATTTGTAATCACAGAGATATAAAGGAGAGGAAGAGAGAAGTAAGTAGAGGGAAGCAAATGGTGAGACCATGCCTGTTGAATTGTCAGGCCAGTCATATATCTTTTTCATTTTACATTTGCAAGATTTTATACTAATTTCTGTATGCAAGTCTCCCTTAATATTGCTATTATACAGATATCCATATCAAAGAAGAAGATTCAGTGGGTTAACTAAGAATTTCCTTTTATAATCTGTCATAGTTTCTGCCATCTGGCAACAACACCACATGGGCCCATAGTGGGGATATATTGCAGAGAACAACGGAGGTTAGTAAAAGCTAACTTATTGGTATTCTTCCAAAATCAAACCACCCTGTACAAGATTTATCATCATTATCAAGAGGATCGAAAGAATCAGTAAGTAGAAGTAGAACTATCAAACAGTGTTTTGAAAAGTATTACATCAAAATTGAATATAACATGCCACAGGAAAGAGGCATTTGGCTCGTTAACAGCAAATGTCAATAAAACTACAGAGAAAGCTAGCACCCATTATAGAGTACGTGCAAGCAATGAAAAGTTTTCCCCTGCATAGACAGATGGACACATCTTGCTTTCAGCTTATAACTTGTGCTTATTGCTGCAACGCTGAAAATGAATAAGAGTTCTCTGGCTTCCAGTTTTGCTTCTCAAAGTTTATTTATTATCAATGTAACCAATGAACAAAATCTTATATATCTGCTCTATAAGATGATTACCAATTAACAAACTTCGATTCAATTTCTAACCCAAAAATTGTATTAAGAACAAGCCATTAACATAACTCAAACCCCTAGTGTTAACTAAGCAGCTAAGAAATTCACTAAAGTGAGGCCCTTAACACAAATAAAACAACCCATTCATCACCCCCGAATTATACAAAATCCTCAAAAGGAAAAAGGGCAAAAATTGAGGAGTATGGAACCTTTGCGGAGCTTGATGAGGAGCTTCTTGGCGGGTTGAGGAGGGGTGGCTTTCTTGCGGGACAGATTTGCAGCGACGGCGCCGCGCGCATTCTGGTCGTCACTCTTGAGATCGTCGTCAAGCGCCATCGGCGAGGCGGCAGGGTCGAAAAGGGCGTCGTCTGGATGCTGGCGATGATTGTGGTGATGGTGGTGACTGAGGGAGTTCTTGGAGTCGAGAGAGCATGCAACGGCCTGCGACTTGGCCTTCTTCATGGTTGCTGCAGCGGCGGCGGAGGAAGAGGAGGCGTCAGTGGATGCGGTGGCAGAGCGCTTAGTGGGATGAGACATGAAATGAAAAGTGATCAAGAGAGCATTGTACTTTGCGTTCTTTAATTTTAACTCTCTCTTCTTTGCTTCTCACTCTCTGGATCACACTTCCTCTTCCTCTTTTTCATTACAACGAACTACAAACCTAACCCTTTTCATAACTCATAGACATCATTAATTAACAAATATTTAGACATAATTTTTTTAGTTAACATTAAGCAAAAAAGAATTATAAATATTTTATAAATATTTCGATCAATAAATTATTAAAATAGTGTATAAATACTTGAGAACAAAACTAGTCCATGACATTTAAAAAAATCTCATTTATTTGACGAAATAGATATTCCTAAAATTATGAAATTAATATTAAAAAGATTAATAATCCACTCTATATTCGTCTTACATAAATCAATCTTGTATTTTGAGGGAACAAAAAAAACTTGAGACTCCTAAAAAAAGTGTTAATGCTTGCAATATATCAGTGTTAGTGTTACTGTTAAATAATAACTGTGATATTTTAACTAGTAATCAGTTATTTAAACTAGTTGGAGATTTGTGACATTTTAAAGTGAACCTGAATCATAATTTGGTTATTTTTATAGGATAATTTCATCATTTTGATTAATAAATACTAATTTTAAATGAATTTTTCAGGACTAAAAGTTTAAGGCTCCCAGTTGTCTTTATTTTTACACTTTGTTTGGATGGATGATAGAAAATGAGAGGAAAGAAAATGGGAGGAAAGAAAATAGAAGGAAAGAAAATGAAAGAAAAAGTTAATTTTTTTTATGTTGTTTGGATGAAGAGAAAATAGATGGAAAAAAAATGGGAGGAAATTTTTCTTTTGTTTGGATGAAAGGAAAAGTAGGAAGAGAGAAAACCATAAACAAGTGAAATTACATAAATACCCTTCTTTATATTATATATAAATTATAATATATCAATGTATTTAAATTATTTCTCTAATAAAAAAATTATCTAAATTATATTTCAAAATTTTAACGTGTTTTTTTCGTTAAAAATAATAATTTTTTGAATTTATTTTGATGAATTTATTATTTTCTATTATACTTTAATGTCATAAATACAAACATATATTATTCTTTTTAAAAATATATAAATACATAATGTTGTAAAAAAATAATAAAAACTACTCATACTTTACGTCATTAATCTCCTTAAGCATATTTAAAAAAAATTCACTAAATTGTAATTACAAAATAAAATATTCTCAAAACTTGGTAGCATTTCTTTCCAAGTATGTGAGGCCAAAAATCATATACAATTTTTATAAACATATAACAAAACGCCAAAAAAGTAATAACCAAAAGAACTCCTAGAGAGTACTATTTTATCACCAAACAACACTTTTCAAAAGGGTAATTCTTCATGGTCAGCGACATCGCCTACTTCCAAAAAATAAAATCTACATAGTTGGAGTCATCTGTACCCATCTACTTCAAAAAAATAAAGTTTCTCCGACTCAAAAATATTAACACATGATCAAATTTTACTTGTGCTAAGCTGTGACCTTCTTGTTCCCAAACATTTTCAAGTTATGATTCCTGCACGAGCATATACAACAAAGACAACTTAATTCAGAGATTAGAGTTGATCATGATAATCTACTATATCGTTGTCTTTCTATTTAAACAACCAATCAATCTCAAAGTATATAAACATAAAGTGATTTTCAACCATGGTTAACATACATACATGAAGATATACCCATAGTATATGACACTCAGAAACATATAATCAATTAATGAAAGCAATAGCCTCAAACTAATCAGAAATTAAGTGCGTATATAAGTTATACCTGTAATGGTTAATGTTTTATGAAAGTACCATATCTCCTAAGCGAACACCAGCAGCTGTCATGAAATGAAAAAGAGCATCCAATCGCATTTCAGGTGGGATCCCAAAGATTTGGCGCTTTTTCTGCTCATTTTCACATAAAAACTGATAACACTGCATCCGAGCTGAACCTATCAGACCCAATTCAGACAACATATCCCATACATCTGATTCGCTATAAAAGCGAGGCCTACTTTGTTGCATAATAGCCAACCCTTTTTCAAATTCAATAATATATAAGACAATAATAAACAATATAATTCAAATTCAATAATATAAAAAATTATTACATGTATAATATAATAACTTCTTATAAATTGATTAGGTGAAACTTAACCTATGATATCTTGCAGGAACTAATACTAGAAAATTAACAATAAATAATAAATTATCATATAATATTGACACAAAAAATTATCATATAATATAGTAAATTTTATATTTACGTTTCATAATAAATACTACATATGAAATATACTAGCGGTCACAATTTATAGCGCCAACAATTACCAGAACCAAAAATTTTAATATAGTTAACCATTTTTTCTTCTGCTCCAAGGTAGAATCGCAACTTGTTAACGTGTAGCCAGTTAAATTTATACATATAACATGGTAGATTGGTATTTACCCATATGTAAATGGAGGACTCTTGGATCAAAAGTCAACAAGCATTATCTACTCAGATGTTAATTCCTACTAACAACTAATTTGGGTTAATCAACTCCTAAACGAAAACAAGCAATGGAACCAACAGCTCATTGCAGAACAATTCAGTACAGATATTGCACAGAATATTTTACAAACTGAAATTGGGGAAGGGGATGATTCAGTTACCTGGCCAAGGGAGAAAAAGGGTTGCTACACCGTGGCTTCAGGATATTTACTGGCGCACTTGTTCTACCACCCTCCACTCGAGCTGATGCCACTCCACTGCCGGCAGAAGAAGCTCTGGACTTCTATTTGGGACCTGAAAGTGCAGCCGAAAATAAGAATCTTCTTCTGGAAAGTAATGCACAAGGGATTGCCAGTGAACCAACAACTCCATGGAAGAATCAGAACAATACCCCCAACCTGTCGAAGATGTACCGCGATGGAAGAAACAGTCCAACACTGCATAATTAGCTGGGGTCAGTCATGGTCCACTTGGCTCAGACCCGAAATTGGAACTATTAATAATTATACTAATACTAATATCAGTATATAACACAAAAATTAAGCTATGCTTTTCTACAATAAGAATATAATTAGAACTTATCAACGGTAATAATTATGACATACATATAGATTGAAATTTAACAAAATTAAATATAAAGTATCCAATTAAAATTTCTTAAACTTTTTAAGGAGGAAACATATTTTATCTATGAGCAATTGAGAGCAAATAGAAACATGTATACTATATAGCAGTTGGAAAACGAAACCAATTCAAAGGCCATCAAAAGCTCATAGATGTCCTTACTCAAGTAGGCCTCTGCCTTTAATTTGATGGCTGCACCATACTAACTTGTCCCTCTTGTTAAATACTGTTTGCATATTGAGTGAGTAACCTTAAGTTAGAAACAAGTATACTATAGTATTAAATTGCTAATAGGGATTTCTTTTTACCAATTCAAGTTCTTTTCAGTGGCCTTGTTATTATATCTAAGTGTATATTATAGTATTAAATTGCTAGTACTACAAAAGGAGTTGATCATCATAAGGAGATAGTTTAAAAGCAAATATAACCTTAGCACAAAATCTTCCAAGTCCTTTAATGACCTTGGATCAACTTCAAGCACTCTTTGCTGTTCAGGGACTCAACACTACTGATTTAGTTGCACTCTCAGGTATAAGAATCTAACAATTACTTTTGACTAATACATGATTAGCTTTTTACCACTACAAATAAATTAGAAGAAGTAAATTTTATCTTATCACCACTTTAATATCTACCATGTAAAATATCATCCATTTATCATAAATTTTCCACCACCAATCTTTCATTAAACTAAGTTAATTAGGATTCATTTTAAATTATTTAAATGTACAGCAACACTCAAGAGGTAAAACTTTTGGCATTTTCTACTTATTTTTCACACACCCACTTTTCATAGCATTGTTAATCATAATGTACATAGAGTTCATAATCACTAGTGAATCCTTTTCTTTCATATTTGGACCACTCCATCAGATTTAAAAGACCTTGTGTATTTATCCAATAATAAATTATAATCATGTAGTTCTTGAGACAAGCAGAGCATAAAACTGAATTGGATAAGAGCCTACTCTAACATTGGACTTAGTTACTTTGATAAGTTGATTGTATAATATTATCAAAAATCATAAATAAAAAGGAAGACCTTATGATCTTTATTTTGTGATATACTTATTATATTAATCTATTATTACTCTGTTATTACTAGAACACTAATATGAATTATAATATTGAACAGAACATGAAAAATATTACACGGTTACTATTTTTAACTAATATTAATTAATATTTTAAATTAATATTTTTTATCAAATTCTTATGCGTTAAAAATTATTTCTTTGTGGACCAAACAAATGAAAAAGAACTAAAACGGGGAAGGGGAGCAGTGATGTTTGAAGAGTTAAATAATAACCTTTGTATCAAACCAACAAACACTTGGTGTGCGTGTGGTTGTTTCTGAAATAAACTGTTTCAATGCCAGCAAAAGACTCCTTCTGCTTTGTTTCTAAGGTACACTCTGTGTTTCTTTTATGATGGTTCTTCTGTTTTTTTCCTCTGAAGCTTCCGAGAAAATTGCCCCTTGGAGAAGAGGAGAGAAGAGAGAGCAGTTAAAGAACAGAACAATCCTGTTGAAAACCAAAGAATGTGGTTGGATTTTTGAATTAGGATGACAGACCCAATTGAAAATAATGAAAAAAAACATGGATTAATTTTCCACTACAAACATAAGAATCATACATAGAACATAGAATCAGAACAATATCTCAGTTGAAAACCAAAAGAAGAATTCAAAATATGTACTGTGATGATTTTTGCATTTCATTTTTTGGGAAAAACTACCACTACAACAGAAAAAAAACGCACCTTTGGCATGAGGATGCAGGGATGAAGATGCGGTGGAGCTGTCACTACGATGATGAAGCTCATGCAGCGATGCCGACGGAGTTAGGAAGCACTGGCGTCGCTGTTGAAGATGACGGGAAAACAGGGAAGAAGAAGAGACGTGTTTTTCTTTTCAAAAGAGTGAATTAGGGATTTTGTTCTGCTACTAATGAAAGGGCATATATGTAATTTTATCCATTTTAGAACTTTCATCCCAGTTTTCTTCGCAGCTTTGGGCGGAAAAAATTAAGCTGAGCCCTACATACGTTTTTTTGTTTTCCAAGCAATTTCCCTGCTGATCCAAACAGAGGAAAATTAAATTTTCCACCCATTTTCTTTCCCTTTGTTTTCTTTCCTCCTAAATTCTCTTAAACCAAACACTGTGTAATTTTCTTTGAATTTGTTTTTGTCTTATTACAAGATCAGTGTCTCTGGAAAGTACTAGCAATTTCTCAGAATTTTCGGTTTGTACTTTGCCCCTTATTTCCCCTTCTTTTTTCCTTGTAAGTTCAAAGGTGTTTGCCCTGTGGTTCCCAGAACGTACTAGCAGTTTTTTTTTTTGGTTTACTAGCATTTATTTAACTGAGCGTATCATCTCTCTTTATATTTGTCAATGGTGGAACATCTGGAAATTTTTTGTTTAAATTATTTAAATATTATATTTACTGAAATGTATAATGTTTTCGGTACTATGATTGAGGGGCACAAACAAAAGTATCGGCTATGGAGCAACCATTCGCTTGAGCTGCCTTTGTTTTTGGCGAGACACTAAAAATAAGCGGGATGCTACACATCCGTGTAATCAAGTTGGCTCAATATAAAAAAAAATTCAATATCATTAAATGAAACGTGAAATAAACGCGTCCAACACATACGAAATCGTTCTTGCCCAACGCTTTTTCTCCCCACGCTTCTTCTTCTTTTCCTGCGCTTCTTCTTCTTCTTCTTTTTCACGTTCGTTTACGCACGGAGCGTCTTCTTCTTCGTCTTCTTTTTTGCGTCCCTCCTTCTCCTACTTTTTTGCGTTCCTTCTCCTTCACGTGTTTTCTCCTTATCTTCATTCTTTTGTTGTTGTTGCTATTGTATTTTTTTGTTTTTTCCTCCTTCTCTCTGGTGAAGAAGCAGTACAAGGTGAGGAAGAAGAGTTTTGAATAGTGAAAAATGAACCGAACACAGTACTCATGATGAACCGAACATAGTACTCATAGTGAACCGAACACAATACAATTGTATAGTATTGAGTGAACGAACCGTGAATGCTAAACCCTAAACCAAACTCTAAACCCTACCGTAAACCCTAAACTCCTAAAACCATGAACCCTAAATCCTAGACCCATAAACCCTCAACCATGAACACAGTGAACCGAAATTAATACACGAAGTGAACCGAAAGTTTGAAACACACTAAACCCATGTATACTGAACCCTGAACCCATAAACCCTAAACCCTAAAATCCTATTATCATTCTTTTATTGTTGTTGCTGCTGTATTTTTTTGTCTTTTCCTCCTTCTCTGTCTGGTGAAGAAGTAGTAGAAGGTGAGGAAGAAGAGTTTTGAATAGTACAGAATGAACCGAACACAGTACTCATGGTGAACCGAACACAATACAATTGTATAGTACTGAGTGAACGAAACATAATCCATTATATAAAATCAAATTCAAACAACTTTCTGCAGAATGAACCGAACACAGTACTCATAGTGAACCGAACACAGTACTCGTGGTGAAACAATTGTATAGTATTGAGTGAACGAAACATAATCTATTATATAAAATCAAATTCAAATAACTCTGTCTATAATTTACATATTATCAATTCAATTCAAATTAGCAATTGCATTCCATTCAATTCGATTCAAAATTGAATAATCCAAACTTTGTCAGTTTGATTCGTTTGAGAAGAGTAATCCAAATCGCTCTCCTGATTTGAAGTTGAGTCATTTATTGTTTCAATTTAGAAGTGCAGATCGAAGAAGAAAACAAAGAAGAATAAGAAGAAGAAAAATGCAACGTAACCAGATCGAAATAAGAAAACGAGAAGATGAACGCGACCAGAGGAGAACGACGAAGGCAATGCAGATCAATAAGAAAGAACTCAAGAACGCGAGTAGAGAAGAAGAAGAATAAGGAAGAGGAGGAGGAAGAGGAGGAGGTTTACGTTGCAGCAAAAGGTTTACGTTGAGCAAAGCTTTAGGTTGCAGCACATTATATGTAGCGCGTGTATGACAAACGAGTGAGAGGTGGGGGACGCGCGTGTATCTCCTAATCCGACAGGTCAAGGACTAATCTGTCATGATACTGAGTTCTATTTAAGAGTTTGTCGCTGGCCAATGTGTTGCTGTTTTTGGTTACAGAACTTGGGATGGGCTTCTGGCTTCTGCATAAGCTCAAACAATTTTATTACAAGGCAGTTTCACATTGCTTTTCTTGCTATCTCGTTGTCCCCGATCAGTTTATGGAGGCCCACAATCAGCAATAACTTCCATCAGGCCCAAATTGCACATCAAGTGGGGGTGTGTGTCATTGTTTGTGCAAGCAAAATTAAATGGCATGTCCAAGAAAAAAGCTAAATTAAATGGGACTGGTATTTAACAATCAAATCGGTAATCGAACTCATCATGTCATTAGTTTATTTATTTATTGATTTAACTGATGAATTATTAATTGAATTGGTTTTATATAAATAAAAATTATAAAATAATAAAAAATTTAAAGTTAAAATTTAAAATATATATCTTAATTAATTAATATTTTAAAAATAATTAAATTTCAACAAATTATAATCGACAAATTATAATTTGATTATTATTAAATAAGTGTATAAAATCTAGTATTTTTTATGATAAATTTTTTCAAATTTTATTTTTATATTAAAATATTTTTATATTTATTGTATTGTTATATACTATATGTATTTATTGAAAACTAATATTAATAAATATCATATATAACCATAAAAAATAATTATATTGTAATAAAAAAAATATTTGATATTTTTTATTTTAATAATATTTATATTAATAATTATAAATAATAAAAAATATACTTAATTTAAATATAAGTGAATGTAAAATTAAAATAATATCTAAAAAAATTACTATGTAATTTTACTATATAATTAATAATTAGCATATAAAATAATAAAGAATAATATAGTTTAGCGACAAGAAGAGTATGCAATATAAAAAAGATTCAGACTTACTTTATATTTTTATTAATAGTCCGATTTTTATAACTATACTCAGTATGTATATATGAGTATGAACTGTATTATAATTATCACTAAATATAATATAAAAATATTTTTGTTTCAAATATAATTATTTAAATACAAGTTATGGGTGTATCTTAAATTCTTAATACAATAATGTTACCTACACATTTAAATTAATGCTTATGACTTAGGGGTGGCAGTGGGGCGGGTAGGGGCGGGTTTTTGCCCTACCCGACCCCGCCCCGCCGTCCTGTTATGCATATATTACCCGCCCACATCACTACCCGCGGGTAGTAAATAACAGAACCCGAACCCGTCCCTGCGGGTACCCGCCCCTGTAAAACATAAATATTTTAATTTTTACCTATTTTAATTTTTACCTATTCATATATAAAATAAGACAAAAATTTAAAATTCATAGATAAATTAAAATATAAACATAAAATTCATACAATATCATTAACTAAAATAACAATGATCTTCAACCCTTATTCTTGATTACTTTCAACATCTTCATCATCATTAAAAGTTTGCAAATCAAGATTTAAACCTGAAAATTAAAAGAGATAACAATTAACAAATTAATCGGTACTATGAAACAAATTAACATAAATGAAGATTAATCAATATATCACCTTTACTTTCCAAAGATGCTCACAAAATTAGAGGATACATGAGGGTATAAAATTAACATAAATCATATCATAAATGCATAATTACAAAATTAGAATAAACCAAATCATAAATGCACAAAATCATAAGCTTGCACCTAACAAGTTCACCTTTCGGTATTCACAACCCTTGACATTTAATTTATTTTGATTTGAATATTTGATAACACTCTATGCTACTTGTTTAGACTCCTAACCTGCTAAGTTCTAACAAAATTTATTGGATTAAACTTCTAAATGTAAAGAATCCATCCATGCTTGTCCATCAAATCAAAAACAAAAAGAATTCAAATTTTCAGTTAATGGCTTTTGAACCAATTTAAAAATTTCCGTAGCGAAAAGGGCAAAGGTTCCAAAATGATGCATCTCAAAAATTTGAAAAATAAGTAACCATTGATCAGGTCAATTGATTTGGTGCAACTATGCAAGACTCATTATCATGTGGTGAGGCTAGTTGCCTCTACGTTTTTTACATTGTAACATATACCCTGCACTCAGAATTTTTATTTTAAACAAGAAGGTTAATGTTGACTGTAATAATATTTCAGGACCTTTTTGTGAAGATTTTATCCTTCTGGAGATGAATGAAGAAAACGAGAATATAAAATCAAAGACTGATTTAGAACTCTTTTTGAATTATGCTAACCAGTTCGTTTGGAAAAAATTTGATGAGGTTGAAGGAACTCAATGACATCAAAGTTAACATTAACATAAAACTAAGTGCATATTTTGTTAACCAAGGAAACAGAACAGTATGTAGTTTGTGATTCTCTCCACAATTAGAACACCATGACAATTGTAAAATCAGAATAAAATCAAACTCCAAAATGCATAAGAATAATAAAGAAGCCAAAACAACTTTTTCCTATAACCAATCAACAAAGAAGCCAAAACAACTTCAATTTTTCAAGTTTTATTCCAACTAACTGCATATTTTGTTAACAAAGAAAACAGAACAGTTTGTGATTCAACCCAAACAAGCTGTTTCAACATTTCAAATCATTCAAAAAGAAAAGATAGGCTGGGAAACTCAGGAAACTCAATTACAAACTTAATTACAAACTCAAGAAACTACCCAAAAACAAAAGAACTTCTTCTTTTTCTATTCGCATGATACATCCAAAATTAGTCAGAGATTAAACATATGAAATCATTCAAACAGAAAAGAAAGGCTGGGATAGGGGCAAGAACTATACCGAGGAGAATCAGGAGAGGCGCGTTTCGGGACCAGGAGAGGCGCGGACGACTGGACGAGGGTCGATTCCGAAGCAGGGGAGGCACGGGGTGGCTCGTCTAGTGCGCGACTTGGAGGCCGGAGGGCGGAGGGAGCGCAGAGGATTTCGGACTGAAAGGCAGCGCAGAGGAGGAGCGACCGGCATAGGCGGCTTGAAGGAGTCGCGGTCACGCGGAAGAGACGCGCTGCGGAGGAGTGGCAACGAGACGAATCAGACGATTCGACGAGTTGCGAACTTGCGATGGCAGAGACGAGTTGCACGGAGGAGGAGCGACAGGCACAGGCGGCTTGAAGGAGACGCAGAACTGGAGCAGATTCGACGGCAGGCACTGGGTTGAACTGAACCGAGGCGGCCAGGCTATGGTCTTGGAGAGGAGAAGAGCTGAGGATCAGAGGAAATGAGAACTGAGAAAGGGCCAAAGGGGTTGCTAACCCTAATTGAGTGAGTGAGAGTGACGGCGAGAACTGAGCCACTGAAGTTATGAGAAGTAACTAACCCTAATATTTGCTAAAAAGTTATATATATATATATATATATATATATATATATATATGCATTTCGGGGCGGGTAGGGGCGGGTTTAGCCTGAACCTGACTCCGCCCCGCCCCGCTCATCAACCCGCCACGATTTAAACCCGCCCCGCTCCGAATAGGGGCGGGGCGGGTACCCGCGAATACGGGTACTGCTGCCATCTCTATTATGACTATTAAATATAAGGATGAGATGAACTAAATAAAAATATGCGAGAATCACACAGGTTTGACTTTTTTATTTTTCTTAAAAATATTAGTTTGTGGTAACTACTTAAAAACTAAATCTTGAGTTTGACCGAATGAATTTAGAAAAGTACAAATGTTCAATACTGAGAAAGAAATTTCCCCATAATTGACCAATTTGACTTAAGCTAAGAGACTAATGACTTAGACTACATATTACGAGGAAAAAGAAGACTATACATCTCCATAAAAGTAGTTTTACGGAATATTATAACATTTTTTGTTATTTCAGTAAAATTATGAAAATCGGACTGCTCAATAAATCAGTTGGATAACTGATCCAATAATTTAATAATTCAACTGAAATCATAGTACTACAAATAATAAATTGATTTAACTCATTGTTCCATTATAAATAACAATTCAATTCTATTGTCCACCATAAACTTTAAAATTAGTCTACACCAAATTCACAATAAAAGAAATAAAACATAAAAAAAATATACAAATAAAAACGTTTATTTGAATCACAATTCTCAACCAAATCAAATTGTATAGCATTAGAGAATTCTTTCACCTTTCTTAATAACCATATATAAAGTCACACTCAAAATTTAAGTGAATTATCAACTTAGTCCTTATTCATTTTTTAGAATAACAATGTGATCTTTTAAGAGAAAAATGATCCACTTTAATTTATGTTTTTTATTTCGTGATACAATGTAATCTTTGTGACTATTTTTTCGTCAACTTTGAACGAAAAATGCTGACATGTCAAGTTCAAAAATAGATAAGAACCTAATTGTTTCTAAATTTAATTTGGTTAAGAATTTATTTATCCTTTTTTTTAAATGATATCTTTTTCAAATTATTTTTTATTCATTATATTAATATTCTTTTTCAATAAATTATTGAATATATGATATAATAAATATAAATTAATTAATAAATTATTTAAATTTTATTTATTTATTATGAAACTAAATAAATAATTCTTAAATATAATATTTATATATATAAATAATAAATATTAAAATACAATTAATACATTAATAATAATAATAATCTTATGATATACTATTAATATTATGATATAGATAATTTTCACAATAAATTAGAAATTAAAGAACACATTATTTGATATAGAATAATTTTTTTGAGTAATAAACAACTTTAATTTTTTATCTCTCTAAACTAAATTAATAATTTTATTTGATATTTTTGCACTAAAATACACTATGAATAGACTACTAATACTAAATGAAATAAAAAATATATATATATATATATATATATATATATATATATATTAATATATTATGGAGACCATTTATAAACTCAACAAACTCAAAGTATCAATAATATTAATAATGCATATTGTCATAAGGCTACATATCGATGGAGATTTATCAATATAAGAATAATGTGGATTGATTAAAATTTTACGTATATTAAAATTCAATTAAATTTACATATATTTTACTCAAAATCAAGTATTATGATCTAGATAATTTTCACAATAAAGTGAAAACTAATGAACACGTTATTTTAGATATAGTAAAATTTTTTTGTATAATAATAAATTTAATTTTTTATTTTTTTAAATAAATTAATAATTTTATTTGATATCTTTGCATTAAATTAATAACCCTAATATTATAGGGTTATTATTAATGTAACAGTATTTTAATATTTATTATTATATAGTTAAAAATTATATTTGAGAATTATTTGTTTAGTTTCATAATAAATAATATTTTTAAATTTGAATAATTTATTAATTAGTTTATATTTATTATACCGTATATTCAATAATTTATTGAAAAATAATATTAATATAATGAATAAAAAATTAATATAAAAAAGATATCGTTTAAAAAATAAAGACAAACAAACTCTTAACCAATTTAAATTTAGAAACAATTAAGTTCTTGTCCATTTTTTGAACCTGAAACGTCAGCATTTTTTGATCAGAGTTGACGAAAAAACAGTCACAGAAATTGTGTTGTGTCACGAAATAAAGGACAGAAATCGAAATAGATCATTTTTTTGAGAGATCGCGTTATCATTCTAAAAAATAGATTGAGATTGGATTGGTAGTTCACTCTTCAAAATTTCATTCACCAAAAAAATTAATTATTTCAATTAAAAAAGATATAGTATTTTTTAAACCACATTAATTTCTAATTTGTTAATTAACATTGGTATCTTATCATATTAGAACTGAATTAAAACTCAAAATTCTAAAATCATCATTCAAATAAAAATTAACAAAATAGTGAAGCATTATTAACCATCAACAAAATTATTTCAGTTTCATAAAATTAATTAGGCAAAAAAAAGCAATAATTAGAATCTATTTTGTCCAACAACAAAGTTAATCAACAGAGTTAGAGTTTATTTGAGTGTCATTCTCGAAAAAGATTTTTTTTAAATTATATTTCTTTTTAAATATCTCTTACAAAAGTAAGTGATTTTATATTTAAATATCTCATGTAAAAAGATCTTTTTATCCATTAATTATATTTAGATAAAATAAAATAAAAGCACTTTTATGTTCATTTATTATGAGAAAAATATTTTTTTTAAGAAGAAAAATATCTTTTTAAAAAAGATGTAAATTGTAACTTCTCAAAATTTTTCTAGTACTTTTACTTTTACTATTAAAAATTTTTAAAACACACTAAAAAATAAAAAATATCTTTTTTATTGAAAAAAATCTTTTGTTTGGATGAGCTTTTAAGAAAAATTTTTTTAAGTTATCTTTTTTTAAAAGATCTTATGAAAAAGTAAAAGTAATTTTATGTTTGGATATCTCATGAAAAAAGATCTTTTTATCTATCATCAATTATGTTTGTGTATAACAATATAAAAGTATTTTTTTGTTTATTTATTATATAAAAACATATTTTTTTTAAAAAAATGATCTTTTAAAAAACAATATAAATTTCAGCTTCTCAAAAAAGATTTTTTTTTTAAGTTTTCGAGTACTTTTACTTTTATTACTAGAAATTTGCCAAACACACTAAAAAAATAAAAAAAAAGATATTTTTTTATCAAGATGATAGCGTCCAAATAAGTACTAATGACACTCAAGCAAGCACTTAATCAAATCTTAACACAGGACCTAAAATCTATTTTGTCCAGCAACTAGAATCCAGAATAAAAAATATAGCAACTCAAAAATATTATAATTAATAAAATAAAAAATTAAATTGATTATTAAAGAAAGAGAGAGTAACATAATCAAATATTGTAATTCCACGGCGGCAAAAAAAAAGACGACGTACGGCGGCAGAAGAGAGAAATTCAAAAAAGAGATAGAGAGAAGCTAAGGCTCGAAAATAGAGGCAGGCTTAACGACTAGGATAAAAATGGCAACGCCGCCAACAGTAATTCTGAAAAGACTTTTTGGCGAAGGAGAAACCAAGCTAACAGCGAGAAGGAACGACGAGATAGAGACGAGGATTGAGCAAACTGAGCAGCAAGGAGGATTCAAATTAACCGCACTTAAAGAGGAGACAACATAGATAAAAAAGACGTAAAGGCGAAGAGGATCGACGGTCAAAAATTTCGAGTTGACCATCTCTCTATTACTACCGGCGTTGATGACATTCTCTAACTGAGGAGAAGAGTTTGATGCATGATGGCGGGATTGGGTGCTGGGTGCTACTGGTTGGGTTGGATCTTTGAGAGAGATAAGGTAATTGGTTTAGGGTTCCGTGAGAGAGAGAGAAAGGAGATAGGTATTTTGGGTTCTGGGCTTTTAGCTTCTGAATTGCTAATTTTTTACAAGTAGTTTTTCATGTCAATCGGATCGATAAAAAAATTATTCCATTAATCCAATTGAATTGACCGATCTGGTTTGATTTTAGAACATCTTTTTTTAGTTAAAAATATAAAAGAATAAAATTATGAAAAATGTTAATGCTTTCTAAGAAAAATAAAAAGCGATATTTATTGCATAGTATTATAAAATTTTTTAAATATTTGTTAAATTAAATATTTAAATTTTTATTATCACAATAAAATCATCAATAATTAGAATATAGTTGCAGAAATAACATAACATGCATGCACCCTATTAATATATAAGCATAAGTAATTTAATTTCTATCAATTGGGAAATAGAGAACAATTTCAATGATACCATACATGTACGTTTAGGGCCACCCAAAAAATACATGTACGTTTAGGTAGGAATACGTAGAAGTAAAGATTTCGGCTCTAATAATAGAGGGAAAAAAGGTTTGATGATGACGATAAAGTTGACTTGGCCAATCAAAATAGCTGAAGATTTTGACTCGATGCTCGATGCGAATGAAGAGGTCGACCGGTCAACTAGTCTCCCATGACTGCCACTTGCATTGCTATATAAACACCCATCCACGCTCTCACCATACAAACTATTATTTTTATTAGTATTGTCTCTAACCAGTTACCACACATCATCATGATGAACAACAATGGTAGTAGTGGTAGTAGTGTTGCTCCAAAGATAGTGCAGATCGAAACAAGGTACGTTGAAACCGACCCTATTAACTTCAGACAAGTTGTTCAATCTCTCACTGGCAAGAACTCTTCCATGCCTATTGTTACTCCTTCACCGTTATATTTCACTGAACGAGAACAAGAAGAAGCAATTATGGCATATCGTCATGGTAATAGTGTCGGTGCCAAGAAGCCTCAAGAACAAGTTGCCGTCAATCATCATGCTGCTACCATCATACTCAACAACAATGTTTCCTTCAAGGACTTTGATGCATTGTTGTCTGATTTGCCTTCCATTCACGACCTACTCTACTAGGTAGCTAAGCTACACGGAATGGATTCTCTCCAGTAAAAAAAATTAGATAATGTCAATTATGATCTCTCACTCTTTATTGTCTTCTCTTTCATATTTAATTTTGATCTCACTTATAAAATTAATGATAAAAGATCACATTTTATTTCTTCGTGTGTTAAAAAAAACTAGAAAAGATGCATTTCCTATACATACATTATATACATTACATTAATTACTCTGCTTAATTTTCGCTCTTGTTTGATCCAACTTAATTAACTGTAAGTCTGAAATATACAATTACTTAATTATCGTCAACTTCGTTCCCAATATACTGTAAACTGTGTTACTTCGCATAACTAGTTAGTTAGTTATATATATATACTTCTTGCCATGACCACGTGTGTTCCTTAATTATATACGGGACATTAAATAACCTAACTGTCAGATTCTTATGACAAAAATTTGAACACGGAGGACCCCAGAAACAGCTATATGTTATCTATTCATGTGCTGCATTCAACCGTAGCCTCACAATGCAATGGGATCGATAAAATATAAGTGGTTCGCATTTATTATGCAGGTATGTTTTGGATATATAACTCATAAATATTATTTATACATTAAAATTAAAATTAGTGGTAGTATATTTTTATCACTTTATATGTATAAATCTAATATAAATTAATTCCTCAGCTTTTATATACTGAGACGACGTAGATATTGAAACATAAATGAAGAAGATATAGACATAAAATACACGTATATATATTATATATATTTTATGTTTAACAAAACGAATACATAAAACACACAAAATTTTAAAAAATTTATAATACCTTCATTTTCTACTTTTACTACCACCACTAGAATTTTTCAATTACCACCGCCTATTTTTTTTTCTTTACTGTTCATAACCAAAAATAAATTAACTTTAACCCAAATTATTATTACTAACAAGAGGGAGAAACGAAGAAAGAAGAGCGCGACAGCGATAGTGAGAATCTTGAAGAGAGGAGTAATAGAGGCGAGGGTATTGGTGGAGGAAAGATGAGGAGAAAGGAAAGAATCATGAGCTACTGAAAATAGAACGAGAAGTTGGAGGGAGGTAGAAGAGGCTAGCATACAGGAGGGAGATAGATTTGGGAGAATGAGAGGGTAAATTTTGGATTTTTAAAAATTAAATAAGGGTCACTACAAGAAAACAGCTCTATTGCCACTATTTTAAAGCGGGGCAAAAAGCTGAAAAAAGCGTGGCGATAGCTATCGCCACGCTTTTGAAAAGGTGGCCTCTACAAGTATGGCGGTTACTCTATCGCCACGCTTTTGATGACCTATCACCACACTTTTTCTTTTGCCACGCTTTTTACAAATGGCCACCCGTTAAACCGTGACCGTATGTGGGAGATATGGTCACACTTTAAAAACATGGCCATATAGGAGATATGGCCACGCTTTTGAAGCGTGGCAATAGAGAGATATGACCACGCTTTCAAAACGTGGCGATAGAGAGAGATATGGCCACGCTATATGGCCACGCTTTTAGGCAGAGATACGGCCACGCTTTAAAAGCGTGGCAATAGCCTTATAAAATTTAAAAAAAAAATCATTTTTCTGATTTTTACCTTCGTCGATACAAAATATAAATTTTTCAGTTCTTTTTTATTACCAAACTTATAAATATAGTATGCAATTTTTATTACAAGAAAAAGCGTGCCCATAGGACTTTTTTCTTGTAGTGGGTAAAAGTTTAAAATATCAGTGTCTCATAAATTATGTCTCAGTGTTTCAATTATTTGGAGGTACACAAATTTAGTATCCTCGTGTCTATCCGTGTCGATCTAAAAATTATGTTTTATTAAACTAAATAGAGAACGTGTGTCACCACGTCCATATCTTAGAGAGATATGAATAACAATCAAACACTACCTTATATCATATATCATGCATCTCCTTTTCCCTTTTAAATTTTGATGCCTCTTCAAATGCTCGTTCTTTTTCCTCACCGACCACTACTATCCTCCCTTTGTTACAGCCATGCTAGAGACCTGACGGCTCACTGTTGGCACTGGTCACCCTAATTCATCTACTACAAGAAAAACGCTCGTTACCGTGGAATTTACCGTCGGATCAATCAAAATAAATCCGCCGCTAAATACATTACCGTCGGATTTACCGTTATCCTATAGTTGACGGCATAAACGGTGCCAGAAACCTCTTACCAGTGGATTTTTTCAGTCCAACGCTAATTATTAGCGGATTTCTCATCGGTGTTTTCAATGGATTGTCAAGCCTAAGTTGATGATTACCGTCGAATTTATCAAACGGTAACTTTGGTGCCACTTCGCTTCAAATGGCGCAAAAACTTATCCGACGGTACATCTGCCTGCAGGATTTTTATTTTTTAATTTTTATTTTTGGCACAATTTAGCGACAACTAATAGTCAACTCAAATTAAAACTCTTGTTAACCAAATTGTTATAGAAATCTAAAACTAGTAGAAATCGACAAATTATTTTATTAAAAATAAATGGTATGAATACAATAAAATGTCACAGAAGTAAAGTAATGTACCCTAGAAAAACAAAAATGTATAAAACCCTAACTCCTATAGATCCTGATAATCATCATCGTCGTTGGCGGTGGCGGCGTCGTGGTCCCCCTACTGCCGCAGCGGAGTAGGTACTACCGTCGGATCCCCACCAATAGCGCCGTTAGAAGAAATAGTGCCACTGCCTCCATCGCGCATCTGCTGGCTGTACTCCTCCATCTGCTATCGCAGCCGCTCGAGCTGCTCCAGCTTCTCCGTCAAGTCTAAGCTGGCGGCAACGCGTGCAAGAATCTCTCGATACCTCTGCTTAGACTACTCCTGCTGCTAGTAAAGCTCTTGTGTTAGCTTCTACACCTCCTCCCTCTGGTCGATAACTTCCTGGGAATCAGCAGGGCCAGTGGCAGAGACAGAGACAGAGAAAGCCACCAACGCGGAGGAGTGGAGGCCACTGGTGAAGAATGAACCCAACCCGAAGTGGCAATTCTTATGGTATTTAGAGGCGGTCTCGCCCAACACTCTGTCGGGATCTACGATTGAGGTCTCAGAGCCGGCTTCGGTGGCTCCATCAGGCGGCTGAGATTGCTGGGTCGCGGCCTCCAACCTCTACTGATACTCATCCTACGTTACACACGTTAGTTGTGATTAGGATAATAGTTAAATATTTGACTTTAAACAACCGAAGCTGAAATTTAGGATTAGTTTAAACTCACATAGAGGAACACCGACCGCTCGTCAGCAAATCTCTCCTTGTTTGCCTTCAAAGTAAGGGTATATTTGAAGATCTCCGCTAGTGTCTCCTCACGATCCAATGACTTAGATTACAAATTAATATATCAACCAAACATTAAAATAAACAAATAAATTAAACAATGACAGACAAATATACATAGGCAGCAAGAAATCTCTATTATAATTTCGAAAACATAATTTTAATTTTTTTCGATTTAAATGAAAATCTTATAAAAATTTCGACAGCCTCCCCTGAAATTCGGATTTAGCCATGACAAACCCCAATTTGACGGTTTGTTTTGTATTGAATTTAGAGCATCTTGATAGCCTTTTGTCACATTTAGCCTAGGAATTAGCATGATTTTGTTATCTCTCCCTTATTTGTGCTTAAGTGTAAAAACATGCTTTTTAAGCCTTATTTTGATAAATTCTATTTCCTCTTTGATTCCATAAGATGCCTTGATATGTTTGTTAGTAATCTCAGGATGAAATAGGCTAGGCATGGATCAAAGGAAGCAAGGAAGGAAGCATACAAGTGGAGAGAAGCATAAAAAGTCAAAGAAGCAAGTCAGCCATGCACGCGCACGCGCACAAGACGCTCGCGCGCACATTGCGAAACAGGCCAAGGACGCGCATGCGTACCGTGCGCGCACGCGCCGATGATGGCACATGACCTCACTAATGCAACACGTGCCTGGCGATTTGAGAGGGTTTCGGAACCCATTTTTGGCGCCAAATTGCTAAGGGAAATGAATAAAAGGATGAAGGATTAAGGGGAAGGCATCATGATCATAATCATCATCACTTTTGGGAAGGAGATTAGATAGTTAGTTACCAATTAGTTTTAGGGGAGTTCTAGAAATTAGTTTATAGAGAGAGAAGCTCTCACTTCTCTCTAGAATTAGGATTAGGTTTAGTTCTTAGATCTAGATTTTAGATTCATGTTCTTCTACTTCTACATCTCAATTCCTTATAGTTACATTCATTCTCCTTCCATTCTTTCATTGCAATTTCCTTTATGTTGTTCTTATATTTGTTGTAGATCTACTTCTGTTTCTCATATTTTCTTCCAATTCAATAAGAGGTAATTCATAATAAATGTGTTCCTCTTTGCTTTTCTCTTGTTAATCTCTTGCCTTTGTAGTTAGATATATCTTTAATTCTTGCAAATTATGTTGTCTACTTTTATTTCACTCTATGTGTTTGTTAAAATGTCTCTTATAGCTATTAGTTAGATTTTGGTCCTCTTGGCCTAGGTAGAGTAATTAGTGACTCTTGAGTTACCCAATTCCTTTGTTGATCGATACTTAGAAGTTGCTAATTAATTTGAATGCCTTTAAAGCTAGTCATTCCTTAGGGAGTTGATTAGGACTTGAGAAATCAAATTGATTCATCCACTTGACCTTCCTCCATGGTTAGAGGTTAACTAAGTGGGAGTAATGAACAATTATCATCACAATTGAGAAGGATAACTAGGATAGGACTTCTAATTTTCATACCTTGCCAAGAGCCTTTTATAGTTAGTTTACTTTCATTGCCATTTACTTTTCATGCTTCATATCGAAACCCCAAAATAACTCACAACCAATAACAAGACACTTCATTGTAATTCCTAGGGAGAACGACCCGAGGTCTAAATACTTCGGTTTATAAATTTTAGGGGTTTGTACTAGTGACAAACAACTTTTTGTATGAAAGGATTATTGTTTGGTTTAGAAACTATACTTTACAACGAGATTTTATTTGTGAAATTCTAAACCGTCAAAAATCCAATCGTCAAAATGGCGCCGTTGCCGGGGAGTGCAATGGTGTTGTGTTATTGGTTATTGTACATATGTGAATAGTGTAAATAGTTTGTCTTTTGCTTATTTTCTAAATTTTGTTAGTTTTATTTTTGCTTTTCCACCATGAATTCTCATTTTGCTATGAGTGTGATTACAATTATGTTGTAGGTGATGAGAACTTCAATGAAGAAATGTATCAAGGATGGGACAATCAAAGGTGGGAGGAGCCACATGCTTATGATCAATCTTCATGGCAACAACCTCCACCAATACACTATGAAGAAGAGCCATTCTATGATGCATACCAATCCAATGGCTATGGTGAATCACCTTGTGATTTCCAAGCACCACCACCATATGCCTATGAATCATATCCTCAACATAACCTTCAACCACACTCACAAGCCCTTCCACACCAAGCACCTTCCTGTGACCCATACCCATCATACAACCAACCATCCATACCATATTTTTATGACCATTATGAGCAAGAACCCTTAGAACCACCACAACCCTATCAAGATCACTACCAAGAACCACCTCAATACACACAATATCCACAACCTTACCAAGAAAAACCACCTTCCTATTATGAGCCCTCTCTCCAAAACGATGAACCTTCCTACCCACCACAAGCCCCAATAGACGATTCTCTCACTTTGTTACTTCAAGGACAAGAGGCCATGAAGTGAGATACACTCGAGTTCGTGACCAACTTGACCAAGGTGGTGTCCACCTTAGCCTACCAATGTTTGAAGACTCAAGGTAATTCCGTAACCACATGTGAAAG
The DNA here is from genome assembly GCF_014773155.1 of Arachis stenosperma. Classification (NCBI taxonomy): domain Eukaryota; kingdom Viridiplantae; phylum Streptophyta; class Magnoliopsida; order Fabales; family Fabaceae; genus Arachis; species Arachis stenosperma. Next base: position 169,506,970 of record NC_080379.1, on the reverse strand, counting down.
GTCAAAAGAAGAGCAAAGTATGAAGGAGAAATTGGAAAATTCGGTGGGAAAGGAGGAATCAAATTTTGTGTTGGAACAATTGGAGGAGCCTATGATCATTGAAGAAAAGGAAGAGGTGGTTGAAGATTTAGGAGATGTTGAAAGTCCATGGGAATGTAGCATCATGGAGCACTCTTCCGAGAAGCTTGACATCGATGTTGAGGAGGGTGCGCAACCTCCAAGGCATACCATCATTGGAGACTTGGAAGAGGCTTATCAAGAGATGGATTCAATCATGGATGAATTTCTCTCTACAATGGAATCCTCTCCCATTGGACATGGAGTTGAAATTATAGAAGAGTGTGCACAACCTCCCATACCCTTGGTGAACAATGAAGAAGAGAGTGAATCAAAAGGGAGCTACCAAGAGGAAAAAGTTGGCATGGTGTATATTGAAATTGAAGAATATGAATAGGTTGATCAAGAGATGAACTCATTCATCAATGCATTTATATCCAAAATTGAATCGCCTCTCATTAGACAAGATGAAGTTCTTGAAGATAACACCAAGCCACGTAACAAAGAGGATGAGGTTGAAATTGAAGAAAATTTTGAAGAGGTGGACACAATCAAAGAAGAGCACAAGGAAGTGGACCTTGCATTGTCTAAGTGTGGGGAAGCCTCTCTTCCCAAATTGCCATCCAATACAACATTTAAGTGGGTAAAATCTCTATCCCTAAGCTTTAATTTCTCACTTGAATATGGTTTGATTGAAAATGATGGTCAACTTAGAACTCTTTGTGGAATTAAAAGTGAAAATGAGTTGTGTAGTGGTTGGAAAGTTGGTGTTAAGCTTATCAAGGTCAAGGCCTCAAGGTATAGAGATGATGTTGGGACAAGGATCACTTTGCATGGATCTAGAAGGAAGCATTGGTGGAGTAAAGAGAATTCTGTGTGTCCGCCACATTTATGCCATCCACCCATCCGACAAAATCATGAAACTCAACTAACGGATGGATGCGAAAATAAGATATGGGATCCCGATTCGCTATGTGAAGACCAACTAGAGGAACTCATATCTTGGTTAGAACTCTGCTCAAGCTTAATAAAAATGGTTGGAAATTCTGTCAACCAATTGAGAAGCAAAGATCCTTGGAGGTTCAAGGATGAGTACAAGCATAAGCCACCATGACAAGGAGCTTCTCAAAATGTCCAACTTAAGGACTTAAACTAAAAGTGCTAGGTGGGAGACACCCCACCATGGTAAACTCTTTCCACTCTTCTAAATTTACTTAATAAGTGATTTGAGTTACCATTGTAGGTAGATGTTCCATACAAAATTGTTTGTACAACTTAATTGTTAGCTTAGTCACATGCATGTTGTGTTTAGTAGTAGATGAATAATATCAAAAATTGTATTTTTTTGTGAATTGTATGATGGTTGAGTAAATAAGAGTTGTGAACACTAAAGAGGAGCACTCAGCAATTGGTTTTCAAAAAAAAAAAAAAGAAGGGGGTTGGACACGCGCGCACCATGTACGCGCACGCGTCCCTGTGTGGACGCACCATGAGCCACACACCCGAGAGTTGGGCCTCCCTTGGGCAAACATTATGCCTTGAGCCCAACACAATACACGCGGACGCGCACAACGTGCGTGCACGCCGTCTTTAAGCACATGGACGTTCACGCGGACGCGCACTTGCCGCGCCCGCGCCGATTGGCTGCTGCAACGATTGAGCCAATCCACAGAGAGTTGAGCCAGTTCTGGGCCAACCTTAAGCCCCTGGCCCAACTTGCTTCGCGCGGACGCGCACTTGCCGCGTGCGCGCCATCTTGTCATAAATCATCAACTTACGCGGACGCGCATTTGCCGCGCGCGCGCCCTTGCATGCTGCCACCAAACTAAGCCACGGACCCGAGAGTTAGGCGTGCCTCAAGCCCATTCTATGCCTCAGGCCCAAACTCATGTACGCGTGCGCGCACGATACGCGCACGCGCCCTTACCTATTCTGCCATCCCACGCTAGAGCGCACTGCACGCTCACGCGTGGATCTCCAAATTTTCTCACTGCGCGCGGACGCGTACATGCCGCGTGCGCGCAAATCTGGTGGCGCGACTCCCAAGCCATTCTCCAGAGAGTTAGGCCTGAGTTGGGCCAACTCTAAGCCCCTAGCCCAACTCCATGCACGCGTGCGCGCACTGTACGCGCACGCGTTCCTTCTCATTTTGCTCATCCACGCTTAAGCGCGCTGTACGCGCACGCGTAGATCCCAATTTTCTTCAAGGGACGCGGACGCGCAAGGTGCACGCGCGCGCCGATTCAAAAATAGGGATAACCCTAACGCGCGACGCACGCTGCGCAATCGCGCACCCTCCTTCCCTAACCTCCAATTTTCTTCTCCCTCTTCTCTTCCCCCATAACCACCTCTGCTACGCCGTCGTCCACCACCGCGGCCGCCATTGCTCACCATCAACCCTCTTTCTCTCCTTCATTCACTTCCTTCTCTCTCTCAGCCACTCACTCTCTCTTCCTCCTCCTGGCCAAACCTCCACCGCGCCACCATCTCCGCCGCGGTCCCACCACCACCGCCGGCAACTCTATTCCTCTACCCACTCGACGTCCTCCCCCTCTCATCTGCTCTCTGCCCCCGTCCCTCACCTTCACAACGCCGGCAGCCACCACCGCCGCTCCTTTTCGGCCACTCCCCGCCACCGTCAACGGCGGCGCATCTCCTGGCCCTACCCCCCCCCAGTTCCCTCTCCATTCTTAGTTCTTCTCTGCTCCCAGATTCCTGCTCCATTTCTGTTATCTTTTTTTCTGTTTTCCTTTTATTATTCTGTTTTTCTGTTTTTCTGTAATTGCATGTTAGTTAGTTAGAATTAAGATTTTGTATGTTAGGTTAGATAGATATATTTGCGGTTAGGTAGCTAGGGCTGGATAGAGGATTCTAGGCCTGATAATTGCTCCGTATGTGCTTATTTGATGTTTGCTTCCTTAGGTACTGTATGTTGGTTTTGGGTTGTTGTTTCATGCAAAATGTGTTGCCAAATAAGATCTGACTGCTGTTGTGCTTGTTTGGTATTGTTTTCTATGCTAATTGTGCTAATCTGCTATCCGAAAACGTCCAATTTTAAGCCGGAATGCTGCCCGATTTTCAAGGAAATTAGTTCCATTTTAGTCTTTAATTCAATTTTGGGCAAATTTCCGTTTCTTTTTGACTTCCCGGATTTGCATCATTCACTGTGAACATGAACCATAACTTTTCTTTTCATTGCGCATAAATATCATCACATTACTAATCTACTTTTCTAACTTACTAATTTCTTTAACCATCTAACTTCCACTCACCTTTAACCATCTTTGACAATTCTTTCAATTATATGATGATACTATTGCCTTTTGAATATGAGTTGTTGACCTTAATGCAGTTTGCATTTTTTTGGTTTACTTGTTCACTTTTGCATATTCATTGCAACATCATGATGGTTCTTTGTTCATTGTATCCTGAACATGCCTTCTTTGTTACATGCTAAATGTTTTATATATTCAATCATATTTTTCAGGATGTCGGATAAAGGCAAAGCCATAGTCACTGCCTCTAAGAAGAGAAAACACTCTACCCCCTCCATTCCTTCCATCTACAAACATTATGCTAAGAATCCGTTAAGTGAGGAAGAAAAAGAGAATCAGCAGTTGCCTTCTACCAACCCCGACAAATTCCCCAACCTCTACTGTGAGCTTCGGTTTTCTAGATATCGGACAATTAAGCTGAATACTGAGAAGAAGTTGTCCCTACCTAATGATGTGAGACGTTCCATTACCGGTCGAATCCTTGACTTAGGTATTGACTTTGTTGACCGAGAGTTGGGTGATATCAATATATCGTGGGTGAAGGAATTCTACTGCAACTTCTTCCGTCCGACATTGGATTCGGTTCAGGTGCGGGGTAGGGAGATCATGATCACTGAGACCGCCATTGGGGAGGCATTACAGTGTCGGCATATTCCGGATGACATGTGTGCCCATCAGCAGGCTGAGATAGCCATCCACACCATGACTTTTGACTATGAGGCGCTTAGGCGCGTGATTGGGATACCGGATGCTTCATGGGTTATGGATGTGGGCAACACCAAGCCCAAGGGGATGTTGTTTACCCATTTGACTAGGGAGGCTAGGACTTGGCAGATGATCTTCGCCCACTACGTCCTGCCTACCACCCACTTTTCTGAGATCCCCATGGAGATGCTCCTGCTGATTGGTTGCGTCATGGAGGGGAAGGATGTCTCCTTCCCTAGACTTATTAGACAGTGCATGTGACGGGCGCATATTCGTGGCCTACTCCCATTTCCTACCTTGGTCACGAGTATGGCGGCCCTAGCTGAGGTCCCATGGTTGGACGATGATGTGCGACCACCACCCCCTGATGCTGATGACAGGGAGGTTACTATCCCCTGGGGTGGTTGGGTGCACGAGAGGCCACCTGCTAGACGCCACTCTCGGGCTAGAGCTGTCGTTGGGACGCCTTCACCATCAGCCCCTACAGCTGCCCCATCATCCTCTACAGCTGCAGCTCCTTCATCATCTACAGATCCTCCAGCAGCACCTGAGCCTACCTATCTCCTGGTCCAGCGTCTATTCCGATTCCTAGAGCGCGAGAGACGCCATGTCAGACGCCGATTAGATCAGATGGACCAGGCTCTTATTTCTTTGGGTGCTGAGCTACCTCCGCTTCCCGATTCTCCGGCCTCCGATGAGCAGGATCATCAGGAGGAGGATGCGGAGGCACCGGTTCAGCAGGAGGCCCCTGGCACTACAGAGCACCCACAGACTCAGGAGGCGCCGGTCCCACAGCCACAGTCAGAGCCAGCGCCTATCGTTGTACCTCCCACTGATTCTCCGGTTTAGCATCGGGGACGATGCTTGGTTTTAAGTGTGGGGAGGGCACTGGTAGCATTATTTGGGAACCGGTGAACTTTTCGGCCTAGTTATCTTACTTTGCACATCTTGTATATATTTTGATGCATTTCTAGTTGTTTTGGATACTTTTATTGCTTATTTCGGATTTTAGATATTTTGATGTTCGGATATTTTTAGATGTTTTTGATGCTAGATTTCGTACTTTTTAGTTGGATTTTTCTTTATACATTTTGTTCATCTTTATTTTTAGTTGTGGTTGTGATTAGAAATCATACTTTGAATTGCAAATACTTAGTCACCTTTTTTGCATAAGAAATTGATTTTGAGTGAAAAAAAAAAAAAGAGAAGGGTGAACTAAGAAAATCTTTGAATTTTTTCAATCACAACAATGCTTAGTTAAACATTGAGATTTTTCAAGAAAAAAAAAGTTTAAATATAGAGCATTGACCTAATTGATTGAAGGAAAAGTTTTTGGATTAAACTTGCTTGAATTTCATACTTTGTGAAGCATGTATTGAACTAAGAACACAAGCTTGTGAGACTTGAGCCTATTGATGTGGTTACATTTTATAACCACTTATTTTCCATTCTTGTGTGAAATAGCTCTCTTTCTATGATTGTGATCCTTGATTTGCTTGATTCTATATATCCATTTATTTCTTGTGTTTGCGCATTTATATGATTGAGGCCATCATTTCATTAGCTCACTTATCCAAATAGCCAACCTTTTATTCTCCATTGTTAGCCAATTTTGAGCCTATGCTTAACCAACTTGTTCTTGTTTTAGCACATTACAAGCCTAAGGCGGAAAACCAATGAAAAATCCTTGCTTGGATCCTTGATTAGCCTAGGCTAGTGAGAGTGTTTATTATTCAAGTTTGGTGAGGCTTGGGAACATTGGATGGGATAAAAGGGGTAGTACACTTTTATGTTTAGGAATTGGGCACATATTCATGTATTAATTGAATGTAGAGACCTTATGCATTGATGTTCTTGTATTTAGTTTGAAAAAAAAAAAGAGAAAAATATATAAAGGAAAAAAAATGATGAAAAGAAAAGAAAAAAAAATGGAAAAATGATGATGGAAAAGGAAAAAAAAATAATACAATAAAGAAGGGACAAAATGCCCCAAAGTGAAGTCAATATAAAAAGGAATCAATGCATAGGTGTTATGAATCAAATAAGAATGCATGAGTATGTAAGAAAAAGTGAAGAATGGGTAGTTAGATTAGTGCTTAACTGTATAGGTCATTATGTAGGCTAGTGGGAAAGTCTATGCTAATCGAAGATTCAAATCCTAGCCCACTTAACCATAAATGATCCTACCTTGACCCTAACCCTATTACAACCTAAATAAAAGACCTCATGATGAATGTATGCATGCATTGAATAAGAGTTGATTGTTAGAAGAAAATCAAATTTTGGAAAACATGATTAGAAGAGAATTGAGTGAATTAACCCTTAAACACTTGAGTGAATAGAGCGGATACACATCCGGCGAGGGTTCAAAAGCTCAATCACATGTGTTCACCCATATCTATATTCTTGCAAGTTTGAACTCCTTTTGATAATTCAATACAATTGTGGTTGGACTTAATTCCTATTGCCTAGCTCTTGAGCTCAAACATGCTCTCTTGGGAATTGATTTGTTTGAACTAAGCATTTCCAATTGCTTTAGGTAGTTGCATGTAGATAGGATTCACATAGTTTAGTTGCATCCAAATAAATGTCATAACCCTTAGTTCCTTCTTATTTTAGCATGAGGACATGCTAAGGCTTAAGTGTGGGGAGGTTGACAAACCCCAATTTGACGGTTTGTTTTGTATTGAATTTAGAGCATCTTGATAGCCTTTTGTCACATTTAGCCTAGGAATTAGCATGATTTTGTTATCTCTCCCTTATTTGTGCTTAAGTGTAAAAACATGCTTTTTAAGCCTTATTTTGATAAATTCTATTTCCTCTTTGATTCCATAAGATGCCTTGATATGTTTGTTAGTAATCTCAGGATGAAATAGGCTAGGCATGGATCAAAGGAAGCAAGGAAGGAAGCATACAAGTGGAGAGAAGCATAAAAAGTCAAAGAAGCAAGTCAGCCATGCACGCGCACGCGCACAAGACGCTCGCGCGCACATTGCGAAACAGGCCAAGGACGCGCATGCGTACCGTGCACGCACGCGCCGATGATGGCACATGACCTCACTAATGCAACACGTGCCTGGCGATTTGAGAGGGTTTCGGAACCCATTTTTGGCGCCAAATTGCTAAGGGAAAGGAATAAAAGGATGAAGGATTAAGGGGAAGGCATCATGATCATAATCATCATCACTTTTGGGAAGGAGATTAGATAGTTAGTTACCAATTAGTTTTAGAGGAGTTCTAGAAATTAGTTTCTAGAGAGAGAAGCTCTCACTTCTCTCTAGAATTAGGATTAGGTTTAGTTCTTAGATCTAGATTTTAGATTCATGTTCTTCTACTTCTACATCTCAATTCCTTATAGTTACATTCATTCTCCTTCCATTCTTTCATTGCAATTTCCTTTATGTTGTTCTTATATTTGTTGTAGATCTACTTCTGTTTCTCATATTTTCTTCCAATTCAATAAGAGGTAATTCATAATAAATGTGTTCCTCTTTGCTTTTCTCTTGTTAATCTCTTGCCTTTGTAGTTAGATATATCTTTAATTCTTGCAAATTATGTTGTCTACTTTTATTGCACTCTATGTGTTTGTTAAAATGTCTCTTATAGCTATTAGTTAGATTTTGGTCCTCTTGGCCTAGGTAGAGTAATTAGTGACTCTTGAGTTACCCAATTCCTTTGTTGATCGATACTTAGAAGTTGCTAATTAATTTGAATGCCTCTAAAGCTAGTCATTCCTTAGGGAGTTGATTAGGACTTGAGAAATCAAATTGATTCATCCACTTGACCTTCCTCCATGGTTAAAGGTTAACTAAGTGGGAGTAATGAACAATTATCATCACAATTGAGAAGGATAACTAGGATAGGACTTCTAATTTTCATACCTTGCCAAGAGCCTTTTATAGTTAGTTTACTTTCATTGCCATTTACTTTTCATGCTTCATATCGAAACCCCAAAATAACTCACAACCAATAACAAGACACTTCATTGTAATTCCTAGGGAGAACGACCCGAGGTCTAAATACTTCGGTTTATAAATTTTAGGGGTTTGTACTAGTGACAAACAACTTTTTGTATGAAAGGATTATTGTTTGGTTTAGAAACTATACTTTACAACGAGATTTTATTTGTGAAATTCTAAACCGTCAAAAATCCAATCGTCAAGCCACCCTTGAAGGGTTCTATCCAAACCAAATTAACATCATTATTTCACAGTCAAGCATTATTCAAACAATTTTAGTAGCTGAAATCAGCAAACAGTTAAATAATCTAACATTTTTCAGCAATTTCAGAGCCTAATCTAACATATCGTAACCTATCCTAACCACCTAAATCCACTAAAACTGAAAATTAAATACCTTAAAATCTACTAACTAAATTGGCTAACTTTATAATGAAAAAGAAAATTAAACATCATAAACTCTTCAAACTAATTCAAGCAACTACTATAACATAAAATAATGCCAAAATTCTTACCAGTTTTATCTTCGTCTTTATGAAGATTGCCGACCCACACGTATACCTTGACGACCTAGGCGAAGCCCTGTTGGCGATGTTCATTAGAGATCGACATTTGAAGGCCTCGTTATCTCTAAAGTGAGCCTCAAGGTCACGTTTGATGTTTGAACGGGTCCACTTCGTCAGGTGGTCTTTCCCCTAACGAACATCACTCATCATCTGCAGAAAATATTTGGTTGTCCGGTGGTCATAGATCTTCCATATCACGAGGTTATGCTCCACATCCCGTATGAATTTTAACTACAAAAAGTGATTTGCCAACATTAGTTAGTTGGAATAAAATCCAGTTCAAATAAAGTAAATCAATTCTAACCAAATTGGGTTCGTACTGCCCACTTCTGAAATCAGCGCTCTCTAGTCTCAGCCGGGATCTGCGTGTAGGCCGGCCATGGATAGTCGTACATGTACTTAATGACCTCAGATATCTCCTGTGTGCAAGAATTGGGGTTCGGTGCAAACCTGTCACAGAATAAACCATACAATAACAATCACAAAAGATAAACAAACTTAATATATTAAAATTAAAGATAAACACACTTAATATTATAAAAATTGAACTCACGACTGCATGCCATCGGGGCAAATTCTCAGCCGGATGATGGACAGTAGTAGAGGGTCATCATGCTTGGGGGCACTGGAGGTATCACCCACAGCTGGCTCTGTCGACGGGATCACTGTATCTGTAGGGAGGACATTGTAGAAGGAGGCACCCAGTTCGGGTTTGGGACCAGGATTGCCCAGTTTCTCCAAACATTACATCTAAGTCATCCTTAAAAACAGAGTTAAAATTTTTTGTCAGTGCCTTTTCATCTTCTTTTCCTTTGGGAATCGACTTGATCAACTGAATAGCCGATATCTCCTTCGACTCCTCCATCCCCTGGTCTTTGCTTGAGGATACCTTGTTACCCTTCTGTTCTTGCTTCTGAGGTGACTTACTTTCTCTGCTCAATTTTGGATATGGCCCTAATGTATTGACATAAGCATTTTGCGCTTGGGCCATAGTTCTTGTAATGAAGGGAGCTCTTTCTTGAAAATTACGTCGAGACCTTCCTCGATCATTGCCCCTTCTAGCTGCTCCTCATCTGGAGCCACCTCTTTTTTGGGCTCCAGCCCAATTTTCAAAACCTTATCTAGAAATATTGAAATTGTAATTTCTGAAGTAGTTTGGGATATTATTATGTACCCATTTGTTATTCGATATATTGGACGGAGGAACTCTAGTTCGACTTGACACCCCCTGGGGTTTCTGGTCAACTGTCACCACCGTGCGCATGTGTTGTTTAACAGGAGAAGCTACATGCTCTCGACCTTTAATCCCTTGCTTCAGTCGAGCTTGTCTTAATTCTTCCCGATGAACACGCCCTCTACTCTTTTGAGTTGAAAGCCTTAGTAGCTGAAGTGTCAAACAAGACACTACATCAAGGGCATATTGCTACATTTTCTTCCTGTTCCTTTTGTCTCAACAAAAAATCTAATATATCTTCTCCCGCCTTTGGATAAATAGACCTTTCTGCCTCAAACATGTCTAGCTCGAATTACTCATCTTTCTTTACAGGTTCGACACAAGCCATGTTGACTATAAATGTCACTTCTTCTATTTCAACAATGCCACTTGGAAGAGATCGGAATCCATTTTCATTTCAGGCTTATCAACAAATTTTAATCGACCTTCGTCAATAGCCTTTTGTATCAAGTCCCTGAAACGAACGTAATTATCAGTATAATGTCCAGAAGTTTGATGAAATTTGCAAAATTTTTTATTTCTAATTTTAGAAACGGATAGCATTCTTTTTCCTTCAGGGAGTACAAGTTGCTTATCTTTAAACAACATATCAAAAATTTGTTCAGCTTTTGTTAGGTTGAAAGAATAATTCTTTCCTCCTGACAAAGGAGTCTTATCTTTTGCCGGATTAAGAGATCAACATATATACGAAGGCCCATATTTTAATTATGTAGCAAAAACAGATTTACTATTCGACTCTTCCTCACTCATGCAGTCAATGTAGTTCACCTTTTTATTGAAAAATAGTTTTCTTTTATTTGACTCTAGCTCTTCTTTTTCTTTATTTAACTTCTTAATTTGCTGGACTTTATCAGCCAACTGAGCTAACTCTAAAATTATTGATTTACTAATTTCTTTCAAATATTGAAATCCATATTAACTATTTTAGGCTCAGGAATAAGATTGAAATATTTATTTCTCATATTCGTGAATCGGATAAGGTAGTCATCGATCAACTCATTTTCTCTCTTTACTGTGAATAAATTAGACAAAGTCACCTTTATTTCACCCCTAAAGAAATTGATCATGAATACTTCTTTCTAATTGAATTCAACTATGGATCGAATTAGGTTACAAGTTTGAAAACTAAGTAAAAGCGTTCTTTGTTAGTGAAGAGAGAAAATATCTCATTTTCAATTATTCATTATTAGCTAACTCGCCTATTTCGACTGAATACCGAGCAATGTGCTCTATATTCAATTCCCCATTTTTCTAGCAAACTTCGTAAGGGATTTAGGAGTTTTGACTTTTCTGAAGAGTTCAGCCTGTAAGACATAATCTAAAAAGGGGATATAAATTAAAGTTGATTTGTCACCGTTATATTTAACCCTGCTCTATTTAGGATTTGTTCAACAACTTGAGTTATATTTTGGTTATAAGCATGAGCAACATTATTTGCTCTAATTTCATTTAATGCTCTATTTACGTTGAGACCGAAAATTTTATGAGTTTAGATGATGATCAGTGTTGTTCATTGAAATCCCTAAATCTTCTTAGTTCTTCCTATTTATAAATCACAAGGATAACTTACTCCCAAATAATCTTGACCATGACTTAATTTGCTCGCTTTTCTTAAGCCACAACCTTGCCTTGAGGCTAAAGCATTTTCATCGAAGTATCCCACGTTCCATCTTGCTTTGCTTTTCAAATTTTACGTTCTTGTATTGCATCCATATTTACCACGTGACGCATGCTTGGTTTCAACCCTGTTCCTTGATTTTCCTCAAGTCATTAAACCTTTGACCTTGATCACCATTTTATTCTTGTTATAATTAAAAGAAATTTTTTCTATGGCCATCTGTGCTATATTTCGACTTCCTATACACCACAGTCGAATGTCTTCATGAGTCGAAATCTGTGCTAACAAAGAATAATGTGACTTACATTATAATATAATCGTGGACTCAGATATAATATAACATCAGTTGATATATATGTACATAGATCTATGTATTTTAGTAGCTAGTTTGTCTTAACAAGACATTAAAACAGGAGCAAAGTGCCACTTTTTTAAAAAGCACATTTCATTAATAAGAATCGCAGGTTCAAAGTACTAGATACATATATGAATGTTAAGTATCATAACTTCAGAAGTTAGATTCTCGATTTTAACCAATAAAAATTACACCGTTAAAAGAATTTTAGAAATTATAGGGCTATACAATTTTACACACGATATTTTTTAAGGGTCACATCCTTTAAAAAAATAAGTTTACTGGACCTGTACCTACTTTATCCTTCACCACAAAGTAGTTGTGAGGCCTTTTAGTAGGCCCAATAGATGCAGATCAGCTTGAGAGTACGGCCCACAAGTAGATTGAATTCTGGAACCTGGTCCCACCATAAAAATAAAAAGAAATAGTTTATCAAAACAATTTAAAAAAAAAGTAGGGAGGAAATTAGGAAACAAAATCTGTAGAAATTTGAATCACATTTAACTAAATCAAATATATCAGGAGCATTTTAAAGGAAGAAAGCTTCTTGATCCTAGGTTCAAATCTCGTTAACAGAAATGATAAATAATATATATTAAAAAAACATTTTGATTAATTAGTTCAATTCACTGTAGAAATAAAGTTTTAAGTCACTTTCTTAATAGCTAAATGTTACGTCAAACTTGACTTAAAAAATAGTATCAAATTACATGCATTAGCCGATAGTTTGTTATTTAATTCATGGTGCACTATGCTCTGCGTTAATTGGTAGTAGAAAACACGTGAAATTAGTCGAAGACTTTCAGTCGCAACTTATATTACCAAAACTTTAAATAAATACTCGAAACAAAATTATTACTTGTACATTAATTTAGGATAATCGGCCGCCGTTTTAGTTTGATTGATTGAACAAAAATAAAAATTGAAATCCAATTGCACCCCCCAATAGGATTCACCGATTCAGTATCCATTTGCAACTGAGTTATGATTAATTGATTGAGAGTCTCTGTCTTGGAAGCCATCACCATGTGGAATTTGATGCCTGGAAAAATGGGGTTCCAATCTATGCACAATTAATAATATATATTTTCAGATATTGATGGTTTATTCTACAACTACAATACAAGTGGGGTGAAATAATATTTAAGAATCTAACTAATGACGCCGCTCTTGAATTTTCTGGCGTACTTAGCATACTACTTTGGACTTCTGATCATGGTCAAATGCGTCACAACGAAACACGCGCCCACTGTCAATGGGATTTTAAACGTTTGGGTAACAAAAGACATGCCTGGATTATTAAAATTAAATTCAATATAATTTTAATTAACTTGTTTTTGTATAAATATATTACCAATAAACTAAAGCATAGAAACTCAAAATAAGAATTACATTATTTATACATTTTTTGTATTAATTCATATCAAACAAACACAAAATATTAGATATTAAATTATTTATTTATATAAAATATAAAATATTAATATACATAAATATATGATAATTAATTTAATAATTATTTTTATATACATATAGTATTTTTATTTTACATTATTTATTTATTTGTTTGTACTGGTTAAATTTTTTTTTTCAGATTTTTTCTCTTCAAATGGAAATGCATAGAGCCCAAGGAGGCATGGGACCAATTTTATTCCTTTATTATGAAAATCTATATCTAAATTCAAATATGTGCCAAACAAAATTCAAATTCAAAGCAATGACATTCGCCCTATTATGACATATTATATAATTTTTTATCTAAAACAGAATAAAAATAAAAAAAAGGGTCTAATAGAAAGCTGGTTTGTTTGAAATTGAACAAGCATCTGTACTGTACACATGAACCGATGAACCTAAGAAAGAATATGTTTTGTAATGGGCATCCGATGCTAAACATGACCAAATCGGTAATCTTCTACACGTTTCTGGTTCAAGTTCAACAACCCTCAACACATAGGAAATCAAAAAGGAAAATGAGTGATCTAAAAATCAAAACAAAAATGATAAATTTTGACAAGGTAAATTCATGAATTAAAAACTGGCTTCGTTGTAAAAGTAGAAATGCGCATCTTTAGCTCACACATTTTAAAAATTCACAAAAGAAAATAGACTCTTGTAAACAAATGATCTAATGGCATTAATTAAATATATTACTGCCGAAGAAATTTTTGTATAGATATTTTTTAGTTAATATATATATTCTTACTTATTAATTTTTTTATTAAAATAAAAATTTAAAAATTTTTCTAATAGTAATCTTAACATATTATATTTTAAATTTTGTATATATTTAATATATTAAAGAAAATAATTTCTTTTATTTAATATATTATTTAGTGGCTTTAAAATGCCCTCTAACCTAATTCCAAGGAAATAAACTAATCAAGACAAAAGTTATCAACCAAAATAATTAGGGTAAATAATTAAGTATTTTTGTTGGCCTTGTTAAAATTGCGCGTCTTTCAGCTCGCACAATCTCAAGGGAAAAGAATCACACACACACAATTTGAGATGAAAATCGTGATTGAACTAAATTAAATTAAGAAAACAACAATAAAATCTAGAACCCTAAGGACCCGAATCCGGATCCGAAATTTCCGAATTTCACCAACCCTACGCTACCCTTATTTAAGGAAGCTCACCCACGTTTTCTAATGCACCCTTGAAAAGTTGAACAAAGTTTCAATCTTTTTTTCTCTCCGACACACTGGGTCCTTTACCTCTTGTGCGTTCTTTTCTCATCTCCCAAAGCTCAAATCGGTTGTGAATGGTAGAAACCCTAAGCAACAGCGATTACATGCGCCCCCTTCTTCCTTCAAGGGCGAGCGCAATCCTCCCCGTTTCGTCTGCATCTGCATTCGCATTCGGCTCTTGCAAGGAAGGCTGGTACTACCGCTGCATCGGCCTCGACCCCTGAATTCTTCTCACGCCGATTTAACAAACCCTAATTTCCTCCTTTTCTTTTGCGACGGGAATCCACATTCTTTGGTTCTTTTTCTTCACCCGATCGGTGATCGCTACAGATCCGGGCTAAGGGATTCGTCTCCGATCGGTGAATTCTTTTAATTGTGTGCGTGTGTTGTTTTCGTTTTTTTTTCTTTCGACTGATTTCAATAAAAAAAAGAAGAGGAATTTGAGAGAAAGAGAAAAGAAAAGATGTTGCTGAGCAAGCAGAAGAAGAACAACCAGAACGCGAACGTGAGGAGGCTTCTGATAAGCATCAACGTGCTTGGGAGCGCGGGTCCGATTCGGTTTGTGGTGAATGAGGGAGACCTTGTTGCGGCGGTCATCGACACCGCCCTTAAGTCCTACGCCCGCGAGGGGAGGCTCCCTGTTCTTGGCACCGACACCGCCGGATTCGCCCTCTACTGCCCCCTTGTTGGATCTGATGGTACTTCCTCCAAATTCTGAAACTTTTTTTGTTTCCTGCAATCATGTTCTGTTCAGCATTGCTGTAATTGTATTCCTGCGTTGAGTTTGTGAATCTCTGTTGACGTTGTAGCTTCTAGTTTTATCAAGTTGACATTTTTTACATTTGTTTTAATGGAAATTTTGGAACCCTATTTTGGCATCTTTTGTTTGTCGTCATTAACATGTTTTAAGCATTCTTCTTTTGAAAACCTGATTCTTCCCTTTGTTTTTGCCTTAATTGGTTAAGGGCTTGGCTAACGAGTCACTTATTAAGGTTAGCCAAAAGAGAAATTTTCAAATTTTGTACCCAATGAAAGCATTGAAGCTCAATTTCATTTAAAAAAAAGCTACATTGGCAAGCTTAGAATGAAATTGTTTTAACAAAACAATTGCTTGAAATTGTGATGGTTCTGAATTATGAATTGGTATTAATGTTTGTGCAGCCCTGAGTCCTTGGGAGACAATTGGATCACACGGAGCAAGGAACTTCATGCTATGCAGGAAGCCGGAAACATCTTCGAGGCGTGTGGCAGATGCTGATGCAAGTGAGACCACAACCACCCTCTCCCGCAGAGGCAGCGGCAGCTGGAAGGCCTGGTTCAACAAGTCCCTCAACCTTAAGATTTCTTCCCACTGAGTGCTTGAGAGTTTCAACGAATTCATTGTCGTTCAAGTCTTACACAATTGTTCTTCTTTCATGTTGTTGTTTTTTTATTATTATACTGTTTGGTTTTCTCTTGTTCTCACTAGCCTGGGAACTCGCCCTCCTTAGTGAATTTTAATAATAAGCTTTGATATTTAGGCTTTCGATGTTCATTGGGATAAGAATTGATGTTATTCAACTGTTAAGTGTAATATGCTGAGGAATATTCCGTTAGCGCAAAGTGAAAATGCCTGGGCTAGTTGTGTTGTTTTTTCTTTAAGTCAGAACACGTGTTTGTTGTTGGGATCTGTAAATTGTTGACAATTTATGTGATTTCACCCACCTTCACCTCAGCTGGGGCTAGGAGGGACGTACTAGAACACCACAACTTCCTAATATAGTAATGTGTGTTCTGGTCGATTCTGATCTTCAGACACCGGTTAACTCGTAAATTGTAATCGTGTTTGAAAAATAAATATTTGTATTTATAATAAATAAAATAAATCAATAATAACATTTTGTAGAAATCTAAAATCTAAATAATATTTGTTTCTGTGCACACGGTTGCTTTACTTGGACGAATTGTACCCGCAAATTTGCCAATTTTATTGAAGAATATTGACAAATTGAGGAGCAAAAAGCAAGGTATGAGAGCAGCAGCAGCATGTGCCCAAAGACATTTCCAGCGGCGAGGCCAAATATTATTCTTGTACCAAGTTACTAACCATACTAATAATGGCAGCATCATGAACATGTGGGTGTTGGACATATCTCCTCCGCTTCTGACAGCTGTGTTTTCGTCACAAGAGATGACGAGAGTAATCCATTTTAGAATGAAGCATAACCAAGTGTAGCTCTCCCCTCCATTCCTCCTATAGCTATGTGATTGGTTAAGAGTTGCAATCAATTTAGGGCATTAGGCATTTAATTACATGTGCATCTGCACCTACATGATTCCGCTCTGTTTCCACCACCCCTTTTTTCACAATTTGCGAATCTATGACTATTCCACTCCAAGTTTCAATTCATTTTGTGGCCGTTCTTTCATTCTGCCCAATTCTTTGCATACTGCACAATCGTATTCTCTTTATGAATTTCAATTAAACAAACTCAACTTTATGTACACATGTTTATATCTTTTCCTCTCTAGATACTTAATAGTATACTATGAGTAAGCATGAAAATTACATTCGTAGTAGTTACACGTTCACTTTCTTGATTTAATTATCAAGCGCTATTTGTGTGCGCTCAATTAGTGTATTCACTTTCAATTGAGGAGTACGTCTTGCTTGCTAGAAAAAAAAAATGCATAAAAAATATCAACAATATTATATGATAAAAAAATTATTATTATTTTAGACTAGTAATAATTTGTATTCTTATTTATAAAAAATTGTATACATAAAATACTTAATTTATATTTATATTTATCACAATTCGTACACACAAATTATATAACTTGCATACATATTTATGAGAATAAAATTTATTTGTTAATAATTTAATATTTATATTAGCCGAATACTAACCAAAATTGTTAAAATTTGCTAGTTCCCAAAACTTTCTGAAAAAACATTATCATGCAATACACGTTTGATCTAAGTGAACATTCTGAATTTCTTATTAGATATTGTCGCTAGTCTGAAATGAAAGGAAGAAAATGAAGGGTACGGTATGCAACTCCCGTTGTACCTGCAATCAGCCTTTTCTTTTCTTTTCTTTTCTTCCTTTTTTATCCATGTCTTAGTCTATGTACTTTCCCTATTTCTTATGCTAATCGTGGTGTCATTTTCGTTATTTCGACAATACACTCTCACCAGATATCTCATATCTCTCTGTCCAGTGTCCACCAAAATTAATATCTAATTCTGGGTCCACGTAATTTGCTGGTGCATGTCGTATTCATTAACAACAAAAAAACGCATTTAATATTCACAAAAGAATATGTTAAGCTATTATTGTAGAATAACTTTTAAACTGGTACTACTATATTGCAAGTTTTAAATTCTACACGAAATGTTATTTGTTTACTTTTTTTTTATTAATTTTGTTTAATACATATTTTAGAGAGCTTTCTAATTATTTACACATATTCTCAAGAATATAGACTCGCCTTAGCTGTCATCCTTATGTTTTAGTGTTTTACTTCCTTTTATTTTTCATCTTTTCTCTTTTGACTATTTTGATCAACGTATTATTATTATTATTATAAAATAACAAGTAGAGAATTAAAGTATTCTTCCATGTGAATAGATTTTTGTTTACCGAAAAAGTGTGATTGATGGTCTATCTAGGTAAATTATATTTTATTTTTATAAAAGGAAAACATGAACTAAATTAAATCACACAATCCATGTGTTACTTTCTTGAATAATTACATTTGGTTAGAATGATGGATGTTTGTTTTTCTCCACAAACAAATAAGTCATTGGAATTAATTAAGAGGATGAAAAAAATCCTACTCATAAGACCTCACTAATAGCTTGTTCCGACGACTACCGAATTAGTCAATGTCGGTTTCTCAATCCTTCCAATTTTGGGGATCATGAGAGGAGAGCTATATGGTACCAAACTATCAGTAGCAGATTAATACTAGCAAAAGAACATTAGGATATACTTCTAAAAACAAAATATTATTACTGTTAGCACAGAATTCTGACTCATGAAGACATTCGACTATAGTGTATAGTGTATAGAAAGTCGAAATATAGTACAGATGGTCATAGGAAGAATTTCTTTCGACTATGATGAGAATAAAATGGTGATGAAGGTAGAAGGTTTAGTGACTTGAAGAATGAATTAAGAAAGGTTAAGGAACAGAGTCGAAACTAAGAATGCGTCACGAGGTAAATACAGACGCAAAACAAGAATATGGAGCTCGAAAAACAAGGCAAAATAGAATGTGAGAGTATCACAACAAAAAAAAAGCTTCAGGGTCAAAGCAAAATTATGGCCTAAGAAAAGAGAACAATCAAGCCGTAGTCAATATTATTAGGAAAAGTATGAGGAGCCAATAAAATATTTATATAATATATACAATAGAGGTTTATGAAGTATTAGAGATATAATCATTAGTGTTACATTTTTCCATCAGCTGTCAATGTACACATTGTACGTTTAAGTCATTGGCTCCCTAGCACTACTCCAATAAAAAACACTAGATTATTATATAAATTCATAACATTTTTAGTCTCAGTAACATAATCGAAGAGCATGAAGTGTAAGTGCATGTGAGTATTAGAAGTTAACTTTTAATTTATTTTTTTTATTTATTTAATTTATTTTCTTTTCTTTTTGTACATTTTTATTGTTATTCTGCTTTTATTTAAAAATTTTACACTTTTATTTATTGAGTTTTTTTTAGTTAATTAATTTATTCTTTTATTTTATTCATTATAAATTTACTATTTTTGACACATCATTTTAACATAATTATTAAATAATTTTTGAATCGAGCTTATTACTTTTAGAGAAGAATCTCTATTATCCGAATTAAAATCTTGATACAAACACAATTCAAGACCTTATAAAATATTTCAAAAATCGAGTGAAATAATTACATATCAAATTAACCAAAGAATAGAATCACATGTGAAATACTGATTTTTGTCTCTTCCACTATTTCTTTTAAGCTTACCTTGATTTCCTTTATGTTTTGTCTTCCTTTATTATTTTTTTTCCCTCTAAACGGTGTCTCAAGTCTGTCACATTTCCTTATCACAATCATCGATTTTCACACATGTCACTTCTATTTCACTGATATGCGTCCAAATCCAATTCTAATGCAACGGCATGAATAGATTCAAACCCGCTGGAAGCTCCTATTTCTATGTGAATCTTCGTTGCAGTCTCGGAATGCATGTAGACGTGGTGTAACGATATGATATGAAGAACACCAGGTGTATGCATGTTTTACTACAAAAGGGACCATTTCACCCTCCAAAACATGGGATGAATTGAGCAACCCAAAGCGTAGCTAGAATACAAGCGTGCATTAAATTCCGGGGAAAAATGCAAGATTTCACCGATCAGCTGCATTGAGGAACGGATACACTTATGTGGGAAGTGGGAACAAATGTCACACTAAAATTTAAAAATGGGGTAATGCTAGATAAACAAAAAAAAAAAGAAGACTTGTCTTATTTAGCATTTATTAATTGTCGCAACAATTAATGAATGCTAAATAAGGCAAGTTATGGTTGTTTTTGGCTGATTTTCTTTGGTTACCAAATATTTTTGTTAAAAATGTTCTTAGTAACACATCATAATCATGCATAATTATTTTCATTATGTTATTAAATTTAACTCTACTATTCTATCTCTCTTGTTTTATTTTATATTATATATATTTTATTTCTACTGTTAAAATTGTTTAGATCCAAAAAAATGAATTGCATTTGCTTATTTTATATCTGTAATGGATTGGTGCTAATTGATTTGGTGTGGAAAACAAAATAAGCCAAAGTATCGCTTATCGAAACAGGCAGTATCATTGTAAAGTTTGTATGGTTTTATTGGGCCTCCTTGCTGCAAAAATCTTGGATGTATTTCTTTTGAGTGTATGTCCAAAAATAAAAACTACACCATATAGACCATAAACACCCATGCTCATAAAATCCATGGCCCAAAACTCTGTTTATATGGTTTTTTTCCTCATTTGTTAAAAAAGGGGGAACCACAAGTTCGAATAAAAAAAAAATGTTCTCATAAAGAAAATCAAAGGTTACCACCTTTTATTTTATTTGAATCTGAACTGAATAAATATAAAAAAAAATTTAATATTTTATATGTCCAAATGTGTTGGAAACCCAAAAAAATAAAATATATATGAGACATCTCTAAATATAAATTTTACAAAAACTGAAGCCCTAGATTGATTTTGAACAATTTGCTTAAGTGATGAAACTATCCACTTGTTTAGACGAGTGAGGATCACAATTCAGTAATTCACACATTCTCTTAGATTCTTTAATGATATATTGTCTATCTCCAGTTTGTAGGTTGACTAGGTTGTTGTTGTGGTACACTACTTTCCTGAATTAATAAATGTTCATAATGTAATTAACTATTTGAACAGGCCAGGTAAGGTTTACAAAGAAGCTGAGCATTATTAAATTGTAAGGTTAATCTAATGTCGAAAACCAGTAACTAGATACCAACCTACAGTATGGTGTATATGTAACACAAGAAATGTTCCCTAAACCTGTTCCTCCAAGCTAGTAAATTTAATTCCCATGATAAATTATGTGACTCAATTTTATTTCCGCAACCACAAATATAGGTTTCAGGCCAGCAACAACCTACAGACAACTAAGCACACTACTGTATCCATGGTATTTTAGAGTAAAGAGTATTACGCTTTATGATGTATCCTATCCTATGCATGTGTGTGAGAGTGAGTAAGAGAGGTTTTGAAACTCATAATAATATTCAGGGAATCTGGATGATCGTGGTCTTTGTCAACACTCAACAGCCTCATTGATTTGATTCAACTTTTCAACAGGACCACTAATTAACCACTTCCTTAAAACAGTGACATCTGTAATACTCTTTGTCGGTTAAGAATTACCTTGCTCTTTCTATCTCATCTCAATTTTGAATCAGTCAAACCCAACGGTGAACATTATTTTTCGTTATGCACAAATAAAACAGCAAACAAAGCTCTCATTTAAGTAAAAAACTAAACTAACCTTTGAACATTTTACAATTAGAATCCCAGAAGGTAGAATCGCCCAAAAACTTCGCTTTTCCTTTGCTCCGATGGATGGATTGTGCATTTTTCGCATTTGGTTTCTGCTTAAAAACATATCTCGCTAAGTTTTTTTTAGCAATTAAATCTAATAAAATTGGTCTAAATTCTTCTCTATCTTTGTTATTGTTACTGCATATATATATATATATATATATATATATATATATATATATATGTTTTTATTTTTATTAAGAGGATAAAATAAAAATTATAAGAATGTAAAATAAGAAAGAGGAAATAAACAAAAAAAAAGAGGATGATGACGATGAAAAAAAAAAAAATTTTGAATTATATAAAATTTATCAAAAAATAACACTAAAATTTTTTAATTGTAACACAATATTTTTTTTATTTTAACTATGAAATTTTTTAACCATGACACAGGTTCATATTAAGAGGGTGAAACAATAATGATGAAAATATAAAATAAGAAGAAGAAGAAAAAGAAGAAAATGTAAAATAAGAAGAGGAAGAATGAGAGTTTTAAATTGTGTAGAATTTATCAAAAAAATAGTACCTAAAATTTTAACCGTAACACATAAAATTTGTTATTTTGACACCAAAATTTCTTATTTGTGACATAGAAATTTATTAACCGTGTCATTTTTAACTAAATAATGTATTTTTTCTTATCATTGAACTAGTTGGGTGATATTGAATTCATATATAAGAGGTCGAGCCATTTTATCATGTCATTTACAATAAGTTAATATATTTTTTTTGTAAAACATATTTAAATATATTGAAGGTTGTGGTAGGCTTAGAGAAGGGGTGTTGAATCTATGCCTTCCTTTTTGGTTGCTGTTATTACCCTTTTAAAACAAATTTGCAGTTTTGATTCTGTTTAAACTCAGCAGCGGAAATTTATGAGAGAATTTATTTTTGTCTCATTAATATCAGAAAACAGAACACAGCAGAGAAGAAAAAAGCTAACACCAGCATGTATCCTGGTTCGGTTGCCTTGTGCTATGCAACCTACATCCAGTCTCCTCCACAACTATGAAAGAATTTCACTATAGTTAACAGTATTACATACACCAATAACACCGGATTGACCCAATCCTTCCACACTCAAGTTCTAACCTAACTTGACATTGGCTATGCTAATACCTAACTATACATCTTAGCGCTAACCCAACTAAAAAAGGGATACCTTACAGATACAAGATACAAGACACTTAACCATCCTAAAGAAATCTGAAAATAACTCTAGGCTTTTCTCTCAAGTGTTTCACTCAGCCTTTTTCCACTCATGGTTTTTTCTTGAGCTTTCTCACAATGCCTTTTCTCACAAGAAATTACAGAAAGATAAACTTAGAAAAGTACATTACAATCAGTAAAACATGAAGGAGATTGACTTCATCAACAGCCTCTGTGTTATGCAAAAAATCAGATTAGCAAGCCTCTGATTCAGTTCTTCATACTGGCGGAATGCACCTTTGATTAGGTTATACTGTCCAGTTAGTTGAACTTCTTCAAAGAGCTCTCTCAGAACAAAACCTCTATTCACTGATTTTTTCTCCTTGCTTTCTAAATGACCAGCCAGCTTCATTTATCTCCTTGCAAGCTATTTGGTTCTTCTTCCAAGGTCAACACCTTGAGCCTTGAGCTTCACCAACCCATAGGCTCACTTTTCCTACTTAAACAACAAAGTAGGACCTTTGCTTCTGATTTCTCCAACTTGACCGAAAGCCAGGAAGGAGTAACCGAATTTGTCTTCCAATGGTCAACCAAATCCGAACTATAGAGATGCAACTTGGTCCTCAAGAATCTCTTGTGACCGTGGATTTGTAGCAGTGAAGAACAGAGATCAACTTTCCCTTGAATGTCATTTTCGGATAAAGCAGAAAGATGGGAAGAAGAGAGGAAGATCTGATGCATGCAAGATGAGATGGATTACCTTTAACCTAAACTTGATTTGGATTAAATTTTCTGCTTTAGCTTCTGTGCTTCAAACTTAAACTTTCTCTCTCTTGCTTCTTTGGTTACTAGCTTATGGAGGAAGCTTTTTCTTTCTTTCTCTTTCTTACTTTTCTGAAACTTGATTTGACTTGATTTGAAAGGAGAGGAACGTTCCTTTGGTTGGAGCAAGATGGAGGGAATTGAAATTAAGCTGGGTTTGGTTCGGGTATCCATTTGAGCAACCCATCTGACTTCTTTCTTTTCTTTTCCTTGGGCTTCTGTTTTGTTTCCAGCCCATTATTCTTTTCTGTTTGTTTTTCATTTCTTTTGGGCTATTAACATTTGGCCTACAACAATAAACAATTAGTTTATGGGTAGATATAAATAATCAACACTTAATTATTTATTTTGCCCAAAAATAATGTTTGTCATCACTTAATTTATTTAGTTAATTTCTTAACTCAACATATATTTTGTTGGTGAAGTGAGTTAAAATGTTAAACTTATAATTCTTTAAAAATTTATTGCACTAAAAAATTCTGTGTTATTTTTAAGCAAATGATGTATTTATTTTATTATCACTGAATTGTGACATTAAATAGAAGAAGAAAAAGAAGAGGAAGAGGAGTTTTAAATTATGTAAAATTTATCAGAAAATAGCACTAAAATTTTTTAACTGTAACGCAAAAAAATTCTTAATTTTAACATCGAAATTTCGTAACTGTGACACAGGTTCTTGTTAAGAGGATGAAATAAGAATGATGAGAATGTGAAACAAGAAAAAGAAGAAGGAAAAAATGATATGATGATGATGAAGAAAGAGAGTTTTGAATTATGTAGAATTTATTAAAAAATAGCACCAAAATTTTTTATATTGACATCGAAATTTTTTAATCGTGATATAAAAATATGATGTGCTTTTTTTTATCGTTAAAATAATTGTATGATATTTAACTAAGAAGAAGAATATGATGGTGGTGGTGGTGGTGGTGGTGGTGGTGGTGGTGGTGGTGGTAATAATGGAGTAGGAGAAAAAAAAAGAAAAAGCATAAATCAAATGAGAGGAAGAGGAGGAGGAGGAGGTGGTGGAAGAGGTGGTGACGACAACGATGATAACAAAAGAGAAAGATGAGGAAAAATGTAAAATTCGTAAAATTAGTAAATAATTAGTTAATAAATTAATTATTAATAAAAGAAATTAGAAAATAGAATTTCATAGTTTAATGAGATAGAGCTAATTAAAATAAAAATTTTAATACTAATTTTAAAAAAATTGGTTAAAAATTGAGTCGAACAGACCGAACTAAACGAACCGAGTCTTTATTGAGCCCAAGGTCCAACCAAATCACCATATAAGTGAAGAGCCCAGCTCTTCTTTCTTCCCAAATCAAGTGAAACACGTTAAACACAAAGAGGGGAAGAAGAAGAAGCTTCAAACCCTAATCTTCTATTCAAACTCATAACTTTCGATCCGGAGTTCCGATTGACGAGCTATCAGCGGTCACGCGTTTGTCTCAGAATTTTCTACAAAACCCATCCAACAATTTGGTAAGAAAATTCTGATTTCATGCCCAGCCCTCCCTTTTTTCGTTTCGTTATACGAGTTTTGGAATTTAAAAGATTTTGTGATTTTGATGGTTTATAAGTATTCTAACGATAGATAATTATTGAGTTTTGCCCATGTCAACCATGGATAAGGTGAGAAACTTATATCTTTTGTGAATAATTAAATCAGCCACAAATATAAAACATAAATACATATTAAAAATGAATTAAACAACACGTATATTAATTTATACATAACACATAATGAATAATTTTTTGTGTGTATGTAACATTTTTAATAAACAAATTATTGTGTTTAGAATTAACTATGTAAAATAAAAATTCATTTAATTTAGAAAATAATTTAATTATTCAGTTTTATATTCATTTGGTTTTTATGAATCTTCATCACTATTGAGAGTGGTTAGGCTGGCGAAGGCTGTGGGACAGCGGTGTATTTGTTAGTTTAGAAATCCCTTAAGATAGAATATCCCATTTCTATATGGTTTTAAGTTTACTTATGTTTTAAGCTTGAATCTCATGATTGATACGAAGCTCTAGGATTGTTTCTGGTGTCCCAGAATCTTATATCTTATATTATTGGGCACTGTTACCATATTGAGAACCTTTGGTTCTTATTCCATACTTTGTTGTTGTTTTTCAGATGTATGTCGCAACCCACCTCAATGAATTGCTTGATGGTGATAGAGTGGAGGACCTCATTCTATTTTGTTGTCCTTTTAGTTATTTTGCTTAGTTTCTCTCACTTTTGTATTTACTTTTATCTTAGAGGCTTACTTTGAGAGAGATTTTATATAAGGTGTTTTACTTTAAAATTTTGTATGTCTGTATATACTAGTCGACTTAAACTTCGCGGGTTGGGACTAATTCCTTATGATTATTATACTTTCTTATATATTTATATCTTGTTATTTTGTATTTTTATCTTGTACCTTAAACTTGTAGTTTCGTGTAAATATTTCGCGTTTTATAATTCTGTATTTGAGCGTAATTTTTTATTGAATTTCTATAATTATTATTCTTTTATATATATATATATTTATGTATTAGTTTTAGAATGATCGTAACTTTGATTAATCTTTAGCATAAAGTAAGGCTTAGGATAAACAACGCATGCAAGTGGTGGACTGAAATACGCTCAAGTAGTGTACAAATAATTATTGTTTCGAATTAATAGAGCTACGTATACGTACAGTAATTTAGATTGTAAAAGATATCATGTAGTTGAATTGAATACGTATCTAGCTATAACTAACACACACCCTAACTCTGAATTGAGGTGAATCTTCTCCTCCACTTAATTTTTATTCCGCCAAATCATAAAAATTGCTTAATTATTCCCAGAGGGATGTGGCAAAGAATGTTTTAATTTTTTGTTTGTAAAACTAATAGAACAAAGTTAATTATGATAAGCATAGTTGTCAAGAACTGAACTGGTAATCGAACCGGTCAAATTACTGGATTACTGGGTCACTGGTTGAACCGGTTGACTCGGTACTATGTAAATAAAAAATAAAAATAGTCAAAAGTCTAAAATTAAATTTTGAAAAATACATATTTTAACTAACATTTTAAGAATAATTAAGTCGAATTCTATAAATAACTAATACAAAAATAGACATATAATTAGTTCATACTACTATATAGTATCTTAATTAGACACAATAAGAATAACAATCTATGAATTATATCCAAAGAATAATTTCAAGATCTAAATATTTTTGTATAATTAAATGATTATATAAATTAATCTTTTTCTTAAAATAAATAATTTTTATTTTATTTTTATATTCATTATTATTTTTTATTTTAAAATTAATTAATTTATACTTCAATTAAAAAATAATTAATTTAAAAAATATTGAGTTAAGTATTTTCATGTATATATATATATATATATATATATATATATATATATATATATATATGTATGTATTAGTTATTAAAAATTGAAATATATATTATAAAAAGCATTAGTAGTACTAAAGAAATAGGTAGTGCAGTGGTTGTCAACTTGGTTTTCAATTCAGAAGACCTAAGTTTGACTCCTACTCTCTGCATTGTATTTTTCCAAATTTAACAACCCGCGTGCTGACGTCAGCGTGACGTCATCGACGCGCAGGTTGACCGTTGACTGGACCAGTTCGGTTCTGATCCGTGTC
Organism: Arachis stenosperma; assembly: GCF_014773155.1. Taxonomy (NCBI): domain Eukaryota; kingdom Viridiplantae; phylum Streptophyta; class Magnoliopsida; order Fabales; family Fabaceae; genus Arachis; species Arachis stenosperma. The sequence continues at coordinate 169,479,765 of NC_080379.1, read as the reverse complement.
GATTTTGACCGGTTTGATCGGTTCGTACCGGTTTTGACCGATTCATTTCCTCAAACGGTCAATATACTAAACCATATCGGTACATAGTCCGGTTCATTAATTTTTCGGTCAAACCGGCCGGTTCGGTCCGATTTTTACAACTATGATGATAAGCAATGAGTTATAATCAAATGATACTGTCTCTTTATATTCATTTAAAAAATTATAAATTTAAATCTTTCTATTTTTAATAAAAAAAATTAATTATGACAACTTAAATTAGTAGTTCCTATTAACAACAAGGGATTAAAGTTAATTGTACGTAACATCTACTAATTTGTTAAAAAAGGATGAAAATTAAAATTTTTTATTTAATAAAAACTTAAAACAATTTATTTTTCAAAATACACATATTGATGAGAAATAATTTTTTTAAATATTTATTTAAATAAAAATGTCTGAAAATTGTACGTACCACCGGAGTGGATAAGGATGAAGAGAGCTCCCAATAAAAATAAAATAGGAATATCGATTTATGAAAAATGGCGATAGAGAAAAGAAGAGGAAAAAGAAGCAAAAACGTGGAAGATAAGGAGTTATGATGATGAGAAGGAAAAGGCAGTTAGGTCAAAGAAAGACCAACGGGAACATTACATTATTAATTACTAAAACTAAAACATAGACTGTTGAACAAAGAACAATATCAGGTCATATTCAGGTCCCCCACATGCTTAACTGTTGTAACCACACGAGTGATTCAGACACTGTCCATCAACAACAATGTGACTCTCACGGACACCTAAATTCCATACACACATTTATGCATCGCCACCGCCGCTTTATAATTCAGCATGTTTCCTTCCATTGTCCACAAACACCATCACACCCCCCATTGAAATAAAACCACCTTCACGACTTGTATATGTTACATGTTAAATCAATTGCTATTGTACTAGCACTTGTCATCCAACAAATTCCACATTTTTTTGCATAAAAGTGCATCTCAATAATTATTTTTTACTAAGCTAATCCCCTCTTATTACTTCGTTTAGTTTCATGATTATTCTACTATACTAATAATGCACCTAGCAAGCAGCAATTTCGCTCTGACTTGGCTTCCTTAACAAGGACTAATATTATATATTATATATAGTAAAAACTCAAGTGCACTCGATTTCACGTGAAGTTGATACCTGATTTCATCTGATTTTTACCATAATATATAATATATATCTCTTAATTGTTGATTATAAAACAATTTATATTAAGAGTTTTTCCTTTTCCCCTTTAGAATATTCCGGCCTATGCATATAACTGAAAGAGACCTCGTCCACTTTATCGTTGGTTAAAAGGGATGGGGGAGAAAAATAATTAGGAAAGCTATATATAATAGAAGCATGTGGAGCATGGCAATAGGCAAGCGATGTGAGCTTTTAATACCTTTCGATAACTCGAGTGGACAAGTTGCTAATTAATTAATTGTTAATAAAATTTTAGAGGGGCCCGGCCAAGTCAGACACAAAACATGTTTATATTGTATAGTACTATATAGTAAACACGGTGATTTATTTATACTACTAATAGAAGGTGGCCACATACACTCAGGAAGATGGTCCAATACGTAGAATCTAATGTGTATAAGTGCTATATATGCATCTTTCATTCATTGAGTCGTCTACTGGCCTGCAAAACACTAAATAAACTATGTTTGACAAATGCTGATGGGGCGGTCTCTTTTGGTTCATATGATTGTATCTTCTCGCCATATATAAGATTGGCATGGATTGATTGATGTGTCACCTTATTGCATTTTATGTTGATGTGGGTTGTCATCACTCAATTATTGTTCCTTATTTAATGTTTATCTCCTGTTAATCAATAATCAATAGTTGTAGTAATTTGTAATGTAAAATAAGTCAACTAAATGGACAATTCGGTTTTATAAAGCAGCATTCTAGGAATGAAGTGAAGATATTCTGTTTGTATCACCATTTGGTTTATTTTAATAATTATTACGGCCTGAGTGCCTGACCAACTGGAACTTAGGCAAGAAGGCCAGAACAAATACGTTACTTCTTAGGCACCACATGACTGCAAAGTTTGTTAGAGTCTGCTTCTGAGGGTACTATGTTTTGTTTTAAGAAAATGATATTATTACTTGTATATTTTGATAATATTACTTTTTTTAATAAATTAATACAAATGTACAATTTAAAAAAATATATAGGAATGAAACTACCCCTGTTTCAATAACATTACATATTAGTGTAACAGATACACTTTAGACTAGATAATAATAGAGAAATAGAAGGTGCAGTAACGTGCACATGGTTGGGTATTCGGGTTTAAATTTTGAGGGGGGAAAAGAAAAAAATACAGGTGAGAAACTTACAAGGTGGGGGCATTGGGTTTGAGGATCTCCGGAACTGGAGATTCCCAGAGGTGAGTGCAGAGTACTATAATATTCTGTAGCTGGCCAGTTCAATCAAAGTTCTCACCGGATTAATAAAAAAACAATATTTAAAAGATAATAAAAAATAGTTCCAGCAATTTAAAATTTTTTATTTAATATTTATCAATTATTACTAAAATAATTATACAATTTTAAATATAATAAATATATAATTACAAATATTATGTATATAAAATTATAAATATTATGTTATATAAAATAACTTTAGATATCTTTCGAATATTACCTAATAGAACGAGCAAATAGAGATTTTGATTCTTGCTCAGACCAATAATGTGTACCGCATGTTGCTTCATTTTGGAAATTGAATACTTTCTTGATACTAGGATACATGAATAAATAAGTAGTATTAAAATTTATAAAAAAAAAACCTCTTGGGCAGGCCAGTTGTCACCCTATTTAATATGCAAAAAATCAGATTGGTCTGTTCAAAATAAACCCAGAAATATCTTTGGGCAGCCAAGGCCAAAGGAAATGAAACCTAAAGAGGGAAAACGAAATAGCAGAAGCAAGGCAATGTGATATCGTTATAGGACTTGTAGCACAATAATTGCGAGGGAATACCCATTTTTAAAAGTGAAACTTTTCAAGGTGAATAGCACAACGAAGATCTTGACATTAAAAGCGATTCTCTCTCTTTGTTTCACTTTCTGACGGGCTGTGCTTTCCTCTCTGACAGGAAAGAGGGGTTGATTCGGTTGATAGTGCAGTAATTTTGTCAAGCACACACACAAGGGAGAGGGGGGCAGCAGTAACAGATATCCATTGGTGATGATGGGTGAACTCAAACTCTTGAATGTATTCCACACAAGGCAACCTGCTTTATCTCTGCTTAGTGCAAAGCAACTCAGCCTCCATTCTCCATTTTGGCAACCTCTCTCTTTCTCTCTCTCTCTCTCTCTCTGACTCTTTCACGAAGATTCCATCATAGCTGGCCCAGACCCACACAGATCCCATCATTCTTAACTTGACAATGATATTGATATTGATCCATCATCTCATCATCAATTCAATTCACCAATCCCATTCATCCAACAACAATTACTAACACCCCAAAAACAGAAAAACAACAAAAAAAGATTCCTTTTATTACCAGCAAAGCTATATATATATCAAAAACATAAAAGAAAAAAGAAATATAAATACACATTAACCTCTTCCAATCCAACCCTCAAAAGTTACATGAGATTCCAACTCAACCCCCCCAAAAGAAAAGAGAAAAAAGGGAAAAACCTAAGCTATAAAGGGTAAAATTAACAGAGAAGGGGGTGGAAAGAGGTACAAGTTGGGGGCAGGAAAATGGACAATGGTGGGTCTCAGTCCCGAGCAATCAGTGCAGACAGCTCAGCATAGCAGCACATTACACACTGCCCTCTCATCCCCACAAGTTTTTTTTTAAAACCATTTTTTTTTCTGGTGGCTATCCATTGAAAATTAAAATTAAAATAATAAAAAAAGTTGGTCTGAACTCTCATCTCTGGAGTCCACCAACTCGACCCGAGTTAACTCAGTGAGCAACCACCGATTTGGTGGCGAGTTGCCACGCGGAGGTGGCAATCAAGGGTCTAGTATGCCAACCAAGCATAAGGCAACCGTTATTCTCTTCCACTCTGTATCCATCCCCACCCGCAAACAGTGCTAGCAACATGCTCGCTTGCTTGAAGGCATTTGAACCCAAGTGGACCGGTGTGAACCCAGCAGAACCAAATCGGGTCCGCCACTGACCCAGTGTCTCGTGCCTCTCGACCCGGTCCACCCCTTCGCACGCTACCACGTTGCAGATCTGTTTCCCAAGGTACACCTCCGACATCACCTTGTCCTGCGAGTTTACCGAACCCTCAAGCGAGTCGAACATGGTGGAGTAGTAGTGCAGGGATTCCGTGAACCGGTCAAGAAAACCCGGTCCATTGTGGTTCGCCTCCTGCTCCACCACCGTCACGATCTCCGGTCGAATCTGCCTCACCACCGACAGAACCTTCTCCACCGCGCCAGGACGAGCGAGCAGCTTGTGCAGCTCGAAAACCGAGTTAACCGCCACCGCCTCGGTCTCACTCGGCCTCAGCTCCAGCATCGAGGCGTCAAGATCCGCCAAGCTGTTCGCGACGAATCCTCTATACTCGAACTCGACGTGGATCGTTTCGGCTAATTGAGCGAGCTTCCAACCTACCTCCTGCAAGTGATCGGAGTTGTCTGCCGCCGGAGGCCCGATTCCGGTTAACCGGAATGCCGGCGGACCGCCCGGACGGAGAGCCAGGGCTTGCATGAGCGCTGGCCACTGCATCCCCTGGTTTATGCTGAAATCGATGACATGGACGCGGTTCTTTCCCTGGAACGCTTCCAGGATGGCCTGGTTGGCGGTGAAGTGAGCGAACTTGAGGTAGGGACAGGTCTCGTAGAAGTGGATCTGGAGCATATCGGAGAACGAGTGGTGGATCGGGTTCTCCGGGTATAGACCGTAGATCCTACGAGCGAGGGCTTCGGCGAAGTAGGTGGCTACTTTGCGCATGGCTCCAACCTGAGACACCGCCAAGAACCCGATCTGCTTTACGAGCGCCTCCGCAAGAGACAGGTTGTTCTGGTGGACAGCCTCCGCGCACGCCATGAGTGTGTGGACGAGTCGGATCCCATTCTCCTGCGAGTCAACCAGTACGAGGGGCCGAGTCGAGGACGACGACTCGGCAGGCGAGGGTTTCACGCGCTTGGAGGAAGGAGATAGGGAATCGGCGGTGGCGGCGGCGGTGGTGTATATTGCCTTGCCTGCGATGGCCTTGAGGTCGTAGTCGGAGGAGGAGCTGTCCTCGAAGGCCCTATCCACGGAAGTTGTGATGGTGGAGGATTCAGTTTGGGGGAGGAAGGCGGCGGAGGAGGAGGAGGAGTCAACGGAGTGTTGCTGCGGCAACGGTGGAGGAGGAGGAGGCGGCACGTCGAGATTGTTGATCATCGTTTCGAGCCAGTTGGAGATATCTGCGGGGTTGAAGTGAACCGTGTCGTTGGAGAGTTGGGAGATTCCGTCCCGTGCGTTCCCCATGGCTTCCTCAAGCTGCTCAAGCTTCTGCGCCACTTCCGCCATATCCGACGACCTCACCTTGTAACCAACCACCGCGAGTAGCTCGTCCATGCCGCCGTCAGCCGCCGCGCACTCGTCCCAGAGCTTGGATTTTCCGGAAGAGGTTGTACCGTTGTGGATTGAGTAACCGGAATAAGCTCCGGCTATGGTGGAGGTGGTTGGTGGCGTAGATGAAGGTGGTGATGGTGCAGGCACCGAAGAGGGTGAGGGATCGTGTGGGTTGGGATGTAGATGGTGGTGCTCCCTCTTCATGGATGATTTGTGTTGTGAAGGGTACTTCTTGTTCGATAGGTTTTTTTCACCCACCGCTTCCACTACTACTTCACTACTAGGACTGCAGTCATATATGAATCAAATCAATAATTGTGTATATATAATTTCTCCACAAATAATAATAAAAGAATAACTGAATTTATTATTTTTTTAATAATTAATTATTAATATTTAAAAATATAAACTAAAATATATTATTAAATCAAAAAATTAGTTAATAGTCGAAGATAATAACTAAAATAATAAATTCTAATAATTTTAAAAAAATTACCATTTTTTAGGAAAATGAAAAAAAAAATTAAAAAAGAAAGAGGGGGAAAATAATGGAAAAAAGGGAAAGTAGAAGTTAAACGCTCGTGACAAGGCTCGATATCCAACGAAACAAAGAGCTTAAACAGATAAGATCCAAATTATACATTTTTGTGTTTTTACTTTGTTTCCATTTTTGCTTCTTTTTTTTTACCCCCTTTCTTATACTGTAGTAGTAGTGGTACTGTGGTAGTAGTAATAGTATTAGTAAGTTAACATTATTAGGAGTTAAAATATTTCTATCCATTTCACATTGATTAGGCTAGGGCTCCGATGTATCAGCGGTAGTATATTCGTTGAGTTCATATAAATTTTATAAACTAAAATATAAAATATATAATTTTAAAGAAGAATATGAATATACATATTACAATACCTGTAAGGGGAAAACCAAAAAGGTCAAAAATATAATTTTAATCTTTGTACGTGTTCTTAGTAAATTTTGCAACAAAAAATTGGAAAACATTTAGCTAACTTTGTCATACTTCTCCCTTCCTTTTTTTCTTTTCCCTTTTTCCCTCTATCTTATTAGATAAAAAAATTGTTTATTAGTATTATTCTTTAATTTAATTACTAAAAAAAAAATTGTTCTGGCAAGGATATTCTTCTATCTATAAGTCGACTTTGCACTGTTCTGCAAACTCTTAAAGCCTCTTATCCAATAGAAAAGTAGCATCGTGAACTTGATCCCAAGCGTGGTACTTGTAAAAAAAATTCTGATGCTCAAATCAGTGAAGTATTTTAAAGAGAGTGAAAATGATGTTGTGTATCCTGTTTATGATCTTCCGCCCCTTATCATCGGCTAAGACTCTGATTTATAACTGTTGTAGGTGAAATATTCGTCGGTTTGTTAGTCGAGATATCTGTAGCCGACTAAGTGCGTGCGAGATTCGGAGAAGAAGTTTGTTACGATAGGGAGTTATCTATTTTAAATTCGTTTGATCCTGCCGACATATAACCTGATTTTGCTTATGTATTAGGGATACACTACATATTCCCCAAGCTTGACTTGCCGAACTTATATTTAGCAAGTTGAACTTTTGTTGTGCAGTTATACCTCGGTTATGGACGAATATATTAGCTTCCAAACTCAACGTGCGTTGTTGTTCTTCAAGTTTGGGTTTTTTTATGAAACAAATGAAATAATAATAATAATAATAATAATAATAATAATAATAATAATAATAATAATAATAATAATAATGATTGTACCTCGTGACCCAGGTTGCAATAAATTCATGTGTATTTTTTTCTAGGCAAGATCTGGACCGTTCTCTTAATCACGTTATGTGAACAGTTATCTTTTGAATTATCCACTAAGTTAGTGGGTAATAGTGATGCTTTATTACCGTTTTCGTCTTGGAAAAAGACACGAACTCTGGACCCTAGTCTTCTTGCTTAAGTTTGTGAAAGAGACATGATTTCAAAAAGTTAATTCTCTTGTCTTTGTCTGTATCTCTTTGTTTCGATGATGGGTAGAGAAAAAAAAAGTTGGTGGAGGTTAAAAGTGAAAATCCTTATCATTACATGCATGTTGATGTTAAAACTTGCGTTTCTACCAATCGTTGCTCGAGCTTAAATCTCTGAAATTGATCAAGGATGGTTCGGCTATTGGCGTCGAACTTCTCCCTTGTGGTAGTGATAAGAGGGTTTGTGAGAGGAGGGGAGACTGGGATTATTTCTATATGTTTATCCCCTGTTTAATAGAACTCTATTTAGAATTCCCATTCTCTAACTTTGAATGTAAGGTTTTGATGCAGCTGAATTGTGCTCCTTCGCAGTTACATCCAATCTCATAGGCTTTTTTGGGAGCTTTTGAATGTTTGATATCTTTTTTGGAATTTTCTATGTCTTTAAATATTTTCTTTTCTCTGTTTCAATCTAAGGGAGTGTGAAAAAGTTTGTGGGTTTACCTTAATAGCTTTTCTGGTCGTTCTTTGATTTTGTTATATAAATCTTCCTTTAAGAATTTCAAATCCATGTTTGTGAAGGTTCGGTCAGTAAAGACCAAATACCCTTTCTATTTGGATGATGAGTTGATAGAAAGATTTCCATTGTATTGATGTCCGAAGCCAATGCAAATTCTTGAGGCTGTGGAGAGAAATGAGGAAGAAAATATGTTTATAGATTTTTTGATAGAGTGTTTTGCGGTTGGTGAATGTTTGTCAATTTCTGAATTGTTGAATTTTGAGAAGGAGAATGACAAAGAAGGTTTGAAGGCTTATATAGGTAATGTGTTTTGTGTTTTTTTTATTGGTTGGTTGTTAATTGTTAACATAATGCTATGATTGTTTGCAGGTGGGAGGGTTCCTAATTTAATTACTTCTTGGTTGCAATTTTTTCTGAAAAAGAAGAGTGAGAAAGATGGCAGCGGTTCAGCGATAGTGAAGGAAGCTGGTGGGGATGTTGCTCACTCTAGTGCTCGACCTCATCCTTCTAAAAAAAAAAAGTTGAGTCCGAGAAGTCACTAGAGGTGCTCTCCGAAGAGGACAAGGGTGATAGGTCAGTATTTGAGAAGCAGAAAAAACTTCAAGGGTTTATAAAGGAGGTGAACCCTCAATCCCTTTGGAGTGAGTAATATCCCATTTTTTAGCTTGCTGATAGGGTTTCCTAGTATCTTGAGGATATGAGGCTGACTTGCGTACATGTATGGAAGGGATAGGGAAGTTTATCCAGGTTGGTACACTTTTGTTGCTATTTGGTTGTGCTGTTTGTATATGTGCTATTCTTTTATTTTGTTGTAGATTATGGCTTTGCGTTTGCTGTGTGTTAGTCGTAGTACTAAGTTACTAGGTGCAGAGTAGCATGTTGTTGCTAAAAAAGTTGTGAATTTGGAGCGATCTGTGAAAGAAAAGAAGAATGTGATCATCGATGTGACCTCTAAGATGAAGGATAGGGAGGAGGAGGTCGCTAAGCCTCAAGATCAGATAGATCCATCTTCTGCAAAATAAAATTAAGGAAAATGACAAGGTCAAGGGTAAGATGACCTCTCGTGTTCACGAGTTAGAAAATAAGGTTTTGGAAATGTTTGCTGCCGGTTTCGATCGAGCTGTGAGCCATGTAGTTGTGTTTGCGCTCGAGTTTGATGTCGAGAGACTTGATGTGACGAAGATTGTAGTGAATGGCGAGCTTGTTGAAGATGAGGCGGGTGAGGAGCATGATGAAAATGTTCCTCCCCCCTCTGATAAAGATTAATATGTTTGTGGATATTTTTGATAATTTGTATTTTGAAACTTTGATTTGATGACCAATCTAGTATCGGTGTGTTTGTTTGAACTGATTTTTGACGTATGATGTCGATTTAAACTTGAAATATTTGAATGCTTATTATTGTATGTTGCTTAAATTTTGTATCCAACTTTTCGGTTTGCATTAGTTCGGATGAAATAACTTAGTAGATAGAACAATGTAGCAAATAGAAAGGAAAGAATATGTTTCATTTGGGATATGGAAAAAACCTTCCAGTTTGAAAAGCGTAGAGTGGTCGGCCTCATTAAAACCTGTCCCAGTAAAACCCTCCTTAGGAAAAAAACTCCGTGATTAGGAAAAAGAGTGCATGCCCACTCTAACTTGTTTACATTGAAAATTAACTATAATAAAACTTCAATGATGAAATATTCAAAGTGTTGGGTAGGGCCGTCCCGTCAAAGGTTTCTAGGTAGTAAGCCCCTTTTCCGATGATTTTGGAGACTCGGAAAGATACTTCCCATGTTGCTACTAATTTTCCATGTCCTATGGGCTTTCGAATTTTCTCTATTTGTCTCGGCACTAGATCTCCTTGTTATAGTACCCTTGGTCGTACCTTTTTGTTATACTTCCATTGCATGGTTAATTGCATGGACTTCTGTTGGATTTTGGCCAAGCTTTGTTCGTCTATTATTGTATAGAGTTCAGCTGATCTGGCATCCATATTGGCATCTTTGCTAAAGTACTCGGTCTGAGTTGAATCTTGAATGATCTCTATTGGGATCGTAAAGTCCATGCTGTATACTAACTAGAGCGGGGTTTCATTGATTGTGGATTGTGGTGTTGTATTATAGCTCTACCATATTTCTGGTATTAGCTCGAACCAACGTCCCTTAGCATCTGTTAGTCTTTTGTTTAAGGCCTGCAAGTTGATCTTATTAGCTGCCTTTGTGAGCCTATTACTTTGCGGGTGCTCGACAGAGGAAAAACAATGCTTAATGTGAAGTGCATATCTCAATCCGAGTTAAAAATGATGCAATTTTCTTATCAATGAATTGCCGACCATTATCAGAAATAATTTCTCTGGGTAAACCATATCTATATATGATTGATTTCGAAATGAAAGTGCATATCTCATCCGAGGTTATTTTTGCAAGTGGTTGTGCTTCTATCCACTTAGTAAAATAATCAATTGCTACTAATAGAAATTTTACTTGTCCTGGTGATATTAGAAATGGTCCTAGGATGTTCATCCCACATTTGTAAAAAAGGCCAACTAACATCTGAAGTATGCAATACTTTGGTCGGACTGCGAATGAGTGGTGCACATTTCTGGTATGCGTCACATTTTTGTACTTTGTTCATGCAATCTTTGCATAAGCTCGGCTAGTAGTACCCTGCTCGTAGGATTTTCGTGGCCAAGCTCCTACCTTCAGTGTGGTGGCCATAGATGCCATCATGAACCTCGACTATGGAGGCTTCTACTTCTGATGGTCCAAGGCACTTCAGTAATGGTCAGGAGAATCCCCACTTGTGCAAGGCGTCTCCCATGATAGTGTAATAGCTCGCTTTATGTCTGAATGACCTTGGTTGTTCATTTTTAGTACTTCTCCAGTTCTTAAATACTGAATATATGGACTTCGTCAGTCTTCTTCCTGTGACACACTTAAAACAATCTTGATATCTCAACTCGGTTCTATTAGTGTGAGATGTGACAGAGTATCTGTTGAAATAGTTATTCTAGAAGTAACCAATTTAGATAAAATATCGGCCCTACAACTTTGTTCCCTAGGTATATGTGATATTTCAAAATTTTGAAAATGTTGTATCATATCTTTTGCTGTATTTAAATATTTTTCTAAGAGCAGATTTCGAACCCGAAAGTGACCAGTTACTTGTTGTACTATAAGGAGGGAGTCGCAGTATACCTTTAGGTTTTGGACTTCGACCTTTCTTGCTGATCTTAGTCCGGCTAATAATGCTTCATACTCAGCCTGGTTATTGCTTATTTGAAAAAAGAATTTTATTGACTGTTCAGCATGCACTCCGATGTTATCTTTCAGCAAGATTTTGGCTCCAGACACCCTTTCATTTGATGCTCCATCTATGAATAGCTCTTATTCGGGGGATAAACTTTCAGGAGTGGTGAATTCTGAAATAAAGTCAACTAGTGCTTATGCATTGTCTGATCCTCGTGATTGATAGCAAATGTTAGATTTGGAAAGTTCTATTGACCACTTTGTGATTTGTCCTGCTAGATATGGTTTTGCCAATATCTGGCGTAATGATTGGCTAGTCCGAACTATTATCTGGTGGGTTTGGAAATAATGTCACAAACGCCGAGCTGTAATTATTAAGCCAAATGCCAGCTTCTGTATTGTTGGATACCTCATTTCTGCGTTCTACAGGACTTTGCTCATAAATATACTGGATGTTGTTCTTTTCCTGTTTCTGTTTCAAGTACAGAACTGATCGTGTTAGTTGAAATTGAAAGGTATAAGTAAAGGGGCTTACCTTGTTGATGTTTCTGGAGTATAGGTGGTAAACTGAGGAGGTTTTTGAATTTAGTAAGAGCCCTTTCACATTCATTTGTCCAGACAAACTTCACGAATTTTCTCAGGGTATTGAAGAAATGATATGATTTTGCAGCAACTGCCACAGGCAGGAAACGTGACAGTGCCGCTAGGCGGCTATGAGTTGCTGTACTGCCTTGATTGACTGAGGTGACTGTATTTGTATCACAGCTTGACATTTGTCAGGGTTCACTTCTATTCCTCTGTGTGTTAGCAGGAATCCGAGAAATTTGCCTCCATGTACTCTACATGCGCATTTTTCTAGGTTTAATCTTATATTGTATTTTCGGAGTTGTTGGAAGATTTCGGTAAGGTCGGCTTTATGTTGTTCCTCTGAACTTGATTTGACTACCATGTCATCGATATATATTTCAATGTTTCGACCAATTTAGTCCTTGAAGACTTTGTCCATCAGTCATTGGTAAGTAGCCCCTACGTTTCTCAACCCAAAAGGCATGCCTTTATAACAAAAATTACTGTGATAAGTTATGAATGTTGTTTTGTCCTCATCATTTGGATGCATTTGTATCTGATTGTAGTCAGAATAGGCATCCATGAAATTGAGCACTTGAAACCCTGAGGTATCATCTACCAGTCTATCAATATTCAGAAGTGGATAGGAATCTTTCGGGCATGCTTTGTTCAGGTCCGTAAAATTCACACACATTTTTCCAAGCTCTTTTTAACCATAACCACATTTGCTAGCCATGATAAGAATCTGAGTTCTTGGATGAAGCCTGCATCTAAAATTTTTTGTGTCTCTGCTACTGCTGCATTTCTCCTTTCTGTACCCAGGTTCCACTTTTTATGTCGTATAGGGCGGACATTGGGATTGACTGCCAGCTTGTGGTATATAAAGTTTAGATCAATTCCTGGCATGTCTGTAGGCTTCCATAAAAAAAATACCGGAGTTGGATCTTAATAGCTCAACAAGGTGTTGGTTTGTTCTTGCAGAGAAAACAGAATCGATGTTAGTAAATTGGTCGGATTCTGCTAGTTGTACCTTTTGTAGGTCGCCCGTTAAAGCATGTCTACTGGTGTTGTTCCGAGGGTCTAGCTCGGCCAGAGTTGAGATGTTCTCTGTATTCTAGACAGACTTGACTCTTGAGGTAATTTCCTTTAGTATGGTCTTTATGCTCGCATTGTAGCATTGCTGAGCTTTCATATGGTCGGCATGCACTGTTGATACTATATTTTCCCACATAGAAAACTTTACACAAAGGTGAACTATAGAAATAATAGCTCCAAAAGAGTTGAGAAATGGGCGTCCCAAAATGATAATATAGGGACTGGCACAATCAACCACTAAAAATTGGATATCTAGGGTTTTTGAGTTCGAAGACTCCCCTAATGTTGTTCTTAACCATACATATCCTGATACAGGTATCTTTTCTCTGGAGGATCCTACCAATTCTCTGGTTGAGGGTTCTAGGGCCTTGTTGCTGAGTTACATCTTTTTGAAGGTGGAGTAGAACAACACATCGGCGCTGCTCCTAGGGTCAATTAGGACCTTATTGACTGTCAGTTCTCCCATGTGTATCGAAATTACCACTGGATCGTCTAAGTTTGAACATTGCGACTTGAAGTCGGAGGCGTCGAAGGCAATCCGATCTGTTGGAGTTGAAGCATGTGTCTCTTGGCAAGATCCGTCAATTGTCATCATGGCTTGGAAACTCCTTTTCCTGGCTGTATTGGTTGCTCCTCCTCCTGCAAAGCATCCCGAAATGTAATTTATTACTCCTTTTGAAGTAGGAGATTCGACCATTTCATGCCAAGTTTCTTTGTCTTTGTGATCTAAACTATAATTCGGCTTTTCAGTGTCTCTGGTTGTTTTTGGAGGTGACATATTTATCTAATAGGCCTTATTTGGCTAATCTTTTCAATAGGTCCTTGATCACTATGGATTCATCGGTGGTATGACCGTACTTTTGGTGGAATGCACAATGTTTGCTTCTGTCTACGCACTTCTGTACCTGATATGTTCCTGCTTTGCTTAGCGGCTTTATAAGTTTGTTATGTAAGATTTCTTTAATTATATCCTCTCTCTTGGTGTTGAACTTCGTGTATGAGTCGAATTTCAGTGTCAACTTGAAAGGTTTCTTGAGGTCCTTGTTTTGAGATCTATGTGGCCTTTCTTCATCTTTTCGGGATGGTGGTTTTTCCATTCTTTGGACCTCTAATGAGTTCATATTTTTCGATATATTTTGGCTTGATTTGAATGGATTCTAGCATATGAACTCACACTTAAGCACGAAAATAGCATACTTTTGTGTTTTGTCCCTAATTTGATCATAAATGTGAAACCATGCGTTTTAATGCTTAGATTAGTGATTTTTAATTCCCCTTTTATATCATTCGATACCGTGATATGGTTTGTGAGTGATTTCAGACTTTAGAGGCAAGAATGGATGGCCAAAAGTGGAAGAAAGCATGTACAAAGGAGAAAACATGAAGAAAACAAGAAAAAACACACACAGCAAAGTGTGCGTACGCACAGCCCTGCGTGCGTGAACATAAGCGAGTATTTCTATGTGTGCGTACGCACGAGCACCTGTACATACGCACAAGTCAACTTTCAGCCGAGTGTGCGGACGCACACGTCAGTGCGTCCGCACAGGTCCTTACACGTGATTGCATTAATGAAACACATGCTGCGCGTATATGGAGGTCTCTTGGCCCATTTTGGAAGGTTGAAATGCTTTTTTGGAGTGCTATATAAAGGAGAATTCAACACTTATCAAGGGGGACATTGGAGCTCACTTTAATTAAGTATAGTAGTATAGGAAGCTTCCATAGGAGTAGGAGTAGTGTAGAGTAGATTGCACTCTTGGCGTTTAATTTCCATTTCAATTATAGCATTTTATAGCAAGTACTCTCAATTCCTCTTTTAATTAAAGCACTTTCATTTCCTTTGGCTCAAGTTACTTTGTTCATATTTGCAATTTTGTGTTTCTTGAAGTTTTGATAAATGAATCTTATGTTTCATGCTTCCTTTATGTTTGATTGCTTGTTTACATTTGGTTTTGTTGATAGTTGATTATAGTTTTATAATTTTTCTTGCAATTTTCCATGTTTTACTTTCATGCAAACAAGGTGTTTGTGAAAATGCCAATTATGAGTTTTGAGTAGATTTTCACATCTTGGCTTGAGATTTGAGTTCCTAGGATACTAGAGTCATAATGTCCGACATTTAGTGGTAATTCTTGGGGAGTTAGTTGACTCTTGTTTCCATTGACGTTAGCCTTTTATCAACTAGTTTGGTAAGTTAGCTAGGACTTATGGATTAAGGTCAATTATGCTTGCTTGACTTACTCCTCGATGGTTAGGGTTGACTAGGCGATACTAACTTATGACAATTACCATAGTTGTGGTTATAGCAATGATAGGATTCCTTGGATTCTCACTCTCAAGTCAAGGCCTCTTTTACGCATTTATATCATTTTCACCAGTTTTGACTCTACTTCCCTTTCACTCGCACCAATTTCCAATTTTGAACATTCGTTAGTTCTGTTACTCTTTTGTTCTTTGGTTTCTGCAAAACCCCTTTTTGTCCTATCAACCGAAAGCGTATAACACTTCAATTCCATTCCTAGGGAGAACGACCCGAGGTTGAAGTACTCTCAGTTTTAATTAGAAATTCTAAATTCTGATCGAGCATTACTTGTTGGTTGAGAACTATACTTGCAACGAGGTTATTTCTCTTTTCTCGAGAAGAGATTCTTAACCGACGGTTTCGCTAGCATCAACCTCCCTTAGCTCCTCGATCTCAATTTGCCCGGTTGCTTTGTCTCTGAATTCAGCCAGTGTCTTCGGCTTCGCTACCGCTATTGCTTCCCGAAACTTTTCAGGTCGGAGGCCGTTTTTTAAAGCATGTAGGTGTACCTTTGGGTTGAGATATGGGATTTCCATGACCACAGTCGCGAATCGCGTCATGTAATCTTTTAGGCTTTCGTGTTGTCCTTGTTTGATTGTACTAAAATAGTCTGAATCTCGTATGTAAATTTTGGATGTTGCAAAGTTGTTTATGAGTAGCTTAGTGAATTCGTCAAAGCTTGAAATTGAACCTGCAGGCATATCAGAAAACCAAAGTAAAGCAGCTCTGTCCAAAAAATAGGAAAAGATCAGCACAAAATAGGTCCGAATTCACTGTTAAAAAACATCATGGACTCAAACTTAGTAACGTGAACTTTAAGATCTCCGATTCCTTTATATGGTGCCAATGTCATTGGAAGCGTAAAATTTTTAGGCATTTCAAAATTCATTATTTCTTCGGAAAAGGGGTCGATCTTCTGCCTTTCCGTCTTATGGGATGCTTCACCCGTCTTCCTGTTTGACTCAGAATGATGTTCTTTGTGAAGGTCATCATTAGCCTTTTTGTGGTCATCTTTTTCATTGCCGTCGCTTTACTTTGCCGCTAGTAGCTCGGCCATGCGTTGATTTTCGCTTGTAGAGCGACATTCGCAGCTAAAAGCTCAGCATTGGTTGGAGGTGGTTGAGGGGTTACCGAGTGGTTTGTCATGACTCAACCTCTGCAAAGAAAATAATTACAAGAAAGAATTGGTAAAACGTTAGATCAAACTGAAAACGAATTTG
Source organism: Arachis stenosperma (assembly GCF_014773155.1). Taxonomy (NCBI): domain Eukaryota; kingdom Viridiplantae; phylum Streptophyta; class Magnoliopsida; order Fabales; family Fabaceae; genus Arachis; species Arachis stenosperma. The sequence continues at coordinate 169,463,312 of NC_080379.1, read as the reverse complement.
GACCCCACGATGGGCTCCAAATATTCTGACAAGGATACTCTTCCGTGTTATAGGTCGGCTCTGAACTATTTTGCGAACTCTTAAAGGCTCTTGTCCAGGAGGGAAGTAGTCTCGTGAACTCGGACCAAGCGTGGTATCTGCAAAAAGGACTACGACGCTCAAGTCAGAGAAGTATTTTAAAGAGAGTGAATATGATGTTGTGTGTTCTGATTGTGTTCTTCTGTCCCTTATCGTCGGCTAAGACTCTGATTTATAGCTGCTATAGGTGGAATATTCGTTGTTTTGTTAGTCGAGATATCCGTAGCCGACTAAATGCGAAATTCGAAAAAGAAGTTTGTCACGATAGGAAATTATCTATTTTAAATTTGTTTGATCTTGTCGAGATATAACCCAGTTTTATCGATGTATTAGGAATAGAGTACAATTTTAAACATCCATTTATTTGTAAAACTGATGATTATCATATTAAATCATAACTTCAAAAATTTTATGCAACTGAAAATCTTTTATTAAGTATTTTATCATTTAGTTTGATATTTGTCACAAAATTGCCAACTAAGAACGTCTAATATTCAGCTTATATCATATTAATGATGCAAAATTTGAAAAAAAATATGAAGTTATAGTTTTTATTATTAATTAGTACTGTATCTTTTATATATATATATATATATATATATATATATATATATATATATATATATATATATATATATATATATATATAATTTACTATAAATATTAAATTCAAAATCAGTCCCGAAATGTATATTTGCTATAAAAATAGAAAATAGAGTGTGCTGGAGAGGACTGTTTGCATGTTCATGCTCAGAACATATCATTGCATGTACCCGCCGCCCAAAAGAAAAAATTAGAGAAAAAGAAAAGAGAGATTATACTATTGTATGTTATGCCATTTATTTTAATTTTGTTGCCTTTTCCTTTTTTATTTGATTGATTTCATTTTGATTTTTTAATCAATATGTTTAAAGCACTAATTAGATAAATCTATTTTTTAATTAAAAACATAAATAAATTAAAGTATTTTAGTATATTTAATACATTTAAGATATATAACAGCATTTGTAATGAGAATTGTTTTTATTATCTCCTAAATATTCTTACTAGAATTTTTTATTTTAAAAAAATAAATAATGAATTTGACTAAGAGTGCTGTTAAGGTTATTACTGATTAATAATCCTAAATTTTTCGTTATTCAGTAAATATATAAAAAATATTTTTCTTTATATTTTCAATGCAATTTGCTTACATTAATAACTTAGAGAAATGCCTCTATAAATAAGAGAATAGTATTTGTTAGTAAAATTGTTAAATAATTAGTAAATTTAATATATACAAATTGTATATAAAAAATAAAATATAAAGAAAAAGATAAATAAGTTTCTGATTTTTTGTCTCGCAAATATTTTTGTTATTGAAAATTGAAAAATATATTTAAGTCTCAGGCCTCTTAAAAATATAGATATTTAGGTCCCTCCGTTAAACAGGATATGTCATACCTAACAGAAAAATATGACGTAATTTTCGTTGAATTGACCTGCCTGTTACAGTGTAATAGGAGAACTAATTTTTTAAAACTTTTCCTCCATATAGGATATCGTAATGGTAAGGTCAATTCAGCGAGAGTCATGTAAGACTTTTTTGTTAGATCTGACCGACCCTATTTAACAAAGAAACTTAAATGTCCAAATTTTTAAGAGATTAAAAATTTAAATATATTTTTTAATTCTTAAATATGAAAATATTTGTGAAATAAAAAATTAAAAATTTATTTATCATTTTCTCTAAAATAATGTATATAGATAAGAATACTTGTTAGAATTTTTTTTAAACAGATAATACATTTAATATATTAATAGTGTATACATAAAATAAAATGTAGATATGAAATTAATTACTTGTTTCTATTATCTTGTTTAAAATGTAGTATATAGAAAATAATAAATATACTTTAGGAGCAAATAATAATAAATCCAAGGGTGCACTACTTACTTGTAAAATATTTTCTTTGATTAAAAGCTTTGGTAAGCACGAGACTAAAACTTCCTAAGAGCCTCGGAGCCCAAGCCTAGTTATTAATAATTATTGTAACGCCATTATTAAATAAGCGAACTAATTACGAGCAACTCAAATTAAATTATGTAGCTTATAGGTCGATCTAACGTGTTTTTTTCCTGGCAAGCTCCTTTCTATCTACAAATTATTTGCTAACCAACTTGGTTAGTTCTATTGATTAATTTATTAGTCAGTTTAATAAAATATTAATGATTTAAATTTCATCTTATATATATAGTAAGTAATTTATTAGTTATTGACAAATTCTTAATGAAATTTAAATATATGACGAATTAGTTATTGACCTAACAATGAAAAAATATTGTGAAAACAAAAAAAGAATTATTTGATTATAATTATAAACGAACATAACACCAATACAATTAGAACTAACGAATAATAAGGAAGTACTAAGCATTTATGTGAGGTGCATATTAAGAATGAATATGCTAACTTTGTAGATAATTTCCCATAAGTATCAGTTACCAAAATAAAGCCCTCAACTACTAATGTAAATAATAGTACCATTAGATCATTTGGTTGGTTTATATACTTTCAACCACCATCACATATCATGATATCATCTACATGGAGATGTCAAATAAAGTCGTCTTCTTAATTTTAAAAAAGTTGCCATTAATGCATATAAACATAATATTCACCGATGAAACTATATTTATAAAATGTTTTAAGCATTCAGTTATTGAAGTGAAAACGTTACTGAATTTTCTATAAAAGAAAACAAAAGTGAAAAAGTGCTCAAACCAACTTAGATATCTGCAAAGTGCAAAGTGACTTCGTCATGATTTTATGATTTTATCCCACCATTGACTTCACACATAAAAATGGAGACCTTATAAAACGAGACTCCAGACATAATAGCTTGACAAGATTAGCACCTACAAAATCCAGAGGATCCACACAAAAAAAGTCATAATTTAAGGAAAACGATAATATTAACGCGCAACTAAGTCAAAAATGTGGCAATTAATTAATCACTCCATATTCACTTCATGGAATTTTATTTGAGGAGTGCTAGGGGACAGCAATTTTGTTAAATTCTAGCCAACACTTAACCATCAAAAGAAAATTGAATAATTCTATACTATTAGATGCAATCTCACACCATTAAAAACATCATTGATAGTTAATTGATGGCTAAAAATCACAAAATCTGCTGGTCCCCTAGACTTTCTCATTTTATTTTTAATATTGGAATGGTAGTTGTGTTTTTCTTAAATGTGGATTGTTGTGGTGTTATACTCAAATGTGGGATCGTTTAATTAGAGAAGCAGAAATTAGACCGTTCGATTTGTTAGAGGTACACAAATTGGACCGTCCGATTTCTAGAGGTACAGAAATCGAACTGTCCGATTTCTAAGAAATACACAAATCGGACTCAGGGATTTCTGAGAGGTACACAAATCGATCCCAGGGATTTGTGTTAAAAAAAATTTAAAAAATTTTAAATACAGAAATTAGACCTAAGAATTTATGTACTTCTACACTTTTAAAAAATACAAAAAATTACAATATTAAAGTATATCACTACTTTGACTTCTATAATAAAAAAAATGAACCTCACTTCATGAGCAGTTGTGACGTGTAGTAGTGCATCAACTAGTAAAAGAAGGGGCGCGTGAGTATGTTCGCGTGGATCAGAATCTTTTTAATCGAAGATCAATTATAAAATTTTGAAATGCCAGCTCTGCCCCACATGTATGAGACCATTCGACGTAAACGGACCCGCCGTCGACATCAGCCACCACCGGCAACCATCAATCTCCGTTATCTCCGATTTTAACCTAACGCCGTCACTTCACCGGCGGGACCCACCAGATAAAGTGTACGTCTACTTTTAATTTTCTAAATTTATGTGATATATCATTGTTCATTGATGAACTTTTCTTTTCATTTTGTTTTTCTTTTTATAAACTATTTTTCAAAATTGTATTTATTAATTAGATCCCCCAACCCAGAGAAAAAGCTTTGTAATTTCATTTGAAAACTTTATGCATTCTTCACTATAATTTAAACATTCAAATAATTAGCTTTTCTTACTTTGAAATACAGTCGATCAAAGACAAAATTCAAAATTATTTTTTATTGATGAAATTATTTTTTATTTTTTTCTTAAAGAACAATATTACATGACTAAAAAAATTATATTTTTAGCTAATACTTAGTCAATTTTAAATTTTAATAATATAAAAATAAGATGTTGATAAATAATGTTAGCTAATATTAATAAAAAAAAAAATAACTTTCTAACATTTTTCTTTCCTAAAATTTTACCTATCTATCTCCACCATTGCAGTCAACCTTAAACAAAATACTACACATAATAAACGAATTGAGTGAAAGTAGATAACATAAAGTTTATATGAAATATTTAATTATCTCTATTGTGGTTGAGGCTCGGTGAAAGCAGCTTCCCAAGCACTATATAGGCCAAAATGGATCTTCTCTTTTTTTCTTTTTAAAATTATTTTGTCAAATGTGATTTTTTTTTATCATTCGACATATTTTTTTCCGTGTTTTTTTTATCTCATTTAAAAAATATAAGATAAAAAATCACACTTTATAACAATAAATAAAAAAATAATTAAAAAATCCATTCCGTCACTCGTAATGTTAGAGCCTATTATAAAAGTTTTACATTTTTATTTAATAGATAGTAACTAACAGATGAACTCATTACTTACACTAAAAATAGAATTACGTATCACGCTTCAAATTTACAACACAGTTACCTTCGAATTTATCGTCAGAAAAATCTCACGGTAACGTATTGTGGGTCACCAAAACGAAGTATTTCACTAAGTGGGTTTACTGTCGAATTTTTTCGCTAATAAATCCTACCCTAACTCCGTTTGGTTGATGTATACAATAAAACATAGACACAAAGACACAAATATTAAAGACATGGATATAAAATATTTGTGTCAATGTATTGTGTTTGGCAAAAATAAGGAACAAGATACACAAATTTAAAAAAGACTGAATTACCTTTCATTCAATCACAAGTTTTATCACTATTACTGTACACCCATTATCCTAAACATTGCATGTCATCACCATTAAATTTTTATTTCTTTTAATATTTTTTATTTTTTTAATATCATCTTAAATTATCATTTAAATTTTAAATATATAATTTTCTTAAAAAAATAACAAACTAAAACTCAGAATTTATCAAAGATTAATCAAAATTTAAATAAACAAAAAATTTAATGTAGAATTTTTTTTTTGAAAAAAATAGAAGGATAAATTTAGTTATAAAATCTAAAAGAAGAAGAAGAAAAAAGTTTGGGGAGATAAGAGGATGAATTTTAAAAATTGAATAAGAGTAAAAGAGTAAAAAATTAGTGTCGCACAAATTGTGTCTCAGTGTCTCACCAAATTGGAGGTACACAAATTTAGTGTCTCCGTATTCATCTGTGTCCTCCAAAAATCTGTGTCTCACCAAATCAAACGGCAGACATGTGTTACCGTGCCCATGTTTCAATGAGACATGAACATCAATCAAACACTATAAAGGACGCCCCAATTTATTTTGTGTTTTCTCTAATTATTATCAGTAATTTTACTGTCAAAATCGTAAATCTACTGGAAATCATTTTCGCTGACAAATTTAACGCCTAATCCTTCGATAAATTTATCGGTAAAATCATACCTAATTTGCGACTCTAAATTTGACAATACTCAATGTTTTTTTTTTAATGATTTGATCTCTTAGATGTATAGCAAGCCACCAACACTTAATTATAGCTCAACTGAAACTGAATATAGGGTTTTAAGTTCTAACAGCAGTTTTCATGGAGTTGATTTGAATTCAAAATCCCTTATTAAATTGGGACAACTAACTATAATTCTTCTGACAGTCTTTTATGACAAAATATTAGTTGTATTTCTAGTTTATAATCTAATCCTATACAATAGAACAAAATATTTCGAGTAAAATCTTTATTTTATAAGAAATCGGATAATCAAAGGTACTATTACCGTATCTCACGTCTCCTTGTCTGAATAAATGACACGTGCTTACAAAATTATTGTCTTCAACTAGCTTTGATAAAATTAAAAGAAATTTCAGATTGGCTTTAAAATCATCCTGGATTGAGAGGAGAGGAAGAAAATATTAGCATATATAAAAGAGTATTGTGAAAATATTTTGATTTAGCAAAAATGAGTTATAACTGCCAAATCTATCAGGTAGTTATTACTTATTAGTGCTTTGTTTCTTTAGTTCTAAGTTAGTTATATTGCTATATAAATAACTACTAATTCTAAATCTTTGACACACATCAATAATAAGCTTCTCTTAAGGTTTTCTTCTTTCAATTTTTAAATATCTCTCTCTCCCTCTCTCTTTCATCTTCCTTACACTTACATTATTAAACTGAAGCTAAACTTCGTTATTTTTCTCCCTTTTTTCCGCGTGAATGAATTTATATTGATCGAAGAAATAATAATTGAATGAGACTTTTAATTGTGTTTGCAGAGTGCACCCACTGCAAGATTCAATTTTGGACAAGGAATATCGATGAGCAGCATGCATGTTAGGAAAAAGGATTATACGGATGGCCATGGTTGCGATTAAATGCAGTTTATTTTGGAAAAGAAAAATAATTTCTATTTTTAGCAAACAATCGAGTTGACGTTTTGTATTTTGTGCTTTTTTTTGCATAACCATCCAAACATGTCCTTCGGTGCCTTCTACTGCTGCCATTCCAAATTATTATAATGCCTAACCACTAGCTTCTCCCTCTCTCTCTTTCTCATCTCTGGAAATGAATAACAAGGACAAAATAACCTTATATATTATTGATGAGCTTGAAGAATATAATAATTTTGAAAAATAATAAAACTCCATCAATAATAACTAGTTATAATATGAATTTCGTATTTTGGATGTGCGAAATTTTTTATTAAATACAATGCACATTGCGTTTTGTATTATTATTTTATTTATATTAAAGGTGTTTATGGGCAGACTGAGTTTAAGTAAACTCATACTCAATCCTAAAATAGTAACGAATCTATTTTGATATTCTAAATATTAACCTAAATACTTTTAGATATTAATCTTGGATATTTTTAGTACTTGATTTATTTACTTAACCTTTAAACTTTTCTATCATAATATCTATTTTTATGAAATAAAATCATAAAAATTCTAGTTCTACAAATATGTAGCATTATTAATATAATTTTTTTTAACAAAACATAAATGATGTTTTGTCTTTTTATAACTTAAAATATTTTTTTACAAAACAAAAACATTTTATGCTACTATCATAATAGTATAAAAACACTAAATTACAATAATTAAATATTCTCGTATTTTACAATAAAATTATTCATATGAAAAAAAATCAACCACTATAAGACCTCTCATATAAATACTAAAATGGTTGTGGTCTTGACTAATCATACATTATCATTGTTTAAATATTATATATGAAAAGTTTTATGGTGTCATGAAAAATAGTTATCAAGAGTTGATAAACTTATAAGAAGAGAAGAGGTGATAATATAAATTTACCGTACTCTTTATGTTTCAGCACTACCAAATGTCAAGCTTGTGATATTTAAAAAATTTTCCAAAATGCACCCTTATCCTCATGGATATAAAGAAGATGATTATACCGCTGTGCTAAGATGCTTTTTATCATTAAATAGACAAATTATATATATAACAATCTTTTATTTTATTTATATTTAATTTATTTTAATTTTAAAGTCATTCATTTTAAAATTAATTATATTTTATTTAAATATAAATTTTATTAAATATATACAAATTAAAAAAATAAATAAAAAATTTTATTAATCACAATTTATTTTTTTATGATTATATAATATCTATTAATATTATTTTTTCAATAAATATTTGTAGTATATAATAATAAGTAAAGACTCACATGCAGTTGTTTTTATATAAAATTAATAGTTGAAAAATTTTAGATAATATTTAGTCAAACTTGTCAAATCATCTAACGGTTCTTAAATATCAACTTCACATGAAAGCAACTGTATATGAGTGTTTACCTATAATAATATAATAATACAATAAATATAAACTAATTAATAAAGTATTAAAATTTGAAAATGATAATTATTTTTATAAAAACAAAATAAAAGTACTTATAATAAAAAATTAAATTTTATATAATTATATAATTATACCAGGTTAACCGGTTCGACCAATAACTCACCGATTGAACCAATGACTCAGTGACACAATAATCTTATACCGATTCGGTTCTTACGTTCATTAGGCTGGTGTGGAGCGCAATAATTTGCATGGATTTAATGCAGGGTAGACTTGTAACTACACCCAAAAGATATTTTTTATGTTTGAGCCTTGCAAGTAAGTGGATAAACTTCAATAAATTATTATAATTTCTATTTTTTTCTAATATTGGTCCAATATAAATGGTTATGGATTTGTGAAACAAAACATCATTTCCATTTACTGATGAGCTATCTTTTGTGCAAAAAAAATGATCTATTTAAAAAAAGTTTATAATTTAATTCTAATAAATAAAAAACCTCAATCTGAAAATACTCAATCTCAATCTTTAGAGAGAATACTAATGTTATGATTAAAAGTTAAAATCAAGATTCAATTGTTTAAAAGAAATTAATTTTGAGTTAATTTTATAACTATAAATATAATTTTTTCATGCTAATATCTAATTATATTTTTATATATACAGAAAAAAAAATATTATTTTTAAATAACAACTATAAAAATTAATTATTTCTATTTGTGTAATAGACTTAACACACAATCAAAAGTATACAAGTTAAATCGTTTTAAATTTTAGATAACGAATATTAAAATTAATTATTAGTAATAAATCAAACTTTTTTATATGAAAATAATAACTAAAAATCTTATTATTTGATTTTTTTATTTACAAAGATCTTGATCTTCTTAGTCGACGAGAACTTTTGTCCCCTACAATTTTTTTGTAAAAATAATTCGATTCTATCAATTTTTTGTGCTATAATCTATAATGTTAAGACAAAATCGATATAATTTTTAAAAAATTTATATTTTTATAAAATAATTACGGATTAAAATATTAGTTCTAATTACTAATTCTCATCTTTTATACATTACTTCTTCTCCAAGTTTTCTTCCTTTGTTCGAAACTCACTACTTCTACCTATTATGTTTTTACTTTTTATTGCTATCCATACTTTACAATCCTTCTCAAGATTCTATCAGAGTCGACATCATAGCATGTTCATGACATAGCATATCCACCTAATCAAATCTTATATTTATTTGTCAAACAAGAAAAGGAAAATAAAGTCCTAATGAACGTGGTTTTCAATGAGTGGTTCGTAATGGAATATAATACTCCTAATTGTATATTGTATATAGTTTAATTATATATGATAATAAATTGATAATTAAAAGATGTATTCATCATAAGATGGCTGAATTGGTTTGTTGTTTGAGAATGAAAACGAATTAAATAATGTGGTGATGGTGTTTGATGTTGCAGCCGGCATTTTAAACAATTTGGACAACTGAGAAGTGAGAACTGCCGTCCATGCATGCATGTTGATTAATTAATTAATTATCAACTAATTAATTAATTAATTAATTAATTAATTATGTAAAAAGAAGAGATCATGTTCCCCTGTGTGATGTGACCGTATAGTATTAGTATTTATCTAATCCATAATTGAGGTATTAATATATGGTTGAGCGTATATCATGTTCGATATGACAAAGACTTGTGTTTATTTAATGAAAAAGTATGAGTAGGTAATGAAAATATTAAATAATATAAATAATAGATATATTGGATGTTTAATTTATTAAGTATATAGATAATTATTTTAATATTAAAATTTAATTAAATAATTTAGGAGTATAGTGTATTTTTATTTTATTAGACTAATTTTAAAATCTATTATTCATATTATTTATAAAAATCATTATTTATCTAACAAAATTCTTAATTAATTGAGACAGTTTAATTGTGAGACCTGCATGTATATATGTATGTTATTTGAACCCTTAATAAAATCGAATGTTCATACTTAACTAGTAACACCCAGCATAATTTGAGTATATATAAATTAAAGTAAATTAATGTTTCGGATTGAAGTAAATGCTACATCAAAATTCAAGTGTTTAAAGTGACGTGTAGCTAGAAAAATTAAAAAAAAAAAAATTTTTCCCTTACCATAGCCTATATTCTCAACATCATTATATAAAAACTTTTTTTTCCTTACCATAGCCTATATTCTCAACATCATTATATTTCTTCTATTGGTTATGTAGTATTTAAAATTAAATATAGATCTTGTTAACAAGAGTATTACTTAAAGTTACTTGACTTAGAAAATTAAAAGTTTTTATAAAAAAAATACCTTAAAATTTTAAGTCTTCCAATATATATATATATATATAAGAGATTGTTTCAGATTTAACATCTCATGAAAGTTGTTAGCTAATAATAAACAGTAATATTAATCTTGTTTACAATTTTACAATTATTTCATTCGATTTTTAGTATATTTTAACAGTATGTCAATTTTAGGTTGTATCAAGATTTCAAGTATCAGAAAATAAATACGACTTTTTTAAAAAAAATAGTGAATTTAATCTGAAAATTACTTAATTATGGTATTAAAGTAATTTATGTCGAAATTACTAGTGACAAATTTATGAAAACAAACAATATTAAAGAAAAAAATAAATGAAGACGACAATGAAGCGTAAAAATATTGATCAAAGTAAAATAATCACAAAATTCAAAGAAAATGAATCAAATAAATAAAAGGAAGTAAGTTAAAAGTTGACTTCTAACACTCACATGCACTTGCACTCCATGTTCTTCCGCTATCTCGCGAAAACTGAGAATTTTATGAGTTTATGTGATGATCCAGTATTTTTTATTGAAGTTTTCTTACTTCTTTTGAATTTCTACTATTTATAAGATATATACTCGCCATGTAACATATTTGTCCACTATCTTACTTTCTCCTTTTTTTCAGCTATGACATTGTCTCGACCATGAAAAATCTTGTCTCCCAAATTTTGACACTCACATCTTCTTTGATCTTCAAATTTCACATTTTCTTCAACTTGCTCCTTAAATTTAGCATCCACGTTCCCTTTTCATCCTAAAGGTCGAATGTTAGGCTTTGATGCTTAAGAAAATGAAATAATTGTCTTTTGACTTTGACTATTCTTGTACCATCTTTTTTTAACTTCAACTTACCTGTATTGACTTCTTGTAATCAAAATTATTGGCAGTCAAAACGTTTTTTTGTTGAAAAAAATTTATTTTTTGTACCAACAATAATAAAATTAAATACATGAATGTAAATAAAAAAAATTGACCTGATGATGATAAAGGTCGATTTTTATTTTGCTGAGTGAGAGATCAACAAAAAGAGCATCTAATTTTGATTGTGGCTTAGTAGGCATATAGCATGTTTGTAGTATCTAAGTGGGTGTTCAGCACCTCGAAGCATTATTAATATGTGGGAATGAAATCATCAGAAGTAGTGGAGCAATTAGGGAAAATGAAAGGGCAATTATATAACCTAAGTAGGATAAAGAGAATTGAAGGGGTGCGACTCACTCGACGTTCTGGAAATGAGCCAATTATTAGAGCACAATGCATCACTATCAATCCTCCTTTGTAGGAGGAAAATGAGGAATAAAGTTTGGGCTCCTCTAATTAATACTACATTCCACATAACCAAGCGCGAATTTTGATCAACTTCTATATATTATTATTACGTGCTTATTAGGATAAAGGTAAAATTTGACAATTTCTATTAATTTAAGTCCCACTATGATACTAGGTATGAGTGTTTATGAATTGGGTTAGGTAGAATCGAATTTAAGTCGAATTAGATTTGGTCTTTTATCGGATCTAATTTGATTTAATTTAAAAGTAAATTAAAATAAATTGGATTAAAGTATATTGATTTGATATAAAATTAATATATACAAATTTATAAATTTTATATATTAAAATAATAAAATTTTATTTTTAAAAATTTGATAAATATTATATTAAAATCATTTATTTTAAAATAAAAATAATATGTAGAATATAAAAAATATTAATTAGAATATAAAGTATAATATGACATTACTAATTTTATTCTAAAATATATATTTTTATTGTAAAAGATAATTTTAAATCTTATTGGATTGCTTAAGCATAATTCAAACTCAATCTAAAAATAATATCGAATAAAAATGACAAATCCAAACCCAGCAAAATATGCCTCGAGTTCTGACCAATTTCGTGCAGCGTTGAATTTTAGGTCGAGTTAGTTCTTGAACACACCTAAAATTGGATATTTAAAAAAAAGTCTCTATAAAAGAACACAATATTATTAGACGTAAATTTTAGTACATTTATGCTTATAGTGGCTATGATGATTATGAAATATTGTTAAAAGAATTATTCTTCACATACATTCATTTTTTTCATATAAGTCTTTATAAGTCATTTATGTTCATGCACTTCATATCGTTACTTCTTCTTCTTCTTCTTCTTCGTTATCATCGTCATCAACACCACCTCTTCCTCCTCCTCCTATTCCTCTTTTTTTTTTCATTGAAATTTCTTCTCCTCCTTTTTTTTCTCTTTCTCCTCCATCATCAGTTATCTCGTTGTTGGAGATAATGAATAATTCAGGTTCAAATTGTCAATTAAACCATAACGAAATTGATTATTATTTTAAATCCAATCAAGTGGCTGATGTGTGGTTCAATTCAGAAGAAAAAATGTAGCATTAAAGAAAATATTTTTCTGTATTTATAGTAAATTTGGATGTAACACGAAGATATTTGGGTGTATTTTTATTCTGATTAGTTATGCATAATTTAAAACTCTTCATCTTCTTCCTTCTCATCTTCTGTTGCTTTTTTTCTTATTCATCTTTTTTTTGTCTTACCTTCTTAAGTTTCTTCTTATTTTACTCTCTTAACAAGAATAAAAAAAAAACAAACAAATAAGAAGAAAAAACACATAATGCTGTAAAAATTTTTTGAAGAGGATGAACTTACATTCAGTTAATTAAAAGAAAGAAAGAAAAAAGGAAAAAAAAAGAAGAAAAAAATACAGTATTAGAGAAAATATTTTTCTGTATTTGCAGTGAATTTGAGTGTAACACAAAGATATTTGGGTATATTTTTATTCTGATAAGTTCTACATAATTCAAAACTCTTCCTCTTCATTTTCCTCATCTTCTTCTACTTCTTTTTTTTTTTTTTATCATCATCACCATCATCATCACCATCTTCTTCTTCTTTTCTTATTCATCTTTTCTTTTTGTTTTACTTTCTCAAGTTTCTTCTTGGTTTACTTTCTTAACAAGAATAAAAACAAAAAAATCAAACAAAGAAGAAGAAGAAACACATAATATTACAAAATTACTTGGAAGAGGATGAACTTACATTTATTTAACTAAAAGAAATAAAGAAATAAGGAAAAAAAGAAGAAAAAAAAACAACATTAGAGGAAATATTTTTCTATATTTACAGCAAATTTGGGTGTAACACGAAAATATTTGGGTGTAACACGAAGATATTTCGGTATATTTTTATTTTGATAAGTTCTGTATAATTCAAAATTCTTCCTCTTCTTTCTTTTCATCTTCTGTTGCTTCTTCTTTATCATCTTCTTTTTTTATATTCTTATAATTCTTTTTGAGAAGAAAAAATTAAACAAAAAAATACATAATGTTGCAAAATCAATAGAAAGAGAAGGAGGAAAAAAATGCAGCAGCAACAACAGTAATAAAAAATGACAATGAAGATGAAACACGTGAAGAAAAAGGAGGAGAAACACAAAGAAAAAGGAGAAGAAGAAAGAAAAGGAAGAGAAACGCGAAATGCGCTATAGAAACCATTGAATAATGCGCATGTTGACACGTTCATATGAGTAAACGTTTTTTTTGTTAGATTTAGCCTAACTTATATGACTTATAAACCAAAATGACTTTTATATATATAGCACTTCTCCCGATTTGATTTATTAATAAACATTAAACGGAGGTTGAATTTTCCATGGTAAGAATTGAGACAGCGCTTGTACAAAGTGTTCATCATGATGGGTATAACAAAGATCATAATCATAATGATACTGCTGTCAAATCAAAGGCTGCGAATTTTTCTTGGTTCCTCCAATTCCTTAGTTGATCCTACTATATTAGGAACAATTACATAGTTTCTAATTCTTGCCCATTAATACGATAGTTGCTTGCTTTTCATTTTGAGTTTGCAACTTAATCAAAAAATATTTTTGTTTTAGAATTTTGTTATGTTTATTTTAATGATTCTCTCTACAAGAGCAAAAGTAATTGTTTTAACTTGCTTTTTAAAATGATTTTTTTTTTTCAAAAGATAAATCAAATAGAAAGATGTATAAAGCGGTATAACGAATAGAAGAGTTTTAGCATATACAAGCAAAAAGAAAAGAGGAGATATGAAGAGCCAATAAATTTAGTGTACAATGTGTATAATAAAAATAAAAATAAAATTAAAATTAACATTAAATAATAAATAAATAATCAATTTTTAATAATTATTAATTTAAAATTTAAAATAAATAAAAATTTGTAACAGTTACGTAAAATTCAAAAATAGCCTCCTTCTCTTCTATTTGACGTGACTGTTTTCTTGTCCAGTCTCTTCCTCTCTCATCGGTGTCGCACCGAGTACCCCGTCAATCGTCGCGCTTTCAGGCCCCCCAGCCGCCGGCGAACCTCCCCTTTCTTGATCTCTTCTCTGCGCCACCTTCTCGCGTCCGAGTCCTTCTCCTGTTTCTCGCCAAGCCTAGGACCTCTCCGAGCACAGGAGTCTTTGCGCCAACTCCTGCTTCAGCAACGCGCAGCCACCGCGAAGCCCTCTATCCTCTTCTCCGAACCACCATCACCATAGCCTCACACTCTTTCTCACCTTGCAACTCATGCCGTTGCAGTCTTTACCTCCTATGATGAGATGACTTGTCTTTGCGCCCGATCCGGCTCCCACATGCGCCGTACTCTTCGTTGGTACGACCTCAACGTCGGTGGCATGGTTGGCATTGGCATCTTCGTCACCACCAGACGCACCATTCATCTCTATGCTAGTCCTGCCGTTGTCCTCTCTTACGTAGTTGCAGGCCCTCTGCGCTCTTCTCTCTTATCCTGCGCTTGACTATCCTACTCTTTAGTCTCTCTTTTTTTATGCAGATGTTCTTCACACTAGGTCGGCGGATATTTATTTTTATGTCTAATGCAGATGGTTATTTTCAATGCAGTAGATATGTGGATGGTTGTTTTAACGAGTATTTGGATGATTAGTTTATTTGATTTGGTTGAAGCATACAGACTTAACATTTTTAGGGGTGACCAGTATTATATGTAACCGGATAGTTATTTTAATTAGGAGAATCACGGCGCTGTTGGGTCTACTGGAAGGTAGGTGACGGCGTTGCTAGGGTTACTAGAGGGTGGTTACAACGCTGTTCGGGCTGTTGAGGGGGTCAGATGTTGCTAGGGTTTGGTAGTGAGTAGGAGATGGTTTAAATTTAAAATTAGGGATAAAAGTTTTTTAGTACTAAAGTTTAGGACGTATTTTTTTTAATCCACTGTGGACCAATAAATTAGCCCATTATACACATTATCAAAATTTCTCATTGTGTTCCTAAAGAAATTCCAAAAAAATTATAATAAAGCAAGTTGGCACTTGAAACCCAATCATTTTCCTATGAAAGTTACTAAAGTCTTCGCAAAAAAGTTGAAAAGTTAAGGCACTTATAACTCTATCTTCTTGACATTATTATGGAACCTTCATTATTTAATTACCTTTTCTCCTTTGGATAAAAACCAAACTGTAGTTGTTTTTAATGGTAATAGTAAAAAAAACACTTTGATCTATTGCTAATTATTTGGTGAGATTAGATTTCTGAGTTATATTTAAGTTGGTTTAGTCTGATGGAAAAAATATTGTTATAAGATAAAAATTATGCGATAAGTTAAATTGTCACTTTAATATTTTTTGCATTCTGTAAAAAAAAAAAAAGTAAAGCGACAAATTTATGAGAATTCATATTTTGGACAGATTAATTTTTAAGGAAACAAAAAATACTAATAAAAAAATTCTGTAGACTAATAAGTTATTTGAGTTATAATTTGTTGACTATTCTAAAAGATGTTATTAGTACTTTTTTTAGAGATTAATCTATTTATGGTATAAATTGTTAGAAATTTATTTGTTATTTTACTAAAAAAAAATACATTTAAAAAAAATTAAAAAATAAAAAAACCGCTTCTCATCCTCTACGAGAAAACCACCCCTATATTTGTGGATTTTATCCAAAAGCCATTTCAGGGCAACACCTAAAGTCTTTCCAAATATAAATGTATAAGCCTTAGCTAGCTATCATATAGAGGTGTTCCCGAAACATCTTAGATTATACATACTTTTATGTGCCATGTATTTTACGGATCATTATTATTCACCTTTTGACAAACCTCCACGAAATTAAAAGCTAACACCTATATATATATATATATACTCCAATTACGATTTTTTTTTTCAAAAAAGCATTTTAACTTTTAATGCAAGGTCGTTGTTAGTCGGGCAATCATTCTTGCCGGCCTGCTCCATATATATACCTTTCAATCTGAAAGATATTTGTCATATTAATTATAATTGATGACTTGATAATGGTTTTTAAAAAATGAACCAAAGTTCACTTTGTATTAATTAATTTATCATAAACTTTTAGAAATCAATAATTTTTAATAGAGTAATTATCCAATTTGGTCCCCAAGGATTTTAAAAGCGGACATTTTAGTCCCAAAAAAAAATTAATATACAGATTAATCCCCATCGTTTTCTTCTGTTAGACATATCAGTCCCCAGTCTATTTTCCGGCGTGACTCATCAACGAAAATTGCTGACTTGGCACGTTAACTCGCACACGTGGCCATTAAGTGTCCACGTGTGCAAAGAGGACAAAACAGTCCCTGAGTTTGTTAATTAAAAACGCAGTCGTATAAAAAATACTCTTCCTTCCTCGTTCTTCATTTTTTAAGGTCT
The DNA here is from genome assembly GCF_014773155.1 of Arachis stenosperma. Taxonomy (NCBI): domain Eukaryota; kingdom Viridiplantae; phylum Streptophyta; class Magnoliopsida; order Fabales; family Fabaceae; genus Arachis; species Arachis stenosperma. The sequence goes on along the minus strand of NC_080379.1, from coordinate 169,446,144 downwards.
CATGAAACCCTAGTTCTTCATCTGCAGGAATCGACACATCTAGGTTCAGTTTCAATGATGCCAAGTAGAGAAAGTTCGTCTTTTTCGAATTGCCATGGAGGGAGACACGGTTTCTCCAGTGGTAGTGGTCTCGTACACAGTTTCTCCAGTCATCCAAATTCTCCTTTGACGCTGAACCAGTTGACACCTCTGTGTTTTACCTCCTATGCATATGGGTTTCTGAAGCAGGGACTTCAACTCTTCCATTTCATGGCATTGATGTCATTCTGATGAGCGTTGGTAATAGTGATAGCCTAGAAAAATCCTGCCATGAAGTTAGCACAAGAATGATGCCGTTAGATTATTCAAAGGTGACATTTTGATGAGTTTCCCATAATGCAAAATGCTAATAATACTTTTATTATTTTAAACATATGCATTATTTATTTTTTAACTAGTCTTCCTAAATAGTTTTTGTTTAAAAAACTTTCAATTTTGTTGAATAGAAAGTGCTGGCTATAAAATGATGAATATATATTCATCTCATATGAGAAAGAGGTCATACTTTAGCATTATAGGCACTGTCATCTATAATGCGATTGTTCTGCTGGTGTTTTGAGCTTCCACCTCCAGCTTCCACCTCCACTGTCTAATGTACCACCCATTTGTGAGATTGAAGATGCTGATTTGAGACAGAAACTAATAGAGTTGCAGAATAAAATTGATATGTTAGAGGTTTATCAAAATGTAATCTCAAAGATTCACTCGAAGAGTAGAGGTTTCAATATAGTGTTTGTTTTCATGGTTGTAGCATTGTTAGCCCTGGCCATGGCAATGGTTATTGTTGCTTTGTAAGAGATTTAGATTGGACATATATTATGTAAGTTTGCTTTTAGTTCAATATTTAAATGCTATTTTGGTGAAATTGCAAGAACATTTGTAATGATTTTTTGGATTGAATGGTAGTAAGTTAAAGCAAGTTTTTCCAATATATATGTTTGTTAAGAAATTCTTCATTGCATTATTAAGCAAAGCGTAAGCACCTACTGACTAATTATAAAGATAGTTACTAATAAATGGAACAATATCATAGATCATTACTTCCAATACTAAGTAAATCACTGTAGAGTATATATTTTAGAAAATAGCATTCAAAACTTCAAAAAAAAACTATTCATGTCATAGTAGCAAACTAACAATATACTAGAAAGTGTTAAAATACGGACTCTTCATGCATACAATAGCATGAAAATATAATAACAACCAAAAATCGAGAGTTTTCTACACAAGAATCTCTCATCCAAAACTAACATCATGATAGCAAAATAGAGTATTAAGAATATTTCAAGTCTTCATCATTGATCATCAAAACACAGTTCAAACTAAGACACTAAAAACCTAATGTTATTTATTCAGCATGCATCACTGATCACTTTCTTCTTGGATGCTTGAAATCTGGATTTGGAATAAATTGGAACATCCTTGATGCAGTACCCTTACTGGCAGTTGCCATTGTTTCAGTTGAGATCCCTCCAGTTGTTGTAGGTGGTGGAATCGGTGGTGGAGTGCTTGACTGAATGGGGGGTGGTTTATATGGCCTGATGATACGTTGCTTGGCTCTAGCACTAGGTGGAATTGGCACTTGAAAATTTGCCTGACCTTGCGACGATGGTGATGTCATGGTTACCTGCATATAACGAGTAACAACTTGTTAGATTGTTAGATTATAAACCTCTGTATTAGAAGCAGCACATATTCACTATTTTTTAACTTACCACATTAGGCATTAAACCCGAATTTGGTGTTTCTGACAGAACCTGATGCGCATTAACATTTACACTCTATAAGAGACCAAATAGCAAATCAAATTGCAGTCGAATAAAAAAGAAAAAAAATACCACCACATTGATCTCAAAATAACTTAGTTGGGTTTGGTTTTACTTGTGCTTGTGGGGCTGATTGAGAGACGTTGACCTCTTCGGCATTTTGGTTTAAGGTTCCAAAACTAGAACCAGCTCTCGATGTTGTTCTCCTATTTGGATTGGTTGGTCTTTTAGTTGTTGTTGTTGGTGGGCCTTTGCAGGTCTTGTAGTTGTGGCCAGTTTCTCCACACTTGCTACAAGTGACCCTAAATATTTTCTTCACTTTGGTGCCATTAGTTCTGCTAGCTTCAATCTCAAATGGTTCTTTTCTCCTTCTCTTCACTGGTCTGCCTACTGGCCTCTTCAACTTTGGTGGAATCGGATTCATATATATTGTCTTCTCCCAATATTCCTCTGAATTAACTGGTTGAATGCAGTGTTGATATGTAGCTAGTGCTGCCCCAATCTTCAGCAGTGGGTGCACATATGTTTCAGGTCTATCCCCTCTTCTAGCAATGGCAGCAAGTGCATGAACACACGGGAGACCTATAAAGCAGAAGTCATTCAATAGCGGCAGATAACAATTTCATGAATGAAATTTAATAGTTCTCAAGGCAGGTAACTATACCAGTTAGTTGCCAGGCGTTGCAAGTACACTTGTTCTGAGACAGATTCACAGAAACCTTTGTAGATCCTTGTTGCACCTCAAAGATTCGCCTCTCATCATCACCAACCCAAACTGGGTGCCAATATCTCACACCTTTCATTATGTCATCAAGCCTCTTTTGTTGAGTAGGAGTCACTTGAGTGCCTATGTGTGTCTCTAACACTTGCTTGTATTTGGTCATTCTCCTCATGATATAGCACCGGAGTTCCTCACACATCGTTAGAATCGGTTTAGAACGATAATTCACTATTTTTGCGTTCCAAACCTCGCACATGTTGTTGGTGAGGTTGTCACATTTTGGCCCGTGACTGAAATGAGCCTTGGTCCAACATGTCGGCTCGAATTTCGCAAGGTAACTCCATGCTTCTTCATTAACCCTTTTCAACTTCTGCATGCTTGCTTGAAATTCTGCATCAGTAGTGCATTTAGCACATTCCCATACAATATTCTTAACCTGTTTATCCTTGTATCGATTCGTAAAATTTTTCCAGATATGCCTCACACAATTCCGGTGATGAGCGTGAGGCATAACTTCTTTTAATGCAGGCAACAGACCCTAAGCCAAATAATATAATTAAACAATGAAATTATAAAATCAGCATAACATTTATTTTATTTTTATGTCAGAACAATCTTGTTAATTAATAGAGTAATAAGATTTTGAAACTTAGACATAGTTATGTATTATCAGGATCTTAAAGAAACTTTTGTGAAAGCCTTTGAAATTACAACACATATCGATCAGTTATTGTTGTGCTTAAAATAATGCAAATAACAAATATAAATCAGCCATGGAAAACTTAAAATAACTCAATAATTCTCAATCAGCCATAGATTGACTTAAGATTAAGATTTAATTTGGAACATAAGAAAAATTTTAACAACTTCGAGCAAATTTAAACAATATTACCTTTTGTTGGTCTGAGATAAAATTCCACCCATGGATATATTGATCTCCAAGATCCTCTTACAGCAAAGTAAGGAACCACTTCCAACTTTCTTTAGTTTCACTATCCACAATAGCATACGCAATCACATAGAAGTGATTGTTTGCATCTTGACCCACAGCCGACAACAATTGACCTCCAAAGTAACCCTTCAAAAAACATCCATCAAGTCCGATTAGTTTTCTACACCCAGCTTTAAATCCCCTTTTACATGCCTCTAAACAAATGTATAACTTGCTAAATAGTGGAGGTGATTGGGGAATTGGTGTCACATCCAAAATCGTATGGCTCCCTGGATTACTCCTCAACAACTCAGCCATGTATTCTCTCAACTTACTATATTGTGCCCTCTCATTGCCAATCAAATGCTCTCTAGCCTCTTTAAGAGCCCTATATACCATCTTTCCATTTATTATGACATTGTAGTCGATTTTGATGTGCTCATATGCCTCACTAAGGGTCATGTGAGATTGAGTTCGGAGCCTTTTTTCGAGCTTCTTTGCCACCCATTTCTGACTTGCCATGTTGCTGCCGAATTCTCTAGCACAAGTGTGTTCAGGGGTATAGGTCTTTATCTGGTAACTCTTTAATTGAGTATTCCATGCACAATATATAAGCCATGGGCAAGGTGAACCATTGGCAATTCCACTATTGAGCACTCCAGTATCACTTTCTTTATTAGTTTGGGCATCTCCATTAACATTTTCACAAGCATCACCTCCTTCAGCAGTCTTATTCTCCACATTTACATTCTCCTCAGTTCCATTTTGCTCATTTTTATCCTTTCCATTTGCATCCTCCACATTTTTTTCTTTTTGATTCTTTGATTTTCTGGGTTTCTTAATCCTCACAACACCATACTCACAGTCACACCTAACTCTCCTTTGGTCATTCTTTATGTATCTTATCTTTCTCCCTTCATATATCACATGGTCCTTTAAAGCATTCTTGAATGTTTCGATGGTTGAAAATTCCATCCCCAATTCAAAATAAACTTCACCAAATCCAGCCCCTTCATTGAACTGTGGAAATTCATATCTCTCCCGCTCATCCTCAGAACTCTCAGGAGTTAATAATGTCTCTGACTCGTAGTCAAATGCAGGTTCTTCTATCTCCTCCTCACACTCTTCATTCTCTTCATCCTCTTCATTAACATTAATGCCATGAACTCCAACACCAGGCTTAGCAGATCTTGTTGTAGTACTACTAGACATACCAGCCTCACTTGTCCCACCAACAACACTAGGCCTTGCAAAACCACTTGGCCCAACACCAATTGGCCCAGAACCAATTGGCCTAGCAGTAGCACTAAGCCTAGCAGCACCACTTGGGCCAGCAACAATAGATCCATCTTTATTTCTTCCGTATGTTGGGACACTAGCCTTCTTGTTACTCAATTGATTCTTCTTTGTAGTTAGGGTCCTACTTTTAATATCCTTGTTTGTCTTCTTCTTCCACATATCTTCTTTATGGTTTGTTTTTTCTTCACACCTAACAATCTTCTTCCTTATTACCACACACCCATCTTTACTACTATTAGATTCATCATACTCAAAATTAAGGTCTTCATTCTCAAGTGGAGCTAACATTATTGGATGATCAAAGTATAACTCAAATTCTGGACTCTATTTATTCTTCTCTTTGTACATACGTAACTCATTAATTTGAGCATCTCCTTCAATTGGATGTAATCCAGACTCAAGTTCAGAGACAGAAGAATCAAACCAATACATAGCTTTGTAATCATGATACCCCAACCCTTTGAATAGAGTTTTCAAATCAAAGAAACACAGCAAGTCGATGTCCATTTCAGGAAATTTGTCCACTTTTCCATCAATATATAGCAACACACCCTTATTATCTCGCACAAAGTGACCTCCATGGTGAAAAATAGGAACCACAAAATATTCCATCTAACAACAGAATTAAAATAGACTAGCATTAACAAAATTAAAACTACAAACTCAAATATACAATTATTGAACATGATGTATTATTCTAACAAAAATAAACCCATACAAACTAAACATTATTACAATTAACAAGTTTTTACCATTACTAAACCCTAATCATCCAACAAAATTAATGGATTAATCAAGTAAAGTATCATTGTATCCTATAAATTATCCTAACGAAGATTATGTACTCACCTGCTGTAATGTGATGAGTATTCAGTGAAAATCTCGTTGCTATCGTGGCATCCACCGCAATGCTTTGTGAGATTCGAAGACAATGGAAGTAATTGACGGTTGTGACAATAATGAATGGAGTTCTAATGTTGACGGTGATGAGGTGATGTGAGAGATGAAGTTATAGGAGTATAGAGTTTCTATGTAAATTGAAGAGTGAATTACGGGGTTTCATGTCTTTTTGAGAGGATAAAGACATATTGAGTAATGGAGGGAAAGAAGAGGTGAGAATTGGGCGTAACAAGCCCAGAGACTGTGTTTTGCGTTTTTAATTAACAAGCTCAGGGACTGTTTTGTCCTCTTTGCACACGTGGACACTTAATAGCCACGTGTGCGAGTTAACGTGCCAAGTCAGCAATTTCTGTTGATGAGTCACGCCAGAAAATAGACTGGGGACTAATATGTCTAACGGAAAAAAACGATGGGGATTAATCTGTGTATTAATTTTTTTTGGGGACTAAAATGTCCGCTTTTAAAATTCTTGGGGACCGAATTGGGTAATTACTCTTTTTAATAATTTTAATTAATATTTAATCAGTATAAATATTAAATTATTTTTAATAAATAAATTTATATAAATTATAATAAATACAAATATAAATTATATAAATTTTTATAAATATAAATTATTATTAGTCAATATTAATTTAAAATAATAATATTTATTAGTAACGTAACATACATGTTAATTTATATAAAATAAATAAAGAGTGTATTATGTGGGTTAATTTTTTGAATATAGAAGGCTTGTGTATGTTCTGCCGTGATATAGATGTGGGATAGTTTTTTGTAAGTGTGAGGTAGAAGAACTCAAACCATGCGAGTTCTTTGATTTTAAAATTTTGCATAACAAATCGCATAGTCTGTTTTGTAGATGGAGAAATTTGAATTTTGGAAGATAGAAATCGGACCTTCCGTGTTGCTTGTAATTTTTTTTCTTTTTTATAAGAGAGAACTCGAACTGTCCGTTTAGTAAGAGAGAACTCGCAAGGTTCAAGTTCTATTCCACTGACACCACAACGTTGTGAAGCATCTCTCTTTCCTATAACCGAGTCCAACCCCATTCTTGCTTCCATATTTAAATTAAAAAGCGGTATTATGTTCACATGTATAGTGGTCTGAATTATTGACTTCCGTGACACGCATATATACACAAGCAAATAAAATTTTGCGGTTGATTTTTGGAAGTTAGAACACATATATACACAAGCTAATATAAGGAAATTAAAATTGAGAATAAATAAAATAAAAATCATGGAGAGAGTGTAACACATTGGAGCATGATGTTGAGAGACACATAATTGTACCTTAGAAAGATTCGTTTCATTTTCCATTGGGGAGGTGTAAGTTCTTTGGATGCATGAATATAAAGGGAATTGAAGAGAATAGCATAGATTATTGACATGTATATATGTATTGGAATTTGGGGCCACATAAAGGAAGATAGTGAGAGGCATAATAAGACCCTGCCATGTGCAAGTGTGGTCCATGCACGAAGCTATTAATCTGAAATCTAGCTAGCATGGTTCCCCCACCTTATAGCTCGTCATCACCATTCGCCAAAATTGCAATCTCAGCTCCAAGAAAGTGAAAATGCAATTGCACCTTAGAGGGTTTATTTCTGGGGTCCCAGCTTAGTAGGATTTGATGGATGCACATAATAAACATAGCTTGCTTTTCTCAGGGGAATGCATGCCTCTTTAGTTTTCAACTTTTCATTGCTTTGCTTCATTAGCAATTTTATCTGCACATATGCATGTGATTTTTTACAATCACTATGGCCCTCCTACTCTGCAAATAAAAGTAAAAAATTCACTTTTCATATATATATATATATATATATATATATATATATATATTTGGTTATGATGTCTGTTTTGAGCCTTTAAACTAACTCATGTGACTTGAATCTTATGTTTTTAATTTATTGAAGAAATTAAATATTTTTAGATTGAGAGCTAAAATTTGATATTAGCCGTCCATGTTCAATTTTAAAAACAATAACAGAGAAAAGAAATGAGTTCACTCAAGACTTTGGTTAAATTAATATGATGAATTTTGTCTACTAATGTATAAAAAAGATATGTATCTAAATGTCTTGTAGTGTTTTTTTGGATATATTTTTTTATTTTATTTTTAAGGAAGAATGCTTGATTGAATGTCTATGTAAAAATTCGCTTAAAAAATAATAATAATACAGTATATATAATACAGTACCTGACTTTGATTGTACATGTTTGAATTTATTTCAAAATTGCAATTTGTGTGTGGGATTGGTGATTATGAACTTTAGTTATGGATGCATTATTCTTTTTAGTAAGCTCTACTACTATGGTGATACCTTACTATATATATGCTTAATAGGCTTGTAAGTACACATATTTGTTTAAAATAAAGAATAAGATTTCGATGTACATGACATACTTTCACCATTGAATATACAACATGAAATTTGGATCTATGCATATAATCATTGTTATTCTATTTTTATACTTTTATTTATTTATTTTGATAAAAAAGTTTTTTTTTTTTTCTTTTGGCACATATGCATTTGATTGTGTTTTTCTTTTAGGTATCAGTCATAGTATTGGAATTCTTTTTTATATTACAACACTCGGTGACACTACACATTTATGTACGAAATTCATATCCACAGCTGAATTCAACCACTCTAAAACATGGGTGTAGTCATTTTAGAAGCACCAGATATGTCATTAGTAGTTTAATACAAACCTCTATCCACGGTTATAGTATTAGGTTATGCGTTGGATGTTTCAATCTAGCTACAAGAATAGATTTCTTAATTTTTGGTCCACAATTTTGGAACAAAAGTGATATGGGTATGGGCTTTGGAAGAAACAGGGACAAGTCCAAGATATCTTCTTATGATTAACTTGGCCTGACAATAATGCTGTTTGTATGTGGTAATTATTTGTTGGGTCATTGGCCCCTTTATCTACCAAAAAAGACGATTTTTGTTTTTACTAATAAGAATTGAATATGAATTTTGAGCTTGTAGAGTGGCCCAAGCTAAAGGTTTATTATATAGTTCACGTCGAAAAAAAAAAAGGTTTATTATATAGCTCAATAGTGATTAGCTTATAAACGTGACGTTCGGAGTTGATTGAATTGAATTGAAGAGATCAACAATTGAACATAATTTACGGAATAAAGACATGGTTATTTTTGTAATTTTGATATAGCCAAGTGAAAAGCAAAGTTTAGAGAACCGAACTAATTATTGAACTATTTTAGTTATAAATTTATTGATTTAAATATTTAACCGGTTTAACTATGATTCAATTGAAATAATTGAATTATAATAAAATAATATTTAAAATTAAAAATAAATACATAAAATATAAATTTTAAAAAATATATAAATTATAAATACAAAATTAATTAAAATTTTATAATTACATATAAGTAAAATATAAGGGTTAAAAAAACAAATATCAAGGTATATGTATGTATAAAGTTTATGATATTATATATTATATATTATATAAGAAAAAAACCTTTGCTTATTGCGCTTCTAAAAGACCTAGCCCAAAACCACTTTAACCCTAATAGTTAATATATTATAAAAGTCCTTACAAAAAAAAAAGTTAATATATTATAATATTATATTACCTACTATGTTAAGTTGTTAATTTGGGTAAATAATTTAAATAATTTTTTTTTTTGAAAAAAAAGGTTAATGTATAAGGATTTTTATTAATAGCAACCTATAACTAAATAACTTGTTATAACTAACTAACTATTAAAATAATAGCAAGCTATATAAAATTAAAATCATATATAAAAAATAAAACTAAAACTAAAATTTCATATCACACATAATACTAAATATAAATTTAATAATAAAAATAGAGTAATAAAATGATAAACAAATAACTAAAAAAATAAATAAAATAGGTGATTTAGATAAAATATTATTTTAAAATAATAGTATAAGATCAATACTTCTAGCAGATATAACATTAGATGAAAATGATAATAAAAAACTAAAAAATCAATATTTCTAATAGATAAAACTTGCGTGAAAATAATGATTGAGGATCAGTATTTTTAAAAAGAATCGAAAATATTTTTACAGAGTAAAAAATAAAAATAAATTTTTTATTTTAAAATAATTTTTTATAAAATAATAAAATAACTCATCGAACCAAAAAAATTATAAATTAATTTTTTAAATTAAATTTTTTCATATTATGACTTTTCATAATTCATAATTAAATAATCACTAATCAGTACATCCTATGATCCTATGTTCCTATCCAAGTGGAGTGTTTCTTCTTCACTAAAGAAATAACATCCGCTATTTCTTGTTTGCCTCATTGGAGTTTTTCCTTATTTCTATTTTGGTCAAGCCTAGTTGGAGTGTGTTCTTCGGTTCTTTCTCCCTTAGATTCTTGGGCTAGCCTTTCATAGTCTAGTAGTGACCGAAAAAAAGTGAGCAGAAGGAGCAGAGGACGGCGACGGCGACCTCCGAAGGAGCGACTGCGCGAGGAAGAACCAGAGAAGATGGAAGTGAAACTACTTATGGCCTCTGGAGTTCTGCACTTCTGCCACTTTGATGTGATGATACTGATGAAAAATTGCAGCACCAACATAACGAAGTTATTGTGAATTTGGATCTGATTTTCCCCCCGCATACCCAAAACGACGTAGCTTAGGCGGTATTCCAAAAACCGATCGGTTTTCGATCTGGTCGAACCGACCGATTTTCAACCGGTTTTCAAGTTTGTCATCGGTTTTCTTGGCATCCGGTTTTTTTCAGTAATTCGAATCGATAACTGGTTTTCAGAACCTTGGTGAAAAGTGATGTTGGCAGCCCCCAGGTTTGAAGGGTCGGATCCATCATATTGAAAACGATAATAATAATTTTGTTATTTTCATCGTTCATTACTTGATACATAGTTTGTCTTCTTAGGTTATCTTGTCTCTCTTCTCTCTTCCCCTCCATTTTTATCTGGATCCACAAGCCAAAGGTATTCACTTCAATATCCATTCCCCTCTCTCTCAATTGTCTCCGTCTTGATTCATAAGCTCTCTTGTTTTTTCTTTCATTTTAATTTTGCTGTCCTAACATATTCATTCATGAAAGATTTAATATTTTTCCTGCAAATTTCATTCATGTTTTCCGATCTGGTCCACAGCTATCCATATCCATTTGTTGTTGATCTGGATTGATTTGTTTGCTCGTTTGATAATTGCATGCTATCTGTTTGTTAAAATCACGCAACCAAACTCATCTAATATGTGAATTATGACATTGTCCATCGTCAATACAAGTATAATTGTGTTAATCGTCACTAATTTGCGCATGTATTTATTTGTATAATAAAATATTGTACCTTGTTGGGCATGTTAAGTTGGACTTTGAGACACTTCTTTGCTCTGTTGAAGATGATATATGTTGAAAAGTATTTCAAAATAAGTTTTATTGCTATTGAGTTCCTAATTCTGAACAAAATTACTATTATTCTTTTTGCAGCCATGGGAGAAATGAATTGGATTCAGCGCAAGATCTTCCTCTACAATGTTACTTTCGGGCTTTATATGTTGGATTGGTGGGAACGCTGTACTTTCAGTATCCTCTATTGCAATCTCTTCTACATGGTTTTTACCTCATTTACATTTTTTCTTTTTCTTTTTTGAACTGATCTAAAACTCAAATCTTTTCTAGATATTTATGTGCGGGAAGTGTGTGTCTTTTATGCCAAGGAAAGATAAATGAAACCATATTGGAGATACTTTACTATTTTGGATCATTTTAATTTAGATAAAAAAAATTTTCTTTCCAAAAGTTATTTCAGAACATTATTCGACAAACAGCGCAAAGTTGAGTGCCTTGAATTCATTTGCAATCTTGTCTGTTGTGGTACTGCTTGTATATGTTCCTAAACTTTTCTAGATATTTTGCTGATTGTATTAATGTGGTTCGTGATAAGATATATTACTGAGTTCTTCAGGAGGTGAGTGCAATCCATTTCCTCTCTTCTAATATGTGTTTTAATTATTGTAAATTTACCTAGCATTGCGAGATAGTCTTTTATTAAAAATTTAGCAAGTTAGTATCCATTTTTCACATGTCTTTCGCCAAATTCGCAAGTAAATGTGGATTCTTTGTAAAGCAACCCCTGAAGCCCTTTTAATATAAAGTTACATTTAAAATGCTCTTCAAAATGATTTTATTGCTGAAGCTATACACATAAACTGTTTCTGGTAACAATGCTAGCAGCCTTTTGCTACTTTCTTCAGTACTAGAAAAATTGCTCCTGCTCCACCAGTTTGACCAAATTGTGTAGTTACATTTTAATGGCAGGTATGTGTTCAAGCAGTATATGTAGATGGTGACTTGAGGATTCATATTAGTTGCATTTGGTGTAGCTAACTAGGGAAATATACTGTAGCAGTTTGATATGAACTGACTTTGGAGTTTCTTCAAGCTGTCAACAGAAGTTGCGCATCTCATGCCTGTTGTGCACCGTCGTTAATCTTATATTTTTGACATTTGCTTGCTTGTTAGATTGTATTATGTGGGATGATAATTGCATTACTCAGTTGTAATAATCTTTTTTTGAGAATTTTTACTATTGTGTTTGAACTATTGAAAATTCAAAATGTGAGATCCTCTTTAAAGCCATAAGGTTTCATTGAAGCCCCATGTTTAAAATGTATCAAGTGACTGAAGCTAACGAAATTTGTTTTGATCTCGTAAGATTTTCTTTCTAAATTGAAGACAGCTTAAAGAGAAAATCAGAAAGAAGTCTACAGAATTTAGTTTGTTTTTTTGTTGTCCCTAACAAATGGATTGCTGCATGCATACAAAGTGTATCATCACTATGACCGAACTAAGTTCGTTATTTAGTTTATTTGATTGTTGGTTGTTGTTGTTGGTGGTGTTTTCAATTATTATTATAAAAAAGAAAATATCAAAACCATGAAAGCATATACGTTCTCCTCTTTGAGGCAATTTTGTTAGGTTGGAGACTACTTGTGTAGCAAAGTTCACCTTTTAAATTTTAAACATGCATTGAAAAATGAATCTTACGTTTTGAGTGCTTATTAAATAAGAGAAGATTTTAATTGGTAAAATCACTTGGGATTTGGTTCCAAATGCTTTTAACATTAAGCAAGATTTTTTTTTATTTAATTAAGCATTCTGAAAAGAGCAATAATTAAGAGTTTTAATTTATCCTTTAAATTATTCTCTTGATGTTTAAATAAATAAAAATTTAAATATATTTTATTCTGAAAATGTGAAAAAGATCATTTTTTTTAAAAAAAAATATTTAAAATTTAAAAAGATAATCAGGAGAATAAATTATGACTTTTAATCATTTTTCTTCTAAGTATATGATTTAACTCAAACTCAGAAAAATTCAATTGAAGAGTACATTTGTCTTGCAATTGGTAAACAAGGAACTTGATTCCTATTTAACCTAGGTTTGTTATAACATGATTATTTGAAAACTTCTATCACAAAAGCGAGTTAAAAAACAAAAAGGAACATTTGGATGATACTGAATACTTACTAACAAAGAGTAAGTTTGCAACATGGTGTTATACTTTCACCAGCACCTTTATTATTAGATTAGAAGATGATATACCAAAGACCTTTGTACAGTTATAATATCCATAAATATTGTTAACTGGAATCGAAATTAACCCAAATATATATATAAAGAAATAGGACATAAATGGAAGCATGTGCATTGAACAACTAGTAGTTAAATTAAGATTAAAGAACCAGTAATTTGGAGAATCCAACAGAAATGTCTTGCAAAAACTATTCTCTGCCTAATGAAGCCATTTTGAAAATCAAAAACCCTAAACTAGCATGTCAAATTTTTACAAGTTGGCGGCATATTCAACAATGAGAATCATGATGTGAGACATCAAAAGTGCCACCAAAAGTAAGAACAGAAAGAAACCTAACTAACACTCCTTATTCACAGCATGAACATCCATCCTAATAGGGCTTCAAAGATTAAAGGGTTAATGCTGCTGAACCAGACGCACTGTTGTAGCACTCTGTTAGACTTTCATTAGCTGCAGCAGACACATTCATAATCTCAGGCGACCGAAATTCCTCGCAATCAGTGGATCCGTTCTTAGTGAAGAAGGCAATAAGAGTGTTCATCATTCTATGGACAGCTAACTGAAATTCTTTCTGGTTCTTGGCTGCACTATTGCTAACAGTTGGACCAAGATTATATAGGACGGAGCCAACAGGAGCCCCCTCGGAGTATAATTTACATGCTGTCAATATGTCACGTGCTCGGGTCCGGAAATGACCAGCAACCAGATCCTCAAAATGCTGCAGAGGAATAATATGCTAAGATGTATAAGCCCATGATTTATGCATGCATGTATGATATCAAAACTATCAAGACAATACTATATTCAAAGAATGAGAGAAAGACATTTGTTCTAGATGCCAAACCTTTGGAGGTTTGCGCATCGTATACATCATTGTCTTCAAGGATAAAATAAATGCATTATCACTGTACTCCTTAGATCTTCTATGCCCATCTCGACTGCCTCCATATGATTCTGAGTATCCAGGCTCATTATAGAAGGGCTTCTCATTCAAAATCAGAGCTTGTATGGAAACCAAAACTTGTAGCATGGTTGATTTTCCAGGAATCCAGTTTTCATCATTATTCCTACCTTGCCAAGTGCCCAAAAGACTAAGGCAGACTGTTCCACATTTATATAAATTTGGATTTATCCTAACGCCACCGGAGTGGTAGTAAACTTTCTGCAGTAAGATAATACAGGTTTACATCACATACAGCAAAAGGAACATTCTATAACACGTGGAATATTTAAGAGATGATACATACCGGGGGAGAAGCAGGATAGTTATCAGGAAAGTAGCAATCAAAAAAGAAAAGACCATCGTGGTATGGAGTGCCTTGAGGTCCAATGATGGCAGCCCTCAGAAGCTCCATCCTGGATTCACTAACTTTAACAAATACTGTTTCTGCAAAAATATGTTTGTGAAATGCATATGCATACCTTAACATATAGCAAAACATTATTTTTATAGATGCAGGACATAGTGGATTACTTAAAAAAGTAATACCTGGCAAATTCTCCTCCAAAATTTTCCACTCCTCCTGAATTCTTTTGGCCCAGTTCTTGGATCGCTGTAGGGAACATTCAAGAAAGAGCAAGAGCAAACAATCAAAAGCTTGAACATATAGGTTGGTAGATATAACTAACAAACAGTTTTCCAATATCATTTACCTGCGCCCCTGAAGTACCCTGCTTATCAAAGAAATGATCAGGAAAAGAATCAACAATATCAAATTGCTTAAATTGCCGATATTTTTGCATCACAATATCATCCTTGGCTTCTGCTTTTCCATGGGAACTTGATCCTTCAGAAGCACCAACTTGCTTGCATTCACTTGAACCAATATCCTTCAACCAAGGCAGTGAAGCTTCAACCCCAGTAGGTAAATTGTCAAATTGATCCTGCATACTTGAATAAACATCGTCGTAGTAGTCCTCATCGTAATCAACTTCAGAGCCATAATCAGGATCTTCATCCATTTCACCTTCATCAATCATATCCTCATCATCCTCACCTGAAATATCATCAGAACCATTGGGATTGTTTGAATTCAGCGATCCTGAGGTGGAACTCTTGCAGAGGTCACCACTACCAGAGGACTCTCCCACATTCATAGAGTTTTCATTGTCGCCTACAATGGCATCCTGACAAGAGAAGAAAAACACATGTGAGCTCCTCCATGAGTAATAAAATCATGATACATATGGTTTCACTTTCACATTCCCAAATAGTTCTTTACACACAATTACATGCATGATGAGCTTACCATACAAATTGTTACACTCTTTAGAGACAATAGTAGTAAGCATTTAAAGTTTAGGGCATTGCAAACTATAATGTTGGAAATTTGGTTCAGTTACAGTTGAGTATTGAAAAGATATAAACTCGTCCACACTGATTTGAAAACCTAAGGGGAAAAAAAATCCCAGTAATCATTGACCATAAATTTAATTTGCAGTAACATTCAGAAGAGGATCATAAAATGATGAGTCATAACAATTAAGAGGAACTTTGAGACATTTTTTTAAGCCTGCAAAGGCCAAAAGCATCCATGGAAGAGGAAAGGCTCTAAAAGACATTTTTGTCCATAGCAACGTTGACGTGCAAGCCAAGGAGGAAATCACTATTCCAGCAGCCCCAAACAACCCCACAACGTGAAAAAGAATCATACTAGAAAAAAAAAAATACACACACACACACACACAAAATCTGTGTACAAAAAAGTGGTGTTCCATTATTTTCTTTTAAGGGGAAAATAGAAAAATACAAACATAATTGTTTGAAAGAACACGTAAAGTTACGAAATTCAGACGATCAAGGATGAAGGTTAAAATCCAAAGGGGTACCCACAAACATTACAAAAAGAAAGGAACAAACTTGACCATAATCCAACGATGAAAAACATGAATGGTTAATATAATAGCAGAGTGAAAGATATGAAACCTACAAGGTAAAAATCGAAACTTTTTTAAGAAAATGGAAATATTTTTTTCCTTATTTTATTGTTTTTTTTTTTAGGGAAGAAATCGGTGAAAAGAGAAGAGGGGTACCTCTTCGTCCTGCTTGCGTTTCTTGATCGCAGAATTGGGAGCGTTGCTATCAAGATCCATTGGAATGGAATCAGAGGCGTCTCAACCCCACTCACTACTACAGATGCTAACAAAACAGCCACGCAAACACACTTTCACTCTCCCAAATACCAACACACAATGTTCCAATTTATTCCTACTTGGCTACTCTACCTTTGTTTTTTTACCCTTTTTTTTTTCTTTTAAATATTTATACCAAGAAGTTTCCTTTTGGGTTTGGGTTTTCAGTTTGGGGTTCGCTAAGGGTCAATGGTTATAAATAATATTTCAAAAAAAAAAATACAAAAGATTTTCTAATGATAATTAACAAAGATTTTTAGATTACTTATTCGTTAAGTTTATTTTTAAAATTTAAGTAAATTTTTTAAAAATTTAATGTTGATTCATTAGTAGTCTAAAATATTTTATAGGATCATTTAATTTTATCTATTTTTTAAATGACTATTTATACAATCAATTTTAAAAAAAATTATTTTGACTAATGTATTATTATATAATATTAGAATTATTTTTTAAAAAACATAATGGTAAGATCCATTAATTTATTATATAGTAGTATATAGATATAATATAATAAATTAATAATTCTCTTGTATAAACTAAAATATTTGGTGTTATTAGATAATACTAGTATTGATTATGGTTATGCTTTAATTTTAGAGAATAGTTGATTTTTATTATATTTTTTTAAGTGAATTTTACCATATCAAATAATGGTTGGAATTTTGAAAATTTGGATATTTTCACATGTTAGCTTATATTAGAAGGTATCAATATAATGTAATGTTAATGACCCGATTTTTACTCAGTATAATCGTGGCCCAAAAGTGTATAAGTTTTATCGGGTCTAGGGTCGGATTCAGATCTAATAATATAGGCCCGATATATATTTCGAGTGGGATCTGAGTCACGTCAAACCGATTTCACCCACACCCCTACTTGTTACGGTGATTTTATAGTGCTCCATGCCCCATCGGGCCACGCATGGTTTGTTACCGCTTGACCTGGGAGTCAACATGGCCCCATAATTTATAGATGCAAACTCAGAAAAGTAGAAAGAATGAAAGATTAAAAAGAGAAAATGGGAGTCTTAATTGGCGGATAAATCCTCTATTTATTTGTTTATTTAAACCATGTAAATGTAAATGTATTGGATTATGTTTACTAACAGATGGAGTTGAAAAAATATTATTTGTATATCAGGTTTAGTAAAAGTAAAAAATCTTCAAAATTCAGGTCATTCCCATATAATTTCACACCAACCGTGTGTCAAACTTGCTGATCACGGCCGCATTAATCTGATAGGAAAACTGAGTCAACAACTGGTTTATGTATTTCCAATCCGCTTTTCATGGCAAAATTCGCGGTTGTTTTTCCACATCATGTATGGGATCCCAATAAAAGCGTACAAGTACAACAGAAACAAGAGGGGAACAACAGATCCCAATAACCATGCTGGAATTTTGCTTAATCCCATTTTGCTTAATCCCAATAGATGTTACATAAACATGAACTTCCAGATTCGAATCCTGGCTGCGGAAGTTATATTTTAGTCACCAAAAAAAAAAAAATAGATGTTACATAAACACCACAACTCTGCAATATCCAAAGAAGTAAGCAACTATAGTATGAATTTCTACCAGACACAATAATGTTTTTAGAGTAACTTTAAGAAATTGATCAAAAAATAGTAACTGCCATGATACAATGAGAGTTTAGAACAATAAAAGACTTGCCTCGGATGATGGAAAATAATCAGTAATCAAATGCAAAAAATGATACATGTTTAGAGGATATTTTCGTCATTTTAGAGACAAGGTGCAGATGTTCAAGTATCTAAAAACTTATCTTTTCGTTTCTGCTGTGTCTTACTTCAAACTCCTCATCAAAGGACTCATATTCTTTGGCTTTCTCCTTTAATGAGAACTTAACTATAAGAATTGGGTTAGAAATAGGGATACACAATATAATACAAATATAAGGCACTTCAAAACATACATTTACATTCTTGATCACAATTTATAATTATTTTTTTTAATGAAAGGAACTCTTGCTAGCAGGTGTTAGGTGTAGGCTTTTCATCAAATTTGGAGTTGGGCATAGAAGGAGAGGCCATTCGAGCAAAAGGGAAGAATGTAAATGGCAAAGTTCTGGCCATTTTGTACTGGAGTAGCTATAACAAATTTAACCGCACAGTCACACTGTTATGTGTACATTATATTTAAGATATTCATCACTACCTGAAATATATATACTTGATAAAGTTCTAAACACACTTGGTGCCAGAAAAGCTTATATCTTATGCTATGTGATTTTTTTTTTCAATCTAATAACCTTAAAGCATGCATTTGACAAAAATATAATGCTTTCTTTTAGATACTTCCTTAGCTTGACCTCTGCAAAATTTGCACCAATCTCAACCTCAATGATCATTACTTGAAAAGAACAAAAGAGTTTAGTAGTATTAGTTGATGAATAAAGAGAGAGAGAGGTAGGAAAATGTTTAGACCTCTGCAAGAGTAGTGCAGTTTGTAGAGGATGCCCAGTTCTTGGTCTGAGCTGCACAGAAAAATAATATAACTTTACATTTTTCTCAAGAAACATAACAATCCATATGTTAACCACTGAGAAAAAAAAAAGAAGAAACCATCAAGCCACCAACTCAATCCATATTCTAACACATGATTCCACATCCCTAACAAAGGAACTGCCAAGGCACCGACTCAATCAAAAGAAGAGAAGAATACCAAAAACACAAACATTAATTCTGATAAAATAAAAAAGGAAAAAACATTGTCTGTATAATCAAATCTTATCATTACACATGCATATATATCAGACTATCTGCTTAAGATAGGCTTATGATTCTTTATTTGTCCTTGAGCTGATCATGGAACAAAATACACATTTTTATTAAAAAAGGTTTAGCCATTTGCTACTAGATTCTTCTATAAGAAATGAGTTTCATGCTCTCTGCAATTTAGAATAAAATTGTTCAGTTAATTTGTTGTTCTCATGTTCTTCCAATTCAATTCAGATTTATAGGTCAAATATTACAAATGAAAACACAAAGGGTCATGGAAAACTTAAAAAAAGAAACCAAAGTAACTTATAGTGAGAAAATTGCAATAATCTGTGTTTATATGCAGTAAATGATAGATTAGCATATGCATAGATTAAGTAACAAATCTTATAAAATACCAAATTTTCATCCTCATCTTTTCTAGTTTCATGTCAATCATTTTGATACTAAAGCAGAAATGGTGCACATAAGGTCTACATATAAAGTGGTTTTAGCAAACATAATAATTGCTTTAAAACATTGTTAATGTGGAAGCAAGGATCAGCACATGGTTATAAACTATATTATTATTATTTTAGTTGCTAATAAATATAATAAGTTTGTACATAATGACTAATCCTACGTCAATGGTTCATAATCATGAAGAAAACTTTATAGTATATATAACGTACATTCACTGATCACTTCCTGTGTTCAAGTAACTTTTTTTTTTTTCATTTTTGATGTTCTGAAACGTACATTTGTTGTGACAATAACACATAAGAAAGAATAAATAAAATATAGAAATGAAATCACATTAGTAACAAGAAATCTAAGCTAAAACCACCATTTAGAATTTAAAAATTTCTTTTTCTAAGCATTGCATTATAGATTACCACAAAGCAAGGTAATATAGCTCTAGGATTCAAAATACAGAGTTCTTCAATATCTGATGAGTCATGGCTTATTTTCTTGATCAATGAATCAAAACCCGAATCAGTCTCTTCCTGAATCTCTTGCAAAGAATTGTGAACTCTTCCAGCAATACACACTTCCTCAATATTGGTAATGCTTCCTCGTTGTATTCAAATAAAATAATGGAATCAAAGGCTTGATCACTTGTAGCAGTGGTGAGAACCCCACGTTCACCATGGAATTCTTGGTTTGCGTTGAAACCATGCTTCAGAATTTGGCACAAACCACATTGTTCTAAAGTGCAGGTGAGGGTAGAAGAGTAATTTACTAGACCAAGGGAGCATGCAATGGTTGTTCCATAAAACCTCATGACTTCATTTCCATCAGCTATGCATCGAGGTTGCATGTTCTCAGCTATGTTTCTCACTGTTTCTCTGCATTCCTCAAAGGAAGCGAGTGTTTGTGGAGTGGTAAGAACTTTTAAGACACATTCTATATGTGCGGCTGCATTGGTTTCAGTGGTTTGAGGGTTCATATATTTGGTTTGGCAAATTCTTTCTATGATCTTCCAAGATGAATCTTCTCTGTGAAGTTGCACAACTGCCAACATGTGTATTCATGCATGTCACTTTTCAAATGTAGCCTTCTTACAAGTTTAAAAAGAGTAATGCTAGGAGACAAAACAAAACAGTCAAAATTTACTTTATTTAACGTTTAGTAATTATCGTACTAATTAATAAATATTAAATAAAGACAATTGGATAAATTATGGCTATTTTTGGTTGATTTTCTTTGGTTACTAAATATATTAAAATATTTTTAACAAAGACTGATGGAGTACACTCATGAGGTCACTCTTTTATTTAAACAAGTGTTTGATTTAATTCCAAAATTAGATTCAAATTTAAAATAACTTAAAAAATATGAATTGAATTGATTTGTAAATTCTATGAATTTATTTTACAAAAATATTATATAAACACAAAAATAATTACTATATCAGTTATTATTTATTTGTGTATAAATATAATATATATTATTAAATTTATTTTTAATATATATTTTATATTTTAATATATATTTTATACGAACAATTGATTTTGCATTTGATTTTTAGTGTTTACATAATATAGTTGTTTATTTTAACATTTGTTTCAAACTTTTTTTGTAGAGAATTTGTTTGAAATTGAAATGATTTGGTATGTTAAAAATATTATTTTTATTTTTTAGATATTAATTAAAAAAAAAAAGAGAGAGAAGGGCCTCGAATTGATAAGATCAGAGGTGATACGGTTCAATCTCCGGAAATGAAGGCGATTATTAGTGGTGATAGAATATTGTGTGGTATATGAAAGATAAATATATAAAATCAATTTATTATATTAGTTTGTAAATTAAATAATTCTTATTTTATATAATGATTCTAAATACAATAATTTTATTTTAATTCTATTAGTTCAAATAAAATAAAATCAATTACAAAAATATTTTATTCCAAATATACTCTTAATCTATAATGAGTAAAACATTTTATTAGTTTTAACTTTTAATAAAACGTGTGGGGTTATTTAATTTTTAAAACGTAGCATTTGATATACAAAAAAAAAAAAAAACAGAAAAGGAAAAAAAATAAACCCCCTGATTTCAATGATTTAACCATAAAATTTATTACTATAGTTTTGCCTATATATATAATTCATAGTGTTTGTAGTGATGCTTATTCCTTCGCTTTTGAATATATATGAGAATATCCATGATATTCCTACTCCAGATATTTCTTTTGTGTATAAAATAATTAAATAGATTGCATCAAAAGCTAAAAGTGACGAGATATAGGATTTATTAGGATAAAAATATAAGAAAAAATATTTTTATAAATAATTTTTTATTTTTTAAAAATAATTAATTTAATATTTAAATATTTTATATAAAAATATTTTTTTATTTATTAATAATATTTGGATATAATAATGTAAAATAATTATTTATTTACTTATTTATTATGATAAAATATATTTTAAAAATAAATGTAAATTATAATTTTTAAATAGTTATTTTTTAAAATTTTTAATATTTTATTTTTAATTTAAAAAATTTGTCAAACATATTAAAAAATGTAATTTTTTAAAAAACTTAATGATACATAAACAAACTAATAAGAATTTCGCCAACGAACTATAACTTAAATAACATAGTACCACCATACTCGCTTACTCCTAATTAAAAGAAAAAAAACTAATATGGATTTCAAAGTTGATCAAATAAATTGGATCGATTTGAAACAGGGTGTTGGACTGCTGGTGTGTAGGACATGAATTAAAGCTGAAGGATTCAAAACAAACGTATCCAATGAAAATCAGCACAAAATAAAATAAAAAAAAAAAAAGAAAATTTCCTACAGAATTGACCCTATTGGCTATTGCAAAGTTCAAAAACAATATTGGAGAAATTCCAGTGACTTTGTTGAATAAAAAAAATATTAAAGTCTTAATGCACTCTATTAATTTACAAATAAAAATTATATCTATTTATATTTGTATTTATTTAAAAGATGAATTAAGACTCTCAATTATTATTTTTAAAAAAAAAATCTGATTACTCTGAGAGTCGAAATAATAGAAATATGTGGTTCAATCCATCATCTGTTATTGTCTTATGATTATGAATGTCCTAAAAAATTTTCCATAATTTTATTTTGTATAAATGTGTACTATATGGTGAAAAAAGTTTAAAAAAAAGGTAGATAAATAAACAATCAAACTTAAAAAAGTTAATTTAATTCAACAAGAGAAAACAAATAAGTGACGATCAATACCTGAATTCTCAGTGATACTGTAACCTTCCACACATTTTTCTTGTTTGTCACGACATTGATGATGATGATCATGATGACATGTTGATGTTAGTGGAACACTATTAGAACCTTTGTGCATCGAAACCTTTGACTTTAAGAAACCACTGCATTGGTAACAATCAACATATTGTGTTTTCATCAAAGACATACTTCTTTTTGTTGATCTATTTGATGATTCTTCCAACCCTTTGTTGCCACCATCTTCGCGAGAATTATTGATGTGAGTGTAAGGATAAGATAGACAAGTCTTAATCTTAAATTCCTCGCTCGTGTCATCAAGGGCAATATCATGTGTGACAGGGTCAACGATTATTGCATCATCACCACCATTATGTTGTTTCTCTGAATTTGAACCTTCTATGACTTTGTCTCGTGTCTTTTTTTTTCTATGTTGCTGCCTTCTACTTGTCATGGGATCATGAACTTCTGTTGAGTGAGGTTTGCAATAATGAAGTGAATTCTTCAGAGATAACCAAACCTCAGACATTATTCTTATTCTCTGAATAATAATAATAACAATAATATTTTTGTTTTAATTCCTTTATGATCATAAGAGATTTATGCTCACAGTATCTATAGGCTTTAATCTAATTTCAAAGGTAACTAAACAATCATGGAAACTCAATTATAATTTTTTTTGTAGTATTACATACGATTTTTTATTTAAAATTTGATTCCTTTGCTGGATCATCATTCACTAATTATGGGATGCTCATGAAAAATATTGTTGAGGAGCATGACCTGTCCACAGTTCATGTCAAGCTTTTAATAGAAAAAAATTTAATAATTTTAAACTCCCAGACTCCCAATTCTTTTTGAAATTGAATTTTAAGTTCCCAATTTGTTTATTATTCAAATCCCAAAAATGTTTTCTTTTGTTGACGAATAGATATGAAAAGATATAATGTATTATTTCATTGTCATTATTTAGTTACTATTATTTTTTCTTTTTCTTTTAACCTACATATAATAATTAAACAAAAATGTTAGCCTGTCAAAAATAAGTCCAACTAGCAAAATACGTTTTGTAGCAAAAATTTATGTGTAAAGATTTTTGTATTATTGATAAATTTTTGTATTATATATAAATTTTTGGGTTAAGTATGATTTTGGTCCCTAACGTAGGGGCTGAAAATTTCTTTCGTCCCTCGGTTTTTTTTCGCTCAAAAATGGTCCCCAAAGTTTCAGTTTGTTTTAAAACCGTTCTTCGGACCAAAATACCCCTATCCCTTCTTCTCCAAAATCATGCAAAGCACCAGCACCACCACAACCACCACCACCCACCACCCACCACCACCACCACCACCACCACCACCATCATCATCATCATCAAAAGAACTCAGAACTACCACCATCCACCACCCACCACCCACCACCATCATCATCATCATCATCATCATCATAAGAACTCAGAACTACCACCACCACCACCACCCCCACCTATTGCCACTCCATCACCATCCATCACACCAACCAAAACTCAAAAAATCAACAGAATCATCATCATCATCATCAAACAAAAACCCAGAATCATCATCATCATCATCAAACAAAAATCCAGAATCATCATCATCATCAAGAACCCAGAATCAGCAACAACAATCCTCCAAAATCAAATTTCAACAACAACAATATTCCACAACAAATTACACAACAAATCCAGAAATTTCACAAAAAATCAAATTCACAGAATTCATAGAAGAAGAAGAAGAAGCGGCGGCGGTGCGGCGGCGGTGTCGGCGGGAAGAAGAAGAAGAAGAAACGGGCGGCGGTGCGGCGGCAAGAAGAAGCGGCGGGCGGCGGGCAACGACTCAGCAGTGGTGCCGGCGGGAAGAAGAAGAAGAAGAAGAAACGAGCGGCGGTGCGGCAGCGGAAAGAAGAAGAAGAAGAAGAAGAAGAAGAAGAAGAAGAAGAAGTGGCGGGCGGCGGTGCAGCGGCAGTGCGGCGGCGGTGCAGCGGGCATGGCGTCCTCTTCTCTCCCCCCACCACCCTCCCCCCTCCCCCTTTCCTTTCTTTCTCGGCCCCTATCCTGTACCCCATTTCTTTCTTTTTTTTCTTTTTTTTTTATTTATTTTATATTTATTTTATTTTATAATTTTTTTAATAAAGGGTAATTTGGTAATAAAAAAAATATAATTGGTAAAAAGGACGATTTCAAAATAAACTGAAACTTTGGGGACCATTTTTGAGCGAAAAAAAGCTGAGGGACGAAAGAAATTTTTAGCCCCTACATTAGGGACCAAAATCATACTTAACCCTAAATTTTTTATATTATATCGATAATTTCATATGCTATATTTAAAAAATTCAGTTATATCAATAAATTTTTATGTTGTTTAACAAAAATTTTCATGTTAAAGAAGTGAAAAGAAAAACGTAATACATACTTGCGTTAATTTTTGTTTAATTTGTGCCACTTAGTTGAATGTGGATTATTTATGATGAAAAAATATTAAAAGTAGTTCTTAAAAATGTAGGAATCCGAGATTTTTTATCATGATTTTTTTAAGTTAATATTTAAAGTGGTTTCTGAACTTGTAATCGAGTTTTAAAGATGTTCCTAAACTTACATTGGTCCCAATATTACTCTTGAATTTAATAAAAGTGACTCAGGGTCATCCCTAAATTATTTTTCAAGGAATATTTTTTAACGACGTGATGACATATACGGAGAGTTTGAGAGACGTCACGGTGGATAGGTAACGGCTATATGATGTGACTGTTATGGCTATTTAACTCAATTCAATAGGGATGTTCATGTATCGGATCAAATCAGCAAATTTACGGTAAATATTCGCATCTGATCCGAAAATTGTGGATACGATCCGATCCGCAGACTGATCAGATCGGATAGGATCCAATTCGCACCCTTTAAGAATCGAATCGCGGATATTTACTTTGCATCTGCATATCTGCATATCTCATCCTTTTAAGAATTCAATTCACACTTCACCCTAACCTAGTCTTAATCTCACTTCTCTTGCTCTTCATTCTTCACGACATTGCAACCCCAACTTACAATCATTCACCCCCAATCTCTCATCCATCTTCCGAGTCAGAGACACCAAACCACCCATCGGCCACTTCGTCTTCGTATTCCTGATCACCATCGAAAGCTGCTCACCAGAGATCTCCTGATGTTCCTCCCTCTTCGTGACGTGCTTCTTGTCGGAGCTGTTTTTCACAAAGTCGCGTAGTAGGTTCGTCCCTGTGGTTCGTAGTTCGTGGTTCATAGTTTTCGCTAGCATTCTCATCTCCTGCTTCCCTCGGCTTGACGACCTTTGTTCTCTGTTCTTGACCTCTTCCGTCCTAAATTTCTGCCACATCTCCTGATCTCCGTCCTCCTGAACCATCTTAGGTATTATAACTAAGTACTTGTATTAGTATATAATAACTTAGATTTTTTTTTCAATTTACTCTAACATATTTGACTAATTTTTTAATTGGTATTTTCTTAATAGGAATACATGATTGTTGAAATTACCTGATAGTTGCTGATTTAAGAAATGATCAACTTGTTTTACTATTGTTTTATTTTAAGCATTTGCATATTGTTTAGACTTTTAGTGTGTTATAATGTTACTGTTTTATTTTAAATGAGACATTTAGTATTTTATTGCTTGTTGTTTTCACTTACGATCCCACTAGGAAACCAACAAGAGTCTAGCCAACATCAAGCCAAAAAGTATTTTGGAACTGCATTTTATACTAATTAATTGTTATTAATTAGTGATTGTTTAAATTTTATTTTTTAAAGATACAAAATTAATTATTACTAATTACCTCTTCTTACTATAATTTACCTTTTACCATTTATTACACAAATCTTAATTCCTCTTTCCAAAAAAACTTTGAAACTCCAAAATAAAAATACCAAAACATAATATAAAGATTATACAAATCCCTAAGAAAAAACATACAAAACATAGTAAAAAGAATCATTCAAATTAATAAAAAGAATAATCCAAATCCTAAGAAAAAAATTTACAAAATATAGGAAAAAGAATAATTCAAAACTAATAAAAAGAAACATCCAAAATTTAGGAAAAAGAAACATAAAAAAAACTAGTTAAAAGAATCATTCAAAATCAAATAGGAAGAGGAGAAAAAGAGCCGCAAGGTGGCCGGTGGGGGACTCGCGGTGGCACCTCGCAACGTAGTAACTAGAATCTCGATTTAACTTTTAAAATCTTCTAATATTACAATTTTAAATGAGTCAATCGATTTTGCGAAATTTGTACAAAGTCTGACGATTTTACAATTTAAATCTTGTTAAAATTTTACGATTTACGTACTTAATTTACTTTTTCGATTTCACATAACATCTCGATTTTCTCTACCTTGACTTGCGAGGAGGAAGTCACAGAGACCGCGCATCGCGAGTGGAAGAGTCGCCATGGATCAGAGTAGTTGATCGCGTGTCGCGAATGGGGCCTGGCGCTGGCTGTGTCACAACGAATGGAGAGCCGTAGGATGTAGATTCTATTTGACGCAACGGATGGGGGTCGTGATGGTGTTTGGCAATGCAGATGCGTCTGGATTATGATCCCGCAACGGTGGAGGCGGCTATGTCTAATGAAAAAGGACGGCGACGGGATGTGAAGAAGAGATTTGACTATTTCCATGTGAATGGAAAGGGATTAGGTTTTTTATGGATTGTTTTTATTGTGTACTATAAATGTTATTAGGATAAATGTAGATAGAATCTTTTTTAAATTTTGAATTTTGAATTTAAAATTTTTTTTTATTTATGAAATTTAAATTATAATTGAGTTGGCTTATGTTGGCTCGTAGGGGAGTTATTTTTCTATATTTTTCTTTATTCATATATTATATTATTTTATTTTTGTTATTTAGAAAAGATTTGATTAAAAATATTTTAGGAATAAATATGTTTAAAAGTGTGAAAGAAACATTTTTATTGAATTTTTTACACAGAAATATGATAAAAAAAAAAAAAGAAAATTCAATTATGTGGATATATTCGATATCTGATCCAATATTAAAAAATACGGATATCATATCTGATCCGATCCGATGGAGATTGTGCGAATCAGATAAAATTTTTGGCCATATCCAATTCGATCTACGTACACCCCTACAATTTAGTCTCTGAAATGGTTTGTAACCCTAATTACCAATTTGAGTTCCAGATAATTGTGTTCACCATTAGAAGTCACTCTCTTTCTTCTTCTCTTCTCTCCTTCTTCTTCTCTTCCATTGTTAAGCATGGTTTGAATGGGTCATGATTAGTGGAGGCAGCAACCTTTTTGGTAACTTTAGTAATCGACGATCCGAGGGTAGCTGTGGGAGGAGAACCTCCAGAAGCAGTCACGAATGACTTCTAGATAGGTGTGAGTGTGGTAGCCAAGCCTTCCTCAAATGGTCAGGAATAGATGCGAATCTAGGGAGACCATTTTATGGTTGTCCTAACTACAATATAAATGATTTTTGTTAATGTATATAGCTAGTGTCGTTGCTCATTTAATTTGTAATATTTCTTTTCCATAGGCATAAAATATGGTTGCAGAGTGTTGGCAAGAGATGGTGTGGTCTTTTTTATGTGGACTGATAAAGTTTTAAATGAAGAATAAATAAATAGTAGAGATAATCCTGAATTTAAAATAGAGGAGTGGATAATGAAATTTGCCTGGAAGATTGAAAGCCTGGAGTGTGAAGTTAGGGTCTAAAAGTGGTATTTTGTTTGTTGTTGTTGGTTATTGTTATGTTAATAATTGTGATTTTTGTCCGTGTAGCATGGAAGCGGTGAAGGCCATTTAGATATTATGTAATAGAAAAGTCTAAATGTGATGGTTGTGATTGTTGTACCCTATGAACAAATGAATATAAATGATAACACAATGTTCTATTTTGTCATTATTGTTGCTAATTGTAATTTAGAAATGAAGGAATTTGAAATTAAGGAAAGACACTATCAAAAAACAACATAGAGTATTTAAGTCAAACTAAAACATATACACTCTGACACATAAAACTCAGAAATTATAAAGTTCAATGTTTAAAACCAAAATATCTCAATGAAAAACATCTAAATATTCAATTCTTATATTTTTTTTGGTGGACTGAACTCCGGAGTTGGCACAAATCGTAGGACGCTATGCAACCTTGAAGCTGTAGCTGCAGATGCACCAACTATTGGATCAATACGAGCAGTTATTGGTGGTGGAGTATTTGAAACTAAAACAGTGGGTGGTGGAAAAGCATTTGAAATATTTGGTGGAGGAGCACTGATGACTAATGGAAGAATTGAAGCTGGTACAGTTGGTGATGGTGAAATAGTTGAGGGACGAGGTTGTCTTTTTTTGTGAGAACTTTGCGGACCTTGTTTGGGGTTACACAATAGTTATTGCAATCTGTAAGACAGTATTTAATTAGATGGAAAGAAATATATAAAACAACAAGGAAAGAGAACAATAATTGAAAACCTATTGAGAGCCTTCATTTTCTAACACAATGGGTTGACTCATGCCAAACTCAATCTTAGTAGCATTGCTTTCATCTTGTACTTCAGTTACAACAAGTGGAGGTTATTACTAAGTACCTGTATCAACTTCACCAGATGCAGTAGCAGCTGCTGCGACAGCTGCAGCCTCATCGTCAGCTTTTTTCTTGTCACAATTTTTCTTATCGTGACCTTTATCATTACAATGGCGACAAAAACTCTCTTTATATACCTTCTTCATTTTGGTGGTCTTCTGCTTCTTGCCTTTCACTGGGCCTTCATCAGCATTATTTCTTCGTTTTTTCTTGGGTGTTTCTGGCATTTTTTTTAAAATTGAGTGTTTGTGATCGGTTGTAGATTGACTTCTTCCATAATTTCTAGCCAGAAATAGAATTGATATGAAATGCATATATGCTATTGTATGCATTCATTGTCAATTATTTATGACAAAAGTTTATTCCACATCACTCGTCAAAGACAAGTTTGAGTGAAATATATCTGAATTCGAATAATATTGTGACTCTTATTCACTTTATCACTATATAAATTTTTTGGCTTTAAATATTAAATTCATCCAGAATCAAGTCCCACAAGTTTTGTTTCAGCTCCTCACTTTCACTACATTCCTTAATGCCTAGACCTTATTTCTAGCTACCTTAGCTACTAAATCTGCTGGTCTATTACACATGCGATGCGAGGACCAGATTAGAAGAAAAGAAGTTAAAACTTGGAATTTTACAGAGAATGTCTTGAACAAAATAATATTTGTTACATATATATAATATGAAGTTGCTTCGATTGCTCTCTATTCAGCTTTCATACATGTAAACTATCAGTCTCCAAAATAATATGTTCTCCATGCATTCCTTAGGCATTTGAACTGGCCATGAGTAATGAGTTCCCCTTCCAATGTTAAATCGATTCTGAGAAATTTTGGGTTAAATTAAGCTAGTATATATAACAGCGCTTTCAAAGTTTTGAGCCACCATGTAATTTGTACTAATCTTTATGGTTCTATAGAGTACTCTTCATATGATATCACTTTATTTTTTTCTGTTTACTTATTACAGTATCGTTACAGCTGATCTTGGTGTAGCTACGATCTTCCAAATTTGAATCCTTTCCCACTATACTTTTTGTAAGCACTCTTATCAACGGTGAACTTACCATTTGGTTCTAGCATCCACATCAGGTGATCTTGTTCGTCCGTTTATCACAGTATGGGCAATTCCAACTAACAGAATTTAATGAACCATCAATGTGAATGAATAATGTATCTAACTTTTTTTTTTTTGTTTTAATGGTAGATTTGTGACTTGGTGTGAACAAGAGATTGTATTAAATACTTTCGTCTTATAAAAATTGATCAGTACACTAAAAACAACCACTAAAATTAAAAATAAATTAAATTATATATATATATATATATATATATATATATATATATATAAATACACTAATAATTAATTTTAGTGTGAGAATAACATTATTTTTCTTATAAAAAAATAGCTTTTATTGAATTCACGTATTATCACCTATTATTAGTAGTTGTCATGATTTTTCATTTCTATCTTTATATTAATATATTTTAGGGATAAAAATGTTTCGGTTCAAATTAAAAAAAATCAAAATTAATACAATCTAATATAATTCATATCTAATTTTTAACATCAATTTAATTCAATTCAAATTGGATCTAATTCAATGCAAATTGGTATATATATATATATATATATATATATTTTGTTACGGTAGGTAACCGGAGATTAACTCAATAGATGGCGTTCAACGGCCCAAGTGTATGAAGGAGGAGAGCTCCGGGCGTATCTGCAACTCGGGAGGCTCCGTCCGACTTGCGCGCGTGGTGAGTGGGGGGTGGTACCTGCAAAGACACTCCGATGCCTAAGTTAGCAAGGGTGTAAGCAGGTATAGAGAGTATTGGAACTTAGGAATACCTGAGGCGTGTCAGTGTACTTATAGTGGTGAGCCAATAACCACCGTTGGAGTAGTGCCGTATCTTTAGGATAATAACCGTCCCATTATCTTAGGGAGGTTAAGATATGGCTTTATGAAGTGGTTAGAGAGATTTCAGGGGCGGTTACTCATTTGAATGAGTATTTATCTGCCAGCTAATCTCATAACCGACTTCTTCATAATGAGTCGTGGTTGACACCGACTTCTTAAGTGGAGGTCGGTGCTTTACTAGGCTTAATCTATTGGATCAGGCCTTTCGATTGGACCTAGGCCCTTAACATTGGGCCAGGGTATGAACAGTGCCCCTACTTGAGCCCAAGATCCTTTTAAGGCTTGGGTTTAAGTATTTAACTCGGGTTCGTAGCCGACCTTCACGGGTTTTGAAACCGACGTGATTTTCGCGACCTTTTGTTTCTGACAGTTACGTCAATTCAAGCGTCGTGTCCGTTGGGGAAGCGTTTAGGGATTGAGGGCTTTGGTAACGGTGCAATCGCATTAATGACAGCCTCGTTTTTACCATTATGCCCCTTAGTGTGTTTATAAATGTTTTCCCTCTCTTTCGTTTTTCCGTTTCTGCAAACTTTCAAACTTCTTCTTCCCTTGTTCGTGCTGCATTCTTGTGTTCGAAGATTTCTGCTCTCTCCAACCTTCATTTCTTGGATAAAGGTTAGTTTTATTTCTTCCATGTCATGCCTTATGTTTGCATGTTCTGTTTTGTGAGTGGATAGGTTGGCCTGTAGATTCTAGCCTCGTATCTCTCCTCTTTAGGGGCCGTGTTTTTTATTTTTCTTTTTCTTTTTTCCTTTTGTAGGTTTCTGCCACTTTTCTTTATATAAAAAATGGCTTCCGTAGATGTTCTTTCTCAATGGGTTGACGTTACGGTCCTTGGGGAGGAACCGTTGGTCGATGCTGAGTTCACCACTCATCTTCGTACTCATCACAAGCTCTGTACTTCGGAGGAGGACGAGCCAAAATATGAACTAATAATCCCGGGTCCTGAAGACCGGATCTGTTTTGGGAGAGAAAATGAGGCGGCCCCTCATTTTTTCTTTATGTATGAGTGTATGATCACCCGTTTGGGTGTTTTTCTTCCTTTCTCAGATTTCGAGATATCTGTTTTGCATCACTGTAGAGTTGCCCCTACTCAACTTCACCCCAATTCTTGGGGTTTTTTGAAGATCTATCAGTTTATAAGCCATGCTCTGGACTTTCCGACTTCTCTAAGGATTTTCTTCTTTCTCTTCCATATGACTAAGCCCTTTAGTGGGCTAAACAACAAACAGCAATGGGTATCCTTCCGAGCCATACAAGGTCGGAGGATTTTCACCCTTTTTGACGAATCTTTTCACGACTTCAAAAACTTCTTTTTCAAACTTCAAGCTGTAGAGGGTCACCACCCCTTTTTCCTGGATGAGCATTCCTCTCCCCGCTTCCCCCTTTATTGGTCGCCGCCTTCCTCTTGTGAAAAGTATGGTCCAGATGACCTGGACGAGGTGGAGGCGGCTGTTGTGGGGTTTTTCCGAGAAGCGTGGGGGAAGTCCCCATACTTGGATACCCGAAAAATTCTCCAGGGTACACCGACCTTCGTTCAATCTCAGCTAGGTAGTGCATGCATTCTTTATTTCCGAGTTGTTTCTGCCGACTTGCATTCTACCGACTTGTAATTTTTGTTATTTGTTTTCTTTTGCAGATATGGCAAAGAGGAACGCTCAGGAGGCCTACCAAAGGGTCCAGGAGGCCAAGGCGAAGTCCCGGGCTAGGTCCGGTGGTGCCAGGGCGGTCACCTCTCCTCCTCCTCCTCCTCTTCCTCCTAAGAATACTGGCACTCCCACTCAATCCATTGTCATTTCTTCCTCAAGTTTGTCTCGACCACCCCCTTCTGCCCAGATTCTCTCTGAGCCAGAGAAGAAGAAGCGCAAGACTTCAGAGTCTGGCTCTTCTTCCTTCGATGGTGGGGTTAAGGCGGATGCTATGGCATTCGTCCGAAAGAACATCTATCCTTTTATCAGTATGGATGATGTTTCTGTTCGAAACCACCTCACCACCATGGCTGAGGAGAGTTTTAAGGCGGCGGGTGTTTGTGGCAAACTTTTGGACATTTTTGAGAAGGCTCCCCTCAGCTCTTTGGGGGCATCCTTGAGGGTTGAGGAGTTAGAGGGGAGGCTTCTTATTTATGAAAAGCATGAGAAGGAGTTGAAGGAGGAGAGAGATAAGTTGAGGAAGGAGAGGGATCACCTGAAGGAGGAGGAGGGTAAGTTGCGAGCCCAATGCACTTTGGAGGCGAATCTGAGGAAAACGGCGCAAGATAGCTACCACAGCTTATTTCAAGATATTGTGGCCGTGAGGAAGGACTTGCTGAATTCTCGGAACGCATACACCGAGTTGGAGGACTCTATCGCCGAGGGTGCCGAGGAGTCTTGGAGAATTTTCTTGGAACAAGTCAGAGTTATCGCTCCCGACTTGGACCTTTCTCCTTTACATCCCGACAAGGTAGTTATTGATGGTGCCATCGTGTATCCTCCTGCTCCCGAGGTTGTTTCCGAGTCGGACCTGAAGACTCGGGGGCAGAGGATTATAGAGTCTCCTCCTCGTCCTAAGGATGCCTCGGGTTCTTCCTCCGTTCCTCCGGCTGGTCCTGGTGGCGGCCCTCCTGAGCCTAGCGGTGGTGATTCCTCTACTCCTTTGAAGAAATGACTCTTCTATTTTTTATGGCTATATGGGGGCCCGGCCTGTGGGTCCCCTCTTCTTTAAACTCTGTTTCTCTGTTGGTGGTTGTGAACAATTTCTTTTTGGCCTTTTAAGGCCGTAAACAAAAATATTTTATGGCGATTGCCCCTTTTAAACAAGGGCGTAGAAAAATAAATGCCCTTTTTTGGATAAGGGTTTCTAAGTTACCTCGTGCGTGCATGCTTTTCTGTTTTGGTATTTTTGATCTTTTTTGAAGAAACCCCTTTGTTGGCTTGCTTTGTTTTCTCGAGCCTTTTTCGTTCAAGGGCTTTTATGCAGCCTTTAAACTTTTTCCAGGTTTTCCTATCTCTTTTGTTATCCTTTGTACTCAACTTTACTTTAGTGAGCTTCTATGACTTAGGTTATTTTTGTGATGCGTTTTTCCTTTACTCGGAGCTCGGTTTTCTTTTTCCCGGAGCTCTTTCGAGTTCGTTTTACTCGGATTTTCATTCCGACTTGAGAGTCGGATGATTCCTGAGCTCTTACGATCAACTCATATAACCTCTTTACGCCGACTTGTACCTCGTCGTTTCATCCTGACGACCATCTAGGTCGGTCTATGGGATTTTCACGTTTTGTCGAGCTTAAGTCGGCGCGTTTCGTAGAAAGACTTATAAAAAATAAAGGAGGATATTTAAGAGAGATATAGTAAATGAAAAAATCTTTATTAATTGGGAAGGTACCTTTTTGCTACTAAGGGTCTTGATAGCCTATTTTCCCTTAGCCTCTACTATGATGCCTCGTTAAAAACCCTTCTCCAGAAAAAACCCTTTTCTTTGGGAAAAAATCGTGAAGTTGGGAAAAGAGTACATCAGGGAGTAGAGTTCGCTTTTAACTGTAGTACCTTTTCATATTACAAGCATGCCACGACCTTGGTAGCTCAGTGCCATTTAGGTCGGTTATTTTATAACAACCTTTTCCTAAGACTTCTTTGACTTTGTATGGTCCCTTCCAATTTGCGGCGAGTTTTCCTTCTCCCGATTTGTTGACTCCGATGTCATTTCTGATTAGGACCAAGTCATCTGTAGCGAATGTTCTTCGAATGACTTTTTTGTTGTACCTCGTAGTCATTCTTTGCTTCAGTGCAGCTTCTCTTATCTGGGCCCCCTCTCGGACTTTGGGGAGTAAGTCGAGCTCCTCTTTGTGCCCCTGTATATTTCCGACCTCGTCGTGGAGAATTACCCTTGGGCTTTGCTCACTGATTTCTATTGGAATCATGGCTTCTACGCCGTAGACTAATCTGAAGGGCGTTTCTCCTGTGGCAGATTGGGGAGTTGTCCTATAAGCCCATAATACTTGAGGGAGCTCTTCAGCCCAAGCTCCCTTTGCTTCCTGTAGTCTTTTCTTTAATCCTGCCAGTATGACTTTGTTAGCTGCCTCGGCTTGCCCATTGGCTTGTGGGTGTTCTACCGAGGTGAACTGGTGATTGATTTTCAGACTGGCTACTAGATTTCTGAAGGTGGCGTCGGTGAATTGGGTTCCATTGTCTGTGGTGATGGAATAAGGTATTCCATACCTTGTGATGATGTTTTTGTAGAGGAACCTGCGACTTCTTTGAGCGGTGATAGTGGCTAGCGGTTCTGCTTCTATCCATTTTGTGAAGTAATCTATTCCCACGATCAAGTATTTAACTTGTCCTGGTGCTTGGGGAAAAGGACCTAACAAATCCATTCCCCATTTTGCAAGAGGCCAGGGAGAAGTGATACTGATGAGCTCTTCAGGTGGAGCTACGTGGAAATTTGCGTGCATCTGACATGGTTGGCATTTCTTCACAAATTCTGTGGCATCTTTCTGTAAGGTTGGCCAGTAGAATCCGGCTCGGATTACTTTTCTGGCTAATGACCTTGCTCCGAGATGATTTCCGCAGATTCCACTATGTACCTCTTCCAACACCTCGGTGGTTCTTGAGGTCGGCACGCACTTCAGCAATGGTGTTGATATCCCTCTTCTGTAAAGGACATTTCTCACCAAAGTATAATGTTGTGCTTCCCTTCGGATCTTTTTAGCTTCTTTCTCCTCTTTGGGGAGGATGTCGAATTTCAGGTATTCGACTAAGGGATTCATCCATCCGAGGTTTAGGCCGGCTACCTCAAGTACCTCTTGTTCATCCTCTGTTTTTGATACCGAGGGCTCTTGGAGGGTTTCTTGGATCAGGCTTCTGTTGTTCCCTCCGGGTTTGGTGCTTGCTAACTTGGATAGGGCGTCAGCTCTGCTATTTAGATCCCGAGTTATATGCTTAACTTCGGTTTCCGCAAAGTGCCCAAGGTACTCCAAGGTTTTCTCCAAGTATTTCTTCATATTGGGGTCCTTTGCCTGATACTCTCCACTTATTTGGGAGGTCACCACTTGCGAGTCGCTGTAGATTATCACCTTTGTAGCGCCAACTTCTTCCGCTAATTTTAATCCGGCGATCAAGGCTTCGTATTCTGCCTGGTTGTTTGAAGCCGAAAATTCAAATTTTAAGGAAACCTCTATCTGGGTTCCTTTTCTATCTACCAATATTATTCCTGCGCCGCTCCCTGTCTTGTTGGAGGATCCGTCTACATAGAGTTCCCATGTAGTCGGCTTTTCCTCTTGTTCACCTGCATATTCTGCAACGAATTCGGCGAGACATTGGGCTTTAATTGCTGTCCGAGTTTCATATCTCAAATCAAACTCGGAGAGCTCTATTGCCCATTGAACCATTCTCCCTGCAACATCCGTCTTTTGGAGGATTTGCTTCATGGGTTGGTTCGTACGGACTCTTATTGTGTGAGCCTGAAAGTAAGGTCGTAGCCTTCGTGAGGCTATTATTAAGGAGTAGGCAAACTTCTCTAGTTTGTGGTACCTTAGTTCAGGGCCTTGTAGGACCTTACTGGTAAAGTAGACCGGGTGTTGTCCGACCTTGTCTTCTCTGATCAGAGCTGATGAGACAGCCCTGTTTGCCACGGATAGGTATAGGACATGGTCTTTTCCCGGTACTGGTCGTGTTAAGATAGGAGGTTGACTTAGAAATCTTTTGAACTCTTGGAATGCCTCCTCGCATTCCGAAGTCCATTCAAATTGGCATCCCTTCCTCAATAAAGAAAATAGTGGAAGGGATTTCAGTGCTGATCCCGCCAAAAATCTGGAGAGGGCTGCAAGTCGGCCGTTGAGCTGTTGAACCTCTCTCAAACAAGTCGGGCTTTTCATTTCTAGGATGGCTCTGCATTTGTCGGGATTGGCCTCAATCCCTCTTTGTGTTAGCATGAAGCCTAGAAATTTCCCCGCTTCTACTGCGAAGGCGCATTTTGCGGGATTTAGTCTCATCCCATGCAACCTTATAGTGTTGAAGACTTGTGAGAGGTCGGTTAAGAGGTCGTTTTCTTGCTTGGTTTTTACTAACATGTCGTCGACGTATACTTCCATTAGGCTCCCTAGATGGGGGGAAAACACCTTGTTCATCAGCCTTTGATACGTGGCTCCTGCATTCTTTAGTCCGAATGGCATGACCACGTAGCAGTAGTTGGCTTTTGGTGTGATGAACGATGTTTTCTCCTGGTCGGGTTCATGCATCGGGATTTGGTTATATCCCGAGTAGGCATCCATGAATGATAGGTATTGGTACCCCGAGCTGGAGTCCACCAGGGTATCAATACTCGGTAGAGGATAAGGGTCCTTAGGACATGCCTTATTCAAGTCGGTATAGTCGACGCACATTCTCCATTTACCATTCTGTTTCTTGACTAGCACTACATTGGCTAGCCACGTTGGGTATTTGACCTCTCTAATAAAGCCGGCTTCCAAGAGCGCCTGTACTTGTTCTTCTACTATTGAGGCTCGTTCTGGGCCGAGCTTGCATCTTCTTTGCTGTACAGGTCGGGACCCTGGGAAAACCGAGAGCTTGTGGGACATGAGCTCGGAAACAATCCCGGGCATGTCGGAAGCCTTCCATGCGAAGAGGTCGGAATTAGCTCTTAGGAGCTCTCCCAACCTTTGTTTTAGGGTTTCCCCTAGGTTGGCTCCTATGTAAGTGTTTTTTCCTTCCTCCTCACCGACTTGTATCTCCTCGGTTTTTCCTCCCGGTTGGGGTCGCAGTTCTTCCTTGGTCCTTGTGCCGCCTAGCTCTATGGTGTGGACTTCTTTGCCCCTTCCTCTCAGATTTAGGCTTTCGTTATAGCACTTCCTTGCCAATTTCTGATCTCCCCTCACCGTTGCTATTCCTCCTGGAGTCGGGAATTTCATGCAAAGGTGAGGAGTCGATACCACTGCTCCCAGGCGATTAAGGGTAGTTCTGCCGATTAAGGCATTGTAGGCTGACCCTTCATCGATGACTATGAAATCTATGCTTAAAGTCCTTGATTTTTCCCCTTTTCCGAAAGTGGTGTGAAGGGGTAAAAATCCCAGTGGTTTTATTGGCGTGTCCTCTAACCCATATAGGGTGTCGGGGTAGGCTCTCAACTCTTTTTCATCTAACCCTAGCTTGTCGAAAGCGGGCTTGAAAAGGATGTCCGCCGAGCTTCCTTGGTCTACTAGGGTTCTATGGAGATGGGCATTAGCTAGGATCATAGTTATTACCACGGGATCATCATGCCCGGGTATTATCCCTTGCCCATCTTCTTTCGTGAATGAGATAGTGGGAAAGTCGGGTGTCTCTTCCTCGACTTGGTAGACTCTTTTGAGATGTCTTTTGCGAGAAGATTTGGTGATCCCGCCTCCCGCAAATCCTCCTGAGATCATATGGATATGTCTCTCTGGGGTCTGTGGCGGCGGATCTCTCCTGTCCATATCATCTCGCTTTCTCTTCCCATGGATATCCGACCTCTCCATGAGATATCTATCAAGCCGACCTTCTCTAGCCAGCTTTTCTATCACATTTTTGAGGTCGTAACAGTCGTTGGTGGAGTGACCGTATATTTTATGGTACTCGCAATAGTCGCCGCGGCTTCCCCCTTTTTTGTTTTTAATAGGTCTAGGGGGTGGCAGCCTTTCAGTGTGGCATATCTCTCTGTATACATCCACTATAGAAGTTTTGAGAGGAGTATAAGAGTGATACTTTCTGGGCCTTTCGAGACCGAGTTCTTCCTTCTTTTTGACTTCCCTTTCCCTCTCCTTAGATGAGGGAGAGGGTCCAGGTCGCCAGCTCAGGTCTCTTAATTTTGCGTTCTCTTCCATGTTGATGTACTTTTCGGCCCTTTCTTGTACATCACTTAGAGAAACGGGGTGCCTTTTAGATATGGACTGTGAGAAGGGACCTTCTCTGAGTCCATTGACTAGCCCCATTATGACTGCCTCTGTGGGCAGGTCTTGGATCTCCAAGCATGCCTTATTGAACCTTTCCATATAGGCTCGCAAAGATTCTCCGACCTCCTGTTTTACTCCCAGGAGGCTCGGTGCATGTTTTACCTTATCTTTCTGAATTGAAAACCTCATCAGAAACTTTCTTGAGAGGTCTTCAAAACTGGTGATTGATCTCGGTGGGAGGCTATCGAACCACTTCATTGCCGCTTTCGACAGAGTGGTCGGGAAAGCTTTGCATCTCGTAGCGTCGGAGGCATCGGCGAGATACATCCGACTTTTGAAGTTGCTTAGATGATGCTTTGGGTCCGTGGTCCCATCATAGAGGTCCATATCAGGGCTTTTAAAGTTTCTCGGAACTTTTGCCCTCATGATGTCCTCACTGAAGGGGTCCTCTCCACCGGGGAATTGATCCTCTTGGTCGTCGCGGGAGTTATGGCCCTTGAGGGAGGACTCTAGCTGTAAGAGTTTTCTTTCTAACTCTTTTCGCCGTTCCATCTCCTCTTTGAGGTATCTTTCAGTTTCCTTCTGTTTCTCCCGTTCTTGTTCCAGCTGTTCCAGGCGGCTGTGGACTAATCCCATTAATTCAGTTACGTGGGATGGTCCGCCTTTTTCCGATTCTCGCTCGTCTGAGGGATTTGCCTTCGGGTTTTTTACCCCGGAGGTACCCTCTCTATGCTGGTCATTAACCTCCTGGTGGAGGGTTACATCCACGTTGTCATTACCTGCGTTCAGATTCTCTTTTTCGGAATCCGTTTCCGCATGAACTTCTTCGTGGAATCTATCCGCCATCAATGGATGATCTCTCGGGTCCCCGGCAACGGCGCCAATGTTACGGTAGGTAACCGGAGATTAACTCAATAGATGGCGTTCAACGGCCCAAGTGTATGAAGGAGGAGAGCTCCGGACGTATCTGCAACTCGGGAGGCTCCGTCCGACTTGCGCGCGTGGTGAGTGGGGGGTGGTACCTGCAAAGACACTCCGATGCCTAAGTTAGCAAGGGTGTAAGCAGGTCTAGAGAGTATTGGAACTTAGGAATACCTGAGGCGTGTCAGTGTACTTATAGTGGTGAGCCAATAACCACCGTTGGAGTAGTGCCGTATCTTTAGGATAATAACCGTCCCATTATCTTAGGGAGGTTAAGATATGGCTTTATGAAGTGGTTAGAGAGATTTCAGGGGCGGTTACTCATTTGAATGAGTATTTATCTGCCAGCTAATCTCATAACCGACTTCTTCATAATGAGTCGTGGTTGACACCGACTTCTTAAGTGGAGGTCGGTGCTTTACTAGGCTTAATCTATTGGATTAGGCCTTTTGATTGGACCTGGGCCCTTAACATTGGGTCAGGGTATGAATATATATATATATATATATATATATATATATATATATATAAGTATTTTTTTAATAAGTAACTAAGTTGGTAAGTTTAGAAAAAACGAAAATATATATGCAATTCTTTATCTTTGTACCTTTTCAGCATAAAAATTTTAGTAAAACTATAAGTAGACAATGAGAATATTAAACGATATGAATAACGGATATGTCAGATGTTTAATTTAATAGGTATACAGATGCTTATGTTCATTATTTTTAATTAAATGGTTATTTCTTTTGATTCGATTTACTCATGCACATCTAACAATGGCTTGATGTTCAATTCAGTGTGCAGATGATTATCTTAATATTAAGGTTTATGAGGTAATTTGAGGGCGGAGTATTTTTTTTTTACTTTATTGGATCAATTCTAAAGTCTATTGTTCATATTGTTTACAAAAGTCAATTGTCTATCTAGCAAAACCCAAAATTTTATTATAGAGTATAAAAATTTTATTAGAGAATACAAAAAAATTTATATATAACACATAAATTAATGGGGGTATGTGTAAAATGAGCACAACAATTGTGTGCTTATTGGATGTGCCACATTTATATAGATCATTAAATTTTATTAGATGAAAATCAAAAGCTAATATAAAAGAAGAACATTGATGGACTCTAATAAATAAATATTTTAAATGACAATTAATACACAATACTTTAAATGGTAACAGAATCTTTTATTCTTAAATAATTAAATATAAAATATATAAATACAAAAAATATGAGTATTCTTTATTCATTAAGATTAATTATTATGCAAAATTTTTTTATAATATTAAAAAATATATTAAAATAATATTTTAAACTGTAATATAAAATAATTAAAATTTGATTTTATATTACTTGATAAATAATTAAATTATTATATTTAAATTTAACAATTAACTACTTTTGTTAAAAATATTATTATATAATATAATTTTTCATCAAAATATTTTAAAAATATAATTTATTTAAAATAGTTTATATAATGCATCGAAATATTAACTTTTTATTTTTAAATTTTTTTTTAAAAAATAAAATAAATAATATAATTTTAAATACATGTCTATCATATTATATATTTACTTATATTAGTAAAACCTAAACTAATAAAATATATATAATTAAAAATATTAAAATAAATAAATAAATTATGTTTTTATTTATATTATCTACTATATATGCCGATAGATAAACAAATTATCTCATTTAATTGTTACCCGATCCAATTTATGATTTCAGTTTTGCGATTGTATATATTTTTAATGACGTAACTTTGATTAGTTTAGATCTTATTAATATAAGTAAATATATAATATGGTAGGTATATATTTAAAATTATATTATTTATTTATTTTATTTTTTTATAAAAATAAAAAAATAAAAAAATAAATATTTTCATGTATTATATAAAAGATTTTAAATGAATTATATTTTTAAAATATTTTGATAAAAAATTATATTATATAATAATATTTTTAATAAAATAATTAGTTAATAAATTTAAATATAATAATCTAATTATTTATTAAATAATATCTAATTATTATAGTTTAAAATATTATTTTAATATATTTTTAATATTATATTTTTTTACATAATAATTAATCTTAATGAATAAAGAATACTCATATTTTTAATATTTATATGTTTTATATTTAGTTATTTAAGAATAAAGATTCTGTTGTCATTTAAAATAATGTGTATTAAATTATTATTGTTTAAAGTATTTATTTATGTAATAGAATATTCTGTAATTATTAGAGTCTATCAATTTTCTTTTTTTTTATACTTGCTTTTTATTTTTATCTAATAAAATCTAATGATCTATATAAATATAGTATGTTCAATAAACATATAATTGTTGTGCTTATTTTAGACATACCCTATTGATGGATATATCACATAAATTTTTGTACATAGCACAGAAATTTATTTGTTATAGCACAAAAAAAAATTGTTGTGCACTAATTTTTGTAATATGTATATCAAAATTTTTGTGTTGTGCATCAAAATTCATGCGTTCAATATCTTTACTAAACATATATTGGGAAAAAAAGGAAGTATAACAATAATAATAAAAAAAGATGATGAAAAAAAAAGAAAGAGAAGAACGATGAGAAAAAAAATGTTTAATGTCTTTGCTAAACGTATATAGGAGAAGAAGAATAAAATGACAATAATAATAATGAAGAAGAACGAAAAAAGAAAAGAAAAAAGAGGAGGAAGAAAAAAAAAAGACAACCTAAAATAACAACGATAACGATAATGATAACAACGTAAAAAAAAAAGAAAAAAGTTATAAAAATGAAAAGAGAAGAAGAGAGTAAATAAGTCGAAAAAGCAGTCTTACATATGCGAAAAAGAAAAAAAATACGCAACGACTTAATTAAAAAATCGGTTTAAAAAACGTTTCAACATCTAACTTTATTCTGTGTATATGTATATGTCATAACACTTGAATGCAAAATTTACACTTTCAATTACTCCTAATTTCAACTTATTAAATAAATTTTATTTAAACTTATTTTTTTTTAAATAGTAAATCCAGTTTGTTATATGCATATAAAAATGAAATATAAACATTGATATACTTTAGTTATTTCAGTTTGAAAGATTATCAACTTAAAAATATATTTCTAATTACACTATCATCTAATTGTATCATTATCAATCACCGCAATAATTATTATAGAAAATTTATAATATATTATTTGATGATAATTTAAACTTTTTAATTTAATTGATTAATAGTTTAATTAATTTTTTATTCTCTTATAGAATATCTAAATAATATTTTTTATTTTTGAATTTATAAAATGTACACTTTTATGTTTTGTATGATTAAAATAATTTACCTTTTTAATTTATTTGTCTAAAATACTTTTCAATAATAGTTATTATATTAGTGATAATTGTTTGGTTGATTCAAATAATAAATTAAAAAAATTATTTTTTATTAATTTAATATTATTTATTTTTAATATTTTATTGTTAATAATTCATATATAAAATTTAAATAAATATTTCTTAACAAGTTAATATTTTATATTTTGTGATAAAATATTAGCAATAACTAAATTATTAATATATTATTTATATTATAATTATTTAATTTAACTAAATAATTATTACTAATTTGTATATAACTTTTAATGATTATTAAATAATACAAATTAAAAATATATTATTGAATAAATCACTCCAATAAGCATGGTAAATATTACATACATCACCCAAAATTAAAAACATTACATGCATGTTCCCATTCGTATTTTTATATAAATCGAATAAGGGTTTGATCAAGGGACCATATCAATTTAGCAGGAAATATAGTAAAACGATTCAAACTGCTTCGATTTATACATGAATGCTTAAATCCCTAGTGAACAGGGGTCGTAATAAATAGGGTAGGATAGGATTTAGATCTAACCCTAACTCTACTCGTGAGTTAAAATTTTTATATAAACTCAACCCTACCCTGCCTGCGAGTTGAGAATATTCTAACCATAATCTTACCCACTCTTAACCTGCAGCTATCCGACTCTATCCACGGGTTAAAAAAATATACAACATTATTATATAACTTGATGATAATTTAAGATAGAATTGATTTTTATGTAAAAAAAAAAATTTAAATTTTCAATTAATGATTTTCTTTTAGTGGTTAAGAATCTTTTGTATTTAGTGAGAGGTTTTTGATTCAACATCCACTTAAAACATATTTTTATATAAATATATAACATAAACATATATAGAGTGCGAGTTAGTCGGATAGGATTGAGACTCAATCCGCACCCTACTCGATCCGCACAAAAACCCTACCCTACTCCCGCTGCGGATCGGATTGACAACCCTACCCAATCGAATGGGATCGAATTAGGTACCCGCATATAAGGTACATATTGCCACCCCTACTAGTGAA
This sequence comes from Arachis stenosperma, assembly GCF_014773155.1. Lineage (NCBI taxonomy): Eukaryota > Viridiplantae > Streptophyta > Magnoliopsida > Fabales > Fabaceae > Arachis > Arachis stenosperma. The sequence goes on along the minus strand of NC_080379.1, from coordinate 169,401,554 downwards.
TCGAATGAGTACAATTGGATTTAATCTGCTATAATTAATCAAATAAATCGAATGACACTGCATCCATTTACATGCATATGAACCATTAATAAATCGACACAATACAATTCGATTTACTATGTGTTACGGTGGGTAACCGGAGATGGATTGGACGGATGGCGTTGACTAGCCCAAATGTGTGAAGGAAGAAGTTTCCGTCTGGGTATGCAACTCGGGAGACTCCGTCTGACTTGTGCTCACAAGTGAATGGGGGGTGGTACCTGCAAAGACACTCCGATGCCTAAGTTAGCAAGGGTGCGAGCAGGTCTAGAGAGTATTAGGCTTAGAGATACCTGAGGAGTGTCAGTGTACTTATAGTGGTGAGCCAATAACCACCGTTGGAGTAGTGCCGTATCTTTAGGATGTTAACCGTCCCATTATCTTAGGGATGTTAAGATATGGCTTTATGAAGCGGTTAGAGAGATTTTAGGGGCGGTTACTCATTTGAATGAGTGCTTATCTGCCATCTAATCTCATGTCCGACTTCTTCAGAGCAAGTCGTAGTGAACACCGACTTCTTGGGTGAAGGTCGGCGCTTAGAAAGGCTTAATCTATTGGATTGGGCCTTTTAGTTGGACCTGGGCCCTTAACATTGGGCCAGGGTATGAACAGTGCCCCTACTTGAGCCCAAGATCTTTTTTAAGGCTTGGGTTCAAGTATTTAATTCGGATCCGTAGCCGACTTTCACGGGTTTTGAAACCGACGTGATTTTCGCGACCTTTTGTTTCTGACAGTTACGTCAATTCAAGCGTCGTGTCCGTTGGGGAAGAATTTATGGATTGAGGGCTTTGGTAACGGTGCAACCTCATTAATGACTGCTCCGCTTTTACCATTATGCCCCTTAGTATGTTTATAAATACTTTCCCTCTCTTTCCATTTTCCGTTTCTGCAATCTTTCAAACTTCTTCTTTCTTTGCACGCGTCTTATTTACTCATACTACGTTCTTGTGCTCCGGAGACCTTTGCTTCTTCCTTCATTCCGAAAAGAGGTTAGTTTCTTTCTCCTTTTTCGCACTTTTCGTATGGCTTTGCTTTGTAGAGAAATAGGTTTGTAGACTTGCGCGTGGTTCTTTTTTCTCCTTTTTTAGAGACCTTTGTTTTTTTTCTTTGTAGGTTTCTTCATTTTTCTTAGAGAAAGAAAATGGCCTCCGTAGATTGGGTTGACGTTACTGTTCTGGGGGAGGAGCCGTTGGTTGATGCGGAGTTTATTACTCACCTTCGCACCCATCACCGGCTCTGTACTTCGGATGAGGATGAGCCTAAATATGAGTTGCTTGTTCCCGGTTTAGAGGACCGAGTCTGTCATGGGAGAGCCAACGAAACGGCTCCCCATTTCTTCTTTATGTATGAGTGCATGATCACCCGTCTGGGCGTCTTTCTGCCATTTTCAGATTTTGAGATGTCGGTTTTGCAGCATTGTCGGGTTGCCCCTACCCAGCTTCACCCCAACTCCTGGGGTTTCTTGAAAATTTATCAATTCATTAGCCAGGCTCTGGATTTCCTGACTTCTCTGAAAATCTTTTTCCATCTTTTTCATATGACCAAGCCTTTTAGTGGGCTGAATAACAAACAACAATGGGTTTCCTTCCGAGCCATACAAGGTCGGAGGGTTTTTACCCTTTTTGATGAATCTTTTCATGACTTTAAAAATTTCTTTTTCAAAGTGCAAGCTGTAGAGGGTCATCACCCCTTTTTTCTGGACGATAATTCTTTTCCTCGCTTTCCTTTATACTGGCTGGAGGCCTTTCCTTGTGAGAAATATGGTCTGGATGACCTGGATGAGGTAGAGATTGCTGTCGTGGGGTTCCTCCGAGAAGTGTGGGGGAGGGCCCCATATTTGGATACTAAAAAATTTCTCCAAGGGTCTCCGACCTTTGTTCAATCACAGCTAGGTAGTTTTTTCTGATCTTGTTAAGTTTCCGACTTATTAACTGATCATCCCGACTTGTTTGCCTTTTTAACTATTGTTTTCTTTTTCCAGAAATGGCAAAGACAAATGCTCAAAAATCCTTTCAGAGGGTCCAGGAGGCTAAAGCTAAGTCTCGCGCTCGGTCTGGTGGCGCCAGGGTTATCTCTCCTCCTCCTCCCCCTCGCAACACTGGGACTTCTTCCAAGCCTATTGTAATTTCTTCTTCAGCTCCCTCTCAGTCGCTCCCCGTCGTCCGACCTTCCCCCGATCCAAAGAAGCGCAAGACTTTAGAGTCTGGTGCTTCTGAGGTTAGGGCAGATGCCCTTGAGTTTGTCCGAAAGAATATCTATCCCCATGTTCGTATAGGCATGGATGATATGTCTGTTCGGGGTCATCTTACCACTATGGTTGAGGAAAGTCTTAAGGCGGCGGGGGTTTGCGGTAAGCTCTTGGATATCTTTGAGAAGGCTCCCCTCAGCTCTTTAGGGACGACCTCGAAGGTCGAGGAGCTAGAGGGGAGGCTTCGCACATATCAGGAGCATGAGGGAGAGTTGAAGAAAGAAATTGCCAAGTTGAGGGAGGAGAGAGATACCTTTCGGGAGAAGGGGAAAGCTTTGCAGGCCCAGTACAACATGGAGGTGGAGCTGAGGAAAACGGCGCAGGCCAGTTATCAAAGCTTATTCAAGGACCTTGTGTCTGTGAAGAACGATCTGTTGAACTCTCGGAAGGCATATAATGAGTTGGAGGACTCAATTGCTGATGGCGCCGAGGAGTCTTGGAGGATTTTCTTGGAGCAAGTAAGGGTCATTGCTCCCGACTTGGATCTTTCTCCTTTACATCCTGACAAAGTTGTTATTGATGGTGCCATCGTGGATCCTCCTGCCCCCGTGGTTGTTTCCGAGTCGGAATTGAAGACTCGTGGGCAGAGGATAATTGAGTCCCCTCCACGACCTAAGGACGCTCCGAGTTCTTCAGATGTTCCTCCGATCCCTTCATCTCCCATGGATGCTTCTGGTGCTCCTCCCGATTTTGGTGGTGATGACTCGTCTGCTGTGAAAAAATGATCTTTGGCTATTTTGGGGGTCCGGCCTGTGGGCCCCCCATTTTTAAACTCTTTATTTATTTCGTTCTTGGTTGTGTAGTTTGAACAATTTCTTTTGGCCTTTTAAGGCCGTTAACAAAATATTTTGGCGAGTGCCCTTTTTTGAATAAGGGTTTCGATTAACAAATAAATACCCTTTTTTGGATAAGGGTTTAAGTTACCTTGTGCGCGCATGCTTTTCTGTTTTTCTGAATTCCCCTTGGCTTTTTCTTGAAAACCTTTCTTTTTTGGCTTGTTTGTTTTTCGGAATTTTTCGTTTAAGGATTTTTGGGATATCCTTTAAACTTCTTCCTAGGTTTTCCTATCTCTTTTGTTATCCCTCACACTCAACTTTTGTTCTAGCGAGTTCCTATGACTTAGATTATTTTTGCGATGCGTTTTTCTTCTACTCGGTTCTACGCTCCGATTTAAGAATCGGTGTGTTTCCGAGCTTTCCTGTTCGAAATATCGTTCCGACTTATGAGTCGGATTTGATTCTGAGTTTTTACGATCGACTCATATAATCTCTTTACACCGACTTGTACATCGTCGTTTTATCCTGACGACCATTTAGGTCGGTTCATGGGATTTTCACGTTTTGTCGAGCTTAAGTCGGTGCGTTTCGTAGAAGGACTTAGAAAAATGAAGAAGGATATTATAAGAGATATTATGAATGAAAAAGAACTTTATTAAATGGGAAGGTACCTTCTTTTGCTACTAAGGGTCTTGATAGTCTATTTTTCCCTTAGTCTCTACTATGATGCCTCGTTAAAAACCCTTCTCCAGAAAAAACCCTTTTTGGGAAAAAATCATGAAGTTGGGAAAAGAGTACATCAGGGAGTAGAGTTCGCTTTTAACTGTAGTACCTTTTCATATTACAAGCATGCCACGACCTTGGTAGCTCAGTGCCGTTTAGGTCGGTTACTTTATAATAACCTTTTCCTAGGACTTCATTGACTTTGTATGGTCCCTTCCAATTTGCGGCGAGCTTTCCTTCTCCCGATTTGTTGACTCCAATGTCGTTTCTGATTAAAACCAAATCATCTGGAGCAAACGTTCTTCGAATGACTTTTTTGTTGTACCTTGTAGTCATTCTTTGTTTCAACGCAGCTTCTCTTATCTGGGCACCTTCTCGGACTTCGGGGAGTAAGTCGAGCTCTTCTTTGTGTCCCTGTATATTTCCGACCTCATCATGGAGAATTACCCTTGGGCTTTGCTCATTGACTTCTATTGGAATCATGGCTTCCACGCCGTAGACTAGTCGGAAAGGTGTTTCTCCCGTGGCGGATTGGGGTGTTGTCCTGTAGGCCCATAGCACTTGAGGGAGCTCTTCAGCCCAAGCCCCTTTTGCTTCTTGCAATCTCTTCTTTAGCCCCGCCAGTATGACTTTGTTAGCTGCCTCGGCTTGCCCATTGGCTTGTGGGTGTTCTACCGAGGTAAACTGATGCTTGATTTTCATACTGGCCACTAAGCTTCTGAAGGTAGCATCGGTGAATTGGGTTCCATTATCCGTAGTGATGGAATAAGGTATCCCATATCTTGTGATGATATTTTTGTAGAGAAATCTGCGACTTCTCTGAGCGGTGATGGTGGCTAGTGGTTCTGCTTCTATCCATTTTGTGAAGTAATCTATTCCCACGATCAAGTATTTGACTTGTCCTGGCGCTTGGGGAAAAGGACCTAATAAGTCCATTCCCCATTTTGCAAAAGGCCATGGAGAAGTGATACTAATGAGCTCTTCTGGTGGAGCCACGTGGAAATTTGCATGCATCTGACACGGTTGACATTTTTTCACAAATTCTGTGGCATCTTTCTGCAAGGTCGGCCAGTAGAATCCAGCTCGGATAACTTTTCTGGCTAGTGACCTTGCTCCGAGATGATTTCCGCAGATCCCGCTATGTACTTCCTCCAATACCTCAGTGGTTCTTGAGGTCGGTACGCATTTTAACAATGGTGTCGATATCCCTCTTCGGTAAATGACATTTCTTACCAAAGTGTAATACTGTGCTTCCCTTCAGATTCTTTTGGCTTCCTTTTCCTCTTTAGGGAGGATGTCGAATTTCAGATATTCGACTAAGGGGTTCATCCACCCGAGGTTCAAACCGACTACTTCAAGTACCTCTTGCTTATCTTTTGTTACTGAGGGTTCCTGGAGGGTTTCTTGGATCAGGCTTCTATTGTTCCCTCCTGGTTTGGTGCTTGCTAACTTGGATAGGGCATCTGCTCTGCTGTTCAGATCCCGAGTTATGTGTTTTACCTCGGTTTCTGCAAAGCGCCCAAGGTGCTCCAAAGTTTTTTCCAAGTACCTCTTCATATTAGGGTCCTTTGCCTGATACTCTCCGCTTATTTGGGAGGTCACTACCTGTGAGTCACTGTATATCATCACTTTTGTAGCACCGACTTCTTCTGCTAATTTTAGCCCAGCAATCAAGGCTTCATATTCTGCCTGATTATTTGAGGCTGGGAATTCAAATTTTAAAGAAACCTCTATCTGGGTTCCTCTTTCATCTACCAATATTATGCCTGCGCCGCTTCCCGTTTTGTTGGAGGATCCGTCTACATAGAGTTCCCATGTAGTTGGCTTTTCCTCTTGGTCTCCTGCGTATTCTGCTACGAAGTCGGCGAGACATTGAGCTTTGATTGCTGTCCGAGTTTCATATTTTAGATTGAACTCGGAGAGCTCTATTGCCCATTGAACCATTCTCCCTGCAACATCCATCTTTTGGAGGATTTGCTTCATGGGTTGGTTTGTGCGGACTCTTATTGTGTGAGCTTGAAAGTAAGGTCGTAGTCTTCGTGAGGCTATCACTAAGGAGTAGGCAAACTTTTCAAGTTTGTGGTACCTTAGTTCAGGGCCTTGTAGGACCTTACTGATGAAATAGACCGGGTGCTGTCCGACCTCGTCTTCTTTTATCAGGGCTGACGAGACAGCTCTATTTGCTACGGATAAGTACAAGACGAGGTCTTTCCCTGGTACTGGTCGGGTTAAGATAGGAGGTTGGCTTAGAAATTTTTTGAACTCTTGGAACGCCTCCTCACATTCCGGAGTCCATTCAAATTGGCATCCCTTTCTTAATAAGGAGAATAATGGAAGGGATTTTAGTGCCGATCCTGCCAAGAATCTGGAGAGGGCTGCAAGTCGGCCATTGAGCTGTTGGACTTCTCTCAAACAAGTCGGGCTTTTCATTTCTAGGATGGCTCTACATTTATCGGGATTGGCCTCAATCCCTCTTTGTGTTAGCATAAATCCTAGGAATTTTCCTGCCTCTACTGCAAAGGCGCATTTTGCTGGATTTAGTCTCATCCCATGCAGCCTTATGGTGTCGAAGACTTGTGAGAGATCGGATAAGAGGTCGACTTCTTCCTTGGTTTTTACTAGCATGTCGTTGACGTATACCTCCATTAAAGTCCCCAGGTGAGAGGAAAACACTTTATTCATCAACCTTTGATATGTGGCTCCTGCATTCTTTAATCCGAATGGCATGACCACGTAGCAGTAGTTGGCTCGGAGTGTGATGAATGATGTTTTTTCCTGGTCGGGCCCATACATCGGAATTTGATTATATCCCGAGTAGGCGTCCATGAATGATAAGTATTGGTACCCCGAGCTGGAGTCCACTAGGGTATCAATATTTGGTAGGGGATAAAGGTCCTTAGGACATGCCTTATTTAGGTCGGTATAGTCGACGCACATTCTCCATTTACCGTTTTGTTTTTTGACTAGCACTACATTGGCTAGCCATGTTGGGTACTTGACCTCTCTAATAAAGCCGGCTTCCAAGAGCGCCTGTACTTGCTCTTCTACTATTAGGGCTCGTTCGGGGCCGAGCTTGCGTCTTCTTTGCTGTACAGGTCGGGATCCTGGATAAACCGAGAGCTTGTGGGACATGAGCTCGGGGTCAATCCCAGGCATGTCGGAGGCCTTCCAGGCGAAGAGATCGGAATTATCTCTTAGGAGCTTAGTCAACCCTTGTTTTAAAGTTTCCCCTAGGTTGGCTCCTATGTGAGTGTTTTTCCCTTCCTCTTCACCAACCTGTATCTCCTCGATTTTTCCTCCCGGTTGTGGTCGTAGCTCTTCTTTGGCCTTTGCACCGCCGAGTTCTATTGTGTTGACTTCTTTGCCCTTTCCCCTTAGGTTTAGGCTTTCGTTGTAGTACTTCCTTGCTAGTTTTTGATCTCCCCTTACCGTTGCTATTCCTGCTGAGGTCGGGAATTTCATGCAGAGGTGAGGGGTAGATACCACTGCTCCGAGTTGATTGAGGGTAGCTCTGCCGATTAGAGCATTATAAGCTGACCCCACATCGATGACTATGAAGTCTATGCTCAGAGTTTTTGATTTTTCCCCTTTTCCAAAAGTAGTGTGAAGGGGTAAAAATCCTAGTGGTTTTATTGGCGTGTCCCCTAATCCATATAGGGTGTCGGGGTAGGCTCTTAGTTCTTTCTCATCTAACCCTAGCTTGTCGAAAGCAGGCTTGAAGAGAATGTCCGCCGAGCTTCCTTGGTCTACTAGGGTTCTGTGGAGATGGGCATTTGCTAGGATCATAGTTATTACCACTGGATCATCGTGTCCAGGGATTATTCCTTGCCCATCTTCTTTTGTGAATGAAAAGGTGGGGAGGTCGGATGACTCTTCCCCGACCTGGTAGACTCTCTTGAGATGTCTTTTGCGAGAGGATTTGGTGAGTCCTCCTCCCGCAAATCCCTCTGAGATCATATGGATATGTCTTTCTGGGATTTGCGGTGGTGGGTCTCTTCTGTCCATATCATCTCGCTTTCTCTTTCCGTGACCGTCCGACCTCTCTATGAGATATCTATCAAGCCGACCTTCTCTAGCCAGCTTTTCTATTACATTCCTAAGGTCGTAACAGTCGTTAGTGGAGTGACCATATATTTTATGGTACTCGCAATAGTCGCTACGGCTTCCCCCTTTTTTATTTTTAATGGGTCTAGGGGGTGGCAATCTTTCAGTGTTGCAAATCTCTCTATATACATCCACTATAGAAACTTTCAGGGGAGTATAAGAGTGATATTTCCTTGGCCTTTCGAGACCGAGCTCTTCTCTTTTCTTGGTTTCCCTTTCCCTCTCTTTTGCTGAGGGAGGGAGCCCAGGTCGTCCGCTCAGGTCTCTCAGTTTGGCGTTTTCCTCCATGTTGATGTACTTTTCAGCTCTCTCTTGTACATCACTTAGAGAAACGGGGTGTCTTTTAGATATGGACTGTGAGAAGGGACCTTCTCTAAGCCCATTGACTAGCCCCATTATGACTGCCTCTGTGGGCAGGTCCTGGATCTCCAAACATGCTTTGTTGAATCTTTCCATATAGGCTCGTAAAGATTCCCCGACCTCCTGTTTTACTCCCAGGAGGCTCGGTGCATGTTTTACCTTGTCTTTTTGAATTGAGAACCTCATCAAAAACTTCCTTGAGAGGTCTTTAAAGCTTGTGATAGATCTTGGGGGAAGGCTGTCGAACCACTTCATCGCAGCTTTTGATAAGGTGGTCGGAAAAGCCTTGCATCGAGTAGCGTCGGAAGCATCAGCTAGGTACATCCGACTTTTGAAATTGCTTAGGTGATGCTTTGGATCCGTAGTTCCATCGTAGAGGTCCATATCAGGGCTTTTGAAGTTTCTCGGAACTTTTGCCCTCATTATGTCCTCGCTAAAAGGATCTTCTTCACCTAAGAGTGACTCTTCTTGGTCGTCGCGGGAGTTGTGACTCTTGAGGGAGGATTCCAGCTTTGAGAGTTTCCTTTCTAACTCTTTCCGCTGTTCCATCTCCTCTTTTAGGTACTTCTCTGTTTCCCTTTGTTTCTCCCGCTCTTGTTCTAACTGCTCCAGACGGCTGTGGACTAACCCCATTAGCTCAGTTATGTGGGATGGTCCGCCTTTTTCTAATTCTCGCTCGTCTGAGGGGTTTGCCTTCGGGTTTTTTACCCCGGAGGTGCCCTCTCTTTGCTGATCGTTAATTTCTTGGTGGAGGGTCAAGTCCGCATTGTTATTACCCGCGTCCAGATTCTCTTCTTCGGAATCTGTTTCCGCATGGACTTCTTCGTGGGATCTATCCGCCATCAATGGATGATCTCTCGGGTCCCCGGCAACGGCGCCAATGTTACGGTGGGTAACCGGAGATGGATTGGACGGATGGCGTTGACTAGCCCAAATGTGTGAAGGAAGAAGTTTCCGTCTGGGTATGCAACTCGGGAGACTCCGTCCGACTTGTGCTCACAAGTGAATGGGGGGTGGTACCTGCAAAGACACTCCGATGCCTAAGTTAGCAAGGGTGCGAGCAGGTCTAGAGAGTATTGGGCTTAGAGATACCTGAGGAGTGTCAGTGTACTTATAGTGGTGAGCCAATAACCACCGTTGGAGTAGTGCCGTATCTTTAGGATGTTAACCGTCCCATTATCTTAGGGAGGTTAAGATATGGCTTTATGAAGCGGTTAGAGAGATTTTAGGGGCGGTTACTCATTTGAATGAGTGCTTATCTGCCAGCTAATCTCATGTCCGACTTCTTCAGAGCAAGTCGTAGTGAACACCGACTTCTTGGGTGAAGGTCGGCGCTTAGAAAGGCTTAATCTATTGGATTGGGCCTTTTAGTTGGACCTGAGCCCTTAACATTGGGCCAGGGTATGAACACTATGTATTCACCAAAATATATAAATAGATGTATGTTAATTCGATTTATTATGGTGCAAAGTATATAAAGAGTATAATAAAGAATACATTTAATAATATTCCTAATGAATACAATAAACTAATAAAGAGTACATTCAATAGTAAATAAAAAAATAATAATTATAATTATTTTCCATAAATTATTAAAAATCTCATTATAAATTATAAATAATTATTTATTAATTAATTTAATCAAAATATATTTTTACTTTTTTAGTAAATAAAATATAAGTAATGAATTATTAACTAATCTTAGCAATGTATTTTTCATAAATAACACACATATAATTTATATGATTTTGTGTATACATTATATAATTATTTTTATAATGTACTTTTTATTTTATAATAATAATATTTGAAAGATAAAGAAAATCAGTTAAAATAGTTTAAATTTATTTTATTTTAACCTTTATTAATTATTATTATAATTAATAAATACTAAATAAGTTAAATTTAGTAAAATAAAAAATTTTAACTAGAAAAGTTGTTTTGATAAAGTGCAATTTTTAATGATTTGTTGAGTATTTATTAAAATAAAAAATTAAAAATTTTTATTAATAACAATTTTAGTATGTATGTCAATGAATTATAATAAAAATGACATAGTTTTGTTGTACTTATCATATGTTTAGAGTTTGAGTCTTCTTATATTTAGTAAAAAAAAAAATAATTTTGGCATGTGTCCTTAAAAATTAGAACACATAATAACTAAATTCAAAATTAATTGATATTTTTACCAAAATTAAATAACGAATAGAATAAGAATATTTTTATATAAAAATCAATCAATGATTTAGATAATATCACAGTCAATAAATTCAATGCTAACTGATTAATAAAATATAATATTTTTGGTAAATATTTTATAAATTTTAAATATTAAAGACTAAATTCTAAATCTTAGATTTTAATAGTATAAAATAAGTTATTAACTCAAAATATTAACTAATATTGATAAAAAAATTTAACCTATTTTTCATAAAAATGCTAAAAGATTAATAGAATTATAAATAATTATTTATAATTTATAATAAAATTATTTAATAATTTATAAAAAATATTTATAATAATTATTTTTTAATTTATTATTGAATGTACTCTTTATTGTATTTATTATGAGTATTATTTTATAAAATTTTTTACTTTATATAATATATGTAATATTTACAATATTTTAATTTATTGAGGTGATTTGTTCTATATTATTTTAACATGATAAAAAATATATATTTTATAAATAAAAATGTCAGTATTTTTAATTTTTATATCATATATTTATTTTAAATGTTTGTTTGGTTCTGATTATATTTTTTAATTTAAACAAAAATATATTTTTTAAATATTTTGTGTGTATGTGTTTTTTTAAAACTGTTTTTAAAAAAAAACAAGAAGCTAATCTTTTATGATAAGATGGTTACAAATGTTGTTTTTGAATAAGTACTCAGGATATAAATATACACGTGTTGGGATGCCATTCGATAGAACACGTGCCCGTTTTAACACAACTACCACATGGCATAGCGGTAATTCCGTGGAGAGAACGAGGTCAATTTCAGAAAGTCAACACCTGCAACAAATCCTTCCTTTTCAACCTTCTTCAATTTTCCTTTCACTTTCTCTCTTTCCATCACTTTCTCGTTCCTCACCTTCGGATTTTCTCATCTCGCCCGAGAAACTGATATAGACTCAGACACACAATATCCGTTTTCCCCCTTCGCAGCAGCAATAACAATGGAGGATAAGCACGCATCTGCGTTCGAATCCGCTGCCGCCGAATCCAACGGTGTCTCCTCCGCTGCCTCTCACGGCGCCGACCATGGCTGGCAGAAGGTCACCTACGCCAAGCGACAGAAGAAGAAGCCGAACAAGGCCGATGCCGCTAACGATTCGCGCGCCAATTCCAATAAGCTCGCTTCCAACGGCATGCTCTCCGGCTCCGATGGCGTTTTCAGGTCACTGGAGCTTCAGTCGGAGGACCGACGCCGGAGAATTCTTGAGGCGCGGAGGGTGGCCGAAGAAGGATTCGACGATGCTCCTGTCAGATCGAAGCAGCGGACTCGTGATTACAACGATTACGATTCCGACGATGATGACGAGACGGATCGTCACGCAGAGAACGGGAAAGCAGAGGAGGCGAAGAAGGTGAAGCAGAAGAAGCCGAAGAAGCCGAAGGTGACGGTGTCGGAGGCCGCCTCGAAGATCGACGCAGCTGATCTGGGAGCTTTTCTTGTTGATATATCGGTACGCCAATTTGAATCCCTTACGCTTTGTGCCAATTGAATGTTGCATGTTAATGATTCGTGTTAGAGTTTGATCTGTTAGATCTGGTAGCACATGCATTTGGGTTGGGTTTGATTTGACTTTGTTTTATGGTGTTATTGTTGAAACAGTCATCGTACGAGAAGCAGCAGGATATACAAATGATGCGGTTTGCAGATTATTTCGGACGTGCTTTTTCTGCTGTTAACGCTTCCCAGTTTCCATGGGTGAAGTTGTTCAGGGAGTCACCAGTGGCTAAGATTGTTGATGTGAGTTTTGCATTGTTGTTTCTTATTCTGGGGATGAAATATCATTCTTGATGTGACTCTTGCTGATTCTAAATTGTATGTGTCATTACACAACTGTGATGCTGTGTGCCCGAGTGTTTGAAGCATTGATCATTGATGTATCTTTTTCTTTCTGGCAAATATGTTTGCATAATTTTGCAACTTAACATGCAGATAGACTGTGAGAGCATTTATTTAATAATTTTTGCTAGTCTAACAGTTCATATTCTATCTTATGTTGTTCATCAGAATAGTGATTCTACTTTCTTATTTCTTCACGTGCCACTCATTAATAGCTATGCCTTTTTTTCAGGTTCCATTTTCTCACATACCTGATGCTGTTTACAAGACATCGGCAGATTGGATCAACCAACGTTCCCCTGAAGCACTTAGTTCCTTTGTGCTTTGGGCTTTAGACAGCATTCTTGCTGACTTAGCTAGCCAACAGACGGTCGCCAAGGGTTCCAAAAAGGCTGTGCAACAAGTGTCATCAAAATCTCAGGTAATTCATGCCAAATAGGCTTCTTTGTCATGCAATGCTGAATCCCCCCCCCCCCCCCCCCCCCCCTTTGTGGGTTTTTTTGGGAAAAACAGAAGTTACCTCCGTTAGAATATTAGGATGGATAGAGAAGGATCATATTGAATCCAAAACTAATAAGAAAGCCACCCACCAAACAGAAACAAAGCTAAAGCTCAAACAAATATACCGAATATTTCTCCTGGCAAACGTGTGAGTTCAAGTGAACAATCTTGCCCCTAAGCATTATTAATTAACAAAAGAAACCTTCCTTTTAGGAAGCCAAATCTTGCTTTCTATAGCCCGTTGCAATATGAGTGCTTGATTTGTGTCTGAGGGTGAGGGTGACTTTCTTACGTATGTACCTATGTGCCGTTTGATGTTTTCTATTATTTGCGGTAAGTTAGCAGATTTCATATGATAACCTCTTTTCTAAGTTTTTAAGTGGCTTGGATTTGTATATCCTTTCGAGAGGCCAGTGGATAGGGCTCAATATTGCTGAATTTTAATTTCATTTTTATGTATGATGTCTCAATTTTCTATGGGGATCTTCTTTGACCTTGGCATATGCAAGTACAAACATCAACATGCATTTGTACATTTTTTCAGGATGTTAAACAAAAGAGAGAGAAAAGGGGGGGGGGGGGGGTTGTTATAAAGAGATTTAGATTTCGTGGTTCTAATATGGACACGATTTATAATTATCTTGTTGGCCTGCGGTTTAAGGGGCATTCGATAGTGTAGGGGCCTAGGATGTCAAATGACCATGTTCTTCAGTTGCCATTCACATATTTCCACGTTCCAAGAGTTGGAAAAATAAGCTATCTTGTGCCTTTTAAACTATCCAGTGGATATGATTTCTGTTCTAGATTTTGAAAGCATTTGAAAATGAAGGTGAAAATGATAACGAATACTTCCATCTGAATCTACCATATGTTAAATTTGAATTAAAATGTTGCTTTGTACATTGCAGTTCTGATTTCTTTGCTCTGGCATCATCATTTTTCTTGATTTTATTTTGCCCTGTTTCTTTTACTTGACAGATTATTTATTTATGTTTTTAAAGATTATTATGTTCGAACTTTCTATTTATGTGTGGCTTTCCAAATGCCAACATGTTCTCTTTTCTCCCCAATCTATCATATGCACATTGACATTGAATTTACATGACCTTCAGGTTGCAATATTTGCTGTTTTGGCAATGGTATTGCGTCGGAAGCCTGATGTTCTTATTGCTGTGTTGCCATCATTGAGGGACAATACCAAGTATCAAGGGCAAGATAAGCTTCCAGTGATTGTATGGATGATAACTCAGGTAAGAGAAGATGCAGTCAACTTCCATACATCCCAAAATAACTTCTGTTTAAACTTTTCAAAAGGAGAAATTTATCTTTCCCTTTTATTTTGCTAATGCTTCATATTTAAACATTTCTTTTAGGCTTCAGTAGGAGATCTGTCAGTAGGGTTGTTTGCTTGGTCACGGAATCTCCTACCTATAGTGACTAGCAAAAGTGGAAACCCACAATCTAGGGATTTGGTTTTGCAGCTGGTTGAGAAGTATGTACTTTTTTTAAAAAAAAAAAATTGAAATATTTTCTCAACGTTGGTTTAATTGCTAATTTTATTTATTTATTTGTTTATCTTTTATGTGATTTGCTGGCAGAATTTTATCAACCCCTAAAGCACGGCCTGTTTTAGTAAATGGTGCTGTAAGGAAAGGGGAACGCCTAATTCCTCCACCTGCTTTTGAAATTTTGCTCCGGGTTACTTTCCCTACATCTTCAGCTAGAGTAAAGGTAAATGTTATGCTGGCTTGTCTATTTCTGTCTTTAAATGTATCATAAATCTAAAACACTCTATATTCTACTTTTATCTAGGCTACTGAAAGATTTGAGGTCATATATCCCACTCTGAAAGAGGTTGCTCTCGGTGGTTCCCCGGGAAGTAAATCAATGAAGCAAGTTGGACAGCAGATGTTCAATTTCGCTATCAAAGCAGCAGGAGAAAGTATGGAAAAGCCTGATTTTATGTTTTCACATGTGTACTTTTCTTATTTAGATGAAATAATTATTTTTGAGGATATTTTGAAGATTAGATGTATTTTTCAGATAATCCTGAGTTGTCCAAAGAAGCAGCTGGTATCTGTATTTGGTGTTTCAGCCAGAGCGCTGAGTGCTACAAGCAATGGGTGAGCTATTTTATTTATTAGTGTTCGTGTTGGTTTATGTAAAAGTTGTGTTCTCTTTAAAAATATTTTTAACTTCCATTCATTGATTCAACATATTCAATTTACTTATTTTGTCTTAATTTTTTATTTACATGGCCAGGAACGAGTTTATCAGGACAACATTGAAGCAAGCGTTGCAGTTCTGAAGAAGCTTTCTGATGATTGGAAGGAGCAATCAGCAAAATTGTCTCCTTATGAGGCACTAAGGGATACACTGAAGGGTTTTAAAATAAAGGTAGTTTCTTGCTCATCATTGAATTGTGTGTATTGTAGTGAAGTAGTGGAATATCTGACTTTGGTATATAATGGATTAAACTATTTTTGGCTACAGAATGAGCAAGTATTGACTACTGGGACAGATTCTCGCCAAGCACTCTTCAAGGATGCAGATAAATATTGTAAGATAATATTAGGAAGAGTTACCCGAAGCCATGGCTGCACAGCATGTTTGACCGTTACAGTCATTGCTCTGGCTGTGGGATTTGTGTTCTTGTCCCCCAACTTGGAGTCTTGGGATGTTCAGAAGCTCTCTGCAGTTTTCAACCCTCAGCACTGAGCGCTCTGAAAATATTATGCATTGCTGGCAATTGGTTGCTCGCACCCACGCAGGAAATTTCTTTCCATCCCAATCCCGTTGACAAAATGGGTACAGTAGACCAATTGCCTCATAATAAAGGGCATAATGCGGAGGTTGTACACTTGGTTCAGATACTTTTCGGCAGATACAGAATAGTTGCGGTCGACACTGCTTTGAGCTTTACTTTGGTTTGACCATTTTATAATTTATTTCATGTTGTTTTGGTTGAGTTCCCAAATTTTAGTTATTTTAATGCCTTACATTAACCATGCGGCAAAATGCCATAGGTAATTACAGTGTATTCTGAAGTGAGTTTAGTTGAATCAAATCTGGGCACACTTTTGATCGGGAAAAAGAAAAAAAGAAAAGAGATGGGCACACAACATTTTCCCTACATTTCACTGTTGTCCATTTATCAGGGTTCTTCCCTCATCTCCCTTATGTTTTTCTTTTTCTTCGATTTCTATTATATATTTTTCCTTCCAATGAACAACGTTCCCGTGCAGCTTATAGAAGAATCCGGTCGATACAGAATACAAACATATGATTGCTTTGCTTCAAGCTCGCTACTTTAGTATTTCCAAAATTTGGCATGATGTTGCTAAATTTGGCGTTGCATAATCAATATAATAATTGCTAATACAACAATTCAATTGCTGAACTGATTATGGTTGGCTATTTTATACGGTTAATCATTACAAGTTTATGTTTGTCATATGTATCAATGATCAATCTTGCTAAGTTACTGATAGAAAGTGGTTGATGTATTTCTGCTGTTTCAACTGCGTTTAACAATACTTGAATGAATAGTACTAATCTTAGAAACAGTTTATCGGAGTTGAGATTGGTCTTAAGTTTTACCTATTAATTTCTTGCAATTGAATACTCAACGCATTCTGTAAGCAGAAGCAGGAGGTGTATATTTCTACATTCACAACAATGCAGTTGGGGAGAAGTATACTTTAGTCTCGGAATTACAATCACAAGTGATGTGCTGTATTGTGATCTTAAATTCACGGATAATCATAATCTTCAGGTTCGGCAAATGGATACTTAGAGTATGAATTTCTAATTTTTGAAGGATCTTCGGGTACAGACCAAGGGAACTTCAAGGATGGATCCCTGGGGAACTTCCTGAAGTTGAGAAATGGTGCCCACAGAATAATCCTACAACACAATAAATAAATAAAAACAAGCATTGTGGCAATTGTTTAGTTTGGTTTGAGACTTGAGAGTAAGAGGGTCTTACGCTGGGAAGAAAATGAAGACAAACATGAACTGGAGATACATCTCCCCAAGCTTTCTTCTGTACCACCTTATCCTAAGCCAGTTCATGATTATTGGCTGCAATTCATTCACCATGTTTCAGTTGGATGAACACCAAACAGCACAGAACAGTATAGGAAACAACCTACCGGTGCGACGAGGAAGTAGAAAAAGAAAACAATGCCGGCTTGTGTTAAAATCCAGGTGAGTTCTACTGGGTGATTATTCTCTCCGGTTACTGCTAATGCTGGCTGCTCCGCCTGTTCAAGTAGCCACACTCAACTCTCTGTCTAAAAACAACACAACAAACTCAATTTCTATGTATATAAGAATCTCACCAAGGCCAAGAGTGCTGCTCCTATGTGCAGTGCCACACCTTGTTTCTCCATGCTGAAATAGTCATGTTTGCCGCTGCATGTCATCTACAATTGGATTCAAGTCAGATAAGATTCTTTAAAAGGATCTTACAAATTAAACTACTGGCTGGGGAGAAGATGTACATGTAGTGATTGGGAAGAGGTGGTCTTGTGAGATGGCTGTTGGTGTTTGGAAGCAATGAAGAGAGAGGAAGTGCCACGTGGTGGAGTGGGGAGTGGAGGCAGAGCTTTAGGAAGATGAAGATGGAGATGGAAGTTGAGTGAGGAGCTCATGTTCTGTAAATTGCTGTTTTCCTTATCCTTTGATATTGCTTAGTTGATGAGTTCCATGGACTATGAGCAAGAAGGCAAGTGTGGCAAAATAGATGACAAAATCAAACGGCGGATTGAATAGATTACGCCTTTATTGAGACTCATCTGCCACCACTCCTTCTTTTTCTTGTCCTTTCAGCTTGTAAAATTCGTTTCTTATTATTATTATTATTATTATTATTATTTATTTATTTATTTATTTATCTCGTGATGTTTGTGATTGCGTAGTTAGCCCAACCAACACCGTTCCTTCGTCTTTACTAATATAGTCTCACTTTCACACCAAATCATTGCTCTTGATTCTAATAGCATCAACCAATTAGTTGGGTTAAAATTTTATGCAAGTGAACTCATAATTTAAGAGTCGACACTTCTTTCAATTTTTTCAAAAGACAATGCTATTCAAGACAAAAATTAGACAATTTGAACTTTGATTATGTCTGTCATGAGACAACCTGACCCCTCAGAAAAACTTACCATGGATGGTTAGTGAAATTTGTTTAGATAGTACATTATTGCAATGACAATAATGTTAAGTATTAGCTTAGAGGAGGATTAATATTAATTAGGATCAATTTGTCTCTCAAAAAGGTTAGGATTGATTAGAAATATTTTATGAGCAATGCTAGGGGGCCAGCAATTTTTGTGATTGTTAGCTATCAACTAGCCATCAATGATGATTTGATGGTGTGAGATTGGTGTGAGATTTTATCCAATGGCTCACCTTCCTCTGCTGGTTACATGTTGGCCAAAATTCAATAAAACTGCTGGTCCCTAGACTTTTCCATATTTTAGTTCCTCATCATCCCACACTTATATGATCCTCACCCTTATAATTGTCACAATTTTAAGCTCCGCAGTCTCTCTGTTTTTTTTTTTTTTTTGAGACTATTCATTTAAAAACAAAAAAAAATTAATCAGTTAAAAAAATTAACCATATTTGTTTGGGTTATGATTTTACAAAAACAAAACACCATAATACTTTGATACCTAAATAAGTAACATTCAAACCCGTTTACACTTTTGAATTCCAAATTTTAGAAGCCATCTTTTCTGTTTAGATTTTTGGTTAACAAGTAACAATCTCTCAGAGAGGTTGAAAGAGATAAAGGAGAGCTTGATTCAATGGTGAGGGAGAGGTGACAACAAACATTGGAATTGTGGCAGCTGTGAAAGTTTGGATAAGGATAAAGGAAGATAAATACTATTCCTAACATCTATCAAAGGTAAATTTGATCCTTTATTAATTTTAACCCTCTTCTACATAACACTTAACGTTCATGCATGATTATCATAATGTCATCACAATAACGTGCCGTTTTTCTATTAATTTATGATGAATTTTATGAAGAGATCCCGTAGTCTCATAATAAATAACATTAGAGTTGAATTATCTCTTGTTTTTCTATAATTTAATTTATTATTAATATTTTGTATTTTATTTATTTGAGATGATAGTTTGTGAACTTTTTTTTTTGGATCAAGATCCTCTAAAGTGAGAAAATTAGTAAATAAGTAAAGTAAGAAGTTAATCATTCTTAAATTAAAATAGTAAGACACACATTGCATGGAATTTACAAAATTAATAGTGAATAACTCTTCAATTTATCACTTTACCAATTTACTCATTTTAAAAGATCTATTTTTTTTAAAATATTTATGGTTAAAAAAAGAAATCAAAAGATTTCTCAAGTTGTTTTTCATGAGTTGCATAGAAAAAAAATTACAATCAAATACAAAAATTTTATACTCAAGTGAAAGTTACTAAACAAAAAAATTAGTTATTTTAAAATAAATATTTTAATTATTATATTAATATATGATTAAATTTTTGTGTAAAATATAATTATAGTATACATTAAAGTATTGAATGTTTGAATTCATTATATGTATATTTTTCTTTTTGGGTGAAAATAAACTTGTTAGCTAATACTTAATAATTTAATGTAGAGTTAACTACTAATTTAATAACAAAAGATTCATAATAAGGTATTTGAAAAATGTTATTGATAAAATGGTTTTGAATAATTTTAAAATGCGATAAAAAATTAATAAATATTATATTTTTTATAAGTAACAAAAAACTTTCATATTTAGCAAATAGATTATCTAATCTAAATTTTATATCAATATTAAAATAAATATTTAAAAAATATATAAAAAATTTAGAGTAAAATTTAATCTTTAAAATTTTTTAATTATAAAAAAATTTAGACTAAAAAAATTTTAAAAAAATTATCTGATGAAAAATTATAAAATTTTAAGAATAAAAATATTTTATTTTTATAATGATGCTTAAAAAAATTATATTAAAATATTATTTTTATCATATATTTAATATCTAATTTTTTCATATTTTTAATTTTTTTTAAAATTTATTTATCGTTAATATCTTTCAAATTTATTTCTGGGAGCAGCATAAATTTTGGAATAACATTTTCACCCTTTACTTTCAAGTAACCAATTTCATCAAAATAATACTACAAGGACTTTTATTTTATACTTTCAAAAAAGAATGTTACCGGAAATATATTATATAAAATATATAAAATAATAAAATAAACAGATGATGACGCACAGCGAAGGGAGGGGCCGTCAAAAGCCAAGGTTGTCGGAATACCCAATTCGATTCTTTCTTCAATCCTTCGCATAGTCGCAGCAGTTCGAAGAAAATTTCAATATTCTTCGATCAAAGTCCCTCACTTTCTCTCTCTTCATTGCCCTCTGATCAATACCCATCACACACGCAAGATCCTAGAGAGAGAAAAATCTAGCAAGAGAGAGAGAGAGAGAGAGAGAGAGAGAGATAGATCATCGCTTGAACTCAAAAAATGGGTACGCTTCAGTCTTGGAGAAGAGCCTATGGTGCCCTCAAAGATTCTACCAAAGTGGGTCTCGCCCATGTCAACAGCGATTACGCGGTACTCTCTTTAATTGGGTCTTTTTATTTCCCTAAAAATTTTATTTTTATTTTCTCCTCTTTCTTCCGTTATCTAAAGATAGGTGTTTGGATGCCAAGAAAATCCCCTCTCCTCGATTCGCTTCTATTTTCTTTCATTTTTTTATTTATTTAATTGTGTTTTCTTTGATGGGTTTCTTCTCTCATCTTGGGCGGGTTGATTGGTTTTGCTATTGTTAGGATTTGGACGTTGCGATAGTCAAAGCCACGAACCATGTTGAGTGCCCTCCTAAAGAGAGACATCTCAGAAGTGAGTGATTTTGTAGATTTGCGTGATCTCTATAGATCCAAATCGATCTTTATATTGAGGGTTTCAATTTTGCAATGGGAGAATCGTAAAATTTGCATTCTTTCTTGGGTTTTGTTTGCAGAGATTCTTTTTGCCACTGCTGCTGTTCGACCCAGGGCTGATGTTGCATACTGCATTCATGCACTCTCCCGTCGACTGGCCAAGACTCGAAATTGGACGGTATTACATTTGATTGGAAATTGCATTTAATACTCAGTTTGTGTGATGATCAATTGAGATTAATGGAACTTGCAGTTATGATGTTGTTTGAGTATTCAATAGTCAATAATTTGTATTGTGTTCATTTCTTAGACATGTACTTTGTCCCTTTTCTTTCTTGATGGGGCTGGTGTTTAGTTTGTGGATTGTTTGGGAGGAATAGGATTCTGTGCATTCTGTACTTTTTTATTTGTCTCATTTATGGGACCGAATCATCTTTCCTGCTTGTTAAACACAATGCAATACTTGTAATTTCTCAAGGTGCTTCAACTATTGATATTTCAACTGAGTATTTTGTATTATTCTTGATTCTTCTGTTTTTCCAGAATTTAGACCTTGCCCTATGTGATTCCAGTAACTGTTGATCTTCTTCTACCTGTAATTTGGCATTTGTTACTAGCTCAAGTGCATAACTCTGTTTATTTAGGTCATAATTGTTTAATATTTAGATATAGATATGCATATTTCTGTTCATTTTGTCTTGTTCACAGGTGGCATTGAAAACGCTGATCGTCATCCATCGGTTATTGAGGGAGGGCGATCCAACTTTTAGAGAAGAACTTCTGAATTTCTCACAGAGAGGACGCATTCTACAGCTTTCTAATTTTAAGGATGATTCTAGCCCAATTGGTAACCTTTACCTTATCATTTTTTATGTATTTTATTTGGTTTGCGGTCATTTGGGTTCTAGTTAGAGGTTTCAACAGAATGTTATGAAATTTAATGATTTTTTCACCTATAATTAAATTGAATTTCATACTTTATTTTTCCTATGTGATTTTATTTGCATTCAGCATGGGATTGCTCTGCCTGGGTTCGTACATATGCATTATTTTTGGAAGAAAGACTCGAATGTTTTAGGATTCTGAAGTATGATATTGAAGCTGAGCGGCTACCCAAGCCTGCTCCAGGGCAGGAGAAGGTAATTTCATTCATCTCTCCCTTGTGATTGCTGCTAAATTTCAAGTATGTAGTATCTATGACATTGTTTTATGTCGTTTAGTAGTGTTCGTCTGAAAATAAATACCAGTCTGATGCTATTTACTGCTACCAAACTCGTATCTAATTACGAGTGAAAAGCTTGCTATGTTTCAAATATGTTTATGCGTTTATACTGGTGGTGAAGGTCATTAGTAGTATTTCAGATGCTTCCCGAAATTGGCCTTCCCTTCAATCCAACAAGAAATTTCTTTTAGTTCCCATGTCTGATGACAGCTTGTTTACCAGGGATACATTGGCTTTTGATATTTTATGGGACAGTAATAAGGGTTTAGGTGATCCTTCACCAATAGTGTGGACCTTTTAAGTTCTTTACTTCTTTTTGCTCGATAATTAGACCCTTTTTTCAGCTTCAAACTCAGTCATACTAATTCTTCTATCCACGAGAGGCTTGTCCTAGGAAAACCTATTTGGGAGTTCAAAATTCTCAGGAAGCTCAATCTTTTTGTTTGGGTATATGTAACAATGAAACTAGAAGAGCTGGGGTAGGAATGAATTAGTGTGAAATCAACCCTTCACCAGTTATGGAATTATACTGGAAATGCAGGAAATTATAGAACAGAAAAATGCTATGGTAGTGTTAGGGTGACTACCATTCTCGCTTCAATTCTCTCTTTATTCCTACCCTCTCATTATCCCTTTTCCCTTATATAACAGAATCTCTCTTCCCTAACAGAATCAACCTAGGATCACACACCCATCCACTAAATCTGCCATGTGGCTAATTAGTTACAGAAGTGATTCTCCACCATTTACTTTTTTCCCTCTCCTATTCTTGCTACTGTAAAGGAGGAATTCCCTTGGCTCCTGTTGCTGCCTCAATAGAATCTCCTTTTTTGCTCCCACCTTTGTGAGGGTACGTAACAGTATATTGAAGTAATTAATTGGATTAATGCAAATGGCACAATGCTATTTCGTAGATCTCACATAGTTTTTCTTCTGTCATGTGCAATGTATGCTGATGTATTCAGAAACACTTATTTTTCTATTGCTGATTGATATTGTAGAAGTCTACATAATGGCTGTTTGTGGATGTATTTGTTTTTTCTGTTTGTAGTTATGGTAATGTATTTTGTTAGACTTGCTACTAGTTAAGTATTTGCTCCTTTTAAGAATAATTTTGTTGTACAATGTTCAATTCTTAAGTCTTCAATTATCATTTATGTTTATTCGTTTTCAAGCAGGGGTACAGCAAGACCAGGGATTTAGATAGTGAGGAGCTCTTGGAGCAGTTGCCTGCTCTGCAGCAGCTGCTATATAGACTTGTTGGTTGCCGGGTAATGTTTTGTAACATTTCGATATCTATTATCTTTTTGTATCATAGTCATAGAAACTGATTGTATGCTGATCTTTATATTTACAGCCAGAAGGAGCAGCTGTTAGCAATTATGTGATACAATATGCTTTGGCTCTGGTATGTCTTGATATATAATTTTGGAAAGTATGCATGTATACAATTTTGGGAAACCTGTGACTGAGCGCTGAGGATTTTCAGGGTTTACATTTTCACTTGTATTTCTATTTATGCCAACTATAGAAAAAGGAAATATTAACTATCGGGCTTAGAAATATAAAAGTAAATTTTAAATATCTGCGCCCATTTACTAATGTTTCTTTTATTCAAAGTGAGACTGGTATCCTCCATAGTGTGCATCCATCACATCCTCTTGGTTAGTGAGGGCTAATGACACTAGGCTCTTTTTTTTGTTATTCCTCTAGTTGGTATTGAAGGAATGTATATAATTATTTGATTTTGAAATTGACCTGGTTCTGTGGCTCATTCTAGGTACTGAAAGAGAGCTTTAA
Source organism: Arachis stenosperma (assembly GCF_014773155.1). Classification (NCBI taxonomy): domain Eukaryota; kingdom Viridiplantae; phylum Streptophyta; class Magnoliopsida; order Fabales; family Fabaceae; genus Arachis; species Arachis stenosperma. The sequence continues at coordinate 169,377,758 of NC_080379.1, read as the reverse complement.
GATTTATTGTGCTATTAATGATGGCATTATCAATCTTGTTGATAAGGTAAATTTAGCATAATTTCTCTATATAATGTTATGAAGTTCAGTAAAATGTGTTTTATAATGGGAAGTGAAGCGGTATTTTGTTTTTGCAGTTTTTTGAGATGCCCAGGCATGAAGCCATTAAAGCTCTTGAAGCGTATAAACGTGCCGGTCAGCAGGTGATGATTTGTATAGAGTTTTGCTAACCTCAACACATCTATTTTAATTTCATGATGCATGTATTTAAAAAATAGCTCAACTTTTGCAGGCAGCAAGTCTCTCTGATTTCTATGAAGTTTGCAAAGGGTTGGAACTTGCCAGGAATTTTCAGTTTCCTGTTTTAAGAGAGGTTTGTCTTTGCAAATGTGTCAATTTCATGCTTCAATTTAGCGTTGTTACTTTTTATTATTGGTCTTCCTGTTCCATTTTTATCATGGGGCTGCCAATTTCCAATTGTTTTGATTGTTGTTTTCAGCCTCCACAATCTTTTCTCACAACCATGGAAGAGTATATTAGGGAGGCACCGCGAGTAGTGACAGTTCCAAATGAGCCATTGGTTAGTATGTTTATTGTGTGCCCAGTTGGCATCATAGCTTATTTTATGTCATTTTGTTTCTCTATACCCTGGCTAGATATCCCGAAATCCTCAAACATTAACTTCTTTCTTCTGTGTTGACAGCTTCAGTTGACTTACAGAGCCGAAGATGCTCCTGAAATTGAAGACACTCAAGTACACGTTGAAGAACAGGAGCCATCAGTTCCTGTTGACAACGATGTTGCCTCCAATTCTGAGTCTGCACCTCCTCCTGCTTCTCTGCCACCGCAGCAGAACAATTTTGAAACTGGAGACTTACTGGTACATTTTCAGATACAAAATAAACTCAGTTGTCTTGCCTGAACTTTACTTATTTGTGCCCCAATTGCAGGGATTGAATGACACCACACCTGATGCATCATCACTAGAGGAAAGAAATGCCCTTGCCCTAGCCATAGTCCCCACCGAGAATGGTGAGCTTTTTTTTTTGGTGGTGCTTTTTTTTTGTTTTCTTCGCAAACTATGATGCTCGTCAAGCTTTTGTGAAATGTTTCTGCTCATCTATGATGCTCATCTTTTTTGTGCAAGTAGGCACTACTGCTTTTAACCCAGGTGCTACTCAAACGCAACCAAAAGATTTTGATCCAACTGGATGGGAGCTTGCTCTGGTTACCACTCCAAGTACCGATATTTCTTCAGTCAATGATAGACAACTGGTAGGACCTTCCTTTGATCACTCTGGGTTGTTACCAGTTATAAATTGATACTAATATTAGTGTAAAATCAATGTAAAGTTATGTAAGTGATTGGTCCTTCTAGCAGATATGTTTATCTTTAATTTTATTTTGTGTTTCAGGCTGGTGGATTGGACTCTCTTACTCTTAACAGCTTATACGACGAAGCAGCGTACAGATCTGCACAGCAACCAGTATATGGAGCACCTGTCCCGAATCCATTTGAAGTGAATGATCCATTCGCCTTGTCAAGCAGCATCCCCCCGCCAACCAATGTCCAAATGGCATCAATGGGGCAGCAACAAGTGAATCCATTTGGTCCTTACCAACAACCCTTTCAGCCGCAGCCACCACAGCAGCAGCAGCAGCATATGCTGATGAACCCAGCAAATCCCTTTGGAGATGGTGGCTATGGGGCTTTCCCTGCACATCCTGTTTCTCACCCGCAGAACAATCCATTTGGAAGCACTGGCTTGTTGTAAGGGAATGAATGCCTTTTTGGAGATGCATGCATGCTTGTATTTAATCAAAACCAAGATGGAATTTTCTACATTTTAGGGTTGTGGAAATTGTAAAATGATCAACTACTACTTTCTTCTTTCTTTGTTGCTAGATAGGTTGTTTCTTGATTGGGATGCTTGCCTTATAAAATCCAAGACTAGACACAAAATGTAATAATCATTTTATTATATAAAGAATTGTGGATTGCTTTCTTTGGATATTCTCCACTCATTTTCTTGAAGACATAGGCATACATGTTCATATATGATACCTTTTTATTGTTTGGTTTTATGGATAGAGTAATGTTACACATTCAAGTTTTTTTATGAATCAAGTCTAATCAAATTAAACAATAAGACTTGAAATGATGTTAGTCATAATTGATCTTTATGTTAGATTAACTTGGTTAATAAAAAGACTTAAATGTATAGGATTACTTTTATGGATAATAAACAGTTGTGGGGATCCATTTACAGCAAAAAAGGAAATTTACTCGATTTTTATTTTTCACCAGATCAATAGCTTATTTACATTGTTTTAAAGACCCATAAAGTTAGATATGTCTCAATTAATTACTTGGGTAGAATACACACGTGTTACAGCTAGAGAAACAGAGTATTGTTTAGCAAAGAAGTAATTGATAGCACAAGAGATCATATGAGTATCTACTATCCACTATCAAAGTGTTAGATTTGCATTCATGACATTGTTACGTGTGCCTATGCATGTGTGTATTTTTGGATGGTAATGTATCAAAGAGTTTTTTGAAAGAGAGAGTGAGAGGGTATCTATAACAAAGTGAAAGCATAGTAAAGAAGAGGGTGAATAAGGTGAATAGATATGTCCATGTCCCACATATCCAACACTTTTGAAGTCATCATCATTACTACCACATCTCTTTCAATTTATCTAAGCGGCCTTCTCCAGGAATTTTAATTTACTTAAAGGAATTATTCATCAAATTATATTCTCAATATAAAATTTAACTTTCAGAAAATTCTGTTGCCAAAAGTTAAAATTTTTTATTCTTATTAAAATATTATTCTATTCTCAATTATTATATTAAATATCAAAGAGATTTTTCTTTTATTGATAATGATAGTATTTTTGAAAATAAGAATATATTTCCAAGAATATATACAATGAACAAACATATTTATAACTTATTTTTGAGAATATTAAAAATAATCTTTAATTATTTAGAGTAATAAAAAACAAGTTTTTTTAATAATACTTAGGTATAATATTTCTAAGCATAATATTTTTAAAAATATAATTTTTAAAGTACATTTTTAGCCTTAAAATAATATGTTAAGTAGTACCATTTCTCATTTTTGTGTTGGGTGAGCTCTCTATGTTTATTTGTTTAATCTCTTCTATTTTCTTGCTTAAGGAACAATGAGTGGTATCCTATTATCAGCCAACCATTCTATGATTCTTACTTTCTTTAATTTCTCTATTATGTATTTCTTTTTATTTTTTGGTTTTGGTTTTATATTAAAACAGAATCCTAAGTTGTAAAACAACAGAAAAGAAAAAGGCAGCGTTCCAACCTGCCTTTACTTCCTAAAAGATTTCAGAAAAAATAAATATTCACAACTTAGAATACAATATTCCAAAAACCTATGTTTATTGATTTGCTTTTTGTGACTGCTATTTTTACTTATATATATTTTTGTATATATAGATATACCCTTATAGAATTAGAGGGCCCCTAAAAGGTACATGATGAATTTGAATTATACATCAATGTTATATAGTGCAATATTGTATATTATTGATATTAACCATGCATTTTCATTGGTTGTTGCTTTGCTAGTAATTTAAAATTGAGTTTATTTTTTGAAATGAAGTAATAGGTTTAAGATTATTTTTGTGGCAGTTCCATTTCTGCCACCAAACAACAACTCAAGTTATAGGCTGTTTTTAAATTCAGGCAATTTTTCTTTTGGTCCCATCTGTGTGAACTGTCCTTCAAATCCCTGCTGATTGCTGTTTATTAAAAGGATTAGGGAATAAAATGGTGTCGGATTTCATTTGTAGCCATAGGAATCTAAGTTCTCTTCATTCTCCAAACCATAATCTTGTATAGATTTTGAAGACAGAAAGGTTAAAATTATATCAAATCAAATAAAAATACAAGAATTGAAGATGTCTCCATCGATCAGTAGATGTCCTTTCACCCCTTTGATATGCTTTATAGACATGATGTCAGTATCATGCAAATCCATCTGTATTTGTTGTATACAATATAGTTAGTTTTTATGCAACTTAAAACATTCATATCTAATCATTAGTTGTTGCATAGGCAAAATTAATTCTCTTTTAAATTCACTATCTTAAAGATAAAATAAAATAAAAAACTTATTGAAGGTGCATACTAGCAGATAAATGCAGGCCATCTTTCAGTAACCAAATTTTTATAGGCTCTTTGTCCATACATTAACATGTTGGGAGTAGTATAACTTTGAAGAATCTTTCTCTTTCTTTTTTTTTTTTTTAAAAAAAGAAAGAGTTTAACCCGCTCAATCTCAAAGTGGAATATACAAAGACACAGATAAAATAATAAAAAAAACAAAACAATGTTATTTTCGGCATAACCATCAACAAATGAGTTATTTAATATTTATCACACTATTCCATAGCACATAAAAACCATCGGGCCGCACAATTTACAATCCATATTGTTTTGCTCTGAAATACGACGTCATTCTTTTGTAATCAAATATTTTATATAACTGAAAAGAACCCAACTGACTAATATTTGTGAAGCTCTTTTCTCGTGCATGGATCTCTAACTCTCAAAGTGGTGATATTTTAAGGTACCGAGAGCAATCCACATTTGTCTAACTGTGATTCATGTACACCACACTTGCCAAGAATACTTACAAGTAATAAATAATTGTTGTACATTTTTAACATCCTTCTTATACAACACGCACAAATTATCATTCTGTTATAGGATTTCCAACCTACTTAGCCGATTCTTTGTATTGACCCGGCCTACAAATATAAACCAAGTGAACAACTCAACTCGAGATGAAACTAATCTTTTCCAAATTTCTTTTATAAATTTGTAATTCAGAATCTTCTCGTCTAAAGTCTCTTCTTGCAAAACCTGTACAATTTTTTTTAATTACATCTTCAGTGTGGTAAATTAGTAATGAGAATGGGAACATTCAATTACATTGATCTATATATTTTTCTTAAAAAGAATGAAAAATTATTTTTGCTCATTCTTATCCGTGAACCAAAGAATTGGACATTCTAACCATCACCTAATACCTATGCTTATCTCAAATTCTCATTCTATAATAGATTCTGGCACCTTATCACAATTTGTTAAATAGAACGAAAGAGAAATATAACATCCCACTCTTTATAGGCCATTTTTGCCTTTTCAATTTTCATATCATTCTTAGCATGAGGACTCTATAAATCAAGGTTACAACATGGCACTAGAGCCTAGAGGATATGATATTTATTTTAGGAAAATAAATGCTAAATTAATTAGCTTAAAACTCAGTTAGCATCGCTTCTGGATTCTCATATCAAACATTGGAGCCTACTTATAATAATGCTAAAACTTTGATCCTCTAGAATGTCATAGTCACCCTTCATTTTCTATCCAGCAGTTTTAGACTTTAGTATACCATTTTTTTTGAAATAAAAATAAAATTTTAATTGTAGACCCCTTCACTTTCTCCCGCGGCGCTCCCAATCAAGAAAAAAAGAAAGTTAAGAGTGTAATAGAAGGACGTTAATGGTTATCATTGGAAATGAAAAAATAGGGGCCATTTAGTATAATTAATATGTAGGATTAAATAAAGTATATACACTTGCAGATTAATTTCATAATATTTTATATGTCACATTTTTTGTTGGCTTTGAACCCACGCAAGCCGTCTAATCCTGATTAAGGGTCCCTCATCTAATTGAGCAATTAGATAACAATTACAATTCATGAGCTCATTTTCAGCATAACTCGCCAAATTTGAAACTTACAAGGAGCTATTTGGTCCATAATATTGGACTTTTAGTAACAATGTGTGAATAAGTATAACATAATCTTTTGAATAATATTATTCTTGTTCACATGGTTTTAATTATTTTACACCATGTCATTTGTTCCAAATATGGGAAATTGAAGAATAGTATGCAATTTTTGAGCTCTATTTATATTTTTTGTTCATCTTTTTTTTTTCGATTATTATTAGGAATCTCGACCCAAAGGGAAGGATTGTCTAAACAAATTACAAACGATTCATAATCTCAAAAAGACTATATCCTAAATACCTATTATACTTAATCACCTAAAGAGATATTTTCCTCGAACAATCGACATAACCATTTTACTTTATCCTCTATTGTAGATTCTGCAAATTTTTGAATCCAGCTCAGATGTACACATATTCATCTAATGATCTTTTAGTTAGAACAAGCAAAAATTGGAATTGGGTAAGAGCAAATTTTATTTTTTAGAGCTCCCAATAGGAAAAAAGAAAAGAAAAGAAATTTTTTTTTTATCACTTTCTTTTGTTTCACATTTTAAAAAATGTTTGATGCTCCTTTAATTGGGATTTATTAGGAGCAATTGAGGGCTCCCCCACCAGTAATTAACTTTATAAAGTTGTATTTAGCTTTGATGTTTCTTCCAAGAACAAGAAAGATAGTGCCTTTGAATTCAAAAACGTTTTTAATTTTTTTTTTTCTGTTTTGCATATTCAACTCTGCCTAATCATAAATGGCCCCATCTCAATACCTATCTCATTTAGTCCCAAGTTATACACAACTACTTGCCCATAATTAAAATTATGATACAATATGTTCATATAACAAACTTTGATGAATCATGAATGAATTGGTTTATTCATTTATTGTATATAATAAGACATTGTCATTAATGAGGGGGCAGCTTCCTTTTTATTTTTTCTTCTCTTCAATTTTCTCTACCTAAATATATACTTATATTGCAACTTAGGTACCATTTTACTATCTGGCATAACAATTATTTACATCTAAAATTTGTACTTTATGGATTCAAACATGATCAATTATGATGAACAGGTGCAAAAGTATGATCAGATTTGCTTTTGATTTCGTTTGAGCTGGCAAGTGTGTACTAAATAAATTTGATAATGGGAGTGTAATGTAGGTTAATTATATTTGCTCAATTATATAACAAAGTAGGGCCAATTTGGACACTGAAAAACTTATGGTGGAGACTTGACTAAAGGAAAAGCAATTTGGAGGGCCAAAGGCACAACATTAACTGAAGCTAGCCATAGATTTCTCTTTCAAAAAATGTACATATTATTTTCGAAAGTACATATATTGTCACAGTTTTGAGTTCCAATTCTAAGTTAGAAAATAATAATAAAGAAAAAGCGGATTAATCCATCTTTTATAATATAATTATAAATCACAAAAAAGAACAAAATAATATTGAATTGTCATAAAATAATTTTAGAAAACATGGCAACAAGGTCGGTGAGAGGCGGTGCAGCCCTGCTTCCATAAAAGGCCAAGTTGGACCCTGTTGGAGCCTAACAAACTGCTCACTCCATATTTGTTTCGGCTTCTTAAGCCCCCCACCATTCATTTTCTTTCTTTTTCGCTTTTTTTGTTTATATTGGATTGTATACCTAACTAGTCACTCATTTTCATGGTACATCCAACATGAAGATAATGGAAAAAAAAAAAAAACAGTGTATAAATTTAGAGTTTTACTAATAGAAATTTCTTCCGTCAAGGTAAAGTTGGATAAAGAATAAAATTTATAATTAAATATTTTTATATTTTAAATATTTTTTTATCTCTTTACTCAACTTTTTTTTTCACTATAGTATTATCCTTTATTAATATGTGTTCTAGAAATACATTTTGAGAATATCATAAAAAATATAATTAAATTTTTAAAGAAAGTGTGTATTGCACATAATATTTTTATTTTTTAACATATTTTTTATATTATAAAACAAACAATTTTCACTCTTTACTCAACTTTTTTCTTCACTATAGTATTATCGTTTATTAATATGTGTTCTAGAAATACATTTTGAAAATATCATAAAAATATATTAGACTAAAAAGTTATGCAAAACCATCAATTTTTTAAAAATAATTACTATTATAAACTAATAAATTTATAGATTAGTATATTTGACAAAGAAAGCCAATTTAATTTTGGGTTTTGACATAATCTTGAGTGAGAAAAAAAAGAAGACAAGATACTTTTCTTCCATAATATAGTAATATTAGATTTGTTGAGGTTATTTATCAGCATATATAAATGCTTGTTAGCAAAGTAAAATGAGTGAAGGTTTTAAGGAGCAATATTGTGAATAAAGAGTTTTTACTTACAATAATAATTGGTTGGTTGGAAGTGCATTATATGTATATAACAAAAAACAGAAAGTGTGATAGGAAACAGACCCTCATAATGAAGTGAAGCATCTGCAGCCGTATAAGGCCCCACACCCACACCCCCTTACTTTGGAGTGGTCCCCACCACCTCATATCTGTGGTCTTGTGGGCCATCCCATTTCTTGCCTTTGTGGATTTTTCCAACACGAGCTGGCACCATTAATGGATTTTCAATAATATTATTTTCGCCAAAGAAAATTCTAGATATTGATGTAGTAAATTATTTAGTACTTCAATCCTAAAAAAATTACTGGTTGAACAAAGAAACTTATTCAGATTTTGTATCCACAATATTAAGGCACAAATGGGACAAGTAACCTTAATTGTTGTTCTAGTGGAACAAGTGAACTACTGCTACTAAGGTTCTATAGTTTTTGTCAAAAAGGCACTAAAATGTTGCTTAGAAAATAAAACATTCTTTAACTTTCTTTGACTCAAGAACATCTCTTTTCTTTTTAATTTTTCATTTTCATTTTCATTTTCAATTTCCCCCTCACCTCAGAGTCTTCTTTGGTTGTCATTCCATTCAAACCATACCACCACCAATACCTCCAAATAAAACCACCCTCTCTCTCTCTCTCTATCATAAACAGTTAAACCCTCTCTTCCCTTGGAAACTTGTTCCTCTTCCTCTAATTCTAGTACCACCTCCTTTAGATTCCACCAAAATCTGATATACTAATACTATTGTAGGGTAAAAGATCATCCCTTTATTGTACATAACAAAAGAGAAAACACAGAGAAACCAACAACAACAACCATGGCTGCTAACAAGTTTGCAACCATGTTACACAGGAACACCAACAAGATCACCCTTGTTCTTGTCTATGCCATCCTTGAATGGATTCTCATCCTCCTCCTTCTCCTCAATTCTCTCTTCTCCTACCTCATCATAAAGTTTGCAGATTTATTTGGCCTCAAGAGACCCTGCATGTGGTGCACCAGAATCGATCATCTCATAGAGCCTGCAAAATTCAACAAGAGTTTATGCAAGGATCTTGTTTGTGAAGCTCATGCCTCTGAGATTTCCAAGCTTGGGTTCTGCTCCAACCATCACAAGTTGGCTGAATCAAACCACATGTGTGAGGATTGCTCATCTTCATCTCAACCAAGTTATGCCAAATTGTCTCAAAGCTTTGGTTTCTTCCCATGGATGAAGCAAATTGGTGTGGCTGATGACAGGGCTATTGAGAAAACAGAGGAGCCTCTGACTTGTTCTTGTTGTGGCACCAACTTGGACAGCAGATTCTACCCTCCTTGCATTCTGATCAAGCCTTCTCTTGATGTTTTGGGGTATAGCCAGAAGCAGAATTTGCTCACAGAGCGTGGCGTTGACACGGAGGTTGACGATGGCGATCGCTCAGATCACAGCAGATCAGATGAACAGAGCACTGAAGAAAACAGGGGAGGTGACTTGGTTTTTGAGATTGATCAGTGCTCTGGTAGAAGAACAGAGGAAGCAGGGGAGAGTTGTGCTTGTTCTGTTTGTGATGGCTTGGATTTTAGTTTAGAGAAAGGGAAAGAAGCCATTGAAGAGGAAGTAGAAGCTTTGATAGTTTCTGAGGAAAAGAATGATGATCAGGCCTGTGAGAAGAACACTACTTCTAAAGTTGATTGCACTGAGGAGGAGACGACTCTGGAAATTCCAAACAAACATCTTGAATTTTTCATTCATGGTGATGATTGCAGGTTGATTCCTGTTGAATTTGACTCTGCTGCCACAGAAGATGCAAATCAAAGCAGGTATAAGGCCAATGGCGAAGATTTTATTCTGGATTTTGACACGAGTGTTGATGCTGAAGCTGCGCCGGTTATTGAGAATTGGCACATTTCCGGGGAGGAAACTGTGGCAGAATTTTCATGCCAAGAGAATACAAAGGCCTTCAAGGTCAATGAGATTGAATCAATTCAATTACAAGAAGAGGAACAACATTTGGAGCAAGGTTATCAAGATGTGAAGATTGCTGAAACCACTGAAGATTTGCACAAGGATGATAATGCTGAACCAAACATGGAAAGAAGAGATGGAGAATCATGTTCAGATGTTTCAACAGGTTAGTTGTTATTCTATTCTCTTACTTGATTTTCTATGTTTATTGAATGATCTAATACCTATCTTTATTCGCGCAGCGTCTGAAGATGGATCGCAGTTGCAGGGAGAGGAATTTGAAGCAGAAGTGTCCATAGGGACTGAAATTCCTGATCAGGAGCAAGTTGATGAGTATCAAAGCCAAGATATTGTTTTGGATACAAGTCAAAGGATACAAGAAGATCCATCTACTAGCACAGTCAGTTATCAAGTCCAGGATCATAGTGGTAAACCTTAACTTCTTATCTCATTCTTGCTAGAAATTTTTCATTCTGTTTTGTGACATTTTTCAATTTAATATATAAGTAGGCCATGAGAAATTAGAAGAATTTGTGGAATTCAAAACCATGTCACTTGAAGTGAGAATGCCAACAGTAAATAACCACTTTTCGGAGTCTTCTGAGGTTCATGAGAATGAGGAAGAAAGGGTTCCTGAGACCCCAACTTCAGTGGAGAGTCTGCATCAAATACACAAGAAACTACTACTCCTTGACAGGAAAGAATCTGGAACAGAAGAGTCGTTGGATGGAAGCGTTGTAAGCGACATAGAATGTGGCGAGGTATCCATTGAGAAGCTAAAATCAGCATTGAAATCAGAAAGGAAGGCTTTAAGCACTCTATATGCAGAACTAGAAGAAGAGAGAAGTGCATCTGCTGTGGCGGCAAATCAAACAATGGCAATGATAAACAGGCTTCAAGAAGAGAAAGCAGCAATGCAGATGGAAGCTTTGCAGTATCAGAGAATGATGGAAGAACAATCTGAGTATGATCAAGAGGCATTGCAGCTTCTGAATGAGCTTATGATGAAGAGGGAGAAAGAGAAGCAAGAGCTAGAAAAGGAGCTTGAAGTGTATAGGAAAAAGGTTCATGAGTATGAGGTAAGGGAAAAAATGTTGATGATGTCAAGAAATGGTAGCAGTATAAGAAGCAGAACTTCATCTCCCTCTTGCAGCATTGCTGAAGATAGCGATGGATTATCTATCGATTTGAGTCATGAAGCGAAGGAAGAAAACGGATTTTGTAGCAGCCAGCAAGAATGCAGCAACAACCAGAACACACCTGTGGATGCAGTCTTGTATTTGGAGGAATCATTGGCAAACTTTGAACAAGAGAGGCTATCAATTATAGAACAGTTGAAGGTACTGGAAGAGAAGCTTATTATATTGAACTATGAAGAGCAAGAGCAAGTTCATGATGATACAAAATCAACAGAATATCTTTGTGAGGAGAATGGGAATGGATATCATGATCATGATGTTGATAATCATGGTGGTCAGGTAAATGGATATGCAAATGGCCATGCAAATGGTAAGCATCATGAAGGGATAAAAATCATGGGTGCAAAAGCCAAGAGTCTTCTCCCACTTTTTGATGCAATGAGCACAGAAGAAGATGTGGAGTTGAGTGGAGATGAGTTAGAATTTTCTCCCATGCAACACATTTCGGCAGAAAAGGCTAATTCGGATAAGAAAAAGCTTGCTCTAGAAGAGGAAGTGGATCATGTTTATGAGAGACTACAGGTGTTGGAGGCAGATAGAGAGTTTCTAAAGCATTGTATCAGCTCCTTGAGAAAAGGGGACAAAGGGTTAGAGCTTCTTCAAGAAATTCTACAACATCTTCGTGATCTCAGGAATGTGGAACTCAGAGTGAGGAACATGGGAGATCTTGCAGTGTAACTAACAAGTCCATGCTCATACTAGGTAAAATGCTGAACTTGAGTTAACTCCCCAATTGAGTTTATGATTTTATAATACTCTGCAACTCTCGAGTTTGATTACCTTGTTTGATTTTATGGACTTATCTTGTTCTTTAATGAATGCAGATTTGTTATACTGGAATTGAAGTTGATCCACATGCAGCAGATCAAGCATACAACATGAGCATTGAGTACCACTGGTGTGGTCTACCATAGATACAGGACAACCAATGCAAATGCATCACTTCAATGTTAACAAAAAGTGGGATTCCTTAATGGAGAGGGGAAATCCTGGTATGGTCTGTGTTGATACAATCATGGTGGACAACAAAACTGGAGTCTACCCTTCTCTTTTTCTTGTTTTGTTTTGTCCATGTAAGCCCAAAATTTTTATGGGGTTGGTGTCTCCATTTCATCATCAGTCTTTGTGGAAAAGGATGGTGATGATTGAGTATATGTCTGTGTAGGGTAGTGAGGTTAAGGCCAACCTGTCACATTGTGTATTTTGTGAGAAAAAAGACCTGGCTTGCAAAGCTGGAGGGATATAACAAAAGATTCCAGTGCCAGGTACATATAGCTTTAGTTTATTAGAGACAGAATTAGGGCCACTACTTTTGTCATTTTCCTTCATTTTTTGTTTCCTTTGATAAGGGTGAAAGATGGGGTAAGTAGCCTCTTCCTTTTTCTCTTCTCTCATCTTTTGCATACTTGCATTCTGTTGAGGTTTGTTTTTTAAATTTTTTATTTTTCTGAGGGGGACAAGGTGAGTCACTTGTATACTACATGTATTCATTTTGTAATTATATATATATATATATAAAAAAGTGTTTGTTTGTTTAAACTTTATACTGATTGGAAGTTCCTTGGTTACTGTTGTTGCTTAAAGCTAGCTTGTGACTGAGATATGCGTTCCGAAATAACTAAAAAGTTAAGAATAAGAATCAGAATATGAAGCCTCTATGGTTTTAGCATTGATTATGCTTTAAGGTTAAGCATAATGCAACTTCTTGTTAGGTTGAGACAAATGTAAGTAAACTAAAATAATAATAATAATATAATATTGAGATGCATGCTGCGTTGAAAAGTGAAAACAATAGAAGGACGGCACTGAGATATTGATTACTAAAAGGAACATTGCATGAAGTCATGAACCTATTGATCATAAGATGAGAAAAGGTTCCAAAATCTATTAAAAGTGAAATGGCTAGTTAGCTACACAAGTCAACATCAATGCAAGAAGTTTTCTCAATACTAGCACTCATTAAGTTTGCAGGGTTATGAAAGAAAGAAAATGTTGAAGAGTTCACATTCATTAAAGAGTTGCTTAACTACTATAGAATTCGACAAAGTGGTTTATTATGTCATCCAAATTAAGGATAAAAGTAAACATAAGGGGGCAATAATTTAATGAATATCATGTATGCGAGACAATTAGATTTATGTTTATTATTAATTATTTATTTTGACCAAAAAGTCACATATTTACCAATGTAGTTTTGACGTGCAGAAATGAAGGCTATAAGTGATAAATAGAAAGTCAACATTTTTTTTTATGATTTGCATGTAGAGGGACAAAGATAGTAATCTCCATCTTATTGTGTGTTTTGTACCCAACCTCATGAAACATAAGAACTTTAAAAACCTTCCAAAATAAATGTTATTAGTAAGAAATTGTCGATGTCAATCAAAGATGACGAGTTATGTATGGTGTATACACTGCATCTGCCCCCCAACTAAGTTTTTCAATCAGTGAGAAACAAAAAAAAAAAAAAATGTTTTCAGGGAAATTTAGGAGTGCCCCTGATGTCACGGTAGCATCCCAATGGACCCAATTTGCCGCGAAATTTATGTACCATCCCGTTTTCTATTTCTTCTGAGTCCACAGACCTTACTCTAATAAATGTCACTTTTATTTTCCATGGAGAATGAAATAGACAATTATACCCTGTGACCGGACAATTTTGCAACCTAGTATTAGTTGTACACAACTTTGGTTCAAGGAAAATGTACCCTTTCTTTAACGGAATTTTTATTTTAATAAATAAAATAATTATAATAATTACTGAAATAAATAAATAACTCTCTTTTATCTTGTTTACACGGTAAATAATTTAATTTTGTATGTATTTTATTTACAGTATAAACGAGAGATACGTGCAAACATGTAAACGAGATAAGGTTGGGAGACATCTTTAAATATATGTCGTTCACAACCTTTGACCGGATCCCAGTTTAAACTTTTCAACTACTTTTTCGTCTCTTTTACTCTTTTCTAACCATATCAATAAATACAACGATGGCACGTGCAGTTAGTAATGATGGAGACATCAATAGGATGAACGAGATTTCGCATTACGTTTGGCAGCCGACTTTAATGTTAGTTCTTATGTGTTGAATTTTGTGCTATCCCATATAGATATATTTTTGTATGTAGCCATAATTAGGATTGTCGCGAAGAACTAGAATATAATTTGTAGTGTTAGGAATAGGTCGTTTGTAGAAATTTGGAACTCTATTTAATTATGGTAGGTTATTACTATATAGTTATTAGTTTGGAATTCTATTTTATCTGTGGCAGGTTATTACTACTTATTATAATCTTTTAGTTAGGTTTTTTTAGTATCAAATATATTAAAATTAATAGAATAATATTTGTCTAAAAAACATGTAATTAAAGATGTAAATATGTCCTTAATTAGAAATATCTTTAACTTAGAAAAAAATATTTATTTAACTTTAAAATTTGTTATACTAAAAAAATTCAATTACAAACTAAAATAGTGTAAGAATTTATTAAAAAAATATAGAAACCTATTTAAAAATTTTAAAATATGAGGACTGTTAAACGTCGAAGACCTAATTAAAGTTTTAAAATATTTTTTTATAATTATGAATATTTTTATTTTTTTCAGAGGCCTCACCTTCTACTGACTTGACAAGTAAGTCATACCTTTCCTTTATCGGATGTCATTGTCCCGTATCTGGTTGAGACTGGATTCGGCGACACAGTACCCCTCAGAAATTTCATATTCAACAATTCCCTAATTATGGCATTCGTGGAGCGATAGCTTCGGAGATCCACACGTTTCATCTCCCGTGAGGTGAGGCCACTATCACCCTGCAGAACGTGGCGTACCACCTAGAGCTACGCGCACACGGAGCCCCAATCAGAAGTACCTTTGTGACTTCGATAGGTGGTATCACATGGAGATGTGACAGTTGATGGAGCGATTGATGAGGTATTTAGTCCAATCATTAAACCAGCCACAATCCGGGTTATACTTACCATTGCTCTATCAAAACGTTGGCAAATTTTTCAATATGACTTCAATAATTAATTCTTGAATAGTGTCCTTCATGAGACGATGTATATGCAACAACCACCATGCTTTGTTGATAATGACTCTATTCAAGATTGTCGACTGCACAAATCCATTTATGGATTGAAGTAGGCACCACGTTCGTGGTTCATGACTCTATCCAATACTCTTTTAAAATTTTGCTTTAAAACCACACGGTTAGATTCTTCCCTTTTTACACGTCTTACCTCTTTTTCATCCATTTATATCCTTATTTATTTTGATGACATCTTAGTTACTGGTTCTAACAATAAGAAAATTTTCCTACTTATGAAACAATTGCACTCTATTTTCTCCTTAAAAGAATTGGGTGAGTTTAATTACTTTCTTGGTATAGAAGCCATCAAATCTGATGCAAGTTCCTACATTCTAACTCAATCTAAGTATATTAAGGATTTACTGCATAGAGTTGGTATGAATTACTCTAATCCTATGCCAACACCCATGATCACTACTGCTAAGCTCTCTAACATTGAAGGTGAATTTTTTGACAAACCCACTTTCTATATGTCAATGGTGGGTGCCTTGCAATATGTGACTCTCATTAAACTAGAAATTACATTTGTTGTGAACAAAGTTTCATAATTTATGCATAACCTCGGTTACCACATTGGCTTGGAGTTAAAAAGATCCTTAGATATCTTGTTGGCACTATTGATCATGGGATTATTTTCAGACCGTGTACTAACTTAAGGATTTTTGCCTTTGCAAGCTCAGACTGAAAAAGTGATGTTGATGATTGACGCTCTACCTTTGGTTCATGTGTCTTTCTGGGATCCAACATTGTAGCTTGGTCTAGTAGGCAGCAGCGGTCTGTGAGTCGATCTAGTGTTGAGGCAGAATTTCAGAGCATTGCAGCTGTAGAAATTGACATTCGATGGCTTCAAAACCTTCTATCGGAATTGATGATATCATGTTCGTCTATTCCTACTATTTATTGTGACAATATAAGCGTTGTTCTTCTTACAGCAAATCCAATCCTTCACAATAAGACTAAGCATTTTAATTTGGATCTTCATGCTGTGTAAGAGAGAGTTCAGCAACGTAAACTTCGTGTAGCTCATATCCCGGCCTGTGATCAGATATTGCTGATATCCTCACCAAATCGTTGTTCGTCAGTTCCTTTACCCAATTTAGAGACAAACTCAGGGTCTCATGTTGAAGGACCATGAGTTTGAGATACATCATTTACATAGAGTTAACTTATTTAACAAACTTCTGTTAGGCTGTTCTATATAAAGCTAACAATTTTGAGACTCTATAAATAAAAATATACATACTGCATAATAATGTAATGATTCAATATTAATAATAGGTTTAATTACTCTATTGATCCCTATAGTTTTACAAAATTTTTAATTAGGTCCTTATATTTTTTTTTCTTTTAATTAGGTCTTTGCACCAAATTTTTTTTTCAATTAGGTCCCTCTTAGTAGTAATTGACTTAATTATATAGAGATCCAACTAAAAAAAAATTAGTGCAGTGACTCAAATAAAAGAAAAACAAAAATATAGGAACTCAATTAAAAAAAATTTAATGTAAAAACTCAATTAAAAAAAATATAAAAACCTAATTAAAAATTTTACGAAATTATAGGATCAATAAAGTAATTAAACCTTAATAATACTCATTGTCATATTCTTTTACTCTCTATCATTTTAATCTCTTTCTTCTCAAGCCAAGATCATCATTGTTATCTGATACCTTATAACATTGTTATTAATTGAATTATCTCCCCTTTTCTTAAAAATCAACATTTTCGATTCTTTTATGTGAAGTTACAAAGTCAGGTTATGTGATAAGACACTTGATGATTCTATAAAGTTCAACCATTTGAAAGATGACTTTGTGAATTTATACCTTGGTTTGCAAATTGCAATTAGGTTAAAAGAGTCATCTAGCCATATATTCATTTTCTATCCTGTTCAAGGGATATATACATTGGTCAAATAGTCAATAATAATTGGCGCAATGTTAATGACCCATGCATGTACTTAACCCAGTTAAACTCGATTCAAACTTAAAGCCCAAGAAGTGGGACGTACTATTCATGCAAATAAAGACTGCCACTAAACAAGTAGTCAAATCATAAAGGAAGTTTGAAAGTGTTGGTGGGTCCCCAACTAAGTGGGGCCCACATCTCATTAAAAAAAAAAAAGAAAAACAAATAAATAAAGAAAGAAAGGCTTTAAGCCACGGTGAGAGAGAAGAGTTTTCATTCAGTTTTGAATGAAAGGAAATTCGGCGTCGAAGAGAAGAGAAAATTTGGGGGAAAATGGCATGTCAACCTTGATCACATTGACTTGGTAAACTTGCTCCATTTCTTATGAAATTTTAGTATGTTATTCCTGGTGTAGAGATGAACATTAGGATATAACTTGTTAGTTGTATTGCCTTCTCTTTTGTCTGATTTGAGATACCCACTTTTGTGGAGGGTTTATGTTGATTCCACCAGTTTTGGTGATGTATTTTGTTGATTGTTGAGATGCCCTAGTGTCACTAGGAAGACTGTTTGTGTACCCATTATTCTGATAGTGGAAGATTTTTCTGGACTAGGTCCCGTGGGTTTTTTGTCCCTCTTTTGGGGGTTTTCCCACGTTAAAATTCTGGTGTCTGATTATTTAATTTCTGCCATTATATTTGCTGCTTGGAGTATCTTTGGTGTTGCCTATTTAATTGCACCGGTTGTGGAAAAAATTATTTTTGGTGCTTCCGCTGTTAGACAGGTTCTTGATTTAAACCTGTGTTGAGTTTTTCCCAACAAAGTGGTATCCAGAGCTTTGGTTGTTTATTTCTGTGCTGGTTAAATGGAGGAAAATACTCATGGACCGAATATGGTCAAATTGAATTCCCAAAATTATTCAATTTGGAAGACCCTCATGGAAGATATGCTGTATAGCAAGGACTTGTATGATCCTGTGGAGGGAGATAAATCCAAAGGTACTAAATCCGATGCTGAATGGAAGAAACTGAATCGGAAGGCAGTTGCTTTGATGAGGCAATGGCTTGATCTTAGTGTGTATCCACATGTTGACACTGAAACGAATGCTGAGAAGATGTGGAACAAATTGAAAGAGTTATATGAGAGGAAGAATGTGCAAAACAAAGCATTCTTGATTAGGAAGCTTGTCAATATGAAGTATGTTGAAGGTAAATCAATGCCGGAGCATTTGAGCATTTTTCAAGAGACTGTGAACCAATTGACAAATAATGAAATCACCTTGAATGATGAGTTGCAAGCCTTGTTGTTGTTGAGCTCTTTGCCTGATAGTTGGGAAGTTCTGGTTGTGACACTGACTAACTCAGCTCCAAAAGGAAAGTTGACGTTAGCAATGGTTAAAGAGAGCATGTTGAATGAAGAAGCCAGAAGAAGAGAGCGAGGTTTGACTAATGCCTCCTCACCGTCAGAAGCACTTGTTTCAGAGTCACGGGGAAGAAGTCAAAGTAGAAAACCTCACAGTTCTGACAGGTCAGAGAGTCGAAGCAAGTCAAGAGGAAAGTACAAGCCAAGAAAGGAGTTCATTTGTCACCATTGTGGCAAGCCAGGGCATATCAAGAGGTATTGTAGGTTCTTGAAAAGAGAACAATCAAGGGGAAGAAACGAAGACAAAGGTAAAGATAGTGATAAAGAAACTGCTGCTATTGTTTATGAAGATGTTATTATCATATATGATGAAAATTATGTGAATCTTGTCTGTGATGATTCCACTTGGATTATGGACTCTGGTGCCTCATGTCATGTCACCCCCAAACATGAGTTTTTCACTTCTTATACTGTTGGAAATTTTGGCAAGATCAAATTGGGAGATAAAGGAGTGTGTGATATCATTGGTATGGGTGATATGTGGCTTGAAACTAACATGGGATGCAAGTTGCAGTTGAAGAATGTTAGGCATGAGCCAGATATGCGGTTCAATCTCATTTCAGTGAAGGCATTGGATCAAGAGGGGTATTGCACTTCCTTTGGTAGTGGAAAATGTAAGATTACCAAAGGGGCTCTCATTGTTGCTAAAGAAGACAATAGTCTCACTACTCTCTACCGGTTGCAAGTAAAGTTGTGCAAAGAAGATGTGAATGTAGCTGATGATTCCTCTTCTGATTTGTGGCATATATGTCTTGGTCACTTGAGCGAGAAAGGACTAAGTGTCTTGGCCAAGAAGCACTCACTTCCAGTGAAAGGTACAACTTTAAATACTTGCACTCATTGTTTTGTTGGAAAGCATGCTAGAGTATCATTTCATAATTCTGGACCTCATAGGAAATCACATGTTCTAGATTTAGTTCACACTGATGTTTGCACTATGGATGCTAAGACACTAGGTGGTGCATCATATTTTGTTACTTTTATTGATGATTATTCTCGAAAAGTGTGGGCTTTTGTTTTGAAATCTAAAGACCAGGTGCTCGGTATCTTCAAACACTTTCATGCAAGTGTTGAAAGAGAAACAGAAAGGAAATTAAAATGTGTTCGAGCAGATAATGGTGGTGAATACAGGGGTCCGTTTGAAGAGTATTGTAAAGGACATGGAATCAAGCTTGAGAAGACGGTTCCTAAGACTCCTCAACATAATGGAGTTGCAGAGAGAATGAATCGCACTATCAATGATAGAGTAAGGTGTATGCTCTCTCATGCAAAGTTGCCTAAATCCTTTTGGGGTGAAGCGATGAGGACTGCAGTAGATTTGATCAACCTTTCTCCTTCTGTTCCACTTAATGGTGATGTTCCAGAGAAAGTTTGGAGAGGGAAAGATGTCTCCTATAGTCACTTGCGAGTGTTTGGCTGTAGGGCTTTTGTTCACATTCCAAGAGATGAAAGGTCTAAACTTGATGGGAAGTCAAAGCAGTGTATCTTCATGGGTTATGGTCACGAAGACTTTGGTTACAGATTATGGGATCCGGTGAGCAAGAAGATAATTAGAAGCCGAGATGTGATTTTTCTTGAAGACCAAACTATTGAAGATCTTGAGAAGACAGATAAGCCAACAGTATCTGTTAGACGTTCTGTTGATGATGAACCTGGTCCTTCCACTAGACCTCCTATTGATGGGGGAGATGTACAAGTTGATAATGATGGTGATGATTTGCATGATGAACCTACACCTCAACCTGAGGTGCCAGATGTTGAAGTTCCACCTGAACCACCAGTTGAGCCTGAATTGAGAAGATCTACTAGAGAGCGTCATCCTTCTCAGAAATACTCTCCTCATGAGTATGTGATGAACACTGAGACTGGGGAGCCAGAGAGCTACCAGGAAGCTATGTCTGATGAGCATAATGAAGATTGGTTGAAGGCCATGCAAGAAGAAATGAAATCCTTGCATGAGAATCATACTTTTGAATTGGTGAAGTTGCCGAAGGGTAAGAGAGCATTCAAGAATAAATGGGTGTTCAAATTGAAAGCGGATGAAAGTGTCTCACGGCCAAGGTACAAAGCTCGATTGGTTGTGAAAGGCTTTGAGCAAAAGAAAGGTATTGATTTTGAGGAGATTTTCTCTCCAGTTGTGAAGATGTCCTCTATTCGAGTTGTGCTTGGATTGGCGGCTAGCTTGAATTTAGAGGTTGAGCAGCTTGATGTGAAGACTGCATTCCTTTACGGTGACATAGATAAAGAAATCTATATGGAGCAACCAGAGGGTTTCGAGGTTAAAGGAAAGGAGCACCTTGTATGCAAGTTGAAGAAGAGCTTATATGGGTTAAAGCAAGCACCAAGGCAGTGGTACACAAAGTTTGATTCCTTCATGGAAGCTCATGGGTACAGTAAGACTTCTTCTGATCATTGTGTATATGTTAAGAAATTCTCTGATGGTGATTTTATAATTCTCTTGCTTTATGTTGATGACATGTTGATTGTTGGTCATGACACTAAGAAGATTGAAAGTCTTAAGAAAGACTTGAACAGATCCTTTGCTATGAAGGATTTGGGTCCTGCAAAGAAAATCCTTGGCATGAGTATCACTCGTGACAGGAAGAATGGAAAACTGTGGTTGTCACAACAGAAGTACATTGAGAAGGTTTTAGAGAGGTTTAGCATGAGTAATTCCAAACCTGTTAGTACTCCACTTGCTAGTCATTTCAAGCTGAGTTCGCAGCAATGTCCTACAAGTGAGAAAGAGAAAGCGGAAATGAAGAAGATTCCATATGCATCTGCAGTTGGCAGTTTGATGTATGCTATGGTTTGCACCAGGCCGGATATTGCTCATGCTGTTGGAGTTGTTAGTCGGTTTCTCTCTAATCCTGGCAAGGAACACTGGCAAGCAGTGAAGTGGATTCTCAGATATCTTAATGGTACTTTCAGAGTTTGTTTGTGCTTTGGGAGTGGCCAACCTGTGATGGATGGTTACACAGATGCAGATATGGCTGGGGATCTTGATTCAAGGAAGTCTACTTCTGGTTATATGATGACTTTTGCAGGGGGAGCTGTGTCGTGGCAATCTCGACTTCAGAAATGTGTTGCTTTGTCTACTACAGAGGCAGAATACATTGCTGTTGTTGAAGCTTCTAAGGAACTCTTGTGGATGAAGAAATTCCTACAAGAGTTAGGCATCAATCAAGAGAAGTTTGTGTTATTTTGTGACAGTCAGAGTGCTATCCATCTCAGCAAGAATCCGACGTTTCATTCCAGATCGAAGCATATAGAGGTGAGGTATCATTGGATACGTCAAGCGCTTGAGATGAAGTCATATGCACTTGAGAAGATCCATACTGATAATAATGGTTCAGATATGATGACTAAGAGTTTACCTGCAGTGAAGTTTGATTCCTGCAAAGAGAAGGCGGGCTTGGTGGAGCAGCCTATCCCCACTTGAGTTGGTGAGGGGGAGATTTGTTGGTGGATCCCCAACTAAGTGGGGCCCACATCTCATTAAAAAAAAAAAGAAAAACAAATAAATAAAGAAAGAAAGGCTTTAAGCCACGGTGAGAGAGAAGAGTTTTCATTCAGTTTTGAATGAAAGGAAATTCGGCGTCGAAGAGAAGAGAAAATTTGGGGGAAAAGGGCATGTCAACCTTGATCACATTGACTTGGTAAACTTGCTCCATTTCTTATGAAATTTTAGTATGTTATTCCTGGTGTAGAGATGAACATTAGGATATAACTTGTTAGTTGTATTGCCTTCTCTTTTGTCTGATTTGAGATACCCACTTTTGTGGAGGGTTTATGTTGATTCCACCAGTTTTGGTGATGTATTTTGTTGATTGTTGAGATGCCCTAGTGTCACTAGGAAGACTGTTTGTGTACCCATTATTCTGATAGTGGAAGATTTTTCTGGACTAGGTCCCGTGGGTTTTTTGTCCCTCTTTTGGGGGTTTTCCCATGTTAAAATTCTGGTGTCTGATTATTTAATTTCTGCCATTATATTTGCTGCTTGGAGTATCTTTGGTGTTGCCTATTTAATTGCACAGGTTGTGGGAAAAATTATTTTTGGTGCTTCCGCTGTTAGACAGATTCTTGATTTAAACCTGTGTTGAGTTTTTTCCAACAGAAAGTACTTTGTTGAATGTTGTTCCTTATAGGAAGCAGAGACAAGCAGTTCTTCTCCACGATGATAATTGATAAGTGAAGTGCTTCTGTTGATAAGATGCTAAAATTCTTAAGTTATTACCTCGTGGCTGAGTTGGAACTATATGGCTGCACTTATGTTTTGAGCATTATATAGAATGTGTTCAAATCTTTATTTGCATATAGATCACATTGTCAGCTAACACAGTAACACACTAACGTTAAAAGAGGTTAAAAGATTATTATTTGGCAAATATATAATTAATAAAAAAGGTTAAAAGATTATTAAAATTTATTATTTTTAGTTATTATTTAATTATTAATTTAATTTTTTTAATTTAATTTTTTTAATTTAATTTTTTTAATTTAGTAATTTAACAAAATACTTTATTTCCTATTTTTAAATATTAATAGTTAATCGATGGTTAAAAATAATAAATTCTGATAGTCATATATTATTCTTCATATATTACTTAAAAAAATTATATATTACTATATTAGATAAAAGAAATAAAAATATTATTTGTACATTAAAATCAATTATTATGTATTTATACATAAATATATATTATTTAACTTATTATATATATATATATATTATATTAATAATTAATTTTAAAAAATTTAGTATACATCTAATATTATTATAAATAAATTTATTTGCTATATATTTGTTAATCACTTAGATTTTCTTTTACTGTCTTATTATAATAAATAAGAATAAAATTCTACATCCAAGTCTAATCAATTTGTTATAACTACTTTTTAAATCACGCGCCTTTTCTTTCTCCTTCTCCGTTTTCTTCTCCTTCTCCTTTTTCGTTTCCTTCTCTTCCTCCTCATCTTTCTTCTTCCGTTTCCTTCACTTTTTCCTTCTCCTTCTCTGTTTCGTCTCCTTCCTCTTTCTCCTCCTCCTCTTTCTCTATCTCAATTGTTATTTTTTTCTCCTTTTTTTTTTCTGTTTTTGTTCTTTCGTTATCGTTATCACCACCACTACCTTCTCCTTCTCCTCTTTCTTTTTTTCATTTGATTTCTTTTTTTCATTTATTTTCCTCCTCCTCCTTCTCCATCATCATTATCATTGTTATTGTCATATTGTCATCGCCATTTTCGTTATCATTATCGTTATCATCGTTATAGTTAAATTTTTATCATATTAATGACTTCTGATCCAATATTAATTTAAATGTGTTTTTGTTCATAATTCAGCATTGTTTGTGTGCTTGTTTTTGAACTAAGTTTGTGTGTCACAATCATTAAATAATTTCAGTGTAAAAACTAAAAAATTTATGTATATTTGTTAAGAAATTTCGGTGTATTTTTATTCTGATAAGTTCTGTATAATTTAAAATTCTTCATTTTCCTCTTTCTCATTTTCTGCTATTTTTTCTTTTTTCATCGTTATCTTTTTTTTTTCTTATTCATCTTTTTCTTCTTAAGTTTCTTCTTACTTTACTCTCTTAACAAGAATAATAAAAATAAAAAATAAAACTAAGAAGAAGAAAAAATACATAATACTACAAAATTCCTAGAAAGAGGATAAACTTTCATTCATTCAACTAAAAAAGAAAGAAATAATAAAAATAAAACGAAGAAAAAAAATACAGCATTAAAGAAGATATTTTTGTGCTTTTGTAGCAAAATTTTGGTGTAAAAACTAAAAAATTTATGTGTATTTATTAACAAATTTTGATATATTTTTATTCTGATAAGTTTTGCATAATTAAAAATTCTTCCTTTTTTCGTCTGCTTCTTTTATTTTTTTATAATTATTTTTATTTTATTCTCTTAAAAGGAATAAAAAAAATTAATTCTGTAAAATTATTAGAAAGAAGAAGAGAAAAAAAATACAGTAATAATAGCAACAATAAAAGAATGATAATGGAAAGAAAATATACGAAAAGACTTGGGGCACAGGAGTGAATAAATAGTGTAATGTATATGGTTTGATATCCTACAAAAATGTTTTAGTATCCCTCTCCCTTTCCATAGAGAAAATGAAACTTTTGGTTGATATTTGATTTTGATTTTTCTTTCTCAATATGAAGAGAGAGTCAAGGAGGCGTCACCTAGTCAATATGAACACACACGCTTCTGTTCTGTGTTCTCTCTTCTCCATTCTCCATTCTCCATACATATTTATGTTCCGTTTCTTTCTCTAAAAACCAAACTAATAAGTAATAACTAAGACCCCAAAAATGAAAAAGAAAACTAATAACTAAGAAGTAATAACAACTCAGGTTTCGTATTCATCATTTCATATCTCTCTTCCCTTCTTTTATATTCTCAAGCTCCCGCTTCATCTCCATTTCCTCACAAACCCAATTTCCTGTTCACAAAAAAGATTGCAACTTTGCTTCCTTTGTTTCATGGGCTCATCTTTCGAATCATAGAATTCCGTCATGGACAAGGATAAGGACAAGTCGTCCCACAGTTTTCTTCATAATCTCATCAAACACATTAAATTGGGTTCCAATAAAGGTATTCCAACTAAATCCCAACCTCTTTTTTTCCCCATTGATCTGAATTGTATCTTCTTCTTGATGTGCTCTCGTCTGATTATAGTAGGGTTGTGTTCTTCTTCTGTGTTGTTTCTTTTTATCAGAGCGAAGCAATGAAGCTGAAATAAAGCAAATGGCTGCGCAGGAGCAGAAGGTCTTTTCCTATGAAACGTTAGTTGCAGCTACCAAGAATTTCAGTGCTCTGAATAAGCTTGGTGAGGGAGGCTTTGGACCCGTTTATAAGGTGAGCCATAATCACCAATTTTGTTAGTGTTTTTTGTGTTTGGTTGCAAGGGAAAATGGATGAGAGAATACTGAGAAAGCTTTCAATTGGTTAAAGTAAAGGTACATGTTTTCTGATCATGAATTCAGGAATAGGCTCTCCAATTTTGGAATTTTCACAAAGAATCACTTCTGATCCCTAGAATTTCTCATTTTCCCCCCTTTTTGGGAAGCCCCGCATAAAAAAGGTGGTTCCTTTTTGTTTTACACGGTAAAGAAAGAACACATAAAATCTAAGAACTATTCTAAATAATCTGTTTTTGATTTTTCATCAAACTTTCATCACTTGCAGGGGAAGCTGAGTGATGGGAGAGAGGTTGCAGTAAAAAAGCTATCACGCACTTCAAATCAAGGGAAGAAAGAGTTCATGAATGAGGCCAAATTATTGGCTCGTGTACAGCACCGGAATGTGGTGAATTTGTTGGGCTATTGTGCCCATGGCGGAGAGAAGCTTCTTGTCTATGAGTATGTTCCTCATGAGAGCCTTGACAAGCTTCTGTTCAGTAAGTTCTTCCCCCTTTCATTATTACCAATCCTTATTCTCTTCAATGAAATCACATGGAAGGAAGAACACCATTCATATTTTCCTAAGAGGATCTATGTAGTTAGGATTGCTTGTGGAACATGTTTTCTGTTTTTGTTACTTGTTGGGTACACAATACTAATAAAATAAGCGTTTCAGATTAATTAGGTTTTTATAATTGATAGTCTGAACTAAGATAATTGGTGGTTTTTATTCAACCCAAAATTTCATTTTCTTCAGCTGACTTTGGAATGCAAGTTTCCATATTTACCCTTTTTCCTTTAAAAGTTTCAAACCAATTTTGCTTATAATAAGCTGTTCCATCTTCTTCCCCTCCATTTTTTTAATGCAGAGGTCTGGACTTTTCAGCTATACCAACAACGTGGGCGATTAAAATGTAAAATTAGTTTTCTATTGTGATAGTGACTGCACTTAGGACTGACTTTGATTCAAATAAATAAACTTCATCCTTAAATTGGCTTGTGTAGTCAAAGAGATTGTTCCAACTTCCAAAACTCCTCCTTAGCAAAGCCATGACGAATCCTTAATTATCTTTGATGAACCTTCCTTATCATCTTCTCTTTTCCTTTTCAATGATGGTGCTTAACCATTTATGGCTTCCCATTATAAGAAGGACAAAGTGAAACTTCCCAAACCCAAAAGCTTTCTAGTTTCTAGCATTCTTTTTGGGGTGGAAAAGCCATTCAAGATTCAAGGCAAAATAAATAAGTTGTGGGGTCAATCCTTTCTCATTTTTCTCTCTCTCAAACCAACACAATGCATTTATAATTATATTGTCTACGTATTTGCAAATTGGGATAGAAATAGAAAAATATTAGAAAATGTCTATATTCCAATATATTATTTCATTTTTTACTCACTAACAAATTAAGACGTGGTGTAGATTGAGACAGATCTTGTTTCACTGTATTTATATTTCGTGTTATGAGACACTTATCAACAAAGAAAAAGAAACCATAATTTTGATTCATTAATCAGATCAATATTGTGAGAAGCATTTTTGTATGTTGTTGACTTGCTTCAAGAGAAAAGATGAAGATAAGAAATTGAATTGAATGAATGAATGCAGAGGTGCACAAGAGGGGGGAGCTAGATTGGAAAAGGAGGCTGGGGATAATAACAGGGGTGGCAAAGGGGTTGCTTTATCTTCACGAAGACTGTCACCATTGCATCATCCACCGCGACATCAAGGCCAGTAACATCTTGCTCGATGACAAATGGCAGCCGAAGATCGCAGACTTTGGCATGGCCCGTCTCTTCCCCGAAGATCAGAGCCAGGTCAATACTCGTGTCGCTGGAACCAAGTAAGTCTAACCACAACTCTTTCGTCCCTTGTACTTCAACACCATATTGAAGTCAAATATCAAAACTAGTACTATCACTAAGTATACATATATTTTTCTCCTAAGGTTATAGAACATAATTAGATGTTTGTGTTTTGGTAGAGTCATAATAATTTGGTGATCATATCACAGTGGTTATATGGCACCGGAGTACGTAATGCATGGACAGCTGTCTGCCAAGGCTGACGTATTCAGCTATGGAGTGTTGGTGTTGGAGTTGATCAGTGGCCAACGAAACTCTAACTTTAATTTGGATGTGGATGCACAGAATCTACTTGATTGGGTAACTAACAATTGATGCCTCATTCTCCTTCACTTATATTTTCTCACGGTTTAGGTATTGTGTATCCTTTTCTTAATCACCAAACTATATAAAAACAATAATAATTAATAAACACATGTAAGCGTTTCTTGACTTTTCAATAGAGAGTTTTGGAGATCTTTCGTTACTTTAAAATTTAGTTAATTCAATAAATTGATTCGGAGATTGACTCATAACCCCATCACCAATCACCATCACATCTTTTCTAAAAAGAATTTAAACCAAACCCCAACGCCACAAACTGCTCCCTTACCTCATGGATACATAATCTGATTCCATCTAGAATCGTTGATAATAAAGCTACTTTACTCATAAATACTGTAGTTAAGATTGACATTAAATAAATATTATATTAAACTACAGAATATTGGGAGTAAAAGGGGGGAAAATCGCAGCTCTGCTATGATGTATTATCTCATTCTAGAAAACATGAAAGAAAAAGAAGTTATGATCGATTGGTTGCAAGGGTACCCCAAGAGAAAGGAAATAGTGACGCTACTACATGCTAAATTCACAAATTTATTTCAGTCACAAAAAGCAACAAGGATATCTAAAACGAATTAGAATTTGCATAACAACTCTAAATGATGTCTATTTTGTGTCTGGTTCTAGGCATACAAGCTGTACAAGAAGGGGAGGAACCTGGAAATTGTGGATTCCGTGTTAGCATCCACAATGGAAGCAGAACAAGTAGCAATGTGCATTCAGCTTGGTCTGCTATGTACTCAGGGCGACCCAAAGCTCCGACCCGACATGAGGCGTGTTGTGGTAATGCTGTCTAGGAAGCCAGGCCACATGGAAGAACCTACCAGACCGGGCGTGCCCGGTTCCAGATACAGGAGACGACCCAGGCAGCATACTGGATTGTCCTCCGCCACTCCTGGTACCTCCGGTGCCTCGGATTCTCAGACTTCTGATTCAAGTAGCAACACAACCAGTGTTACTGCTACTAGTGCTACTACTCCAACTGCAACTAGAACTAGAACAAGAACAAACTCGGGAGTTGCGGAATCATCGGACTCAAGAGGGAAACGACCAATGGAGGAGGGTTAGACTAATTTTGTTCTTTATGGTGTCATTGGGGTCAATCATGATTTTGTTATTCATTTTGTAAAATATGAGTTGGTGATATGATTAAGCAAGCAGTTAGAATGTAAATATTAAGAGGGTTAGGATAACTGGATAAGGATAGGTTGAATTGAAATATTCATATCTTATTCTTTTATATATATTAAAATGAGGAAATTAGTTTATCTCATTTTCATTGCCACAACAAACTGATACATACCATAGTTTCTACTGTTTTGGAGGAGAGGGGGTCATGATCTTGTTCTCGATATGTTTCTGTTTTCACTAATAACAAGTGCCGTGCACCTTAATGGCTGCTGAAAATATCGAACTAAACATCAAAATATAGTTGGCTAGTTGGTATATGCCCTTTAATGGCTGCTGAAACATCAAATAATGCAACATTCATGTTATTTTTGTATATAAATAACTTCTTGTCTTGTGGATGTGTCATTTAATCCAACAAATTAAACATGACGAAGCAAGCTATCTCTAGCTTATAGTCAAAGTTATCGTCATATTTTAGGTGAAATATATGGTAAAGATGTTGTTTTAAAGATGTGCTTATGTGGCAAAATCTAAACCACACATTCTAAAACCACACTTTTAACTTAAAACCGTAACCCTTCACAAAGAAAAGCGTCACCTAATGGAAAAAAGTAAATTAGAAGATTTAAGAGAAGAAATAATTAAATTATCAAAACTAATAGATCAAAAATTAATGATTTTAACCAATGTTAATTGTAATGACACTGAATTCTTAAAATCAATACAAAATGATTTTTCTCAAAATCTTTATTTTACTATAAGTTTTATTGAGGGACTTCAAAAACCTGAAAAAACTTATTTTTCACATGGAATTTCTAAAAAATGCTACCATGGAAATGTTTCCCCACATCTTCATCATACTTTTAACCCACAATTAAATTCTATAGTAGATATGCTTGAAGAAATATTAGTATCTATAAAATTTCAAAGAAATAAGGAAAAAGAGAATCCCAAAGAAGAAAAATTTCAAAATATAATCAACATAACAGACTTAAAAGTAAAACCACCATTGAAATTATGAATATTGAAGAAAAATTAGAAGAAGTTACAATGCTTTTTAAACAATTAAAAATGGCTCAAGAAAATATTATGGAACATGGTTTTCAAATAGAAGAAGAATTAGTAAATGATGAAAATATAGAAAATGAAGAACATATTCTAGACTATTCAAGTGACGAAGAACCAGCAATTCCAATACAAGTAAAAAATGAAGCTGGAACATCTAAGGATAATCAATCTCAATTTAAATGGGAAACGGGTTTTGATAATTATGCTTTTAAAAAAGGATTTATAAATAAAGATTCAAAATATACAAAAATACCATCAAAATACGTTCCTAAAATCCAGGAAATGGAAGGAGAAAGAATGCTCGATTTAGACTGCAAAAAGAACGAAAAAGAAATTTTCGAAAACTGGTTGAATTTCTTCTTATTAGAAGCCTTTACTAATCCAAAACTTAGTGAATTGTCTGGAAGAGACATTTGGAATTACATAGGATTTCATACTAAAGGAACTATAAGAGATTATATGACATCAATAGAAAACCAAATAATAGAAGAACTAGAAACAAAAACAACAGCTTATGATAAGATATATATATAATGATGATTCTATATAAAGAATTTTTTGGAAAAAATATTATAGATCATAGACAAGAAGTCTATAATAAGGAATATCAAGAAGCAAAAAACCATTTAGCTAATATTCAGATATATGATTTATGTAATGTGGAGTCTTATATATGTGAATATAGAATACATTATTACAAATTAAAAGAAGAAGATAAAAATCATTATCTCAGTATGTATATAACAAAACTTCCATATCCTGCTAATGAATTTATAATGGGAAGATTTATAAGAGAAATAAATAGAGGAACAATTGAAAATAATTTTGGTGGAGCAACCTCTACAATAAGAGAGGAAATAAAAGAACGTTGTATGCAAGAAGCAACTCAAAAAAGATTTGCAAATATAATTAGAATTTGCTGTCAGGATAATGAAGAGATACCTCAAAAATATGGTCTTAATAAAAATTTTCAAAGAAAAAGAAAATATCAATTTAGAAGAAGAAAATACTATCCAAACTGGAGAAAAAAGAGATATTTTAGGAAAGAAAACAACAATAAAAACAAAAGACAAAGAAATAACTATTGCCCGAATAAAAAAGAAAATTGTAAATGTTGGTATTGCCAAGAAGAAGGACACTACGCAAATGAATGCCCAAAAAAGAAGGATAAAAAGGATCTTACTAAACAAATAGAAATTGCTAAGTCTTGTTTCATGGAACCATTAGAAGAATCTGATGATAACTTAGACTATATTTTTGAATATGTCTCAGAAACAGACTCAGAGACTGAGTAATAATGCTACATTTATTACTATAAAAATAACAGAAAAATTTATAAATGCTTTCATAGATTCTGGAGCAACACAATGCTTTGCTAGTTCAAATATAAAACTTGATTGGAAAAAATTAAAGAAACCATTAAGAGTTAGAATAGCTGACAAATCAATACATAAAATTGACCAAAAAGCAGAGATGGTTGAAATTTTTATTCAAAATTATAGATTCATTGTTCCATCTATATATATGTTAGATTCTGGAATGGATTTTATCATAGGAAATAACTTTTTAAAGCTATATCATCCATTCATTCAAGAATTAACATATATAGTTTTAAAAACTCCACACGATTCTTCAATAAATCAAAAATCAAAACGTATAAAAATACCAACTACTACTATAGATAAGATATTAAAATTTAAAATATTTTCTATATTAGAAACATGTTATTTAAATCTATACTTTCAGATAAATATTCCAAAAAATAATCTTGAAATAAAGATAGAAGAACTTTTAAATGAAATTTGTGCTAAAAATCCTTTAGATATTAAAAATACAAATAACGAATTAGTAAGTATTAAATTAAAAGATCCCACAAAAGAGATAAATGTTCAAATAAAATTCCTTATTCCGCAAGAGATAGAGAAGAGTTCTCACTAGAATGTAAAGATCTTTTGGAAAAAGGAATTATAAGATTAAGTAAAAGTCCTCATGCGGCTCCAGCTTTTTACGTTGAAAACAATAATGAAATTAAAAGGGGAAAACGAAGAATGGTAATAAACTATAAGAAAATGAATGAAGCAACCATTGGTGATGCTCATAAACTTCCAAGAAAAGATTCTATTTTAGAAAAAATCAAAGGAGCAACTTGGTTTTCATCTCTTGATGCAAAATCAGGATATTGGCAACTTCGTTTAGACGAAGAAACAAAGAAATTAACTGCTTTTACTTGCCCAACAAAAGAATCAACAAGTGTGTTGCTCTATGAATGGAATGTATTACCATTCGGATTAAAACAAGTCCCAGGTATTTATCAAAGATTTATGGAAGAAAATCTAAAGGAGTTAAATGAATTTGTTTTAGTGTACATTGATGATATACTAATTTTTACAAAACAGGATAAAGAAGATCATCTTCAAAAATTATTAATAGTTTTAGAAAAATGTAAAGAAAAAGGATTAGTTCTTAGCAAAAAGAAAGCAAGAATAGCAAAACAAGAAATAGAGTTTCTTGGATTAATTCTATCCACTGAAGGAAAGCTAAAACTACAACCAAATGTTCTAGAAAAAGTAAATTTATTTCCTAATAAAATAGAAGATAGAAAACAATTACAAAGATTTTTAGGGTGTATAAATTATATTTCTGATCAAGGATTTTTAAAGAATATAACAGAATACACTAAAAGCTTATTTCCAAAAATAAGTACTAAAAAAGAATGGAAATGGGATGAAAAAGATAGTATGAAAATTCAAAGAATTAAAGAATTATGTGAAAAACTTCTAGAACTTTATATTCCAGAAGAAAATGACTACTTAATAGTAGAAACAGATGCCTCAGACATAACCTGGTCAGGATGTCTAAAAGTTAAGAAAGCTATAAAAAGCTTAGAACAAGAAAAAGAATCACTAGATTCTAAATATCCCCCAAAGGAATTACTTTGCAGGTATATTTCAGGAACTTTTACTCCAACAGAACAGAGATATACCACTCATGAAAAGGAAACTCTGGCAGCAATTAAATCTCTTAAGAAATGGAAAATCGATTTACTACCCAAAGAATTTACATTAAGGACAGATTCAAGTTACCTAACAGGTTTTATACGATATAATTTAAAAGTTGATTATAATCATGGACGATTGGTAAGATGGCAATTATTTTTGTTACAATATCCAATAAAAATTGAATATATTAAGGGTGACAAAAATGTTATTGCAGATACATTAACAAGAGAATGGAGTTCGTCTATAACGCATTAGATCAAGAAATTCAAAAATACGAACAAGAACTCGAAAAGTGCAAGCATTGTCAGCAAATAAGGATACAGATCCAATCCCTCAAGAAGGCCATCGAAGCAATGAAATCAACACAACAACCAAAATCATCAGAGTTCAGCCAGCTAAGCGTGGTGGACAAATCAGGTGAAGAAAAAATTCCAGAAAACAAAACAATTGCTGAAATTATCAAAAAATCCACCCAAGATAAAAAATATTATGTAATTTATAATGGCCCCATGAAAGGAGTATATGATGCCTGGGAAAAAGCAGCACCATTTACACATCAATCAAGGATAATTCATAAAGGAGGGTTTTTAACACTGGAAGAAGCAAAAGAATCCTTTAGGGAATATGAAGCTCTTCATCCAGAGCAAACCCTAAAAAGAGCAGATAAAGCTCCAATTCAAACCCAGAGAACAGGAATAATAAGAAACATTCCTACAAGGGTTGAAATCAAGGAAAAGAAAAGGGTCTGTAGATCAAATCTCAGAGAAACCCTTAACATAGTCCTAAATTGGACTGAAGAAAAAAGGGCAATCTTGGGATATTATCCTATTGCCAAAGAACAGCTAACAAAGCTGGTTATATTTTCAGATGCTTCCCCATCTGACACCTATCAATTTTTCCAGTATGGATTAATTGATACAATTTTAATTTTTAATGATTTAAAAATTATTAGTGAGTTTCCTGCAGGATTCGTTGATGCAGTAAAGAGATTTAAAAATATGATTGACAACGTAAATCCAAGGGATATATCCCTAAAATTTACGAATAGTCAACCTATTTTTAATGAAGAAGAAGAATGCTTGGTTCCAGCACATCAAGTAATTTTCATGTCCGTCTTCCCAAGAAATTTTCAACCAATTGATCAAGTTCAAGATTTAACAATCTACAGTCATGAAGGAAGACTAGCCAGCACACTAGCAAGGGTCTTCGAAAGAACTCAAAGGATAACAAGGGAATCTCATACAAGAATCAATTATAAAAGCAGAAATACTTTGCTTGTATCCAGTAAAAGGAATGAAATTGAAGAAAGAGAGATGAGACTCTTAGTGGAATTTGAATCAGCATTCTACAACTTATCTGGGCTCTTAGAAAAGCTCCCCGAAGGGATAAAAAGGAATCTCTGCTATTTGATAAAAGACAGAGAAGACCACAAGTGCCAGCTATGTGTCTCAGAGTTATCTGAAGAAAGCAATAATGAAACGGAATCAACCCACATGATAAAGGAAGGAGACAACGCATCTGAAGGCCACATAATGAAAGAGGAGGACAGCACATCTGAAGCATCTCTCAACATTATTGCATAATGACGTAAGCGCTTAGGTCATAGAGCACCAACAATGTAGCTGGTGCAAAATAATAAACAATGACGTAAGCAATGACGTCATAAGAAGGGTAAGGATGGGAATTGTCCATCAGACCCAACCATTATAAATAGGTTGCTTAGGCAATTGTAAAGATCATCAAACCATAGAAAACAGGAGGCTAAGAGTACTCATATGCTAGGAGAGCAAAGAGGAAGCTGCTGAGGCGATTCTATAGTTTGAAGAAAAATTCCCTTAGGAAAAACCAATTCTAAACTCCCCTCTAGAGTTAGTATCTACAATCTCCCCTCTGGAGATAAAAAACATCTTATGTAAAATATTCTAAATAAAAAGAAGTTTTTCTCCAGAAAGGTACGCCTTTATCCTAATCTCTTAGTTACGAATTATTTAGAAAGTTTAGAATTAACGGAAGAATCTGACTATTATAGATTATCTGCATTATTAGATAATGAAAAACAGGCTGTTCTAAAAACAGAATTAAATCTCAAATCAAATGAAAATTTTAATAAACAAAATCTTTTAAAAGAAGTTTTTAATAGGAAAAATATAATATACTATGGAAAAATTCAACTTGAAGCCCCTATAAAGATAAAATCTGCCAATGGAGAACTTGAAATAGCTTTGATAAATGATGAAGAATTGAGTAAACAGATTGAGAAAATTAAGGATCAACAAAAAAGATCTAAAATTGGATGGATCCATATTAGTACTATACAAGTCTTAATCAAATCTACATATATGAAAGGAATTAATTCACCAATAAGCTTAACAATATGTGACAAAAGGATTACTGATGACCCAATAGATCAAATAATTGGAATTGTTCATGGAAACTTGGCAAACGTAAATGTTAAATTCAATGCCCATCTTGGATATGCTATACCTTTGTCAACTGAAAATCTTGGAAGATCTATAAGTTTGGCTTATAAATTTCACAGAAAGAATCTAATGGAACAAGATGATGAACCATTTTCAATTACATATGCAATAAATTATGCTTTAACAAATAGCCATCATAGTATAATATTTAAAAACAGAGAAAGAATTTATGTTGATGAATTATTTCAGAAAATTGTAAAGACAGAAATACCAAAATATAAAGCTATTGAAAACCCAGTTCTTTTACTAAAAGAACCATCAGGAAAATTAGTTTCATCGAATTTTCAAATAAGAGAATCCAAAATTAATAGCCCTTTAAGTTTATCTAAGTTAAAGTCTAAAGAAGAAAATTCTGAAATAAAAGAATTAACAAAAAAGGTCGAAAAATTAAATGAAACCCTAAACACTAAGTTATGACAATAAATAAAGAAAAAATATATGTAACCTACCAAGACAAGAAACAAGAGCTCTTTGAAAGAGAAAATCGGTTGAATTATTTACAGTTTTCTGAAATAAATCAAGGAGCATTTAAAGCTCTAAAAATAATCTATGACAAATTAAAAGGAGAAGTTGAAGAGTTAGAAAAAATAATAGAATCTCTAGAAAATAGTGATGAATCGATGATAGAATTTGCAGAAATTCTAAGATAAATAATGAAGTTTACAAAGATTGAAAAATCAGAAAACAAAATAAAAAGAAAAAGAGCGAAAAAATTAAAAAGTAAAATAAAGGAGTATAAAAAGGAATTAAATAATCTTCAATTCGAAATTAATGACCTTATAATAAAAATGATAGAAATAAGAACAAATATAAACAAGTTAGAGCTAAACTTAAAAAATTTATAAATGCCCGGAAAACCATATTATGACTTAAAAGAATTAAAGCTGTTGAAAGAAAAAATGGAAAATGAAGTTGAAAAATTAAAAAGATATTTAGAAACAACAGAAAGTGTAGAAATAAAAGAAGTTTTTGAGGATTTGAAAAATTATATTAAAGAAAAGGACAAACAGATAAAAGATCTTATATACAATAATCCATGCAAAAAAGAATGTTATAAATTAAAACAAGATTGAAAAACTATAAAAATCAGAATTAGTAATAGTAGAAATGGTCAATACTTTTGATTATGAAACTGCAAATTATAAAGTACCACCAACCAAATCTATACAAATTATAAAAGCAAACTACGAAGAGTTAATAGAAATTTTGAAAAAGAAATTACATTTTAAAACTTTACGAAGAGTTAATAGAAATTACATTTTAAAAATTGGTATCAGAGCCAAGTTAACGATTAAGGGTAACACTTTCTCTTTAAGCAACACTTTTAGTGATACGCTTTTAAAAACAACAAATAACCATAAAAGACAAACATCTTTACAAATGCATCTATACACTAGATGCCCCTATATTTTATGGTTTTAACTGATGACGCTTTGACCTTGGTAATAGTTATATTAGAGGCACTGACAATAAAGTAAAGTTGGTTTGCTAATTAATTGTACATCAAATAGTAAAAGAAATTGCTATCTCAAATCAATTTTGATTTAAGTCTATGCAATAATATTTCCTTGAAATAAAAAAAAAAACATAAATTCTTAACAAATTAAATTAAACAAAAGGAAGAAGAAGAAAAGAGGAAGACATCAGTGCGATCAGCTCAGCAGTGAAAGTGAAACCCTAGACACCGCCATGAGACGCACCCTTCTCCGAAGTGCTTCCCTCTTCTCTCGCAACCTTCTCCTCCGCCCCCCTCCTCCTTCTTCTTCCTCCACCACCTCACTCCCCTCTCCTTTCGCCGCCGCAACCCGCCCCCGACTCAGGCTCTTCTCCTCCGACACCAACGACTCCTCCAATGAAACCAAAAACGACGCCGCCCTCGATATCAAGGACGTGAGCAACAAAGGTACACAACCCCCTTTCAATCATTTCCCTCTCTAAATCCACCAAATGAATCTGTATATTTATGCATTCTTTTCGGTTCTGGCAGAGCTGAAAGAGTTGATGGTGAGTTACTTCAAGGGCGATAACCAGGTTCTTCCGTCCATCATGGAGGCAATCATGCTGCGGAAGCTCTCCGGGAAGCACGAGGACACCGACGACGAGCTCATGGACAGCCTTCGTATGGAGCCCATCGATGACGTCGATGACAAGGATTTCGAGGACGATTTCGAGGACCTAGTGGAGACTGATGAGGAGATCGATGACCTCTACAATGCTAGGGATATCGTCATGAAGAGGATGGTCAAGGATGAGTTCTTCAACATGGACGAGAAGAAGTGGGATGAGATCGTTGAGGATGGGGTCAAGCATGGCATCCTTAGGGACACCAAGGAGTGTGAAGAGATTCTCGAGGATATGCTCAGCTGGGACAAACTTCTCCCCGGTATGCCGCCGATTCTTGTTTAGAAATTGTACTGATTAATACATGATTCATTCTCTTTAGTGCTCTAAAAATGATTAGTTTAGTGTGCAGT
Organism: Arachis stenosperma; assembly: GCF_014773155.1. Lineage (NCBI taxonomy): Eukaryota > Viridiplantae > Streptophyta > Magnoliopsida > Fabales > Fabaceae > Arachis > Arachis stenosperma. The sequence continues at coordinate 169,339,766 of NC_080379.1, read as the reverse complement.
GTTAATTACATTCAGGGCTATTATAAATAGGTTGGTAATAAGTAATAACTTCAATGTGCAGTGTGAAAGGCAATAATTCTGTAGGCACCAATTCTTATCTTCTTGCTTGTGCCTTTTCTGTTATTATCTTTGCATTTTTTGAGTTAAAATTTAGTTTTCAAATTCGACATTGGGTGACTTATGTTTGCTGACTATGCTGCTTTTTCATTTCTCGTTTTGGTGTGAAATTTCATATAGATGAGATAAAAAAGAAGGTGGAAATAAAATTTAATGAGCTTGGGGACATGTGTGAGAGAGGAGAGCTGGAACCCGAAGAAGCTTATGAACAGTTTAAGAAGTTTGAGGATGAGATGGTTGCTGAGTACATGAAGATAATGGAAACACAGGAGGCCCAGTCTTGCGATGGTACAGCTGTCCCAGACAAGAAAAAGGATTTAGATGACCCACCTGGCGAAGGCCCGATTCTCCGGTGGCAGACACGGGTAGTCTTTGCACCTGGTGGTGATGCTTGGCATCCAAAGAACAGGAAAGTGAAACTATCTGTAACTGTGAAGGAGCTCGGACTCTCAAAGTACCAGTTTCGCCGGCTGAGAGAATTGGTAGGGAAACGATATCATCCAGGAAAAGACGAGCTTACAATTACCAGTGAGAGGTAAAGTGTTATACCTATAATTTTCATTCATAGACTATTTCGTTCAATTTTCTGATTTGTGTTTGGAATCCTTTCTGTATTTTGAAGGTTTGAACATCGGGAAGAAAACAGAAAGGACTGCTTAAGAACTCTTCTCAATCTCATTGAGGAGGCTGGCAAAGCTAACAAACTGGTGGATGATGCACGGGCTTCATACGTGAAGGGAAGGCTCCAAGCCAATCCTGCTTTCATGGAGAGGTTGCGAGCAAAGTCGATCAAGAGATTGCAAGAATCTAATCAGGTGCCTGCTTGAGGTTCTTCAGGTCTGATGTACGAATTTCGGACCCACCTTTCACCCGCCTTAATTTGTCACTGCTCCCATTCTACTTCTGTGATTTTGATCTTTCCTTTTTACACCGGAGTTATATTGTGAGCCAAAGTTGCGGCAATAGCCTTTTCCGCATGGTGGGCTGAGGTTGTAACATTTGATTCTCCGAGTACGCCATAACGGAAGGAGATTCAGTGCACTGAGCTGTTCTTTAGTCGTATCTTTGATATTTAGAGATAGGCATCGCCGATAATTTACCTTTAGCAGGTGTTGTATGCTAAGTAATTGGTTTTTATCATGCTTCAAAGTTTTGTTTGCTTTTTCACCAATAAAATGTTTTTATGTGTAAATAAATACAACTGACGGTCACTTGGATACTGACTAAAAATTACTTTGTAGCTGTTCAATTATTTGAATTGCACAGTGAATACCTAAACTAAAAGTGTTGCTCGAAAAGAAGATATGGCAAAGATTATTAGTGCTAGCTTTGTTTCTGTAGAAGCCGTTGGGACATTGATTGGTGGTTGCCGAAGCGCAATGGATAGTCAATACGAAGGCTAAATGCAAACAGAATTTGACTTTGTTTACCTTTAAACGCCTTTTTCTACGGTTTAGATCCGATCAAGTTACTTGGAATTCAAGTGCACCAAACCTTTGATTAGGGAACATGAATAAATAATGAATGAATAAAAAACAGCAGCAGCAGGTGACCAATTTTTTACCGTTCCGTTCAAGGCGCTCAATATTGCAATAATATTTTATTTTTTGAAAAAGCACCTGTGATATATAATCGCCACCGCTTATGGCTTCGGATTACATAGTAACTGAGCAATCATTTGAGTTCGTGTCTATTACTTGGGATGGCCGATATTGACCTAAACATCACTGACTCATTTTGAACGAAGTCCCTAATCTGAATCTCCATGTTGAATTTTTTTTAATGCACTCTTCCAAAAGCAGTTGGTGTGAAATGTGGAAATAGGGAGCATAAACTAAGACAAACGAAGCATTATTTGTTGAGAAGCATGAAGGTAAGCCTGCCAATGGTAACCTTTGTTCATATTCTAGCATGCGCTCTCCACATCAGCAACCATGTTGGAGATGCGTGGTTAACCTGGTTGAGTTTCTGTTAGTTGTTGAATGTTGTGTGATTGTGTCTGTTTCGCGTGAGGCCATGATACACAATGTATAGTTGTATGTTCTGACAAAAGCAGGATTATGGAATGGGATGTTTCCGGAGCATTCTTTATGTTTTGACATTGATTCAGGTGATATTTTTTATGACGTTAAACCAAATTGTGTATGAAGCCAAAACAAGAGTACAGTCGTAGGCTTTAGATGTATGGATATTAAAAACATAATAAGTAAAAATACATTGTCAAGAATGGGATTCGAACCCATGCCCTTTCGGACCAGTACCTGAAACTGGCGCCTTAGACCAACTCGGCCATCTTGACTTATATCATGATTCTGGCAACTTTTATTAAATAACTTCATGTATTATAATTTTTTTTTTCTTGTTAATTGTTATCATAACTTGGAATGGGTGTTTGGACCATAAATGCCAAAAGCTCTTCATATTTCCCTACACAGTGGTATCAGCAGTATACACCAAGATTAATTTCTTCATTTCTTGGAAACCCCCCACCACAAAAATGATATTAATTTAACTCAGCATTTATATATAGTCAGATAACTACTTTGGACAAAAGAAGGAAAAAAAAAACAAAGCACATTGTTAGCTTGACTTTATAGGTTTGACGCATTGCACTGACACGTAACACCCTTCAATATTGGTACAAAAGTTGGGCCTAAAATGTGTCTCTATTATACAGTGGATTAGCATAATAATTGAAGGAATTTTTGTTCTAGAAAAAGTATAAATGTGATTACTGGACCTTACTGCTCCATTGTTCTCGTCATGAAATTAAAAATTATGGTAGTGGAAACTAATTAGTATGGCTTGCCGTTTCTCACACACAAATCATGTGATGCGAGTCTAAATGGTTAATACTTTAATTCCAGCTAGAGTTTAAAATTGGCACACATGTTTTAATTGACACTTTCATAAATAAGCTTAACCAACAAAGACATTTATTTTTGTACTTGGGGAAGCGGCAACTAGTTTAATGTTTTTCACTTTAATTGGAGACTTAAATAAATGAGGACTAAATATGGTTATTGTTGGTTGATGTTGGAAACTGCGACAGTGTTGTGATCCTAGTCCCTTATATTATTCTTAAGGGAATTTCTATATACATATATGGATATATACCAACACTTGACATGAGAATGATGATGATATTTTTTCATCCAGTTTATAAAGTATGGTCGGATTGTAATTTTATTTGATCTTCTTTTCCTTGACCGGTCCTCTGGGAATTTTGTTCAGATATGTCTTCTGAAACCTTCTATATTTCCTCCTAATATCTATCATGATATGTTCAGCCAAATTCCTAATTTCTTCCTCGTATCTATCATATACAATTGGCAGTGTTTGGATGCAGATAGAACCTTGTGATCATAAACATGAAAAGACAAAAGTTAATGCACTTATTCTGCAGTATCAAATATCTTGACAAAGAAACAAAGTGTAGGAGTTGAGTTCTAACCAATGTATAGCAGATTGATAAAGCTGAAGTAGTTTCCAATTTCTGATAATATATAGAGGGAGATGATAATCTGAAAATTTTTATTTACAAGTTAGATATTTAATTTGGTTTTGGTTAAGAATTCAAGTGCATAGATGGATAATCATTATTAGCATACTAGAAGAAACCGTGGTAGGTCTGTTCCACATGAAATGTGGAAGAGCACTTGTAATAGCTGGTAAAATCTTCTCTGCAAATTGAAAGCCAGATCTTCAAAGAAAGAATCTTTCAAAATAGTTTCCGGAATCTTGGGACCATTCCTGTGTATCACCACGTGCCAGATATATAATTTTTTTAGCATATTAATTTTTAAATTATTTGGAGACATTATATAAAAGTAATGCTCTATAACTATAACTAGTGAAATTAATGAAGATAAATTTATTGTTGAGTAATAAAGTAGTCCTCAAATTTACAGTTTTCACTATAGCTCTTTAAATTTAAAATTAATTTATACTAGTCTCTGAAATTCATTTTTAGAACTATATTGGTTCCTAAATCTTTTCTAGTATTGAATTAATGAACTAAGTGTTGAGTTGACTTTGACTTGTCACATTTAGACATAGGACTACATAGCGTCATTTTGTTTTGTCACTTAAACAAGGCAAAAACGAAAAGAGGAAAAAGAGTTTATATAATGTGTAAATCATTATATCTCCATTCTCCAAAACAACTTCGCTTTTGCCTTAGTTAAGAACTATAACCAAAAATATCATTTAGCCATGTGTCTAGCGTGACAAGTCAAAGCTAGCTCAGCATTTTGTTTATTGATTCAACGTCGGAAAGAGTCTAAGAATTGATATTGATGCCTGAAGCTGGATCTCAAATTCATCAATATAGCAAATTTTAAATATAAAAGACTAAAATAATAAAAGTTGTGAATCTTAAGTACCACTATAAGAATTTAGTCTAATATATGACTCAAGTCAAAATGGTTACCATTTAAAGATATCAGCAACCGTGGACCATATGTAGAGTACTAGCATTGTGGTGATGGAAATGTGAGAAATAAGTGTCACGAAATTGTACTCAACAACCTCAAACAGAAACCAAATAGCTGTAATCCCAACCAAAATTGCAGCTGATACATTTCTATCTTTCCATAATAACACATCTGCCACTGAAAATTCAGCAACCAAATAATATAATCAATTCATTCAACTACAAGAAATAATTAGAAAAAAAGATTAATTACTTTTGCATCTCACATGACACAGGTGAAAACAGTAAAACACACATGGCTTTGTAATATTTTATCATCAATTATGAAGCGTGTACTTTTTTATCCCTTTCCTTTTGTTTCTTATTATTATATTCTCCAACATGAATCAAAAGTAACAAGTACCTTTTCCTCCTCCAAGAACTTCATGTATTGATTTTCCATGGGGAAAGATCTTTGACTGTGTTGTGATAATTTCATTATCAGAATCAGAGGATGTATTGTGCGCCATATTTGCTTGTTAGAAAGAAGATATTGCTCTATTGTGCAGCCATTGTTATTTTATACTATTCTGGCATGCACAATAGTAAGTAATTATTCTATTCTCGTTATTGAAGGAAGGTATGAATTAGGTTTGAGGTTAAACTTGGATACCTTGAATCTTAGATGAGACTACTACTTTGGCATGCAATTCTTATTGATGGATTTGTCATGTAATTCATGCCAAGTATATACTACTGTATATATATATTATTAGTTTATTACAATCCAATGCTATTTAATTAATTTTAAAAAAAAAATATGAAAAAATGATTGGATAAGAGCATGTTTGGAAAACAGGAAAAAGAAAAGACAGACTTGCTCAAAAAACAACTTATAAGCAAAAATATTGTTTTTGAATTATAGTAATTTTTTTACCAAGTTAATCACAATTATCACATATCAAATAATATAAATAAATATTTTATACATATTTTTGTAATTATATCATTTAAAAATAATTTCTTTTTTTTTTTTTCATACATTCCAAATATAATGATTGATTGTCACATATAAAACAAGAATTATTTAAATAAGTTTAATTTATTTATCCTATATATGTTACTAACCACCACTCTTTAATTTCTTTTTTACAGTATTTCTTTTTTTTTGTTATTGATCAGGATATATGAATCCAGCTTGTTTAGAAAGGGTGAAGAGAAGAAAGATAAGAGAGAAAGGTGTTGTGTTTGTTGGCTCAGCTTATGAATACTTCTTGTGAATCAACTAAATCAATGAATATTCTAACTTCTAAAGACATTCCATTACTAATGTAATATAGAATCTTAAAACATTTACCGGGACTTTGCATTGTTAAAATCTTAAAATATATGTGTATAGTATAGAGTCTTAATTTTAATTATTTAAATGTAACGTATAGAGTCATATTTTTTTAAAATATAAGTGAAATTATATGTCTGTTGTACATAAATTTATCATCATTATTATTTATTAGAATAATTATTTTAGAAAAAGTAAGAAGAATAAAACTATTATTTTGGGCTTTAAAATGTTATTTTGAAAAAATATTTCTAAAAAAATATATCATATTTTCATCCTCATAAAATCAATATTCGCTATATAAAATTCACCAAAAATAGAGATAAAATAAAAAAATAATTTTAGAGATAAGATTTTACATAAATAAAATTGTTATATCACTCAAATTTGATAATTTTAGATAAGCTAATTTTTTTTAGGTGGATAATGTAAAAAAAAATTCTTAGAAAATTGGAATTATCCTCTTTAGTCTTTTGTATGCATTTTTTAAATAATGTTCTAAATATTACAAATAAACTAGATTTACAAATAAACTAATGTTATAAATTTTTTATATAAAATTTTTTGATAACTAAAATTATAATAGAGGAATTTTGAGTTTTATAATTAGTTATAACATAATTTATATAGCTATTAAAACAAATATAATAAATTTTATAATAAATTACATTAGTAATGTATAATGAAAACTAATTAGATCAATCTATACTTATATATATTGAAGTATTTGCTTATATAAGTAGTATTTTTAACATGTGAAGAGCACATACTCTTTTAATTTGCTCTATTAGGTTTTTCAAAACATAATTTTTGTACCATCTAGATCAATATTTGATTTTGTCAATTTTTTTAATTTTTAATTTTTTTCTTTATTTCTTTCCTTTAATTTGTCATAAAAATTCTTTCACAAAATTATCGCGATTTGAAAAGATCTCTAATCGTTCATAATCTTAATCTTAAAATCTCACTCCCCCAATATGAATGGAACCCTAATTCCTCAGCAGCCATCGAAGTCCCACTCTTTCGGCTACTAACTTTGGAAATTTTTATCACCTTCCATTAATTTCATGTTTCTAATATGGATGTTAAAAAATTTTACAATTTCATTACTAAGTTACCTAGGTCAAAGTGTTCTTCTTGTAAGCTCATTCTTATCACGTGTTGAAGACTCATTAAAAGTTATATCTTAGCCACCACATGTCCACATCTATCAGATTCAATTGGCTATCATAGAAGTCACCCCACAAAGTATTTGTTTAAGTAAAATATTTGGTAAAATATACTAAAAAAAAAAGAAGTGTTATTTTATCTTAATATTGTTGAATATAAATTAATTTTACAACTTAAAATTTCATCTTAAAAATTCAAAATCTATAAAAAAATTATAATATATAAATTATTTAATCTATAATGTAAATTATATAAAAATAAAATAATATTTTAATAAATAAAAATAAATAATATGATAATTTTTCTTAAAAAATAAACAAATAATGGTATTAAATTCATTATTAATTAGGAAATAATGTTAGTTAATGTCATTAGATGAGAAAGGATAATAAGAAAAATAAATTTAAAATTCTATAGAAATTATAACTCGACAAAAGGTGACAATATGCCTCTTACCTGCAAGTACCTAATTCGATCCAATGTGATCGAGTAAGGTTGCCAATTCGATTCGCAGCGGGTATAGTAGGGTGTGGTTCGGGTAGGATGCAGGTTGAACCTTACTAATCCGTACCTTATATATGTATATGTTATATACTTATATAAAATATATTTTAAGTGAATGTTGAATCAAAGACTTCTCACTAAATGTAAAAAATTCTTAACTACTAAGAGAAGATCATTAATTAATAATTTAATACGTCTTTTTTACATAAAAGTCAATTCTATTTTAAATTATCATCAAGTTATATAATAATGTTGTATTCTTTTGGTAACCCCGGGTAGAATTGGGTACCCGCAGATTAAGAATGATAGAATTAGAGTTAGAATATTTTCAACACATAAATAGGGTTACGGTTGGATCCAAACACTATCCTATCCTAATCATTGTCACTCCTAATAATAGAATAAGTAGAAAATTGGTCATTTTTTAATTGCAAAAAATAATCATATTAAATAACCAGCTGAGTCAATTAACAACAGCTAACTATTAGTTGGAATATAAACAAACAAAAAAATCTAAAATAAATTAAAAAAATTCAAAATTAAAAAAAAAAACATCCAAATCATTATAAAAAGAATATTCAAAATTTAACAAAAAATATTTAAAAACGTAATAAAAATAAATATTTAAAATTATTGTACAAACATTTTTAAAGGCGATCCACAAAAGAAAAAAAAAACAAAAAGAGAAAAACGCAAAAAGAGAGACTACATAGAAAAAAAATACAAAAAGAGAGGAGAAAAAAAATAAAAGAAAGTACAAGAGCTCATATTTTTTTAGCATAAAATTAGTTTTTAAAATTTTAAAATTAGAATATTTTAAAAAATTAACTACTTAGTTACGTATAGATCTAATTTCTTAGACTTTTTCTGCAAACAAATATGAATATCAAATTTTACATTAATAAAATAGATAGATAGATTAAATTAAACACAATAACTCTATCAGGTGCCTTTTATCAAATTGACATTCTCTCTTAAAAGGATTGGGTTTGCTTTCCATCCAACATGATTCGGAAATGGGCCCTTCAATTTGAAAAAAAAAAGTAACGAGAAAAAACCGGTTTTTAATTAGTCAATATAAAATTAAGTTGGGTTAGTCTAATGGTTAGCTCACTAGTCCGCTTAAGCAAGTGTCGGGGTTTGAATTCCGCCTTGTGCATGCAGCAACCCATTAGCCAGCGACAAACCCTTAAATGGAGCTCAGTATTGCGGCGGATTAGTCTTTGGCTTGCCGGATTAGGGGATACTGTGGGAAACAAAAAAAAATTAGTCAATATAAGTTATTTTTTAAAAATTTAAATTGAAAAGAGTTAGCTCTCTAATCAAAATATTTGAAAAAACATAGAAATTGTTTACTATTGATAAATGATTTTAGAGAAATTATATTCATTTTTGGACTGTATCACAGATATCAGAGATTAATGTGAGTAAAGCTTATATCCCTTTATGTTGGACAAGATATTGATGTGAACCCTACATTTTAATCATGGTATCATTTGGACTGTGGAGATAATCCATATGAGAATGTACATGGACGATAAAATTGGTTAAGAGGGCAACACCAACCAACGTTGTATTTCATGGACACTCCCTTGGTCCTGTCCTTTGGCAGTGCAAAGAGGCACATTATTGGAAATATGATACTCAGTGAATTATTATCATTCGTGTTTCGTACTGCTTAGTCAATTTTAAACCAATATATAATTGCAAAGGAAATAATTCGAAGTTAATGCCATCATTGTAATATTCACTAATTATTTGAGTTTTGGTGAAAGTGACAAGTGCTTTTACAAAAGAATAATTATAGATCCAACAAGAAGCAAGTGGACAAAGTTTGGGTAAGTAGACTACACTTAATTAACAATTAGCACCGGGAATCTTTTTGGTATAATTAGGGAATTGGTATCCCTTTTTACAATCAACAATGTAGATTTAGTTACAATTTTATCTGCATAGATAAACCTGTATGATATATTATTATCTCCACAGTCCCCATGTGACATGAATGATATTTTCTATAATATATAGTACATAGTACACACTTGAGACAAAGTGAAAGAGAGTACGAAACAATATCATAGGACGGACACAACTACAAATAATCACCATTGGCATCTTCTTATGCATAGAATTCTCCTCTGATTCATTCACACACTCATCTCTCAACATCTGCAATACATAACATAACATAACATACACACTTCATCAAATGGACTCACCTAGTTTGCGGTTCCATCTCAAAAACTCAAAATCCCACACTTTCATCACACCCTCTCCTACCCTTTTCGCCAACAATTCCAACAACTCCAATTCCATCAATTTTCCAACTTCCTTTGCCAAAAAGTCCCGTGCTTTATTCTCCAAAATGATGGTTTCTTCTTCTGCACCTGCAACAGCAGCAGCGCCCATCACCTTTGGCTTCAAGAATTTGATGGAAACTTTCACTGTTGATGTGCACAGAGCAGAGAACAGGCCACTGAACGTGCCCTTGATTGCACCTTTTACCATTGCATCATCAAGGTTGGAGATGGTAGAGAACGTGGCCCTTAGAATTGAGCTCAGCAATGGCTCTGTGGGTTGGGGTGAGGCACCAATTCTGCCTTTTGTTACTGCTGAGGACCAGAAAACTGCCATGGCCAAGGCTTCTGAGGCATGTGCCTTTCTCAGGAGATGTCCTTCACTGACACTGGGTTCCATGTTGGAGGAGATTGCTGCTATTCTTCCTGGCCATGAATTTGCTTCTGTGAGTGACATTCAGTTAAACTCTTCATCTTCATCATCATATTAATTTTTTCTACTCATTCTAATGTTTTCCTTTTGTACTTTTGAAAGGGACGTTTTGCATGCCCCTTTGCTAAATGAATTCATATGGCTTTGAATTAACTACGATCCTTCTTATTATTGGTAATTAAGGAAATGAAACGAGACTTGTAAAATTTGAGAAAGTTTTAGTCTTCAATTAGGCATTGTATTTTGTTGTATTTATTTGGTTGACTTTTGCCATTATGCCCTGCTTTTTGCGCCTAAAATTTCTGCTTTGATTCTTGTCTTTGGTTGCTTTTGAGAAAATGTGTTGTTTCAAGGTAGCTTAGATTGTTTGAAAGTTGCTAGCTTTTCCTGCACAGAAATCAATATCAAAATGTACAAAAGAAAATGAATCTTGTCCTGGTGCCTTCTTAAGGATAATTCAACCTTTTTCCCTCATACTCCATAATTTCCTCTTAATACTACTATAGCAATAAAGCTATTTTCATTCAGTTGGGATTTATGTAATGTTAAAGGTTAGGGCTGGGGTGGAGATGGCAATAATTGATGCTGTTGCAAATAGTATTCGTGTGCCATTATGGAGGCTTTTTGGTGGAGCCTCAAATACCATAACCACTGATATAACGGTAAGTTATCATTGATCATAAAGATAAGATTTTAATGGAAATACTTGCATATAAAGAAATCTAAACTAACTCATATCTACAGATCCCAATTGTTTCTCCAACTGAAGCAGCTAAATTAGCTTCTAAATACTACAAAGAAGGGTTTAAGACTTTAAAGCTGAAAGTTGGCAAGAATCTGAATGCAGATATAGAAGTGCTTCAAGCTATAAGGGTTTCCCACCCTGAATGCCAGTTTATTTTAGATGCTAATGAGGGATATAACTCTGAGGAAGCAGTGGAAGTTCTTGAGAAATTAAATGGTTAAAAGCTCACCTAGTTGAAGTTTTTTTTTTCCATGATTTCCGCTGTCATACAGAAACAAAAATGCACACATGCACCAATTTACTTAGCTTGTGCAAACTTCTGTTAATTGCAGTATTTTAAGAAAGTTGACATGGAACTTAGATTTAAGAATCTTTTTTTTCTGTTGCAGAAATGGGGGTCACACCTGTCCTATTTGAGCAACCAGTTCATAGAGATGATTGGGATGGCCTTGGATATGTCAGTAACATAGCAAGAGAAAAATATGGAGTGTCTGTTGCAGCTGATGAGAGCTGCAGAAGTTTAGCTGATGTCTACAAAATAGCCGAAGGGAATCTCGCAGATGTCATCAACATTAAGCTGGCAAAAGTTGGGGTTATCGGTGCTCTGAATCTCATTGAGAAGGCAAAAGCAGCAGGTTTAGATTTGATGATTGGTGGTATGGTTGAGACAAGACTTGCAATGGGTTTTGCTGGGCACCTTGCTGCTGGCCTCGGTTGTTTCAGGTAAGTACATTATAGTTAAAAGATTTTGACACTACTTTAAGTTTTCAGAACGAATTCATATTGTTTTCCTTCTGTTTATTTAAAGCTTTAAATAACCAAACTCTTTTCTAGGTTCATTGACCTGGATACACCACTTTTGCTGTCAGAGGATCCGGTTCATGAAGGCTATGAAGGTATACTCTCTGTAATATGCACATGCAGGCATACAGCTCTTAAATTCAAGGTTTTATGTAACAAGTTGTTTTATTGGTGTCTTTTGCAATCTGATGACATTGAGGTATTTATTTGAACAGTTCAAGGTGCCACTTATAAGTTCAGAAATGTGAAGGGACATGGTGGATTCCTTCATTGGGACAATCTTGCTTAGCAAATTCTGGTTTTCTTGGAGAGTACAACCATAGTTAGTCTAGCATGGCTGCTAACATATGATAGTTGTGAATGAATGAATGATGTACACCTTAAAAAGAATTCAAATTATTCATTCCTTGTGATTGGTTGGGAAGAAAAACATTACTATAGTTGGTTCTTGAACTATTACCAAGAACCTCTATGATCAGATTGCTTTACTTAGACAAAAATGTGGCATAAGTACTATGTGAATAAGTAAGAAAAGAAAGGTGTTTTTTATTGTATGGAACTGGGAAGCGTTGTCCAAAACAGTTTGAATGCTACTTACATAAAAAATCAGCTTAAAACAAAAATTAATTTCCATATACAACATTTAGATGGTACTTATATTAGTCATGATGTATTACAAATTTAGTAAATTTGTTATAGGACTCCAGTCCATTAACCAGGGTCTCTTGTCAGATGGAAGCACAAAATTGAGCTCAAACATCTCCCTTGATATGTTGCCTCCTTCACAAAACCCGACAAGTTTTGCAACTATTTCAGCACTCTCCTTTACATGCTTTGGATTATGTGGTTCTGTCCAGAGCTTGCTTACAAACTGCAGCCTCTTCTGCTTCCCAACAACTGGAACATCCCATTTCATGTACAGTGCATCCCTCTCCTCTAGTGTCAAACGTGATCCCAATCTCTTTGCAAGGAATTCCCTTTCTCTTTTCAAGGCTTTGATACTATGTCATAAAATTTATAGTTAACATAAAAGAAAGATGCATTGATATAAAATATCATATAAGAAAGAAAGAAAGAAAGAAAGAAAGAAAGAAAATACCTTGATGACAAAGAGATCGTACGCTCGTCTCCAACATGAGCGGGGCTTGCATTCCCAACTTCTGCCAGGTGTTGTTGCAACCATGTCAAACGCCTTAGTTCAACTTCCATGTATATTTGGTCAGCTGGATCTCCCTTGAATAACAAATAAAATTGGGTCCTATGAATTACGGAAACAAAACAAAGATCCCATAATTCAATGATCTGCTGCTGCTGCTCCTGAAATGTTATATGCCCTGAAACTTGGGATCCTTCTTGTTCACTAAGACCTTCATTTTCTATATTGTGGCCATTTGCTTCATTTGCTTCAAGCTCAAGAACCTGTACAGATGAATGACGTGAGTGAACAACTAAGAGCATAGCAAGACATAATGTAGACTATTCAATGGTAACGCAAAATGATTTTTAAGTAGATACTAACATACCTGGCAAACAAGTAACTGCTTTTGGTATTGCAATTTGGCCACACGTTCCTTCAACTCTGTAACATAAGTCCTTATACTTCTAACATTCTCTTCTGCAGCATTCTGAAACATTTTCTGCATTTTCTTCATGTTAACTGAACTAGAGCGTCGATAACCTGAATTGTTGTTGTCCCGGGATGAAACATTATCCCCTTCTTCATTCTTGGATGGAGTTTCCTCCTTCTCAGATTCTGGTGGCAAATTCTCACTTGAAACAATGTCTTCATCATCTGGAGCTCTATTTTCGATATAAGATTCCAAAACTTGGTGAGGGGTGGATAATGGTGAGCATGGAGATCTTATAAAATTTTGCCGATTCACAGCATTAATTGAAGCCAAAGGAGGCAACTTTTTCCTTCTGTGTTCTTTTCTCAGTTTCGAGGCTTTGCTGTTTAGTTGTTGATAATTGTTTGGGAGAGACATCACCAGCTTGTCTATGGACCTTTGAACATTTTCTAGCTGTTGCTCAAGATTTGCAATGTTGCTTCCCTGTGAATGAAGACGGACAATTTCATGCTTGAGATTAGCACTGATGCTCTTGTTTACAGAAACCATTCTCCCAACTTCAACTTCCTTGGGTGCAGACCTAACAGCACACATTTGCCTTATTTCAGCTTGCAGGTTAGCAATTGTCTCTGCTGCATTTTGGTTCCCTAGTCTGTGACATGCCACTTCCTTCTGTAATACTTCCAGTGCTCGATTAGCTTCTTCCCCCAGCTGCGTCTGGAGATGCTCAAGTTTATGAATTTCATGCATAAGAGTAAAAGGAGCAGTAGATGATTGCCTCATTGACTGCCTTAATGTTGTGTTTCTTATTTTATCTCGTTTTAGTGATGATAGTGAACCAGTGTACGAGAGACACTTCGTGACTGATAACTGAGGTGATTCAACTTGATTTGAGATGTGATGATCCTCCTGAAGTTTTTTGTTTAATTCATCCACCTGAGATTGTGCAAGATCTCTTTGAAGTTTCAGTTGTTCAATCTCCATCTCCATCTGGATATAATTAGGTAATATTATCAGCAATATAGTAAACATAGTCCTGTCCTATGTCATCATACCTGTTCATAGTAATCATCTTTCTTTTCCAATTTACCTGCTGAATTTTCAAATCCTTTTCCCTTGACTGATCAGGTGTGCGAAGCTCTGCCTCAAGCCTGGCTAATTCCTTTTGCAAATGTTTAACAAGCTGCTTGTCAGAAACAACCTTTGTAGAGTGTTTCAACACAGGAGATTCACGGATTTAGTATCTGGAAAAGGAAAAAGGAAAAAGGAAAAAAGAGGCAAACCAAGAACTTTATATTACCATGTTAACTTGAGCATTATTTGTTACTTCCTTTGCCCGGGTAGCAAATAAGAGAGTATTTCGCGACTGCTCCAGATGACTTAGTGCTGGGCTCAAAGTACATATGATGGCAGTGCGTGCATTCCCTCCGAGAGAGTGTTGCAATATACGGGTGAGTTTTGAATCTCTGTAAGGTATATGACCACTTCTTTTTCCAACACTGTGGATGAATACTAGTTGTCAGAGTAATCACATCAGGTGTGTCATGGATCCTGACAAACAAATAAGCGCAAATGACTGTCTCATAAGATTGTGAACAGCTATTCTGACCTGAGTTTCCGGATCACCGTTGTGAGAGTCATCAGGCTAAGATTAATATGGCAGCCTTCTCTAAGCCTAGTGCCATCTGCATGTGTCTGTGCAGCCCTCTCACTTCCAGCCAGATCAACAAAGTTCTGCAGCAACAAAGTGAGTTTGTTACTTCCTATAAAGAACTAATGTGTGCTTAGCTAAAACAAGTTTGGAATTTCGATTTACCAGTGTGGCAAGAAAAGATCTCACACAATCTGAATTTTCACGTAGTGTACTTTGAATTGTCTGCAATATATACCAAAAAGAAAAAAAATAAATACTTCCATTACCCTATTATTTGTTATGAGGCATCAAGGGTTTGAAAGAAACAAAAGAAGACTAAATGTTTAAAGCTAACCAGTCTTATTATTTGGTGAGATCTTGAGCTCTTATCATTAAGAGCAGTTTCACCAACCTGCCTTTGAGCTGCTCAAAAATTAAAAATTAGGTGATTAACTTGTGAAAAAGAAGGCCATCTCAATTGCAAGCCAAGGCAGTTAGTTTCATTACCTTCACAAATAGATATAAGATATCTTAAATGCTTGTCATCATTTGCAGTTTCTTCCACCAATTTCTCAACAACAGTACCTTTCTACATAAAGTGATTAAAATATCAAGTTGCATTTTCACTGAAACATGGCAATAAATTGTAACATGAAAAGCAAACTAATATGATTTGAACCTAAGGTACTCCCAGATCCATCTCCATAAATAAAATCTCAAAAAATCATTCCATAATTACCTCAGGATCATCTAAAAGCTTCAGACTGCGTCCAGATTCTGAATTTAACAAGTCCCTCACATTTTCATTGTATATTTCAAGTCCAGATATTTTTATAGTGAAATCTCTCTCTGGGGTCTGCATCCATCCGATTCAAAAGTTTAGCTTTGTTTCCAAGTCATATCTAATCCTCATGAACTAGAGTAACTGAGCAAGAAATACTCTTCCTATGAAATAATACTAATCAAATTCTACAGCACCAAATATTGATTGATAGCTACATGAAGGTTTCGATAATACTTACATCCATTATATGGTTATATATATCATTGACCGCCTTCTCTGTTATGCCTCTCATTGTGTAAGTCTTTCCACTGCTTGTTTGTCCATAGGCAAAAACAGTTGCTGCAGTGAAATAGTTCCAGTCAAAGATCTATCATAATTCATGTATCTACGGTTCAAGCGATTTATGAAAATTGATACAAGCAGTACAACTATAATGGGTACCGTTGATGCCCATCAACGCAGACAATACGACATTCTTCACTCCTTCGTCGTATACTGTCTCGGTTAAACAAGCAGGACCAAAAACTTTATCTGCAGGGATGAAAGTAAAGTCAAGAACTTGTTAAAATACAAAGACATTATCTAACATGGAATTGATCCGATAATTGAAAAATGAGAAAAATTTAGTGAGGATCAATGTGTGATTTGATACCAAAAGCAAATGAGGTTGGTTGAGTTGCATGTTCAGGAACTTGTGGTTTACACACGATCCGGTGATGATCGACGCAATCCCATGCGACCTGATCTTTAGAGAATTGCTCTCTTCTGTTTAGAGGTCTTAGCCTCACTGTAACTACAATCTTATCCTCCCTTGCTCTTGTCCGTCCAGGGGTTGATGGTGGTGTCGTTTCAATCTTTGAAGCTGGTGTTCCAGGTGTTCTAACAGTCATTTTCTAAACAAAAAAGGGATTAAGAAGGTATTATTAATCGAAATGATAAGTAAAATTGAATGCTAAATTTAAGCATTAAAGTTGAATATGAAGCAAAATAAGGAAAGAGGATAGTAAGCTCACTTGTGTTATAAGTAGCTCAATAACTTGAACTTAAGTAAGATTCTGAACAAGAAGAAGAAAAGATAGCAGCTGCAAGTCTGCAACAATGATAGTTGCATACAGAGAAACGGGAATTTAGGGTTTGAGAGAAAAAAAAATGAAGGAAGGATGAGCCTTTGCTTTCATGTGTCTTCACTCCTCAGACTTCAATACAACGCATGTTCTTACGGGAGCCAGTGGACTCATAACGGCTACTTTCTTTCTTTTACTTTTCCACAGCTTTTTTTTAAGGGAAAAAAAGCAAAAAACGAAATTATAGTGCGGGTAATGCTCGGCCTGTTTTTGACTGATTTGCTTTAGCTACCAAACATATTATAGTGCAATTAATTTTGAGGCTATCCATATAAAATTGGAAATAAGGCGGCCCACGGGGTTTGAATATCTAGATCTAATTATTTTTTTTTTCTTTTTCATATGTAATGAAACTATTGTTTCTATTTTCAAAAACTTTTATTTATCTTTACCCATTTTAAAGCACTTTTGGTGAAAAAAGATTAAAAAAAACAATTGAAACATAATTTTAAAAAAGGAAAAATAAAAATAAAAACACAATGATATGCTCATGCAACTCATGTTCAAGAGTTTTGAAATTTCTCCACCACGAAAGGAGGAAGAACTTGTTTGTAACAAGCTTTAATACTGAAGACGTTGTATACTTCCTATTTCAGTAAACATTAGGTTCACATTATTGTGCGGGATATTCAGTTTGTAACCAAACAAACGTATGGCAGAGAATCACAAGCAGTGACCGCTTTTCAACATCAATCATAAGTTGTCTTGTAATATTCCACACACACCCACAGAATTCTTGACAACATTCATATCCCAAACCGACCAGCATCTAAAGAGTCAAGGATGCAGCACTAGCATTATAATTCATAGTTTAGTCATTAGTGCTATCATACAGTAGTACCAAAATTGCGCCTTCTTATTGTTATACACCAAACACCCATTTTCTTCGAAATCACAACTACTATTTGTAAATATTTAACCATTATTCAAATGGTGGCATGATCCCGCAGATGCTCCCTGTTAATCAATTTCCTCTAGCCATTTTTTCTTTATATTAGATTTTCACCTTTTTCACTAAGGCCTTCCACTTATATGATAGAGTTTTCTTTTTCTCCATCCTCCGTATAAACCAACATTCCACTTCAGCATCATCTTTTCTACTGCTTAGGCAAGTTACCACAATCTCCATAAGATGGATAGACTTTTTATCAACTTCACACCAAGCAATCAACACAGAGATTTGAGCTTTTGGCCGTAGCAGAGAGAATGGAATGACGTGTCGTCTAATTTACTTCACCTGTGGTGCGGCGCCATGATTTAAAGAACTGATAATCTGGGTGGTTCACCTGAAGAAGCCTTAACCAGTTATCTGCAGCCTGAAAGAGGGAATTCACCAGTTGACCCTCACCAACTCCTTTTTTCATCCACATGGATCCCTTTAACTTATAGGAGGCCATTGCAAAAGTGGGCAATGAAATCTTTGGTATGCCATCCATCTCATTGGGATAAACCAATACGGGAGCCGGAGTACGACCACCACCTAAAAAATGAAATTGAAAAAAAGATGAAAATAAATAATCAATGTTGCATGAAACAGAAACATATTTCACATATTTAAAGCATGACATTAGTTTTGCAAATAGCTGTGATAATGGTATTGCTGTATTAGAATGACTTAGGGTGTAAGAACTAAGAAGCCATAGAAATACAAACATAGGCTTGAAGTTCCATAACTACCTGTTGAGGGTGTATGTAGTGTATGGTATGTAAGAAAGCAGGCATCTAAATCTTTTAATGTTGGACCTGTGGGTATTCGATATATAGGATACCTAGAATATGACAAAAAATTGTTAATTCACTAGTTTAGTACAAAAGCCACACCTATCGAAAATACAAAAACGGGAAAGAAATGAAGCAGTTGATCACCATGCCACAGACATCCAACTAGCTGGCAATAAATCACAACTTCTTAATGACTTTAGGCCAGGATAGTGGCGTGCAAGATATAGTACCTGTCCCAATATTATGAAGTACAAGTCATAAGAAAAGCAATGTAGATTTAGGCCAAACAAGCCACAAGGTAATAAAGATCGATATAAGGTACATGCCTTGTCAGCCAATGGTTCACGGCTATAAGGAGGATCTGGTTCAAAATACTCAAAAACTAGATCCTGAGGATTTCCAGTTTCACTGTCATCACTGGAAAAGCCTTCTTGTATTGTGTTGGGCTTATCATGTACAGAAAGCCTGCTCATTCCTAAAGAAACATCACCTGTAAGATATTGACTACTCTGTCCTATAAACTGATCAGTCCTTTTCCCATATTCATAATCACTGCTTTCATCGCTACATGAATCTCTGTAGTAATCACCATCACTGTCTTCACTGGTGTACCTAATGAAGCAAGAAAATCAAATTTTATTATGCACTAAAGAATATAATTGTACAAGCTACAGTTGCATAAGGAAAAGTAAATTCATAATTCATGTTTACTCTAATTAGGAATCATTAGCCACAGAGAGACTGAAATTAAG
Organism: Arachis stenosperma; assembly: GCF_014773155.1. Taxonomy (NCBI): domain Eukaryota; kingdom Viridiplantae; phylum Streptophyta; class Magnoliopsida; order Fabales; family Fabaceae; genus Arachis; species Arachis stenosperma. The sequence goes on along the minus strand of NC_080379.1, from coordinate 169,320,363 downwards.
GTCAAAAGATCCAACAATTTTAACTTTGCTTGATGAGGGAGAGAAGAAGAAGGAGCAGAAGTAAAAATTGACAAGGTATCAAACAAGGCACACATCTAGACACATCACTCAGTTGTGCTCTTCTCGATCTAATTCTATTTCTCCTGTTATAACTTCTTTCCAGAAGCACAAAAGAGATTCATTCCTGCACGGTACAGTCTATAAGGAATTAAGTTATATATTGATCATATAAGCACCATATCATATATAAGGAGAGTCCTCTCAACAATTCAAACACTGTATCTCCAATTACCTCAAACTCCACAGACAATTTATTCACTCTTTCTTCTGATCACCAATCTCGTTTCAACAAATCATATATAAACATTAAACAGTTAGAATAAAACCAATTACAGAACCAAACTTGAGTGACAAGTGAATCATTAACACACTATCTTACGAAGAACTTTAGTCCCAAAAAAAGAGGATGAGAAGTGAAGCCAAAAGATGCAGGAGTTACAAATCAGGCAAGATGAAGAGTTGTGAAATAATAAATTTGAATGTTTCACACGGTTAATTTGCAAAACACAAGAGACTAAGTAAAACTCTAAAAGCGTATAGAATAATACTGGTAATAAAAGAGATGCTGCACATATAAAAAACTTAACCTCATTTCGAGTGATCATAGTTAACTACAGTCAGCACATATTGAAGAATGACACTAAAAAATGCCAATACCTTGGCTTAGCACTTGACTTCTGAGAAGATTGACCATACAGTTGGATGGCTGACAAATAAGGCACATAATATTGTACAACAGATTCATTCTGATCAAGAAGCAAGGGCACTCCTGCACCATACGCGCTCCACTCCTTGAATGACTCCCACAGATCATCAAGAGTGAAATAAGACTGATACTCAACATCACAAGTTTTCCAACCTCTCATTGTTGTCTACACCCACAAACAGAATAAAAGAAACAAATGCGGTCAGAAGCTAAATCATATAGACTATATTAACAAAATTACAAGTGACAAAAACATTGTAGCCTACACTAGCTCAAATCATAAACTACTTTAAGTACCTTAACCCAAAAGAGCTAATGTGAAAAAGATAACCTACATATTATTTATTTGTCTGCATTATGAAAGGACTCATCAAGAAGCAAGATCATGGCATAAACCAAAAGGAGGTGAATAGTGAATAGGAATCATCAACCTTTGAGAAATACTGTGCGGGGACTAATGGAGTTGTGGACTCCAAGAACCTATCAATGTTACTAGCAGTTTCTACAGATTCACAAGGAGATGGCTTTGACAAAGAACACAAAGATTCATGATTGGAATTGTTATTCTCGGAATCTAGAAGCTTAGTCTTCGGAGCTGAATCAGTAGTTTCAGGTTCAGCAGCGTTCTTGGGTCTGTGAAGCTGTTTGCGCTGATTCTGATTCTTCCTTGCCTTCACCGGAATGTAGAACCGATCCTCACCGCGAACACCCCTAAATTGCAGTGCAGTTCCTAGCATTTTCCGAATCCTTAATTTTTCAAGGAAGTACTATATACTCCTCCGTTTTGGTCAGAGAGAAAACGGAGGAAAGTATCAGATGGAAAAGAAACAAGGACCGAATTCCAAAATCTTCTCTTTTTTTTTCCCACACTCTTGATTATCGAAACAAACGGTTCCAATTAAAGAAAGGAGGGAAAAAATGAAACTATTGTCGGTGGGAGTGAATAAGGGATGTATGAATTTGTGACGAACCAAACAGAGATTAAAAAATGAAAAGAGGTCTAAGAAATCGGAATCAGCAATTGGGAAGCGACGAAGAGAGAGAGAGAGAGGATTGGAATGCGTGGAAGCAAAGAGAGGAACCGTGAAGAAAAGAACAGAAACGCAAGAGGAAGAGGAAGAGGAAGAGGAAGACGAAGAAGACAAGCTTCAACCACAACACTCTTCTTACACACCCAAAACGTACCAAAAGTGCACGCTAAGTTCCGCGCTCCCTCACGCACAATATAGTTTCCCGTTTCCTTTCTCTTTTTTTTTTTTTTAATTTAAAATAAAATAAATAACAAATAGTTCTTTGATTTTGGTTTGGACATTTAAATTTTTAAAAATTTAAAAGTACATTTATATTGCTGACATTCTCAAAATCTTGAATATATCGATGTCTATTTAATTTATTTTATTTTAAAAATTTTCTTATGTGTACATTTGTATACTGATTAAGATCAGTTCATATTTAATTTTTTTATTAAATCTGTTAGTCAAAAATTAATGTATCAAAATTTCGAAAAAATTATAAATTTAAATATATTTTTAAATATTTAAAAATTTAAATATTTATAAATCAAACAATCAGTGACATATTTGTTTTTTTCTCTTTAAAATATTTATCGAGGAGTCCAATCCATAATTTTTTATTGTAATGTAATATAGTTACCGTTATATCTAATTTTAAATTTGTTATTTAGTATTCAAATTTTCTTTTAAAAATAAAAATTAATTTGCTTTGGAAAATTAAGAGTTAGATTGTTCTAGAATGATTTTAAAATATTATTTTTAATATTTCTATAGAATTAATTGATTTATAATTAAAATTAAAAAATATAATAAAATTGATTTTACTTAAAAAGACAATATCACTTTAATAAAAAAATTAATAAAATGTTGACATTAGCATAATTATATCTTAAAGAAAAGAGATGGTTTGAGAAATCACCTCTTGGTCTCTAAAAATTTAATTGAAGAAACTTTTTACTCTTATACAAAACGAGAGTCTCCTACCCTCTGAAATTACTCTTGTCAGTGGATAGCAAGCAAGCGACAAATTAGAATTAACCATCTGTTTTCTATGACTTCCAATTCAAGCTCAAAAAAATGTCTTACAATTCATAATCAAACTTCATATTCCTAAGAATTGGATAAAGACGATAAAGACATTAAGTTTCTATGCTTGATAAACCAAGATAGTTATTCAATCAATCATTCACCAACCTCCTGATGTTTATGTTATCTGGTTGAACCCCCAAGAACCTTGCTTTATGCCCTCCAATGTCTCTAAGACCTGCTTCATTGATAGCCTGAATTCTTTAGGATGCTGCACACACTGAAATGCCAACTCTGCCACTGCAGTTATAGTTTCCATAACACTACTGTCCGAGTGAAAGCCAAGACTTGGATCCACAAGCTCTTCCAACTCATTGTTCAAGATCTTTCCCATTGCAAAGTTAGCCAAAGTAAAAAGCTGCGGCCCTTGCCTTACAGTGGAAGGCATGGATGATATGAGCTGAAACAAAACCATGCCATAGCTATATACATCGCTTTTGTCACTCACCTTATTGAATTCAAAGTTCTCAGGATCTATATAAGCAGGGGTTCCTACTGGAGCAGTAGAAACATGAGTAACAAAATCAAGATCCCCAAGTGGAAGAAACCGGGCTAGGCCGAAATCTGCAACTTTGGCACTTAGATTTTTGTCCAAGAGAATGTTGCTGGGTTTGACATCGCGGTGAATTATACCAGAATGGTGAAGATAGGCTAGTGCAGAAGCAGTCTCAATGGCAATATTTAATCTGGTAGCCCATGGTAGTATGTTTCCAGAATTTCGATGGAGATAGGTTGATAGAGAACCGTTGGAGACATACTCGTAAACTAACAGGAGTTCATCACTGTCATCAGAACTGCGGCCATACAGCGAGACCAGATTCTGATGGCGCATGAGACTTAGGATCTCAACTTCTCTCGTGAATTGCTTTCTTGTCTTCTCTTTCTTTTCATGGAAACGTTTGATTGCTACCTCATATCCTTGTGGGAGCTTCCCTGAACACAATTGTAATTCTAATTGTAAAAATACACAATATAACTCTAAATAAGCTACACTATAAAGTAATGTCTCTTGAAACTTAAAACTAAATTATAAAGTTAAAGAGAAAGTGTTGTTGCAACCATTCAACACCTAATTGAAAAAAAAAATATTTGCTTTGAACACCAAAAAAACTAAAGATTAAATATCCAACATCTCTTACCATAGTAAACAGTCCCAAAGCCTCCTTTCCCAACATAATTCTCAAAATGGTTAGTTGCTTTTGCAAGCACATCATAAGAAAAGATTTGGAATTGTGACTTCATGTAATCCCAGAAAAATGCCAATGTCAGAGTTTCGGACTTGAAATCTAATTATCACAAAAAAAAAAAAAAAATACACTAAAGAGAATGCAAACACTTGAACACCAGAATTAGAAGCATGAAGAAAGTGGTAATCTATCTATGCGTTGCGCCTTCACCTCACCTGCAGTCAAATTTAAGTCCCTTCTCTGTTCTCTGATGCCCTTCAAACCCTCAAGCACCTGTGCCATGGATGGCCTTAGAGGCACATCATGAATCAAGCACTGATATGCTAACACTGCCACAGAAGTTAGCATCTGCTTTACGGCAGGGTCTGATTCAAACCCAAGGCTTGGATCCAATATCTCCTCCAACGCATTGTTTTCGATTCTACTGATTGTGAAAGTAGCAAGCTTCATGTCTAGTAAGTTTTCCCTCTTCATGTACGAGGGCTTGGATGTTAAAAGCTCACACAACACCACCCCAAAGCTGTATATGTCATTCTTGAAGTTAAGACAAAATTCACCATTATGTGAAACAAAACCAGAAGGGCCTCTGGCAAGTTGCCATGATCCAAGACAGTTCTTAACTTTTGCACCTAAGTTTTCATCCAGAAGAATATTGTGGGATGTTACCTGGTTGTGGATGATGCCATTAGAGTGAAGATATGCCAACGCATTGGCAACATCAATAGCAATATCCAATCGGGTATCCCATGGCAACGTGAGACGCTTTGATCCTTGGCCATGAAGATGATTATGAAGAGCACCATTTGGAACGTACTCATGTGCTAGCAGGAATTCTTTCCCATTAGAACTGTACCCATACACAGACACCACATTTTTATGCGGCAAAAGACTTAAGATTCTGATTCTGCAGCCTTCTACATGCTTTTCAATGAATTGGAATTCACTTGCCGATAAGCGTTGGATTGCAACTTCACGAAAATCTTCTAGTATACCTAATGAAAAAAAGAGCACCCAATCAATTCCCTGGATAAGCTAATGATTGATAAGTTCATTTTTATGATCTCATATATAAAGCACTTCAATTTATTATTGAGAAATGAATCAATGTTTGAGTAAGGTAAATTCTGACATTATTCTATAACAATTTACAAGTAGCTAATAAAATATAGTCAATAATCAACCAACAAGTTACAGAGAGATTCTTAAGCTGATGTGTACTCAATTATTCTTTACACTATGTATCTATCAATCAATTTTCTATCATAAGTTTTAAACTAGATAAATATATAAAAGTGTATTTGATATAGAAAAATAAATACTCATGATTGTGTTTTTTTTTTTTTAAGAATCAGAAGAGTAATTATGTTTTTGAAGGAACGTTGGCGTCTTACCATGATATACCTTGTGATATGCTCTAGTTCCAAGATTCTTGGATGGATGAAAATGATGACAGGCACTGGAAAGTTCAGTATAACCCAAGTTTGGTAACTGTGACTTAATATCAAACTCGGTGGATGCATCAGAAGTAGTGCACGCAAAGCAGCACTCAAAAAGGGCACACCTCCACTTCATAAGGCTGATATATCTCACTACTGCAAATCCAATGATGACTACCCGGTACTTAGATACAAGGAAAACATGCATAGAAATAAATAAAAGAGAAGGAAACTACATCTGCAATGACACGTTGTTTAGTTTACTTGTAGTCAACCCAAGAAACTTTGATTGAACTGCTGGGAAGGAAACTATATATCCCCCCCTATATCCAATGATAGCTTCCTCCACTTTTCCTTATATTTGGTCACTCATTCTATTTATTCAGTATTCAACTATTCAACTATTCATAGTTGGTTGCTAGCTCAACTCGAAGTCTCGAACAAATATGAAAGGGTCATTTTCTATAATAAATATATTTTAGTTATTTTTTATAAAAAATAATATTAATTTAGATCGATTCAAAATTTAATTTATTATTTTTTTTTGTTAAATTAATTTATCTAACCTAATTTCGATAAAAATAACACGACTTAATTAATTATATGTGTTAAATTTTAAATAATAAAAAACCTCTTTAAAAAAAGATGTTTTAGACATCTTTATCTGAGTAGTTTCCATATATAAAATTATTTGTTAATTTTTATTGTTAGAGAATTTAGAATTTAAAATTAAGATTTAGAGCTAAAAAAATAGAATTTAAAATGTAAGATAAAAAAGTCCAAGGTAATTTTGCCCTTTTTTCTTGTTATCTTAGGTATTTTTCAACCCGACAGGTCAAAGACTAATCTGTCGTAAATCGGAGTTTCATTAAAGGGTCCATTAGCCAATAGATTGCTGCATCTATAAAATAGGATTGAAACTTTCGCACTTGTTTAAGCGGATGAGTGAGCTGATCAGTCACCAAGTTTATTATTTTGCCTTTAATTTAAGGGTTTTTTTTTTGGATATTATTTAAGGTGTTTCAACCTTAATAAATTTTGATTGTTTTTTGGGGTTCGAATTGTTGAAGGAAGCCCTAACAGCTGGAGAGAATTGGGCTTTCCTGGGCTTCATTTTCGAAAGTCCCGCGAGTCCAGCCCCGCCACCTCAGCTATATTCACCTAAACTGCCTAATCCTATTCTGAGTGGTTTCATTGTTCTTGCTAAATTCCATTCCAGCTTAGACTCCCTACATACTTTGATTGATACCTTCTGCTCTAGGGTGTTACCGATCCAGTTTCCGTAAGTTGGTGTATCTGTGATTTTCAACCCAAGAGAAGAGAGAATGCAGCTATCGTTTGATGCGCCTCCTGAGTCCCCAGATGTTGCGGCAAACCCTAACAACGAAGCAGAGGAAGAGAACCCCGAACTTGGGTAAAAATCTTATCTTTTAACTGTTTCAGATCCCATTGTACCACATTCACTTTATTTTATTGAAAATATTCGATTGGTTGGTTGTTCAGGGCTTTACTCTCGGAGCAGATGAGAACACACGAGTCCTTCTGCGAACCCAATATAAAACCGGTAAGATTCCTCTGCTATTAGGAACTAGGGTTAGGTTAGGGGTAGCTTCTGTTTCTTTTTCTTTTTTCCTATTTGGCTGCTGGAGCCTGGACTTATGAGAATGAAATACAGGATGAGATTAATCCTATCACTCCTGAGCCTCTTGGAGAGAATGGAGACTTTGCCGTTCACCTTCATTCTCCCCTTACCATAGAAGCGAAACAACTCAAACTGGACTCTGATTCAAATGGTAGCCCTCGAACACCTAAAGGCAGTGTTTTTGACCCCTTTGCACCTGGTCCTGAACATTTGATGCGTGCGCCACAGGGTAAAAAATATCTTGAATTAAATATCGGTGTTTCTAGGCGACTTGATTTTCCTCACTCTCACTCTCTTGATGCTTCCTATGATGAAGAAGAATCTCTTTCGGATCAAGAGATCTTTGACTCTTTATGCAAGGATCTTATGAAGGTCATTGTTTCAAATCAGACTGAGGTTGCTTATTGTACGACGCCTCCTAAGCTTTTGCCGGTATTCAGTGCCAGCCCTGGTACTTGTCCTCCTGCACCTATCAAATTGAGATCAGGAGCCAATCCAAGGAATACGAATACTGAGGTGGGCTTATGCAAGAAGCTTGAGTTCTGACGAAGCTGATCTATAGTTAATCCCATACATCCATAACTGCTTTGTGTCCAGCTAATTTTAACATGTTTTGTTCTGATCTTTTGATCTCTAGTCTACCCTTTGAGACAAACATGAACATTTGCATCTGACTAACATGCTGGCAAGCATTCCAACAGCATTGTATAGTAGTGTAGCCTAGTGTACCGATTGAATTTAATTTATTTTCTATTTGTTATTATTTTATGTTAATTAGATCATCGCGATATATTCTGCGATGCTATTTTTCTTTGTTCAATTGGTAAAGTTTTGTTTCATCTATCAATTTGGTAGCAGTTTTTAATAGTTGGTTACTAGGTAAGTATCGATTGATATATATTTGTCAACAGGAATTTTGTTAGGAAAGGAATTTTGTTGCTTGTGAACAGGGTTAAAGATCTTGTTAAAATATCCTACCTTTTTTAAGTTTAAATATTGTATTTTTTGAACAAGATTGTTTTGGAACATATTTTTTTATAATTAAGCATAGTTAGAAAAAATTCATAAAATTATGCAATTTCAATAAGTTGATAAAATTCACTCATTTTAATTTAAAATTTATAATAAAACACGAGTTTATCACTTATGGCATGAAACGGCGACTACCACAACTCGAGCAATTGACTGTTTGTTGCAATTAATTCCATGGCATGGAGTGCAATGTAAGACCAATGTAATTATAATTTGGATGTATAGCGGTTTATACTTACCTATATTATCTCCTGAAAAATTATGTCATTGTCAATATAAAAACTTAAAACAACTACTTTAATATTTTCATAGGGCAGTGTATTCATTACATAGACCTTTCATATAAATGGTTTTCAAATTCAATACATTTATTCTCCAAACCTAATTTCTTTGATTTATAAAATTATACAGTAGAGTTTTGTTTGAGTACTCGAAGTTAAATTGATGTTTTGAAATTGATAATATAAAATTTATATTGGAGTACTATAAAAAAATTAATAAGAATTATTCTTATTTTCTAAACGTACAATAGAATAATAAAAAAAATAAGAGGTTAAAGTTCTTAATACTATGTGACTTATTATGATGCATTAAATACACATGTACTAGTGATTGAAGTCGTTATATATTTTGGTATTGTTTGTATGAACTATATCATGTTTTTTTTGTACAATACTACTTATGAAAACTTATATTATTTTTATACCACTTTCGTTTATATCAGGTTGTAATGAATTTAGAATGGTACACCAAAAAGAATGAATATTAAGTTAATTAACTCATGATAGTTGGAATGATATGCATATAACACATAATTCTTCATTTTATACCTGTTTAAGTTCCATTTTAGATAAATAAAAAAGATTTTTATTTTATATGAATACAAGTTTAATACATCATAGTTTAGGGTAACTAGTGTAGTGTCAAAACTTAAAAACATGTGCAGAATATAGACTCAACCTAGATCGTACTTAAGCACTTACCAAACTAATAAATTCAAATACCAAACAAAGCACAACAATCAGATATTAAAGTTGACACTATTATTGATATAATCTGAAATTGATATAGACAAGGTCCAATCATTCATCCAACTTTTAAATTGATATAAATAAATATAAACTACTGTAAAGGGACCACAATTTATGCCTTTTAAGCATTCCATCAAAAATTGCTAGAGAGACATAGTGGTTTATTCTCACACAACTCAACGTAAACCGCATCCGTACTACTGTCACAATTTGTATAAAAATAGCAAAGATTGTATTTTGATAATATTAAAAGACAAATAATTTATTTTAGTAGATTGTCCTTATTTATGATTTATTATATCTTATTAAAATATCTTACTCTTTTAAATTTAAATGTTTTTTTTTAATTTATCTATCGGATCATTGGTGGTCATTTTCTATTTTCTATTTTTTTTTAAAACAAAAAATTAAACACAATAAGGTGGAGTATCAATGAAAAAATACTAAATAGATCAAATAAACTAATTTTTAATCATCACAATATCATCAACAACCCAAAAAATTAAATATCACTCCATATTTTATAATTCCTAATCGATATGTTAGATTACTTTCGCAATACCCATTTCTTAATTCCTAAAAATTTGTCATTTCTTAACAATCAAGTACTTCAAATAATAACAATAAAACTAAATCCACCAACATTCTATCAATTCGGTATTGAGATTTCAACTGCAAAAAATCAATAGAAATATCTAAGCCATTGCCTGTAAAAACAAACATAAAATATAATATAATGTGCTTGCCGCTATCTTTTGAAGTCAGCATTTGATATTTTTCCTTTGATAAACTTCAATAGAAACACCTCAATAAATTATTCCTTATTGAAAGAAGTCAACATGACGGTTTGAATGCAACTTTGAAGCAGTATGGATAGCAAAGTGATTTATTTGAGACAGATGGAAATGACTACAATCTAATTAAGAATTTAATTAAGAATTTACTTAATGACCTAAACTAGGAGATTTATAAAAATCAGAAGTCAAATTTTGTTCTTGTCGCACTTCGATTTTATTATATACTTATACAATATAGGCAGCTTTGCATCCACAGATACATAAATCATAAAAGGTCTATCTGCATAAAAGTATTCAAAATAAATAATAACGATATAATATAATTTTTTGAACAAGCCTGATTTGAATAATCACAAGTCAAATCTCAAATAGACAACTCTTCTAATATTGCGTCATATGAATAGTCATCATCATATGCATAGAAAGAAAGCAAGCAATTAATAATTCTATCAACCTTTCCATCTTTCATTATCAGCATCTCCACCTCCAGGTTCTATCTATGGCGGTGCAAATACATGAAAACCTTGTTAGATCAACGTTCACTATATCTCTGTTATGCTTGGCCACTTTGGCAAAACTTTCAATCTCTCAAGAATATGAAGCGTGCTCCAAGGCTTACAGCTGCGGAGAAATAGCCAACATCTACTATCCTTTCTGGGGAGGGAGCAGGCCAAGCTATTGCGGCATCAGCCAGCAATTCAAGCTCAGCTGCGACGCTAATCACAACACCTCCATTCAAATTGGCTCACAGACTTTTCATGTGCTGAATATCGATCAACCTGCTTGCAACATAACAATGGTTAGAACTGGGATTGCCTATGATCAATGCTCTTCTCATTTAACCAACACTTCCTTAGAGACAAGCATGTTTCGCTTCTCGCCAAACGTTAGGAACGTCTCAATCTTCTATGACTGCGCTGGCAACAACAGTGAAACAATACACTCTTTCCCTTGCAAGGATGATCCCAAAAAGCGAGCTTTTTATGGGGATTTGGGAGTGGCGGTGGCTCAGAACTGCAAAGGAGTTCATGTGGAAGTGCAGGCGATAGAGGAAGTGAGAGCTAATGAGGATGGAATTGAAGGGTTGAATAGAGCCTTGAGTGCTGGGTTTGATGTGAATTATAGTTCACCTTTTGACATTCAAAGATGCATAGGATGCATGTCGACTAAGGGAATATGCGGATCCAAAGATGAGTTTCAGTTTACTTGCTATTGCCCTGATGGAACTAATCATGCTTTGGATTGTTCTCATCATCATAGTATGTCTTCTTACCTTCTTATTTTCTTCATCTGAATATATATGACAATCGGACAATGGTTTTAGAAATGGGTTTATATTAGAGAAAAGATTTTGGTGCAAGAGTTTATGTATATCTTGAAATCTTGATGAATCTGTATTGCCACTATAGAAGATGTGGAAATATTGAAAGTAGTTGACTTTACCATTGATATTCCCAATAATCCACTCTCATTTCCTCAGAACTTATCACCACAGCTCTTGAAAGCATAAACCATGGTTATCCTCTGGTTGTTCTAGTTTTTCTAGAGGAAGAATGTTAGAAGGCCATCCGAAATTATTGTTTTTGACAATCAATTAGTCATCAATGTTTAAAGATGTGAGTTAAAGTATGTTGTTGGATTAAATGATGGCAAAAAACAATAAATTCTGATGAATTTCTAGCATTTTTCTATCTAAACTTTATGTACATGGTTAATTTCTTTTGTTTACATAAATATTATTTTTTGTGGTAGTTCTCAGAGGAGAAAAGCCAGAGTCTTTGCCTGTTGGTTTCTATCCAATAAAGATTGTTGCTTTTTCAGATTGGAGACGAGGCAGACCCATGCTTCCTTTTTACTTTTAATGGTCTACCTTTATCCTTATGTTTTCACACTGCACGACAATTTTTACTTTGACCAGTTTGAATTATCTAATATCTAACTATGATATTTTTCTTTGAAAAGAAAAAAGTTTAACGTTTTCTGTTGCTAAAACAGTAGGGTTTTTATGCAACCATAAAGTATTCTGCTTAACCTTAATTTGAATTGGCAAATGAATTTGATGAGGTATGTGTATACAATATGAAGTTATTTGACAATATTCATCTAATTCAAACTTTGTCCTCTATCTCAACCGTTTCAGGTAAATTGAATTGGAAGAAGAAAGTTGCTATAGGTAACAGATGCAATCTTTATGAATAATTTATTTTCACTAAGCTATGTTATTTCCTATAAACATCATATCAATTGAAAATCCAACTCATTCTTCGTAGGAGTTGCTGCTGCTGTGCTTAGTGCAGTTATATTAGGCATTGCCTTTAGTCTCTATTACCGTCGATGGAAGAAGAATTTTCAAGATGTATCATTTATACCATCTCATAGCATGTCTTCTTTTTTAGAAGACACTGAAAAGGGACATCAAAAATACTCTGGACTCCAATTCTTTGCCTATAGAGAACTTCAAGAGGCCACAAACAACTTTGATTCGGACAGAGAACTAGGAGATGGAGGCTTTGGGAAAGTATATTTTGGTATCCACAGCAATATCCTTAATGATCAAAGAGTTATAAATACATAATTGCTTGCTTTTTTAAGTCATTAGTTTCAAATGTTTCATACTTGTTTGGTCAGGAAAACTTGGAGACGGCCGTTTTGTTGCTGTGAAAAAGATGTATGAGAACAATTACAGGACAGTAGAGCAATTTATGAATGAAGTTGAGATCTTAACAGGCTTGCGCCACCAAAATCTGGTATCACTGTATGGATGTAATTCCAGCCACAGCAGCGAATTAATGCTTGTCTACGAATATGTTTGCAACGGAACAGTTGCAGATCATCTCCACGGGAAGAAAGCGAAATCTGGTGCTCTATGTTGGGATACTCGAATGAACATTGCTATAGACACAGCTAGTGCATTGGTATATCTTCATGCTTCAGACATCATCCATAGAGATGTTAAAACCAATAATATCCTTCTTGATGATCACTTTAGAGCCAAGGTAGCCGATTTTGGACTCTCAAGACTATTTCCAAACCACTTAACTCACATTTCCACAGCGCCACAAGGCACACCTGGTTATGTTGATCCGGAGTACCACGAGTACTACCAGCTGACAGATAGAAGCGATGTATACAGCTTTGGAGTTGTGCTGATTGAGCTAATATCTTCAATGCGTGCAGTTGACATAACAAGGCATAGGCATGAGATCAATTTGTCCAACATGGCCATGAAGAAGATTCAGAGTGGTGCGTTGCATGAGATTGTAGACAAAAGCCTTGGATTCGAATCGGATTTGAGGGTAAGGAAGATGATCAATGGTGTTGCAGAGTTGGCATTTCGGTGCTTGCAGAGTTCTAAGGATATGAGGCCTTCAATGGTACAAGTGTTGGATACTTTGAAGGATATACAAAGTGATGGGAAATATAAAAGCAAACCAGAGGTGATGGATATATCAAAACAAGAAGATAATGATGCAACCCTGCTTAAGAACGAACCACCTCCACCTTCACCTGATTCAAATGGAAAAGTATAAATAGACAATGCGAATACTAAACAATGTAAACAATGGATATGTAGAATGTTTAATTCAATGGGTATACATATAATTATGTTTATTATTTTTTATTGGATTATTATTTTTTTTATTCGGTTTACTCATGCACAATTAACAATGAATGGATGATCAATTCATTAGGTGTGCGGATGGTTATCCTAATGTTAGAATTTAGGAGATAATTTGAGAGTGGAATATTTTTTTTTTATTATGCCAATTCTTGAGCTCATTATTTACATGGTCTACCTAATAAAATCCAATTCAAATTTGTTGACCAACTAATGTACACCACCAATTTGGAACATGAATTCTTGTCATCTACCATTGTTTAGGAGAGTTCCTTTCTCCTTTTTTGGCATTCATTTCTAGGGGTGAACTCGATTAAAGGGTCGAATCGGATTGGATAGGACTAAAATCTCAATTTGATCTGTATTAAAATTATCGGATTCTTTTTCTATTTTTGTTCAAAGTTAAGAATGGGATTCAAACCCAAGATCTCTAGGTAAAAATAGGAAGAATATACTACATGTTTACTCTTAAAAATATTATTAAACATATTTTTTTAAATAATAAAAATAAAATAATACAACATATGATAATTATTAAATAAAATAAAATATAAAAAAATATTTATTTATTTATTTTTATAGATATGCAAAATGAATATGTGTTTAAAATCCGTAATCCAATTCTATTAGTGTACGATCGAATTCGGATTCAATCCAATAATAAATCAGATCAATATCCATAACTTTTGGGAGGTTCCCAACAATAAACTTAGGAATGAAACTCAAATTTGTATTGAAATATTAAAAAAAAAAACAAGTACAACTTGACCCACAAATTCAAAGCCAAATATTCAAACCCGATTTTGATCCACCAACTCTCTCTTGGTTAACAGAATAACACATGACTGTTTCTATACAGTTTTGGTGGGTAGCTCCCAAGGTTAATGTTTGGGCCGGAGAGTTTTATAACTAAAATAATATTGGACTGTTGTTGACGTTTTAAGGTTTTGATTGGGAACCCTTTTTTTTCAAATGTCAATCCACAAATAAGGAATAGATCTTGTCCAAAACAAAAAGAATATAAAGAAGAGAACATAATGTTAAGCCTATATAGTTGGGCCAAATTTTATTTTCAGGAGAAGCAAAATAAAATTTATGACAGCTCAACAAATTAAAAAAAAAACAAAAAAAAACAAAAAATACTTTTAATATTAAAAAGAATTCAATAAACCTTATCATTACTTATTATGCTCTAGCAGAGAAGCTTTAGATTTGGACAATGACAAAACGTTACAAGCTACCTTTTCAAAGTTCCATGTATTTGTGAATCCCTCTCCTTTTTATTTTTTATTTTTTGTGATGGAATAAATAATTGCATTCCTCGGCCATTCACAAAGCTGGACGTTCTCTTTATCCTTTCTTTGCCATCCACTTAACCCAATCTATCTTTACAAAAAGGTTCTTAGATTCTTCAAAAATGAGTTGTGTAATATATAGTTATTTTTGCTTTATATGTATATAGTAAGTTGACACAGATGTTGAATATGAGTTATGATGTGAGTAGCAGTAGCACATTATCGGTGTCATGCTGTTTAGTGTGAGTGGTTGCTTTTTTTTTCTTAAATCATGGTTGATATATGAATTTTTATTGTATGATTTTGATCATTCTCTTTTTGTTTTGAGTTGGATACTCTTTTCATATCATTCTTCATTTTATTTTGACTTTAATAATACTTTTTTATTTATCAAAAAGAAATTCCGAATAAAATAAGAATAATTTTTTTTTAACTAATAATTAGTCAATTGTTAGTAAAAAGAAAATTAATTTTCTTAACCAAAATTGTGTTTAAAAAATAAAAGATTCCTATTGAATAAAAGGACATCTGTAAACCAAGAAAAAGAAGAGCAACTATTAATTAAGAAAACGAAAGAGGTGCCTAACCCATACTCAGGTTAACCATAGATTCATGGTTGAGTCGCTGTCTTGGGTATAAAGGCATTCAAATTAGTGAATGTCAAAAGATTATGACATATCTCGTCATCCACCACCACTTGATGCAACAGTCTAAAGCACTACCAGAATTTTGTCTTTGTCAATAAATTATAATTTTATATTATTATATAATTCGTATTTTAATTTTCTTATTTGGAATCTTTGATATGTTTCTCCCATTGTCCATTGATATAAATTATTTGCTTTTTCACCTATATAGATATACCCATTTAATTTGAAATTCTTTTAGAGTATGATAATATATGATATATCCACTAATCAAAAATCATTATTTTTAGTTGAATGAAAGGACAGATTACACTGAGATGGATGTGGAGATCAATGATATTATCTACTTACATTATTTTTAGTTTAATAAAGAGATCCCATAAACACTAAGGAGCATTATATATATATAATCTATACTTACATTATTGCATTATGATGACAAGTACTATTATCCCCCTTGTCATTATCATAATCAAATAAATCACCAATAGGATATTGGATTATAGCATGGTGGAGAATGGAAGCCGAAAGTAGTGTAGAGCATTTGCCATCCACTAACTTCCTGTTAGAAGCAGCCAAGAGGAACACCAATCATATAAAAATGGTTCAAAAATAATATAAAGGGACAAGCGACGTGATTGTTTTCCAAGATTTCCCAAGTGATCAATTCCGTTAGGGAGCCAATGGAGTATTTGTATAATGTGTACAATAGGCTATTTATTTAGTCTAATATAAGTTAAAAATGAACATTTAGAATAAAATACTACTAATTTCTCAAATACAATACACTCATACTATCTAGAATAACCATCCGGGTACCAGGAATAATAAACATCTGATATCCTACTGAATCGAACATCCCTAAATCTCTATTATACACATTGTACAGATACTCCATTGACTCTCTATACTTTCTCTTTCTTTATTATTGATGATAGAAATTTGTTGATCACTGAATTAGTCGTTATCTAAAAGATTATTTTTAAGTGATAGAAAGCTTTTCTTAGATCTACACTACTAGCTAGTGTAGTGATTTTTCTTTTATTAAAGAATAAGAAGCAATATATAGTCATGTTACCTTTGCATTGTATGAGGTGACAAAAGAAGGTGTCATTTTATGTGTGTAGCCAAAAGAGATGCATGGTAATAGGCGGCATATAGTGTTTGAGGGTGTCGATGAATGTTTTATATACAGTGATGGCAAGATATGAACTCCCAACATGAATTTGTCGCCTCTTAATGGAACGACCAAACCCATTGACACTTTCAATAGGGACACATGCATCTCTATCTTAATTCTTTCAGCCTTTTATACCATACCCACCTTCTTCTCACGTGCATCTGCTATTTTGTTAGATTTAATTTGGTAAAATTTTGCTGTTTAAAAGTTAATTTATTAAACAAACGAAATATAGCTCAAATGACATAACCTTTTTTTATACTTATTTAGAAGTCGCGAATAATAAAATATGAGTAATTTTAATAATCACAATAAAAAAAAAATAGATAACATTTAAAATAACCTTAATAAATATTAGAAATAAATGTAAATTTTTTTAATATATAAAATTATTATTAGATTTTTTAATTTTAAAAATACAAACTAATGTAAAAAATATATTAAATTTTTTCAAAAATAATCCAAATTTTTCAATGCTAAAAATATAAGTATATATATGATTTTTTTTTATTTATTAAACATAAATAATTTGTATTTTTTAAGAACACAAACGCCTCTCGAAAAATTTATCAAACGAACCGATTTTATTATACCCTATTTGCAACCTCAAATGAACTCTGTTTATTTTTCAATTTTTCAATATAGGAAGGGGATTTATTCTTTTTTCCTTTTAAACTTTTAGTTAGCAGTAAAAAGAATGTATATAAAAATAAAATCCAAGAATAAAATAACGAGCACAACGCAAATTAAAGTTTGACAGCCATTGTTCGCCAACCAAATCTTCGTCTTTTATGCTTGCTTTTGTCCAGTTTATGGAATATCTTGCTCTATATATAAGAAACTTGAAATGGATTTAGAGTAAAAGCTTTACCTTTGTATATATTCAGAAAGAGCTGTGGAAAACAAAATTTGTTTTAAAAATATTTGTAACAACATAAATTTATTAGTATTTAAAAAGTTGTTTGGCATAATTAATATTCATCAAGAAAGTGATGAGATATTAATATATTTCTTAAACGACATGAGACATTAAATTAGTTCTAAAGGTTGAACTTTATTTCAAATAAGTTACAACTTCAATTTAATTATTTATTTATTTTGTCAGTAGATTGGACAACCCCCAATCCTAGATACACAATACACCCACACACTCCTTACATATTTATCACATTTTTTCCTCAAATGCAACCTCTAGAGTTTGAACTCTAGACCTTAGTGGTGGGGAGGGGGTGAAGTGCCACCTGAGCTAAAGCTCTTCGGCTCTTGAATTTTATTTAAAGATCTGATACTGGTCAATGGATTATTGCATATATATGGGTTTTAGTCTTTCAAAAAGCAAATTAATGTTATAATAAATATGTAGTAATCTTAATTAATTTGGATTGGTCTAGTTCACATAAGTAAGTGTCGGAGGTTCAAATCTCGCATTGTGCATCCATGACAAATTAGTCCTTGACTTATCGGATCGGAGGATATCATTGACAACCAAAAAATATTTTATAATATATTAATCTTTATTTGATGATCAATTTGAAATTTTATTCTATTTTTTAATTGGCATTAGATTTTTGAATTATATGTGATTAAAAACGGTTTTGTTAAAGGATTAATCTTTTAAACTAACAAAATAATAGATGAACAAAGATTAAAAAACAAGAGAAAAAGGTTAAAAAAATAAAAGAGAAATGTTAACTGATTATCAACTGAAAAATTAAATTAATTTTTAATAGAAATATATATAATTAAAAAATAATATATATAGAGTAATAAAAAATAACTATAGAGTAATAAAAGTTAAATAATGATAGTCCTATTACTTATAACATATCTATACTTTTGTCTTTCTCCGTGACATTCTCACATCTCAAAAGCTTCAATTGGCAGTAAAAAACATATGGAGACTCTCCTCCAATAATCAATAGAACTATTATTATTGAGGTAACTAGAGTAAATAATAATAATAATAATAATAATAATAATAATAATAATAATAATAATAATAATAGAATTGTAGGTAAGTGAGGCCTTATTATTATTACAAGAACTGATCAAAAAAATTATTACAAGAAACTAAAGGTCAACAAGACAAGACTTGGTGCGTATAATGTATGCTTTTGAGCTTGAACTTGACCTACATGCAGTTGCAACAAACATATACAAACACATACACAGTTCCTCCATGTTCACCACTTCACTAATTGGAGATCCAGACTGACTGATAAGACAAAGAAATTAAAGCTATGTTACTATATATGCTTACTACAATTATTCACATCAACAATAATATCAACATCCACCTCATCAGTCGGCAAAAAGCAACACACATATATATAGTTAATTAAATACGCATCAACACAATATTTATTTAATTAACTAATAATATTGACAGAGTGATGTTTACAGCAACTCTAATTTGATCCATTTTGAGTCACTTTTGATTCTTATAGTAATGGATGTTATTTAAAATTAAGAATATTTTTATGTTAGATTTAATTTTAATTTTATTTTAGATCCTATAAAATACATAAATATCTGAAAGAAGTTATTTGAAATTAAAAATAAAATTTATTCTTTTAAGATTTAATCTTAATTTAATTAAAATTTTATATTATTTTTAATTATTTTATTAACATAATTATATAAGTAGCAAAATTTTATTAGTTATTTATCAATGTGATATCAGTTTTATTTTATCAATTAATTTTAATGCAAATTTTAATTTTTTATCAATTCATTTTTTTAAAGTATCAAAAGCGATACTCTAAAAACACTCCATTAGAGATGTTTAAAATGCTTGTATTGGATACCATTTTTGAAATAATTTTGGTATCAATAAAAAAATATTAGGAGAATAGATCCTCTCAATTTTTGTGCTCAATTGGTAGTAAATATGATCGCTGACCTTACCTTCTTTAAGTGGGACTCAAAGAAAATATGTGAGAGAAGATATTTAAGAGTGAGAGATCATATTTTATGAAAGAATTGAGAAAATCTATTTTTCGAGATATGGTATCATTTTAAAAAAAAATCAGTAAAATACTGCCACTTGTATAATACATTAAACTCCATTAAATGAACATTGTATCGTTGTAATAAAAATTCAATTAAAATATACTCAAATAAATTAGATGTACTCAGTTATACGTATTTTATTACTCTATTCTTTTTATTATCTTCTTATCAATCAATTTAGTAAAAAAATGAATTCAAATCAATTTAATAGTAAATTTTTTTTCAATTATTTACAAATTTTTTATTTTTATTAATCCAAATATACAAAATTTTCAATCTTCACAATCACAGAATTATTAATTTTGTAATTTTATAGTTTTTTATTTTAGTTAAATTTTTACAATTTAATTAAAATTATTTAAAATAATTAAGTATAAATTAAAATGAAATTAAGTATTAGAGTGACAAATTTTAAATTACGTTTCAAATTAAATTTTACAATATATAATCCCACAAATATTTATGTGATACTTTATATAACCTAAAATAAAATAAAATAAAAATAAAATCATACATAAAAAATAGATGAAGATGACCAATAAATATCTCAAATAGTATAATCTTTTTATACTCATCTAAAAGTTCGTCGGTTCGAATCTCTTTATCTGTTAAAAAGAAGTGGCATCAAACATACGTTATTATTGATTGATCTTTATCTTATTTCTTTCGATATTTATTAATTTTTAATAAATCCTATATTTCTAAGTACGGTAAATATTGAAATCCTTAGCAAGTGTCCTATAAAAAAAACAAATAAAATTATGCATAAGATATTTATCAAGTCATAAGATATTTAAAAGAATAACATCAGTTCAATTTAAAATAGAATCCTCAAATATATACATTAATCAGACTTGCATGTTAGATCAAAGACTCTCCAAAAATTATGATTCTAATTAACTGCACAATATACAATAAAATAGTAGAGGAAGCAATAATCCAAATGAGGCTGGAAAGGTTCGAACCTTGCACCTTGATATGAGTGAGGGTGCTTGGGTATTTAAAATATATGCTTTTTCCACTAAGTCAGTAACATCTTCATAAACATAGTTTCAATAACAATAAATATTATATATCTGTATAAAAGTTTTTCCTTTAAAATTCAATATTGCAGCTATTTATACTTCATCTTATTTTTAATTTATTATATTTTATTTATTTTTGTTTTGATTATCACAATAATTTTATCACTTACTTTACTTTTTTTTAAGTCTTTTTAAATTTATTTTTTCTTTGTTGATGTAGTTGTAATAATAGTATTAATTTAATATTTCTCTTATTAGATTTTTTTCTTCACACTGAAATAATTGGTTAAATTAAAATGTATATATAATTTAATTAAATTTAAGTTATTTGAAATATTTTTTATGTTTTATAAATTATAATTTTATATATTATTTAATTATTATCAAGGCAAATGGTTTGACCAATAATTCGCCTATTGAATCATTAATCTAATGATTTAATAATTTGACCAAGTTAATTATCGATTTTGTTTTGATAACTATAACTTCATTTGAGGAGAATTACTGTGAAATTTTGATAGTACGGAGATTACTCTCCATCTCTAAACTCTCAATATTAAGTATGACATTATATCTATCAAAAGTGATCTTCTAAAAATATTTTATTAGGATGTTAAAAAATTTGTATTGAATATTATCATATTTGAAATGATACTGATATTAACAAAAAGATACAGTATCAATTCGAAAAAAATAAAATAAGATATTGTCACCTGATATCCATTAAATAAACATTGTAATGTTTGTAAAAAAAAATTCAATTAAAATATATTCAAATAAATTATAGAGTAAAAAACCCAAATGAGCCAAGGAGAGCTCAAAATTACCTAATTCAGCCAAATAAAAAATCAATACGTGAATCAACCAGGACGAATTATTATATAATTCGAATCAATATGATTCGAATTTGATTTGCATGTAATTCGAATTGATATGATTCGAATTACTAGGAAGCCAACAACTGAATGAAGTTCGAAACAACTTGTTTCGAATTACACCAAGATAATTCGAATTTAGTTAATTCGAATTACTAGGAGAAGTGGCTATTAGAGGGGTTCGAATCAAGTTGATTCGAATTAGGTGAAATTGGAGTTGCATAGTAATTCGAATCAAGTTGATTCGAATTACAAGGGATTCGGCTATAAAAGGAGTTCGAGCCAACTTCATTCGAATCACTTTCTCATTCTCCAACCCCACCAAATCCCAGAGAAAAAGACCAACGTTCAGTACGAGTGCGACCAGAGCGGCTGTTTCTGTCGATGGGGGACGATCCGGGAAGGCTTTATCGTTTGGATGGAGTAGCTCATATCGCCGGTGTGATCAACGACGAGGTTAGTGGTTTATGTAAGCGACTTATGATAACGGTATTTGTTAATGGTTTTTTATAATGGTTTATGTTACTGTTAGTGGTTTAGGATAGTGGTTTAGGAAAGTAGTGTAGGGTAGTGGTTTTTGTTGATGGTTTTTGTTAATGGTTTTTGTTAATGGTTTTGTTTTAGCGGTTTATTGTTAATGGTTTTTGTTAACGGTTTAGGAAAATAGTGTAGGCTAGTGGTTTTTGTTGATGGTTTTTGTTAATGGTTTTTGTTAATGGTTTTGTTTTAGCGGTTTATTGTTAATGGTTTTTGTTAATGGTTTTTGTTAATGGTTTATTGTTGATGGTTTTTGTTAATGGTTTTTGTTAATGGTTTTGTTTTAGCGGTTTATTGTTAATGGTTTTTGTTAATTTAGTGGTTTGTGCATCTGTTCTAATTATGCGGCTTATGTACTGGCCAGCCTCGTCGTTGCATATCCAGTGTTAGGCGGCAACAGGGGATGCGTCTTGATGAGAGGTATGTCCCGTACTTGCAGATGGCGGGACTTTACCATCTTGCGAGACTGAACGACAGATGGTTCCGACTAGACGAGCCCCTAGTCAGCGCATTCGTCGAGAGGTGGCGGCCTGAGACGCATACCTTCCACATGCCGTTCGGAGAGTGCACTATCACGCTTCAGGACGTCGCATACCAGCTGGGGTTGCCAGTCGACGGAGACTATGTTAGTGGTTGCCTTACGGACTTCCACCTTTACATTGAGGGTGGGAGACCTGCTTGGCAGTGTTTCCATGAGTTGCTCGGTGTTTTACCTCCGGAGAACCAGGTGCAGAAATTCGCAGTCAACTGCACCTGGTTTCAGGAGACATTCGCAGAGTGTCCAGATGGGGCAGATGAAGAGACAGTTAGGCGATTTGCCCGGGCCTACATCATGATGTTATTGGGTACGCAGCTGTTTGCCGATAAGTCCGGCAATCGTATACACATCAGATGGCTACCATATGTTGCTCGGCTTGAGGAGATGGGTCGCTACAGTTGGGCGTCGGCGGCACTAGCATGGCTGTACAGGTGCATGTGCTGAGTCGCCAACAGACATGTTGTGAAGTTAGCTGGCCCATTACAGTTATTACAGTCGTGGATCTTCTGGAGGTTTCCCACACTCAGACCATCTGGGTATGATGAGATCAGCTGGCCCCTTGCCTCGAGGTACCGTTATTGTTTTGTACTAGATATTCTTCTTGTTATTATTTTGTAATTATGCCCTATATTCTTCTGTTTTCTTGTACGCAGATGGTCTGGTTACAACCCTGGGATTAGCAACAAGGGACCTCGGGTACAGATGGCTCGCATGAAGATCGACTTGTTACAGCCTCGGCAGGTAAGTAAGCAGAACTTTTGTGTATCTCAAGTCAGTGTTTCAGTTTATATCACTTAACTGAAAGTACAATCGATTTGATTTTGATTTTTTCAGTTCATATGGATGCCCTATAGCGCAGTCGACGTCATCCAGGTTGTCCATCCTGAGGTGTTGGAGCCTCGGCATACGATGTTGTGGCGATGCAGGACGTCCCTGATTTATTTTGCGGTTGTCGAGTGGCATCAGGTTGATAGAGTTTTACCTCAGTTTGGCGGCGTTCAGCCCATACCGTCTCCCGCCCTGAACATCGACTTTCTGATGTCGAAGGACGGGAGAGGAGGTGACCGTTGGTTCCTGGCACAGTACCCTGAGTGGCATCTTTACTGGCAGGAGCGTGCTGATTATATTCTACAGTTTGACATCGTGCCCGACCCTGGACCGTCACATGAGTTCTTGACATGGTGGTATCAGCACGGGAAGAGGTTTTTATCGCCGGAGATGTTATTGGGGGATCCGAGAGGTGTTCCTATTCCAGATGAGGCGACGCAGAGGGGTGCAGGCCGACTTCCAGACATGGACCGGGTAAAGGATGTTCCTGACAGACGTCGCATTGAGAGGAGAGCACGAGTTGGGACACGTCGTAGCCAGCGTGAGTGGAACTGGGTAGATCAGGCTATGGATGCCGGAGACGACCCAGTTAGGGGTGGGGGGAGAGTTCGTGGTCGTGGAGGCAGGAGGAGGGTGGGTGCTGCTAGACAGGGTGCCCAGATGCCTGGGGGAGGTGATGTTGCGGGGGTTGATAGGGCGCATCAGGGCGGGCATGATGGTGGGTCCCCTGGATCTGGTATGGGAGATCCCACGAGTCACACTGATGCTGGGCTTGGTGGTGGAGGTCTTGGAGATTACTTCGTAGGTGTTCCCGGTGATGATCATACCCTTCAGGATAGTACTCCATGGGTGAGTCCTGGCTCGATGTTTGGAGACTTACTTGCTAGTGATGGCATTGTGCACGAGTTTGGTGGACCACATTTCCTTGAGGATATCCGGACCATCATGCAGGAGGATGAGGCTGCAGCCGGACGGGTTCATACGACAGGGACACAGGCACCGCTGGACGTTGATCTGAATGAGCCTGCCACGGTAGCTCCTGCGCATCCTTTTGCCATGGGTGGGACCCCAGCATCGGCGCAGAGTATTGGATCACACTCAGTTGCCGGCCCGTCCTCATCCAGACCCGTCCATGTACCGCCTATGACCCCGAGACAGCCAGTTCCGGATGACAGCGACGAGTCGATTGAGGATGAGGAGCCACTTATTCGTAGGGGCTACCGGACACGGGTGCCACGCCGTTGCGGCACTGGATCGCACCTGTTTAGATGATTCATGGATAGTGGTGTATGTCTTGTTGTCATATTTATATTGTGTACTTTGTTGGTTTGTTATCGTTGTTATGGTATGTACTTTCTTATTATGTTATTTGAATTTATGTTATGTAGTCTCATTTACGTCGATGTATTCTACTTTTATGTTATGATTTATAGTTTCATGTTATGTTATTCGTTATCAGTCATACCATGATATAATGTTGTTTGTTCTAGTTATAAATTTCAATGATTTAAAAGACATTCAACAGAAATATTTGGTACAAATAACAAGTTTCATTACACATACGAAACAAAGTTGTTCCATACAAGTTGTAATACATTAAAAGTTATAAACAAATAGAGGACAAGTGCTAATACAATAAGAAACAAACACATACATAGCAAATCGCCTACTGATTTCTAGCAGTCCCGCTGGGGCCTGCGGCTTGTGGACAACTACGCCTGGTGTGACCTGGCTGCCTGCAGAGGCCACATCTCTTTGGCCGGTTCGGATCTGCTTCATCCATGTTGGTTCGAATTCTTGTGGATCTAGGACGACCCTCCCTTGCACGCCTCATACTCGGATCCGGTATAACGGTAGGCCCGGCATAAGGTGGCCAGAAACCCTCCGGAATGGGAGGGGCAAATCCCATCTGATAGACACCGAAAACGGAGCTAAGGCGATATACCTCGTGGACGTAAGGCTGCCATGTAAGCTGTGAATAAGCACAGCATGCCAGTGCGTGCGGACAGGGAAAATGAAGTGCTTGGAAGTATCCACAATCACAAGTCTTAGACCCTAATGAGACCCTGTACGTACCAAGAGAGAATGAGCCTGTCGGAGTCGTCTCAGCAACGGTGTACTCCGAGTTATCCCTGTCGTAAACAGTCACCGTGAAATGCCTGGCTGTTCTCAGGTTGGCCTCGATACACTTTACTAGGTATTGACTGAATTGTTGTCCAGTACCCATCTGAGCCTCGGCCTCCCTACCCTTACGGACAAATAGCTCAGCAAGCCTTCCGTATGTGGCCTTCACCAGGGAGCAAACAGGGAGGTTTCTAACCCCCTTCAGGATTGAGTTGACACATTCCGAAATATTGGTCGTCATGTGCCCGAATCTCCGACCCTCATCACAGTGCTGTGTCCACAACGAAAACTCGATTCGGTTCGCCCAGTCACACATTGCTGGATTCTCAGAGCGCAGAATGTCAAACCAGTAGTCGAACTCCACCTCGGTCTTGGCATATGCGGCGTTAACAAGAAGCCTCCGGGCATCTTTTTCCTTGAACGTCAAGGCAAAATTCGCTGCAACGTGTCGAATGCAGAACGCCCGGTACGCAGCAGGCGGTAGCCATCCCCCATCCGGAGCCTCGAGGGCTGCCTTTATGCCGTTATGCCTATCTGAAATAACTAACAGACCCGGCTGAGGTGTCACGTGCTCACGGAGGTGGGAAAGAAAGAAAGACCATGACTCAGCATTCTCACCCTCAACTAGTGCAAATGCCACGGGGAGGATGTTTGAGTTTCCGTCTTGTGCAATGGCGACTAGCAGTGTTCCCCCATACTTCCCATATAAATGGGTGCCATCAATACTCACCAAAGGCTTGCAATGACGGAATGCCTGGATACAATGGGAGAAAGTCCAGAACAGCCTATGAAAATAAACCTGAGAATCGTCAACCTGTCCCCCAACTCGAACAGGGCAAGTCCTGAGGATGGCTACAGTGCCAGGCATCGTCAGCTGAACTCCTAAAACCCACCTAGGGAGCTCATTGTACGACTCGTCCCAGTCCCCATATATCACGGCAACGGCCTTCTGCTTCGCCATCCATACCCTCCTGTACGTAGGCCTGAACCCAAAGTGTGCGGCCGTGGCATTTTGGAGCACCTTGATGTTCACACCTGCATCAGCCCTAACCATCGGCATAACGAAGGTGGATATGACATGGTAGTCCAGACTCCTATGGTCGCTGGAGATGGAGCTGGCAAGACATGTATGCGGTCCGTTGTATCGCTTCACTTCCCAGATACCCTTCCGCTGTCGGAGACTCAACCGAATTAGCCATGTGCACCCATTCCCAAACTCAGAACACTTTCCCACATACCTGCGGTAGTCAGACTCAACGACCTTGTACTGGACCCCTCGGCGGATACTGTACGTCTTCACACTCAACAGCGCCTCATCTTTATCCTGAAATTGTTGGCCAACCTAGAACTCGTTCATACCGGCAGACCCCTCGGTATCTCTAGCACCAAATCCTGAGGCCTGCAGAGCATTGTCGTCCTGCCGCATGGCATCCAGGTCCAATGAGGAAAAATGGGGTGGATACTGCTGTGTGCCAGAACTAGATCCACCTGTAGCCCTTGTCGGAACAGTAGTTCCAACATCATCGCCGCTTTCATCAGCGATCATATCCGGCTCCACGTCATCGTCATATGGATCATCAAACAAACCATCACCAACACCAGCCGGTGTGGGACAATGTACCTCGGTGGGAATATGTTCCCCATACCGAACCTCGTCTCCAACATTGCCGCTCAGATCAACGGCAAACGAAGGGGACGCAACAGGCTGCATCGGTGGCTCATACACAGGAGCAGAGGATGAAGCAACAGCAGGTCTCGAGCTCGAGCCGGCAACCGCGGCTATCGTAGTGGCATTCCGGTTCGAACCACCCGAGCTAGATACCACATCAACCAACTTTGCCAACAGCTCTGGTGTCCTTACCTCGGGAAACTGCCTACGAGAAAGAAACATAACCTGCAAGTCCTCGTCACTACCGATTGTGAAACAATCAAACTTCACGGTGTCATGGAGCACCGCTGTTGGAATGCGGTAGAAAAACTTCTTGACCCTTTTAACGCCTTCAACACCCAGCTTCTCCAGCACAGAGCTAACAAGTGCATCGTAGGTGGTTGTCGGCGTCACGATAATACATAGGGGATCCTTATCAGTGAACTTCACGCCGGATCGAGTTTTTCTCTTAATCGACCCTCTGTAATGTACCAGAACTAAGAAACTCTCCTCACTAGCCATCTCACCTCTTTGTTGAGAGCAACATGAGTTCACAGCATATATATACAGGCCTGGCTCGCACTATATATATATATAATTCGAATCTATATGTTTCGAATTATGTAGTGTCACAACCTAACCTAGTAATTCGAATCAAGTTGATTCGAATTACTTAACAATGTGCCTTCATAGTAATTCGAATTAACTAAATTCGAATTATCTTGGTGTAATTCGAAACAAGTTGTTTCGAACTTCATTCAGTTGTTGGCTTCCTAGTAATTCGAATCATATCAATTCGAATTACATGCAAATCAAATTCGAATCATATTGATTCGAATTATATAATAATTCGTCCTGGTTGATTCACGTATTGATTTTTCATTTGGCTGAATTAGGTAATTTTGAGCTCTCCTTGGCTCATTTGGGTTTTTTACCCTAAATTATATGTACTTAGTTGTATTTTGACATTTTATTACTCTATTTTTTTATTTTCTTTTAATCAATTTGATAAAAAAAAATCCAAATCAATTTAATAGTAAGTTCTTTTTTCAATTATGTATAAAATTTTAATTTTTTTCAATCCAAATATACAAAATTTTTAACCTTTACATCCACAAAATTATTAATTTGCAATTATATATTTTTTATTTTAATTAAATTTTCTTAATTTAATTGAAATAATTTAAAATAATTTAAATATAAATTCAAATGAGATTAAGCATTAGAAATAGAGTTGTATAGTAACATCAAATATAGGTTATTGTTGATTGATTTTTTTCTTATATCTTTTAATATTGGTTAATTTTTAATAGATTCTATATTTTGTTTAACCACTATAAATATTGAATGAATTCTTAGCTAGATATCTTATAAAAAAACGAATAAAATTATGTAACAAACATTTATCACATCAGTACTCAGTGAGTGCACGTATATAAAAAACGAATAAAGTTAGCTTAGCTAGCTAGAGTATCTTTAAAGGTAAAATTTAAAGGAGAATGTGATTGAAAAGAATAATATCAGTTTAACTCAAAATAAAAAAAAAAAAAGAAATTTGTAAAAAAAAAAAAGTCATTGTATTTGATTATAAATTTAGGATATAAAAATATAACTACAACTAAATAGAGTTCTCAAATATATACACTAATCATATTTGCGTATCAGATCAATATTTAATATTTTCCAAAATTTATAATTCTAAGTTACTGCATAATATATAATTAACTAACTGAATTTGGTCTTCTTTTTTAATAGTTTCATTCAAACTAAAGTATAAACTTTAAAATATCCTCAGTTTTTGCAGTTTTTATTTTTTAAACGAATACCATGACAAAAGTTGCGTCAATAAATATACCATTTGATCTTAATAGGGTGCATAAATAATATAAAGTAATTTTTGGTTTATTAAGTCTTTAGAAAAAATAAATATTTAATTCTAAATATTTACATTTAATTGTCATAGTAAATAATAGAGGAAGTAATTTAAAAATATCCGTTAATTATCTCTCAAACTTAATGAAATCTTGAGCAGCTAACAATTTTATTCTTAAATAAAGTGTTCATAAAGACAATAATCTAAGTTATGAATGCTAAATCATGTGCAAGTCTTATTTCTCAAATTCTGTCATGATTTTCTTGAGATGAATTATAGTAGAGTTTTGTCATGATTTTCTAATCTTGTTATTATAAAGTTGTAACAAAAATTTGAATTAAAATATATTCAAATAAATTAGGAACAATGTTACGGATCAAAATTTTTTTATGAATAAAATTAAACAATAATATTTAGAACAATGTTAGCTATAATTAATCTTTGTTATATTAGATCAATTTAGTTAACAAAAAAACTTTCATAAATTGGATGTACTCAATTGTATTCCGACTTTTTACTACTCCTTAGAAAAATGACTTCAAATCAATTTAATTATAATTTTTTTAATTATTTATAAAATTCTAAATTTTCTTTCAATCCAAATACACAACATTTTTTATCTTCACATCCACAAAATTATTAATCTTGTAATTTTATGTTTTTTATTTTAGTTAAATTTTTACAATTTATTTAAAATAATTAAAAATAATTTAAGTATAAATTAAAATAAGATTAAGCATAAGAGTAACAAATTTCACATTCAATTTCAATTAAATTTTATAATATATAATCTCACAAATATTTATATAATATTTTATAGAACCCAAAATAAAATGAAATTAAAACCGTGCATTGGAAATAAAAGAAAATAGAATCGTGTCGTAGCTAGCATCAAACATAGGTTATTGTTGATTGATTTTTTTTATTTTTCTTTGAAAATTTGGTTAATTTTTAATAGATTCTATATTTTGTTTATTTCAATATTGGTTAATTTTTAATAAATTCTATATTTTATTTAACCACTATAAATATTGAATGAATTCTTAGCACCTATAAAATATGAATAAAATTATACATCGGCCATTATTTATCAAGTTTGTAATCGTCGACTCGTCGTATGCGCTTATTTTATATATATAACAAAAATTAAATTAAAATATATTCAAATAAATTATATATATTAGTTGTATTTCGATATTTTATTATTTTATTTTTTTTATTTTCTTTTAATCAATTTGATAAAAAAATAGATCCAAATCAATTTAGTAATAAGTTCTTTTTTTCAATTATGTATACATTTTTTATTTTTTTTTCAATTCAAATATACAAAATTTTTAACCTTTACATCCACAAAATTATTAATTTGTAATTATATATTTTTTATTTTAATTAAATTTTCATAATTTAATTAAAATCATTTAAAATAATTTAAATATAAATTGAAATGAGATTAAGCATTAGAATGACAATTTTTACATTGAGTTTCGAATCAAGTTCTATGATACACAATTTTATAAATATTCATGTGATATTTTATAAGACTTAAAATAAAATGAAATTAAAACCATGTATTGAAAATGAATGAAAATAGAGTTGTATAGTAACATCAAATATAGATTATTGTTGATGGATCTTTTTCTTATTTCTTTAAATATTGGTTAATTTTAATAGAGTTTATATTTTGTTTAACCACTATAAATATTGAATGAATTCTTAACCGGGTATCTTATAAAAAACTAATAAAATTATGCAGCAGACATTTATCACATCAGTAGCAGTGCACGCTTATAAAAAAGAATAAAATTAGCTTAGCTTAACTAGAGTATCTTTAAAGGTGAAATTTAAAGGAGGATGTGATTCAAACAAGAGAATAATATCAGTTCAACTCAAAATAGAAAAAAAAATATTGTATTTGATTATAAATTCAGAATATAAAACTATAATTACAACTAAATAGAGTCCTCGAATATATACACTAATCAGATTTGTATATCAGATCAATATTCAATATTTTGTAAGATTTATAATTTTAATTAACTGCACAATATATAATTAACTAACTGAATTTGGTCTTCTCTCTTAATAGTCTCACTCAAACTGAAGTATGAAATTTGAAATATCCTCAGTTTTTGCGGTTGTATTTTTTAAACAAACACTGTGACAAAAATTATGTCAATGAATATATTATTTGATTTGGATAGGATGTATAAATAATATAGAGTAATTTTTGGTTTATTAAGCCTTTAGAAAAAAAATAAATATCCAATTCTAAATATTTACACTTTAATTGTTATAGTAAATAATAGAGGAAGTAATTTAAAATATACGTTTATTATCTCTCAAACTTGATGAAATTTTGAGAAGTGAACAATCTTATTTTTAAATGAGGTGTTTATGAAGACAACAATCCAAGCTATGAATGCCAAATCAGGCGCCAAATCTTATTTTTCAAATACTGTCGTATCTTCTCGAAAAAAAATTAGTAAAATGTTGTTACTTGAATAATTTATTAAATTCTCATTAAATGAATATTATTGTAACTTTGTTGTTGTAATATTATTATTGCAAAGTTGTACAAAAAATTTAATTAAAATATACTCAAATAAATGAGGAATAATATTACATATTAATTTTTTTTATAAACAAAATAAAATAATAAAATTTAGAATAATGCTAGCTATAACCATTTTTGCGCTTATATTTTTCAAATAAATGATGTGATAAAAATTTTGTCAATAAATTTACCATTTGATTTTGAGAGAGTATATAAATAATATAGAATGATTTTTGGTTCATTAAATCTCTCAAAAAATAATATCTAACTCTAAATATTTGTGCCTACTCTAAATAAACAATGAAATTTATAACTAATAGACACCCACTTTCATTGTCATAATAAATAATAGAAAAAATAATTTGAAAACATCGATTGATTATCTTCCAAATTTGATGAAATCTCGAGCAGCAAACAACTTTATTTTTGAATAAGGTGCTCATGGAGGTAACAGTCGAAACTGCGAGTGCCAAATTAGGTGTCAAGTCTTGAATTTCTTAAATTCGGTGATGGTTTTTTTACTTCATCTGAGATAAATTATTGTAAAATTTTGGTAATATCAAAATGACTCTCAATGCCCAAATTCTTAATAGTAAGCATGGCATCATATTTCTACATTGAATAGTTATTTTCATTCAGTTTATCGGTTATTGGAGAGAATTTGGAGAGAATTTTTTTATTGTGAAATCAGATAGAGTGATCTTCATGATTAAGTTGAACAAGGTAATGCAAGATTAGAGGTTTTTTTTATCAATTTCTTGCAAGATTTTCTACCACAAAGGAAGAAATGACGTTACTATAGATGCCAAACAAATAATATAATTAGAACTAATGTATAAAAAGGATTACACACAACACAACATCTAAAACAAAATACCTTCTATCAAATTTAAACTACCAAAACTTCAAACAAAATACTACTCACTCCACTAATGAAGAGATGTCTTGTCCTACTCTCTAAAGTCTCTTCGACATGGCCATTAAGACAAAAAGAGAATGGAACCACACATAATTTAAAAAAATCTGTATTGCTAACAGCAGCTACTTTATCAGAAACGGTCACACCAATAAATTCTTTGACAATCTTTAGATTTTGCAAAATTTTTCCAAGAGCTGAAGTGCTTGAAATCAATCAATTTTGCAAAATATATCTATAAATTTTCTATATTATGCAGCACATTCAAGAATTTATTTCTTTTAAAATTAAAGTTCCATTGTTTGTAGTCTTTCCTTGATGTCCAATGCACTAAATTTGGATTATTTGATATCACCTAAAGGTCTTCAATTTTACCAATTGACTCCTCCAAAATAAATTGTATCACATTATTCACACCCTGAATTTCAACAGTTACCAAATTACCTGCATCACATAACTCACAAAAAAAAGCCACCAAATAATTATTTGCATTTGTAAGATATCATCCGATTGCAATCAATTGCTTTTCATGGATAAAATCAACACAAAGCCACCAATGCAAACTATTTTGGTTACTCCTATGGGTGATATATCTCTTCATACTTGTTTTTTCCACCTGCCCCTCTCTTATTCCTCCCTTTGATATAGACATCCCACTCTTTTTAAAGATATTTTATTTCCTCCCAAATGTCCTCCACTTTATCTACTTTATTATGGAATATCTTTTGATTTCTCTTCCTCTATAAACCACCCAAATAATCGCAAACCAAAGATTGATTCATCTTCTCCTTCCGCACATACTCGCTTCTTGATCTCACCACGCCTCCAAAAATTGTTTTAGCTCTACTGATTTAACCCACTGTATCCGCGATCTCTTCCTCTTGTAATGCTTTTGCCCACATAAATTTCATCAACTTGCAATGAATAAAAAGATGATTTTCATCTTATTCATGTCTTTCACACAACTCATAAGTAGTCTCACTCTCTCCTATAATATTCAACCTTGCTAACTTTTTCTGTGTTCAACCTTCTAAAAAATCGTAAACCACGCCATCATTTCTACTTTTGGTGGAACAGCTCCTCTCCAAATATTATCAAAGAAGTGTTTAGATTCGGCAAAACCAAGAATTTTTCCTTCTACAGCATTTATCATTGATTTGATAGTGAAGCGGCGTCCACACTGCTTTATCCTCTGTACCTGCATTTAAGAAAATATTTTACAAACAAAAATGTAATTCCTCACACTGTTTACGTTCCCACTCAAAAAAACATCTTCTCCACCGAAGGTTCCGATTCCATAATAGACCATCCCAAAAATCACAATTTGCAATCACTTCATTCTTGTTATTTGATATGACAGAGTCTCGAAAATTTATCTCTGAGGCTAAAGTCTCCTAGCCATTTGTCCTCCCAGAATTTTGTTTTACTCCCATTTTCCATCGACATCCTTAAACCGTGACCCACAATCGTCTCCATAGGGACAATTTGCTTCACATCCTTAATTATGTCTTTCCAAGGTCTAGTAGATTTAGGGACCTTAAAGTCATGAAGAGATTCCTTTAGCTTCATATAATTGCAAGAAGCCACAATCCGCTTCCAAAGGGGTTTATCTTCATCTGCATATCTCCACCACCATTTGAAAAGTAACGCTGCATTTTTAATAGTAATGTCCCCCACTCTTAAACCTCCGTGCTCTTTTGGTTTTTGAGTCTGACTCTAACTGATCATTGGCATCTTCTTCTTACCATCCTTCTTACCCCAAAAGAATGCTGATTGAAGTGTAATTATTTTCTTCTCCATTGCTTTGGGCATTTTGAAGAGGCTCAAATAGTATATTAGGAGATTATTTAATACCGCCTTAATCATTGTTAGCCTTTCAGCTCTAGACAGAAGTCCTGCCTTTCATTTGGATAATTTTTTTTCTATATTTTTAGCACCGATTTTCAAGTTGCTATCTTCTTTGGATTAGCACCTAGAGAAATGCCCAAGTAAATTACAGGTATTGTGCCCACCGAATACTTCATTTCATCCGCCAAAAGCTTCACTTCTGATACCGCCACATTTACCGGGATCAAAGTCGATTTATGATAGTTGATTCGTAAACCCGACATCATACCAAAGCAATCAAGAATTCTACTATAGTTCTCTAAAATAACACGATCAGGGGGGACAAAAGAGCATTGTATCATCAGCGAATTGGAGATGGAACAGGATAATTTTTTCTCTTCCAATCTTTAAACCGTTAATGAAACCTTTTTTTTTTTTGCCAAGCACAACATTCTATTCAAAGTTTCACCTACTAAAATGAAAAGGAAGGGCGAGATAGGATCATCTTAGAGATTTTAATGTCATAAAAAAGATTGTGATTTAAGAGAATAATATTAGTTCACCTCAAAGAATAATGTTATAACTAAAATAAGATGATTGAGAGTAAAACAGAAAAAAATAACTTGTGAAAGAAGTGTTGCATTTGATTATAAATTCAGAATAAAAGAGTGTAATTACAATTAAATAGAGTTTTTGTATATATATATACCATTATATATGTATAAATATATGTATTATTTAATTTATTTTAATATATTATATTTTAATATATATTTTATATTAATAATTAATTTTGATGATAGATTTTGATATAGGTCTATAATGTTTTTTTTTAAGTAAAAAGAGCTCAACACAATAAGGTGGAGTATAAAAGCAGAAAAAGAAAAGAGAACCAACAATTACAAACTCAAAAGCGCAATAACACCTAGTCATCTCCCAAAAGGTTCACCACTAATCCACTCGTCAGAGTTTGCGAAGGATATGTTGATAATTTTCACTACACTTGAATCCTGATTGTTAAAGATTCTATCATTCTTTTCTCTCCAAATTGTCCAAATAACAGCAAAAAAATCAATGAACCACATTTTTCCATCCACCTTTGATGTTGGTAAATCCATCCAATTTTCTAAGTGTTGCCTTAGAGTACCTGATATTACCCACCTCCTTCCAAGAGCAAACAACTAAGTACATCGTACCTGACAAGTAAACTCGCACCCAATGAACAAGTGAAAACCAGTTTCAACAAATTATTACATAAAATACACGTATGATCATTTTGGTCAATAACACCTAATTTACAAAGTCTTTCTTTTATATTCACCCTGCCAACCAACACAAACTACGTAAACAGCTCAATCCTTGGTGGGACAAATCCTCGCCAAATTGTACTAGTGAAACTATAGCTTATTATATCCTTCGGAAATACCTCTGCCTGCAACACTTGTACAAATGAGTTAGTTGAATAAATACTTTGTTTATTAAATTTTCATATCACTTTATCCTCTCTCTTAGTTGTTAATTTAACTGATTGTAGAATCTCATGAAGCTGGTTTACTAATTCCAACTCCCACTCAAATAACTCTCTCCACCATTGAAAATTCTAGATCCACTCTAACCCATCTCAAAACTCACAATCCCCTATAACAGATCCTGTAAGAGTTGAAACTGAGAAAAGTTTTGGAAACGAATCTTTTAGCACCCCATTTGGTAGCTAGCTGTCCTCCCAGTACCATATCATCCTACCATTCCCAAATTTCATAGACAAACCTCTAATCATCTTCTCTCTCACTTGTGGTGTTAAACATTGTAGCTGACAGATATCTTTCTACGGACTACTTCTTGTAGGTACCGGTCCACAAATCATCTTGGAAAGATTCATGTTATTATAGGAGTATATAATTTTCTTCCATAATGGATAATTCTCTTTCGAAAACCTCCACCACCACTTGAATAAGAGAGTTATATTTCAAATCACCGCATCACCAACTCCTAATCCACCTGTCTTTTTTAGAGCTTGAACAATTTTTCATTTCATAAGAGGCATCTTGTTCCTCGTATCCTCTTTGCTCCACAAAAATCGTCTCTATAAAAAGATCAACTTTTTTACTATTATCTTTAACATTTTGTACAAATTAAAGTAATACATAAACAGACTATTAAAAATAGATTATTTAATAAGAACCAGTTTACTTATTTTAGTGAGAATCCTTGCTTTTCACAGAGTTAACTAAAGTCTATAATGTTATTTTTGAAGTAACCATGTGTGCTACATTATTCTTCTTTTTCTCTTCTCCATTTTATGATATTTTCAAATCCTCTTCAATGATTAAAGTATTAAACAGAATATCTTATGATAGCCATGCTTCGGTGCAATCAGAGAAGCGTCCGGTAAGAGTTCATGGCCATCGATGACGCTCTGGAGGAAAATAAATAGTTAAAAACTAATGACTTTACTGCGTTTATAGAAAAGCAAAATTAAAACAGTATTTTAATGAAAACAATATTTTAATTTTCTTTATTTTCCTATCCTGTTTTCTAAATATAATAAATTAAGGAAAAACTTAAACGCCGCTTATGCATGCTCTATGCTTCTGTTTTCTCTGGTAGCTCTTGAGGGAACAGTGAGATTCATTAGATTTTGAAATCAAAGGCCAAATAAATGAGAAATGTAAAAAATTAACATTTTTTTATTAATATTAATTAATAATTTTAAATTAATACCTTATTTTAATTTATTAAAAATTATAATTTAATTTTTAGTATCTAAATCGAATTGATCAGACAAAAATAATAAATTTTTTCAGTTATATAATATTTTTTATTTATTTTGAAAAGTAATAGCTCAGGTTTCTGCTATATATAATTATATATAGAGAATGCTATGATAAATTTTGACAATATTTAAAATATTATATTAAAATTAATGTAACATTTTTATTATTTAAAAATATTTTTCTATTTTAAAAATAAAAAATATGATCAATAATAAAAAATATATAATTTTACTTTAACAATATTTTTTGAATATTATCAAAGTTCTATAACCGCCATATATATATATATATATATATATATATATATATATTGAAAGGCTCTAAACACAGCTAGCATCGTTTGTGGTCCAGTAATCAATCTTCAGATATTAGAAAACAGTGGGAACGAACAAGTTGAGCCAGAGAGATCAAGTTTCATATGTACATGCTCTACTTAGATCATACATTGAACATTCCTTTCTCAATGAGCCACTTCGAGTTTTATTTTTTTTTTCATTTTCAATAATTAAGCTATATTATTTCTGGACATTACATAATTTCGAGTGGAGAAATCATCAGTGGCTCTTGGACTGAATGGGGACACAGGAATTTTGACTATTAAAGATAAAAGAGAAAAAAAAAGTTATTCCCTTATTAAGTAGCACATAGATTAAGATTTAGGGTTTAGAATTTACGATTTAGGATTCATCTATAATTATATACCAATGTCCAACAAAAGTAGTTGATGTTTCATAAAAATTTAATTAGAAACTAGATTTATTTAGATACATCACAATTAAACGATTATTATTTACATAAAAAGATATCTTCGTCGTATAAAAATAAAAATAATAAAATTATGTAAAAATTTAATACGTTTGATTAAATTATTTAATATAATATGTCTTAATTTTTTTAATTATTATGAACATATATAAAAATATTTTTATATGAAAAATTATCTTATAATTATTATCATTTGTTGTATCAAATTTAAGTATTTTTACTTCCAGAATCAACAATTATTTCGAAAGAGTGATGTTATCAAATGTGATAACTTCTTGAAATTAAAGTTCACATGCATGTTTGAGAGTTTTACCGCTACTAGAAAACGGCAATCAATTCAACTAGACTACAAAACCAAAATGAATTTAAAAATACACCCCTATTTTAATGTCAATCAAAAGGGAGTGGGGGGAAAATAAATAAATAAATAAATAAAGAAAAGAAAAGAAAAGATAAAGAACAATCTGCAACACACAAGTGGGGCAAGATGGGGAAGTTATGGGAGTCCATGAGTAATGACAATGGTAGCTGGGTCAATAAATTGTAAAGAAAAATATCCTCTATTCTCACAAAAATTAAACATATATATCACCTTACAAAAAAGGTTAAATTAAATATTGAATAAAAATGGGTCCACTTCTTTCCGTAGGGGAACGGGTAATCCTTTTTAAATTGCAAATGTTATATTCTCAATGATCCATAATTAGAATTTAAAGTTGACTCCTTTAGACTACTATTTATTAACAATGATCTTATGAAGAGAGTTGGCCAGAAAAAGAACTTGGGCAAATACTATTTGTGTATACACATACGTAGCCAGTACTAATACCTAATTGATTTTACGTAATAATTAAAGGCACGACTTTAACTTTATGCTAATTTTGTTTATTTAAATAATATAGTAGGGACTAAGAGGCGATTATGATAGGATGCGAGTGACGACAGAGAAGGTAGGGTAACCCTTGCTTTTATTATTGT
This sequence comes from Arachis stenosperma, assembly GCF_014773155.1. Classification (NCBI taxonomy): domain Eukaryota; kingdom Viridiplantae; phylum Streptophyta; class Magnoliopsida; order Fabales; family Fabaceae; genus Arachis; species Arachis stenosperma. The sequence goes on along the minus strand of NC_080379.1, from coordinate 169,281,358 downwards.
CTCTGGTGTTTGCTCTCTTTTAAGTCCTAACAGACACTCACAAAGACAAAGAGGACACGGACACCAATAAATACTGCAGCACCTTTTTTAAGTACGCCTACTTAATCAATGTAACTTATACAATTATTTACAATTATTTATTTCATTTTATTAAATCCAAAAAATTATTATACACAGACAAAAATAAGATTTGGCCATTGTTTCAAAATTCTGTGTCTATAATTACATGATAAATTTAATTATATATTCATTTAATATATTAAAAAATATAAATTATTGTATTTAAATTAAATCTTAAAAATAAATTTATTAATAAAAGTATATTGTTTAATAAATACTTTCACAACTTTATAATATATCTTTTTTATATTTAAAAATGTTTTTATTAAGATTTTAACTATAAATTAATTAAAAATATTATAATTTTATATCATAAAAAACTTTTTTATTTAAATAAAATAAAAAGAGATGAATATTATCTAATTTTTTAAATTAATTTTCAATCCGTAAATTTCCTATTCCTAATAAAATATAAATCGTTTTAAAATGGTGTGTTTTAAATTAAATGTTAACCGTTACATCCTAAAACAATTTACGTTATCTTAAAACGATTTATATATTATTAAAAATAAAAAATTGAGGTTTTAAAAATTGATTTAGAAAAATCAAATAATACTAATCTCTCTTTATTTTATTTAAATAAAAAATATAATAAAAATACACGTAATAGGTTTATTATGTAATTATATATGATAGAATATAATTTACTTTTTAATTTTTGAAAAATATTCAATTATTTATCGGAATAATTATATATATATATATATGTATATATGTATGTATGTATATGTGTGTGTAATATTTAATTTATTTTTAATATTATATAAAACTAAACTAATTTAATAGTTACTTTTTTTTTCATAAACTTAATATGCCTGCACTTCTAAACATGTTGCAAGAATAGTTATTTATGTTTGAAGGGACAGACTCACACTGGTAATGGGTAAGCGATGATGATAATTGATAAATTGATAATAGGGGGCTTAGGAGTTAGGAGGGTTAGTAGGAAATAGAAACCTCAAATTCGACAAAACAAGTGCCTTCAACTCAGTACATGTTATCTGACTCCTCTGACTTTCCTCCATCATCATCATCATTCTCTCTCTCTCTCTCTCTCTCTCTCTGTAATCTTATCTCCTTTTAGTTGTTTTTCACTCACCCCTTTATGGACTATGGTGGTGAATGCTAAAAGGAGCATGCTATTGCTACCCTTTCGTCTTCTTGGTTCTTTCTGATTCTCTCTTCCAACTTCAAAGTTGGTAGCATATCACTCAACCAACCTGCACAGGATTTTATTTTTCTTCTTTCCAGTACAGTACTATATGTAAGTAAGTACTTTCTTTTTACCTATATCACCGCCTAAAGATTTGTTTTTGATCATGTCCCTTTATTTTATTCCCCCTTAATTTTTCCTTTTCTAGTTCTTACATGCATTTGAAGACTTCCATGCTACTTCCTTACTTTGCTTTCCTCTTTCTGTTTTTGTGTTTTTCCCCACTGTTTCCCCCTTTTTTCACACCGCTTTTTCATTTGTGTGGTTTGGGATCTCATGGAGCTCCAGTCTTAGCTTGCCCAACTGATTTTTGTTGTGCCTGCTTCTTGGCATGTTGAGGATTTTACAAGTTTTTCTTTCTTTATTTGAATTTTGAAACTGTTGTTATGAATTGTATGAGTGATTGTGTATAATCAGTTTCGTAAAGAAAAGGGAAGGGTTGTGCCTACTAAAGTGAGTATCAGAAATTAGATCTGTGTTTTAAGTATGAACTGAAAGCTTTCAATTTGGTGTTAGTAACATCCCTTATCTCTTTATATGGTTTAGTGATTTTAGTAACTCGTAATTTCCATTTTCCACTTCTCTTTCTTCTTCTTCTTAATCTCTTGTATGACCAACCCAAACCTTGGTTATCTTGGTTGCTATAGTCTCATGGATGATGTTGGAATAGTTTTGTGTTTCTATGATAATTTACTGAGAGTTAAAATCTGTCCAATTTCTGGAGATAATTCCCTCTTGATTGTTCAGATAAACAAATCTGATTCAAATAATCATAAATTTTGGAAATCTTCTTAATTTTATCTTGGGAGGAAGTCCTGAAAGTTTCCTGCTATGAGGCTTTTTATCTCAGTGTAAAACTGTAGGTTCCAGCACACTATTCTAGCTTAATTAGTGATGTGAGAAGGATAAAGATAATTATGTGATTATTTTTTGATAGAGTGATGACTGGCATTGGTATTCATAAGAAAAGAGTTAACTAGCAACAAGAGTGGCTGACGATTTGTCAGTTTCTTGAGTTGTTGGTTGTTCAGCTAACTGGTGGTGATGGGTAGCTAGAAGAGGGTAAGTGGGTAAGGTAGCAATTCATTGCTACAATTCTTCAAATCTTTTTGTTAAACAAGGCCTCCAATAAGGAACAATCATATTTCTCCGCTAAGCATTTCTCTATTAGCACAATGACTCTGACCAAAAGTTTACTTTGACATCTTTCTCTTGAAAAATAATTTAGCCTTACATTTTCTGCTCATATTTCGGTTATTGCTGAGTTTGGAATATACAACAGTACAATAGATAAATTAGAGGGAACGAAAAATTTCTTGACATGGAACTAATTATCTTCTGGTGTGTCAAATACTGTAATGTTAGAACATATGCATACATTGTGTACATATACATGGACATGTGAGTCAATGCAGTGGAACTAATTATCATCTGTTTTGTATGTACATTATGCTGTTTTGAGTTTTGCAACGACCCGAATTGGGCATTAAGTTTTACATAGCACACTATATTGTGAAGGTTTTATCAAAAGAGCTTTACATAGTAAAAGGATGATGATAATGATATGAAAATATGATAAAGTAGTCCAACTGAAAGGAGCATAGTTTTGTATTTATATTGCTAACTACTAACAATCACATAACTACTCCTGATTTTTTAATTTTATTGTGTGTAAATGATTGGAATGAACGTGGTTTCCTTAACTTATTGTTTCATGCTATGTTCCATTTTACAGCCATAAACTGAATTATCTACCTTGAGTAGCAAATAATACAAGTTATCATCATATTTGCAGGTGATATAGTATTATGGTAAGATAACCACAGTGATTCGGTGAGGAATTTGCTCTGTTTAATTGCTTTCCCCGAAAGAAGTTAGCTGTTAGTAGAACCATGATGACTCCAAATTTGAACTTGGAACCTGAAAATTACTCAGAAGGCAGCAGCCAAGTAGCTTCGAGCGTATCGCTCCAAGAAACATCCCCTGAACTCAACAAGGAAAGCACCACTGCTTCCTCCTGTCTTACAAATCTTACAAAGGCCGAAGGTGATCCCGGCTCCGTTACCCTTGACTTGACACTCAACTTCAATGCGAGTGATGGCGAGTTAAAGGGTACTAGTGATGCTAGCAGTGAAGTGGGACCGGAAGCTTTTGCTTCAGGATCAGCAACTCCCAGGGTGTTCTCTTGTAATTACTGCAGGAGGAAGTTCTTTAGCTCACAGGCTCTTGGGGGTCACCAGAATGCTCACAAAAGGGAGAGGACAATGGCAAAGCGGGCAATGCGAATGGGCATGTTCACCGAGAGGTATACAAGCTTAGCATCTCTGCCTCTTCATGGTTCACCTTTCCGGTCTCTTGGCATTGAAGCTCATTCTGCAATGCACCAAAGACCCATGCCACAATTGAGGGCTCCTGATTTGAGAGCAGGTGCAAAATTTGAGAGAAACCATTTCGGATCACCCATATTCATGGAAGATGAAGATGTTGGGCTATTTTGGCCAGGCAGTTTCCGACAGGTCGGGCAGCAAGCCGGTGTTAACATGGTACATGCTCAAACATCCAACACTAATTATTCTCCTATGGCACCTGCTCAACCAAAAGCATCAACATCTCCGGATCTCACCCTCAAGCTTTAGAATTTTTGAGAGATGATACATGCACTGCTGAAACCTCACACAGCCTGGCACCACCAAAAATAAGTGGCTGGGGAAGTTCCTCATTCATCATCTTCAATCCTAACCATACTTTCTGGGCCGATCATTGTTCTGTTTATGGGTTTATGATGGTTTTGAATGGCGTGTGTATCATCATCATCTTGGCTGAGATATTTCATCTTGATTTGATTCTCTAGAGACATGGAAAATTATGATTAGTTAAATAGCGCGCGTGCATTGTACAGTGAGATATGTATTATCCAATGGCGATGTTAGCTTATTTGAATTTCTCATTAATTTGGATTTCACTTCATTGTTGATGTTGTAGCTATTATTGCTGTGTAAGTTTAGGAAGACAAACTAAATAAATGTTCTATATATTTCTACAATGTATGTTGTGATAATCTCATAGAATGTGTGACTATACAGGTTCCTCACTCGAAGGAAGTGCTACTTTCTGGAGTCCAGCGTAGGATTACACTCCAACTTCACTTTATCTTATTATATTCCATATATTCTAATGCTATATAGGCTTAGGATTTCTCTGCTTAAATTTTCATGGAAGATACCTATCGTAACTACACGAGGTCAAGGTGGTCAAAGGAGATTTATGTGTCAATAATCTCACTATAGACATAATAAATGATCTAATTGTGTCGTTTGATTCATGTAGTCAACTCTACCTAATTGAATAAGATTTTGTGCTGTTTATGGCTATTGTAACTACACATTAATTTGATGAAAAGAAATTCTTAAGAATCCAACTTGCAATTTTATGTGTCGATTCTTTCATAATTCATGGGAGAGGGGGATTATTGTTATTAGAAGCAAGAAGATGCCAATGTTGTATACAAAACAAAGATTCTTATTTCACCTCGACATGCATATTTGAATTGAATTGGACCGACTCTTGAAGACTTAAAAGGGACATATCAATCAGATTCTAGGGAGTAAGGACAAAAGGCATTTTCAAAGAACAGAATAAAGAACAACTTGCAGCATATAGGGACAAAATCACGACAACTCTTTGTGTCATTTTGTCATTTTGTTTTGGTGATACATTGGGGCCTAGGCCCAAAAGAAAAAAAGAAGAAGCCACTCTCTACCAAGGGTTAAAACCAATTTGGGTTGGTCGAGTGGTCAGCTTACTTGTCAACTAAAGCAAATATCAAGGATTCGAATTTCGTCTTGTACATGCAACAATCCATTGACCAGCGTGGACAATCAAAATAAAAAAATCCCTTGTCTATCTTTTGCAATCATAGCGTTTAGCTCTTGTAGGGGATTTTCAATAAACTGGCACCCGTGTTGCTATGTTATACTTCTTCTTGCAAGCCAATTGGCACAAAAATTCCCTTCTCCTAAGGGATTCTTAATTTCTTATATACTAATTTCCATGGCCTCTTCATCATCTCCATAATGTTTCTCACCAATGGGTTGGGTACTAGAAAGTGGAAAGTTCTATTATTTTTTAGAGTATATACCCATTTTGGTCCTCAAAAAATTTCAGACTGGACACTTTAGTCCCAATCTAAAATTAATTACTCGATTGGTTCTTAACAATTAATTCCGTCAATCACTTAAGTCCTTTACTCCGTTAACTCTAACGGAGGACAAAATAGTCCCTGACAACTCTAACAGGGGACAAAATAGTCCCTAATCTCCTCTGTTCGGAAATGACACTGTTCTCTCCCAATTTTCATCATATCTCACATAACACTAGCAATCTAACACTGTAACTTCAAATTACACCATGCACACTCTATAAATTTAATGTTCACAAGAAAAAAATACTCAACTTGTTCTCAACCAATTCATATTCTGAAAACTAATGCCTATGTCTCTCAACTAGTTATCGTCTTCGACGGATCCCATAAATCTAGACAGCAAGTCTGATTTGTTAAGACCCGTCGTCGTCATTGTCATCTCCCTCCTCCTCTATCCTATCATCTCCATGACAATATTGTCCACCACTCCGATCGCTTTCTTCAGCTTCTTCTACAAACCAATGTTCAGTAATAGCTTCAGTTTCCATATGAGCGGCAACGACGACATTGCTCGTTGTACTGATAGCTTGGATGCGAGATCGAAGCTGTCTGCCAACTTGGACTCTGGAAAAGAAGGAATGAAGCACTTGATATCTATTTTAAATGAGAATTTACATATGATGTCGAAGGAGAATCTTCTCATGATATCCTAATGTCCAATAATTTATATTGCTTGCCGGAGAGTGGAGAAAGGCGTGTCATTGGAGTAGTTGTGGAACTTGGTCTTGAGGATGTCGTGGACGTGTTAGGGTTGGAGGTGATGTTATCGAAGACGTGGAAGTGGATGCTTTTGGTGGATGAAGTGCAAATGAGGTGGATGTACCAGTCACAAGAATTTAGGAAGTGTGTGGTCCATGACATGTTGAGGTAGGTGCAACATGTGTGACAATTATACCATAACTTAATCTTGGAGTTAAAGAGGAGGAAGGAAAAGATGGAAAAGAAGACTGTGAAGGTGAAGAAGGAGAGTATGAATGTTAGGGTTATGCGAGATATGATAAAAATTGGGGAAGAATAGTATCGTTTTCGAATAAAGAGGTCAGGGATTATTTTGTCCCTTGTTAGAATTGTCAGGGACCATTTTGTCTCCTGTTAGAGTTGTCAGGGACTATTTTGTCCTCCGTTAGAGTTAACGGAGTAAAGGACCTAAGTGACTGACGGAATTAATTGTTAGGGACCAATCGAGTAATTAATTTTAGTTGAAGACTAAAGTGTCCAGTTTGAAATTTTTTGAGGACCAAAATGGGTATATACTCTATTTTTTATTTTCGGACCGATGGATACTGAAAAGTTAAAAGGATTTTAAATGTAATGGGCCTTGATGGTTGAATGGTAACTATATATGGGCATGGCTCAAAGCCTGGATTAGCCACAATGAATGCTTCATGGAACTTTTACAACTTTTGAGCCCAAAAGAAGGAAAAGAAAAAACACGTACAACTTTCTGATCAATACATCAATATATAAAAAGGAACTAGGTAAAGAGCATCTTTAAAAACCAAGTTGAGTTGGTCTAGTGGTTAGCTCATTAGTCCATTTAAGTAAGTGTCGGAGATTCGAATCCCACATTGTACATGCAGCAACCCATTGGCTAGCTGCAAAGTGCAAACCCTTAAATGGAGCTCAGTACCGCGATAGATTAGTCCTTGACTTGTTGAGTTGGGAGATACTGTGAAAAACCATAAAAAAAAATATTTTTAAAGAGATAAGTTAAAATAGAAAATTTGGACTTTAAATTTAAAAATTTTATATTTTCTATTCAAATTTCTTATTATATTATCCTGAAAACTTATTCTTACGATATTTGTTGGTATTTAAAAAAAAAAGTAAATGAACAATGTTATATAGTCAGTAAATATTATTATTTTTTATCAGTTATAATTTATACTTATATTTATATATATTTTATATACAAAAAATATATAATTTATATTTATATTTATTAGAATTTTATACATATAAATTAATATAATTTATATCTATATTTTTTAAAATTTATACACAAAAATTACAAAATTTATTTATTATTAATAATTTAATATTTGTACTGATTAAATAATAATAAAAATATTAAAAATTACTGTCCCTACAAGTTTTTTCAAGTAAATTTATAAGGAGTCCTCGTAATGATCATAAATAACTACGTGAACTTAAATTTAAAAGATTGTACATGACGTATTCTTACATGCTTTTCAAATAGCAAGTTAGCAACACTAAACTAAGTCTAAAATTATTTTCCACGCCATTAGACTTGAGGAGAAATTGGCCCCTCCCCTTACGTTTTGATATCGGGTGGGGCAGTTTTAGTGGATTGGGGAATGGCCACTCCTCATCATGTACGGCATTTGGATTTTGGACCACCCTAGTGAGTAGTGACTAGTCCATAAAGCTTTCTGTAAATGCATGTATAATTTTCTTTTTATATTTATGATCAAGTCAGCAGCATATTAATTACATGAAATTACTATAGTTTTTTTTTTACTAATAATATATTGAATTGCTGATATTGTCTTTTTTATACTAGTAATTGAAAGAAGTCAAAGTTACAATATATCTAATTAATGAAATAACCAATCATATAAAAAGAACATTCGCTTGACTTTGAAGAAAATTAACATATTCATTAGAAGCTATTAATACAATTTAGTCCAATACGGTGATCCATTTGTTGGTACCAACTCTCTTTGGGACTAAATTAAATTTTTAATTTGATTATTTTATTATTAAATTTAACGATGTAAAATTAAATACATATTTATAAATTTAATTTTATAAAATATTTATTATTATTTAATGTTTTAGTTTCGTTGCATATTTAAATTTTTTTGTAACGAAATTTAATTAAATTGGTTCAAATTTAACAAAATTATTCACATATAGAATTACATTGTTCTATTTTTTTGTATTTCTTCGCGCACTTTCTTTTCCTTTTTTTATTAATATTGTTACTGCATTTTATTTTTATTTCTTCTTCTCATTTTTTTCATGTATTATTGCAGTTCTTTAACTTTGTTTGATTTTTTTTGTTTTATTCCTATTACGAAAATGAAACAAAAAAAATGATAAGAAGTAAACAAAAAAGATGAGAAAGAGGAGAAGGAAGAAGAAGAGCTTTTAATTGTATAGAATTTATTAAAAAAATAATATCAAAATTTTTTAAAAATAACACATAAATTTTTTTAGTTTTTACACCAAAATTTTGCTATAAAATCACATAGGTATCTTCTTTAATGCTACATTTTTTGCTTTTTATTATTTTTTTTTTAGAAACATTACTTCTCATATTAGATTTGAATAAATATGTCTGTCAGCAGCCGAGGCCTGGGTTAGATGGCCACTTTGTGTGCCTCCCATAGAGCTGCACCGGGTTCAAGTTCTCATGGAGGAATATAGAACCATTTATGTGTACTCCCATGTAGTGTGTGTGAGTGAGTTGTGTGGGTGTGTAATACATGGATGTATGGATGTAATGCCTAGGATTGGGGGTTGTCCAATCCACTTGACCAAAAAAAAAAATATGTCTGTCATGTATTGCAATCTTAGTTAGTTGAACAAATGTAGGTTTGCACTTATTGGATTGAATTCTTGCCAAAAATTAAAAAAAAAGATCGAAATTTATTTAAAGTGATGCCGAAATTTAAATACAATGATACAAAAGGTACAAAATAAATTGCATACTAAAATATCACATTGACTCTATAAAATAAAATAAGATAACACCAAAATTAGTCCATTACTTTGCATCAAATGACTCATTTTAGTCTCTGAAATTGAATATCATACACTGAATTAGTCCCTTCATCAGTTTTTTCTCCCTTTTTTTTATAAATTCAAAATTTTTAATATCTTTAAATACACTAATTTTAATTTTATCTTCTCATAAGTTATTTAAATATAAGTGCTTTTATAAAATATTTTTAAATTTTTAATTTTAATTATACAAATTTTTTTCTATAATATTTTATTAAAAGAATTATATGAGATATTAATATTGATTTAGTAAAGAGTGTAAGTTAAGAGTATAATAATATTTTTTAATATAAAATTTTTAATATTTAACACTTAATAAATATTTTAATAATACTTAATAAGGTACTTGTTAATTAATATAAATTTATTATTCCTATCCATTTTAAGAATATCCGATTCCCCATATAATTGACTTTAATAAGATATATTTATACTATCAATTATAATAATTCATTTTATCTATAACTTAGTTAGGTGGCCTTTTCATATATTACATTATTAATTAATATAAGCACCTATTATAACCATGGCTTGAACAGTATTAAAACAGATACAAATAAATATAAGAGGCAATAATAAAGTTTTGAATTTAGCTAACATATGCTCTAACGATGCAAGTTAAAGTTATTAATTAAAAATTTATTATAAAAAATGGTATAATAAAAAATATAAGAGTGGATACCCCACCCGCCCCTAACAATTATCTCGAAAGGACAACGAAGCTCTTAAGAAAAAAAAAAACACTCAACCCGGCCCTTGATCCTTTTTTTTGGGACTGATTAGCTCATGTGCCAACAAAAAAACAACATTGACTTTTTTTAGCACAGGGGCTAATCAGTCCCAATAAAAGTAAAGCTCAAGAGTTAGGTTGGGTATTTTTTTTGTCAAGGATCTCATTATCTTTTGAGGTAATTGTCAGGAGCTGTTTTGGGTTTTTCTTAAAATATAATTAAAATTAGTGTATAAAAAATATTTAGAATTTTAAATTTACAAAAAAAAAATGAGAAAAAACTGATAAATGGACTAATTTGGCATATGGCATTTAATTTTAAGGACAAAAATGAGTCATTTGATGCAAAGAAAAGGACCAATTTGGTGCATATATAACGATGACATAGTGGATGACACATGGCATAATCCGACATGTGGCAAAATAGCATTGTGACACATGGTATAACCATCCACGTCGACATGCCACGTGGCACTAACACGTCATCATACCGTTACACGTGGTCAAACCATGAGGTAACACGTGCCACCAAAGGTCCACGTCAGCGCGTCATTAACGGAAAACGGGTAGGGACTAATATGATGCAATTTTTCCAATCTCAAGGATGTAATTGGTGCAATTGGAACCTCAAAGACAATTTTGGTGCACAGCGTCAATCTCTGGGACCACTTTAAAAATTTAATCCACTTATTAGATTGAATTCTTGTCAGAAACAAAAATAGTACTGAAATGTGTTCACTCTAACAATAAAATTTCTAACTAAATGATACGAGGGAATTAAGAATTTATTTCGTGAAGACTTGAGTCGCAAATTTATAAATTTTGATCGAAAAAATAATAAGTGAAAAAAATTGTAAATAACGTAGCAAAATTAACCAGAACAAGTGCAAAAATTTGACAATAACAATAAATGAGAATGAGAACGACAACGATAACGACGATAAGTATAAGAATAAGACGACGATGACGATAATGATAAGGATAACGATGACGACGACGACGACGACGATGATGATGATGGAAGAAGAAGAGGAGGTGAGGACAACGATAACAAAAAAGAAATAAAAAAAACGAGGAGAAGAAGAAATAGCAACAAGGGTATAAGGAAGAAAAAGAAATATACACACATTAAGTCAATTTATAAGCCAACGAATTGAATCTATTTTTATTCATGTTCTACTAATTAGTATATGAACCTAACTTTTTAAACTATTAATGAGTTGAGTTCAAATTAGTTCATAACTACAATTTCAATAAATCAAACTTAAAATATAGCTAAACTCGTGAGAATAAAAGCGTTAAAGTAATTTTATATTTTATAGTAAAGTAAAGTCTTTTCTATATATGTTCGTTGAATTTATTTATGATGCAAATCTTTCCAAAGGTTCTAATGTTGTTTTAAGTAACGAAAGACCATATATGAAAACATAGTTGGCTTCAAACTCGTTATATCGCAAATAGATAAGATACTGCTTGAAATGCTTTATGGAATCAACCAAATTATATTGCAATTTAACATACTTTGCAATAATAGAGTGCAAAATTTCACATCGAGAACTTGTCCTAAATCCTGCAAAAAATTTGCCTCGAATATGTGCAGTGGCCCATATATGCCTTTTTTCATGATATATAAAACAACACAAAAAATTTTTAATTTTGACACTAAAATTTTACTATAAATATATAAAATTTTCTTCTTTAATGCTGTATTTTTTTCTTCTTTTTATTATTCTTTCTTTCATTCTTTTCTGTTACTCTATTTTACTTCTTCTTTTAGGAGCATTACTTCTCTTATTAGACATGAATAAACATGTTTGTACTCTATTGCAATCTTATTTAGTTGAATGAATATATGTTCACAGTTATTAGATTGAATTCTTACAAAAAATAACAATAGCATCAAAATGTGTTCACTCTAACACCAAAATTTATAACTAAATGATGCGATGAAATTAAGAATTTATGTCATAAAGACTTGAGTTGCAGATTTACAAATTTTGATAGAAAAAAATAAGTGAAAAAATATGTAAATAACGTAGCAAAATGAACCAGAACAAGTACAAAAATTTGACAATAACGATAAATGAGAATGAGAATGATAACGATAACGAAGATATGTATAAAAATAAGACGACAATGACAATAACAATGATGATGATGATGATGATGATGATGATGAAGGAAGAGGAGGAGGAGGACGATGATAACGAAATAAAAAGATGAAGAAAAACGAGGAGAGGAAAAAATAACAATAAAGGTGTAAGGAAGAAGAAGAAATATACACACACATTAAGTCAATTTATGAGTCTAACGAGTTGAATATATTTTTATTCAAGTTCTACTCAATAGTATACGAGTCTAAATTTTTAAACTATTAATGAGTTGAGCTCAAACCAGTTCACAAATACAGTTTCAATAAATCAAACCTATAATTTAACTAGTGAGAATAAAGGTGTTAAAGTAATTTTATATTTTATAGTAGAGTAAAGTCTTTTCTATATATGTTAGTTGAATTTATATATGATGCACATCTTTCCAAAAGTTCCAATGTTGTTTTAAGTAATGGAAGATCAAATATGATAAGATACTTCTTAAAATGCTTTATGAAATCAACCTAACATATTTCGCAATAATAGAATGCAAACCTTCACATCGAGAACTTGTCCTAAATTCTGTAAAAAAAACTTGCCTCAAATATGTGCAGTAGCCCATATATACCTTTTCTTATATATGTCAATAATCTAAGTCCTTTTAGCTACGCCAAATTTCTCAACCATTTCAAATCACTTCTGCTTGAAGACATTAATCTCGTAATCTCTTAGCATACACCTTTTAAACATAGATATAAATTTTGAGTTCTCAACATTACTTACGGCGTTTCGAATGAAGTGCCAGACACATCATCTATGATGGACATTTGGAAATACCGCCTCAATGACAAACTTCATTAATGGGGCACTATCTGTAATCATAGATACAAGTATTTTTTCTTTATGGCTGCCAATAGTTGTTGTAACAACCACACATGGGCATCTTTACTCTCGTTGGTAATTAGAGCACTTTCAAATACCATTGTTCGGTTGTGACGATTCACACCAAAAAACACTACTCCCAGACACAAGTACTTGTTCTTCTTGTATGTTGCATCAAAAGCTAGCACACCTCGAACACTTCATATTCTAACAGGCTTCTTCCATCACACCAAAATAGAGCTCGCAACACTCATTTAACATCAATTATGTGCTCATAATAGAGGCAAGGATCTTTATCTTTCTGGTTTTTAAAGTATCGCAATGCAGCTCTAACATCACCTAGGATATGACACCTTTGCCTAGCAATTTTATTGTATATATCTCTTAAAGTATAATTAACATTCTCATAACCACCTACTTGATTAGCTAACATAACATATATACGGAGTGTGCTAATGCTTGCTTTCTTCATGTTGGTTAATTATTTGTCCAGCATCAATTTCTGTCATTTTTATGTGTAAGAAGAAAACCAATTAACCTAGGATCAAGGTAATCATGATTGTGCGACTCAACAAACAAAAGCACATGCCATTTTTCAATGTAAGCCACAAAACGAGCAACAAACCTAGCGAGGCAATCACAACAAGTCTTAGATTTTGGCTCTCTTTTTCTATTTTTCATATTATAATATTTTTTTGGTCTAAATCCCACATGAGAGCACACAAATAATTGCTTTACATATTCTTCTTTGTTAGTTTTTCAAGTTTTACATTTTTTAGCACCAAAACCAGCAAATTTTGTATAATTGTTATAGAAATCAAATGTTATCTAAAGTTGAGAAAAATGAAAACATTCTATCTCATGAGAACATATATTCAGAAAATCAACCATGACAATATTTTTAATATCATCTATTCAATATACTTAATTCTCCTAATGTGAAAAATCATTCTCATCAAATATTACTTAAAATTTGTTCTTTTAAGCCTCAGAATTCACAAATTTTTGCTCAATTTTATTTTGATACATTTTTTAAAATTCTTCTATATCAACTGTCTTCTTTATTAACTCATCAATTTTTTTTTTCTATTTTATCATCCTTCTCAAGATCCTGCTTAACAATTTCATTTGCAACCAAATCATTTATTATTTGTCTTTGGAGTAATAAATTCAAATCATTTAAATTTTTTTATGCTCTTAATTTAGTATTAACAAAAAAATAAAACAAAATTTATATTTTTTAATTCTTCTAAATTTATATATTTTTTAATACTAATACTATTATTTCTAACTCTACAAATAGTCTTTTATTTTTTTTTTAGTTTTTTAAATTTTGAAAAAAAAATAGAAGAAAGCGTTGAAGCTTAATTATATGCCTTGGTAGAAAACAATTTCTGTTATGCTATGAAACAGTAATGTTGATTAACTTTGAAAAAAAAATAAAATGTGCATTATACAAAATATGAGAAAAAAATATCAATAACAATATCATCGAAACAGAAGAAAAAATTTGTGAAAAAATAACATAGAACTATTAATGTGAAAAAAAGAGGAAAATACTAACGAAAAATTTTGACACTAATAAAATGATACTTGATTTTTGTTATTGATAAAATGATCCCTGAAAGATTTTAAAATTTGACAAAAATGACCAATCTTCAATTGAATTGTCTGGAGTTAAAGTTTAAGGGTGACGTGTCAGTTAACAATTTTCATAATTACAAAATTTACCACTTTTAATTTTTATAATTTGAAAAATACCCCAATTTCAATTTTTTTTAAAACCCTGGTTCCTTTTTTCTGGAACGTGTTCGTCTCTTATTCTTTCTCAACGTTCTCCTCCAATTATCTTTTTCTTCTCCAATAATAAACCCCTCTTCATTTTCGTTCGTCGCCGCCTCTACCTTTCTCCTCTTTGTTCCTCCGACCAACCTCTGGTTCTGGCTTACTACAATAGTGCCGCCCTCCTCCTTCCTCCTTCTTCTCTCTCTTCTAACCAAAAATGCTTATTTGAGACTCAATCCCTTCTTATCAAGACTCAACCCCTTTTTTTATTTCTCTTTTTTTTTCTTGACTCAATGGTTGTGATGCTACTATGTCTATTGAGCTCATGATGGATTGTTATAGAAATGACAATCGCAGCAGCAGTTTCGCCACTGTCAAGGCTGAAGAGAACGCTGTGCAAGAAATGACATCTCTCTCAAACTCAGCCTCAACACTTTAACGCTTATCTTTCTTCTTCTTTTTCTTCTTCTTTGTCAATCAAGACAGTTTTACGTATGTCCAATAAGAAATTTTTAACAAAAATAGTAGCAACAAAACTAACAAAAACCCCATCAATTCTTCACTCAAAATGTTCGCATTTTCATTATCATTATCATCCAAGGAAATCAGATTTTTGCCGTCAACTTGTCTCCACTCTCAATTTTCATAAGCATCTTGTCTAAAATATTTTATGTATCATTTTTAGCTGTCTTACATGAGGTCTCTCCCGTAAAAAAGAGAAGAAAAAAAGATATTATGATTTTTTGAAAATGATGATGATTTAGAAGAAGAGATGAGAATTTTAGAAAAACGGGATTAAGATTTTTTAAAAATTGAAATTGGGATATTTTTAAAATTATAAAAGTTAAGTGGTAAATTTTGTAATTATAAAAATTGTTAATTGACACGTTACCCTTAAACTTTAACTCCAGTAACTCAATTGAAAGTTGGTCACTTTTATTAAATTTTAAAATTTTTTGGAGATTATTTTGTCAATAACAAAAATTAGATATTATTTTATCAGTATAAGAATCTTTTGAATACCAATTTAGTATTTATCTCATGCAAAAAAAAAAAAGAATTATATGATAAAGCATAAAATTCATACATTAGAAAAGATTTATTAGTAATTACATTTCTCTTATGTCATCATCTGAACCACTATTATCAGTTTCGATAAAAATTATGTTTTCCATATGAATTCTAATGATTAATTAAAAACTGTTATAGATATCTCTATTATCTTTAAGTTTGGAAAGATTTATTATTTTATTTTATTTTTAAATTAATATTTAATATAGACTTAAATGACATAATAAAAAATTAAAAATATAATCATAAATAATTAATATTGAGTTATTATTATAATTAACAAGAGTATAATACTAATATTGCAATAATAAACTAACGATCGATTCTTTTGCAAATGAAAAAATTTAATTGTATTAGACAAAATACCGAAAATAGCAAGGAGCCAAGGACTAAGGTGAATGCCACCGTCGAAGACAGTTGGGTTACTCAATATTGAGAATTGATCGGATTGACTTTTAATTAATTTCGTTAAGAGTAAATAATTATTTTTAATAAAAAAAATTTAGGCGCTGATAAAATTAAAAAATATCAAAACTAATAATATACTCACAAAAACTAAATTTCATTTAACAAAAATATTCTATTATTAAATTTTTTGTTGACTACCTTAAAATTTTTAAATTGTCTTTTTTTATCATTTTCAAGCTCTTAATTCTTTAGTCGATTTCAATCTTTTAATCTCTTTCATCAATATTATCTTATTATATATGAATACAGGATACGATACGATATGAGATATATCGATATACGAATTTTAAAATTTTACAAGATATGGGGACACACATACATATAAAATATAAAATATTTTTTAGATAAATCGTAATAATATTTTGATATTTTATTAATATTAAAATATAAATTAATTTTTTAAATTATTTTTAATGTCTTATTTTAATTATATCAAATATTTAAAATATTTTTTATTTTAATAAATAATAATATATACTATATCTAAATTTATTTCAAGAATATTTGTTAAAAATAATATTGGACACGTTGACGCGTGATGGTATTTAGGTGTGTCCAAACGTGTCCGAAAAATTTTTTTTTACCTTTTTATTAAGACACGGATGGATACAGTAGATAAGCATATTAGATGAGCGTGGATGAACGATAAATATCGTGTCCGAAATGTGTCCAAACACCCAAAAACAACAACTCAACAAAGTGTCCATGCTTTATAGATATTACCAAACATTTTCAACCCTTACTTTCTTCTTCCTACCTCAAGCTACGCCTATCAAACCCAAAATCAAAACCCTGTCAGCCCAACCACCACTCACATCCCAAAATAAAAAATTTTCAGCCACCGCATGCATGAAATTTAAAACGAGATGCCCACATTTGGCATCCAACTCTGTCTTGGTATCTTGATGTATATAAGTATATTATTGAAATCTGTATGTGAGCAATGCAAAGGGTAAGGAAAGGGAAATTATACAAAGAATGAAATTGGGGCTACAGATTTCAACAGCTATGAAACAAAAACTATCCCTTTGGATCAACAGTTCAGGAACTTCTCGTTGGCATACTTGGTGGAACTACATATAAACTCACTCTGCGACTTGGGTACTAAATCAACATGCCATATGTAAATATTCAAAAATTGAGAATTATGTAAAGCCAATAGAGTTAGCATAGGATTGAAGAAAAACAACAGCTTGTTCCGAAACAGTTACGGTCTTAAAGAGATATTTTTTATTTTTTTGGTGGTGGGAGCAAGCTAGAGTTCAAAAGGTCGAAGAAGATGATAGAAAAATAATTTAACATATTTTTATCCAGTTAACAAAAAATTTAATTATTAAAATATTCTTGTCGAATAGAATATATCTTTCATAGATAAATTATTAATTTTATTTTTATATAATTAATTTTGTCAATATTTAAATTTTTGATAATTAAAAATAATTATTTACTAAATTTTTAAATTAGCATTTAATATGGAATTAAATGACATAATAAAAAATTGGAAATGTAATCATAAATGACCAATATTGAGTTATTGACTTATTGTTGTAATTAAGAAGAGTATAATACTAATATTACAATAATAAACAATTTTAATAACAAAGACTAACATAAACGTCACCGTGGAAGACAGTTAGGTTACTCAATATTGAATATTGACTAGATTGATTTTTAATCAATTTCATTAAGAGTAAATTATTGTTATGCTAATAAATATACAGATCAATATACATCGTAAAAAATAAGTCTAACTAATAACTATCCTCTTCCAATAGGCTACATCAATATAGTCATATACTATTTTCTTTTATTACAAAAAAAGAAGAAGAAGAATGTGATACGGAAAAATCTGCAAAAGATTGACTTCTTGTTCAGGGTACAATAAATATAAATAGTCATGTCGCGTATTTATGGATGACAAAAAATAGTTGTCTTTATTAAGTATTTAATTATGAATAATGCATTATGCACCTGAAGTTTGCAAACTGAAAGCGATACAAAGCGTTGGGCAGAATCGATTGTTGACTTCTTCAAGTTTGAAACCAAGGGAGACAAGGAAGTTGCGTGCCATCTTCGTCTCACTTTCCCTTTGACTCGTGATTTTGCCGGCTTCCTTCGCTGCTTCCTCTTACGTTCACTTTCATTTTCATAACTCCACATATTGACATTGCCAATGTAATTCACTTGTAAAATATTGCACAATTACTTTTATCTTTGTGACATTACTTTAAGAAATGCTATCTAGGACAATATTTTTAGCGGAAAAACAAGAGTAGGTTAATGTTTGAATGTAAGATTAATATAAGAAAAAACATTACTTAATTACCTAATATTTTCCATATGATATTGTACAATATTTTTAAGTTTAATCTATCCTTTATAACTCAATTAATAACTATCTTTTTATTATTTTTATGTTTTTTTAATCAAATTTGATATTATGTACATTGTGAGTTAAGTCTTAAAGTGGTCTTTGAAGTTGCACTTGAGGTGTAAAGTGGTATTTGAAATTAATAGTTACCCAATTATATCATCAAACTTGCACTTTAAAATTCATAGTAGTTCTTCAGACAATTTCTGTCCATTAGGCCCTATCAAAAAGCACATGTGACATTGGTCCTGACACGCGGGCAAGCTTAACAACTATTTGATGTAGAAGAGAAATTTCTTTTGTGGCAATTTGATCTCTAAATCAATTTAAAAAATCCTAATCCCTAAATTTGATTCAATAACTACAGTCTTCCTCTTCTCTTCCCTTCTTTTTGCAGCTGTACTGCAAACCTTCTCCTCTCTATCTTTACAGAAATTTCACAAGCTTGCAGTATTAATCACCATAATTCCTTCTCACTCGTCCCCATCTCTTCTGACAACAAATTAGAACATTTCAGTCAAGTAACCTATAATTTACTTATACAGACAGTTCAGTGAATGGGTAGCATGAAAGAGAAAAAAAATAAATATTTCCAACAAAACAATAGTATTTAAATGAAGAAAAAGAAGGGTCATGCATGTAAAACTAAAGTTGAAGAAAAGTTGAAATCCCACATGCAAGGGCAATTCATACCACACAAGTATACATCCATACAATAGCATATGATGTAGCACCCCTGAATAAACAAAACTTAGTGGCTGAATATCAGTATGTTTGGTATGTCTCAATTTTATCCACCCATCAATCCTCCTTCCTTAAAAGAAAGGTAAGATTTCTAGAAAATAGAAGCAGATGATAAACAAGAATAAAAAAACCACACCCCAACTTTGGACATCTGTATGAGCACTTCATTAGGGGAGAATCCAACAGAATCTAAGAACATAGGAAATGGCTTCTTAGAGAAAAGCATACAAATTACTCAGTAAATTTTTCAACCACACCGATAAAAAATTTAATTACCCAAATGAAAAAGTTATATAAAATCTACAATTACAATTATAATACACAAATTGGGAAGACATGGTCGTTGAAGAGAGTTAGAGCTGGAAGCTTCTAGTGGTTCTTCTAAAGATAGTAAAATCAATTTGGGGATTAGAGACATAACAACCTAAACAGCACAATTACAAAAATAAATAGCAACAATCAAAAGAGGGAGAGAACCGAGCCAGATGAGAGAAAATAATCAGCAGCAACAATCACCCAGGACATTAACAATAATGCTTGAATAACTAAAAAAATTAAAAAAACTCACCTTGGTCACATGCAGAAGGAGAGAATCGAGCCAGAGGAGAGAAGAGGGAGGTAGAGTAGAAAGGGAGGGTACAGTGAGTGATGGGAAGTGAGCGCGACAAGTAAAGAGCGAGGCAGCAACGAGCAGTGAGGGTGAGAAATGAGACGATGCAATGATACAGAGGGTCCAATGACGAGATGGAGGCCTGTGAGAGGCGACGACACTGATGGTTGAGGCTTTGTGCTATACTTTTGTCGTCTTTGAGTGTGAGAGACTAGGTTAGGGAGGGGCGAGTGGCGCGGCGCCGAGACGGAGGCCAGCGAGAGGTGGTGACAGAAAAGGTTGAAGAAAGCTCTGCTTTGCCGTGTGGTTAGTGCTATGAGTAAGAGAGTAGGGTTAGAGAGGGGCCTAGAAGGCAGTTTTGTTAATAAATATAAAACGACGTTATTTCAGTGCCAGCGTGGTAGGAATCAGTCATCTTAGCTTTTCGATGACAAGCGATGGACAAAAATTGTTTGAGGCACTACTATGAGTTCCAGAATGCAAGTTAAAGGATATAATTGGGTAACTATTAACTTCAGGGACTACTTTAAGACTTGAGTGCAACTTCAGGGACCACTTGGATGCTTAACTCGTACATTGTTTAATTTATACGAATATTCACTTTAATATATATTTATATATATTGATACAAAAGCACTCACAAGTTTCCAAAAGGGAAGTAAGATCAACTAGTACAATAAGAACTACAAAAACATTAAGAACGTTCAAAAACACCAAGGACTAACTAATCAACAACTCCAAAATAGCAAACAAGAGTTTATCAGTTAGGAAGTGAAAGTGAAAGTGGAACTATGGGGAATTCTACATGGCTTAAGGATGGGTTGGAACCTAGACATGAAGAAGATGATAGTGGAATGTGATTCTAAAGAAGCTATAAATTACATTAATGAAGATGGTAATCAAGCAAAAAGCAACAAGCTCAAATCCTGTGATCAACAAAATTGCTGAATTTAGAAGGAGATCATGGGAAGTTCACTTTATCTTCACATACAAGGAAACTAATAAAAGTGCATATCACCTGACTGCTTTAGATAGTTAGTAGTAGAGTTAACTTAATTAGCATAGGTTGTTTTGAGGAAATTAAACACTGATAGAGTGTGGTTGTTGTTGGCTTTTTTAGTTTGTTATGGTAATTATATATGTAGTTGTAATGACACTTCATTAAGTGATTTTTTACATTCATTTACTAATCAAAAGTCACCAATAATCTCTCTCTCTCTCTCTCTCTCTCTCTCTCTCATCTTCTTGCTCTCACTCATCTTCCTTCCGTTTCTCTTTCTTACTTCCATTACGCGTAGCTTCAAAGCATTTCTTATGGTGCTGTGAGTATGGGGAACGAACACATGACCACTGCATGTTAATGTCTACCACCTCCACTAAAGCTCAAGTACCAACCACACAAAGGTATCCTCTTTCTGAAGCAATATACTATGATGCACTTTCACAAAATCACAAACGTTTTGTGTTACATCTATATTCTAACCCTAAACTCA
Source organism: Arachis stenosperma (assembly GCF_014773155.1). Taxonomy (NCBI): domain Eukaryota; kingdom Viridiplantae; phylum Streptophyta; class Magnoliopsida; order Fabales; family Fabaceae; genus Arachis; species Arachis stenosperma. Next base: position 169,259,830 of record NC_080379.1, on the reverse strand, counting down.
AATCATATTAAGAGACTATGATGCAAGAATGTTGGAGGAAATTAAAGCCATTTAAGAAGAGTTATTGGCATTTGAGAACAATGGCACTTAGAATCTGATCGATCTACCAACTGGGAAGAGGCCAATTGGTGCAAGTGAGCTTTCAAGATCAAGTATAACCCAGATGGCACGGTAAAATGCCATAAAGCTCGATTGGTTGCATGAGACTCAAAGACTTGGATTTGACTTTCTTGACCCTTTTAGCCCAATGGTAGGAATGACCACCCTGAGCATGCTGCTGACTGTTGCAACTAATAGGAATTGGTTTCTGCATCAATTCGACTTCGGCACAACATTTTTACATGGGGACTTGCCTGTAGAAGTCTACATGCGGGCACCTCTAGGTCTCAATGCTCCAGAGGGAAAGGTTTGGAAGCTGGAGCAATCCTTATGAGTTAAAACAGGTGAGTAGAATGTGAAATTTAAAGCTCAGAGGAGTTTTACAACAAGAAGGTTTCATTCAATTGAAGCACGATTACTCTTTGTTAACTAAAACCACAACCAAGGGATTCATAGCCATCTTGGTATACGTGGATGATATCTTTCTCTCTGGAAATCATATGGATGAAATTAACAGTGTCAAGAGAGTCTTGGATGCAAAATTCAAAATTAAAGATATCAAACAATTGAAGTACTTTTTAGGGATGAAATTCGCTCACAATTCGAAGGGACTAGCCATTTGCTAACACAAATATACTCTGGATCTTTTGGAAGAGTTTGGCATGTTAGTAGCCAAGCTGACAAGCACACCCATGCAATACTCGACAACCCTTTCCAAAAATTCAGGAACCAAAGTAAATGATTCCTTGAGGTATAGACAACTGGTTGGGAGATTGTTATATCTTACTAACACTCGACCTGACATCCCTTTTGCTATTGGATGTCTAAGTTAATTTTTGGATTGCCCCACTGATCAACACTTCCAAACAAGTCTTCATATTCTCAGGTACTTGAAGAGTGATCCTAGGCTCCTAGCTCTAGCTTATTCTTGGGCAAGACTTTGGTGTGTTGGCATAGCAAGAAACAAACTACAGTCTCATGTTCTTCATCCGAAGTCGAATATCGAGCAATGAGCCAAGCAACCAGAGAAGGATAGTGGTTAATTTATCTTCTTAAGGAATTTCAGGTGAAACACAAAACACCTTTACTCTCTTCTGTGATAACCAGTCCGCTTTACACATAGCCGCAAACCCTTTTTTTTATGAGAGGACGAAATATTTGGAGGTGGACTACCATTTGGTTAGGGACAGATCCCAAGAAAGGATGGTGAAGTTACTGCCAATTAAGACTACCCAGAAAATTGTAGACATTCTTATGAAAGCCTTGTCTCCAGCGCCCTTCGCTGCATGTCGTAGCAAGCTGGGACTTTTGAATCTCTACCCTCGCAGCTTGAGGGAGGGTATCACTTGACTATTTTGAATAGTTAGTAGTAGAGTTAACTTAATTAGCATACTTATTCTAGGCAATTAAACACTAATAAAGTGTAGTTGTTGTTGTTTTATTTAGTTCGTTGCGGTAATTGTATATGTAGCCGTAATAACACCTCATTAATGATTTTTGCCATTTACTTACTAACCAAAATTCACCAACTCCCTCCTTTCTCTCCCTCTCTCTCTCTCTCTCTCTCTCTCTCATCTTCTTGCTCTCTCTAAGCTTTTTTCTATTTCTCTTTCTTACTTTTATTACGCACAGCACTTCAAAGCATTTCTCAGTGTAGAAATGCTAGCCAAGAAGGGAGCAGAAAACAACATTAGAATTTCACTTTATAGATCATCCTCCTAGTAAATTAGTTCCTCTTCTATTTGATGATTGTAAAAGGAAAGTTACATCCCGAATAGTGTATGTGATGTAGATTTCTTTTTCTGTTTCTTGGGCGTTAAGTCCCATATTCTTAACAAAAAAAAACTACAAAGCAAATACTACAAAGCCAAAACCAACACTAAACATAAACAAAACATAAAACACAGGATAATATTCACTTTAATATTATCTCTCTTTAAACTTTTAAGTTAAACTTAGCATAAATAAATAAAGCATAAAACACAAGATAATATTCACTTTAATATTACAATAAAGCTCTACATCCAAGTCATTTAACCAACTAAATCCAACTAAGTTGCTATCACTTAATTCAGCTCCATGCGCCACTATCTCTAACAACCTTTTAACTTAACACACGACTATATATAACTGTCTTTTTTATGCGGATTTTGTTTTTCTTTTCAAATTTTCTCAACGTTTTATGTGTTATCTATGTTCTCTTCCTTATCTACGTTCTTTACATTCTCTTCCTTCTTTGCATTCTCTTCGTTCTCTGCGTTCATTCGTTCACGATCAATGCTCTTTGATCTGATTTGAAGATTTTGATCAATTTTTTTTTAAATCAAACTATGAAATCGGGTTTGAATATGTATTTCATTTTCGAAAACAATGAATGATACAAGTTCACACTGTCAGTTGAACTAGGGTGAATTGGATTATAGTTTTAAAACGAATCAAGTGGATGAGGTTTGGTTCGAACATCATTAATGTAGTTTGTTAGTAGTTGATGCTGCTGTAGATGTTTTGTCTATGAGTTGAATAATTTCGTTTTTCTTTGTAAAAATTAGTGTTCATGGTTGAAGGTTTGAATTTGAATAGAATGTTGGAGTTTTGAATTATTTTTTTGATGAATCTATTTATGTTACGTTTAATGGTAGTTTCGGTGCATTTTGAAACACAGTTTGGTGTAATATAGAATTGTTTTTGGTGTCGTACTTATAAGTTTTTGGTGTTTTTTGTGTCCGTTTGTCTCAAAGGTTGGGACACACTTGAAGAAGAAGTTTCTGTTGCTTTTTCTTTTCCCTCTCCTTTTTCCTCATTTTTCTCTTTCATTATAGTTATTGTCATCATCGTTATCTTCTTTTTATATGTATAACAATTCAAATTCATAATTTATCGAATTCCTTAATGATAACGACACACAAACAAACTCAGTTTAAAACTAGTTCATACTACAAGTACACCTTATTCAAATGCAAAATGCACTGCAATTACCTAATGATGACGATACACAAACAAACTCAGTCCAAAACGAGTTTAGACAAAAAATATACCTTATTTAAATCCAGAATGCACCGAAATTACCTAATAAGATGACACACAAACAAACTCAATTCAGAACAAGCACAGACAAAAAAAATTCACCTTATTTAAATCCAGAATACACCAAAATTACTTAATGATAACTGAAAACTCCTCCTCTTAAGTCACCAAAAAAAAAAACTCCTCCTTTTCCTCCTTCTTCTTCTTCATTATCATTGTCATCTTCTTTTTTTTTTCTTGTTCAATTTTTTCTTCTTGTTTTTCCTACTCATTTACCCTTTTAACAAGAATAAAAACAAGAAAAAATCAAACAAAGAAGAAAAAAACGTATAATGATGCAAAATACTAGGAAGATGAGGAAGAAAAGAAAAACATGCAGCAACAACAATAAAAAAACGACGATGGGAAGGAAACACACGAAGAAGAATGAGGAGGAGGAACGCGAAAAAGAAGATAAAGGAGAATGAAAGGTACGCAGGAACTGTTTCACATAGTTGGAGCGCTTATTCACGCTCCACTAATAAAATTGATTTTTGTTAAATTTGGACCAACATAATTAAATTTGATTATTAAAAAAAACTTAGATGTATAACATAATTTTAATATTATTTTTCTTTATACTTCTAAGTTATACTTATTAAATAATAATGTGTAGAAAGTTAAATAAGAATGTATTTACGCGCACACACAATACAAAATATATTTCTATAATCATGTGAAACCTAAAATGGTCATCATTAACACAATTAAATCTAAATATATCAGAAAACATTTAATTCATTTTATAAATAACTATTTCATTATGGACACAATTAAATACAAATGTCATAAAAATATTTAATTCCTATTATAAATAACTAAAAAGTCAAATGCAACCAAGGTATAATAAATAATTTATTTATAATAAAACTATAAATATTTTACACGGAAAAGCAAATAAAATGTGGTAATTAATATAGTTGCCTAAAAACGTTTTCCTTTGCTAACAGAGGACTAGTCACGTTTTTATGCTTATCAGCAATATGTACGGATATGATACTAATTAATGTTGCAAAATTTACATTGCATTTAGACGGACTAAAAAATTTAGATATAAAAATAGTATAAGTGATATATCTTAATATAGTCATTTTTAGTATTTTTTAAAATTATGGGAGGTACACAAATTCGACTGTCTGATTTGTGTTTAAAAAGAATTAGAGTACATAAATCGGACCGTTTGATTTCTGTACCCTAAATTTTTTAACTTTTTTTTAACACAAATCGGACTGTCTGATTTCTACTTCTATAATTAAACGGTTTCACATTTAAAAATAATATCTCAACCGTGCATATTTCAAAAAAGCACTGTTACCATTCTAATATCAAAAACAAAAAAAGTGTTGTAGACTCTCACATTTTCTGTGTTATCTGTGTTTTCTTATTTTTCTGCTTTTTTTCTATATTCTTTTCGTTCTCTGCATTTGTTCACGATCATGCTCTTTGATCTGATTTGAAGATTTGATCAATTTTTTTTAAAAAAGCTGCGAAATCAGGTTTGAACAGATATTTTGTTTTCAAAAACAATGAATGATACAAATTCACACTGTTAGTTGAACCAGGGCGAATTAGATTATTGTTTTGAAACAAATCAAGTGGATGAAGTTTGGTTCAAACCTGGTTAATATAGTTCGTTAGTAATTGATGCCGGTGTAGTTGTTTTGTCTATGAGTTAAATAATTTCGTCAGTATTCATGGTTGAAGGTTTGATTTTGAATGGAATGTTGGAGTTTTGAATTGTTTTTTCGATGAATATATTTATCTTACGTTTAATGGTAGTTTCAATGCATTTTAAAACACAATTTGGTGTAATATAGAATTGTTTTCGATGTCTGTTTATAAGTTTTCGGTGTTTTTTCCGTTTGGCCCAAAGGTTGGGATGACTTTTAACACACTTGAAGAAGAAGTTGCTGCTGCTTTTTCTTCTCTTTCTCCTTTTTCCTCATTTTTCTCTTTCATTATAGTTATTGTCATCATCGTTGTCTTCTTTTTATATGTATAACAAATCAAATCCATAATTTGTCGAAATTTCTTAATGATGACGACACACAAACAAACTTAGTTAAAACAAGTTCAGACTACAAGTACACCTTATTTAAATCTAGAATGCACCGCAATTATCTAATGATGACGACACACAAACAAACTCAGTTCAAAACAAGTTTAAACCAAAAGTACACCTTATTTAAATCTAGAATGCACCGAAATTACTTAATGATGATAACACACAAACAAACTCAATTCAGAACAAGCACAAACAAAAAATTACCTTATTTAAATCTAGAATGCACTAAAATTACTTAGTTAACGTTTGTTTTAATGTATTGAGACAGAGTCTGGGAGACTAGGACTCAGTATCATGTTTGTTGGCTCAAAGACTGATACTAAAATTTCAGTCTCTGTTTTCAAAATTCCAGTATTTTAGTACCTCTAAAACGTAGAAGCATAGGAGACTGAAATTTTTTAGGATGGAGATTGAAACTTTAATAACATTTTATACCAAAAAATATCTTCATTTCAATTAATTAATTCTAACTTTACCTTTTGTGTAAATTAAATTAGGACTTCATTTTTATTTCAATCTCTGTCTTCTACTTTACACCAAATACAATACTGAGACTTATTTCAATCTTTGTCTCTCAATCTCTATCTCTCAATCTCAGTCTTTCAGTCTTTGTCTCTCTTCCAAACGTTACTTTAATGATAACTCAAAACTCCTCCTCTTTCTTCTTCTTCTTCATCGTTATCATTATCATCTTCTTCTTTTCTTGTTCATTTTTTATTCTTATTTTACATTTTCATTTACTCTCTTAACAAGAATAAAAAAAGAAAAAATCAAACAAAGATTAAAAAGAAACACATAATGATGCAAAAATACTAGGAAGAGGAGGAAGAAAAGAAAAAACACAGCAATAACAATAAAAGAATGATAATGAGAAGGAAACATACGAAGAAGAAGAAACCCGAAGAAAAAAGAGAAAAAATGCAAAGAACAAGGAGAATAAAAGGAACGCGAGAACCGTTTTACGTAGTTAGAGCGTATTTTCATATTCCACTAAAAAAACTGATTTTTGTTGAATTTGAACCAACTAAATTAGATTTAGTTACCAAAAAGACTTGGATGTGTAGTATAATTGTTAATTTTTTTTATACTTTTAAGTTAAACTTATTAAATAATAATGTGTAGAAACTTAAATAAGAATGTATTTACGCATTCGGTACAAAATATATTTCTAGAATGATGTCAAACCATAAAATGGTCATCATTAACACAACGAAATCTAAATATATCAGAAAACATTTAATTCATTTTATAAATAACTATTTCATTATTGACACAATTAAATACAGATTTATCATAAAAATATTTAATTCCTATTATAAATAACTAAGAAGTCAAATGCAACTAAGGTATAATAAATAATTTATTTATAATAAAACTATAAATATTTTACACGGAAAAGCAAATAAAATGTGGTAATATAGTTGCCTAAAAACGTTTTCCTTTGCTAACAGAGGACTAGTCACGTTTTTATGCTTATCATCAATATGTACAGATATGATACTAATTAATGTGGCAAAATGTACAGTGCATTGTAGACTGTCACTGTATGACTGTAGTACTGGGTTTTTAATCCAAAACAAAAATTATACAAGTAAGTGAACTTTTTACCAACTTTGACCATGAACCTTGTCCCTCGCAAAGACCTTTGCAAAAAGAATTCGAACGTTAATTAGGCCTAAATAAATGTGAAAATATCTGGGGTGAGTTTCTTTTACCAAAGTCCAAACACTGAAACAAAAGGAAAGTAAACATATAAAGGAAAAAAGAAAAAAAAATATGATGCAAAGTGTAAAGAAGGAAGGGAAGGGGATGGCTGTGTAAAAAAGAACTAGTCCCTCTTGAATCTTGATGGATGGTGCATGAGCTGTTTTGTTGCAAAAACACAAAAGGAGATTCAGTCAAAAAAACAACAGGTCCACCACTTGAGGGGTAATTATGTCCATTTAGAAGGGCTAAGACTGTAATCGTGCATACATGCCGGAAAGCATAGCCGTTTTTTATTTCCGTGTGTGAATGCTTGAAAAATGAAATCAAAATGACAAAATCCACCCGTTGCTTACATTGCGTGAGACCAATTCTTATTATACAAAAGCCCTTGGATTCTTCTTTTATTTTCAGAATTGCCCCTCCTCGCTGCTCTCTTAACCTTTGATTTAGTCTCTTGTTTATTTTTTCTCCCTCTCTATTTCTCTCTCTTCTCTTCTTCCTCTGCCCGTGACCATGATTGGAGGTAAGGAACTTCGTAATGGTGGTGTTGACTCTGCGGATGAAAGCTCAAGAAGCAAGCTCACAAGGCCGAATTTTGAGCCCAGCAGGGAGTACCCGGATAAGAAAGGTGTTGAATTTCTGAGAGATTCAGAGATGGGTGGTGTTCACTCAAAGCCCACAAGCAGCAGCATGGTTGGTGGTGCCAGCTCAGGATTGCAAGAACTCACCCTCAGCTACCTCTGCGATGCACAAGGGCTGGGTCTTGCTGCTGATAAGGATATTCCTATTCCTGGTAAGAGCTTATTGCTGAATAATCATTCTTTAGAAAAAGTTGTTAGCCACAAGGGCAAAGAGATTCTTGTTTCCGAGAATTCAAATCATCTTGATGGTGGTAAATTTGTGGAAAGAGATTTCTTGAGCCTGAGTGATACCAGAGAGAATAACTCCTCAAAGCGATCGGTTGAGGAAGAAGAAGAGGAGCAAGAGAGTAATAGGGAGAAGAAGCCAAGGCTTGAGACACTGAATCTCTCTCTTGCTTTGCCTGATGTCTCACTCTCTCTCACCGCTTCAAACGCCTTACAAAACGGTGCTGATCAGCAACAACCACAACCGCTTCGGCCTAAACCTACCAGGCCCTCAACTACAACATGGTCTAATAATGATTGCACAGCTACAGCTTCTTTGTCTTACTCTTACTCTCACCCTTTCTCACACAACCCAAGTTGCTCGCTTACCCGCAATTCAACTGATAATTTTGACTACTCTGTGAGTAAGGATGACCAAATTTGGAATTGTGGGGAGGGGACTAACGGTTCTGTTCACAGTAGGTTCAAGCCAATTGGAGATGGGGTTGGGTTTTCCAATCATGGTGGTGGTATTAGCTCCTTTATGCAGGGAAATAGCCAGTTTAAGACTACTAGTTCGGATAATCATTCCTTTTTCCCTTCTGAATTGCCTGCCAGACCAAGATTTGAAGCTCAATCTGGGGACTCGAGGGGTAGGAATTCCGAGAATGTGAGATTCTTGGAAGGGTTAGATGGTGGGGGGAAGATGAAGAAGCTCTCAAGGCCTGAGAGGATCCTGAGGGAAGTTGTTTCTGAGTCTGTTCCCGCCGCAGCACTGATGATTCAGGAGCTTGCTGATGAAGTCATAGCTTCAACCAAGGAATACCTGAAGAATCTCATTGAGAAGCCTGACAAGAAAGATGAATTGGTCAGCCTACAAAGCAGGCTTGAAAGGAGATCTGACCTCTCCAAAGAGACTCTTTCCAAGTGCCATAAGGTGCAGTTGGAGATTCTGGTTTCTGTCAAGATGGGGCTTGCAAACTTCTTATCTGGTAAAATTCAATTATCTGAGATGGTAGAGGTTTTCTTATATAGGAGATGTAGGAATGTTAACTGCAAGAGTCTGCTTCCTGTTGATGACTGTGACTGCAAGATTTGCTCAGGGAATAAGGGATTTTGTAGTTCTTGTATGTGTCCTATTTGTTTGAACTTCGATTGCGCAAGCAATACTTGTAGTTGGGTTGGTTGTGATGTTTGTTCCCATTGGTGCCATGCTGTCTGTGGCATTCAGAGGAACCTCATCAAGCCCGGGCCGAGCTTGAAGGGACCTGCGGGGACCTCAGAAATGCAGTTTCATTGTATTGGCTGTGGACATGCTTCTGAAATGTTTGGGTTTGTTAAGGATGTGTTCATGTGTTGTGCAAAGGATTGGGGACTTGAAACCTTGATGAAGGAGCTCGACTGTGTGAGGAAGATTTTTAGGGGAAGTGAAGACCGTAAAGGGAAAGAATTGCATGTCAAAACTGATGACATGCTGTTAAAGCTTCAAACTAAAATGGCTTCTCCTTCGGATGCCTGCAATTATATCACACAATTTTTCAACTGTAAGTCTCTGGACTATGGTGTTTGGTTCTATCCAATTTGCTTGTTCTTCTCGGAATTTGTTTTGCCTGTGTTCCTTACCATGTTTGCTTGTGTTTTCCTGCATCGAAATTAATTATAGGTATTCATGTTGGATATTTATTTTCATCCTAGGCTGTCATTTTTTCAGTGTGTCATTGGTGATAACATATACTCCTGACATTCGAAGAGGAATGTTCTATTGGTATTATTGAAATGCCTATACACAAATCAAATTTAACTTGGTTATTGCTTAGCTTTTCTGTTACCTAATCATCACTCTTATGTGTGTTCATACCCATATCTAAACCATGATTTTGCTGACAAACAGATGCAGATAACTTGCCAGACTTTCCCCTTTCTGCCATATCTGCAAAGGATATAGCATCATCTCAATCCAACATTACGAAAGACACACCATCTCTTCCAAAAACTAGTTCCTTAATGCCTAAATATGCTTATGACATGAGCTATTCTAGGCCACATTCTGGTGCCTTGCCAAATGATCTTCATCAAAAGGACTTCAAAGCTTCCATATTAAGTGAACTAAAAACTGAGGCTGATTTCCAACTGGGGGCTTTGCTAAGGAAAGGTGGACTTGACAGCTTGGAGAGCATTGTGCGGATAAAGGAGGCGGAAGCGAAAATGTTTCAGACGAAGGCGGATGAAGCAAGGAGGGAGGCAGAAGGGTTCCAGAAGATGATCAGGACAAAGACCGCGCAGATGGAAGAAGAGTATGCCGAAAAGCTAGCCAAACTGTGTTTGCATGAGACTGAGGAAATGAGGAGGAAGAAACTAGAAGAACTCAAAGTCTTGGAAGGTTCCCATTATGATTACTATAAGATGAAGAAGAGAATGCAAGATGAGATAGATGGTTTATTGGAGAGAATGGAGGCAACAAAGCAGCAATGGGTTTAATTTTTGTTTTGTCTTATATTTTTTCTTAGTTCAGAATACTGCTAAAAATGTGTGTAATTTATTGGTCTGCTGCTATGGTATTCTGGTTATTCCCAGAATGAATTATTTTCAATTGATAAGCTAAACTCTTTTTGTCTTTTAAGTTTTTGGTGTGTTGGTTTTTTTATTTATTCTTTTAATCATAAACTGAGAGGGGGCATAACTGCATAAATCTGAAGCTGAACAAATACTCTGCTTCCCCTGCTCTGTCTTTTGGTCTTCAACACCATTAGTGTTAATGATGAGGGTATGTGGAGGAGAAATGTACATAATCTATTTCCCTTAAAGAAGTTGAGTTGTCATAATCTACTTTTGTGCACTTAAAGAAACAAATATACTGTGACGAAGGTGCAGAGAAGAAAGCTGTTTGACATGATTAGTATTATTTTATTATCAGTGTTGGTGGATGGAGCATAAAGGAGGATAATGCTAAGCAGCCACTTTGGCCTACATATTAATATTTCTTTGCTTACCGATGATTGTGGCTTCTGCACCACCACCTTAATTAATTAACAAGATTAAGCAGTGTTTTTGCACTTGCAGTATTGGAACATGTTCACAAAAGTAGATAATGAAAGAGAATCTGAATACTTTCTTGGTTGCAATCATATCAGTACTGTGTGGGTGTGGCATTTGACCTATCAAATCAGATTGTATTTCATATGGCTTTTATTCTTGATTTTGACAATAAATCTTACATAAAGTATTTGTTAATTAAAAATTACTATTTACTTATTAACATCAGTCATTAAAATCAATATATTTAAATATAAATATATATAATTAATCTATTTTTAATATATATTTTATATTTTTTTATATATTTTATAATAATAACAAATTTTATTAATTAATTTTAATATACACTTAACATAATCATTTTATAACATTGAATATTCTCATTGAATTATGATACTTAAATATTAGTGGTATTCCCAATGTGATTAAAATAATGCTCCACCATAGTAACAACATTGAGTAAACTATTGGTTTTTTTTTCCCAATATTTATGATAAATTCAAAAGTTGTTCCTAATTTTAAATTACCTATTTGAATTTTTAACGTTTTAAACTCGTACTGTTAATAATATGTTAACAGTGTAATATATCAATTTTTTAATTATATTTATTATTCAATAATTAATTAATTAATTAATTTTATAATAATTTAAATTTAGATTTCATAATAAAAGCTAGAAGATAATATACTTAAAAAATTAACATATCTAATTTAAAATTTAAAAATATTAATTTTAGTAAATTTTTAATTGAGAATAAATAATTTTTTAAGATATAGATATATAGTCATAATTAATTCTATATTTATTAAATTTGAATAATCTTTGACTATATGAAAAGATAAAAAAATGGGCTTTATTCTTTGAGTTTGGTATAAAATCAAATTTAAATTTAATTAGGTAGATAAATTTGTTACAAATTTATAGTAGAAAATTGTGCTATAATCAATCAGGCTGACATACTAACAATATTTCATAAATATATCTCAAGCTACTGTTATTCGATTGACTTTTTTAAAGTTCGTTTTAAAAGTAACTCAATTCTTTATAAATTGTTATCTAATAAGTATTTTCAGATTCCAAACATAGAAAACTTTATAGGACTTACAAATGACAATTCAGATTGAAGATTTTATCTAAATGCGAGTTAGATTTTCATATCGTAATATGCACATATCTAAGAGCCATTTAAGTCCTTCCTTTCTCATTCTATTCTTCTTTTTTATACAAAAATGCTAAGTATTATCTCTACCGATTGTCTCGTGTACTTTTATCACTTTATTATTAAAAAAAAAAAAAACTCTTATCTTTTCTCATTTTCTTACTCTCATTCTAAATTCTTCGCAAAACTATTACAAATTCCATTCATATATTATTTAAGATGGTATTCTCTCTGAACTGTACTAATAATAATGACCATAAATATGAAAACGCCAATTCTTTTCTACAATGAAGCCAACATAGACTTTCTACAATAAAACCAATATGAACTTAGAGATTTGCATAGAATTCGTATCTTTTGCAATCTCAATATTTATATTGAATTTTTCGATCGAGTAAGATGTTTCTATCATCATAACTCATCATTTATTTATTTTTCGTATGTTTTTATTAATAGTTTATGATTTATCGGCTTCTAATCAAATTTTAATCATCCTGAATTTTAATCTCATATATATACCTAGAAGAATGACATCTATCTCTTAGCCAAAAAGTCATACCTACATCAAAATACACACAAAGTGTGGCCATAGAACAAATTTTTCTTCGTTAATAATCATGCCTATTTAATTTACATTGAAAAATATGTAAAATTTCTACGAATTTTACTGGAAATAGGAATTTTATACTATTTTTTTATGTGTCATACCTTAAATATTTCTTAAAATATAAATACTAGCATTACATGTTATTATATGATATTTTTTTATTACATACATATTAAGTATTATAATAACCATCTTATGTGTATTAAAAAACTCAGAAAATGATCCTTCGTTAAAGGATCCTAAAGACAAGATAATTGGAGTGATCCTTTAGTAAGAGAAGATGATTGACAAGCTCTTAAAATAAAAACCTTAAGTAAAAAAAGGGAACTCTCATAAATTTTATACACGGTTTGAGTTCAATATCCTCCCAAGTTAAAGTAATATTGAAAGAATGTTTAAGAAAAAATAAGATCAATTTTATGCATTGCAATAGGGTTTATGTCAACAAGGGATTCTTTTCGGTTCAAATAAGGAGAAGTTAGGAGAATGTCAAAAGAAACCAAGTAAAGGTTATTGTATGTACATTCTGTATGATTTAACATAGGCATTTCAATCATAAATCACATAAGTCGTAACATAAGTAAATGAAAAACATCTAAAAATTACACCACTCCGACTAACAAGAACTTTTGAAAATAGTAATAGAACAACATTGCATTTTCATTGTTTTTATTTTTAAAACTCGAAGTGGCCGAGATAGATATGATGACACCATATAGATAAACTATTGAAAAACCTTTGTTTCTTATCCCTCTCCCAATACCATCTTCAAGAGCAATACGCTATTTGATTGAGTTAAAAAGACCAATACATTATAAGATAATTAGGAATTGAATATTAAAGATATAGACATGGAAGATCAAGCACTTGCTCAAATTCATACTAAGAATGGAAGACAAGCGATTGTTTTAGTCATAGTTATGCAAGGTGAGAGAGTTAGAATTTTTTATATGTCGTGTTTGATTTTTATTGAGTGACTACAATTATAGCTATGCTGTTTAATTTTTTTTATGATGATTATTTGGTATGAATAAAGTTTGTCATTATTTTTGTTTTTATAGTATCTTCTGTGTTAGTATTATTACTAGATTCACTTATATTTCCCAACTAGTAATGATTCTAATGATTAAGATTCTCACTATTTTCAAATGACTTTCGAAAATAAAAACTGATTATCCACTATTTTTTATATAAATTATTTTATATAAAGATTTTATTTCAAAAATTTTATAAAAATTTGAGTATTAACAATCAATATAATTTAAATAAGGCTTAAGCCCAATTTAAAAATATTAGAATCAAATAAGATCAACCATTGGGAATAAAAACGATATATTACTCTTAGAGAAACCTATCAAATCAAGGAAAATGAAAGTAAATTTTAATGGAATGAATTGCATTACAAATTCAAAATTTTTACTCATCATAGAATATTTATAGAATGACTACCAGATAAACTTTTGGAAAAAAAAAAGAGCATGATACATATACATAATACTTCTTTAATATTTAATTTAAATAATTTTTTAACTTTAAAATAAATTTAATTTTATTCTTTAATAATATCAATTTTTTAGATACATAATTATTCAATTATTTTTTAATCATATCTAAATAAATTAGTCATCATAAGATACTTGTAGAATGACTAATACATAAATTTGTACATAAAAAAAACCAAATAATTCTTCTAAAAATAATATATTGTCTTGTTCCTAATATTTTTATCTTATTTAAATCATCTCAGTATTGTCTTACTAAATTCTATTAACAAATTTCTAACTACATATAATATTAAGACGATTTTAAAGATGTTAAAAACAATCTTATATTACCCCAATCATTATAGACAAAAACCATATTTTTCTCTAAAAAAAATTCTTTATCTTTTTATTTGCCAATCACTAACACTAAGCTAGTTGTGTCAGACTCATGGTGATTCTCAACCCTCTCCAAGTGTTTGGAATTCGAGAGGAAAAATTAGAGCTAAAAAAAAAAAGAATTAGACTTAAATTAGTTTATAGGTCAATTACATATTTAAAAGTCACTAAAAATAGAACAATTTTATTCTTATTTGACATTTTTTTCAAGTTGTGAACGCATCATGACTCAATTTAGTGTGTATGCTGTTAGTAGCAGTGGCAGCAGCAGCTAGCATTGCTTATGGTGATTGGAGCTACAAATAGAATCAGAATATGGACGAAGGAAAAAGTAAGCAAGGAAGGGATATTGTTACAGGTGTGTTGAGAAATCAGGAAGTGAGAGTATGCATCCAAATCCAAATAATGTAACAGTATCGTATGTGAACAATCCAAAATTAAAAATATTATTTATATATGAAAATTACTTATTAATATATTCATATATAAATATAAATATGATTTAATTTATTTTTAATATATATTTTATATTAATAACTAATTTTAGTAATTAATTTGATATATATGAAATCTAGAGGTTGGTGAGTTGAGACTTACCGCAGAATGCGAGTGAGTTTGCTTTCATGTAAACATAATCGGTGGGGACCACTTTCTAGGTAATGGAATCGGAAGTGGGGCAGGGGCAGTTCCACCAACAAAAGAAAATAATATATTATAAGCCCAATTAGAAATTAAAAAAAAAATCCATATGATTTAGTTCATTAGACGAATTTAACTATTATCTATCTGACTTTTTTTATCAACCTCTTTGAGGAAGATTTTGATTCGGCTAAACATGTTATGTGTGAATTGTAACGGTCATGCTTGGGCCGTGTTTAGTGTGGGTTTTTTCCTTCAGAGTTGCCCTCAGGGCTCCTTTGTTAGGCCATACCCTTAGGCCCACAAAATATAAAAAGGTAATGGAAAAAAGGGGGAGCTTTGAGGCATTTTTTATGGCCTCAAAGTGGCGTTGGAGCTAGGCATGAGGAGAATGGTGATATAAGTTCATTCCTTGGAAGTTAATGACATCACAAAAAGTCAACAAGAGTCCCAAATTCATGATACTCTCCTAAGAGACATTGTAGAATTTAAGAAGAGGCCCTGGCCTCTAAAATTCCAGCATACGTTAAAAGAAGATAATTCTTGTTGGATAGCTAAATATCCACCTGCTGTTTTTTTTTTCTTTTACGGTATTTTTTAGTTTGACAGATAAAAAAACTAATCGGTCACGAATTAAAATTTATTTAAGAATTTATTATTAGCTAGTAAATTATTGTATGTATAAGATAAATTTAAATTTCTATACTTATTTAAATAAATTAACTACTAAATCAATCCAACTTAATTTTTACACCAAATTAATTTTAAATGGAATATGACTCCCATAAGTTAGTTTTCATTTTTGGACTTAGGCCCGTTAGTTTACCCCCCAAAACATAACATTCTAATTATAAGGGAGTAAAAGTCACGTATAATGGGAATACCAAAAAAAAGTCACGTATAATGGTGTACAATAAAAAAAGTCACATATAATTCAAATAACAAATTTAATCGTGAATGTCTTTTATTTTACAATTCCGCTAGGAAGATAAGAAGAATTTAAATAATATGAATAATAGGCTACAAATTTAGTCTAATACAAAAAAAAAAGTAACAATATTCTTCAAATTACTTAAATAAAAAAAATCCACACATAAATAATTAACCATTTTAAACTCTAATTTACCAAAATATTTTACCCAAACATCCTCTTTTCTCCAAATCGTCTGTCACCCTCTCATTCGTCGGACACCAACCTCGTGGTATCTGAAAAATTTACAATAGATCCAAATTCAACAAACAACCATCCAGATAGTTATTAAAACAACTATCCAACTACTTAATGAAATGAACATCCAGCATTTGTTAATTATATATACTTAAAATTAACCATCCTCATAAGATTTACAATAACTATCTGCCAACTTATTAAACTGAACATCCATCAATAGACACGTGAGGGGAAGGCATGAGTGCGATTGTAGCTGCAGGTGGCGTCAGCACGGCTGGTGGAGAGGGGGTACAACGGCAAAAGGGATTTAGAGAGGGAGGCCTTGAGTGCCCTATGAAATGCAAAGCCAGGAAGATTGATGGCCATGGATTTCATTCCTAGATTTAAGATTGTGTTCAAGTTGTCCACCATGCCAAGGTCAACGTAATCATGATCATGAAAGCCAAAAAAAGATGGTGGTGAAAACCTTGAATGCGAGCTTCCTCATCTCAACCAAGAACTCAAAGGGTTTGTCCTTGCTGCTCAACTCATGGAGAGTCTTAACAGAAATATCCTCTATGAGACCAACATACGTGGACAAGGCGTCATGGCCAGTCATCAAAGCAGTGGTTAGATGGCGAAGGCACTTGCACTTGGTGTAAACCCCGCGTAATTAGTAAATAATTAGTCAATAAATTAATTATTAATCAAAAGAATGAGAAAATTAAATTTTATTAATCCAAAGAGGTAGAAATATTAAAAATACGAATTTTAGCAACCGAGTTAACAGGTCAAACCGATTGAACTGGATCAACATTGAGTCCAAGACCCAACCCAACTCAATAACACTCATGTGCTTCGGCTCATTTTTTCCCTCAATCACATTGAATCACATTGAAAAGGGGGAAGAACAAGGAGAAAACCTCAAAACTCTTGCTTCAATTACAAATTCACATAACTTTCAATCCGAAATTTCAATCGCCGCACCGTTTGCAGCCACGCGACCATCGCGTTGAGTTATACAAAGCCCACTAACCAATTTGGTAAGAATATTGCAACTTCACCCTCAGTCTCTCTTTCTCCCCAATTTCGAAAATTGAAATATTGGGTAAGGAGGTTTGTGGTTCTTTTGGTGATTTAGGATCAAATTAACTTAAGAAAATTAGTGGTCTTGTTCAATTGATGCATGGATAAGGTGAGAACCCTCAAATCTCCTATGAATTGTGAGTTAGTAAGCTTTGATATTGATTATAGTGATATGTTATGGAAATAGATTGAATTATATTGATTTGGAGTTCATTGATGATGTTGAGAGCTTGATTTTAGATCTTGTTGGCTGGAATTATGTTTGTTGAGGCTTTGGGGCTGTGAACACTTGAGAAACGGTGAAATTGAGGTGTCTTTGGCTTAGGGAGAAATGGTCAAGGTATGATTTTGGTTTCTTGTATATAATATATAATATTTCGTGAAAACGTAGGTTAGACGACCATAGGATAGATTGGAATGTGTAAGTATGTTAAAGTTTAGTAACCTTGATAGAAATATGGAACTATGTTGAGAATGAGTTAATGAATGATGATATTGTTGATTGTTGATGCTGATATTTGATGATTATAATGTATTATGATGAGCATGAGTTATATTGTTTGGATTGTTGGATTATGTGGAAGGAAATTGAATGTAATTGAGTGATTGGTTGAAACGATTGGTTTTGAGAAAGAAGTTTAGTAAAATAGAGGTTTGGCAATTTTTTTGCAAAAAAAAATAATAATAATTTTAGCGGGTTATAACTCGGCTTTCGAACACTCAAAATTTTCTAAACTTGTTTTAAAAGAAATTTGGGTCCATGAAATTTACGCCGTTCGAAGAACGAACTAAAAATGATTTTTAACGAAAGAGTTATGTGCGTTTAAAGTTTGGTGTGTGAAAGTAAATTCTGCAGAACTTAGCAGCTTTTTAACCTTTTTGTAGGACTCGTATACGCGGACACACACGCGACGCAGACATTTGGCCCTATCAAGACATCTCGCGTACGCGGGCGTGTGCATGCGTACGCAAGAGGGGAGTTTTACAGGCTCACATACGCAGGCAAGTTCCACGCGACGCGAGACCTGCCCCCTGTCTAAGGGGTTTTCGAGTACGCGAACAATGGTCGCGTACGCGAGTTTTGCAAATGACACCCCACGTACGGGAGACATGACATGCGTACGCGGAACCCTGTTTTTGGAGAAAAGTAGATTTTTGTGATTTTAAACCATTTTCTAACTTCCAAACCTTTATAGTTACCTCTTTTAGTTCCAAATTTAGTTTCTATTCATAGGGAGAGGGGTGGACCTTGAAAGGCCAGGGTGTTGACTTGGTGGCAAAGAAATATCGTGAAGTGGAGATTTATGTTTGAAAAGTGCTGAAACACTGAATATATGATGATTAATGGCTAATATGATAATGAACAATTGAATATGAATGATTATTTTGGCTTGAGCACTTCTTTTTATCTGAGATATGAGTTTTCCTGGGTAGATGTAGTGGCTAGCCGCCACTTGCTCCAGGTTGAGACTCGATACTCTGTTGACCCTATGTCGCAAGATGTGGTCAGACACTTTAACTCTCCGGAAATTCTCCCAATGAGATGAATTTGATGATTGATTGTAAAAGCTATGTATTGACTCTTGGAAATGCGTGCACGGAGGGACAGTCCAAAGTTAGCTATCGAACATGTCGGATTTGACTACATAATCGACAAATGAGACTCATCAACCATAGAACAGACATACATCATATGTATTTGTCTGTTTTGTTTAAATTTGTATGATGTGGAATTGCCTACTTGATAATCTATACTTAACTGCTATATGATCTGTTTATGGTGAAATTGGATGTAATCCTACGTAATATAAATGTGCATAATTACTAAACCTAATTTTTAAAATTTAAATTTTGAAATTAAATAATTAATTAGAAATTTATTTTTTAATTCTTTTTTTTAAATATATTATTCATATTGTTCACACATAAAATTATTTTCTCTTATCCATTTACAGTTTTTTTTTTAATTTTAGAGGATTTTTTTTAAAAAAAATAATTTAAAATCACTCCTTCATCAGTCATTTTATATAGAAATACGTAGTTAATATATTATAAAATTTTTTAAACAAATGTAATTATTCTATTATGACAATTTGGTTCTTCTAATATATTATTATTTAACTAAAAAATATATTTATAAATATTAATATACACAAGTATATAATGATCGTTTATTTTTTAATGCACAAATAATTTTAACATTCGTGAATAATATCAGAGCAACAATTATGTTAAGTGCACAACAAAATTAGCTATTAATATGAAAAAAATATTTGAGTACTATTAAAATTTATTATTTTCTGTTATTACTTTTAGTTATCAAATATCAATTTAATTTTTTTAATTTAATAATCTAACAACATACTTCTAACTTACGCTTAAATATTGATAGCTAATTTTTGTCAAAAAATAATAAATTTTACTGATTTTTTAATATTTTTTAATACAAAATATATGTTAGAATATAAAATTTTTATTAAAAATGAGTTAAACCGTATATATATTACTCATACATAAATATAAATGAGTTAATTTTAGTAATTAATTTTGATTTATAAATAATATTTTTGTGGGAGCAAATAGAGAGTACAAGTGTACAACCTTGATTCTTAAAGTGCAAGAAAGTAACCTCAATCAATAATCCAAATAAAATCAAATGATACAAGCCATTTCGGGTATATCCAAAGAAAGAAATTAAGAGAAAATGGAAATAAATATCAATGGCCATAATGAGCCAAACCAACTGAGATATCGACAAAGACACCAAACAAGAGAATTGCAAGGGCGGTGAAGTTGATCAAATGAGTCTCTCTCTGGTGCGGTAATAGTTTCAACATTGCATACCTATTCATGAAACCCGTCATTGCAGCACATATTGCCATGTACAACAGTGCTCTACCGCCAGCTATGTGCCATGGAGACACTGAAACTCTTGATTCTCGAGCTCCGAACATGAACATTAGTCCACCAAGCCACTGCAAGCCGAACAAGCAGAAGGTACCAAGGCCAATCCATGAGTGGAGGCTGTATACATTAACCAAGTTGACCATATCATGGTACTTGAACACTGCACATATACCAACAATTCCAAGTACTATAGCAATCAAATGAAGCATTGCATGAATCGTCTTTCGTGTTGTCCGTTCTATTGTTACCATGTGGTGTGTCATTATCGCTGCTCACATTTAGTTACCAAAATCAGCCAAGAATCAAGATAACAAAAGGGAGATGAGAAAGAAAGAGAGATAGATACCTTGGCCAACAAGGAAAATGAACCCAAAGTACATCAGAAAAGGGTGAACCTGCAGGGCAGAGTTACATTGAGTTAAGTATGAAATGGAATGCGATTATTAACCTTTTCACAATCTTAATAAAAACCATTACATTGAAGACGCGATCAGGATCTTCAGAATCATACTCGATTCCGCCGCGGTAATGCAGCAACCAAACAAGCAAGAGGATGAGGGCAAGGAAGCCAAACAACTGTGCTAAAGCCAAGGTACTGCTAGAACGCATCGTGTTGGAAGATGATGGAGAATTGAGATTTCAGAAGCCAAAATAAACAATGTTATGCTGCTGCTTCTGCTGTGGTTCAGTCTTATTATAGAGTCTTCCTTTTGATAAAGTTCAATAATCAATAAAAGAAGGAATTGCTTGATCTCTGGTTTTGGAATTTCGAAAACTTTGTGCTTTAGCTAAGCATCTTCTTCTTCTAAAGCCAATTCTAGTAACGTGTAAAGCATATTCTTCTGTCAGATCATTCCATTTTGTCTTTATGTTTATTTCATATTATTCATTGGTCGATTAGCCGTATTCTTCTAAACAATTCTGGAAAGTAAATTTTACATAGGGATTAGTAGTAGTATTGATGAGTTGCAGATACATTTATTGCTTCAAATAAATTATTAGTTTCTTAGCATCCATAAAAGAAGAAAGTAACTCACAAAAATGATCGATTGCTTAACAACTAGAGATGTGAGAAATACGAAGGAAAGGAAAAGAGAAGGGTAGCTATGTTGGTCAAGAAAGGAATGGGGATCCGAGATACAACTTTTACCAGATTTTTTTTTTAGGTTCAAATTTTTATTAGCACCGTATATATATATATATATATAAACAATTATGTTATTTATACATTAAAATCAGTCACTAATATAGAATACATATTAAAATATAAAATATATATTAAAAATAATTTAATCAATATATATTTATATACAAATATATAATAGCTAATTTTTATGTATAAATAATATTTTTTATATATAAAATTCATAACTACTTTAGTATAGTTCAAAAATTAGAAATAAATTACAATTTCTTGTATATTATCACGTAATAAATTTAAATATACCATATTAGAAATAAGAGACTAAATCGAAGAAAATATTTGTGTATTTTGAGTGACTAAGTGTATGAAATTATACAATATAAAAAGGTATTTATAGATGTTAAGAGAATCGTAATAATAAATATTCAGATATATTATATAATTCTAATTGATCCTAATTATATTCTAACAGTATATATATTTAGAATTTAATTTTAGTACACTATTAGTATAAAACATTTTTACACATGTATCTAATCACATAATATTATATTAGCAAAAATCACTACTTTTTACATTAATAGCGTAAACAGTCATCCAAAAAAATGACTGTAATTCTACGACCATATAAAATATTTTATGTTATTTGTGTATTAAAATTAAACTCATATATTTAACATATAAAATAAATTTTTTATATATTTTATTTGACAGGTATAATGTTTGAATTAAATTTTAAATAATTAAATATTATATTATTTTATCTTTCATGAAATTATAAAATTAATAATAAATACTTAAATAATTTTAAAATATATTGAATGAATGTATTAAAAATTTATTCTGATCTAAACTTTAACTATGTATTAGATAAGTTAAATATACGATTATTTCATAAATAAAACGGTGTAAAAAAAATCAATTATGCAATAATATATTAGAAAAAGTAAGTATATAAAATATATAGATTTTTTTAGATAAAATATAATAATATTTTGATATTTTTAACAAATATAAATTTTATTTTTAATTATATAAAATATTTTGAATTTTTTATAATAATAATAATTAATAGCACATGCTCGTTCATGCTATTTCTACACTGTTCAACAAAACATATTATTTTTACACTAATTATACATATATTAAGAAAAAAATATAAAATTAAACAAGTGGATATGTTATCGTATTAACTAAAAAAAACTTAACAAATCATGTAACAACAACAATAATAATAATGTGCAAATTAAAAAAAGATGAAGTGATAAAAATATCCCTAAGAAACAACTAAAAAAAAGTAAATATTTAATCGTCATTATCACTTCTATTTCTACTATTTGTATTGTATAATCATATTTTATCATCATTATTATCTCTTCTACTATTATCATCACCAATACAAATATCATCAACATTAATGTTATCTTCTTTCATTTTTTGTTCGATGCTATTTTTTCCTTTAAAAAGTCTTTATACTGCAATTATTTTTTCTCACGACATCATTTTAAATAATGGTCTTTCTCCACGTAAACACCACGGTGAAAAATTTTTTTAAAAATAAATTTATTAGAAGTTTGTGGGAGTTTAAAACCCCCCACAAATTACAAATAAAACTCCTTGCAAAATCAATTTTTGTTATTATTTAACGAATTTTTTAACAAAAAAATCGTATTGTTCTAAAATAAAAAGTTGAGGGTCGAAGTGTGTTTTTTTTTGGGTAGAAAACGTCTTGTCTTTTGTGAAAATGAACAAAGATCGGATGAGTCTTTACTTCTAAAAAAAGTTCAAAAAAATACACTAACTACATATAATGAAAAACAGTGTCAGGACCAGACAGGAATTAGACGTAAGATAAGATAGACTAACAACAACGACCTAGCCAGTTTGATCGGATTTCTAACGAAGAACAATTTGCTGATCATATTAAGGTATGTATTTCTTTTTTTTGGTATGAAAGGAGATTGGTTTTGTTGTGTTTTGTTATTTTTGCAAGATTTTTTCTGTCTCATGAGGAGCAATTTTTGATGAATTTTATAATTTTGAATATGATTTTTTTAAGTTGAACTATCAAACCAACTAAACCTAGCTTGGTTCAATTGGATAAAAGGAACTCAATGAATTGAATAAACTATTTTAAAATCGGAATCGGTTGATGATTTGGTTTAAATTAAGAATTTAATTTTAATATTTTATACAGTGTATAATTACAACCATTTTTTAGATGATTATTTATGCTGTTAATATAAAAAATAATTATTTTTGTTAATGTGACATTGTGTGATTGAATGCACGTATTAAAATAGTTTTACTTAGTGCATCAAAATTAAATAGAAGATAGACAAAAATACACATAAATTTTCACATAGTGGACAAATATACACTCTATTTTTTAAAGGGTTATGGGCATACATCAATATGAAATCCGTTAGTCATTTCTACCCTTTTGTTGCCTGAGTAATTTTTCCTGTAGTTGTTGTCGCCGGATGATACCTTATTTGCCATGATGACATTGTGCATCATGTGACATGGCCCTTTTGATGACCCATGAAAAATAATTGTCATATTATTAAATTTGTTAAATTAAAATAAAAAAAAAACTTACAAGTTACAACATCTTTTCGTTTTCTTTCCGTCCCTCTCAACTTCGAACAAAGTCCTAGTAGAGTAGAGAGTGAACAAGAAATTTTTCATTCTCTTCCTTCGTGATCTTCGTTCTATGAGATTAAAAGAAAATCATCTCTCTAAATCTTCTTCGCTTCTCTCATAATAAAAATTGTAAACCCTAAAATATCAAAATGTCACAATCTCAACAAAAGAAGAACATACCTCATGTTTGTGCGAGTGGTTGTGGTGCTCTTCTTCTGCACTGAAAGACAGAAAGAAGAAGTTCAACTACAACAACAACAAGTGTTTGCATTGACTTAATGCAGTGGTGTTTGGATCTATAACAGAGTGAACCCAAAGAGATTATTTTTTCATTGTTCGTTATGGAAGGTATGTGATTTCTCGTTATGTTTATGATGATAAATGTTATGCATCTTATATGAAAAAGGCTGAAATTGTCCTTAGATTCATGAATGTAGAAGGTTGAATTAATGTGTAATTATTTCATTTGAATTGATGAAGTTGTTGATGTTGAAAAAAGTTGGGAGATTCAAGAACAGAGTGAAAAAAGCAAATGAAAATCTGTAGAGAAAGTAAATAAAAAGTGAAAGAAGAGATGAAAAAGATGTTGCAGACAATTGATGGAATTAACGAAGAATTGAAGAGTATTTAGAAATTAGATTTAGTGTGCATGAAATTGAGAGGAAAAGAAAGAGAATGAAGAGACTTTATAATTTATAATTCTTTTTATTTTTTTTATTTTAATTTAACAAATTTAATAATTTGACAATTATTTTTGACTATGACAAATAAGGTGCCATCTGATAACAATTATGTTTGAAAAAGTTACTCTGGTAATAAAAAGATAATAATGATCAACGAATTTGATATTGGTGTGTACACATGACTCATTAAAAAATAGAATAAACATCTATTTAATTTATTATGAAAAAATTTATGTGTACTTTTATTCATTTTTCTAAATTAAATTTTTAAATTAAAGTATTAAACCCTGGCTGATTGGTTGAATAAAAAAAGTCGCCTGGCCAACAATCTATAAAAAAATTGGTCGTATTGGCGATTACCTATGAAATTCGGACACTTTGTTGAGTTGCTGTGTCTGTGTGTCGGACGCATTTTGGATACAATACTCACCGATACTCGTCCGACACGCGTGTTTGCGGTGTTCAAACTGTGTTTCAATAAAAAATAAAAAATTCTTCTCTGGACACACTTAAATACACTTAAATACCATCACGTGTCGTGTCCGGTCTTATTCTTAATATTTATTCTTAAAATAAATTTAGATATAATATATATTATTATTTATTAAAACAAAAAATATTTTAAATACTTGATATAATTAAAATAAGACATTAAAAATAATTTAAAAAAATTAATTTATATTTTAATATTTTAAAAATATTATTATAATTTATCTAAAAATTATTTTATATTTTATATATATGCATATCCACGTCTCATGTAAAATTTTAAAATTTGCGTGTATATATATTTTGTGTCGTGTGATATCGTGTTCCATGTCCGTGTCAATCTTAGTGTCCGTGTATCATAGGGATTACTGATGAACTGGTTTAACCAAGAAGTTTTTTAAGATTTATGGTTTTCAATTAAAAGAAAAAAAAAATTTCAGAACCACCCACCTTTTCTCTTCCCCCTCTAACAAACGATGAAACGAAACCCTACGCAAACCCTATCAGAAGCTCAGAGTTGCAGCCACATTCAAACTTCGGAAAGCCACCACTATCGCCGCCGGCGGTGACAGCCAGCGGTTACCGTCGTCGCCTCTCGAAGGTCTGCTCGGATCTCTTCTCTTGGATCCGCTTCTCCTCGACGTCGCTAGAAGGTCGATTTGGAGCTGTTGGCGTCGGCCCTGAACTCGTCGTCTCTGTCCTCGTCGTGAAGCCTCTGTCTTCGAGCCCCCTCTCTCTCTCTGTCCGAGCTCACTTCCCTTCCTCCCTCGCCGTCACTTCCGTTCCTTCCTCGCCGCCGGTAAGCACAGCTGCTTCAGTTTATGTTTGCTAATTTTGTTAATTTTATTAATTCTGAGTTGCTGTTTTTCTGTTGTTAATTTTTGCTTATTTTGTTAAATTTTGAGGGATGATAGTTGATGGTGTTTTCTTAAATTTTCTGAAATAATTTTGTTATTCTGAGTTGCTGATTTTCTGAAATAATTTTGTGTTCTGAGTTGGGATTGTTGCTGATGTGATTCTGAATTTAGTTTGGGTTCTTTGCTTAGTTTTTTTTGTTTTTGGATTTTCTGGCTTTGGATGCTGAGAAGTTTTTGGTGAAAACTTGATTAGTATTGAGGATACAAATGTAGAATAAGATTCAGTTCAAGAAAGAGTGAAAGAAGAGTAGTTAGACTCTTGATTAGTTAGTTATTCTGTTTCAGGTCAATAGCTTCCACATATATAGTGCAGACTTTGTATTTGGAAGTGTGATTCAGTTTTTAGTTCAAACTAATATGATTCGTGTGTATTGATTCTGAATAATTCTGTTCTCAATTTTAAGTCTTTGAATTCATTTCTTTGTTTCTTATATCGCAAGAATTCCTCTCTTCTTTCTTCTGCTCATCACCATTCTGTTCTGATTATCTTGGAGTGCTTATCTTGATTGTCAAGCAATTGAGTTTGATTTTCTACAACTAGAAGTCTTTGTTGAAATTTTTTGTGATTCTGAATTCTTTGTTGTTGATGGTTTGAGTTCTTGTGTAAGTTTGTTTTTTCCATTGTTGCTGAGTGATTACTTGATTATTAGTAGTTATTGTTGAATTTTTTTTATTCTAAATTTTTGTTGCTGATGTGATGAGTATTGTTGCCGATTACTTGATTAGAACTTAGAAGTTAATAAGAAATTTTTTATTTTGTGAATTTTTAGTGACAAAATATGACCAAGTTATTATGTAAAATGGTAAAACTTTGAATTTTATTAGTTTAGAAAACATTGAATTTGAATATTTGAAATTGTATATTGAATTTTTAATGATTTTATTATATATTTGATTAAACCGGATCAATTACGGTTCGAACTTGGTTGGACCATTGAACCATTGAACTTATCACTTGACCAGTTTGGTTCTCGCAAATAAACTAAAGTCTACATAGGCGCCAGTTTTGTTCTTCATATGTTCAATCTGTGCTCCACTGTTTAAGATGGAAAAGATGTTTTATTAATTAAATCTCGGCTCTCAAGTCTCTCTACATATTGGAAATAGGAAATACCTTCAAGCTGCCATAATCCATCCTCCTGATGGCAGACAGATTTACAATCTTGCTGATGCATTATTATTGTCCATTCAATCTTATTATAATTCTCATCAAGATCTTAAACTGTGTGATACAGATCTTAGAGCTTTCACACTATCATTGGGGCTTAATTTGTTTCTCTGATGTATGATTGGATTAACCTCAGATTCAAACAGTGTTTGTAACTCAAGGATCTCACCATGCAAGCAGCAACTTACGGTTCTGTATTCTGTTTCTCTCACAGGTTCGAACTTACTCTTATTCCCTGGTTTTATGCAGCTCGAAACAGTGTCTGCTTAGTGCTTTGTGCAAATTATGTTAGATTGATTCTAAAATGGTATATAATTGTATAACAGAAACTTAAGAATAAATGCACAGACAAGTTTGGTGAAATTACATGCACTGCATCCCTCTCAGCTTGATCGGAAGTTTGAACTAGATTTGGGACCTCATATTCATAACTTTCCCATTAATAGAAAACTAAGCAGATTGTATGTGCTTCCGAACACAAATGATGGCCACCCTTCTGCTTCTACTGTAGATGATGGAATGAACACAAACCATGCTCCTAGTGGCACGTCCCCAACGTTTCTCAGCAATTGGTCACCTCCAAGGTACCTGTGGAGGGGCTTGTCAGTTTTAATCTTGGCAGGACAGGTAATAATGAAGACTTTAAAGGGAAAGGTTCATTGGAGGAATACTCTTCAACAATTGGAGAGAGTTGGTCCAAGATCAGTTGGGGTATGTCTCTTAACTGCGGCATTTGTTGGCATGGCCTTCACAATTCAATTTGTTAGAGAGTTCACTAGGTTAGGATTGAATAGATCTGTGGGTGGAGTTTTGGCTCTGGCTTTCTCAAGGGAGCTAAGTCCTGTGGTTACATCAATTGTGGTTGCTGGACGCATTGGAAGTGCGTTTGCAGCAGAGTTAGGAACAATGCAGGTTTCTGAGCAAACTGATACATTGAGAGTTCTTGGTTCAGACCCTGTTGATTATCTTGTAACACCAAGAGTGATAGCCACTTGTGTTGCCCTACCCTTCTTGACTTTATTGTGTTTTACAATAGGGATGGCATCTAGTGCCCTCCTTGCTGATAGTGTTTATGGTGTGAGCATTAACATAATTTTGGATTCGGCTCAGCGAGCTCTTAGACCATGGGATATTATTAGTGCAATGATCAAGTCTCAGGTTTTCGGCTCTATCATATCTATAGTGAGCTGCGCATGGGGAGTCACGACTTTAGGAGGCGCTAAAGGTGTTGGAGAATCAACAACTTCAGCTGTGGTTATTTCTCTGGTTGGGATCTTTGTTGCTGATTTCGCTCTTTCTTATTGTTTCTTTCAAGGAGCTGGAGATCAGCTGAAGAATTGCATTTAAACAATTAATGGTATGTCTGCAGATTTGCTCATATGTAAAATGTGAATAGCCTATTTGCTTGATATGCTAGCATGCTCTGATCAATGTCTTTTCTTTGAGAGCTGCAATAAAATATCTGTACAATTGTATCAGTTATTCAGTTGCATAAGTTATAATGTTCTTTTCTTTAGCCGCCAAAGATCATTTTAACAACTCCCATGTCTGTTTCTGCTCCATGCATGGACTTGACCTTCCATTATTGCTTAGAAAATGAGAGTAGATTTCTGGATTTGTTGCTTTAGGGTGTGTGTGGTTGGGGGAATTATAAATAATGTTTAGGAATTTTAAAATGGGAATATTATATTCCCATGGTTCAAAGTTTGAAAAGCTATTTCCAAATAAGTTTGATTCTAAAGAATCAAAATACTATTATTTCAATTCCTACCTTCTCCCGGGTATATTTGATTCCCATATGGGAATGAAATCCACGTAACAAATTAATATTTGAACCAGACACACTCTTGTAAATAAATCCCAGTGGCAATACTTTTTTTTTTTTTTTTTTTTGGACGGAAGTGGCAATACTTTTCACAGGGAGTAATGGAAGGTTTTCAATGGGCCTTTGATACATGGGCTGGTACTTGTGAAACCCAATTACTGTTTAGTCCGTTTTAGATTGCTCAAAAAACCCTGGACTAAAAACATTAAAAAAATGGAAAAAGATTGCTCCCAAAACCAAAAAGGGAAAAGTGCCTATATTGTTTTTTGTTCAAAACTTCAAATATACACACACAACACATACCTGAACCCTAAGATCATTCGATTGGTAAAAACTGAAGAGCAACTAAATAAGGCCAAAATTTTAAAGCAAAAAAAAAGGCCAAAATTTGCTATTCCCCTTTGATTATGAACCATAGATAGTAATACAATAGTCAAAAGCTGAGTTTGATTATTTTGCAACCAAGACAAAATCTATTTTAGTATTTTACATTATTTTCTAATTCTCCAAGCTTTTTAATTTTTTAAAATAAATATATTTACCCAATAAATTTTAATGTAAAGTCGTGTAAAGTTTAATTTCAACCGCAAGATAGAGACAAAAATAGTGATGGGATTCCCAAAGTGAGAATGCATATAACTAACATCAGCAGCAATTAGTTTGAGTTCTTAAGTCTCTGGTAATTATCGCTAGATTCTTTTAAAATAATTTTTTATGTGCATGATATTGCCAAATAAAAACATAGGGTGCTTATGGGTTTATATTTTATACAATACTCAGATCGAGACATTTGCTTCAATCACCTTACTTCTGTATTACTCCTAAGTAATTATCTTCAGGCTTGGCGCCATATTCTATTGGCCATCTAGTTGTCTGAGTGGCATAGAAATCTGATTCTAGGTTAACTCATGTTTATTTTTGGATATCAATGTAAGGGGTCTTACATAAACTTGCGATGCACGTTTATATAGTCATATTTAATATGGATACACTGCATATTCTTTTGGAAATTCATAAGCGTTTACAATATAAAACTAAGAGTTTCCATTCCCAATATTGTGCGAAATGTAAAAGCATAGCATGTGAGCAACAACCGTTTAACTACCACATATCTTGAAGCTATAAATGGCAAATTAAAATATGATAGTGATATGTATATGTGCATGTAATTAGTGAACATCCATTTAAGGCATAATATATGTGAGACTGTGCGCGAGTTAATTAGAATTGGAGGATAAGAAAGGTGGGTGATAGATTTATATAGCGAATGAGAGTGGTAGACCCCAGAAACCATATAGTAGAGAATACATATATAGTACGTCACAAATCAAGAAACAGACGCATGAGTATAGGCATTTTGTGTTGTGGTGGTGCCAGTTATTTATTTATGCAACCATATCAACCTCTTTGTCATGTTCATAAAAAAGAGCCACCAGGGTTATTTTGGATCATTCTCATCTCACTATCAAATTCTTGCCTCTGACAGTTGTGTAAGAAAATGACGTTCTTCACATCTGATCCTCTCACTGTATCTTCATTTGCACACCATTCAATTTCAATTTCAATTTCAATTAATGTTATGTGGATCACTTTCGGCTATTGCAATAACTCTTTCAGATGATGCCCTTTAAATTTCAATTATTATTACTTTTTAGCGTGTGATGTGTAAATAATAACTGTTTTTCAAACATCTTATCAATTGATATGTATATATAAATTTAATTTTGATGCATTGTTAGGCTGTGTTTGTTTCTAAGAACAGGATAAGACAAGACACTAATAGGATAAGACAAAACCCTGACAGAAACACAAAATTTTGTGTTCTTGTACTCTGTTTGGTGATAAATTAGAACAAATTGTAAAAATTTAATTTATTCTCATTTTTTTTATTAAAAAAATTTGAGATGAAAAATATAACAATAAAAATTGTAATTATAAAAAATGAACAAGAATAATGAAAGAAAAAATAAAAAATATGTTGTGTCCCTTGTTAGTGTCTCCGTGTCCTTCCTATTAGAATGGACACAAAATACATTAATTCAATGTCTCTAGACATATTGTTCCTGTTCATATCTCTTCTGCCAAACACGATTTTGTGTCTCAGTCTCTGTCTCAGTATCCTGTAAACAAACACAGCCTTAGTGTAAAGTACATTTTTTTACAATGACCATTTGAATGATCATCTAAAACATCGGAATATAAAACATTTTATAATATCATCAGTCTATCAAAATTAAACTCACTAGTGACGGATCGGAGCAGTTTAACATGTAAACATTGTTTATAAACATTGAAAACGTAGAAGTTGAAGTTGAGGGATGGGGTGATTCGGGTGACCATTGCCAGCGCCATATAACAACGTGTGGAAACCATATATATTATGTCTACTCAGCAGATAAGACCCTTCTATCTTTCAACTTTGATGATACAGAATGGACCCAACTTAATAATTAACCACATTGGCATACAACATATACTATGTTAGCCTACCCCAATCAAGGTCCACATATATGCTTTAATTCCCCAACCATACCAATATATTGCGCAATTCTTCAAACGAAATTCCGTATATCCCCACCATAAATCCAACCTTCTTCTTTGTAGGAGCAATTAAAGGCCCTCTTGTGGAAACTGCCCCCATCCATCATCCATGGGTCTCCATTTATGTTTAATGAGAAGAGAGAAAAAAAAAACTACCATTATCAATTAAATATTGTGTATGTGATGCCATTGGGTGGCTTATTGGTGCATATTGATGTGTATAGATAGAATCAATCATTAAACTTGGGATATAAGCAAGGAATATTATAATATAGTAGAGAAAATGTCATTTCTCTCCAATGAGATATCTAAATGATACTCTCATTTATTTATATGGATATTTTAATTAAGAAAAAAAAGTTAAAGTATATATTATTTTAATTTTATAAAAGAGAAGAGTGTATAATTTATAAATAAAGAGAAATATAGTGTCATTTTGATAATATATAATTGACTTATAAGAGAGCATGTGTACAATCTTTTTTAATTATATATAATAATCTAAAACAAAAAGAGTAGAGTTAAACTCACGACACTTTGAATTTAGTATAACATACATAACATCTTGGTTAATCTCAAATTTTATTTTTTATTCTTATTAATATCATTATTATCATTTATTTTTAATATATAAAGACTAATAGTAATACATTGATAATATAATAATAGTAGTGATACTAGAATAATAGAATTTGTAGGTAAATAATATAATATTCAACAATGTGAACATCAGTTTAAAAAAAGAAAATTAAATTAATTATTAAAATCAGATTTTTAATTTATTAGAATAATGAATTTTTGAATTTAAATTATTAAGATTAGGCATCATAATATCGTCCAAATATAACATCACATTATGTTTTTATTCCATCTCAATCCTCCTCCCCCTCTTTCACTAACATCGTCATTCATCCTGACGATCCTTCCTTTCGCTGCTCTGTCCGACACGCCTCTCCACCTCCACCGGTCAGTTCGATGCGTCTCGTCATTCATCCTGACGATCCTTCCTTTCGCTGCTCTGTCCGACACGCCTCTCCACCTCCACCGGTCAGCTCGATGCGTCTCTCCCTTTGGCACTCAACCCAACACGCCTCCCACCCAGCCGCTTATTCATTACTGTCGTTATTTTCGCACCACTCTTTTTTGGCGATGTTGCTGTGCTGTCGCGCCCCCTCTCATGGAGTTGCTGCTGCATCGTGCCGGTTTGTCGTTCCGAAGCACCGTAATTCTCGGTAAAAACCGTTGGAGAGTGAACCATCGATGGAGCCATCAATCCGTTCATCTCGTCGCGCGCATTCCACATGTGCCACTGCAGCTATCTTGCGTTCCACAGGTGCCATTGCTGCTATCTCGTTATTCTTGGGCGGCGCTGCTGTCTCGTCGTCATCCTCTCTCCGCCGTCGTTGTTCTCCTCCTCTTATTCTTCCTCCTCTTCTTCTCTTTTTCCGAATACGATTCTCATTAAGAACAAACATTCCATTTGCAGAAAAAATAAATATATGAATTTGATTTAAATAGATATAATAAATTTTGTTAGATATTTATTTTATTAGATATGTGGATAGTTATTTTTATTCTAAGGTGAATATTTAATTAATTTAGATTGAATTTAAGTAGATACAATGAAATTTGTTAAATGTTCATTTTATTAGTTATGTTATTTTTATTTTAAACCGACATTTTTTATAGAGAAAAAGTTCGACAACGCAGAGAATGATTAGTGAGGCAGGACCAACGGCAGAGTAAAAATTTGAAGAGGGAATATGCATCGATAAAAGAATTAGAAAGTGAATGATTAAAATGTAAAAGTTAAAAATAAAATTTTTAAGAGGATAATTTATAATAGATTTTTTTTTTCTCTATGAACCGATCGAGAATACAACTTATTTGTCTAGCGAAACCGTTTGCCAATTTACAAAACCCACAAATGCATGATAGAGAGAGAAGGGGTGGCCTCGATGGTGAGTTGGATCTTCGATTTCTTTTTTAATTATTTTATGTTTTGTGTTTGGCATGTCGGGAATAAATGATGTGATGAGGCCCTACATACATTAGTATTTTTATTCTCGTTCCTGAAATACTATAGCCCCACCATGAATGGAACCACGTTCTAGAGACATTGTTATCTCCTTTCTGGCCTCGATCGTTTTGGATATGTGATTTTCTTGATCATCGAGTATACTTGAATCTAATCACATATGTATTGAGTGTCATATCATATACATATAAATAGGTATACATGTTAAACTATACTATACATTATGAACTTGCATGTTGCCTTTCTAACATACATATCATATTTTTTTCTTTTTTCTTTTATTTTCCTCTACTTTAACTTAATTGCTTTCATTCTGATTTAGCCCATTGTACACATTGTACGTTTAGGCCATTGACTTCCTAGCACTACTCTTTTCTTAAATATTGAAACATATACATTGTACATTTTAAAGACACATTCTCAGCAGTTGGAATAATAAACATGTGTAATCAACTATATATATAAAATATTTGACTTTTCCAATATTCCAAACTGGTATATTTATGAATTATTATTACTTCAATTCCTCTTAAATATATTTTGTCGCACATGCCAATGTATATATGCATATACATACAAAACATAATAGCACGGGCTACAGCATAAAAGCTCACAATCTTTGACTTCTTCATATACACCATTTTTTACAGCACCGAAAGTTGCTTTCTAAAATTTTTTACAATAATATTTGAAAAACAATGAAATAAATTAATTTAAATAGTTTAAAATTATTTTATTTATTAATTATCATTAAAATAATTATATAAATTTAAATATAATAAATATGTAACGTTAAATATTATTGTTATGTGAGTAACCTGAGATTGGTAGACCGGGTTTGAAAGATTGGCCCAAGCGTCAAGAAGAAAGGGTCTCCAACTTGGTTTGCGTTGGGAGCCTCCGTCCGACTTGTGTATGTGAAAAAATGGGGTGGTACCTGTAAAGACACTCCGATATTTAAGTCAGCAAGGGGTTAAGCAAGTTTTAGGGTCAGTTACTTATTTAAATAAGTGTTATTTGCCAACTATCATTCGAGTCCAACTTTTTTGGAGTGGAGTTTATATTGAATCCGACCTCTTCTAAGGACGTCAGTAGATAGCGAAAGCCAATCTTTAGATTGGACATTTTTGGATTTATTTGGATCTGAGCCCTAATTTTGGGTCAGATATGAACAATTATATATATAAAATTATAGATATTATATTATATAAGATAATTTTAAATATTATTTTTTTAGTATTATAAAATTTTTTAATGAATTCTCGTTAACCAAAGACAAATAGTATTTGAATTTATTATGTTATATCCTGCTTAATTAATTAGCTTTATGCATCTATGTGTATATATTATACTCTATTTTTATTATATATATGCTTTTTGTTTGAGTCGCTTAATTAGCTTGTTGGAAAATACATGTAGGTGAAGGGAGCATGTTCTTCTTGGTGATGAATGCTACCAATGATTCTATTTTGGGGTTAAATGAATGGCAACAAATAATATCATCGACGAATGCAATTATACAAACAAATTATATAGGAAAGACATAACTTATTGTAATAAGGCATAATAATGTATGTGCCACGTTGTCTAGGATCTTGGTGTTGGGAAAACAGGGCACAATTTTGTGTAGGTTTTAGACTATTCACCGTTATCTAAGATGCACCACATGGATCCTTCGGCTTATTATTCTTGTTTAGTTGCTTATTGTGGAAGGTAATCAAACTTTAAAAAAAAATTAGTAAAATTTATTTTTTTTTATAAATATTTTTAATTTAATTTTTTTAGTTTAATAATTTAATAATATATTTTTTGTCTATATTTTTAAATATTATTTAATTAAAAATAATAAATTTTACTGATTTTTTAATATTTCTCTTCTTAATATTTGATTTAGCCAAAGATATTTATATTACCCATAAATGATTAGAGAGCGAGCGATCGAGATAAAATCGACCAATACTGTTTCTTTTTTCTTTATGTGGTATCTACGTAATGCTAATAATTATTATATATAAGTTGATTGCCCATTACTTCAGCTGTAATTTTTCTACTTACTATAATCAAATATTAAGAATAATAACCATTTCAGATAGAAACTATGGATGCTTAGCCATAAAGTTATGAATGTTCCAACTTCCAATGCAGTTGTATACACCAAAAATATATTTAGACGGTAAAGAGTACACTTATTCTTATGTATATAGCGCTTCATTTTCTTATTTTTTTTCTTAATTAAAATAGATTTAAATTTTTTAAATTTTAAATTTTATTATAAAAAATAAAGTGTGTTTTTTTATTTATTTTATAAAAAATCATACTTTATTTTCTGAAGTGAAAATTCAAAATTTAGAGTATCCAAATTCATTTAAAACGGCAACCTGTGTGATCAAAACTTGAAGTTAACTAAAAGTGTGAATTTGGATAGAACCTTATAAAAGTAAAATATTCATAATCCTCTTGTGAAGAGAAAAATGAAATGTTTGTGGTGATGTTTTGAAAAATAGATAGCAAAAAAGGTTTCATATTTTGACCATCGAAAATTTGTATCCAGATCTCCATTGGCGTAGATTCAGGCGAGTAATCCTGATTGGCATGTTGCTCATAAAGTGTAATAAGCAGCAACTATCGTAATTATAATTAACAGACATCCTATTCCACTCTTCATGGATAATAAACCATTTCTTTCAGTTAAGAAATTGTTTGATGGCCACAAAAACTGCCAGACTTTCAGTTATTTTAATTTGGTTGATTGTTCGGTTATACTTTAATTTTATCAGAAATATGATATTATTTTTAATTGGTTTAATTAATTTTATTAAATTTGTAATTAGATTTTTATATTTTTATTTTTAATGGGATCTTTACACTATTTTTAATTTTATAATTAATTTTTTTATATTAAAGATCTAATTAGATTCTTAATTATAAAGATCTTCAATTTGTGAAAAAATATTTAATTAATTTTAATATTTTTTTACAAAAAAATTTTTAATTATAAAATTAAAAATAATATAAAAATTCAATTAAAAAATAAATATTTAATTAAAAATTTAATAAAATTAAAAAAATCAATAGCATAATTAAACTTTTTTTATCCATGCATTATTAGTTTATAATATTATTGTTTTAGCAGGCCAATGAATGGTCTAACCCGAATCTTTTGCTAATTGTTTTATTTATTTATTATTATATTATTTTATCAAAAAGATACTATTCTCTCGGTTCATAAATACTAATCATAGTTGTTTTAGGCATGTAATTTAAAAACAAATTTCTCCAAAAAAAATATATATATATATTACTTGTACACAAATAGAGTATATTAAAAAAGATTTTTGTGGATCGATATATTGTTGTAGATGTTATATATTTTGAAAACAAGAGCATCTACAATATAATCCAACGCAACAAAATCATGTTTGATAAAGCAAAGTGAATATTAGATTAAATAAAAAATAAAAAAACGTAATAATTGGTTTTTGTTCTAATAATGTGATACAATAATGTTGCTTGACATTGAGAAAGAAGGTAATATATATGGCTTCATGGGGCAACCACTTTATGTGTTATGTATATGTTATTCAAAGCATGTGTGCATGCATGGCAACAATGCTTTAATTTGACCCTGCAACTCAACTCAACCTAACCTTACCTTTCAAATAATTTAAGTACATCTCGTGAAGCTACCTTAGCTTAGGCTTTAAATTTCACCAGCCATATATATACCTTAACTTCTTCGCATGTAGCTCCGCTTTTTTATTGCCATCAAACATAAAATAGTTCTTAAACATTTACTAATAATGAGAATATCAATCATCCTATGTTTTCTCATTGAAGAATTTTAGTGACAATTTAACATTTATTGATAAAATTTTTGTTCAATGATCACAAAAATCTTATAATTAATTTGCCATTATAACATATAATTATAATAAATATGTAATTTTCACAAAAAGTTAAATTAATTAATTAAAAGAAATAATGATTATAATACTATATATTGCCATTAAAATTTATATATCTGTCACAAAAGGTTAAGCTAGTATTCATGAATCTTATGAGAAATAGCTAGCTCCAGAAGGGAAAAAAATGGTCCAATACTATAATGTAACTTTGTAACGTTTTAATGAATAAAGAAATTGCTTTTGTAACATTTAAAAAGCTAGTATAGGTGGGGGTATCAAAGTCAAACACAACATATATATTATAGGGGTGTTTGAGGAATTAAAGAAGTGCACAATTAACTTCTGTATGAGGATTGGTTATGGTTGGCCACAGACCACATGTGATGATGGATAAACCCCATTTATTATTATTTTTTACTTTTAATAATTTATTTTCGGCGTTACCAATGGGTGAGGGATAACGTTCAATACACCCAAAACCACAAAATAATACCTGGAAATTAGGGTGTGTACACTGCTCGGTCAGGTCTAAATTCGAAGTATTTTTTGCATATATTAGTCCAGATTTAAAATGGCTCAAATTTGATTTAAAGACAAAAAATAACACTAAGAATAATACTTTAATCGAGTTGGACTATAATTCGAGTCACTCGATCTAACTTGGTAAGGATATATATTTTAAAATTATTGTTTTGTATTTAAAAAATATAAAATTTTAGACTAATATATAATATTTTTGTATTATTTGTATATAATTTATATATTTAATGTTATTAGTATTGATTTATAATTATATTTTAATTTTAAAATTTATATTTATTATATTTTTAAGTGAATTTTATGATTTAAAATAATTATTAAAAACTTAAAAGTTTTTTTATATTAATATTTTAAAACATAATACATTTTATTATGAATTTGTATTTTTTAATTAATATTGTGTAATATTAGTTATAAATTAATTTATTCATTTTTAATAAAAATAATTATGACACAAAAAAAAAATATAAAAGTGCATTAAATTATGAGTAAAGACTTAATTTTTTATTTAATTTTTATTCAATATAATTATAATCCAAATGTATATAAATTTTATCGAATTTATAATTAAATTAAAATAAAAGAATAAGTTCGGTATATATTTAAGGTCAAATTTAAATTAGATAAATCCGCCGGCCAAGTACCCCCGCCTGAAACCGAATGGCTGAAACTGAAGCACGCAAATAAAAGATGCCGCGATCCGTGAGTCGTAGAAAAAGAGATAGAGAGAGAGAGAGAGTTCCTTCTGACGTGGCACTTTAAGCTCATTAGCCGTGACACGTGGCAAAGATACACTAGCGGACCCCATTCCCCCCTAATTTTGCGGCCCATCATCCACTTGAAGCCAACCCGAACCGAAAGACCCACCTTGGAGAGCGCAGCCAAACATGGCCTTAACGCTGTGCTTGTGCGCTACATTTCTTGTTTGGCATTTTCTTCCTCCAAGAGGCAGGAAACCAAACCAAAGTAGTATTGAAACTTCTGAACCTAGATTCTCATTGAAGGACAAAAATATCCCTCCCCATTATTGTTTTTACCTTTGTGTCACTCACAAATCACAATCTCTCTCCCTCACGTGCCCTTGAACGGTCCTCCAACACCCAACTTGCCACTACCCCACTAATCTGTCCGTGACTCCCTTTTTAATTTCCAAACATTATTATATGTCAATAATTCTGTAATTAATTAAGTCTTTGGTAATATTAGTCATTTTTTATAAAATTATTTTTTATTTTAAATTTTAACATACGGAATATTAATTTTAAATTTTAATCATAAATTTTAAATTTTTTTAAAGTAATGATTTAAAAAATAATTTTAAATTAAAATATTTAATATATAAAAATTAATTTTTTATATTTATTTTATGAAAAATATTAGGAAATTAATAATTTATATCAATATTAATCAACACCTTGTCAAAATCTTACTTTTATACAATTAAAATTTAGGATCAATAATTTAGTATTTAGAATTTAAAGTGTTGGTCAAATATTGGCTAAAAATAAATAAATTTTGTTGATTATCTAATATTATTCTTATTTTATTTTGATAAAAATGATAGGATATCTTTTAAAAATTAAAGGATAAATTATTTTTTATTATCATATTAGATTTATTCTATACACTTTTAAAGAATCAAATAATTATTTTAATCAATTTAACTTATTGTTAAAGTTTAGATAAAAACAAACTTTAAAACATGTGTTAAATGTACTAAAAAATTATTACATAAATATTTATCAAACTTTTATATTTTTATAATAATAAAAATAATATAATAAATAAATTAGTTAACGGTGAATTCAAAGATGATATTCATATTCAACTAAAATATATCAAAAGATCTATTTAATGTGTTAAATAAATACATAATTAAATTTATTGTACGATGCATTAATATAAAAAAAATATAATTTATCCTCTGATTTTCAAGATATCGTACATATTGCTTTTTTTTATGAATTTAAATATTTTAAAATGAGAAATTTAGTAAAATAAAAAATTACTCACGCACCATTAAATTTATAACTTTTATAAAATATATATTTAATTATTTTAATTTAAAAATAATTAATTATTTACTTTATTATTTTACCAAACCTCAAATGAACAATATCGTTGTTAATGTATACGTTATCACATGCAAGTGTTATCGTAAATTGCCAGCAAATAGCATTGATAACTCTTGAGTTTATTAATTAGAAGCAATCATGCATGATTATAAACAGATTAAGGTGTATTTATTTTATTTTCTGTAACGGTCCAAATATATTTCATTAACTAGTATGCTGAGTAGAATATTTCAGAGACCCCCATGCTCCTGTTGGTCTGCTGCTGCTCCTATTTGGCAGTCAACAATATTAATGTGTCTTCAGTTTCTGCTACAATAATTCACCTCACCTAATCAAAACCCAACGAGCAACCGTTGGAATATCATCTCTCTATTGTCACATACTAGAACAAACATATGCATGATATATTTCCTCTTAAATAATTTTTTATTTTTTTTATAATCAATATTTCTGAATTTCTCTCCTTCAATACTAGAATAATTATTTGGAATTGGAGTATATATTTAATATGATATTTTTATTTATTAGAAAATAGAAATTACTGCAAGAAGAAGATGATTTCGGTGAATAATGATTTGTTTGTTTTAATAGTACTAATGAGTAATGATCATAGTAGGGAGATGAACGGCTGGGATTGACTACCCTAGGGATAACCACCAAAACTCACGTGCACGGCATCCACCCAATACAGCGTCATCAACTATGCGGCTTGGGATCCAGTGCGAAGATCCCATTTTCCCATCCCCAAGCACTGGTCACTCACAGCGTAGCTTAGGGACTTGGTGTTCGCGCGGTCTAAAATGCGCCATTTCATTGTAAACAAACGACACCGTTCCCTCATGGTTCCTTCCCCACAAAAGCGCTCGTTTCTCAATGAAGTGGAAAGAAAAAGGACAACTTTTCACCCTAGCCAAATCTACTTTTTAAAACTTTGTAATTACTATTGTTCTATTTTCTAATAGAAAAGGATCAAGGAGTAAATAAAAGGGGAAAATAGTTTATTTTATGCGCGTGAAATGTGGGTCCCGCTAAGCGATGAGTTGCGAAAAGGTAACGGCAATGGGGACGAACGTTAAATGGATTGAAAGAGAGAGAGGCGGTGCATGAGTGACGGCGTTAAGTACGGGGGGCAACGGCTACTTGAGGGTGGTGAGTGGTGAGGTGGAGGCGGAAGGGGACAGCCGGACAGCGTGTCACGTCAGCTGTGAAGCACCAAGTTGCAACTTGGCCATTAGAATGAGAATCAGGGGTTGATATGACATATATTTGGCAAAACAAGACAACGGCATTACAATGGTCAATTATTCACATCTATCAATCAAATTTAGTATACTAAACTATTCATCCCCTTTTTTTTAATCTCATTTTTAATTTAACAAAATTTTGTTTTAAATATATTTTATATTCAAAGTAATATATATTTAAAATTTTAAGTGCTGAAAATATAAATGAGTAAATAATATAAAACACTAAGAATCAAATATAAAAAATTGTTCTCATTCACATCGAGCTAATCATCCTACATATCAAGTTATCAATAACACTACACCTATTAATCATTTTCTTAAATTTTTAATAAAAATATTGATAGATATTTAGATAATATATTTGTAATGGTCATAGTAAATTCATTTGAATGCAATTTTTTATCTTTTTTTTAATTAGATAAATGTTTTAATATAGTTGTAAAGAATCATGCGTTTTGATTGGGGGCGCGCCAAGTTCTACGCTGCTGGAAAATTGATTGTCACGTGAGAGCCGCGTGGGATAATCACTGGGGTCATGGGCGCCGAATTTTCGAACGCTGGCCTACGCAATTCTCATTTTTCGTTCATTTAATGCTCTTGCTCCTATTACACTTATTTTCGCATATTGACACGTGGTTTGATAACTTTGATCCATAGAAGTGTGCAGGCACACGAGGGTATTAATGTCTTTCAATACTTGGAAGCTGATTGCTGATATACCAAAAGTATGAACGGAAGTTTATATCAATAGAACAAAAATTTTTATTTATAAAAAGTATTTAATTTTTGTCTACCATAATATAAACTATTTTTATACAGATATTCAATTGTGTATTGTTATATTATTAAAATTAATTATTGAAAATAATTTGTAATTTAAAATATTTAAATATATAAATTTAATTAAATAATTATATAAAGAAATATATTATTTGTACATTGAAAGTAAATACTTTTCACAATAAATCTTATTAGGGAAAAATTTATTATTTTTTTAATTAAATTTACCAAATAAATTGATCATTTACATACATCAAAGATAATTTCATTATTTAATTAATTTTATTAGTGTAGTTTTTTCATAAATGGTTTTAATATATCACACATAATCTGAAAAAACGCCAAACAATTCATATTTAAGTAGTATATAAACAAGAAGAACAAGGTTTTGGTGTTCCCCGCTCTTTGTGTAGATTTTATTCTATTTAGTAAACATTTGTTTTACATAGAAATTAGAAATTTACAACATTCGTTATAGAGAGAAATAAACATGTATGACTTTTAAAAATAAATAATAATTTAAGTGTTATTAAAAGGAATAAAATTAGTCATTTACTATTAAAAAAGGTCTACTTAAAAAAAATCTTTTTTACAAGTCATATATATTTAACTTTTATAATAAATGTTTAGTTTCTTGTATATAAAATATACAAAAAAGAAGTATATATACACAATAAAATGAACTCTAAAAATAAATTATTAGAATTAGAATTATGTGTATGCAAAAATATAGAGATTGCAACTTCTAATATAGTGTAACTTCCCCGTTTAACTTTATACGTATTTACTTGCCTTTGAAATATAGTAAAAAGATGGAATTTTATTAAAGGGGTTATCCTTTTTCTGTACAAAAGTTGCTAGAATATGATTACCCATCTCGGCCTTGATCATTCTTATTTATATTTTTCTCTTATGGATTGGTTACTGCTCTGGCGTCCTCTGCTTTTATTTGTCATTCGTGCTTTTGTTATTATGGATTTTTTAACACTTTATCCCTAGTCTTCAGAGTTTTGTTTTTAATCCTTTTATTGAATTTCATTTTAAACCATTATAGGCCAATGTCCACCGCAAGTAATAATGGTCTCTCTTCTTTATTTTAATTTAAAATTTCACGCTACAAAGATATTTGATGAATTCATAAAGTACCGCAATTAAAATTTGTATCTAGGAAATATGAGGTGTAGATAAAAGAAGAGGATGCAAATTATAAGGTAGTATTTATTTTTGGAGGCATGATATAAATATATGGATAATATATATTTAAAAAGTATTTGAAAATAAAAACATGAATATTAAACACATTATTTTTAAGATAAATTTTTATATTTTTGTATTTATTTTTTTTATCAAAAATAATGATAAATACAAAATTTAAAAGAATGGACACGTATTTTTTTATAAATTTTGTTTATTTTTTATTTATAGATATTTTTTATTATTTTACTATTATCCCTTTTCATTTTTTATTGCGTTTGTTCTTAGAGAGATACTTTTTTTTTCTGTTTTTTTTTTATCTTTTTCTTTATCAGATACTCTCTTTTTTTTTTGTGTAGAATTTTTTATTGGGGTAGATAATTCTTTCATTATTATCATTTTTACTTCAATATCATTTTAACCTTGTATTATATTATTTTATTTGTAATAAAAATAATAATAAAAATAATTAATCTTAAAATTTTTAAAAAATAAATATTATCAAAAGTAAAATTGATCTTTGAAAATATTAAAAAATAATTTATAAGTTGTAATTAATTTTATATAATTTAAAGAAAAATCAATTTTTTAAAAAGAAAAATTAGTTTTTGGATAAAAAATTAGTTTTCTAAATAAAAATAGATTTTTATATGCAAAAATAATTTTATTATGCAAAAATTAATTTTTTTCATATAAAAATGGATTTTTTTTAAATTAATTTTTTATTTAAAATTAATTTAACTTATTAACCTAAACAAAAATTTTTATTAATCAAATTTAAATTTATTTTTTTTGTTAATCTTAACTATATGTATTTCGATATATTAATAATAAATTTAAAAATAAAATAATTATATTTATAAATTTTATTTTAATATAAATATTATTATATATATTTTTATTAAAATTTGTGGCCTCTTTAAATATTTTTTTTAAGTTTTGTCCGTGCTCCTATGTACTCTTATTTTTTATTAAATTAGTTTATATTTAATGTAAAAAATTTGGAATTACATAATTATTTTAGTCTTATTCATGTGTATTCAAATATAATACTAAATATTATATTAGTGTCTTATATATCATATCTAAATACAATATATAAAAAATAATTTTTAATATCTTTGTTACATTGTTTCTATCTCAATACCACGTTTTATCATATTTCTAAAAATAAACATAACCTAGGTGACGGAGATTCGGTAGAGAGCATACCAATAAATTTGTATCAGTCTATCTTGGATAATATTGAGTTGTTGTAAACTTGTAACAAAAAAATATATTTAATAAATAATGGGTTCGGTTAATATTAAAATGGATATTAATGTTTTCATTTTGATAAATATATAACTAAGTATATTAAAAAC
The DNA here is from genome assembly GCF_014773155.1 of Arachis stenosperma. NCBI lineage: Eukaryota > Viridiplantae > Streptophyta > Magnoliopsida > Fabales > Fabaceae > Arachis > Arachis stenosperma. The sequence continues at coordinate 169,215,030 of NC_080379.1, read as the reverse complement.
TTAAATTTGCATTTTTTTGTAAAAGAAAATTTAATTAATAATATTAAATAAGCTTATATATAGTTACGTGTAATGACTTTGATTTTCCTGCAAGAACATTTTAAAATTGATTTAGAAGATAGGAATGGACGAATAGGTGAGGAGGTGGAGGAAAATAGAACGGATACATTTGCAGGTAAAGAAAAACAGAATAAATACATTGCAAAAAAACAAAGCCGCGTGTTTAAGTCTTTGTCATCATCACTCAAGACTCTTCCTCAATTCTTCCGTCTACATGTATTTACTTTAATAAATTTTATATGAGTACGTTTTTTAATTGCCGAATTTTTAATCTAATAGAATATACTTTAACTGAGAAATAAATAAATAAAATGTTGAGATAGGAATGGGCGAATAGATGAGGAGGTGGAGAAAAAAAGAACCGATACGTTTGCAGGTGGAGAAAAACAGAACAAATACGTTGCAAAAAGAAACAGAGTCACGTGTTTAAGCCTTTGTCATCATCACTCAAGACTCTTCCTCGGTTTCTCCATCTACATGTATTTACTTTAATTAATTTTATATTAGTACGTTTTTTAGTTGCCGAATTTTTAATCTAGCAGAGTATACCTTAACTGAGAAATAAATAAATAAAATGTTGAGACATGTTCTAAAAACATTTGAGACATATCTCTAATTATTTTGAAGCACTTAAAATACTATAATTTTTTCACAATAACAAATATTCCAAATTTTTATATATAAATTTTTAAAAATATGAATATAAATTATTGTTAATTAAGTATTAAGTATGAATCTAAAATAACAATATTTACTGGAGTACGTAAGATTGCTAATTTAAGAAAAGAAAAAAATAGGAGTCAAAATTATACACTAAAGTAAGATTTATAAAAGATTAGCTACTGATCTATGGACTGTTCCTTAAATAGTAATTAACAAAACTCAAAAGAAGAATAATGAATAATAAAGTTATGTAACATTTGAAGAGAGGTAACGAAGTGTCTCCAATAAAAAGAGGATGGTTTGGGAGTGTCTTCCTCTCAAACAAACAAAACCCCTTTTCGGCTCTCTCTATCGTTTCTAGCTGTAGACACATATTCCAAACCCCTTCTTTCACTCTCTCTCTCTCTCTTCTTCTTCTTCATCACCGTTCTTTCTTATATAATCTTCTACACACTCTGAACAACAACGCAAAAGAGAAGAAGAAAGATGGGATTGGGAGGAGGGTTGGTCACGTTCTTTTTGTGTCTACTATTTTTTGCTGCGCCTTCTGCTTCATCAACAAACTTATTGCCTATCATACCCTTCGATGAAGGATACGCACCCTTGTTTGGGGATAACAACTTGGTCATTCACAGGGATGGCAAAACCGTCCATCTTTCACTCGATGAGAGAACAGGTTCTTCTTTCTCTCAAATCTTTAAATCAACTGTTCCTTCTTCTTCTTTCCTTTGATTTTTTTAACAGGCCAAAGTCTTCACCTTTTCGGTTTTTGTAGGTTCTGGATTCGTGTCTCATGATCTTTACCTCCATGGATATTTCAGTGCTTCCATTAAGCTACCTGCTGACTACACCGCTGGGGTTGTGGTTGCCTTTTATGTGAGTAATCGCTGCCTCTAACTCCTCGTTAATTCAAGGTTCTATCTTTTTCTTTCTATTTTTGAAAAAAAAACTGCTTTTTTCCCTCCTGTTAATTTTACTCGTTTTATCCTATTCTAGAAACTTAATCATCCATCATCGGTAAAGGGAGGATTTTGTCTTCTTTTTTCCATTTCTTCTCTGGTTCATTACATGATATGTAACGCTATGAACATGATCCAAACACCTCTCAGGAGTTCACTCATAGGATCCTTGAAGCATGTTTGCAGATTTTTTTTCCAATGATGTAATGTATAGTAGTACATCAAGATAACTTTCAAGTTTCAACTTCATTTTCATTTTCTTCAACCTCAACGTCATCACTAGATATTGATAAAGATTTAGAATTTTTCAAACCAAGTTCAATTTTTATTTATTTTTACTTGAATGGAGTTGAATTGCTTGTTTGAATGTTGAACCGATGATGTCAGTGTTTTAACTTATCTGAAAGAAAGGAATAAAAAGGTTAATTTATTTCATAATATTATCTGTGTGTAGATGTCAAATGGTGACATGTTCCAGAACAACCATGATGAAATAGACTTTGAGTTCTTGGGGAATATAAGAGGCAAAGACTGGAGGATTCAGACCAATGTTTATGGCAATGGAAGTACAAGCATTGGCAGGGAGGAAAGATATGGCCTCTGGTTCGATCCTGCTGAGGATTTCCATCAGTACAGTATTCTCTGGACTGATTCTCAGATCATGTAAGCATATCTATATATCTGATTCCCTACCATACCATATTTGGTTCTTTTTGGTATTTTATATACTACACAAACACAACTTTTTTTGTTATAGTAGTTTGTTTTGTTTTCATCGTTCTTACTGGATTTTCTTACTCTATTGTCTTCTTGTTTTTCAAGTAGTGTCTTCATGGTTTCTGTTGTTGGATTGACCGGGTTTTGTTCAAACATGTCTTTATTTTTTTGGTCTTGTTTACGAAATCCCCTGTTTTGTTTAATCAAAACATGGTTTAAGCAAATATCACTAATAATTTTATTCAAATATTGCTTAAATTGCATGTATCCTTGGTTGGCTACTAATGTTTTTTTTCCTTAGTTACTAGATGGCGGTTTCTTTGTGAGATATAACAGAATCATAATGGATTTTGTGCTTTTTCAAGCATGTTTCTAGTTTTGGCTAATGTTTACTTGTTCTCTGATTCTACGTTCCTATTCCTTGTGCAGATTTTATGTAGATAATGTTCCTATTAGGGAAATTAAGCGGACGGAATCTATGGGAGGTGACTTCCCTTCTAAACCTATGACTTTGTACGCGACAATATGGGACGCATCTGATTGGGCAACCAATGGAGGCAAATACAGAGTGAATTACAAGTATGCACCCTATGTCGCCGAGTTCTCTGATCTTGTCTTGCACGGTTGTGCGGTCGATCCCATTGAACATGAAGCCAAGTGTGACAATGCTCAAACTTCCAAAGCAGTTCCTACTGGTGTCACACCAGCACAAAGAATCAAGATGGAGAACTTCAGGAAGAAGCACATGACATACTCTTACTGTTATGACAAAGTCAGATACAAAGTCCCTCCATCAGAGTGTGTTATTAATCCCCAAGAAGCTGAGAGGCTGAGAAAATTCGACCCTGTGACATTCGGTGGTGGCCGGCGCCGCCACGGAAAGCGACATTATCGCAGCAGAGGGAGCCAGGCAGAAGAAGCTGCTGCATTTTGAGAGAGGATTCCACATGGTGATAACATTTTCATTGATTCAGTTTGATTACCTGGGTTGATTTTTTTTTCTTTTTCTTTTTGGTGTATAGAGAGAGAAAGAGAGGCATAGAGTTCCAAATATGATAGTTTTGATATGGTTCTTGTTGGTGGGGTATGTGTATAGTTTCATACCTTTAGGTTCCCAGGTACTGTCATTCATGTCTCTTATGCTTTACAAATTGATATATCTGTTGATTTCTCTGTATTTAGACCATACTTGAGGGTTTCAATAAATTATTTATTTAGCATCAGTTATTTATTTATTTATTCAGTATTAGGTATGAATCTTTTCTTTCAACACTGCTAATCAAATCAAATATATATAAAGAACTAGTGCTGTATTGACCCTCAAATTGTAGTATTAATTTTTGTCCCATGATGATAGTGTGTTATAGTATATGGGGTCATATTTGTCACCTTATGGAGATTAAATATGGTACATCTTTGTAATTGGAATCCAAAGTCAAGGAAGGTGAACGTGACAAATGAATACAGCAGAGGTGTTGAGACTGGTCAGTTTAATGGGACTTCTACTTAGATGTGACCAAAATTTTCTGTCTTGGCTTGTTCTTTCTCATGTTTTGTTCTTCTAGTAAGTGGATTGGGTTGCAAATTTCAACATAGTGGTTGAGTTGTTCATTGTACATACAAAAATTGGACATTAATTAATATGTTGAAATTGAGCTTGCTTGTGTAGAAATTTCAAGAGCATATACAACTGTATCTTAAATTTTAAAATATGTTGCAACTTGCACTCCATGGACACAGGTAAATTATGTGAACACTTTTTTTGCATGCCTTTGCCCAAGTTGCCAACTAAGCCTCTGCTAAAAGCAATGAATCTCAGTTAATTTCCCTACCTAACATATATTGAAAATATCTTTCCATCAACAAACTGTGTGTTAAAACATGTCATCTCGTATTTGAGTTAGATTATAATTATGGCACAAGTAACCAACTAATACACACTACTTTTACAAACCTGATTGGTTTCTACTTTGTAGTTTGTATAATTATATCCGTAAGTTTCGATTATATTTGGGAATAAGCTTTCCTAGAAAATAAGAAAACTAATTATTACTCCACTCCACGACTTCAATTGAATGTGTTTGAATTGATTTCTAGCTTAGTTTAAAGAATAGTCACGTATCAAAAAGGTCAAATAATCATAACTCAAGCTTTTCAATTGAACATCAATACGTTCACATTACTTTCGTAAAAAATAAAATAGGGAACACACCTAATTTCTTTACACTCTTCATTATTAAGAAAGGAAAAGGTATACCATAATCAATTAAAATTTCATAGTGGCAACTAAAAAAATACGTATAGCTTTTTTCTTTTCTTTTTCTTTTGAGAAAAAAAAAGCCTTAAAAAGTGTTACATGAACACCAATAACGGAAATATTTGATAACAAAAATATTAGTATTTATTAATTATTGTTAGAAGGTAGAAACTTAAGTGGAGTCGACTTCACATGAAGTTAATACCTGAGAGTCGTTAGATTATTTGATTAATTTGACTAAATTTTTATCTAACAGCTCTTAGATATCAACTTCACCTGAATTCGACTTCACCTTGTTAGAATTAATAAATATTTAATAAAATAAATTTAAAACTATTTTAAACTTATTTTTTATTGTCTGTGTAATATTACCGTCTATATTATTAGTCATGACCAGCACCGAATTTAGGGGAAATAGCATTGAAAATAGATAAATACTAGACGATAGGTCTGGAATAGGTCAAAATTCAAAAAGTAATATGGGACACTAGAACCTTGAATATATACTAGACAGGTTGCATGCCGAAGAGGAAAAAGACATTACCTCAATAATCAACCTCAATTTGACTTTATTGCCATTAGGAATTAACCTGAGAAATAATCAAATCCCGTTATTATCGTTCGAAAACGAAATTTCCATGTTAAAGTTGCCCCTTCACACTTCACAGGGCCTAAAAGCTAAAACCACGACCAAAAAGATGATGTGATTGGAGACAAAAACAGTTTGCATTCAACAAATTACTTTCCTGAAATTGAGGCCATAACATAACATGATATTTTGTTCATGTTATTCTCTTTTGATTAAACATTTATGGGGTGCATAGACATTAACACCCCTTGTGAGAAGAAAAAATTAGGACTAAACCTACCATGTGAGTTCAGTTTTTCTTGTTTAGACACATTATTTAAGAAAAGATAAATAACTTTGTACTATATAATAAATAATAGGGGGAATCTAAACATAAGCAGAAAACGACATAGTGAAATTCTGAATCGAGACCGACCAATTTGGGTGCATGTTTTTGTAACGGGCGAATCTAATGTTTAATATTCTTGTTCTTGGCTTCACCTTTAACAACAAACATAAACCCTGACACAACTCTAAACATGTCTTTGCTTATATTCTATTTTTTATTAATTATTTTTTTTTTCACTTATGTTGCCATAATAAAAGGATTTAAAATATTGTTATTCGGTTCAGCCTGTGATTAGAACCAATAACATAACCAAAAATAAAATTGTAAATAATTGAGAACTTAAAAAGAGAATTGAGCTTCTGATATGAACAAGTAGGTTAAAATTTTCAGAATATTAAATTGTTAATTCAAGACTCGAGAGAGAAACAGCTGACACTTTTATTTAATTTTGCATTGTTTAGATAACAATAAAAAGCAGTTAACTAATAATAAAAACTAAAAAGCATGGAATAGAATCATAGAGCATTTGTGTTGGGTGCCAACCAGGTCTGAAGTGGAGGGAGGGTGAGGCAAAAGTCAAGTAAGTCAACCATGAAAAAGAGTGTGTTATCTTCATCCCTCACTAGAGCCACATGATAAAACTAATAATTCAGAAGATAACATGCCACAGAATCACTACTCAACCATATGGTAGAGAATGAAAATAAAGATCCTCATAAACTATAGCCAACTTGGAAAGAGATTCTCACATAAATCACAACAAGGTTCTACAACTTTTATATTTATTAGTAACGCCAAATTTGTAGGTCTACAACAATCACATTTATGATGGCTTATAGTATAATGAATCAATTTCACTCCAGCCTGATGTTTGCTAATTGCCATTTAATTAATAAAATCATAACTTATAGTTTTGCCAATGAATTTCTTAAACTGTTTTCCCTTTCATGTATGTGGTCATCACACCACAAATGTTGCAATGCATTAAGATTCAGCACTAAACATTTTCATGAACCACCAGCCTCCTTTCTCTCAATGAGTTTGATAAAATTTCGAACAATTTCCTTTCCTTCGGCTGTTATAATGCTCTCTGGATGAAACTGCACACCCTGCAATTTTGAAGAACTTAAACTTTAGCACAGAATTGCCGGTTAATAAAAGCATGAACAACCAAAATAACCCCGTCAATGCCAGAGAGTAAATTCTTGATTTGTACATTCACCTTTTCAAACATCAAATTCTCAATTGAGTTTATATTTTAATATGCAGCACAGCTTAGTGTCTACACAGACGTACTGATTTATTAACTCATGCTATGTACCTTTGTAGTGTATTATACCCAAATTGACTTCTCAGACATCAAAATAGTAACGAAACACATATTAAACAAAAGTGATGATGACAAAGATCTCTACAAACTCTAAATTCAGGTCCATGAAATTTCAAAATATTTCAAAAGCTGTCAGCTAAACTCCATATCAAAATTGAAAACCAGATTACACTATTTTCCTGAATTTAAGAGAAGGGCGATGAATCTTTTCTTGATCTGATCAAAAGAAATCCCCATATAAAGAATAGTGTGTTACCTGTAGATGCTTATACTTCTTGTGACGAGCTGCCATTATAAGACCATCCTCAGTCCAGGCTGTCACCTCAAGTTCTTCATGAGGAAAACTCTCCTTTTCAATCACAAGGCTGTGATATCTACCAGCTAAGAAAGGACTGAAAATAACAGCGCGGTAAGGCCAACTAATGACACAACTCAAAAATAGAAAATAGAAAAAATCAAACAAATCAAAATACAAAAATCGAATTTCATAAATAATATCAATGAATCCCTACTTTGATAATCCAGCAAATAATCCATCTTCTCCTTTCTCATCATAATACACCAAAGAACTTTTCCCATGCATGACACCATGAGGAGAGCGAACAATTTTCCCTGCACAGGTTAAAGGCATAATGTCTTAATCCTATTTCAACTGTCCAGAAAAAGGGAAGAAATGAAAATGATGGAAGTTAAACTACAGGGGATGCTTGCGCTGAAACCAAAAGCCATGTTTGCACCAAAAAAATGTAATGTGAACAATATACAAATTTATCAAAGAGATCTTGCTGTCAGTTATATGCACCAAATATATCAGTGGTGGCTAAAGGTTGAAGAAATCTTAGAAGACACACCTCCAAAAGCTTCTCCAATGCATTGCAAACCCATGCATACACCAAACAAAGGAACAGTTGGCCCAAGTTCCAGTACAGTTTGCAAAGATATTCCAGAATCTTGAGGCGTGCCTGTAAGGATGAACATTGTGTATCATATGTCTTATATGTGTATTGACTGTATTCTATTAATTCATTTTCTTCATCAAATATATAAACATCAAACTATGACGATAAATGAAAATTCAAGAAAAGCCTTACCTGGGCCAGGTGATATTAGCACTCCTCTAGGATTTTTCCTAATAAAAAATAATAGAATTTTAAATGACCATAGCTTAAATTGAGAACCTTAAGAATATGAATATCTACGCTCCCACAACTTGCAGCATGAATATCACAGGTGATATTAGCACTCCTCTAGGATTTTTCCTAATAAAAAATAATAGAATTTTAAATGACCATAGCTTAAATTGAGAACCTTAAGAATATGAATATCTACGCTCCCACAACTTGCAGCATGAATATCAATATGGTATACATGCATAAGCATTAAAAAAAAAAAAGAAAGAAGAAGAAGAAGAAAGAATATTACTTTTTTAACTCTTCCACAGTCAACTCATCATTCCTGTACACGTCAAATTGGAAACCCAACTCCCCCATATACTGCAAATATCATAAACACAATGTTAGAATACGGTTTTTCCACAACCAGTAAAAGTTAAAAGATGAACAAGTGTAACAGTAAATTCTCCACAAGGCTTTCATCCTCATTCCAATTTCAAACCCTAAACCCTAGCTGCAGGTTGAATTCCTTTTGCTTCAAAGAGGGATTTCAAAATTCAAAAATTTTATGACTCTTCTGGAAAAGGGTTCATCTTAATATGAAGCAAAAGATAACAGGGCAAAAGGAATTCAACCTGAAGCATATTTTCATAATACATGCAGCCAAGCGGAGTTAAGTGGATAGAGTAAAGGTAAAAGGAACACCCCATTGCTTAGAGGGTTCTCATACTAATAATGATTCTAGTAGGCAACCCAAACCAATCCCTTAGAATCATACTTTCGTACTCATTAATTTGTGGTGTTTGAAATAGAACAGTAGGACATTTCATTCCTTTGTCTTTACAGTCAATCCATTCACAATTTTAACCCTCAACATCCTAATCCCCGTAGTGGGCAATAAAAATTGGAAACACAGAATTGAAATTCAATTTGTAACTACCAATCCACCCCTACTTCATTAAATTTAGGCTACCTTAGTTCAGAAATGATCCATATGAATCCTACACCAAACTATTTGCCATTGTTGGTTTCCACCTCAATTCAAGAGGATCAAGAACATGGATATAACACAGAGGGCAGATATGATATAACATGACCACAAGAATACAAGAAAATTTTAAGATTAATGACAAGACACAGCTGTGATACACCATGGAATGTTAGTGTAAGATCCCCAAATTTCAAATTAAACCGTGGAAATAATGTTACAAAATAGTGTGAACAATTGTTACTGAAGTGGTCTTAGTCCCTCTAGTTCCAAAATATATGTCACTTTGAAATTTTGCACCTGCAAAACTCATTGTATTTGAAGTTTTAGACTCGATTGTATCCAAATACATTGAATTCTAAATAAATTCCATTAATTGAGCATCTAAAAACTAAAGGTCTTCTAATCAGTCAATTCCTGTGAGCCAATGACCTAAATATCATCACCTCAAGCTAACCAGTGAAAGTAATCGAAAACAAATCATTGTAAACATCAAGAAGACACTACAAAAGTGGCGAAAATAATGAACCTGGCAAAGGTTATAGGTAAAGCTGTCATAGTTGTCAATCACAACAATCGGATCGGTGGAGTTCTTAGCAGAAATGGGTGAGTTCGAACTCGATTCCAATACGCCCCCTGTGGCTTTTGAAACCACCCCATTATCCCTTTTCGCCGAAACACTTAAACTGAGTGATGAAGTGGGTTGATTCCGGAGAATGAGGGTTAAGTGGGGGGATTGGGATCGTTTGGAACAGAGAGAAGGGTTTTGGTGAAGAAATGAAGTGTGAGAGAGCGACAGTGACATAGGAGTAGCCATGATCCAAGGACGATCACTGTCTCCTTTAAGCTCGCCCTGTTTTGTTATGCACAGTGATACGGATTATCAAAAACTTAAATATAAAAATTAATACTTTGTTTGGATGTAGGAAATAAAATGAAAGGAAAAAAATTTAGAGAAAAAAAAAAGGAAAAAAAAATAGAAGAAATAGTGGAATTATTTATGTGTTGTTTGGATGAATAAAAAAAAAAATTTATTTAAAAAATAAAAAAAATCATAATAATATAAAATTATATTAATATTTTTATCATAAATAAAGTATAAATATTTTTATTTATTTATGTTCTATTATATTTTATAAATATTATAAAATATTATAATTATATATATTTAATATAAATTATTTATCTAATATATATAATGTTTAAATATAAATTTCTGTTATAAAAATATATTAAAATTAAATTTATATTAATAATTGTTAATAATAATATAACTAAAGATAGTATTAAAAATATAAAAAATATATTTTTTTTTATTTGTGATAAAAAGAAAATTTTTTTAATGTGACTCATACAAAAATTTTATTTTCTTTCTATTTTCTTTGGTATCCAAATAAGGAAAAGTATTATTTTTTATTTATTTTCTTTCCACTCATTTTTTCTCCAATTAAACATAATGTAAGGGCCTATTTGGATCAATTTTTTTAGAAAAAAAAATTATACTCAAAAGAATTTAAATTAATCATTAAAAAATTAGTCTTTAATAGATAGTATTTGTTCTGAAGGATTAAGACTTAATTTAAAAAACTAGACTCAATGTTATGTTTGTTAACCCAATACTAAAATTAAAATTTTAGACTTTAAATATAAAATTTCGGTCTTTTCATACCTCCAAAAAAAAATGGACATAAAGACTATAATTTTAAAAGACTGAGACTGAAATTTTACTAATAATTTCTTTTAAAAATACCCTCATTCTAAATTTATAATTTCAAGTTTATTTTTTTGTGTAAATCTAATTATTAGAGATTCTTCTCAACTGAATCTATCACCACCTAGAACCATTGCCTCCTCCTTGTCTTCGTAGCCACTATGACCTAGGTTAGTCGTTGTAGCATCTTCATCTTCGTAACCACTGTATTTGCAGTTTTTGATGCGTTGTTTTTCAGTTCGATTCTCCTTTTCTATTTTCTTTTTGTTTGTCTTTTCTTCTTTTTTTTGTTTGCGTTTTTAATTTTTTATTGTCATTAATGGATTAATGGGTTCTTATCTCTTCAAGTTTATAGGTGCTCTTTCTTCTAATACTATATATTTATATAAAATTTGTCTTTTCTAAATTTTTTGTTTTGGTTGCAGAATTTGTTTTACATGAAATTATATTTGTAGAATTTATTTTTTCTGCTTACATTTTTTTGTTAATTTTTACTTTCAATGTGATTAATTATTTGTATGAAGTTTATCTTTTCTGTATTTAATTTTTTATGATTAATTCTATATATCAATATGTTATTTATTCTAAATTTGTTATAACTTCAATGTGTTATTAAAAAGTGAGATACTGAATTTGTTATTAAAATGAGAGTGCTCGTGAAGAACTAGTTATTTTGTTGAGAAAACTTTATTTTTTTTTTTTAATACAAGACAATATTTTTTACGTGGTTGACTGCTACACGTACCAATTCATCAAAAAAACAGTTTCAGCTACACATACTATATTTTTTTCTCTTTCATAATTGATATTTTATTATATTATATTTTTAAAAATATGAGTGTCTGCCTAATTATTTTCAACTTGCAAACACACTTTTTCACATGCTAATTAATCAAAAGTCTGAGAATGAAAACAACTTAGGTTAACATTTTAATTTCACGAAAATAGTTTTGATAAGAAACTTATGGGCTATGGTCATATATTAATTCTGTTTTTAACAGATTAAATTGAATATTTATACTTATTATATCTAAAATGATTATTCTGATGAAAAGGAATGGAGTGTTCAAAAATTATTAAACGATTTGTTAGTTTTTATCAAAATGATGAGATTGAGACATGATTATTTGATGTTTATTATTCACTTATTCTTGCATTATTTATGTACTTTAGGAATAGAAGTAGTGGTCAATTATCACTAGGTGGAAAAATAATAGTAGATCAATTAGATGTGATGTATTAGAGTGTATTATTGGTGAATGTAATATAAATTGTATTTGGGTGTTGAGAACGAACACAAATACTTTTGCTAATTTACGTGAGTTGCTTCAAGTCCAAAAAAGACTTTGAGAGGATGGTCAAGTAAGTTTACTAGAAAAAGTTGCAACTATTTCAATGATTTTAGTGCATCACAAGAAAAATCGTAGTCTACAAGTTAAATTTTGTAGGTTTAAAAAAACAGCTAGTAAGTATTTCAATAAGATTTTAAAGGCTGTTATATATATCCAAAACACGCTATTTGCCAAGGCCTCATTAGTTGAAAAGGATTACGTAGATCCAACATAAAGAAAGTTTAAGGTATAACTAATGGTTTATGTGTGTAATTTGTTTTTTGGCTGGAAGGATTATCTATCTAAAAGTCATAATTTTCTATGGATTATAGGGTTGTTTAAGAACATTAGATGACACTTATATAGATGTGACAATTTTCGAGTCTGATAAGTTAAGATATCGAACAAGAAATGATAAAATTTGTACCAATATCCTAGAAATTTGTAATCGAGATATGAGCTTTGTTTATGTACTTAGTGGATGGGAAGGATCAGCATCTGATTCAACAATATTTCGACATGCAATCACTCATCGTAATAGTCACCACATGGTAATACTGAATTTATAAGCAACAAATTAAATTTTGACATTGAGCTTGAGTTTGCGGTAGTTGAGCTTACGATATTTATATTTAATATTTATAGGTAATTATTATTCGGTCGATGCTGGTTACACAAATGGTCATGGATTACTAGCACCGTATAGAGGTACTTTCTATCATATAAGAGAGTGGGTCCAAGAAGCACGTGCATCTCATAACTACCAAGAATATTTTAATAAGAAGCATTCTTTTGGTGGGAATTAATTGAGTGATATTTGGTTTACTTAAGAAGAGATAGTCAATCTTAAAAAATCCTAGCTTCTACTTTCTAAATATACAAAGTCAGATTATAATTTTTTGTTTGTTGTAAATTTTATTCGTATCAATATGGGATATATTTCATGAAGAGCAAACTAGCCGTATCAATATGGGATATATTTCATGAAGAGCAAACTAGCCTCTTAGATGAATTTTTGCTTATTGGAGATGAAGCACTAGACGAGTTGATTGATGTAGATGAAAATATGAATGAGTGGATACAATGGCATAACAACATGGTAATTGAGATGTGTAAAGAGTGACGAGCTAATCGTATGGAATAGAAATAGCTTCTAGGCCTAGTTTGAATTTTATTGTTCAATTTGGCATGACATTTATGATGTAATAGCTTAATTTGTGTTTGTAAGACTTTCTATTATGTTGTAAAACTCATTGTCATTAAAACTTAGTGATGGTATTGTAAGATTTGTAATTCAATAATGGTTCTTGTAACATGGTTATTGAAACTTGTTATGCTATTTATAAGACTTATTATTTTCGGTTCTAATGTAATTGGAGTGTACAACTTATTTTTGTTACACTTCTTCTTAAGTTAGAATGGACAACCACATGTGAAGTGATGAAGAAACTGAAGCATTTGTGGTTTTATAGAGAAATTTGTTGTTGATGGTCTGAAAGTTAATTGTAGACATTAGAATTGTTACTACCATAGAAAACATTTGTAAATCTTCCACCTTTAGATGTCATTGTCAAATAAACTGTTGTATCTGTTAGAGTTGACAAAACACAGAACATCATTCAAAAAAGAAAAAAATAAAGAGATTTGAAGTCATGATTTAAGATGTGTTTAACCCAACGAACACGTTTTACTAAAAGTAACAACCAATATGTGGTAGTGCACAACAAACTCTAATTCAAATCCATTCTAAATACAACCATTCCATTCTTAAATTCTTTCTAATCCAAATATCTTCTGTATATTAGCATTCTATTCGACTAGTTGTCTAGTTCTAACACACACTTGATTATTCAAATAATATTATATATACTATCATTCAACATAAATATGTTCTGAATACTTTAATTCCATTTAAATCTTCATCGAAACCAAACATATGAAGTTGAAAAACATTTCATGAGTTATCAATTTCTACTGCCTTTGTATTTATGCTCTCTATAAAGAATAAGTGAAAATAGAAAATACACATTTTGATTAATTTTATCCAGGAATTTTATATCTTTTGATCTATTAAAAATCTAAAACATGAGAAAATGAAATAACACACACAAAATCACTTGTTCTTCAAAAAAGTAAGACGAATTCTCAGTATGTCACAATACATAACTCTGATCTTTGAAACAAAAGAACTAGTTGTGAAAAATAAAGAGGAGATATCTATTCGCATGATTCTACCTCTACTCAATCTCAATATTTAACAAAAGTATTAACATATTTTTTTGTACCACCTGCAACCAACAAAAGAAATAAATTGAAAAAAGCACCATAAGAAAATAGGGGAAAAAAGAACGAAAAAAGAGAAGAGATAGAAAAGACATCAAAGATGATAACAGTAGTCATAGAGAGCGAGAAAGAGATAGAGAGAGACGGATAGAGAGCGACAATGACAAAGAGCAAGAGGGATCGACAGAGAACGAGAGAGACAAGGAAATAGTTGTATTCGCAAAAGTGGAAAAATGGTGACAATGCTTCCTCGTTGAGGTGCCGAGAAGGAGAGTAGCGTCGGCAAAATGGGGTTATCCGATAGGAAAGCTCTAGAATTGACAAATGAGAAAGGGGAAAAGGATGACATTAGTTTTGGGTTAGGGTTTTGTTGTGTCTTTTATTATAAATAGTATAAGAGTAATTTAGGGTCAGTTTGACTAAACTTTTTAAATAAGTTCTTTTGAAAAATGAGCTTAAAATATAAGGACTTTTATTAATAATAATTTTTAAATAAGTTATTTTGAGTTTGGATAGTTATTATAAAAGTCCTTGTTTTAAAGTTGTGCATTAAATAAGAAGGCACAGGATTCGATGGTTCAGGAATTTTTGGACCACTTAGTGGTCCAAGTAGAAAACATGTTTTTAGAGTTTTTTTATTAATTGTTACGTAGTCCTTGAACTAATTTTAATTACAAATCAACCCCATATATTTTATTTAATTATAAAAATAGTTTTTTATTTTATAAATTATTATTTTATCAATTATCTATTATATTTATTAACAATCAAATACAAAAATAACAGCCAATTATATCCTCCATTCATCCTAATAATTCCAATTGATTAAAAAATTAACTTTGATCTCGTTACGTTCGTCCATGGCTTCCAAATCGTGTTTTCTTGAAATTCAATCGATTGGTTTTTCAAAACAATCGATTGAATGATAACTCAATCGATTGGTTTACACTATATCACAAAACAATCGATTGAAAGTTGTAAGGTAGAATAGTAAAAAGCTTATACCAATCGATTGTTTATACTTTCCAATCGAATAAATGCCTCAAAACAATCGATTGTTGTTGTTACTTAATCGATTGAATTCACGAAAACAACATGAATTTGCCAAATACAATCGATTGGAAAGTGATGAC
This sequence comes from Arachis stenosperma, assembly GCF_014773155.1. Classification (NCBI taxonomy): domain Eukaryota; kingdom Viridiplantae; phylum Streptophyta; class Magnoliopsida; order Fabales; family Fabaceae; genus Arachis; species Arachis stenosperma. Next base: position 169,199,569 of record NC_080379.1, on the reverse strand, counting down.
ATTGAAGTTTTAGCCAAATTCAATCGATTGGTAATATAATCCAATCGATTGGAAGGTGATGAAGTTGAATGTTTTGCCAATTTCAATCGATTAGTAATGGTACATAAAATTAATTTATAGATTAGATTGGTAATTTATAAAATTAATTTTGCCGATCAATAGTACCTTTTGCTTTTATTCAAGTAAGGTAGAGTAAAAAATACAAAAAGTATATGATATTGATAAGGTAGCAGCGTATCAAGTAGTAAGTATGCTTAATTTATTTATTTGTGTTATGCACAAATTTAGTTTCGTTAAAATATTAGTAACCAGTGCTCTAATTTTGGGATAAGTGTTTGCAATTAGTTAAATGTTAGAATATATTGAGTAAATTTTTTTAATATATTTAGAGTTAATATAAAATTGAGGGTAAAAAACGCATTTAAGCCAAGGAGAGAAGTTTATTACGCATATAAGCCAAACAAAAATCTGATACAAGAATTCACCAAAGCACACTTTAATGTAATTCGAAACAACTTTATTCGAATTACATTCCTTAATAATTCGAATCAATACAGCTCCAATTATTCCCAACCATTGCATACAAGTAATTTGAATCAACTTAGAACGAATTATAAAAGCATAATTCGAATCGTATCAATTCGAATTAGTAGGAACACGTGAGTAGGAGGAAGTTCGAATCAAATTGATTCGAATTACTCACATTTCGAATCAAACGGTAATTCGAATTACACATTGTACAATAAGATACTAGAAAAAATACTATATAATATAAAAAAATATACTAAAAGAAGTATAAAACAAGATTATAGTAAATTAATTTTAGTATAAAATTATTAAATATAAATTAATTTTAACTCCTATTAGTACATTGAATTAAAAATAACATATAAAAATGTACTTGTATTTATTAAATTTTAATAACATATAAAAATTTAATGACTTTTTAAATATTTTTTTTATAATAGGAGTACATTTTTATATACTTTAAATACTTTATATAAAAATGTACTTGTATTTATCATACAAAAATAAAGTCTTGTGCCAATATAATAACATTATAATATTTTAAATCAATTTTTTTCTAGGATTTTAGATTAAAAGCAGCACATGAAAAAGTATTATTGGTATTTCAAAGCTAACTTAATTAAAAAAGATAGAATTGTATTTTTTAAGATTTTATGTACATAATTAGGCTAATTTTTTTTTTAATATTGATCAAAGATGTGTGTTACACTATGTTATTTGGTTTCAGGTAAGTTTTACTCTACTATAATTTTATTTTTATTTTTCAGAAGACACAAATCTAAAAAATTTTATAAATTAATTTAAAAGAAAATATCATTGACGTTTTATAAATTTTATGTACCATTACCAATCTATTAAAATTGGCAAAACATTCAACTTCATCACCTTCCAATCGATTGGATTACATTACCAATCGATTGAATTTGGCTAAAACTTCAATGTCATCACTTTCCAATCGATTGTATTTGGCAAATCCATGTTGTTTTCGTGAATTCAATCGATTGAATAACAACAACAATCGATTGTTTTGAGGCATTCATTCGATTGGAAAGTATAAACAATCGATTGCTATAAGTTTTTTACCATTCTACCTTACAACTTTCAATCGATTGTTTTGTGATATAGTGTAAATCAATCGATTGAGTTATCATTCAATCGATTGTTTTGAAAAACCAATCGATTGAATTTTAAGGAAACACGATTTGGAAGCCATGGACGAATGTAACGAGATCAAAATTAATTTTTTAATCAATTGGAATTATTAGGATGAATGGAGGATATAATTGGTTGTTATTTTTGTATTTGATTGTTAATAAATATAATAGATAATTGATAAAATAATAATTTTATAAAATAAAAAATTATTTTTATAATTAAATAAAATATATGGGGTTGATTTGTAATTAAAATTAGTTTAAGGATTACGTAGCAATTGATAAAAAAACTCTAAAAACATGTTTTCTACTTGGACCACTAAGTGGTCCAAAGATTCCTGGACCACCGAATCCTGTACCAAATAAGAATGATAAAATAGCTTTTGAAAATAAGAGAAGTCACATTTTTTAACTTCTTCAAAAGCTCTTAAATAACTTTTTGAAAAGTTAAAAGTTTATCTAAAAAATTATACCAAACACATTAATATAACTTTCTATAAGTCAAAAATTAAAAAAAATAACTTTTTGGTATTTTCCAAACAGACTCTTAGTCATTTTATTTATTTTAGTCTTTTTTTATTTTGAATCAAATAAAATAGTGAGACATAACTCAATTTTGTACATATTACACCAAATACAATAATTTAAGTTTTTGTCTTCCAATCTCTCTCTCAATCTAAATCTCTCTTCCAAACACAAAAAGAGAAACATAACACAAATTAAAAATCTAGATTCATGATTTTTGGTTAAATTCCCCCATTTGATCTTGGTCAATGTGTAGGATCCATCTTAGTAATGCTTTTTCTTTCCTTCGTTTATCTAATAAATTATATTCGAAAACAAAATAAATCGAATCGAGCGAGTTAAATTTTGATTTTGACGAATTTAATTTGTGTTGTAAATAAATGACTTAAGTCTAGGTCTATAATTTTTATAAGCTTTTTTTAAGTTTAAGTTCGGCCTGTTTAAAGTTCGACAAGCCCACGAGCTTATTTGAAAAGCCTATTTGAATTAAAATTTAAAATAATAAATTTTAAAAAAAATATAAATTGACATTAAATGTATTCTAAAATTTATAATTCATAATTTATAAAGTATAATTCATTTTTATGTTAATCGTTAGTCACGTATCTTAACCATAATTATAATCTATAAAATTTTTCTTTGAACAAAAAAATTATAACCTTAACTAGTATTAACTATTGATTCTTTTTAGTTTTGTTTTATATTTAGTATAAGTGAATAATTTTATAAAAAAAATAACGAATTGGCCCAATAAATTTTATAGACAACTTTTTAAAAGGGTTAACTATGATTTTGATCCTTAAAGTATAGGTCGAAAAATTTTTTTCGTTCTCAACCTTTTTTTATATACAAAATCTTTCCTAAAGTTTAAAACCAAGTTTTAAAATTATTTTTTTATTTAAATATTAAAATTTTGGATCAAATTATCTATAATAAAAAAATTATAAAAAAAATTTGAAATAAAAAAATTTTTTACTTATATCTTAAAGACTAAAATTATACTCAATCCTTTTTAAAATCTATAATCTGATCTTTTTAATTAATAGACTTTTAAACTTGACTTATTTAATAAAATAAATTAAACCGAATTTAATACAAACCGAATCACGAATCTCAGTCAAATTGTTCGGCACCGTTTCGCCCATAGTGAACACACCTTAGCAGGCTAATTTAAATATGTCAAGAAATTTAGGTCCTTTAAATTGTTCCTTTGTGAATTGAATCATGTTGCCTAATATAAATGAAATGAAAGTATGAAACCATTAAAGCAAATCGATTTATTACCTAATATGTTCGAAAGCGATCTTTTAAAAAATATGTATTTATACACGGAGCGGAAAAAAAAAAAGTCAATGTGGCATCAAATAAGGCAACATTCCATATTCATGGTTGGTAGTTGGAACATTGCACGAATATGGATTAACATTTGCAAAACGTATATAAGTCGCACAATTGTATCTACTTGCCACTGTTAATTGTTTAAGTAAGAAAATGAATATTATTATTTTAATTTTGATAATGTAATTTTTATATTTTTATAAATTTATATAAATGTATAATGTAAGTAAATTATGTGTGAAATAGTTTATTAAAAATAAAAGTGACATTATCATGCCTCAAAAATTAAGTACATAAATTTAGAGTTTGTTTGAATGTTATTGTTTTGTTGACTTATTATAACATAAAAAATTCTTTTCAAGTTTCTTGTCGTTTTTAGGAAAATGCTTTTGAATTTAATTTTAATACATTATTAGTGTAAAATAATTTTATACATATATTTAATCGTATAACGTTATATCATTAAAAATAATTATTATTTTTGTTGACTAAGTGAATAGTTATTCAAAAAAACGAATATAATTATACGACTGTATAAAATATTTTACATTGTCAATGTGTCAAAATTAAACTCAACACTTTTTAGTAAACTTGAAGCTTTTTTTGAATAAATACTTAAATTGATCCCAAAAAAATTTTTAGATTGAATATTAATTTTTATTTATTAGAAGTTCTCAAAAATTACTCTTATCAAACACATTGATTCGTTCATCATTTTTAATAAGTACATTAGATACAAAAATTTTAATAAATTTTATTATAAAATAATTAAATAAAAATATTATTATAAACTAAATTAATAAATAAAAAAGTCTAGGGGGCTAATCACTTTTATGTTTTTTAGCCAGCACTTAACCATCAAAACAAAAGCGAGTGATCTCCCACCATTAGATGTAATCTCATACCATTAAAAATACTATTGATGACTAATTGATGATTACAAAACACCAAAATTACTTACTCCTTAGTATTCCTCTTAATAAATTGTTGGTTATTTTTTAGATGGAAGTCTAGAAATTGGATTTTTTTTTAATTTATAGGCAATGCAATAAATTTGTGAATTATCTGGCGCGCAAAAATTTTGATTCAGAATTAGGATTACACTTTTGAAATAATTCTCCCAGAGAAGTAGTACAGTTATTTATAAATAATAAATAAATAATTTTTCTATCTCGTCTAATTAATTTGTAATTTTTTTTCGAACCTTTAGTTTCTTATGATATAAAAAAATATTGGTGTTTATTTTATTTGGACCTAACTGTAAGACTCCATAGATATTTTTTTTATTTAATGACGGAAAAAGTGGAAGTTTAATATTAATTTGAAAATAGTTGTTTAACTGTAAATGTATGAATTAAGGTTGAAAAAGTCTTAATATTAGAAAAAAATGTGTAATTTACAAAAATCTCTTTTCAATTTGATTTTATTTTGGTTAATTATTTTGTTCAATTCATAATATCTTTCATTTTATCTATATTATATTTAAAAAAAATGTCATTCTTATGTTTAATATATAATATTGAATAAGAATCTTTCTACTTAATTCCTTTAAGAGTATTTTTATCTCACCTCAACTATGTTTCTTCTACTTATTTCATTTGTTTTGCATATAAAATACAAAATTTGAATTCAATGTTTATTTAATAAAATAAGTAGAGTTATCAAATAGGCCAATTTGATTTATTTAGGTTTGATCTGTCCAAATTCGTAAGTTAATTAAATTAGTCCATTTTATTCACGGGTCATCATTTTTTTATTTTGGATCATTCTTAGGTCTGTTTAATATTTTATTTTATTTTTTTTAAATATTTTGACAAAAAAAATCACTTCTAAGTAAAAAAATTTAAATAAACAGTATTTTATTAATTAATGGTGTAACGACTCCACTTTTAACACCTCAGGAGCGTACTAAAAGCAAGGTATTATTACCTATATCCTTATAACTCTAACTCTTTATTAAATAATATATGAGTCTGATTCATCGTTAGAAAGTGTGGACGTAATTTCAGAATTTTTTTTTTTGAAAATATTTTTATTTTAAAGCAAGGTATTACTATTTATGTCCTTATAACTCTAACTCTTTATTAAATAATATATGAATCTGATTCATCATTAGAAAGTGTGAACGTAATTTCGGAGTAACTTTTTTGAAAATATTTATTAATTAACAAGCCATACCTGAATTAATCCATAGCTAAGATATAAATAAGACTAGTAGGATATTTACATCACATAGCATACGTCAAGAGAGTATGAAAACATTAGTCGTATTCTCGCATGAGTATATATATTATCCCATATTTAGACTCCTTTAGTATATTACATTATATATCTATAATATAGACTCTTGTAAACAAGCGACCACCTAAATCATGATCCATCCAAAAAGTCGCTAGTCTGGAACCCAGGCTAACAAAGACTTAGTTCCCAAAAAAGTATTAATAGAGAAGGAAAAAACTGACAACACTCTAATCTTCATAACTGTGCGTCATATTAGGCATCTCAAATATATGCTACAAGTCTGGGACATAGCAACAAGGACCAGAGCCATCACTTCTTCAACAATCATTGCCTTTCACTCCGCTTGTAGAGATAGTAAAGGGAAGGGGATGAGAACCTACGATTCTCAGCAGGGTATTAACGAGAGAAAACGAGTTATTCATCGATCCTAAGACAAAGCTCTAGCGTAGGCATAATCATAGCTCACTTTCACTCCGCGACCATTTGAGTCTCTTTTAGTTAATTCAATCAACCAATAACAACAGACAAACACAAACAAGTCGCAAATCATAAGACAGACAAGTCACATAGCACACAGCAGAAAATTCAAGCACAACACAAGATCATAGAGATTACGCTGCAAACAAGTATGATGCATGTCTGTCCTATACAAGCCATGAGCTCATGTGTTAGTTTATATTCTGCAATCTAACATTACCTAAGAACCAGTTTCAGATATGGTTTTCTATTTTGTCTTTTCGTGCATACGTGTCGATGTGATTAAGAATATCACCAGTTCGTGAGTACTAGTAATCGTCGCAGAGCTTTACGCCATAATATACGCACAAGGGATAAACGGTGATCTTCATGTTTGTGGCCTTGTAGGCGTCCCTGAGATTGGCACACAACAGTTCGTGGAGTTTTCCCGTATTTAATTATTAAACAGTTCACGGATTTTTTTCCATCCTTTTTACATTTAATAATCCATGTACTGAGTAAGTGGGACAGAATTCTAGTCATTGTCAGGCTAACATTTAATCTTCTTATTTTCTTTTACTATTTCTCACACCTTTCTCTGTATCTAACCATCGATTTTTTTGTTTTCAATTCTCTATTCTTTTTCTCATGCAATCTTTTATTTTCTCATTCTCTATTTTCTATTTTCTGTTTTTTGTTTTCACAAGATAATTATTCTTTCTTTGATCTTCTTTGATAACTTAATCAATCATAGTACACTTCTCATACCTCTCCTCAGGTGTTTTATGAAGAGAATTATGAGATTCTAGGTTTTAAAATTATCTTTCTAAGATTTTTTAGAAAAAATTACTATTTTGTCTCTGGCCTTTATGTAAAATTATCATTTCGCCCTTTTATTATTATATTATCAATAAAATAATAATAAAATAATATTTTAATATTAACATTCATTTAATAATATTTTATCTTTAAAATTTTAGAAATTGCAGTTTGACTCCCGAATTTTTATCTATTTATAGTTTAACCCCCAAACTTTTAATATTTATATTTTTTTCTAACATTTTTACATAATTAGCAAAATACCCCTATTATTTTTCATAATGACCAAAATACCTCTACACTTTTTATAAAATTTTCATTTTGTCCTTGAATTTTTTATTTAATACTTAAAATACTCCTAGACATTGTGAAATTACCGTTTTATCCTCAAACTTTTAATTAATTACCATTGTATCTTTAAATCAATTCATGTTTGCTGTTTCTTGCTCACCAAGAAACCGAACCATCATCATGCTTTGTTAATGATTTTTAACTTATTTTTCACATGTTTTTCAAATTTTTTGGTAACTGATTTTTATCATCTTCTTGACACAAACTACAGCCATCAAACATACATAAAAAATACATTAAACAAGCTTAGATTCAACCTCCATGAAGCCACGGTTTTCAGCTACCATGATGCTCCATGAAATTTTTGATTTCTAAGCTTGTTTTTAACATGAAAACATGATTAAATTATCATATAATCAATCAATATCAAGTACCAAACAATCATTCAACAATTATTTTAGAATTAATTCACCAAACTCTTAGCTCTTGAATCAGCTCCAAAAATCGGTTTTTTCTAGGTGGTTTCTAGCTCACTTTTTCACCTTATTTTCAATCAAAAACAACTTTTAACCCAAGGAACACATGAAGGTTGAACCTTCATCATCGATTTAGGAAGGATTTTCTCACTTTTCTTGAGCTGAAAATGGAGGTTTCTTGATCCACAAAGTACCTGAAAAAGATATCTTAAAAGAAAACATAAAAAATGACAAGTTTAAGCATGGTTTGTCATGGCCGAACCATACTTGAGGGAAGAACAACCATTAAACCTCAACATACCTTAGGAAAACTGATATGGTTGTGAAGAGAAGGAAGAGAAGAACACTTTAATTGGTTTAGATTTTTAGGGAGGTTTTAGAACTCAAAAGAACCAAGCTTGAAGCTTATGTGTTCATGGAAGTTTTTTCTAACTTTTCTCTCAAGAATCACGGCTGGAGGAAGAAGAAAGAAGCTGGTGGAAGCCTTCCTAGATGAGGTCGTGTGTCCAAAGTTCTTAGTCACCTACTTCACTTGCTAAAATATCAGTAAAAGGATAATTACTAAAATTATATGTATTAGAACACAAGTAATTATATTCCTAAAGATAAACAAGAAGAAATATGTGGTTGGGAGTGGCTGAATACTTGTGGACCATGGGAGTTATAAGGTGATTTATCCAAAATTTAATAATAAAATATCATTCGAGAAATAATTATTAAAACTAGATGTATTAGATCACAGGTGTTTGACTTACTAGAATAAATATATGAGATACTAATATAAATGATATTAGTAACATGATTATGTTGGAGATAAAAGATCTATGATAAAGCATTAGCATAACTAAGTTTATGGGAGAGTGCCACCATTAATCCGTGCCAGTAGATTTTGGATTCGGTTAAAATAATATTATTATAAAATATCATTATAATAAAATATTATTATTTTCTTTTTTTGCATATTCAAAATAAGTTCGTTAAACGGAGTCTAACCGTATATTCGGATTTTCAAAATTCCTAGTCGAAGTGGCTCATAAATGTAGTTTTCTATGTAGTTTTCTGCTAGTTTAGTAACTAATGATGTGGCGAGGAGTTTGATGATGCAGTATCTATGCAGTAGAGGTGCCTGCTTCACTGAGCTTTTGGAAAAATTTTGTTTTCTTAGAAAAAAGTTCTGTTTTGTCAAAAACTAGGTCGTTACATTCTACCCTCCTTAAAGAAAATTTTGTCCTCAAAATTTGAGTTAGGTGCAAGAACTTGCGAAAGATTCATCTTCAAGCGATCTATTTCCTTCAAGCCATATTAACGAAGAGAACATTATGTTTCATACAACAACCATATCTCACATAGCCATAGCCACAGAGATCATAACAACTATGAAGATAGTTGTGCCAGATACCAATTCATTATTTAAAATTCCTTACTCGATTACACTATGTCTATTCGTAGCCATTGGGGTCTTATCCATACGAAATAATCAATATTAAGGTGGTCAGTCTTAATATCTAAAGTTAAGTATGAACATTTCTAAAATGAGCATTTATAGACATTCATGCCAAATGTATCTCAAAGATATCCTAACAGTAAGAGACACACAAGCAGAGCATGCAATGAACCATTGTTCAGTCCATTCTCCAGGCTCTACTACGAATGAACTGCTCTGATATCAAATTGTAACGACTCAACTTCTAGCACCTTATGAGCATATTAAAAGTAAGGTGTTACTACCTTTGTTCTTATAACTCTAACTATTTATTAAATTATATATGAGCATGATTTGTCGTTAGAAAGCGTGGTCATAATTTTGGAGCAAATTTTTTTAAAACATTTATTAATTAACAAGCCATACACGAATTAATCCACGGCTAAGATATAAATAAGACTAACAAGATATTCACATCACATAGCATACATCAAGAGCGTACAGAAATATTAGTCGTATTTTCGCATGAGTTATCCCAGACTTAGCCCAGTTTAGGTAACCAACTTAATTAAGCTACTTTTGATAAAATAAGTTAAACAATAAATGATTCTGTTAAAAGTAACTTATAAATAAGTTATTTTGTATTTGGATTTTTAATTCTAAAAATGCTTATTTTATAGAAATGTGATGGAAAGTAGAAGTATTATGAGAGAAGTCATTTTTTTTAACTTTTCTATAAACTCCTAAATAGCTTCTTAAAAAGTTACAATTTGGTTTTAAAAATTACACTAGACATTAGTACTACTACTTTTCATAAGTCAAAAGTTAAAAAAAATTACTTCTAAAATTTCCCAAATGCCCTTAGACTCCTTTAGTATATTATATTACATCTATAACAATATATATAAAGGAGATATAAGAGTTTGGTGTACAATTCTATCTTCCTATTTTACCCCTACTACTATAATTCGAAAGTGTTAAGTTATTCTTTGAACGAATACAAAAGTCATATTCTGTATAGTAGTTATTATATCCAAAACGATTACAAAAATCATATTATCTAGCCGTTTTTATTCTGTAGTAGTTATTCATTTATTTTTTAAGATTCTAATCTTTTTATTCTAAAAGTGTTGAACATCTTTTATTTATTTATAATGTAAATAGTAGCCTTTTATTTTATTTAATATCTAATAAATTTAGACTCTGAATTTCTTTTATTATTTTTTTTACCATGGTTGAATTGACATAGTCTCATTTACTATAAGAAAAATACGAAATTGCAATGGAAAATTGCCGGCGTTTTTCGAACCACCGCAAATTGATTGAGTAGCTGCGATTGTTGTAGTGTTATTTCTCCCCGTCAAAGACTGGTTAAGATAGTGGCGGTTTTGTGTATCAACCGCCACAAATAACACTTTGCTCAATTTGATTTCATATTTGAAATTGGGTGAAGTCAAGACCATTAATCCTCGTTTTCGTCCGAACCGAAAAGGGGGCAAAGGCACCAATCACCAGTTTCAAGACTACTTGTCACCGTATACCTTCCGTTCATTAGCTGCAGCTGCTACATCCTTCCTCGTCACGGATCTGCTCAAGTTGCCGCATAGCTCCCGTGCGCGAAATGAAGGTGGAGAGGCACGTCCGTTGTTCGTCCCTCCATCATGCACATCCCGATGTCGTGGCGTGGCTTCCCAACCATCCAGTGTTGTCGTCCTCAACCTTCCCCCTTGCCCTGTTGTGCGCCACTCAAACGCTCCCTCTCCCCTCTTCCTGGTTCGCTTTTCCCCCTTTTTCCTGTTGTTCCAATTTCATCTTTTGTCTTTGTACGTTTGTTTCAATTTAATCATTTTGCTTGTTTATCGAATATCTTTGCACTAATTTAGTTTAATTTTGCTTGTTTCCAATTTGTTTGCTATTTTGGTTCGAACTCTAGTCTGGTGAAATTTTGCCCCAATTTTTGAACCTCCCGAGTCTTGATATTTGGATCAGTAGTGACTGATAATATTCTCTGCCTTACTCTCCATCTCTCTTTCTGCATAATTTCTTCAGCTCAAGTCTCGTGAAAAATTCTTTGTTACTATGCAATCTGATCTTGGTATCTGTTTTTACTTTTTGTATTTGGTGATAAAGAATTTACTTTTTGCATGACTATGTGGTTGAATAAAGATAGTAGAATCCATTTCTATATTGCAAGAATATTGTGTATTCTATCAAATATATGAACAGAAAAGTAGTAACTTTGAAGCCCTTTTATATATGATTGTTGAAACACTTTGAACACAAATTAAATTGGGTGAAGTGTTACTGGTTCCTTTGGTCTTTTCAACATCCTTACATTGATTAAAATGTAAAAATATTTATGTTAATAATCAAAGAGCTTGTTTACGCTGCAGTTATTTGGGCTGTTATTTGATCATTAAAGATGGGAATATAGTTCCTTATGATTTCTCTAAAACTTTCAAAGCTGGTTGTTCTACCCGACTACAGCTTATTTTATTTGTCCATAATTTTCATTGTATTTGCCTTGTTTTTTATCTATTATGGTTTTGAAAGTTGTTTTTTATCTGTCATGGTTTTGAAAGTGAAATTGCATATTATTTCATATTGCTACTTGGAATTGTTGAAAAGGATGTTAAAAAATTGTTCCTATTTCTCTTTGGTGCCATTTTATGAAACATGTTCTTGGCATGCAATCAATGCTTACAGAAATACCTGTCCCATATGATGATTGACCTCATTTACTTCCTTCACCTTTTATTCCTTAAATTTACTATTGTTAACTTGAAACTGATAACAATAAGTAGCTCTTTTTAGTCATGTATATCAATGCTTTTAATTTATAGGATTTTTTTTACGCTTTTTTATTTCTCTCCAAAACATTTTTTGCTGAAAACTCGTATATAGTAGGAATCATTATAAACGTTACACTGTATTGGAGATATGGTGAATTACTTATAACTTGATTGTTGCATTGACAATGCTTTTTCAATCAAGTTATCTTGCTAAGAATCAAATGAGTGATCTTTTTCAGGGCTGGCAATTTATGCCTAATTCAATTAGAATATGTATGTAGTTGAAGTTTTAAATTTTCTTCTTTATGTTTAGTTGAGTATAATATTTCCTTTATTGCATTATCTTTGATTGATCTATCATTAGATTCGGTTCTTTCAATACTAATTCCTCTGTTTAAATGATTCTAAAAAGCAGTAATAGGGAGAGAGAAAATTTGTTGAAGATAAAGAATCTGGTTGAGCAATTGCCTCACAAGATTCCCTGATATGGAACCCTGTTAGAATTTTTTCTTCTCGCTATCTTGATTGAATAGCGAATGACCCTCCTTCCCCATGCCCAGGGGGCTATATTTATGTGTTCGAATGTGCATAATTATTTTGATGAACTAGTGCTGGAAATTATTCTGAATTAGTCATTGTCATAGTAGCAGCAGTGGTAATTCATCCAAGTATTATGGCATGCCATGTATTTACGATCAAAACTGTTACTTAAGGCAATCTAGTTTGTATACAATCTACCTAATGTTTGACTTTCTAAATTATTTTCTCTTTGCACTTCATAAAAGATCTTAACATTGTTGACTTACTCACTTTTTCCTTTATGAGTTGTTTACTTTCTACATGCAAGCTCGGTAGCTTACTAAGTTTGATGTTGATGTTGTGCATATTTATTACTTGCTAGATGCAAGTAGCATGATTTTGACACAATCTTGCATACATATATGTTTCAGTGGTAAAAGAAAAAATGAAATACATAATTAGCAGATTAGCTTATTATGGAACATTTGTTTCCGTTGCTCACTATTGAACTTTTATCTTTTATTTATTGTAATCATTGTCTATTACTTTTATCAATGATTACTATCTTTGCTATTGTTGTGAAATTTCATTTGCTCTTATTTCAATTCCCTAAATGATGTTCCTGAGCATCTTTCTTTTCCTGAACAAATGTTTATATAAATTATGAGGGTTTAATTAATACCAATATGTAAGACTTTGGGTATAAATTTGTGACTCTGTTGTGTTTGTGTGTGCACTATACCATTGCTAGTCTTGCAGGCGTTCCTTTAATTTCCTCGTTATTTTGTCAAAGGCTTTTTGCCTTGTATTATCTGTGGGAATATAATCTTTTCATGTAATATTTTGGTCTGTGTTTCACTACTGTGTGAGTTTAAAAGGTTTCTAAAACATGAAAAAAAATTAAAAAAAAGAAGAAATGTCTGCACTTAATGAATACTACTTTTTCTTATAAAGTTGGAAAAAGCTTGACTCATTTAAGAGAGAAGTAAAAGGATTAAGATCATAATTCACAGCAAATTCTGAGAGTTAGACATATCACAAATATGTTTCATCTTTGACTGCCTGATAGAGATTAGAAAAAAAGTTTCTTTAAATAAAGCTTGCGGTTAATTGATATATATTTAACATAAATGTGACGTGAATAACTAATTTAGTCACTAATATTTTTATATCTAATTATAGTTGTTTACTTATTTTTTTATTTATCCAACTATAATAATTTTTTAAGTCTGTATTTTTTTTAAAGTTGGATTGTTTACTTATATTATGCTTTTGTCTTAAGTACTTTCTTAACTCTAACTTCTACTCCTCTTTTCTTATTTTTCTTTTTGTAAGGAAGGTTTTCTTTTCATTTTAATTTTTTGGCTTTGGAACCAGAGTTTCTTTCTTCCAATAATTTTTTTAGAAATGCAAAATTTTCTAATGAGTAAGCAACTTTCTCGAATAATTTTGCGGGTTGCGTATTATCTTGGATGTTAGTAACTGTGTTTTTTGTTTTTCCTTTTAAGAGTTATTCTCCCAATTTATTTCAAATAGTATGACTATATCATGGTACACATTTTCATTTTTAATTAAGATTTATTGTTAAGTTTTTCTGGTAGTTTGACTTTATTATTTGAATATTCGTTGTTCTATTATTTCATTAAATTAGATATTGATAAGAGTTGGATTTCTAAGTCACGAGATGGTGCAGAATATAGGGACGATTTGAACAGATTCTTGGATTTCACATTTGCCAATGCATCATAAGATGGGATGATACATTGTCCATGTCTGAAGTGTGGATTCCGCCTTTTCCAAACTAGAGAAGATGCGTACGATTATTTGTTGATAAAACCTTTCCCTCTAGTTATACATTTTGGGTACATCATGGTGAGAGACGCGTAGAAGAGAGCTTTATTGACAGTCAAGAAACAGAACCCAATAGAAACTTCGGTGCCTCAATGCTTGACATGCTACACGAGGCATTCAACTTCCCAAGACTCCATGGCGATGAGAAAACTCAGAGAATGAACATGCTAGAGAGGATGTGGTGGAGTTGCCGTACTTATACAATGAACCTAGTCGCAAGGCTCACAATTTTCATGACCTACTCAATGATGGCGAGCAGGAGTTATATCTGGGATGTCCAAGATTCTCTAAGCTGTCTATTTTGGTGAGGCTCTATCATATTGGGTTGCTAACAGATGCCATTGAGCATGCAAGTATCCCAAGAAATATGCATGATGCCAAGAGGATCATCAGAAAGCTCGGTATTGCGTATGACAAGATAAATGCATGTCCAAATGATTGCATGCTATACAAGGGTAGCGACCAAGCGCTGTCTAAATACAAACAATATAGGACATTGAAATGGAAGGAAAAGACTAAGAAGAACTCTAGAGTGAGGATCAACATGGTTGTTAAGAAGAATGGAAAATCGCAAGTGGTGAAAATTCTTTGTTACTTCCCCCTTGTTCCATGATTGCAGCGGTTATACATGTCTAGTAAGACAACCTTTGACATGTTGTGGCATAAGAGAGGTCTTAACTCTGATGGTATGTATAGGCATCCAAGGGACGGCGAGGCATGAAAAGCATTTGATAGAAGATATTCTGAGTTCTCTGGCGATCTGCACAGTGTTTACTTAGCCTTAGCTAGTGATGGCTTAAACCCTTTTGGAAACATGAGCTCGAAATACTCTATTTGGCCCGTGGTTCTTATTCCGTACAACCTACCTCCTTGGATTTGCATGAAACTCACCTCCTTTATCCTTTCCAAGATTATTCCTGGTCTTAAAATGCTTGGAAATGATATAGATGCCTACCTACGACCCTTGATAAATGAGTTGAAGCAGTTGTGGGTTGGTGTTGAAACGTACGATGCTAACGAGAAAAAACCTTCAAGATGTATGCTGTGTTTATGTGGACAATAAGCAATTTTCTAGCCTTGGTAACTTATCTGGGTGGAATACGTACGGTAGGAGAGCTTGTCCTGCGTGCAATTTGGATGCTGAGACTAACCGGCTCACACAGTCAGAAATGGTGTTTCATGCGTCATCATCGCTTTCTGAATCTTTACCACAGATATAGAAAAGACCATGATAGATTTGATGGAAAGATAGAGGATAAAGGTCCACCTGTCAAATTCTCTGGTGGAGACATTATGAGACAATTAAAAGATGTGCATGTCCAACTTGGCAAGGTGCACTCGGTTGATGGGACAAGGACACGTGGACAGCAAACTGCCGTGCAAGACGAGTCTCCTTGGAAGAAAATGAGTATATTCTTTGAGCTCCCATATTGGGAGAACAATAGACTGCATCACAATCTTGATGTGATGTACATAGAGAAGAATGTGTGCGACAACATAGCTTTCACCATACTGAACGAGAAAGATAAATCTAAAGACCACCTTAAAGCTCGAAAAGACCTCCAGTTGATGAGAATCAAGCATGATTTGTGGCCATAGGAAGATGGAAAATACCCTTTCGTCGTCTCTACTATGTCCAATCTACAGAAGGATGTCTTTCTAAGGACTATCAAGAATGTGGTCTTCCAAATGGGTACTCTAGCAACATTTCTTGCTGTGTTGACTTATAACAACGCAAGTTGTCAGGATTGAAAAGTCACAACTGTCACATTCTAATGGAACATTTACTGTCAATTGCGTTAAAGAATCCATTGCCTGCCCCAGTGTCTTCTGTCTTGGCGGATTTATCATCCTTTTTTCGCTGAATATGCAGCAAATCCGTAGACCCTCAATAACTTTCTCTTCTTAAGGATCATGTGGTCCATATTCTGTGCCGCATGAAGATGATTTTTCCTCTTTCTTTCTTCACAATCATGGTTCACTTGACTGTGCATCTGGTCGAGGAGGTGCACCTTCGTGGCCCAGTACATTATCGGTGGATGTACCTAATTGAAAAGTAATTATCAAACAAATTTGTGTTTACGTTTTTTTATTCCAGTAACCCACACATACTAAGTCACGTGTTATATTCTCAAAGGTATCTATGTCCTCTCAAGCAGTACATGCGTAATAGATCACAACTAGAGGGCTCAATTGTAGAGGGATACTTATTTGAGGAGATTCTCATATTCTGTTCAAGATACCTAGATAATGTCAAGAGTAGGATTAATCGACCAATGCGTGTTGATGATCGACCGAGTGAACCTATGCCTAGTGAAAGTGCAACCATGTTCCTAGAGGTTGGAAAGGCTGTGGGGGCTACTTCTTTTTACACTCTCACACCAACTGAAAAATTTCAAGCTCATTGTCACGTATTGGTCAATTGCCCGGTTTTCAAAAAATTCCTACAGTAAGTGCATATGAAATTATGGAATAGGAAAATGATTTTGCTAGAGTAAGTTCATATGATTAGTCCATTTACATATTCGTTGGTGTCCTGTCATTTGTATCCCAAACTGATGAAACACGTAATTGTTCCCTGTTAGGTTCCATTGGGAAGCACCAAACATTCGAACGAATTACGGCTTGCATGTAGCCCCAATATTCAAGTTAGCGGCTTTACATCTTACAATGTAAATGGATTTAAGTTTAGAACCCTGTTGCGAGAAGAAGGGTTGAAAACCCAGAATAGCGGAATTTATGTCACTTCTAACACTAGGAGTTGAATTACAGTGGTCAATTCATAGTCATCTTGTTTAGATGTATATGGGCAAACACCACCTTTGGTAGAGGCATAAAATAAGACTTTTTGGGACACACAGTGGTCAATTTCTCTCTTCCGATTCATACCGGTGATTGAGAAGATGACAAACAGTACATTCTTGCATCCGAGGCTCGTTTTGTAGTAGTCTATGTGAAGCCAAGAGATTTGTTTGACATGGGTGAAGACAATGAACACTGTGAGGACAAACTTTTCTCCCCAACCGAGTTTGTCGTTGAGAAGGGACGGCGATTTAGAAGAACCCACCACCGATGCCATCGATATTTGCGAAGAGGCTGCTGATTTATAGATGTATTTAGTTACCAATATAGGACATGTACACTATTACTCTATTTATAGTCTAGATAAGAGTTAGACACTTGCAATATTATTAATTAGCAACTAGCATATAATAGAAATTAGAACATGGAAATACTTGAATTATATTACTCATAAGTGACAATTGATCCACCTGGAAAGTGATATTAATACTCTATTTTATCTTGAAGTTATTTAATTTGTCATTTGTTTAACCTACTGTACCTGGAGTTTTATATTAACTGACATGATCGGACTTATCAGGGAAATTGGAAGAGAGGGACCTCTTTCTTTGCGGCTCTAGCATCTCGTTTTGCAAGGCGATGGAGTAGGCATCTCCGCTCTCTTTGCTGAAGCACACAATATCATTCATAAGAGATTTTTGGTTCAACAAGTTGCCTATTAACTCATGGATGGATGCATTCTCAGCACACAAGCACATAGGTAATGCTATAGTATAGTAATTGGAGAAATTAGGACGGTACGATCTTATAGTCTGACTAGAAAAAGGGGTCTTTTACTTTTTCGAACTGCCAAAATCATTTTAGTGGTTTTATTATCTTGTAAACAAAAGACACAGCCAAAGGTCTTACATTATTTGAGACTTTTAACATTGTAGAAATTGATTCAATTCGGAACAAAGTACCGCAAGAAATTTGGCTTTGGGTTCATAACAAGCACAGACATATTTCTTTCACACCAAATACTAGAAGAGGTGAAGGTAAAATCTAAATTTACGGACCAAGTGTATGAATTATCAAGATTTTGATGATCGAGTCTTCTAAAAATTCATCATGAAACCACAACTGGCTTTCGTCTATATTTTCCAACTCAAATTTACAAAAAAACTGAAACAAATATATTTTTAGTGATTGTCTTATTCCTACTAATTCAATTCAAGAACAATGAGGATCCCCTCACCTGCCGATCTTTTTCTATAAGAGAAAAGTGCTTTAGATCCTCAGTAGTTTAGCAAAGCCAAATTATGAAATTTCCGTTTTATATTCAATTATTACTAATACCGTAATCTCAAATTAGTCTTAGGATCCTCTTTTTAAAATATGGTTTGACTGAGTAGTTTAACTAGAAGTAATTGTGTATAAAGTAGGGTATTTGAAATCTGTCTCTTAAAATCCTCTCTATCTTCTACTCTTGTGATTCATCAATGTACTTTACTTTCTGTCTCCAGTTCCAACAAATAGTTTTTCCTACATGTTAAAATCTACTACTTTTGATGATCTGATACACATAACACATGCTCTTGATTTAATTTGTATGGATTTTCAGCTCATACTTTTCATTTTTGTAATATAAACAACAGAAGTGGGCATGGGAAAACCAAAGAAACATAATGGATTATAGAGATTTCCATACCCGATAACACAAATGGCATACTTTGAAATCCATAGCTCACTATTGTAATTTATTGGTAGTGAATGTATTAGTCCTTACATTTGAAGCTTTGAACTGCATATCAAATTTTGCTATCTTTAAACTGTAATTTAGTCCATATCAAATTCTACTTTCTCTTTATTAGTTACTAGCACTTTAGAGAAAAATTCCTCTATAGCCTCCTAATTTCTTGTTTTGTGATTTAACTACATCCCAAGACCTTGAAGGATGGATTCCATCTCACTTAGGCAGAAAAAATGATTTTGTCCTAATGTGGCAAAGAGAAAGTAGAAATAAAAAGGGGGAGGGCAGCGGGAGAGGGGGAGAGAGAGGAGTATGATTTTTTCATATTATATAATTGTTAACTAATAACGAGCTGGTCAATTTTTGTTATGGTTTTTTTATGCACTTTATTATTTAATTAGTCACCATGGTTTGATTGGTTTCCAGTTGGCATAGTCTTTAGTTGCACCGAAGCTTGAAATGTTGCTGATTCTGAATGGAAAGTGCCTCTTGATTAGTTGTGTTGATGACTTCTAGCTTCCAATTATTACACTACTTCAGACTGCACTTTCTTATATTGTGCAAGCACGCTATGATAAAAGTTTTATTGTTGAACTTGAAATTGCATCTCGAGAGGAATTCATTCTTATAGAAAGACGTCTTACACGACTTTGGGAACGTAAGCCAAACAAGATGTCTATAGTGTTAATCTTAACCATGTTTTTTTGTATAATTTGTAATACCTTGGACTTGATTGGCTATAATATATCTTTCAGGTTTAGCTCGGCATAAGATTCAAGAGACTCCAAAAGAAACAGGAGAGAGAGTTCAAGATTCAATGCAAGAAGAAGACGTGGTGCCAACCGATAGTTCTGATGAGGTTGTTTCTATTGAACACAATGCTTCCATGCTAACTTTTGACCTAAATAAAACACCAGAAGAGAATGAGATCTTTTGATTCATGTTGTTTATTTGATATTTTGACTTGGGTTTTAGATTCCAATTGTTTGGGCTTTAATTTGATCTTATTACATACCTTTGAGTTCTGACAGACCTTGTTTGAGCTTGTTTCCTGAAAAATTGGGACTAAAATGAACTTAGTGACTGATGTGACTTTATATTTGGATGTTGAATTTGATGAAGTAGCAATGAACTTGTTGGAGATTGAACTCAAATGGACTTGAGTTACCTTAGTTAGTATTGTGTAACTTGGAATGGTTTGGAGACATGATTCGAATGAATCCAAGGTTTTTATATTTTTAATTTTTTTTCTATATATGTAATTATGATATAAAGAATATAAATATATATCCCTAAATAGTGAAACTTCTTAAAGAATTGTTGTCTAATGTCTATTATTATGATTACTACATCGTTGAGATAACATTAATTAATTAAAAGACATGCATAGATTTTGGATACGGTATAGAATACAGATTTATCATTACGTATAGAATTTTTAACCTTAAAAGCATAATTTAAATTAATGATTTAATTTATTTTGCTCCAAATTATTATAGTTGCATTATTATACCTTTATCATTAATTATGTTACTCAGTTTATTAAAAAATTAACTGTTTAAAATAGGTAATTTTAAGCAAAAAAGTTAATGTATTCATATTAGTTTTAAATTAAATAATTATAAATAAAAGCACTCTTATTATGTTAAAGTTTTAAAGCATATATAAACGTGCTTGTCCTTTATTTAAATAACTCTAATGTTATTAATTTAATGACCATGTAATATTATATTTTAATTTTGATAAGGTGATTTGTTATTATAATTATAATAATAATAATATAATAATATTATTATTATTTTGTTCTGGTGTTTTTTTATTATAATTATTTGTATTCTTTTATCCTGTTGCTTCGATTTATTGTTATTATTATTGTTGTTGTTGTTGTTGTTGTTGTTGTTGTTGTTGTTTGATGCTAACATACTACTACCTGATGAGGACTCCTGCTATATCACTCATTCACTGTTACTCATTCACTATTCAAATCACATAACCTACCGCCACTACCATAATCCTTATTACTCTCACTACTATTAAACCCTTCATAGTTCAACCCCTCCATCCATTGCCGTCGGCCCTAGTTTTCTTCTCCACGTCGTGCTCAAAGCTGTGGCGTCGCAGTACTCATCGTCGTTCCCAAGTCAGTATTCGTTGTCGTCGTCATCGGCCGCAAGAAGACGTGTCTGTCCCTGCAGCGAGCCCTTGTCCTTGAGCCCCTTCTCTCTCTGTCCGAGGCCCCGTCCTTCTTCTCTCGCCGTCAAAACCATTCCTTCCGCTGTTGGTAAGCACCACTGATTCATCCTGTGTGGATTCTGATTTGCTTAGAGAAAGTGAGGCCATTAATGGTTGATAGTTGACATGCATGGTTCTTTTGATCTTGTTAGCTGAGTGAATTTGTTGAGGGAGTTCTGAGTTGGGGTTTATGGTATTTTTGAATGCGTTTTTAAGTGAGTTAATGTTGTATTCTGGAGTAAGATTTGTTAGGTACGCTAATATTGTTGCCGATTATTGTTTTAAAAAGTTCTTATCTTAGAATTTTGTTGCTGATGTGATGATTATGGTTGCTTCTTAATGAGATTAATGAGAAAGTTGGAATCAGCAAGTCTAATCTTTTAGCTTCAGCATTCTATTATTTTCTCCTTATATATATATAATTGATTAATTTAGTTTTCTTTTTCATGTCACTCCTTCAATTTTTTCCCATCCCTCCAATGGTGCAGTTTCTTTAGGTTAAATTGTCACATTAGCATGTTTGTAAAGATTATTTGAAAAAGCCTTAATGTTTTGACTGGGTGGAAAGGGATCAGAATCTGGTTTCTATGTCTTTTATTTTCTTGTATAGTATGATTGTGGGTTTCTATTTTTCAAATATTGAGAACTATGTAAAGCATGATGATTTTGAGTATTCTTAATATTGTTGCTGCTATTTTCTCTTAATTTGACTTTGTTACCTATTAATTGTTATTTGTGGTGGTGTGTTGAGGTTGAACAACTCTACTTGCATTATGATCTTGAAGGCTGCTACTATTTTTTGCCTTGAACCTGTTGCTGATTCAAAGATTTCATGTTTCTCTATATTTTGGTTTGGATTTATTGTTGTGCTGATAAATATAAAATTTTGTAGATATAGTTTGCACTTATATATTAAGTTTTGCTATTGTGCTGATAACTTTTGGCCGTCAAGATTTTTTATTTTATGTATGGATTCATTTTTATATGAGAAAAAAATATATATTCATATGCTTGTTTCTATATATTATGATCCGAATGCAGTATATTAAGATGCTCAGGATAGGTCATTACATGAAGATATCCAAGTTAGACACAACATATCAGCAACCTCAAGTAGGATCTGCTGCGGCTTCATCCTCCCATCAAGTGGATTGCCCAATTCCTCCGTCCAATGGTAGTGGTGCCTCCGCAGCCTCGTCTTTATGCCCCTTTCGTCCGCCTTGTAGCGAACCACTGCCTACTCTACATACTTGCACGAATGGTGTTCAAAACTCAGAGCCGGGCGTTGAAAACCTAGACCCAGAGGCAAATGAGGTAGATTCTTTTGAGCAATACGTTGATAACTTGTTTGCTGCATCGGAGGCTCAGAAGTGCAAGGGACGTAAGACCACTGAATTTTAGGATGTTAAAACAATTGGTATACAAGAATTTAACGGTTAAATTTTTTTATGATTTCATTGCATCTTAGCTATAATGGTTACCCACACAAACTAACTATGATTTACAGAATCCAATGGCACAATCAAATAAGTTCATTTGAGTGTGAAAAAGCTATGAAGCCACCTAACAGTAGAAAGATCGTACTCAGGTTCAACGAGAACCTGCAACCAGTTGGAGATGAAGCTGGTGAACTGATCGGCGTTCTCGGATTGCTAGGATCTGACTACACCAAATTCCCAATTTGCGAGGAAGACTAGAGAAAGATTCGCTCCAAGGACAAGATCTATAAGGAATGTGTAAAGGTAAAAACTTATATTGTTGTAGAATTCAGGAATCTTAATTTGACACCTACTCACAATTTAATTTTACTATTGCAGGAAATGTTTCATTTTAATGAAGATAGTGGAGGATTCATCCAGCGTACAATATTAAAAATGTTAGGGAGCGCTTGGAAGGAAATGAGGAACAAATTATACCATGATCATTAGACTCACAACTGATTATTGAACAAAATATTGAAGACCGCCCACCGAAAATTACTGCAGATCATTGGAGATGGTACCTTGATTATCGCAATAGTGAAGACACAAAGGTAATATATTTTTAATTCATAACCAAAAAAAGTCTATTTATGGTATATTGAGTTAGTAAAAAATGGTGTCTAGTAACTCTTACTTTTAATGGCATGGTAAAAGTGTAGGAAAAATGCTGTGAATCGATCGAATCGGCTATACACTTACACTGGCGGATCGAAAAGCTTGGCAAGGCTCGGAGAAGAAGAGGTAATTTACGTTTGACTCACTTTTTGAACCATCTCTTCGTCTACATATTCACTTTTTAAACTATATTATTACAGTCAGAACGACAAGGGAGGAGAGTTAGTAGAGGAGAGTTGTGGACCTTAACGCACAAACGACCTAATAGCTCCTATCTCCATGATGCAGCTCGGGCTATTGGTGTAAGTAATGTGTTGAGAATCGTAAGTTGTTTCTCGTATGTTTTATTTTTTAAAATTGTGTTGAAAGTCTATGCCGTTAGCAACTAGCTAATAATTGCTTATGTTCGCTTATCTATGTGTGTAGGAAAGAATTGCAGAGATTGAGCAACATGATGAATCCTCTAGATTGTTGTCTCAGAATAATTTGCTTGCTTAAGCTCTCGGAAAGTAGCACTCGGGTAGAGTGCTTGGCATGGGTTTCAGACTGACTTCTAGTCAAGTCTTCGGTACGAATTCCATCAGCCGAGCAATAGAGCTCAAAGAGAGGAGACCCAAAGGGTGCTGCTTGAACTACAAGTAGAGCTGGCGGCCGAAAAATTGAGAAGGAAGGCAGTGGAAGATGAAGTAGCAGCCGAGAAGACAAAAAGTAGGTAGTGGAGGATGAAGTAGCAGTTGGGAAGATAAAGATGCAGGCGATGGAGAGTGCTTTGAGATGTCTAATTCAAGGGTAAGGTGGGGAGCTGCCACCAGACGTCGCTGCATGGATGAATTCATTGGAGGGACAGAGTGGAAAGTAGATCTTAGAATCGGATTTTTTTTTAAATATACATCTTTTTGTTGTTAATTATGCAACTCTTAGTAAGAAATACACTTTATTGATATTTGGATAAATATATGAATTTGCTTTATAGTTTTGCTAATGCCGTTCATCGATCAATTTATTTTTTTAGATACAAAATAATTAAGATTTGTAATATTAAAAAATAACAAAAAAGCAAAAAATAATACCTAATACATTCAAATTAAAAAAAAGTGTTGATTGCAGGTGCAAAATACATTATTTTTGTGGCCATTTAATCGGACAAATAATGGTGGTTACAAAATGGATGAAAATAAATTTAAAATACTGAATATCAGATAACGGCGATTAGATTATATATGAAAAAAAAGTAACACCTTAAATAGTAGCAGTTCATGACCGTCGGTAAAGTGTCGTCGAATTCAAGATTGGTCAAATAACGGCGGTTTTAAACTGTCGCAAAATCAACCATCACTATTTCTTGATTTTGCTGCGGTTGTGGAGCTGCTGGTATGTCGTTTTGCGACGGTTTAAAACCGCAAATCCATAAAAACCACCGCAAATTCCTGGTTTCCTTGTAGTGCCATCGTATGATTTGCAATTTTAATTTCTGTTGTAATGAGTATTGGACATTTTTTATTTAATTTATATTGATAGTAACATTTTATTTTGTTTAATACCTAATAAATTAAATGGAAAATGGGAGTTTGGTGTCCAATTTTTTCTTTTTATTTTATTCCAACTACTATAATCTAAAACAACATGTGCAGTTACTCGGTAAAATTATACAAAAATCACGTTCTGCAGCACAGCAGTTCCTGAATCCTTTTTCTTCCTATATCTATATATAAAAATCCAAGCTGTGTAATAATCCTATGTCCATAACCTCCATCAAAATTTTTATATTCTCTTCAATATTATGATGCATTCGAACCATTCATCCTTGAACAACATTTGTTATTTTTAGTAGCGACTTCGTGTACTCTTCTGGTCATCGCCCTTCTCCTCCTCTTAACAGCTTGCTTCTACTCGATTGTTCAGAAACATCATATGCATCGCATGTAGCTTCCTTTCTTGTGCCACTGCCTCATTAGAATTTGTTTGTGCCTTTGCATTGTAGGTTTTACACATTAAATAAACACGTGAAAATATCCTTTGAAAAAGGTGATGGATATTTTTTTATTTACGTTTTCCTATTTAATTTATATGATAAATAGTAACATTTTATTTCATTTAAAACCTAATAAATTTAGACCCTAATTTTAAAAAAATTCTCTTTAACATCGTTGAATTGAAATATTCTCATTGTATAATTAGCAACTTTAATTTGTGTGATAGAGCATACAAAAAATAGGATCTTTATTCATCATGAAGAGATTTTATATGGATAAGTCACATCCATTAAGCACTCAAATGATCGTAAGGTATTTAGATGTGAAAAATGATCAATTCCGTCCTAAAGAAGAAAATAAAGATATCATTGGTCCTGAAATACCATATTTCAGTGCCATTGGAACACTGATGTATCTTGCTAATAATACACGACCTAACATATTATTTGCTATGAATTTACTAGCAATGTATAATTTCTCTCCAACCAAAAGACATTGGAATGGAATCAAACAAATCTTTCGATATCTTCATGGAATAGTTGATATGGGGTTGTTTTATCCATATGAATCCAAGTCATAATTAGTCGATTATGCAGATGTAGGATACTTGTCCGATCCACACAAAGAAAAATCTCAAATAGGATATATATTCACATATGGTGATACAGCTATATCATGGAGGTTCACGAAACAGACGATAGCAGCAACCTCCTCTAATCATGCTGAAATACTGGCATACATGAAGCAAGTCGCGAGTGTTTTTGGCTCAGGAGTTTTATCCAATATATTTTGTCATCATATGGACTGATTGATTATAAAATAGCTCAAACTATTCTGTTTGAAGATAATACAGCATGTATTGCTCAACTTAAAGGTGGATACATCAAAAGTAATAGAACAAAGCATATTTCTCTCAAATTCTTCTTCACTCATGATCTTCAAAATCAAGGAACAATTGATATCCAACAGATCCGCTCAAGTGATAATCTGACAAATTTATTTACAAAATCACTTCTAAAATCCTTCTTTGAAAGATTGGTTCATCAGACTGGGATACGCTGATTTCGAGATATTAAATAATGTCGACAAGAGAGGGATGTTGTACTCTTTTTTTCTTGGTTAAGTTTTTTTTCTATTGAGTTTTTCTTGACAAGGTTTTTAACGAGACAATCCTCATCATAAAAGGATATTATACTATTTTTCTTTTATTAAAGTTTTTTTCCCATTAAATTTTTCTTTAGTAAGATTTTAATGAGGTATAATCCTAAATGGACATCCAAATGGGATTGTTGTGATAAAAATGGATATAGAATGCCCATTTATTATGGGCGACTCAAATTCTAAAAAATAAATTACATTAAAGAAATTTGAAAATATGAACGTCATATGTGTATAAATTAAGGTCTCTGACATCACATAGATAGCAACAATAATAAATACCTCTCTCTCTTTTACATATATGTTGCTACATATATTAATAAATATATATAAATAATCTCTATTATATTGAGATAATAATATTAGCAAATATAATATTAGATTATTCCATTTATATATTTATTTTATTTTATATTTATTTCCACTTATTTATTTATTTATTTTGCAACAATATTAAAATTATGGAGGACTTATTGGTTAAAAAACTGTCAAATAAAAAGAAAGAAAAGTGTACCTTGCTTAAGGAACAAAATATGTTATTCAGAGTTACCAAACACATGAAAGGTCAATCCATGACCAAAGAGAGAGACAAAATTGAAACGACATATTTGAGCAAGAAAAATACAAACTAAACAAAAGTATATAACGAATTTGTGTCTGAATTCAACACAGCGAGCAGATTGTAAAATAGAAGAAAAGAAAGCAGTAAACACACAAAATCTGTTTTCCAGTGTTGCCCCTCTACCCTCAAATGACGAAAATCCCCACGTTTTCTTCCAGAATATTCTCCCCAAAATCCAAAATTCAGCACCCACCACCAGAGTCTCAGATGCAAAATACCAACAAACAAAAATTAGAAATAGAAATAAGAGAGAGAGAAAGTGTGTGTTGTTTGTTGTTTTGAGTTGTGACTTGTGAATGTGTGAGCCACCATTTAGGACCATACATACATAGTAACAAATACACATACACATGCGTGCTGAATAAGCCATTCCCCGTAATTCCAAAATTCTACATTTAACCCTAGATCTTCATCTTCAAGCTCCTCCCTTTGCGTCACTCTAACTCAACAAACTCCCTCACTCTCAATTCCCTCCATTGATAGATCTCTCTAATTTAACATTTTTTTTTGCCACGCCGATCTTGTAGATTTCCACAACAAAACCCATTTTTCCGAAATTCAATTCTTTTAATCCTTTTTTTCACCTGAATAATCATTGTTGGGGCGGTCTTGTTTCTAACCAAGTTTGCTGCTTTTCGCTTTCTTCGTTCTGAATTCTGCATTTTATTTAGTGGGGTCCTCTTGAATTGCGCTTTTTTTGTGCGATAAAAACTGATTGTTTATTTTATTTTTTATTTTTTTACCTAGATCTAGTTTGTGTTAGGGTTATGCTCTATATTTGGTAGTAGTGTATTGTTGATATTGAGTTCTCATGGCAATGCCATCGGGAAATGTGGTAGCACAGGACAAAATGCAGTTTCCTAGTGGTGGTGGTGGTGGTGCCGGTGCCGGCAGTGGCAGTGCTGGCGGTGAGATCCACTACCGCCAGCAATGGTTTGTTGATGAGAGGGATAGCCTTATTGGCTGGCTGCGAAGCGAATTCGCAGCTGCCAATGCGATCATAGACTCCCTTTGTCACCATTTACGTATAGTTGGTGACCCTGGAGAGTATGATATGGTCGTTGGTGCCATTCAGCAAAGGAGGTGTAATTGGAATCAGGTGCTGCTTATGCAGCAATACTTTTCAGTCTCTGAAGTGGTTTATGCGCTGCAGCAAGTGGCGTGGAGGAGGCAGCAGAGGTATGTGGAGCCGGTTAAAGTGGGTGGAAAGGAAGTTAGGAAATCTGGTCCAGGGTACAGGCATGGGCAGAGGTTTGAGTCTGCAAAGGAAGGTTTTAATGCTAGTGTAGAGTCTTATAGTCATGAGGCAAATAGCGCAATTACCGGAGCCCCCGAGAAAGGGACTCCATTAACTGAAAAGGGTGAAGAACTTAAATCTGCTGGTAAGGTTGGAAAGATAGATGATAAGAGTTTAGCATCCACTGAGGAGAAGAAAGGTAAATGGTGGATCAATCGGTCATTGTCTATTATGATAAACCATGATGAATTTGATATTTGAGTGAATAATGCTATTGCAGCTTTTTATATTCATTATAATCCAACAATAACAACATTGCCAAGGTCTCTTGTTTGAAACATGTAATGATAAAGACATTGGTGAAACCTGGTAAACTAATTAACTTGACGCCGCATAATATTGAATACTCGATCACATCACTGTGATTAGAAATAAGTAGTTTTATTCACTTTTGCTTCTTTCAGTGCACGTGTTTGGCCCTTGAGATAGTCCCATGCAGTTATATATACGTAGTAGATGTGTCAGCTCTGTTTTGGGCTATTTTTTAGTTAGTTCAGTGGTGGAAATAATCAGATCAATTGTGCATGTGTTAACAATCAACTTGGGTACGTGGGAAGTTAGGGAGATATTTATAATAGACATTACTATGAGGCTAGGTATTAGTGAGATGTAGCTTTGTATATTGGATACTGAAATGCAAATTAATGGAACGCTCATTTTTTTCTGTCTAAAATTTCAATACTAGGTATTGAATGTTAACATTGAAGGTGTCTATTCCTTTTGGTTGTTCCTTGTGATACTCTGCCCCCATTGCTTAATCAATGACAATGTAATGGAGGATAAGTTAACAATGGAATAAAGTTTATGTTTGATAATGATAGCAATACTTTTTTTTCTCACTCTTTTTTGGGGTACAAATAGTTTAATGTTTAAATAGAATTTTTTATAAGAGCTTATACGGATAAATTATATTTTTATGCAGTCTATAACTTTTTGCTCCCTTGATTGCTTTAGCAGATGCTATAGCAAAGAATCAGACCGAGGGCAACTTGAAGGGCTCAGGGAGCTCACAAGGATCCCTGCCAAATTCGGATTCTGAAGCTGTGGTCGTAAATGACGGACTTGCATCAAATTTTAAAGGTTTCCTTTTTGTTGATTGTGATTTAAGTGTGAGTCTGTGTGTGTGTGTGTGTGTGTGTGTTCATGTGAGTATAGGGGGTTGTTGCCAACCCCAAACCCTACACCTTCATATATAAATGTAGGAGATTTTAGCCTAAACCCCAAATCCTTATATGGAGGAACTGCTAACTTTCACATCATTATATGAAGGTTACCAAGCTTCACATTTTGTTGCTAATTTTCTTTTTTGTTCATTACTACACGTCAAACTTTTATCTCACTTAATTACTTTTCACTTCTGGTTTCTCCCACGTGCTTCTTTGTAGTTTCTACCATCAGTTAAGTAGAAAAAATTGTCTTTGCAAATTTTATACCCTTGTTATTTATGTGTGTCTAGCATCACTTTTTTAAGTGAAGAATGTATCTTTTACCCAAAATAAAGTGTGAATTTACTTGTGTAGTAAAGCAACCTGTTAAAATTATGCTAAATTTGTGCATAAATTTGAGGAACTTAGAAAATAAAGCTCAGACTTTGTGCTGTTTTGTCTCTTTCAATTGCATCCATTTTACCTGTAATTTTTTGTGCTAAATAAAATAAATGTGTGCACTTGATTCCCTGCTTGCATAAGAACAGACAAGAATATTGTCACGTCACTCACGTTTATAGGACCAGAGTCAGCTTATGAACATATTACACTGTCAAAGTTTTGTTTAATGTTTTGATTCCATTTAATTTTTAAATTAGTTGTTGTCCATTATGTTTTCAGGGAATGAGTCACTTTCTATCCAAAATCAGAATCAGAGTCAAAGTCTTTCAACATTAGCAAAAACTTTTGTTGGCAATGAAATGTTTGATGGGACGATGGTAGGGTCCTTTAATATTTTTTCAATTATTTGGATATGTACATGCCTTCTCATAATTTTCCCCTAACTTTTTGTCTTTTATATTCTATTTCTAAGGTCTGCCATTTAAATTTTTCAATTGTAGGTGAATGTGGCTGATGGACTAAAGTTGTATGAAGAGTTATTTGATGGCACTGAAGTTTCAAAACTTGTTTCACTGGTCAATGATCTAAGGATTTCGGGAAAAAGAGGACATTTTCAAGGTAATTGAACTAAGTATGCTCTATATTCACACATAGAGGATTCTTCACTACCTTTTATTTTCCATGATCGATGACAATTGCATACAATACATGGAATGCTCAAAGCCCATTTTCTTCAGGTTAGAGTCTTCTTAAGGGGCAATTGACTTGGATACCATTTTCATGTCTCTGTTTCATCTTGGTAGTTGAATATTCATGAGCAATGAAGTAAAAATAGCTCCTGTCACTTTTGCTTGGTACCTAAAAAATGTAGAGTAGTACATGAGTAATTATCGTAATATAAAATTTCCAACTTTTCTAATATTCATCTCTATGCCTAAGAACTTAGGTTGTGGTCTTAATTCTAATTTTCTTTTCTGATAGTTTCCACAATTATCACTATGTTTGTAATGGTAAAAATATATTAAAGAGGCATGATAAGACATTATAAAACATATGAATTTGGAAATAAAATTCACTAAGGACAAATCAGATTAAGAGAGAAAGGGAAAAAAAGGAATACAATACTATTAGTGGGTCTTATCTATTCTTGAGATTTGCATATTGTTTGGTGCTCAAACTGATAACTTTGAGCTTTTGATACATATTTTGCAGATTAATTAAGGAAATTTTTTTATTATTTTTTAAATGTTTGTGGTATTGAATATTGCTAAATATTTTTCACAAGCAGGGAGTCAGACATTTGTGGTTTCGAGGAGGCCCATGAAAGGGCATGGAAGGGAGATGATTCAGTTGGGTGTTCCTGTTGTTGATGCACCTCTAGAAGGAGAGAATATGACCGGAGCCTCAAGAGGCATGTTATAAAATTTTTTTTTTATACTAATCATTCTTATAGTTTACTCATCTTTCTTATTTTCAGCCATGATATTTTTCTTTTACCTCACTTGTAATAAATGATTGATTAAGTTCCACAAATTGAATCTGGCAGAAAAGAATGTAGAACCTATCCCTTCCTTGTTTCGAGAAATTATTGAGCGGATGGTTGCCTCACAAGTTATGACTGTGAAGCCTGATGCTTGTGTTGTGGATTTCTTTAATGAGGTTGATTCATGCACTGTTCCATTTTCTTTTTGTCTGGGTTTTATATTGGCGTCAGGTTTGCTAAGATAACCTGGTATTGCTACTGTTTATAGGGTGATCATTCACAGCCCTACAATTGGCCGCACTGGTTTGGAAGGCCTGTTCACGTTCTCTTCCTGACAGAATGTGAAATCACTTTTGGGAGAGTGATCACCACGGATCATCCTGGGGATTATAGGGGCACTCTCAAGCTTTCTCTTTCCCCTGGGTAATATTTCTTATCCTTGTCTGTTTGTATGATAATGCCTATGGTATTTGCAATTTAATGTCATAGTTTTTGGGAAGAGTTTCATCATTAGCCTTAAGAAGCCAATCAGGCTGTGCTATTTCAAATGAGAATTGCCTATACAGGCTATACTATAAACTTTATCGGTTGTATAAGCTATGGTTAATACTTTAGACTTTGTTCAGTCCATTGTAGATAGATTTAGTTCATTGCCTTTCTCAGATTCTCTTTTTTTGTTTTGTTTTGTCAGTGGCAGATTTGTTTTGTGATTGCTTGATTTACAATTAGAAGCCTGCCAACTGTTTATTACAAGGAGTCCTCCTCTTTACTGAATGAGCTTTCTGTAGAACCTTTGTGATTCAGTTCCGTGGAAGTTAATGGTTTGTCTGTTAAATTATTAGAGATGATTAGGGCTTGCTGGCCTGATTTTAATTGTTATTTAGTGTGAGATTTGGCTCTTGCAGTATAATTGGGTGCAGATTCAATATGTGAGTGTCAGAGATGAGAGGAAATCATATAGGCAACTTGTTTCGATGTTTACTTGCTCCAAATTTTGTCTTCCTTTATTAAGATTTTATTAAGATTTGATACATTGAAACGTGATTTAATACTTTGCTATAGGTCATTTCTGGCTATGCAAGGGAAATGCACTGATTTTGCCAAACATGCTATTCCTTCTTTCCGTAAACAACGCATCCTTGTTACTTTCATCAAGTCTCAACCGCGAAGGTCCCCCCTTTCGGACGCCCAGCGTCTTGCTTCGCCAGCGGTATCTTCTCATTGGGGTCCACCGCCAAGCCGATCCCCTAACCACATGCGTCATCATGTAGGTCCTAAACATTATCCTGCAGGCCAGACAACTGGAGTTCTGCCAGCTCCACCCATCCGTCCGCAAATTCCGCCACCAAATGGTATGCAGCCGCTGTTTGTGGCTGCTCCAGTTGTCCCTGCCATGCCATTTCCTGCACCGGTACCAATTGCACCAGCTTCCACAGGATGGACAGCAGCCCCTCCAAGGCATCCCACTCCTCGAATCCCTGCGCCTGGCACAGGAGTCTTCCTCCCTCCACCCGGGTCAGGTAATCCTCCTCCACAAGTACTTGGTGCTTTGACCGAAGTGAACCCAGGTTCGGAAACTCCAATCACTTATGAAAAGGAAAATGGGAATTCTAATCATAACAACACAACTTCACCGAAAGGGAAAGTGCAGAGGCAGGAGTGCAATGGGCATGTGAATGGAACTGAAGAAGAGAAAGCTGTAGAGACAGAGCAAGATAGCAATGACAAAACTGTGGAAAGCCAATGAAGTCAGGCGTATCTGCAGGCTATATAGAGAGAGCGAGAGTGAGAGAGGAAAAGCTTATCAAAGGTAAAAGGGTAGGCTGCGAACTTAACTTGAGTTTGAAGCAAATGTAAAGCGCGGCGACAAAGTACTGCAAAGCAAGCAATGGAGATAAGGGAAGGAGGAAGAACATTTTTTGTTCTCTTTTGATACATCCTTTCTTTGCTCTATTCCTTCCTTTTGTTTTTTTTTTCTTTGTTTACTTACTATATTATTAATTAACTCTTACATTGCAGTAAGGAAAACACCATTCTTATTTTTAACTTTTCCTATCTATATTTTTCTTAATGCATCTTGCTATTTAATTTATTTGTTGATGTTACCTTCTATGGATGTAAATTGCATGTTTGAGATCCGAAAACCCTTCTATGACTTGGACAAATTACAGGTAAGATTTTGGAAACCTTTCTCTTGGAATCAAAGTAATTAGAAGATACAGGGGTTTATGTGGGAATAAGATGGGTGTAGAACCAACCCAATGAATGCATTAAAAAAAAAAAGAACCAACTCAATGATATTTATAGTCTTGGTTCAGTTACTCTTAATTAGAATGCTTGAGAGTTGAGAGCTTCGATTTTGGAGCTTTTTTTCTGTTTTAATTTGTTGTTTAAAAGTTGAATTCTGAATAGTTTTTAATGGTTTCCTTACTTTTAGATAAAAGTTTATTAAGGTCAACATAATTGAGAAGGAACTATATTTTTTTTTACTTTTGAATTATAAAAATTCACGATATGCGTTTTTGACATCATTTAAAAAAAAGTTCGAAGTTTTAATTTTATTTTTTTCACATGTGATTTTATTTTTATATAGCTTGTTATTATTTTTATAATTAGTTATAACAAGTTCTTAACCCAATAGAAGAATCCCAATAGAGGAGGAGGCTAATATGAGTAAAAAAATAAAAAAATAAAAAAAACAATAAAATATATATTAACACATATTTTATATTTATTTTTTATGTTCACCTACTATATCATGCACAATAAAATAACAAACACTAACTACACAATAATTTCTTTGGCATTGTCATCAAGATTATTGTGAATTAAGATTTTATTACTATTCACTACATACAAGAACACCGTTATGAGTGAAAGTGAAGTAGAAGAATCAATTTCTAATGATATTACGTGGTAAGAACCAATGGTCTAAAAAATGGAACTAATAAGAGAGCAAATAAAGAATTAATTGCCTAAACGATTGTAATATAGTGATTAGGTTATGTAAATATTCAATATTGAAAAGTATTTGTTATCATCGTTATTTTAATTTTCATTTTCTTGTATAAAAAAATTGTATTTTTTGAGTTACTTATTCAAACGCTACAACTTTAAAATAAGTACTTCTATAACTAAAAATCCAAACACAAAATAACTCATTTATAAGTTACTACTAATAAAAGTCCTTGTACTTTAAGTTTTTTTTTTCAAAAGAGCTTATTTAAGTCGTTTATCCAAACTGGACTTTTGTCATTTATTGTACAACCGATTTTGATCGAGTTTTCGAAAAAGAGCAACTTTTCTAGTAGCGAAACTTTTTTAATTTTGTGGCTCCTTCCTGGCACTTGCCACCAAACTTCCTTCATCCTTTCATACACTAACTCTTTGAAGTATTTTTTCAAGTAAAATACATCCAACTTGTCCACATCAAGATCATCCAAACAGTGCGTACACTTCCTATCTTTACCTTTTCGCAAAATTTTTCCCATATTGAAACATTATATCTAATACTTCGACGTCCATTTGTAACATAACAAAAGAAGAAAATAATTTAAAACACATGCAACCCAAAATCAATAAATAACAAACACACTGCATGATCAGAGATAGCCTCTGTTCTATTAAAAAGAAAGAGAACATCCAGTAGCAGTTCGAACATACCAACAACAAAATTCTAACAATATATCATTTTCAACAAAATCTTAATGCAAATGATAAGACAAACTTAAACAATCTCTCGTCAGAAGAATAAAAAATGAGCCAAAAAAATTTTTTGGAAAAAAAAAACTGACCATCAAGATAGCTTAAATGGTTTCCCACGCTTTGCTTCAATGCCTTCCCACAAAACTTCCTCCAACTCTAACATAACAAATGGTAGAAATCAGCAATCAAGCAGGAGTATCCTAAGCTATCGTCATTGTCTCTAGCTATGGAGAAAGAGACTAAGCATTGAAATTATGAAGAAATTAGGAAGAAGATGTATCGAATGACCAGCCCTTCACCCAAGCAACCATTCCATTTTACTGGGAGCAAAACGGCTACGTTTTTGTTTCAAAACGTTTCACTCATGGAAAGACGTCCTTTAGTAGATCCTAGGTGATAGTAGCTGTGCCACATCAGCAAACTCGTTGCTGACTCACGCCAAAATTCGAGTGAAGGACTAGTATGTAATCCGGAGTGCAATCTCGAGGATAAGAATAGTGCAATTAGAATCTCAGGAGTTTAAATTGGTTTACGAGCTGAATCTAAAGGACTACTATAAAAATTTAGTTGTCTATATTAAATGAAATATCTCCATCTTTATTAAAAATAAATATATTAAAATATATCTTAATGTACATATAATTAAAAAATAATCTCTTTTCACACTAATATTTTAAATAAAAGATTTGGTTCACGAATATTGTAAAGACAATGATTAAAAATAAAAAAGTAAAAAATTCACGGTTTCTATACATTAAAATTACTCTTAACTGATATTTTTATAAGACTTTGTTAGACACCCAATTTTTATATTACTAATATATATTTACAAAAAATTAAAATAAGAAAATTTATAAATGAAAACAGAAATAATGATCATTAAATTTATAATTTTATTATATTTTATTAATCTAATTTAAAAATAATTAAATTCTCTTTTTTTTTTATTTTATCGATTTAATTTAGAGAAATTTGTTCCTTTTGGGGTTCCCACTTTCGATAGCGAGGCTGACTTCATAAACCATGAAAGCCAAGAGCGACAAGATTAAAGTGGAAGAAGCATGAGAAAATGGATGAGATTCAGAAACAGAAACGGGAAACTGAAAAGAAAGTAGGATTACGAATGTGTGAGGTTTGCTGTGGTTCGCAACACCCTCGTGTGATGGTCCCCAACTTCCTCTCCCCTGAAGAATGTAAGGTTAGGTTCCCTTTTCAGATTCTCTTGTTCGCTTCTTCCCTTCCCTTCCCTTGATTTATTCCATTGTCAGGAACTGGAATTCATACACAAGAGTAGCAGCACTGTTGGCTATAGACCCAATGTCTTCTCAACCACTCTCTCCCATCTCATTGCCACCAACTCTTCCCACTTCCTCATTCCCTTCATTCCCATCCGAGGTACTCTCTTTCTTTA
Source organism: Arachis stenosperma (assembly GCF_014773155.1). NCBI lineage: Eukaryota > Viridiplantae > Streptophyta > Magnoliopsida > Fabales > Fabaceae > Arachis > Arachis stenosperma. Next base: position 169,163,098 of record NC_080379.1, on the reverse strand, counting down.
TCATCTTTCCCTCCATCGAAATTTCCAACCTCAATCAAATTTCTTCACAGAAAGGTTGAAAGACAAGCTAGAGGAGTTTTTCAACTGTCAATACGAGCTCTTTGTTGAATTCACCGCTCTAATCAGGTTACTACTCTATCTTGCTTGTTGGTTGTTACTTCTTTTACAATCTTTACCTTATTGTATTTATGAATCATCAAACAGCTGGAGCAGAGGTGCAAGCATTGGGTGGCATAGTGATGATAACAGACCCTACCTCAAACAGCGGCACTTTGCAGTCAGGATTCCACTTTCCACTACTCCTCTCTTTTATTGAATTTTATTTAATACTGACAACTTTTGTTCATCAAAGGTGGTGTGCTATTTAAATAATTATGGCAAGGATTTCAATGGTGGACTCTTTCGTTTCCAGGATGGCCAGCCAATGTCAGTTATGCCAATGGCTGGAGTGAGTTTATTCTCTTTCACTATTACCACTTGTGTTTTTCTTTTCTGGTCAAATGGTTTCTACTGCTAAATAAGGAGAGTGATTTCTCAAAATTTCGTTATTGAAATGATTCAATGTAGGAGGAAATGTTTTGCTTTTTAATTTATTTTACCCTTTTTTATCTTTTAACAGGATGTTCTGATGTATACTGCTGACCAGCGTAACATTCATTCTGTTGATGAGGTATATTCAATTGTGCTCCTTTCTTGCATGCCCTTACTTACTTGGTCGTGTACATAATCAGCTGTTTTATTTCGATTTAAATCTCCTTCTCCCGGACTCCATGTCCTCAGAAGAAAAGGGATAGAAGAGAAAACAGGAAATCATATCTGTCATCTTTGATAGTTACCTGACGAGAAACCATATTAATTCTCGAAAAGAGTACTTACTTTAGGGTACCATTCTAAAGATTCCAGAATTATTTTTAGCGTTTTGATTCCTATCTTTAATATATTTTAGTTTCATCAATAAGTTAGAGTCAATGAAGTCTAATGTGGTAATTAGATAAAGTAAAAGTTTTGTTCTTAGATTCTATAAAAGATGAAGAGAAAATAATGAGTGGGTAAAATCAGGATTGAAAAGAGTAGGAACTAAGAAGTTTGTAGTTATCTAAATTATTGGCCGTCTTAAATCTTTGTTATGTGATATTTTTCATTGACAGATAACTGATGGAGAAAGACTAACGCTTACTTTATGGTTCACTCGTGATGGTTCCCATGATGAGGATGTGAAGCTTGTTTCTCTCCTTTCACAACACCTATTACATAAGGACATGGCTGCATCGTATCTTCCTCTGCCTGCATCCTGTGATATGTATTGTTTTTCGCAGGATCAAGCTTCCAATGACCAGTTTGGCTTTAATATATGCTGGGCCAGACTTCATATTCTTGGATATGGCATTTCTATATCCGAAGACGGTGCCTGTGACTCAGATGTCTCTGAATTACTGGTGAAGCCAGTGCAGTTAGTAAGAGGAGATGAGTTGTTAGACCATGAATTTGTCAATATTTTGCATGCACTTCAGGTATTTATAAGGATCCTTTTGGTAGATTTATTCATTTATTAATAAAAGAAGGAATTTATTAAGAAAAAGAGATGATGATTACAAAGAGAGAAGAAAGAAACCCATCAGTTTATTCGAAGTCTGGCCGTTCATCAATCCAGGAAATTCATGCAATTTGATTTACAGAGAGAATACTTTACATCAACTAGTGCTTTCTGCATTTTTATTAGAATAGTACTAACATGTTTTGGTTTTTTGAACTAAAATATAGTCCTTCATTTTTCACTAACCTCATTTACTACAGTTGTTTATGCACCGCTGATTTCATGTAATTTATTGTGGAAACTTTTTGGCAACTACTGACTCGAGTTCTGCCAAACAGGTCATCCATTTCTATTGTTGGCAAGGATCTGCCTTAAAGACCAAGGCATTGAATGTGCACACGAACGTGCTAAAACTTTCAGATAAGGACAAGGAGAAAATCAACTGTCTGAAGTCTGTACTTTTGAATGATGAAGATTTGGTATTGAAGGTTTTCGGGAGTATGCCTTTGGAAGAAAATGGAGGCATTTGCTTTGACTGGACAGGAATTGTGGCTGCAATTGCTGCTTGGGAAGATTATGTGACGAAGTTAAGTAAACAAATTCATTTAGAGTTGCCTTATTGGAGAATGCATGAATCTATATATACGGTGCAACTTGATGAGTAGTATACATGATCAACCAATCCAGGAAAATGCAGCACCTAAACGTTGTGCTTGGGCCTTGGAATTAGAAAAAGACAATGATGAAAAAAGCGGAAGATAGTTTGTGAAGCCTTGTTTCATAGCATTCCGAGTTAATATGCTTTTGCGGAATTTTATAACGAAGTTTCTTAAAGAGAGATGAGGAATTATACTCAAGTTTATCCCAGAAAGTATCATAGTATTAAAATATTACAAGTACACGATGGCAACTACTAGTACATATACTTTATGCCTTTGTTGATAGAATCCCGGTAGCTCTGGTTTTGGCTGTAATATTATAGCTACTGCAAGCTCATTAAGACTATTTTCAAATTCATTTCTCTTATTTTGTTTTACAGATAGTGAACCAGTGCAACAAACTTTCAGCCAAAGTGATCCCTGTCCTAATGTGTTTTTGCATGCTTTTAGCTTATTTATATTGAGGCTGCATGGTTAAGCTTTTTGGATAAGCTCCACGTATGCAAAACCTTGCCATAAATATCATAGAACACTATATCTGCTTTGCTTTCAGTGATTTGCAAAGTCATGAATCCTTGTCCATCATAATATAACTTCAATTCCTCTTGGTCCCATGGCTTGATATCACCCTTCCATGCCTTTGATCCACCTCCGCTTGTTAGAAAGTGAATTCCACTGCATATTTTTGCAGGTCATATAAGCTTTGATTTCACAACACTGGTGGCATTCTAACTAACTATTTGCAAGTATGTTATGCTTACCTCTCTGCATCAACTATGTGCTCCAAGCAATGGTCATGTCCATTTATGTATGCATCAACATTTCTTGCCTGGACCAACAGTGAAGAAATTGATTAGAACAATAACTAAGTAGGCATTGGCAAAATATGATTTCATTTATTACCTTTAGGATGGGAAGGAATTGCTGCTCAACCTCTACAGTATTACCATGATGCCCAGCACTCTTGATAGTATGATGACCCACCACTATCTTCCATTTTGCCTTGGATTGCCCCAATGCAAAATCAACATCCTGCAAGAAGAAAGGATTACAAGAGTTATCAAACCATAACCTGTCTGGACATGTATGCATGATAGTAATCAACCTCCAAGAGTCCTGAAAGGTAAGCTTCGCGAGGAAGCACGCCACTCCAGTCATAGGTATGGTCTTCTGGGTCCGTAAAGTAATCATCGCGAAATGGAGTTGTGTCCACAAAGAAGAATTCCACAATACCTGATAAACATGAAAAATGTATCATATATATGTTCATTTTAGTTTCAGATTTTGGTTGTTGGTGAATAGTATACCTGCATCAAGAATGAAAGATCTCATGCAAACCCATCTGCTATCTTTTTGTGTTAGAATGGGGCTCAGTTGTGCCTCAACATCACCTCTGTAGTCATGGTTCCCCAAAACTGCCACATTTCAAGGGGAAAACAAGCTTAGTTAACAGCTAGTACTAGACTACTAGTGTTTTCACTTTTCAATTGATGTTGATGAATGGTTGATTAGGTTAATTGATTACCATTGTACCATATCTTTTGCAAGCTTGGGGCAGTGTAGATGTTGACAAATGAATCGTAGAATGCTGGATCATCAACTCCTGTTAGGCCATCATCGTAAAAGTTGTCGCCCGTCGATATAACAAAATCTATGTTTTGCTTCTCTCCCACCTCTCCCATCTATCAAATTCATGGTCCAAAATGAGTTACTAGCTCTCTGCTACAACATTAATAAAGAAACCTTTTTTTTTTATTTGCACCTACAATATTTTGTTAGCGTTTTTGCACGGATAATACATTATATTGTTTTGATGGGTACTAAAACAAAAGCATTAATCATAATTAAATTATTATGCAATGTTCTTAAGTATATAAAAGGAATGTTTTCTTTTTCCTTTTGAAAAAAAACTATTATGCATAATTAATATGTAGAATGAATGAATTGACATCGATTTATCATGGCTTGGAGGGGATGAAGTAAATAAACATGTTTTTTGGTAATTCATGAAGACGAACTCCAATTGAGATGATCCATCTGAAAATTATATTGGAATTGTGCTTTTCCTATGCTCTTTATCATTGTACTTATAGTAGCTACATTTTTATGATTTATTGGAATAATGCTACAAAAAGATTAAGCAGGGGAAGGTGCATGTTTGGCCAAATCATACGGTTTTTGTGCATGTGGTTTTACAGAAACCAGTTGTTTGGCTGTGGCTGTGGCATGATTCATATTTGTTGGTGTGGGTCTACTCTATATTATTAAAATGATTGACGTGTTTTCAATGGTAAATATAAATAGTGATTGATTGATATGCTAAGAATATGCCTGGAATATGCTATACCCAAAAGGAGCCTAAGCCTTTTCTTTTTTTTGGGAGCTTTCAGTACGCACGGAATTAAGAATTAACTATTACACTTATACAATTAACAAAAATCAAGCAGTTTCATGGCAGTTTATTGTAAAATTATTTTTCTTAGAATAAACTAGCAATATAATTTGAATTTAAAATTTCTTACGTACTATCTAAAATTTATTATCTTTTATAAAGTTTATGGTAGTTGTACACTTGTAGTAACTAATTATCTTCATTGGCACAAAAAAAAAAATCTTTTCTTAATGATTTGGTAAGAATAATCTCTTCATGTTTGAATGGTTAGTAATATTAATGAACTTTGTTAGATAGACAATAATTTTTGTGAACAATAAGTTTTAAAATTGGTCAAATAAAATAAAAATATACTACATCCTCAAATCACCTATTTAAATCTTAATATTAAGATAACTATCCGTATACTTAATAAATTGAATATCTAATATATTCATTGTTCACACTATTTAATATTTTTATTATTTACTTATACTTTTTTAATATTAAATTAGTCTTCTCGACATTTTCATCTATCGGTTCCCCAAAGAGACTTAAAAAAGCCTCTCTCATATTCGTTATAACTTATAACAATTAAAAACCAAAAAATAATAAACCTCACGTTTCTTGGAAAATGTGTCCCAACAATTTTTTTATTCCAAAAAATAAAATCCATACCTTGGGACAGCATGACAGCCAACCAACTCAATTAGAACTGCCTCTTGACCTATTAGCTCAGCCTATTCTAGGCTGTATGTGGCAGCAGTGAAAACTAAATCTAAAATACATCTATTCTTAGAATTCATCAATGGCAATGACCAATGAGCTTATGTATGTTTCCAAAAATATTATAGTGTTTTTTAATGATTTTAACTATTGATCTTAGTTGTATGTATTATAATAAATATTAACGGTCAAGATCATTAAAATCATAATATTTTTAATAACACTTGAAAATGTTCAATTATTATTTTTTTTTACATGTTGGTATGGTTGTACACATGAGGATTAAGATTTATACTAATTTGTGCACATGTATATGTATATAATTAATGATAAGATATAGAGAGTAGCTAATTAACCTGATAAGCGACCAAGGACTGGTTATGGGTTCCTTTTCTTCCCCAGTCTCCGACCACCAGAATGTTCAGAGGTTGATCTGCTTTTGTTGGAGTGTGTTTCAGCTTCTGAAGCTCTGCTATGGAAGGACTTGTTCCCAATAACAATAACACCACCGTAACAGGGAGCAACACGCGTTGTTTTAAACTCCAAGCCATGTTTTTAATAAGCACCTGCAACTCAAACATTCAGAGAGGGAGAGAGCTTTAGAGAGAAAGAGAGAGAGAAATTATTGGAAGTTTTGTGAGACAAGTTAGTTATCATCTATATATAGTGTTGACAGTTTTTGTATAACATACTGTATTTAATTTATTCGAGAGAGACAGAGAGAGAGTAGAGACAATCGCTCACGAAAAGGATTACGTATAAGATTCGTTTATCATCCATCGAATCTTTGGATCCACGGTATGCCTTTCATTATAGCAACTCGTAACATAATATCCTATAATAATATAATGATAAAAGTTTTATCAAATATGTATTCAATAATAATTTCACAAAAATAATTTTTTCATACAAGTAAATTATTAGATTTGTCCTTAACTTTTTGAAACTTTAGTTGCGAAAATTATATATATGATACAAATTAAAAATTTTAAAAATAAAATTAAAATAAAATAAAATTTAAAATTATTTTTAAAATTTTTAATAAATTTTAAAAATAAAAAATATATTTTACCTTAATATAATATATTCTTTTTTCGAGTTGGAAGAGAGATAAGGAAATAAGATATTTTTGGATTAACTTTATTACAAAAATGCTCTCCACATATTTAATTTAATGATAATATTAGAGAAATAAAAAAAAAATCAAAAATTTTTTTATTTGATATTCATTAATTATTTTAACAACCAACCATTAATAAATATAATAATTAATGAATATTAAATACGATAAATTTTAATTATTTTTTATTAAATTTTTTTATTATCAAATATTTTTGTTAATTTAATTGTACTAGTTAATCGACCACTTATACTGAGAGAGGTAATATATATTATGTATCTTTTATTATGCTTTATATATCAGTAAAATTGTAGGACCTATCACTATTCTATTTCAATGGTAGATGGTTGTTTTTCATGTATATGTAGCATTATTGGTGAGAATTTATTTATTTTTTCTTTCCTTTTATGTTTCATAGAGTAGTGAGCTGATGAGAAGTAGATATAGAGGTTAAAGAAATAAAGATCTTTGTCTGGTATGCTATTTTGGTGAAAATATGATACAAAGAAACAGAGGAATGGAGTTTCGGTGAAATTTCGGTTTGAGAGTTTCTACTTAATTTAAGAAATGACAAATAGAAAAGGAAACCCGTCCGCGTGTGTGTGGGGAGGGTGGGAACTGGGAATTCCATAAGTGTAGATTAAACAATTATTGAACGAGAACCATAATGAAAATTTGGTATTACCAAAGCTTTTCTTTAGTGGGACATTATTGTAGATATCCACCCATTAACTTTTCAAGGTTTAAACAACCTGCTAGCACCGCTCTTGAATCATGTTTGTAACTACTTTTATATTCAAAATATTTTTTAATTATTTATTTTTAATATAAAAAAAGACAATTTATTTAAATAAAATAATTAAAATTTATATTTACGTAAATATAAAAATTCAAAATTAATTATATATGTATCCTATTACAACTCTGTATAAATTGTAAAATTTTTATCATTTTTTATAAATACACATAAACTGTAAAATTTTTACTAAAATTTATGAACAAGCAAGTATATACACATAAATTATAGAACTTCTACCACGATTTATATGAAGAGGAAGATTTATACATAAATTATTAAACTTCTACCACGGTTTATGAAAAAGAGGATTTATACATAAACTATGAAACTCTTACCACGGTTTATGAAGAGTTAAGTTTGTACATAAATCGCCCTACTACAACCACGATTTATAAAGAGTTATCGCTCTGGGTGTAAAATTCACCAATAAAAAATCCTTGAGTGTATTTATTCGTTCATCGAATATATTGGCAGATCTAAAAATCAGTATATTGAAAAAGTTTGGGGTATTTGGGACCAAGTGGACGAAAAAGTTATTTTATAAGATTTCTATCGCAGTTGTGTCAACCAGTATGAAGTATGATACTTTGTGATAGGGTCTGATGAAGATCTGCTGGTTCTGTTTCATTGTCATAGAAGTTTCTCGGAGATCTGAATACACGAACTGTATGCAAAGTTGGAGGACGGTGTCAATAGTTTTGAGGTATCAGCTCCGAATCCTCAGTCGACTCCCTTAGGGGTGCTTCCAGTTCGATGGTTGTGGTTGCACCAACTCGTCTGTTCGTTGCATCTCCATCCTTTGGGGTTGATTTGAACCGCACAAATGAAAATGATTCTGTAGCATTGAAAAACCGTTTGTTTCGACAGCTGGTAGTTGAGATGACTAGTTCTCCTGTCACGATTCCTGATTATGTAGGGTTGGGTGAACATGATCGAGTTGAGAATGCAATCCGAGAGGATGATTCAGACGAGGAGCCTATCGATATAGTTGGGGACAATGATGAGGATATAAGGAGCAATCCACGTATACAACATGACCCATCAAGTTCCAGCACACATCAATATCCCCCGCACTTTTCATCCCTAAACTTGGAGGCTATGGGGCAACAGCCGGACGCAGATGCTACCTTCGATAAGGAGGTCAAGATAGAACCGTTCCTACAAAATTTCATATTTGCAATCATTTCAGAATAAACTGGAAGTTGTGTTGAGTGTGAAGGATTATAGCATCCGTCGAGGTGTTGTGTACAAGGTATTAGAGTTAGATCATCTTAAGTACCATGAAAAATGCAAAAAATTCGACAAAAAATTGCAGATGATTGATTTACATCTCATTTTGTGCACGAAAGGGTACTTGAGAGGTTAAAAGATATAATGGTCTGCACACTTGCTTACCTACCTCAATTTCGAGCGATCACCCACAGCTTGATTATCACGTCATTTGTGCGATATTTTTGTTGGTTAGAACGGATGATGCGGTTACAATAAAGGTGTGGCAGGAAGTAACAGAAGAAACTTATGGATTCAGGTCTACTTACAGGAAGGTTTGGATGGCAAAACAGAAGGTACTAGTACAGATATATGGAGATTGGAAAGAGTCCTATGCCAAGTTGCCATGTTGGATGCCTGGGGTCCAGTCCACCATGGTCGGCATTGTTGCGGTGTTGAAGACTTCTCCATTAGAGTTGGAGATCAGGTTGATGAATCTATAGTGTACTTTCATCATCTTTTCAGGATATTTCCTCCTTGCATTGAGGTCTTTCGATATTACACGCCCTTTGTGAGCATTGACGGTACCCACTTGTATGACAAGTATGGAGGTACTTTGCTGTTAGCTATAGCGCAAGATGGAAACTCGAATATCTTGCCGGCAGCATTTGCACTTGTAGAAGGAGAAAATGTAGAATTGTAACCTTTTTTTTTTTTTGTCAAACCTACGACAGCATGTGATGCCACAAGAGTGTATTCTTGTTATCTTTGACATGCATAACTACATCAAGACTATTTTGGAAGCCTCTGATAGTGGTTGGCTACTTCCGCGTGCTTAGCTAACAGATTTTATGATTTGTAACAATTAATTAATCATTATTAATATTTTTAATAATATAAAATTATATCTAATGGTATAAAATTATTCATTTTTTTATTGGTTAAGTACCGACCAAATTTTAATAAAAATGCCGTCCCTAAATTTTCTCATAACGAAATCCTAATCTCCATGCAGCGTGTGGAACCTGCGGCGTTATCGCTATTGTAGAGTGTTTGGCCATAGTCACATCTTTATGCGCAAGCAATTCAATGGAAATTCAAGCAGCTATGCAAATGATTTGGGAATTTATCTGTCCTAAATCCAAGCTTGGTGTAAGTACTTCACTCAAAAAATCCTTAGTTAAATGTTTATCAATTGAAGTATGATATGTTTTTATTATTACTTACTTATGAAGTTTTTTTTTTTTTTTTTTTTTTTCAGACACTTAGGCTAAGTTTGTTTTTGAGAACAAAATAAGTTAAAACATTGAGAACAAGATACCAAAAAAAAATAGAAATATAAAATTTTGTATTCTTATTTTTTGTTTGGTGATAAACTAAAATAAATTATAAAAATTTAATTTATTCTATTATTTTCATTCAAAAAATTTGAGAAAAAAATATAATAATAAAAATATAATTATAAAAAATTAACAAAAATAATTAAAAAAAAGTTATGTCTCTTATTAGTGTCTTTGTGTCATTCCTATTTCTATTAAGATGGATACAAAATACACAATTCAGTATTTTTAGACACAATGTCTCTATTCATATCTTATCTATCAAACACGATTTTATATTTTTGTATCTCCATCTCAGTGTCCCTTTCTTGTAAACAAATGCAGCATTAATTTTCTATTTTATATAAAAATTTAATTTTGATGTATCAAAAATATAAAAATTATTATTTTTTAATATAATAATATATAACTCAATAAGTTTAAAATTAATTTTTTTATAACGTGATAATACATGATTAAATCTCTGTAAACTTCTTTCATACTTAAAAATTAATTCTTTAATATGATCTTCGTTGTTATAAATTATAAATAACAGAAAAAAAATATACATCGTACAATTTTGTTTTTTTGCGGCTAATTACCCGTGTTGAAATCCATAAAATTGATATTTATTTTGAAATTAAAAAGAAATTGATGAATGTTTAACTTTGCTTTAATTAATGATTCTTGATGCAGGACAATTTCTCGGTTCTTAACATTACTCAAAGAAGATGCAACTTGCGTTGCTGCCGGTGAAGCATTATTATTAGAGTCTTACGATGGATTAAGGAAATACATCAAAGACATCATTTTGAAGCAATTAGAGAGTACTTCAACGGAAGCTAAAACTGCACTTCCTCTTAAACAAATGTTCAACAATGCTGCTAGAGCCGACTGGGACGTTTTAATGTACTTTAAGAAAGATAAGTGTCCAAAATATTACGAAAGATTTGATGGACAAAAATTAATTCTAACATCATGGTCTTCAATTATACAGGTATACTTTTGTTTGTTTTTCATTGCTCTAAACATACAATATTTATTCATTGTTTACTTGGTCCTAGTTTGTTCTTAATTTTGATTTATTTCTAACACTTTTTTCTCTTTTATGAATAGCTCAAGTTTCTCAAGAATTTTCTGGGAGAAGAAAAATTTTCAAATCATATGATGGTTAGCTTTTAAAAAATTACTACATAATTAATAAATATAACTCTTATTTATTATCAAATATTTGAATTTTTCTATCGCTGTTATATTAGGAAAGCGAAGTCATTCAACAATTATTTACATTTGTACCTTATTATGAAGAGGATGACACTCCATGTCTGTATGAACCTACCTTAGAAAAGTTTAGCAAAACGAGTTTTGTTTTTGTTGGAAAATTCAATTTCTTAGTTTACTAATAATTTACTTCATTTCTAACAGATTGAAGCAAGGGTATATCTCCGTGCTACTCGAGAGAAAGATCCTGAACTATTAACAAAAAGTAAAATAAAGAAAGAGTCAGAACAGGTATAGCCAAACTTTTTTTTTTTATATCCACATTTTTTCATTTACATGTATATTTATGTTACTTCTTTTCATGATTCATCTTTCAGATAAAGTCAATTGTTGATAAATCAAAGACTAAACTTATGAATAAAAAGCGCACATTTGCAGAGGTGAATTTTTTCCCGCCTTAAATGATCCTTTTTCTATATATAAAAATATGTTTGATCAACTAATTTATACTTAAATTTATATTGTCTCAGGAGAGAAAAGACAAGGCATATTGCGATGAAGTTGAAGCAGAAATTCTCTTTGGACTAATTAATCAATATTAATTTTGTACATGATTAACTTTGAAATCCTTTGGATTTTTAGTTACTGAATATTATTAGATTAGTGATTTTTTATGTTTATCTTACCTTCACACTGATATACATAACACTAAATTGAAAATTCACCCGGGCACTATAAATCAAATTGACAGATTTAACATATAAATAAATCTAATATCTTATAATGTGAATTTCATATGCATTAAAACATATAATGAGTAAAATGTATATATTAAGGATAATACTGATTTAGGGAGTTGTATTTTAACTTTGTATCACAAATAGAAACTGGAAATATAAGCATCATGCATATCTAACAACATAGTCACGTAGACAATGCTCTCTTGTTTTTGGGTCCATGCTTGGGGGCTTCCACGTCCCTTTGAATAGTCAACATAAACCCAACAATAAGTGGGCAATCTAACTCTAAATGATGTTTCTGTAGACCTGCGTTTCCAAGCTCTAAAATAAGTTCTGTATGCAATAGTTAGCCCTCAACGGGGTCAGATCAACGAAAAACTATACATAGTCGAACTCTAAGAACCCATCATCCTCTGGTCTCATCAATGGTGAAACTTCTATCAATAGCATAATCCACAAAACTGTAAAGAGGGACCACACGCTCCCCATACTTCTCAAATCCATCCAATTCTTGCTTAGCCTTTACTCTAAGCTCTTCAGCCACCTCTTGTGCTTTCTCAACACCATAAACTTCCACATAACTCTTACCCTTCTTTTTCCCGTCATTACCACCCTTAGCTTTCAACCTCTCTTCCAAAATATCATCCACAACTGCATATAGTACCCCAACAGCTCTCCCATACCTCCTCAGTCTCTCTATTTCATCATCTTCAGCACCAGCCAACAATCCTCCACACACTGCAGAGCACTCCCCCATTTCACCGTACTTTTTGTCTTGTATAAATCCAACTGCATTTGGTCCTCCTTCGAGGTCCAGGAACTGCCCTGCCGCCATACCAGTGGAGCCTACAGAGCGGGCTATCTCTGCAATAACACGAAGGAGGTAGCGCTCGGGCACAAGGTCGGGGGGAGTATGAGAAACAATGTGACGAAATCCAAGGGGAAAGAGTGCATCACCCGCCAGAATTGCCATGTCAACACCGTGGACCTTGTGGTTTGTTGGTCGGCCACGACGTGAGGGAGAATCATCCATGCAGGGGAGATCATCGTGTATCAATGAAGCCGCATGAACCTGTTTGCAATACGATAAAGATTCATTTTTATAACCATGTATCTTAAAATAGAGTTTATCATAATCTTTTTTAAGAAGTACATATCAGTAATTCAAAAAATCCATTGTGTTTGATGAGAAGTTCCAGACAGAGACAAACTCAGAGAAAAGGTTTTGTTGTATAAAAAACAGTGCAAACAAGGGATTTGTTGTTACAATCAAAGATTCTTAACAGTTTCTTATTTTTTATGCAGACTGCTAACTACTGAACAAGCAAATAAAGCTGTTCTAATAAATCAATAATGGAAGGTGAAAGGAATTCCAGAAGAAAGCCCACTCCTTTTTAAGTTGAACTTAGAAACAGTTTAGACTTTCGAGTGTTTGTTTGATATAGCTTACCTGTACAACACGTCAACACCAAAAAAACTTACAATAATAGACCAATGTCTCTCAAATGACATAGCATAAAAACTTCTATTTTTTGGGGGTGGGGGAGATTATGATACATAAAAGAGGTTACCATTTCAAGAGCACAGGCGGTGGGGAAGGCAGAAAGGCGGCTTCCCCCAAATAATTCACAGGAAGCAATGCACATAACGGGAGGGGCTCTCTTAGCACCCTTGGCAAGGACTGAATACCTCATAGCTTCATAAATCTGGGGAGGATACTGAACTGGAATAGCTTCATTGAGTTTTTGATTGATCTGCACCATTAGGGAAGCCCAATATGTCATCAAATCAAAGTTAGCAGCTTTTGAACGGGTGGAAACCAGGGCAGGAGAAGCAGTGGTGGAGCAGCGAATTGGGAAGACAAGATTTGTTGGCTTCCGAAAGTGGAATATGTGTGAAGAGGGCACCATTGCAGTTGCAAAGGGAGCCATCTTTAGATCTACATGAGAAACAAGAAATAACAAAGAAAGATAACCCCGTCACCAAAAACACTCGGAATCAGATAAGACAACCCTTTTTTTGAAAGAAAAAAAAGCTAGTGTTATCTGTACGAAGAAAGAAAGGCAAAGTATATGAGAGCATCTGAAAATAATTCATGCAAAGAAAGATAATGGCATTTCATCAAGCAGTTGGTGGGTATGAAAATCTTATAGCCGACTTTCAGCATTGGGTCATTCTAGTTTTACACACAAACAGAAAGTGACAATCACACTGGTTGGATCCACAAATCAAATTCACAACGCACAGTATATCACCAACAATTTCCAGTCTCAACCTCGAAGACCAGAACCATCCTTCCCAGATTCTTGGCTAAATAGCCGCCACCCCAAAACACTAAATTGCACAAAATTCAGCATCAGGGTAGCCTGAATGAAAGGGGGAAAAGGAACATTACCAAAAAGCGAATGAGAGCGAAGCAGAAGAGAAGAGAACGAGCAAAGGGGGAAGATTTCCCAGTGTATAGGAATGTAAAAGAAGAAAGCAGAGGTAAGAAATAGGATAAAAGAAAGGGATTAGGCTGAAAGAAGGGAAAGTGGAATTGTAGGGCAGTGAAGATGAAAGAGGATTTGTGATAAGCGTGGTGGTGGGTGCATTACGGTAATGGTGGCGTGCCCACCCATTTTACATTACTCTTCTCTTGTTTGTGATTTCGGTTTTTTTTTTTTTTTTTAATACAAATAAATATATAAAAATATTATTTTTTGAATACGCATGAAGAAAAATAGTTAAAAATGCGCAGAGCTATTTTATTACTGACGTTCGGGAAATGAAATGTACACCAATTTTCTGAAGACGCCGGCAAAATTGATAACGAACAACTGACGCTTACGGACCGTTGGTCATTTCTCACCTAACGGACGCCAAATGGATAATAATAATAATAATAATAATAATAATAATAATAATAATAACAAATAATAATTATAATAACACTAATAATAAATAATTATAACTATAATAGTAATAATAATAGTGATAAATAATAATATTTAAATTAACAATAATAATAATATCTAAATTAACTATAATAATATTTAAATTACAAAATAAAAAATCATTATAAAATATATTGACTTTTTAATTAAATGTGCAAAAATATGATGTTCGTCTATCCTATTAAGATTTTTCTCGAATAGGTAGCATTAACAAAATAGGAGGGTCGTTGTTACAATGCAAATTCATATAAAATATAATGCAAAAAATTTATATAATTTTAAAGAGTTAAACTTTAAAATAGTCTATGAGATTGATGTCGTATACTAAAATTGTCTATGAAATTAAAATTGCATCAATTATCGTTCCGAAATTGATAAATTGGCCACGTGTAGTGGTATGATGATGTATTGACCAATGATATGTGACATACTGATGTGGACAATTGTACCACGTATCACAATGTTATTTAACCACGTGTCAGTTTGTGCCACGTGTCATCCGCTATGTCATCATTGTAGATGCACTAAATTAGTCCTTCACTTTACATTAAATGGCTCATTTTAGTCGTGATATTAAACATTGTACACCAAACTAATCCCTTCATCGATTTTTTTCTCATTTTTTTAATTCAAAGTTCTTAATATCTTTAGATACACTAATTTCAATTATATTTTTTTACATATTGTTTAAATATAAATGCTTTTATGAAATTTTTTGTAAGCGCCATTGGAAAATTGGTGTGCAATTCTATTTTGCTGGTGCCAATAGTAAAATGGTTCTGTGGTAACCATTTTTTTTGTGTGTATTTATATATTTATTTGTATAAAAAAGTCCTATAATTCACCAATTCTACCTACCTTTTCTAGATTGTTTATTGCACTTAATTATCGAATTTAATTTTGATACACTGTCATAATCTTATACGTACATTTAATTTCATGTCACATTATAATTTTTATTGATAATATGAATAATTATTTAAAAGATAAATATAATTATACAATTATATAAAATACTTTATACTATCAGTATATCAAAACTAAATTTTTGAGATAAAATGCACAATTAAACCAAACCCAACTCAATATTACACAATTCACCCAAATAAAAAAATGTTACATGAATCTTCCTAATCACCTCTATATATAAATCGAATGAGCCAAACTCGATTTAACCGTTCTCATAGTAAATCGAATGACCCAACTTCAAATTAATAAGGACACATGCAAATCGAAATAGCCTTATTCGATTTATGCATGCATGCATCTTGTCATAGTAAATCGAATTAGTGTAGCTCGATTTAGCCATGCACGTACGCCCACAATAATTCGAAATAACCTGTTTCGATTTACATATAATTTGCTACACATAGTAATTCGAATTGGGCTATTTTGAATTACATACAATGTGCGCCCATGGTAATTCGAATGAGACTCATCCAATTTACTACGAGTATCCATATAAATAGAATTCGAATTGAGCTCATTCGAATCACAAATCAAAAACCCAAACACTCCAACATTCGAAAAATCTGCTGATGGAGGATAACCCAGACCATCTTTATCGTTTGGATGGAGTTGCCCATATTACTGGTGTCATTAATGAAGAGGTTAGTGCATATATTTTTTTTCAAAAATAATATTAAATGTTTTACCTTTTTTGTCTCTTTTAATGCTAGTTATTATTTACAATTGTTAAACTAGATAGAGTGGTTAATTTAGTGGCTTAATAATTTCTAGAGGTTTGACGGAACAAGTTCTAATTTGAATAGTGATTACAAATAAGTAGAAGAATATGAGTAGTGAAGATAATATGTAATGAAACTTAGTTAGAGTAACAGTAGTGATTGGAATCTATATTGTGATTTGGATTGTTATTAAAGCAAGTATGGGTATTGACTTGATGTTTTACTTAGAATTCATGTGACGTGGATTAAGTAAAAAATTTTATTAATATTAAACTTATTTTTATTAGGCCCACTTTGTACTGAACCTTGCGTCGGATGCTATAGGTCTTTATGTTTAATAGGACCTCTTCTTTATCCTGAAACTGTTGACTAATCTGAAACTTCGTTAGTCCTCTAGTATCCTGTGTATCTCTGGCACCAAATCTAACTGGTTCGCTAAGAATTCCCTACTATCTCATAGCATCCAAGTCCAAATTTGAAAAGTGCAGGAGGTATTGCTGAGTCCCTGAATTAGACGTTCCACCACCCCCAGCTGGATTACTGCATGCTATGTCATCACCACTATCATCGGCAATGATGTCCGGCTTCACATCATCATCGTCGTCATCATCCCGCAGTACATCGTCTATACCATCCGGTGTTCCACCTGTAATGAAACCGGAACCGTATCAGTAATACCTACTTCTTCATCACCACTGCGGTTTAGATCAGCTGCGAAGGACGGGGAGGCAACCAACATTGCCTCAGGTGCAATCACAGGCACGGATGAAGACGCACCAACAGGCCTCGAACTAGAACAGGCTGCCGTTGCTGGAACTTGCGGATTCCAGTTCGAACCTCCTGAGCTGAAGACCATATCTACAAGCTTGGCCAACAGCTCAGCGGTCCTGACCTCGAAAAACTGCCGACGACAATGGAATAGAACTTCCAAACCTTTGTCACTCCTTATGACAAACGAATCGTATTTCACATCATCCCACAAAACTGAAATCAAAATTCTATAAAATAACTTATCAACCTGTTTCACGCCTTGTAACCCCAGTTTTTGGATTATATAATTTAGGAACTCAGTGAAACTCGTTGAAGGTTTCAGAAAAATACTAAGGGGATCCTTATCAGTAAACTTAATTACAGAACGTATTTTTTTCTTAATCGACCCTTTATAGTGCACCAATATTAAAAAAATATCCTCACTAGCCATTGTGTTTTACTCTCATAAGGAATTCACGTTTATATCCTATTTATATAGGTTGGCCTCATAATAAATTGAATTTGCCTAGTTCAATTTACGTATGCATGGTAATTCGAATAAGCCCATTTGAATTATATAAGGACAAAATCGAAGATGTCATCCAAAAATAGCCCATTCGAATAAGCCCATTTGAATTATAAAAAATAAGCCCATTCGAATAAGCCCATTCGAATAAAGGCTGAGGACACTATAGTGCACGTCCCACCTAGCTAGTGCACCTGAGCTCAAACCGAAGATGTCATCCCCTCAGAAACTCCAAGAGAAGACCAAGAACGAGCAATTCTCACAGTTCTTGAAAGTTTTTAGAAAGTTGCAAATTAACATTCCTTTTGCTGAGGTGTTGGAGCATATGCCTCAATATGTTGAGCCCATAAAGGGTTTACTCTCTAAAAAGAAGACATTAAAGGGAGATAAAACAGTGGTCTTGACTGAGGAATGCAGTGCATTAATTCAAAGTAAATTGCTAAGGAAGATGCTAGATCGAGAAAGCTTTCAGATTCCATGCAATATTGGAAACATCAATTTTGACAAGGCTTTGTGTGATCTTAGTGCATGCATCACTTTAATGCCTTTGTCTGTGATGAAAAAGCTACAAATTCAAGAGGCTCAGCCAACAAGATTAGCATTGCAGATGGCAGATAAATCTTTGAAGCAGACACATGGAATAGTGGAGAATGTCCTGGTCAAGGTTGGAGAGTTATTCCTCCCTACATATTTTGTGATTCTAGACACGGGGGAGGATAAAAGTGATTTTATAATCCTAGGAAGACCATTCTTAGCCACTGGGAGAGCTCTGATTGATGTAGAAAAAGAAAAATTGGTTCCAAGGATGCATGAGGACTACTTGGTGTTCAAAGTTTTTAAACCATTACATCACTCTGGTGAAGGAGGCACTTGCATGAAAGGTGGACTCACTAACCCAAGTCTTCAAGGACCCTTGACTGATGCAAAGCATAGTTCACTGTTCAAGCCTCCTTTGGTGGGAACCAATAAAATTCTCCCTGACATCAAACCTAAGTTTGGTGTTGAAAGTGCATCATTCACCAAGGAGAGAGGTCCCAAGAAGAAGGTACCTAGGGGTTGGAGGAATAAGAAGATCCCCATTGAGGATTTTTCACCCGGAATGAAGGTGGTATTCACTAAGAGCCCCATCCTGCCTCATACAGTGAACAGAATCCTGTCTCTTGAGCACATTGAGTTAATTCATGATAGCATAGGAAAGAAGTTCACAATAAGAGGTGAAGAGCTGAGTCCCTATGATCACCCCCTCCCTAGTGAGAGCTAATCGTCAAGCTAGTGACGGTAAAGAAGCATTTGTTGGGAGGCAACCCAACACTTAGTATCCTTTGTTTTTTTTCTTCTTTTAATTTGTTTTTCTTTATCTTTGATTTTCATTTTTTCTTATTTTTTATAGTTTTCCTTAGTTTAATTTTGTTTGTGGTCATGCAAAGTGTGTAGAACAGAGACAAGAGGACTCTGAAGGAAAAACAGAATATCCTGGAGAAAATGAAACTCAAATGCATTGGCACTAAACGCCAGCTAGGTATTTAGCGCTGAATTTGGCAACAAGGAGCTGGCGTTAGACGCCAGGGAGGGCGTTTAACGCCCAAGATGGACAACCATAAGCTGGTGTTAAACATCAGGTGGGCGTTTAACGCCCACAAGGGGTATATTTTTCAAAGTCACCACACCCCACAAGGGCGCTAAACGCCAACTGGGCATTTAGCGCTATAACTCATCCTTAAAAAAGTGCAAATTCTGGCGCTAAATGCACCGGCAACGCCAATTTCGAATCTGGAGAAGGGGCTTCACCATTACCAACGGTCCCTTCCCCAAACCCCTTCCCTTTGACCATGCAAACCCCATTCCCTCTCACTCCCTACCCATCATTCCATCCACATACATTTTCCACTTTCTTATACACCTATCAATATTTTCATCACTCAATCAAATCCCATCAATCTCTCCACATTCATCTTTCCCATATTCACCTACCCTTATCACATTTACCCAAATTCAAATTCAATTTTCCTCCCACTCTCCCTCTATAAGCGAACCCTCCCCCTTCCCCACCTATAAATACCCCACTCAATTTTCACTTTCACCACACCACCTTTCATTATCTTACTTCTTACTATTACTCTTCCCTACATACTTCCATTCTCTCTCCTTCATTTTCCTTTCCATCTCCCCTTCCTTAATCCATCATAGTCGTAACCCACCAACCCCCCTCACTCCATACATCTTCATTTTCAACATTTTATTTTCACTATCCTTTACCTCTTTTATTTCTTTTCACCATTAATTTTTTTTTTTGCTCGAGGACGAGCAAAAACTTTAAATTTGGTGTTGGGACGCTCTGATTTTCTTCATTTTCATCATCCATATGGCACCAGAAACCAAAGAATCCTCTTCAAGGAAGAGAAAAGAGAAGGCTCCCGTCTCCGGTCCTTATGATTTCACACGGTTCTTCTCTAAGACCCACGAGGATCACTTAATGACATAGTGAACAAAGAAAGTGATCCCCGAGGTCTTCTTTGATCTTCAGTCGGAGAAGTACTCGGAGATCCAGAAACAGATTTTGAGGAGGAGTTGGAAAGTTTTGACCAATTCCGTGACTGATGTGGGTATGCTGATGGTCAGAGAGTTCTACGCTAATGCTTGGGTGACTTACAAGCATACACAAGACATGAACCCGAACCCGAAAAACTGACGCAGTATGGTTCGAAGAGTGATCATGGAATTCAGTCCAGAAAGGGTGAGAGAGATACTTCATCTGCCGCCATTTAGAGATAATCCTCACTCTTATAGCAAACTGTTATTTCCCTCTAAGGTTTTCTATTTTCTTTTTCATAAATTTAGCTTTTGATTTGAATATTTTCTTGATTCTCCTATAAAGATAATATTTTAAAACTATTTTGATAGTTTATCCAATTTTAAAATTTGTAATAAAGTTTGTTATATCAGATAAAAAAATAATTAGCCTTTTACTTATAAAAGAATATTTTGCGATACATCTTACATAAAAAATAGTTAGTAATAATTTAAATATTTTTATCTTTAATTTAATTATAAATTTTAAATAATAAAAATATTAATTAAGAATTTAGTAAAAATATAAGATTTAATAAATAATTAAATCTAATAAATACTACAATAAAAATGTTTAGTACCGTTAGATTTATCGATTGATTTATTAAATTAATTCGCTGGTAATTAATTTACTGTCGGATTGAATTTAACACTAATTACCATAGAATTTTACGATAAAAATAAGCGATTGGTTACCGTCAGAATTTTTTTACGGTAAATTTGGCGCCACATTATGTTTTGTAGCGTCCAAGTATCATCAGATTATTCTGCCGGTAAATCCAACGATATGCTTTTTTTATATTCTTTTTTATTTTTTGCACAATTAGCACACAATTAGTAGTCAAATTAAAATTTTTGTTTACAAAATTAGGGTACAAATTCAAAATTACTAATGATTTTGTTAAATATCAAGGGTTTGAATATAATAAAAAGTCAAAGAAGTAAAATACTATGAAATGGATATTAAGGTCTCCGTCAATGTCGTCTCACACCCCACGACTTAGACTACACATATTAAAACCAACTAATAAAATAAATAAAGTAACAATTAATTCAAGTAATAATTAACAAAGATTAGCAAACTATATACCAACTTGCTCTTCGTATTCATAAAAATTACCGACCCACCGGTATACTTCGACGATCTCGACGAAGTCCTGTTAGTTCTGTTCGTCAAATAACGACGCTTGAACCCCTTATCAGTACTAAAATGGAAGTCCAGTTCCTTCTTAATATCTGGACGGAACCAAATCATGAGGTGATCATGCCCTTGACAAACGTCCCGCATCATCTGCTGAAGTTGCCTAGCTATCCGATGGTCGTAGATCTTCCTAATCAAGATATCATGTTTCTTATCCCATATAAATTTCTCTTGCACAAAGTAATTCAACATTATTAGTTAGTCAAAATAAAATACAGTTAATTCAACAACATTAGATTCTTATCGTCCACTTCTAAAATCATCGCTCTCTGGTCTCAACAGGGATCTTCGTGGAGCTCGACCATAGATTGTTGTACATGGACTTAATCACATTGAAGATCTCCTGTGTATATGCATTGTTATTTGGTGCAAACTTATCAATGAAAAAATTAATATTAGCAAACATATAACACTTAATAATAAATTCAAAATAGATTATGGATAAAAGACATCAAAATAGTATGTACTCACGCCTGCATGCTATCAGGCCAAATCTTCATCTGTATGACGGGTGATGGTGGAGGAGCATCTAACTGGTTGAGATGCATTAGAGGAATCACCTACTGCGGACTCTGTTGCTGGAGCTGTAGGGGGCGGAGGGGCATAGCAGAAGGAGTCACGTAGTTGAGATTCGGGACCATGATGAACTGCTGATCCGTGAGATCTACCTGTCGATGGGGTAGTTGAGGTTGAGAGCGATGACTGAGAAATCCCTGGAGTACCGGTGGAAACCCTCATTCTACCACGACCATGAGATCCATTCCCGACACCTCTATTACCTGTCATCATGTTTGCTAAGAGAATACCAATTAACACTAATCAACATATATATAACACAAATCCTTTAATATTTATATTATTTTTAAAAAAATTGACATAACCTCCCATAAAATTAGACATATATTCACCTTTACGGTTTTCATAAATCCAACTAACCTCAACCCACAACATAGTCAAAACTCAACTAAATTCACAACAATCCAGCAGAATATATTAACTTGGTTATATTATCATATACATTTATAAGGATATCATATATTAACTTGTTTATATTGTTGTATACATTTTTATTTCAATTATGCTCAAAAATTTTAGCAAATAATTGTTATACATGTTCATCCAATCATTATGAGGTTTAATTGACGATAATGACTTCTTAATATATTATTTCATATTTATTTATAATAATTTTATATTTTCTATGCATTCATATATATTAACATAATGAATACTTAATTAGAACTAATTCTTTATACTCTCATTAATTCATAAAAATTATTACATTGCATAAATTGCAAGACACAAGTACAAGTCCGATCCATACAATATACGATGATTTAGGTATAATGTATAATTAATATAATTTTTATAATATTAATTTTATATCTTCAAATATCATAAATTAAGTAAATTAAATTTAATAGCTGAAATAATATTTGATATAGTTACATAAAAAATTTCTATTTATTAATTATTTAGACTTTAACAAGGAGATTTAGCATATGATAATCAACGATAACTAATTTCACTTACTAACTACAAATTAACATATAACTAAATCATAAATTAACTTAAATAAAGAAAAAGTGTGATTATAGAACTTGAGCTTCAAACAAAGAAAAAAGAACTCGAGAGAGGGAGATGCAGGTGCAGCGGCAGCCGTTGCTGGTGGAACGTCGTGGCAGTGCTGGAGGGCAAGACACGAACAGAGAAGGAGAGAAAGAGTCGCGGCTGACGATGGAGGGAAAAGGAGGAAGGGACTGGTTTTGGTCTGGGGGAGAGGAGGCGTGGCGGCAAGAGCACAGTAGTCTTTGGTTTTTACTTGTTATTATAAGTGTTTAACTGTGAATAAAATAATTTTATTTTTTTAATCCCTTTCCAATAAGAATAACTCACGAGACACAAGTAGTTATTACTTATTACTAGTTTAGTTATGAGAGTTAAATAAGAATAAATGATTGATAGCGGACAAATTTAATTTTGTTGTATTTGTAAGATGACCAAGACAATACACATATATAAAATCAGAATTGCTTAGTATGTTATCTTGAAAATAATTATTGCATATATAAAGGGATAGATGAATGGTGAAGAGATACAGAAGTGAGTTTGAGAGGCAGTTGTATGAGTAGACTTTCATTTTCTTATCCCAATCAGGATAGATATATAATTAAGCACATGGAGTTGGGAAACAAACAACAATGGTGATTGGTAAAATTGATTGTTTATGGTAATGTATGTGTGTTGGGCCCACGCATGCAGCAATAATTGGATGATATAAAGAGCTGGTTAAGCAGCCTGGGCTTCTTCATCAGCATGGGCTTCCTTGCAGTGTGTATGTTTTTGGCTGTAGCTTCCTACTCCTCCGCAGAGCTTCACCGCTTTCAACATGCACCTAAACCAGATGGCTCTCTCACCCTCTTTGTCATTGGTGACTGGGGATGAAGAGGCACCTACAATCAATCTCAACTTGCATTTCAGGTACATTTCCTTCATATCATTGCATCATGCATCCAATATAACTGCTTTATAATTATATTATTTTACTTGGGAGGCACCGAGCCAAAACTATACTAAAACATCTTTATTAGCTAATTAATTAGGATATTAGTCAACTCTAGTCAATTATAATGTGGATTGTAACAAAAATTCAATAAGATAAAAAATAATTTAATTATTTTATTAGTATTTTATAATTTTATCAAATTTATAATTAAATTTTTATATTTTTTTTAATTAATTAAGTCCATACAATACTTTTAATTTTATAATTAAGCAAAAAACGTTAAAATTAATAAAATATTTCTCTCAAAAGATATGTAGTAAAAAATCTAATTAGATTTTTAATTGTGAGTACCTTCAATTTGCGAAAATATTTCATTAACTCTAATATTTTTTATACTAACAAAGATCTAATTATAAAATTAAAAGTAATGTAAAAACTTAACTAAAAGAAAAAAAAAAAATATATATATATATATAGACCTAATTGTAAATTTAATAAAATTATAAATATCAACAGAATAAATAAATAAAAAAACTCCAACCTTACCCAAATCTAACCCTATTTTCACTTTTCACTATTACTTACAGTAAATTTAAGGGAAAAGAACAAGTGCACACATTTTAAAAATTTTAAAAATCGTTTTAAAAATTTCAAATTCATTTTAAAAATTCTAAAATTCATTTTAAAACTTTCAAATTCATTTCAAAAAATAAAAAGAAAGATAAAAAACATAACAAAAGTGAATCCAATTTTTTTTAAATTCCTAAAAAAAAAGAAAATTCAAAATCTAAGAAAAATCTAAAATTATTAAAAAATTATTCAAAATTCAAAAAAAAGAAACATCTAAAATATGAGAAAAAAATTCGAACTTAGGATAAAGAAACATCCAAAACTACGAAGAAGGAGAAAACATAAGATGAGAAGGAACAAAATGAGAAAACATAAGATGAGAAGATATCACATTCAACTCAAAATCTTAATATGTCAAATTAATGAACATCTCATCTTAAAAATCTTTCACTCTTTCTTATTTTTTTAATGTGGATTAATTTTTACACTACTCACACTTGTTACTTAACAGAGTTGACAAAATTAGTTGGTATCCTAGTTAATTTCCTAAACTTTTTCATACTAAAATTACCCGATATTACATTTTTAATTATCGATTATTTTATTTTATATTTTAAATTATTATTAGAATAATTGAATAATATTATGTCTAAATATAAATATTATATAAACAAAATTATAAATATTAAATTTAATAAAAAACTATATTTTAATTACACACTAAAATTAACCACTAATATATAATATACATTAAAATATAAAATATATATAAAAAATAAATAATTAAATTATACATATATTTATATACATAAATTAAATATATAGAACTGATGTTAATATACCATAACATTTTTTATAGTTATTTTTAGGTCTGAATTATTGTCATTATCGGTTTTAATTTTATAACGTTATTAGCAGCTGATAATTAATTTCATCATAGTTGAATTGGAAAATAAAACCTAAAAAAATAACAATAAATGCATTATTATTGGCAGATGGGTATTGTTGGAAAGGAATTGGACATCGATTTTGTGATATCACCGGGCGATAATATTTACCCGAGTGGTTTAAAAGGAACAGATGATGCAGCCTTTGACTATTCATTCACTCAAATCTATACTGCTCCAAGCTTGCAGAAGCTATGGTACACTGTGCTGGGTAACCATGATTACAGGGGAGATGCTCTGGATATGCTTGAGATCCTATGTTGTGGATGCACAAGTAGCTGAGTTTTTCTTTCTTGATACAACTCCCTTTGTGGACAAGTACTTCACTCAACCTCCACAACATGTTTATGGTTGGAGAGGAGTGTTGCCTAGAAACCGATACATTTCCAATCTCCTCAGGGACCTCCATTTCGCTCTCAAACAATCAAATGCAAACTGGAAGATTGTCGTGGGTCACCATACTATTCGAAGCGCCGGCTATTCTTCAGGTACCATATATACCTACATATATATGTATGTAATGTACCTTACTCTATTAAATATAAGCATGAACAAGTGTTTGAGGAAATGATGATTTCAATAATTGGCGGATTACTACAATCGCTAATACTAAAAAGACAAAAACAGAAAAAAGTTTAGAATTTACTTTATTAAGTTTGGACTGCTTTTGGTTTATTCTTTTTTGTTACTAAACATTTTCGTATTGCAAATGTGGCCTGTTCTGTTCTCCAAATTAAATTCCAAGTTCTTTAATTTTAGTAAACAAATACATAAGACAACAACATATAGTAACGTAAAACATATATATTTATTATTTAAAAAAGATGAATCGGGTTAGTGGTTACTATTATATGCTTATTTACCTAATGCAGATGATGTTTTGCAAGGCTATAAATAATCTGCAATTGCTTCCATTAACAGCCAAATTCTTCTTTTTATTATTGTTTCTCAGGAAAACAACGTTGATCTTTACATAAATGGACACGATCACTGCCTACAGCACATAAGCAGTCTTGAAAGGTTTGTTATGTATTAATCATAATAAACTTGTGCCTACTTCCATATACCTCTGCTTCACACATTATATATGTCACATGTCTTTTCATTTGAAAGCGAAACGAGGAATAATATATACGTTGGAATTAAACAAAATTATAGTATAATAATAGATATGTATGTGCATGAATTTCACCAGTCCAATCCAGTTTTTAACTAGCGGTGGTGGGTCAAAGGCATGGAGGGGTGTCATGAACTGGTGGAAGCCAGAAGAGATGAAGTTCTATTATGATCCACAAGGATTCATGTCTCTTCAGCTTACTCAAACTCAATTAGATATTGCATTCTATGATGTCTTTGGCAATGTTCTACACAAATGGAGCACCTCTAAGCACATTCATTTTTCAACCATCTGACCAACTTCAAACACTGGTTCGTTTGGTTTCATATTTACTTACTAAATATGTAGTATTAGTATATGTACTTGAATCTATAATAATCCGTTACAATATATTTTCTTAAGAGAAAAAAAAAATGATATATATATATATATATATATATATATATATATATATATATATATATATATATTATGTCGAGCTTTTCGTCTGATCTCACAAATCAACCGAAGATAAGGTTAAGTGTTCATATAGTGGTAGTTAAAGTATTATGGTTCATGATTGGGACAGTATGATTCTATATGATTTATATTCTAGTAATTAATTGTTAGCATGTAGTGCAAAATTCTGTCCATATTGTAATCTTAATCCAAACACACATATTATTGTTGAATTAAATTTCATGCATAATATGTATTATGTTTATTTGGACACAATTTAATAAAGTATATAACAATTACAATAACTATGCTTCATCATATATGTTCCACAAATCATTATATTCCTTCTGCTTTTTTCAGACGAAGCCACTAAGACTGAATTATTTCTAGGATGAGTATTTTTGGTGAACACAATTAAATAAAGTCAAACATGCATTCAAAAGACAACTAGCTATTACCTATTACCGTATGCGTTCAGCCCACAAATCATAATTATATATTTTTTTTTAATGTCAATTAAATGACTGAAATGTTATAGAGTAAAGTATCGTTTTTGTCTTTAACATTTGGGGTAAGTCCTATTTGTGTCTCTAACATTTAAATCGTCCTATTTATATCCCTAACGTTTATAAAAGTGATTCAATGTTATCCTACTATCAATTATACTAACAAATCAGATTATATTTTTCAATTATTCTCACTTGAATGTATTCATTCTCAATTAGGTCTCACTTGAATGTGTTCGATTTTAATATTATACCCACTATTTGTGTTTAGATTCAATTATGTCCCTAGAAAAGTGAATTATGTAAATGTTGTAGGAATTAGTTTCAATTTTTGATGAGCTATTTTTCGAAATGGATCATCGATTCTATCCAAGACATTTGTATTCTAATTTCAAGAAGAGATTTTTAAAACTCAAACTAAAGCGTTCATGATGTGTAATTAATGGCAGGATAACATTGAATCACTTTTACAAACGTTAGGGATACAAATAGGACGATTTAAACGTTAGGGACACAAATAGAATTTACCCCAAATGTTGGGGACAAAAACGATACTTTACTCGATGTTAAAAGATTGGAAATGTTTCTTTCAAAATTCTTTGGTCATTGGGCACGCAATAAGGGTATACATATCTAAGATGATCCAACCCTATTTGGTTGGAATCTTCTTCTTGAATTTGCTGACCAATTGGACAAGGACAAGGCCTACTTAATTTTTTTCATGTGGACTGAAAATATCGATGGGTGATTATTTGATTTTCAACGTGACAACCAATGAATGTTGTTAAAAAAATTTAATTAAAACAACTTGCAGTTACTTTAAACCTTCTTCCAGCCCCTTCTTTGATTTTTTTTTAATTGAAATCAAAGTTTGCTGAGGGTGACAATTATTGACAAATAAGGTAATTATTCTTGCATATCTATCTTCCACCACCAACTTTCCTAAAACGAGAAAACTTTGCGTTTTAGTTTGATGAGCAGTGTTGAACTCATTAAGTTGGAGAAATACATTCTATATTTGCATGTTGGTATTGTCTAAGTTTCTATTTATATTCTACACAATATATTGTAGTTTTATACTTTTATTTGCTGATGATTTTTGTCAGCAGATTACTACTAATAAGGTTAGATTAAGTAATAACTTACATAACCTGTCGTCCAGTTATTCGTGCTGATTCATCACATGGGGGCTAGTAGTGTTAATTAAATATAGATATATTAACGCGATTAACCAATTGATGTTAAGATTCAACATTTTGTTTCCCTCTTTTGATTCATCAACATTTGTTTTCTTATTGCTATAAGCAAAATATATTGAGCAAAATATGGTTGAACTATTTTTTTGATGATAAGCAACATTTGTTAGCAAAATATGGTTCAACTATTTTACATATAAAGTTCTCTACTGGTTTTCACTTTTCAACCATTTATATGGTTCAACTATTTTTTTTGTTATAAGCAAAATATGTTGGCACAAAAACTTTTCCATAAATAAATAGAAATCTTATAGTGTTAATTGAGTGCCAATATTCTAAACATGTGATTTTTTAAAAATTTATATTGTATATTAAAATTTTTGTACAATGCATTAAAATTTCTACAATGTGAATCGAAATTTCTATGCTCCAGTTCTCTGAACATAAAAAAAAAAGAAAAAGATAAAGAAGACAACGGTGGTAACGATTATAATGAAGAAGGACGAGGAGAAGTAAAAAAAAGAAAAACAATGACGACGTTATTGAAAAAGAGAAAAAAAAATAATAATGATAACAATGATGTTAAAAAAAAAGAAAAAAGATGACAATGATAATAACTAGAGATAAGTATTGTTTTGATCCCTCATGTTGAGGGTCAGAATCGAACTCGTCCCCATCGTAATTTTGGATTTAAAATCATTTTTAACGTTTTTTGTTCATATTAAAATCGTCCTTTTAATTTTTTTGGACAAAAATATCCTCACCACTACCAACAGAATTACCTCCTCCACCACCACCACTACTAACACCAACACCACCACCACCACCACAACCACTACCACCAGCACCACCACCAGCACTAACACCAACACCAACACCAACACCACCACTCCACCAACACCAACACCACCACTCCACCAACACCACTCCACCAACACCAACACCAACAAGCAGAAACAGAAAGCAAGAAAGTAGAAAGCAATAAACATAAAGCAAGAAAGCAGAGGCAAGAAAACAGGCGGCAAGGTTGTGAGGCGGAAGCGGCGGTAGTGGCTCGCGGTGGCAGTGAGGCGCGGCCTTTCCCCTTCCCCCCACCCCCACCCCGCGTCCCCCCCTCCCCCCCCCCCCACACGCGTCCTTTCCCCCTTCGCCGCCGCCGTCCCCCTCCTCCTCCCCCTCTCCCCTTCTCCTTCACCGGCGCCGTCCCCCCTCCCCCCTTCCCCCTTCCCCCTCTCCCTTTTCCCTTCTCCCCTGCCCCTCGCCCTTCCCCTTTTTCCTTCTCCCCTCCTCCTCCCGTGTTTTCTTTTTTTTTTTTTTAATTTTATAATGTTTTTATTAATAAGGGTAATTTAGTAATAAAGTAAAAAAAAATTATTAAAAATAACGATTTTAATACAAAAAAAAAACGTTAAAGATGATTTTAAATCTAAAATTATGATGGAGTCGGTTCGATTTCGACCCTCAACGTGAGGACCAAAATAATACTTATCCTTAATAACTACGTTTAGAAAAAATGCTCGTATTTAACTTAGTTGGGACTTATTCAATAAAACTGTTTGACCGCGTAGCTTTATTAGTAGAGTCAATGTACTCACTTTTAAAATCTTTTGCATTCCTCATATTTTATTTTAACAGATTGCATAATTTAGTGATGGATATAAATGTTAGGGACAAATTAACAATTGATATATATTATCCATCAATAAAAACAGCATTGCTGATATATAGTTTTTGACGAAAAAATTTTCATTCATCAATAATTTGTGACTGAATTTAGTGGCGGATGGGGTAACAAATTTGTTGCTAACGTGAAGGGAAGAGAAATTAAACTCCTCTTTTTAGACACTTTCGTTTATGCATAGATAACTTTGGCCAGAAACATATTTTTAGAGACTGGCGATGAAAAATAACTAATTAATTGTAATTAAAATCTTTTAAAGCACCCTTCCCTTTTAACTTCAATTAGATTATTACTGAAAGATATTAGTAGTTTTCATTCTATATTTGCACATTTGATCTAGTCTAACGTTGGATTTGTTGGTGATTTTTTGGCAGTTTAATTAATAAGAGTTTTCTTTTTTCTGACAATATTAACATTTTTTAATTTTAGATTACATATCTTAAATATTAAAATATAAATTTTAAATTCTACCTCTAACTTCTAAATATTCTAAAAAATAGTGTTAAAAAATAATTTTATATTAAAAAATTAATGTTAATTAATTAAAAATGAATTCGCTTTATTTCTTCAATTAATAAATAATCCTTGCAGATTACGTAATACCTTACTTCATATAGCCTTATTAGCCATTTAACTTGTGACACCTCTTTTCTGTTTAACCGTTTAAAATTGACATTTCGGTGCCTATAAATTTGTGGCTTTTAATAAATTCGCAGTCCATTCCTTATCTTGTTAATTTAATTACTATTTATTTAAAGTTAACATTATTAACCATATCTCACCTTCAAAAAGTGTTGTAACACTTAGTTTTTGGATAAGAAAGTTAACGTCCAATAATTGTCAACGCAATAATAAAATCCAAAAATATGGAAAAGTATGGAAAGGTATATCTATAAAATATGGAAAAATATTTACTACGTTTACGATACATACAAATGAAAAATCAATTAACAGATTCGAAAAGACATACATCAACTCGATGAAGGGCTTAAGAAAACAACACCACCTTGTTGGAAGGTTCAATTAGAGGAATAATGACAGCAACAATTTTCTATTAGGAAAGATTATCTAAATACGGTTTGAACAATTAAACGATTCAATACAAATAAGAGGGCAACATTTGTTCCAATATATTTGCTGTAATTTGGCTTCCAGTCTGGAGCCTTATGCTTACGCATCACTACTTATAATTGTAATAAAACATGTACCATGTTAAATTCATTTTCTTTTTTGCACTTTCTAAATTGAGTGATGAACTCATTGCGATGATGGTGGAAGAGTCTCGATCTTTTCTGTTGTAATTTAATATTATAATAATTTATTTGAATAACGAATATGGCTTATTCCACAATCCATCGTGATTCAATTTATTCTCTATCAAGCGATGAATCCACACAAAGTGATCATATTTGACCAATCAAAGCTACTCGATACAACTGCAACGCAATATTTTTCGTATCTTATATTATACTTATGCTCTATTATTTAGTTTATTTTACTTTGATATACATAGCATTTTTTACTTTTTAGTTGCATATATACCTGGTGATTCACTAGTCGCATATCTCACACGTATTCATCACAAATAAAGAATTAAACATTGGATTAATACTTAAAATCACTCCTAAAAGTTAACACATAAATCAATCTGGCCTTTAAAAAAATTGAGTGGTACAAATTGAATTGATCTTCTATTAAATTTTAATTAACATCATAGCCATTATTATTAGTGCGGTGCATATGCATAATAGTAAGAGTTGATAATGGAATGGTTGAAAAGGGGTTAGCTTGGACCACAGGGACAATAACAGGTCAACACCTGTCTGATTTGAGCTACACTTTTGGTGTCAGTAGTGCAACTGCAGCTTAACTTATAAAGTGCGACCTCATTGATAGATTAATTAATCTTTTCAT
Source organism: Arachis stenosperma (assembly GCF_014773155.1). NCBI lineage: Eukaryota > Viridiplantae > Streptophyta > Magnoliopsida > Fabales > Fabaceae > Arachis > Arachis stenosperma. The sequence continues at coordinate 169,130,856 of NC_080379.1, read as the reverse complement.
AACACTCCTTCTTGTCTTATCCTTCGTTAATTCGTCCAAATGCATGCATATATATGATTATGCAAAGGATTTTCGAATATTATACAGAGCATCTAATCCTCTTAATAAATTGTTTAATTTGTATTATTTTTACAAAAAGTACGGTAATTAATGAGCAGTGCAATTCATATTACTAATTCGTTATAGATTTGAGTTCCGTTTTGAGTTCTATTTAAGAGTATGTCATTGACTAATAAATTGCTACATGTACAAGATAGGATTCAAATCCCCAATACTTATTTAAGTAGACGAGTGAAATGACCACTCGACCAATTTAAGTTGGTTAGTGTTAGTCGAATAAAATAAATTATAAATTGAAGATGGTGCAATTGGCATCGAAGATTGTACATGATAAATCTTGTCCTGTGTGATGAGTTTTTGTCGAAATAAGATTATCGATAGGAGAAAAGTAAAAAGGTATTTAGTTCGATAAGGTTTGTCGAAGTGAAATAGAGCAATTGAAACAGCGTTAGGATTGACGGTCAACACAATTGAAGATGGTCTCACAATATATATATCTAACGGGGACAGTTATCTTTTAAGTTTTGTTTATGGAACATGTGATGAAATTTGTTTGGTTGAAAAAATCTATAAATATACAAGATTTATAAGAGATAGATGTTGAAATTCGGTTTCAAAAAACACTCTAACTTTTTTACATCTCCAAAGACTTTTTAAATCCGTCAAAAGCTTTATTTTTTATAAGATTCCTTCTATGTCTTTATATATTTTTCATTTAAATTCTCTATAATTTTCCTTTCAGCAAGTATTACCCTTCTGTAATGTACTCTTTTTCTTTCTTCTCTTTTCACTTCAAGCACTTAAATTTCAGTTTATATTTCTCTTTTTTTCGGTCTTGTTCAAAAAAAGCCTTTGATGCACATTTAAAAATTACTACTTGTAAAAAGAAGTAGATTTTGCTCCTAAATAATAAATATCGAACCAACAAATTTTTTTGTTAAAATTCGCATAATAGTTAGCAAATAATTTCTCTAGTTTCACTAAAGTAACACTCAACATTTTGTACTTAATTAGTTTAAATTATCAAAAGAATCTCGCTAGAGAGTCAATAGAATATTTGTATAATTGTACAATGGACTGTTTATTTAGCTCAATGAGTTAAAAAAATAAATATTCAAAATAAAATACTACTAATTTCTATATATCCATACTATCCAAAATAACCATCCAAATATCAGGGATAATAAACATCTGATATCTTACTGAATCAAACATTTTTAAACTCCCATCATACACATTATACATATACTCCATTAATTCCCTATCCTTCCTCTTATCAAAATTATTTACAAAACAAATTGAAAAGGTTGTACGGACAATCATCATCAGTAACATTTATAGCTTACTATATAATAATCCACAAAGCAACAACATCCAGTTTCATTGTATTGCTTCACATTTCAGGCACATATAGTTTAGTTTATTTAATAATAATTGTCCCATATTTTTGGGTGCTTAACATTAAACTAATTATATCATGCAAAAGTCAGTCTTAGAAGAGGTTCCTTTCAACAACACAGCCAAGTATGTCGGCTGTTTTTTAACTCCAGTTAGAAAATCACAGCCACATTAGTCTACTAATTAAAGAAAAAAAAATTGATAAAAAATAATAATCAAAAGTAAAAGTGATGAGAAGAAGGAAAAAGGATACATTTTTTAATTAATCTATGATTATTTTTAAATGTATATTATAAATGTGATGACAATATTAGGCAGAAACCAAGAACGTTGGTCCACCAACGAGACGCCGGCAAAGATTGATTGGTCCTTGATTATTTGTATTAAGTTATTCTAATGAGGTAACTATTAACTAATAACGTTGATCATCAAAGAGTGCATTAAGGGTATATATATTGATGGTGCCAACTAGATATTATTAAAAATATATTATATGACCCCTGAATAGTACGTAGTATGTGACTTGCCTCCATTTTCTATCTGCGCATTATTATATATTGGTACACGGCTTATCAAATATTTTTGTGAAAACCTTGTTAAAACTTCTTGAAAGATACAATAGTATTACATTACTAGTAAATATTATAATTTGTTAATGAGTTATAGTTTAAATGGTATAGTTTTTTCATATTCATTTAAGGTGAAAATTCAGGTACAGTTGATTTTATGTGAAATTGATAACTGAGAGCTATTAGATAATTTAACCGATTTGACTAAATTTTTATCTAATGACTCTCGACTATCAACTTCACGTGAAATTGACTGCAGTTGAGTTTCTACCTTCATTTAAAGGTTATGAATTCAAGTTTTCCTCTTAACTTTAGAAAAAAAGATTATAATTTTAAATTAGTATTTAGCCAATAATAATTTATACTCGTATTTATATATATATATATATATAATTATACTTATATTTACTATAATTTATACATATAAATCAATACATTTTATATTTATATTTATCAAAATTTATACATATAAATTAATAAATTTTATTTATTAAAAACACTTTAATATTAATGTTGACTAATTATTAGCCAAAATTATTAAAATCGGAAGACCGAAAAACTTTCTGTATACATATATTACTAATACTCAGTTTATATATAAAATAATTAATACTTATTAGACTGTAAATAAAACTTTTTACACAAATATTTAATATTTTTATGAGGTTGGAATTGAAGTTCAATGACTAATTCTTCGAGCAAACAAATTTTATTTTATTTCCATCCTTCGGTAAGTATCAAACCCAAATAAAAGAAATAATTAAACAAAAAATACAGATCTTCATCCATATATGTCAATTACTATTGGTACACAAATATTTAATGATATGTTGATAAATTAGTACAAAATAATTATCTAAATACATAAATTTAACTGAAAATAACATAAATCTTTTTACACAATATCATTGCATCAAAGTTAATTGAACTGGTAATACTAATAGTATGCTATATAATTATAAATCTCTACTCTATATTCAAATAAAATATAATTTGACACCAATTAAAATAATGCCGTGTAGTTTTCATAATTTGCAATGATAGGCTTAGCTCTTGTGTAATCGTCATTATTTGATGTATTATCCTCTCTTGTAAACATACTATTGTCTTTAACTAATTATTAATCAATGAAAATTTATTGACAAAAGAAAAATTGATTTCATAATTTAACTTATCATCAATGTAGAACGTCATCTTAATATTCATTTTCAAGAAATTTCTATCAACATAAGCATTATTGCAAAGAATATCATTTATGTGTGTTAATTTTTTTTTTTTTTTTGGTGACTAAAATTAACACTACTAATAAACAGAGAACGAAGCTCAGGGAGCAAGAAGATCACGCGGGAAAAGTTCATGAACATCTTCCCCAGGCTATAAGCACTCTATACTATACTATATATATATAATCAAAACAAGCTGAATTCAGACGTTAGTTCCATTGATATCTTATGGCACCCAAAATAAGGAACAAAAGCTTACGTTTTCTCCTTCATGAAAGCATTATTTAATTTGTACATTATCGAGAAATAAGATTTTTCATTTTGTTTTATGTTCATTATCAATTATCAGCTATATATAGATACAAAACATCACTCTTACATATAATAAATATACACTACATTTTTTTAATGTCAATTTGCATGTATCCTAATATTTATACACACACTCTCATTAATTAATATCAGATATAAATTTAATGAATTCGAACTATGACAAAGAAGAATAAACCTACCATACGATGAGGCTATGAGCAATACCATTCGAATCAACTATTTAGGTTTATATCAAAATCAACAATTAAAATTAGTTATTATTAGTATAAAATATAGGTAGTCATAGTCTGTCTTTTTTTTATATTTATTAATTATTACTAGAATAAATATATAATATTAGATATAATAGTGAATAATTACGAATGTTACATATAAGAATTAATTATAAATGGTAAATTAAATTAAATAATTATTGCACTGATATCGTCTCTCTAGTATTATTCTATAATTCAATCATACATGTGGAGACACACATAACATACGGTTACTCATATTCATGTGGCGAAAATGATAACTTAGATATTGAAAAATATTATATTTAGTAGTTTAATTAAATATATAAAATAATTTAATAGTTTAATTTTTAACTACTATCTTTTATATAATGTTTTTGTTTTACGATATTTTAAATTTAATAGGTCAAAAATTAATTTATTATAAATCTAAATTTTATTTAAAGATTTGTTCACTATTAATATAGGTTACTACATACATAAAATAAATTTGAATTATTGACATTTACTTAAGTGAAAAAGTGAGTTGATTATTAGACCAACTCAAATTGATTGTAAATATATTTTTATTTAAGTAATTCTCGATATTATGACTTGCTATCAAATAGTCATTTGTAGTTAATGTTTTAAATGTTTTAAATACCAAAATATTTACGGTGTGCGTGAGACAACATCTTCTCTTAAAGTCACAAATTTAGCAAGATCATCAGATATGCTACATAACAAATGTGTCAAATTATTTTTCACCAAATAATTCAGTCGTGGAGACAATTAATATTTTCAGATATATTATGCAAGTTTGGTTAATTATGATCATTAAGATATATGTGACTTATTATTATTATTATTATTATTTGCGGTACTTGCATGCCTGGTTTGCTATGGACCACACTAATCTAATCCCACTTGGAGTTGCAGCCATGTTGAAGAATTTAAATATGCGATAAACATTAAGATATGGTTCAATAAATTGTAGTAAACAAACAGAAGAATTCAAATGTGCAGAGAAGAGTAGACCCATGTTTTTCTCATAAATTTCCTTCTCTCTCTCTCTCTCCCACTAGGACATTGTAAAGGAATGAATTCAACAATGCACATCATCTATACGTCACATCTCTCTCTCGCTCTTCTCCATCATGATTCATGATTATTGATCTCACTATATATATTCCTTTCATTCACTCACCAACTAACACTTTACGATGCCACGCACCAAATTAAAAGCATGCAGTCAAGCTAGGTAGCTAGATAGATCCGACCATGTGGCCTACATTAGTGGTTAATAAGATTCTCAAGAAGAGGCTAGGAAGCACCAACTTTGTCGCTGATTATCATCATACTTATGAGCAACCCTTGTTGTCCATTCATGAACAATCCATTCATCATCCAGATTACGACAAGTACAACTACAAGTAAGCCTTAGCTTCTTCAAATCTTAAAATTAAAATCTCTTGTGCTACTTCCCCTTTTTTCTTAATTTCTTTACTGGTGTATGTGTGTGATCCAAGGGTTTTTGTTAGCACGTGGAACGTAGGTGGGGTTGCACCACACCAAGATTTGAACTTGGAGGATTTGTTGGACACATGCAACAACTCCTGTGACATCTATGTACTAGGGTAAGTAACTAAGTATGTAGCCTTTAATTACTTATTCATTTACATAGTTAGAAATTAAATAACAATTAGTGATCATCAGGTTTCAAGAAATAGTGCCTCTGAAGGCATCAAACGTTCTGGGATCAGAGAACAGCGAGGTTTCTAGCAAATGGAATTCCTTAATCAGGGAAGCTCTGAACAAGAAGACAGAAAATGATGATGAGTGGAAAGGAGGCCCACAGGAATTCCAGTGTATCATAAGCAAGCAAATGGTTGGTGTCTTCATATCTGTGTGGACAAGGAAAGATCTTCGCCCTTTCATTCACCATCCAAGTGTCTCTTGTATTGGATGTGGCATCATGGGCTGCTTAGGAAACAAGGTCAACTACAGTTAATTAAACAAATTACATTTCATTAACCCCACAATTAGTTTAACCGAACGCTAAGTTTTATTTAGTATTCATTAATTATTGTTAAATAAGACAAATTCTACCTGTTTTTTTTTTGTCTGTCTAGTATTACCGTTAATTTAAACTCTTATGGATCGGTTCAACCACATATACATACTAACAAATTATTATTGTTAGATATAAAATTGTCTTTATTTGAATTTTAATTTACAGGGATCGGTGTCAGTGAGATTTCGGTTACATGAAACAAGCTTCTGCTTTGTGTGCAGCCATCTTGCATCAGGGGGAAGAGAAGGAGATGAGAAGCACAGAAACTCTAACGTTGCAGAAATATTTTCCCGGACAACTTTTCCCAAAGGCCCTTTGTTTGATTTGCCAAGAAAGATTCTTGATCATGAGTCAGTATAATAATCTTGAAACCGTCCAAATATTTTTTATAATTATTCACCCCCCCCCCCCCCTCCCCCCTTGCTTTTTCTTTATTAATTAAGTTCCTTTCTAACAAAATCATCAAAACAAGGTGCCAATATGTATTAAATAAGGTGAAAACTAATGTGAAATTGGTATCTGAGAGCCATTAGATGAAAATTTAGTCAAATCAGTCAAATCATCTAATGACTCTCAGTATCAACTTCACGTGAAGTCGACTTCACCTGAGTTTCCACCATTAAATAAACAGTTTTGTTTTTCATGTGCATATGATTTTCCTGGCTCTTAAAAAAAGAATTCATTTTATTAGTGAAGAACCTTCACCATTTCACCAATCATATATAGTCCCTGGCTTTGAATTTGTTCCTAATTAAATAGAAAAATGATGCCGCCAAAACACTAACATCATTATTAGTTGGTTGTTACGTTTCTAACAAACTTTATCCTTAATTAATTCAATTTTAGTAGTAGGGCTAGGGAGGAAATTGTTCTTTTTTTGTAACCAATATTAATCAAACAGAAGAAAAGTTGCAAACTAAGCCAAACAAATTAGAACTAACATTGTAAAAAATGAGAGTTAAAAACCATTTGCAGCTACAGAATTAGTAATACCCAAGTGGATTAGTTATTAAATATAGTTGACTTCTTCTTAGTAATCACTGAATGGTCAAGTTAATTAACTATTCCCCTGCTTCTTGCATATTTATTTAGATAAATTAGAGAATAACAATGTTGTATTAATTTTTAGGTCCTACCACCTAACACACAGTTTTGTCTTTTATGTGCAGCCATGTAGTATTGTTAGGAGATCTAAATTATAGAATTTCTCTACCAGAAGAATCAACACGGTTACTTGTTGAAAAAGGAGACTGGGATTCCTTATTACAAAATGATCAGGTATCTTATTAAGGTTTGAACTTTGAATATAACTTGGAAAAGAGTAAAGTATCGTTTTTGTCCCCAACTGGGACAAATTCTATTTGTGTCCCTAACGTTTAAATCGTTCTATTTGTATTCTAACGTTTGTAAAAGTGATTCAATGTTATCCTGCCGTCAATTACACATCATGAACGTTTTAGTTTAAGTTTTAAAAATCTCTTCTTGAAGTTAGAATACAAATGTCTGGGATGGAATCGATGATCCACTCCGAAAAATAGCTCATCAAAAGTTGAAACTAATTCTTACAACATTTACATAATTCACTTTTCTAAGGACATAATTGAATCTAAACACAAATAGTGGATATAATATTAAAATCGAAGACATCCAAGTGAGACCTAATTGATAATAAATACATCCGAGTGAAAATAATTGAAAAATATAATATGATTTGTTGGTATAATTGATAGTAGGATAACATTAAATCACTTTTATAAACGTTAGGAATACAAATAGGACGATTTAAACGTTAGGGACACAAATAGAATTTGCCCCAAACGTTGAGGACAAAAACGATACTTTACTCTTTGGAAAATCTTCTAGGAATATTATTTTCTTTCTTGTTTTTTATCTAACTTGTATTAGTGGGATGCATGGACGCAATAAAACTAATGAAGCTAATGATGGAGCTAGAGAACGGAAACATGTTAAGAGGGTGGCATGAAGGGCCAATCAAATTTGCTCCAACATACAAGTATTTTCCAAATTCAGATATGTATTATGGATGTTGTTATCATGGGAAAAAAGCAGAAAAGAAGAGAGCACCAGCATGGTAAGACACAAAAATTGTCAAAACTATTTAGATTGATATAGAATAATAGTTAACAAATTGAATTAATTGTTTGTTGTTAATTTAGGTGTGACCGAATAGTGTGGTATGGAAATGGTTTAAAGCAACTTGTGTACAATAGAAGTGAGTCAAAACTATCAGACCACAGGCCTGTGAAGGCAATATTCATAGCACAAGTGAGGGTTTCAACAGAGCTAAGAAATTTGCAAACCTTGTTTCTATCAGAAAGATTTGAACACATTAAAACTCCTTTTGGAGTTTCTACAACCAATGATGATTTTCTATGTAAAAAACAACTGAGTTTCCGGTTGTGAAATAAGAATCATTATTATATTGTGATTTTTGTACAAAAATTCTATTTTATATCTGAAGATAACATATCATAAGTTTTTTGCTGATGAGTATACAGTGAAGTAGTTGTTCAATTTTAGTCTTCATGTTATATAATATGAATTATTAAAGCACTCTGTCTAGTTTGAGAGAAAATAATTTCCTAATATCTTTTGGAGCTTAAATAAATGCAACTTTTCTTCTTGTTTGGAACCAGCAAACCAGATAAATTGGAGCACTCAAAAACTGCATATATGATAAATAATGATAAAAAAAAAAAAACTCCCATTATTCAAAAAGGATAAGAATATATTATAAGCCAATTATTGAGCTAGTTGGGAGGACATTAATTGGTTAGTACTGGTTTTGCTATCTATGATAGATAGACTAGCAAGTGGAACATCACCCTCGCTCTTATCCTCTTCTTCGTGCATGATGGAAATAAAAAACATATATATATTTCATGGAAATTGATATAAATCCGTAAATGCATGCGCATATATAAGATATCATTTTAGAAATGCAACTTGTGAAAAAAGTTTATGCTACAAGTATGCTCATTGAGGCATGTTTCAAAGTTTGAAGAATGATTTTTCATAGATCTTATGACATCCTCTAGAATGGATGGGAAAAAAAAAGACATAAACATAACAATTAGATAACTAAATTAAAGAAACTATTAAGTGCTTTCAATGACATAATCTAATATACAAATTATAGCCCTCATAGACGACAAGTTACATATATATAAGTTGAAGAGTACAGGAAGGTCCATGAGGATAAAATAAAATAATAAAACAAAAAAAAGAAATTTATATGAATTGGAATTGAAGGTGCAAGCAATACAATTATGCTTATGCAATTGCATGTGAAAGGGATCTTGAATTGTCTCTACACCAGTCTTTTTGTGTTATCGTCACTTACAAATTCTTTTAAAACTAAATTCTACCACGTCGAGCAATAAAACTTGGGTGAGTGAGAGTGATGAGAATGATTTTTATTTATATTAGATCAATTTAATTAGATTTAATTAACAAAAAATTTATACGTATAGTGTTAGTCTTTCTTAATTAAATGCTCATATGTAGGATTATAGCTTGGAAAACAGTTTGCTTTATGCAGCACTAAAAATGATATTTCAACCCATCTTAAAAGTGTTTTCCTTTTTTTTTTTCGTCAAATAACCTTTAGTTAGCAAATTTTGAAGCAAAATAGAAAATTAGAAGTTGGCCGATGTATAAAATTTATAAATTCCGCAAGTGGTTAAATATCTATTGAATCCAATAATGGTTGAGAAGATAGAAAAAAATATAAGTACATGAATACCTTATTCTAATATATAGTAAATTATTGTAATTTACAGTATAATATCATTTTTTTTCTTGTTGATCAAACTTTTTTTATTATTACACTATTTATACACACAATCACCCACACTACAAAAATCTTAAACGGTTAAACCACATTCTAATCTTAGTTGAGATTTGAACCTGATGGAGCCTTTTAAAAAGCAATCAATCTATCATCTGTTTAGAATTCAGTAACTTTTTTTTTATCTATAGGCTTTTTTATTTATATACGCATAAGAAAAATATTATTTTCCATAATACGCATAGTTTAAAAGTGTTCCTGAATTACACATGGCCATTTCATATGAAGCATCAACAAAATGGAATTAGCTTCCATTTCAAGTGAGGTGAACACGAAATAGATGAGAAGGTACTGTACACATTAGAAAAATCACTCCAAAGAAAGCAGCTACGAAATGGAACAAGTCAAGTATGTCACCCATGAAATGAAGCAATTTGTGACTGACACATGCGAAATGGGAACTTCAATGGAGCTGAACACAAAATGGGCCACTCCTTATCTCTCTCCCCCTCCAATTTGTTCGAATTCTCCTCGTACACATAATCAAAATGCTGATAGACAAAGGTTAAGAGAAATAAAATTTTAAAAGAAATAAATAAATATTGGTTGATTATTGACAAAAAAAAATTAGTTTTAGATTTTTATTTTTATGTTTACCTGTGTGTACATATAAAAGTTTAAATTTAAAGATGGATAAAATATTGGTTTAATTCCTACTATTTAAATTAAATTATTATTTTCTCTAAAAATTAAGTGATGAGTCTAAATGCCAATAAAAAAAGTACCCTCTTTAAATACTCTCAATAATAAGATTATTATGTATGAATTGTTGATTCTTCTTGGACAAAGTAAATAAAAAATTAATAATAATAATAATAATAATAAGATTATTGAGAGTACTTATAGAAAATATTTATTATTGGCATTTAGACTACTCATCACATAATTTAAAAAAAAACGATAAATAAATTCTTGATTTTTTAATTTAAAAATAAATAAAATTTTTTATTAATTAAAAATACAAAAAATAATTTTCATATTTTAAAATATGACACATAAATTTTTTTGTCCAAAATATATAAAGATAAATAGTATTTATAACTTAAATACAAAATGACTTTTATTTTTTAAACTAAATTTTGGATGAATTAGACTCACTTGATTAAAGAAAAATTATAATAAAAAATATTTTAAAAAATAATTTTAACAAAAGGACTAAAATAAAAAAAAATATATCACTAGAAATAAAAATAAGACTTAATTTAAATTGTAGAAACTATATGTACGCACACATGAAAATAAAAATAAAAAATCAATATTTTTTGTCAATAATCAACCAATATTTATTTATTTCTTTTAAAATTTTATTTCTCTTTTAACCTTTATCCATCAGTATTTTGATGAGAGAGATAAGAAGTGGCTCATTTCGTGTTCAGCTCTATTGAAGTTTCATTTCACGTGTGTCAGTTATGGATTGTTCGATTCTATGGTTGGTACACATGACTTGGTGTGTGTTTGGATTACAGTTTGCAAACTGAGGTTTGTATAAAATTGATTTTGTAAAATTGATTTTGATCAAAAGTGAGTTAATATTAACGTGATTTATGTTTGGCAATTTTGATTCAAAATGGATTATAGTAAACTAAATATTGTTTGGATTACATTATTCAAAATCACTTTTAAGTGAAAAATTACAGAAAAGGACATGAATTTAAATAATTATTTTATATTATCTTATAATTTTATTTTAAATATTTAAATAAATTTTAATATTTTTTTAGTACTCTCAATATTCTTTAGTACTCTAATAGGATTAATAGAATCATAATACAAAGTAAAAAATATTCCATGTATAAAAGAAATAATAATAACAGTAAAAAAAACTCATAAACAAAAAAAAACAGAAGTTTTATAAAAAACAATAACATGCATAACAGAGTATTAGAAAAAATATTATAAAAAAAACAAACATATAAATAATGAAGGACATAATTGGTACATAGAACATATTTTTTAATCCAACGTGAAAAGTTAAACGGAAAAGCTAGAATTTATAGCTTTTGGTAAACCTGGGTTGAACATAGAAATCACTTCTGCGTTTAGAGTACAAAAATGTTGCCAAACACAAAGATGAAGCGTTCAAGAAACTCAAACGCGCTTTTCTCTTCTCTAACGCAAATCCAAACACACCCTTGCTCCATTTTGTGGTTGTCTTCCTTGGAGTGAATTTTCTGACACGCACAATATTTTTTCATCCATTTAATGTGTCACCTCTCTTAAAATGGAGGCTAATTCCATTTAGTTGATGCTTTATAAGAAATGGTCATGCGCAATTCAAAAAATACTTTTAAATAATGCGCATTATGAAAAATAATGTTTTTCTTATGCATATATAAATAAAAAAACCCCACCCATATATAATATTTGTAGGTCATAGTTTGAAAACCATAGAGTTATAATAAATATACCTTCTTTTGATTTTTTTAATGCATTAGTTTTTGTTATTTTAAATTCTTTAATTATTATTGAAATAAATAACTAAATTAAATATAATTAACATATAATTATAAATATTATATATTGAAATATAAGTAACAACAATCTGACAAAATCCAACAAACATGATTTTTATTTATTGTTTTTATTTCTTCTCACCACTTTATATATTCTGTATAGAAAAAGTATAAGGATACAATAATTTTAGTATAAAATATGTACAATAAGAGTAAAAAAGATATTTAAATCATATAATAATTAATTTAATTAATTTTTAATAATTATTCTTTTTAAATTCAAATAGAAATTAGAATTTGTCTCAGGGTCAGTTATACTGAGACCGTAATCCCCCCTCTTCAAACACTTTTTACATGTGACTTTACGTTTTCGACGGTTATTATTTTCCATTCTCACTAATCCATTGCTGCAAGTAATAAACACCACTGCGCCGCTCAGACCACAGTCCGACACTGTGCTGTCACCGCCGCCCAAACCACAACCTGGTGTTGCCCTGCTCATCACGGTTGTCCAAACATTCCTGTCACGCACAAAGGTGGTTCAAGCCGACCAAACAACATCGGGTCCCTCTGCATGCCTTCCTTTCTTTCCTGTTGCACACAAAGAGAGGTTCAGGCAACGTATACAGAAAGGGCCTTGTCATGCAAGGACCAACCCACCCAACACGTATTGTGAAATCCACAACCCATAGAAACTGCTGCTATAGGTGGTTCACGGTGGACTCCGAGTATAGCACCACCGATGAGATCATCCGCTTCGCCACCGAGCTCCATGAAGCCGGCATTTGGTTTAGGAAATCAAGCAGTCACAGCCTTCAAGATGTCTCTGTCGACTGCTAGATGTTCAATTCATTAGGTATGTAGATGGTTATTTTAATTCTTAATTCGATGGTTATTTTGTTTGATTCAGTTTAATTATATACAATTAACAAGTGTTAGATGGTTATTTCACTAGGTAGTCGGATGATTATTTTAATAACTACGTGGATGATTGTTTGATGGCCGGTAAGAAAACTTCTAATGCCGGAAAGGAGGGTGGGGTAGCAGACGGTTTTGGGGGGAGGGTGTTTAGGTAAATTTTTTTGGTAAATTAGGGTTGGGATGGTTAATTTTTTAAAATAATTGTTTGGATTGGGATGGTTAATTTTTTAAAATAATTGTTTGGATTTCTTTTTTTTCTTCGTATTGGACCAAATTCAAAACCTATTGTATACATTGTCAAGATTCTTTATTGTCTCCCTAGCGGAGTTCGTCTATATATTCTATAATTGGTTAGTTTTGATTAGTCACTATTCTGTCATACAAATAAGAGTAAATGGTTAAATTAGTTTCTGAAAGATTGTGCGATCTCTAAATTAGTTTTCGGATAATTTTTTTAATTAAATTAGTCCTTTAAAAATCATAATATAAATCAATCACATTAATTTTTCTGTCACTTTCATAACTAACACCGTTAATTATTGCTGAGTTGGCCCGTTAAATAATAGCACATTATCAAACACTTGACATTACTCATCATATGCTGATAGGATATGTTTATAAAGCTAAATCAAATTGGTCCCTAATTGCAATCTCAGTCTAAAAAACCCCAATCATGATCTTCATTCTTCCCCTTTCTCTTCACTCTCCACCTCCTGACCTACACCACCATATTAGTGCTACCATTATTCCCTCTTACTCTTTTATTAAAAACCACCATGACACAACTGGCAATGCACCGTCACTCTTCTCCCTTCTTCTCATTCTTTTTTATCTACAACCATTGTTCGTTGCACCCTATTATATTATTTATAAATTAGTTGAAATTAAGAATAAAGGTTTTTCACAATCAACAAAAATCATTTTTAACACTTAAAAATTCTATTTTACTTTCAAAATAAATTTACCCATTGAAAATTCATGTCAACAATCTTTAAATGTTTCGACTTAATTTTCGCAAAAATGTAATTATACAAATTACAATCGTTAATCTTAAAAAAAGATATCTTTTATGGGATATTGTAACTAATAATGGCAGGTTAATCAAAATCATATCTACTATTTTTACTAGGTATAAACTTGAATTCACACTCCCATTATGCTCCAAATTTTCTAAAATCTAACCTACAATATAAAAATCTGAAAGAAAAATAAAAAAAGTATAATTTTATTGGTTAACCCTAATTTCAATTGTGGACTGAACACTTAACTACCACACATAGCAGTAGTAAAAAGAAAAAAAATAAAAAAAAAAGAAAAAGAACATATAATCAAATGAGGAAAAAAAAGAAGAAAGGGAGTGGAAGATAAGAAGCTAGTGACTGGTATGACGAGAGTCGATATTGTCGAGCAAGAAGAATGAATGGAAAAAGTGATAAATACAAAAGTGATAGAACTAATGAAGTTGATGGAGACACCGTCGTCGTTGTCGATTCTGTTCACTGTCATCGTGCTCTATTTTGCCTTCACCACTGACTTACTTCTACGTCTCCTTCACCATCATCTTACATCTTCTCTTCTTTGCGTGGACACTTTTCACTAGGTAAAACAGTTTTTTTGAGTGAGAAATTAGAACCAAGTGATACGGCACCGTTTTGATACACTCAATTTTTCATAAGTTAAAACGATGCCCTTTTATGTGCTGAGGTGTAAGTTTTTATTAACGCCGTTAGCAAGGAGATGACGGAAGAACTAACGTGACTAATTTAGATTTAAGGATTAATTTGATTAAAAAAAATTTAGGGACTGATTAAAAATCGCGTCATCTTTCAGAGACCAATTTAACTATTTATTCGTAGAAATAATTTTATTATTAGATTTCATAAATTCTAAAGATTCTGTAAACTATACAAATTATAATATAGTAGAAACTCTTTTATATATTGCACTAAAGGTGATACAGTAATACGCACAAAACATTCAGTGCCTATCTTATCCATTTTTATCTTCTGTTCTTATTATTATATATAATTAAGAATATTAAATTAAATAAACTAATTTTGTATTATACATAAGTTCGCTAGTCGCTACCTAGTGCACTATTGCATTAGCCGTTTGTCCAAAGTTTTTCACTTTTTGGAAATTAGGCCATCTATCCAAAGTTTGAATGGAGAATAGTCCATGCATACTGGAATGTATTGAGTAATTGGGCTGGGCATATTTCGACTTTTTCTTTATTTCCTGATCTGTCAAATTATATAAAAACTCATGGCCAAAAATATAGTAAACCAACAAAAGATACCCCATAACCAAAAAAAAGATACCAAGACTGAAGTTTATTTTCTCTTCATATTTTGAAAACTACCCAAATTGAAAAGTTTTATTGTGACTTAAATCTATAGAGAATTTAGTCCAAAAAAAAAAAAAAAATCTATAGAGAATTCTGACAACAACAAAAAAATCTAGAGAGTTCATGTCCGAAAAGTAAAATTTATAAAGAATTCCTCCTACAAAAAAGTCAAAATTTCATGATGTAAAAGTGATCAAATTGATAAGTATCTAAAATACTAAACGATTATTTTTTTTCGAAGTAAAATGTTGACAAATTTATTAATAAAGAATTAATTTGTATTAATGAACTTGTTTTTGAAAGTTAGAATACACGGTTCAATCTATTAATTAAGAAAATTAATGTTTTGAATCTTTTTTACACAAAAATTATTTTTTATGGAATATAAAATTATTTTTTTTATTTATCAATAAATTTGTCAATATTCAAAAATAAAAATAATTGTTCACTCTAAAAATTCTTAAACTTTTTATAAGTGTGAATAATTCAATCAAAAGTTGATAAAATCTTATAGGTAAGTGTTATATATTTTAGCCCTTTTATTCGCTTAGTTGGAGGTTGTTCCGGTCATAGTATAGTGTTTGGGACCTCAAACGTGGATCATAACTTTTTCAATCTCTCATTTATTCCATAAAAAAAAAAAATTATATATTTATATCTTTATCATATAATTCACCTTGAAGTACAGTAAAAAAAATAGGTAAAATCATCTTCAAGAAGAGGAAATAGAAAGGTAATTCTTTCGAGCATTATTAGACGGCTAGTTTATGTGAAAGTCTGGTCCAAAATCTTCATTTCTTTGTAAGTCATTTTAAAGGTTAGCTTTTACTTAATTTAATATTCATCTCTAAAGCAGGCCTCTAGGCTCCAATTAACGGCTGCTAGTGATGCCTTGGAATTAAGTTTAGATGAAGCTTCATCGTGGGTTACTTTTAACTTTTAATTATTTAATAATTCTATTAGTAACTCTAGACGTTTGTTTTACATATGTTGGTCATAAGATTTTCTATCTGTTCGATGAAGAATGAAATTTCTTTGATAAGCTTTCATACGATTTCACAATATTATTTTACATTTTTCAACATTTAATTCATTCAAAGAAGAGAAGAAGATACAGATGACAAGTGCTACATATAGCATAATAGCAAGAAATTTAAAACTAACCAGAATGCTTGTTAAAAATTATAGCGGCGAATAGGTGATAAAAAGGATAAGACTCACTATCTTATCCAAATTCTTAGAACAATGCATGCATTTTGATTTTTTTTTTAAATTGTCTAATTTTAATAATAATAGAAAAATATTAAATATATATTAAAATAAATTACTAAAAATAATTATATATATTTATATATAAATATATATATAATTTAATTTATTTTTAATATATATTTTATTTTTAATATATATTTTATATTAACAACAATTTAACCATCGATTCGATTTTGGTAGCATGGCTGAATAACAACATATATAAATGATTAGTGATGGTTGGATATATAAATGGCTGAATCACATGTCATCAACGACGCACATTTTACTTTATATGATTATTGTTTAAAAATATTTCAATTATGATATTTACTGTGTGATGCATATGGAAATAAAAAACAATTAGTATTTTTATCTGTTCATTACGGGAATATAAATTTTTTAAAATTATGATCCATTTTATTTTGATAGTATAGATTATGCATGACGCAAAAAATTTATAAAATAAAATTATTTTTACAAAAAAAAGTCATAAGTTAACAAAAGTTTCTGACTAAGAAGACCATAATCTCTGTAGATAAAAAAATCAAATAAAAAAATTTTTAGTTATTATTTTTTATATGAAAAAATCTAATTTTTTATTTGAATTATATTATTTTGTTAATTTTATTTTTTATAGAAAGATAAAAAATAGAGAATGAGAGAAAAGAGAGAGAAAGATAAATATGAAGAATGAGAGTGAGAGTAAGAGTTTGTTAATTTTGGAAGAAAAAATTTTATTTTAATTGTAATAAAAAATATCGAATGACATATTTTGCTTTGTCAAATTACTAATATAAAATATAAATTATATATAGAGTGAAAATAGTAGAGAGAAATAGAAAAATGGAGAGAGGTAAATGAGAGAATTTAGGAAAGGAGTTTATTAATTTTGGAGAAAAATATTTTCTCTCAATTTTAATAAGAGAGTGTCATGTGACACATTTGATTATTAAATTAGATAGTTGTTCATACCCTGGCCCAATGTTAAGGGCCCAGGTCCAATCGAAAGGCCTGATCCAATAGATTAAGCCTAACAAAGCACCCACCTCCATTCAAGAGGTCGGTGTCAACCCCGACTTGGTACGAAGAAGTCGGTTGTGAGATTAGCTGGCAGATAAATACTCATTCAAATGGGTAACCGCCCCTGAAATCTCTCTAACCACTTCATAAAGCCATATCTTAACCTCCCTAAGATAATGGGACGGTTATTATCCTAAAGATACGGCACTACTCCAACGGTGGTTATTGGCTCACCACTATAAGTACACTGACACACCTCAGGTATTCCTAAGTCCAATACTCTCTAAGACCTGCTTACACCCTTGCTAACTTAGGCATCGGAGTGTCCTTGCAGGTACCACCCCCCATTCACACGCGAGCACAAGTCGGACGGAGCCTCCCGAGCTGCGGACATACCCGGAGTTCTCCTCCACCATACACTTGGGCCGCCAAACGCCATCCATTGGACTAATCTCCGGTTACCCACCGTAACATTGGCGCCGTTGCCGGGGACCCGCGAGATCATCCCTCGATGGCAGAAAGATCCCATGAAGAAGGCCATGTCGAAACAGATTCTGAGCAAGAGAATCTAGGCATGGGCAATGACAATGAAGACACAGCCCAACATCAAGATAACGACCAACACAGAGAGGGTACCTCTGGAATGAAGAATCCAAAGGTAAACTCCTCAGACGGTCGTGAATCAGAAAAGGGTGGACCATCCCACGTAACTGAATTGATGGGACTAGTCCATAGCCGCCTGGAGCAATTGGAACAAGAGCGGGAGAGGCAAAAGGAAACCGAAAGGTACCTTAAGGAAGAGATGGAACGGCGAAAAGAGTTAGAAAGAAAACTCTTGCAGCTAGAATCCTCTCTCAAGAACTCCCGCGACGAAGGAGAAGATCAACTCCCAGGCGGAGAAGATCCTTTCAGCGAGGACATAATGAGGGCAAAAGTTCCAACGAACTTTAAAAGCCCTGATATGGACCTCTATGATGGAACTACGGATCCAAAGCATCATCTTAGCAACTTCAAAAGTCGGATGTATCTGGCTGATGCCTCCGACGCTACGAGATGCAAGGCCTTCCCGACCACTTTATCGAAAGCAGCGATGAAGTGGTTCGATAGCCTCCCCCCGAGATCCATTACTAGTTTTGAAGACCTCTCAAGAAAATTCTTGATGAGGTTCTCAATCCAAAAAGATAAGGTAAAACATGCACCGAGCCTCCTGGGGATAAAACAGGAGGTCGGAGAGTCTCTACGAGCCTACATGGAAAGGTTCAATAAGGCATGTTTAGAGATCCAAGACCTGCCCACAGAGGCAGTAATAATGGGGTTAGTCAACGGACTTAGAGAAGGCCCCTTCTCACAGTCCATATCTAAAAGGCACCCCGTTTCTCTAAGTGATGTACAAGAAAGGGCCGAAAAGTACATCAACATGGAAGAGAATGCCAAATTAAGAGACCTGAGTTCACGACCTACTTCCTCCTCTAGGGAAAGGGAAAGGGAAGTCAGGAAGAAAGAAGAACCCGGTCTCGAAAGGCCCAGAAAGTATCACTCTTATACTCCTCTAAAGACTTCTATAGTGGATGTATACAGAGAGATCTGCAACACTGAAAGGCTGCCACCCCCAAGACCTATTAAAAACAAAAAAGGGGGAAGTCGCAGCGAGTATTGCGAGTACCATAAAATATATGGTCACTCCACCAACGACTGTTACGACCTCAAAAATGTGATAGAAAAGCTGGCTAGAGAAGGTCGGCTGGACAGATATCTCATGGAGAGGTCGGACACCCATGGAAAGAGAAAGCGAGATGATATGGATAGGAGAGATCCTCCACCACAAACCCCCGAGAGACACATCCACATGATCTCAGGAGGATTTGCGAGAGGTGGAGTCACCAAATCTTCTCGCAAAAGACATCTGAAGAGAGTCTATCAGGTCGGGGATGAGACACCCGACCTCCCCACTATCTCATTTACAAAAGAAGATGGGCAAGGGATAGTACCCGGGCATGATGATCCCGTGGTGATAACTATGATCCTAGCTAATGCCCATCTCCACAGAACCCTAGTAGATCAAGGAAGCTCGGCGGACATCCTATTCAAGCCCGCCTTCGACAAACTAGGGTTAGACGAGAAAGAGCTGAGAGCCTACCCCGACACCCTATATGGGTTAGGGGATACGCCAATAAAGCCGCTAGGTTTTTTACCCCTTCACACAACTTTCGGAAAAGGGGAGAAATCGAGAACTCTAAGCATAGACTTCATAGTCATCGATGAAGGGTCAGCCTACAATGCCCTAATTGGCAGGACTACCCTTAATCGTCTTGGAGCAGTGGTATCAACTCCTCACCTCTGCATGAAATTCCCAACTCCAGGAGGAATAGCCACGGTGAGGGGAGATCAAAAATTGGCAAGGAAGTGCTATAACGAAAGCCTAAATCTGAGAGGAAAGGGCAAAGAAGTCCACACCATAGAGTTAGGTGGGACAAGAACCAGAGAAGAGCTACGACCTCAGCCGGGAGGAAAAACCGAGGAGATACAAGTCGGTGAGGAGGAAGGAAAGAATACCTACATAGGAGCCAACCTAGGGGAAACCCTGAAACAAAGGTTGGGTGAACTCCTAAGAGCTAATTCCGACCTCTTCGCCTGGAAAGCCTCCGACATGCCTGGGATTGATCCCGAGCTCATGTCCCATAGGCTCTCGGTTTACCCAGGGTCCCGACCTGTACAGCAAAGAAGACGCAAACTCGGCCCAAAGAGGGCCTTCATAGTAGAAGAACAAATACAGGCGCTCCTGGAAGCCGGCTTTATCAGAGAGGTCAAATACCCAACATGGCTAGCAAATGTGGTGCTAGTCAAAAAGCAAAATGGTAAGTGGAGAATGTGCGTCGACTATACCGACTTGAATAAGGCGTGTCCTAAGGACCCCTATCCTCTACCGAGTATTGACACCCTGGTGGACTCCAGCTCAGGGTATCAATACCTATCATTCATGGACGCCTACTCGGGATATAACCAAATCCCGATGCATGAACCTGACCAGGAGAAAACATCGTTCATCACACCAAAAGCCAACTATTGCTACGTGGTCATGCCATTCGGACTAAAGAATGCAGGAGCCACGTACCAAAGGCTGATGAACAAAATGTTTTCCTCCCATTTAGGGAGCCTAATGGAGGTATACGTCGACGACATGTTAGTAAAAACCAAGCAAGAAGTCGACCTCTTAACCGACCTCTCACAAGTCTTCGACACTATAAGGTTGCATGGGATGAGACTAAATCCCGCAAAATGCGCCTTCGCAGTAGAAGCAGGAAAATTTCTAGGGTTCATGCTAACACAAAGAGGGATTGAGGCCAATCCCGACAAGTGTAGAGCCATTCTAGAAATGAAAAGTCCGACTTGTTTGAGAGAGGTTCAACAGCTCAACGGCCGACTTGCAGCCCTCTCCAGGTTTTTGGCAGGATCAGCACTAAAATCCCTTCCATTATTCTCCCTATTAAGGAAGGGATGCCAGTTTGAATGGACTCCGGAATGTGAGGAGGCGTTCCAAGAATTCAAAAAATTCTTGAGCCAACCCCCCATCTTAACCCGACCAGCACCGGGAAAAGACCTCGTCCTATATTTATCCGTCGCAAACAGGGCTGTCTCATCAGCCCTGATCAGAGAAGATGAGGTCGGGCAACACCCGGTCTACTTTACCAGTAAGGTTCTACAAGGCCCTGAGCTAAGGTACCGCAAACTAGAGAAGTTTGCTTATTCCTTAGTGATAGCCTCACGAAGGCTACGACCTTACTTTCAGGCTCACACGATAAGAGTCCGTACGAACCAACCCATGAAGCAAATCCTTCAAAAGACGGACGTTGCAGGGAGAATGGTTCAATGGGCGATAGAGCTCTCCGAGTTCGATTTGAGATACGAAGCTCGGACTGCAATTAAAGCCCAGTGCCTCGCCGACTTCATCGCAGAATACGCAGGTGAACAAGAGGAAAAACCAACTACATGGGAACTCTATGTAGACGGGTCCTCCAACAAAACAGGGAGCGGCGCAGGCATAATATTGGTAGATGGAAAAGGAACCCAGTTAGAGGTCTCCTTAAAATTTGAATTTCCAGCTTCAAACAATCAGGCAGAATATGAAGCCTTGATTGCAGGATTAAAGCTAGCAGAAGAAGTTGGCGCCACAAAGGTGACAATCTATAGCGACTCACAAGTGGTGACTTCCCAAATAAGTGGGGAATATCAGGCAAAGGACCCCAATATGAAGAAATACTTGGAAAAAACCTTGGAACACCTTGGGCACTTTGCGGAAACCGAGATCAAACACATAACTCGGGATCTAAATAGCAGAGCTGACGCCCTCTCCAAGTTAGCAAGTACCAAACCCGGAGGGAACAACAGAAGCCTGATTCAAGAGACCCTACAAGAGCCCTCGGTATCAAAAGCAGAAGATGAACGAGAGGTTCTTGAGGTAGTCGGCCTAAACCTCGGATGGATGAATCCCTTAGTCGAATACCTAAAATTCGACATCCTCCCCAAAGAGGAGAAAGAGGCTAAGAAGATCCGAAGGGAAGCACAACATTATACATTGGTGAGAAATGTCCTTTACAGAAGAGGGATATCAACACCATTGCTGAAGTGCGTACCGACCTCAAGGACCACCGAGGTGTTAGAGGAAGTACATAGTGGAATCTGCGGAAACCATCTCGGAGCAAGATCGTTGGCCAGGAAAGTAATCCGAGCAGGATTCTATTGGCCGACCTTGCAGAAAGATGCCACAGACTTTGTGAAAAAATGCCAGCCATGTCAAATGCATGCAAATTTCCACGTGGCTCCCCCAGAAGAGCTTATCAGTATAACTTCCCCTTGGCCTTTCGCAAAATGGGGAATGGATTTGTTAGGTCCTTTTCCCCAAGCGCCAGGGCAAGTCAAATACTTGATCGTGGGAATAGATTACTTCACAAAATGGATAGAAGCAGAACCACTAGCTACTATCACCGCTCAAAGAAGTCGCAGGTTCCTCTACAAAAACATTATCACAAGGTATGGAATACCTCATTCCATCACCACAGATAATGGGACCCAGTTCACCGACGCCTCCTTCAGAAGTTTTGTAGCCAGTATGAAAATCAAACATCAATTCACCTCGGTAGAACACCCACAAGCCAACGGGCAAGCCGAGGCAGCCAACAAAGTCATACTGGCAGGACTGAAGAAGAGATTATAGGAAGCAAAGGGAGCTTGGGCTGACGAGCTCCCCCAAGTGCTATGGGCTTATAGGACGACCCCCCAATCCGCCACAGGAGAAACACCCTTCCGACTAGTCTATGGGGTAGAAGCCATGATTCCCATAGAAATCAATGAGCAAAGCCCAAGGGTAATTCTCCACGATGAAGTCGGAAATGTACAGGGGCACAAAGAGGAACTCGACTTGCTCCCCGAAGTCCGAGAAAACGCCCAGATAAGAGAGGCAGCATTAAAGCAAAAGATGACTACCAGATACAACAAAAAAGTCATTCGAAGAAAATTTGTCGTTGACGACTTGGTCTTAATCAGAAACGACATTGGGGTCAACAAATCAGGAGAAGGAAAGCTCGCCGCCAATTGGAAAGGGCCATACAAAATCAAAGAAGTGTTAGGGAAAGGTTATTATAAAATAACCGACCTGGATGGCACTGAGTTACCAAGGTCGTGGCATGCTTGTAATATGAAAAGGTACTACAGCTAGAAGCGAACTCTACTCCCTGATGTACTCTTTTCCCAGCTTCATGATTTTTTCCCAAAAAAGGGTTTTTTCTGGAGAGGGGTTTTTAACGAGGCATCATAGTAGAGGCTAAGGGAAATATACTGTCAAGACCCTTAGTAGCAAAAAGGTACCTTCCCGATTAATAAAGATCTTTTTCATTAATATATTTCTCTTAAATATCCTTCTCTATTTTTATATAAGTCTTTCTACGAAACGCGCCGACTTAAGCTCGACAAAGCGTGAAAATCCCATGAACCGACCTAACATGGTCGTCAGGATGAAACGACGAGGTACAAGTCGGTGTAAAGAGGTTATACGAGTTGATCGCATTAAACTCGGGAATTGTCCGACTCTTAAGTCGAAAGAAAACCCGAGTAACGCAAACTCGACAGAACTCCGAGTAAAAGAAAACCGAGTTCCGAGTAGACAAAGCGCATCGCAAAAATAACCTAAGTCATAAAAACTCACTAAAGCAAAAGCTGAGTAAAAAGGATAACAAAAGAGATATGAGAGCCTGAGAAAGTTTAAAGTTTGCACACGGGCCTTCGCACGAAGAAGGCTCAAGAAAACAATGCAAGCAAACAAAAGGCTTTCCGAAAAGATCAAACAGATCAAAATAAAAAAGCATGCATACGCGCAAAGTAACTTAAAACCCCTATCCAAAAAGGGGCACCCACTTTGACTAGAAAACCCTTATCCAAAAAAGGGAATTTATTTTGTTTAAACCCTTATCCAAAAAAGGGCAACAAACAGAATATTTTGTTTACGGCCTTAAAAGGCCAAAAGCAAATTGTTCAACACCACCAACAAATAAATATAAGTTCAAAAAAAAAAAAAGGGGGACCCACAGGCCGGGCCCCCATATAGCCACAAAATAAAAAGAAGTCATTTCTTGGAAGCTGCAGAGGAATCACCACCACCATGAGGAACAACACCAGGGCTGGAAGGAGGAGCTAAAGAGGAAGTCGGAGCAGGAGTGGAAGAACTCGGAGCATCTTTGGAATGAGGAGGAGACTCTATAATCCTCTGCCCCCGAGTCTTTAGGTCTGACTCTGAAAGGACCTCGGGAACAGGAGGATCCACAATGGCGCCATCAATCACCACTTTGTCAGGATGTAATGGAGAAAGATCCAAGTCGGGGGCTATAACCCTGACCTGTTCTAGGAAAATTCTCCAAGACTCCTCGGCGCCATCGGCGATAGAGTCCTCCAAGTCAGCATAAGCAGTCCGAGAGTTCAGCAAATCCTTCTTCACCTCCACCATATCTTTAAATAGGCTTTGGTAACTCTCCTGGGCTGCCTTCCTTAAATTTACCTCCATAGTACATTGGGCTCGCAGCTCGCTCTCCTTCTTCCGGAGGTCGTCTCTCTCCTTCCTTAACTTATCCCTCTCCTCCTTTAACTCCTTCTGATGTTTTTCAAACATAAGAAGCCTCTCCTCCAGCTCCTCGACCTTTGGGGAAGTCCCCAGAGAGCTAAGAGGAGTCTTCTCAAACATGTCCAAAAGTTTGCCACAAACTCCCGCCGCCCTAAAACTTTCTTCGGCCAGAGTGGCAAGGTGTTTCCGAACAGAAACATCATCCATATTGATAAGTGGATAGATGTTCTTTCGGACGAAGGCAAGAGCCTCCGCCCTAACACCACCTTCCCAAGAAGGGCCAGACTCTGAAGTCTTGCGCTTCTTACTCTCTGGCTCGGAGAACGGTTGGGCAGAAGGGAGTGGTCGAGCCAAATTTGAGGAGGAGGAAATAACAACAGGCTGAGAGGGAGCACCCACATTTCTAGGAAGAGGAGGAGGAGAGACGACCGCCTTGGAACCCCCAGACCTGGCCCGAGACTTTGCCTTGGCTTCCTGCACCCTCTGGTAGGACTCTTGAGCATTTTTCTTTGCCATATCTACAAAAGAAACAACCAAGTTACAAGTCGGTAAAAAACAAGTCGGTGAAATACAACTCGGAAATAGGAAATGCATGCGCTACCTATGCAAGATTGAACAAATACCGACGTCCCCTGGAGGATTTTTCTCGTATCCAAGTATGGGGCCTTCCCCCATGCTTCTCGGAAAAACCCTACAATGGCCGCCTCCACCTCGTCTAGGTCATCTAGACCAATTTTTTCACAAGGGGTGGCCGGCAGCCAATAAAGGGGAAAGCGGGGGGAGGAATGCTCGTCCAGGAAAAAGGGGTGGTGACCCTCTACAGCTTGAACCTTGAAGAAGAAGTTTTTGAAGTCGTGGAAGGATTCATCAAAAAGGGTAAAAATCCTCCGACCTTGAATGGCTCGGAAGGATACCCATTGTTGCTTATTATTTAGCCCACTAAAGGGCTTAGTCATATGGAAAAGATAAAAGAAGATTCTCAAGGAAGTCGGGAAGTCCAGAGCGTGGCTTATAAACTGGTAGATCTTCAAGAAACCCCAGGAATTGGGATGGAGTTGAGTAGGGGCAACCTTACAGTGGTGCAGAACGGATATCTCAAAATCCGAGAAAGGAAGAAAAACACCCAAACGGGCGATCATGCATTCATACATAAAGAAAAAGTGAGGGGTCGCCTCATCAACTCTCCCAAAGCAGACCCGGTCTTCAGGACCCGGGATTATCAATTCATATTTGGGCTCGTCCTCGTCCGAAGTACAGAGCCTATGGTGAGTACGAAGGTGGGTGACGAACTCAGCGTCGACCAACGGTTCCTCCCCAAGGACCGTATCGTCAACCCATTGAGAAAGAATGTCTACAGAAGCCATTTTTTATGTAAAGAAAAGTGGCAGAAAACCTACAAAAGGGAAAAAGGAAAAAAGAAAATCAAAAAACAAGGCCACTAAAGAAGAAAGATTCGAAACTAGAATCTACGGGTCAACCTATCTACTCGCCAAACAAAACATGCAAACAAAAATGACATGGGAAAAGCAGAACTAACCTTTAGCCGAAAATGAAGGTTGGGGAGAACTGAAGTCTTCAAACACAAGAATGCAACACAAACAGGATAAGGAGAAGTTTGAAAGATTGCAGAAACGGAGAATGGAAAGAGAGGGAAAGTATTTATAAATAGGCTAAGGGGCATAATGGTAAAAACGAGGCAGTCATTAATGCGACTGCACCGTTACCAAAGTCCTCAATCCCTAAATGATCCCTCAACGGACACGACGCTTGAATTGACGTAACTGTCAGAAACCAAAAGTCGCGAAAATCACGTCGGTTCTCACCATCCGTATTCTTTCAAACAAGTCGACTACGAACCCGAGTTGAATACTTGAACCCAAACTTTAAAGAAAATTTGGGCTCAAGTAGGGGCACTGTTCATACCCTGGCCCAATGTTAAGGGCACAGGTCCAATCGAAAGGCCTGATCCAATAGATTAAGCCTAACAAAGCACCCACCTCCATTCAAGAGGTCGGTGTCAACCCCGACTTGGTACGAAGAAGTCGGTTGTGAGATTAGCTGGCAGATAAATACTCATTCAAATGGGTAACCGCCCCTGAAATCTCTCTAACCACTTCATAAAGCCATATCTTAACCTCCCTAAGATAATGGGACGGTTATTATCCTAAAGATACGGCACTACTCCAACGGTGGTTATTGGCTCACCACTATAAGTACACTGACACACCTCAGGTATTCCTAAGTCCAATACTCTCTAAGACCTGCTTACACCCTTGCTAACTTAGGCATCGGAGTGTCCTTGCAGGTACCACCCCCCATTCACACGCGAGCACAAGTCGGACGGAGCCTCCCGAGCTGCGGACATACCCGGAGTTCTCCTCCACCATACACTTGGGCCGCCAAACGCCATCCATTGGACTAATCTCCGGTTACCCACCGTAACAATAGTAATATATGATATAATACATAATATAGGTATATTTCAATTTCAATTTTAATATTTCAATTTTAATTTTAATGCAATTAAAGAATACTATGTTACACATTTTGATTGTCAAAGTAGTAATTAGTCATTGCTATTGATAATGATATCTAAAATAGATAGAGTTGTTGAATGAATGAGAGAGATAGAGAAAGGAAGAAAGAGGATGTGAGAACTCTTTAATTTTGGTGGGAAAGATTTGATTTATTCAATTGCAATAAGGAAGTGACATGTGGCATATTTTGGTTGTAAAATTAGCATGGAAGAGGAAAGAATTCTCCTTAATTTTGGAGGGAAAGATTTAATTTCAATTACAATGAAGGAGTGACATGCGACACATTTTGGTTGTAAAATTAGAGAGAAAGATTTGATTCCAAAAAAAATTACAATAAAAAAGTAACATGTGGCACATTTTGGTTGTAAAATTAAAAATATATAATAGATATAATAGATTAAAAAGTTTGAATATTAAAACAAAAAAGTTGGTAAAATAATAAAATAAAGAATTAATTATTATTGATTTTTTAATTTTTATAAAATGTATATCTTACTATCTTAATTTTAGAATAATTAATTTCTTATTTTATCAATTTATTAATTTTTTTATTTTAAAAGATTTTGATTTATAATTAAGATATGAATATGTATTAAGTTAAAGAAAAAATTTAGGGAGTTAAATACAATATAAATCAATTAGGTCAATTTTTTTTATTTTTAATTTTAAAATTTAAAAAATTAAGATAATAGAAAATGTCTTTTTTTTTATAACAGACTTATTTTTCAATTAATTATTTTGAGTTAGTTTTTCTTCTAGTTGATTTTCTAGGCGAACTCTAAGTTAAATATTTTAGTTAATTACAATTAATCACCTTCAATTATAGCCTTCTGAGTGATGTAATATTGGTGATGTTACAAACTGCGCATGTGTCATGCATGTATGAAAAGAAGCTTTTGCTTTATGAAAGCAATCGACGCACGATAGAAGCAAAGGAAAAGAAAAGAAAGAACACAGAAAGTATGTCTGTGTAGGGTGAAGAAATTAAAGAAAAAAGAAGAGGAAGAAAAGCACGCAAGTGGTGGTGTCAATGTCAACAATAGTACAGTAGTTATAGACTAGTTAATTATTTTGCATTGCTGCAATATAGTGCAAGCAACTTTATGGCCAAACCTACTATCACTACTCCACCTCCGTAGAGATCACAAGCACAAGCACAAGCATAAGCATAATCATGTGCCTATTCTTCCGCTGGTGGCAAAAGAGTTCAAGGGACAGTAACCCCGAAAACTCTACCACGTGCCGCCACTTTACCATCGCCGAGATAAGATCCGCCACCAACAACTTCGATCAAGCCCTAATCATAGGCCGCGGAGGCTTCGGCAATGTTTACAAAGGCAAGTTCCCCAAGCACCGCTCCCCCGTGGCCATCAAGCGCCTCAATCAGGGTTCCAATCAAGGACTCCGCGAGTTCCAAACGGAGATCAAGATGCTGTCCCACCTCCGCCATCCTCACCTTGTCTCCCTCATCGGCTACTGCCAGGACGCCGCCGAGATGATCCTCGTCTACGACTACATGGCGCGTGGAACCCTACGCGAGCACCTCTACGACTACGACACCAGCAACAACCAACAACCCCTGTTGTGGAACAAACGCTTGGAGATATGCCTTGCTGCGGCGCGTGGGCTTCACTTCCTGCACACAGAGAACGTGATCCACCGGGACGTGAAGAGCACGAACATACTGCTGGACGATGATTGGATCGCGAAAGTTGCGGATTTCGGTTTGTCGAAGGACGGGCCGAATGGGTCCCACGTGACAACGGACGTGAAGGGTAGTTTGGGGTATTTGGACCCGGAGTACTACATGAGTCAGTGGTTGAGTCAGAAGTCTGATGTGTACTCGTTCGGGGTGGTTTTGTTGGAGGTGTTGTGTGGGAGGCCAGTGATCAAGCGTAGGATCGAGAATAGGCAGGAGGAGTCCCTTGTATTTTGGGTAAAAAGCTGTTATCAAGATGGCAACGTTGATCTGACGGTGGATCCTGCCTTGAAGGGTACCATTGGGCAAAAGTGTTTGGACAAGTTTGTTGAGGTTGCCTTGAGTTGTTTGAACGATCATGGCAAGGAACGCCCTTTCATGAAGGATGTGGTGAAGGGCTTGGAGTGTGCCTTGAGCCTGCACCTCACTGGGGGCAAGAACAACAGCGATGACGTGGCAGTCAGCTTCACCGTCCTTGTGGGCCATGATTATGATGACCATTCTCGCGGAGTAGTCATGACCGACTCTCAGTGTACTATAACTACCACCAATAGTAATGCCGCAACTACCACTACAAGCACCACCACATCCAACGAGGAGGAGAAAGCTTTGGTGCTGCATGGGGTCTTCTCTCACCTTGGTAATCCAACACCTACATACTTATCTGTTTGCACTGATAAATGACTTATCTTTCTGTATATTTATTTAGAATTTAACATCGTGTATGGTAATTATTATGTTATATTCTACGATAACGACTTTTTCACATTCCACTATGATGCCTTCTCAATGGCCATTATTGTGTGGTGGCTACAAGGTCTACCCTACTTGCACTAATTTATGAGTTACACGTGATTAAGAGGAACTTCTTTAATTCTTGTTTTGACAATGTTAGCACTGTAAGAAAGAAAGTCTAAGAAATAAACTCTACGTGCAATGAATTAGAACAATTTTTTAAAAAGTTACGATTTTGAAATTCTAAAAATTAGGATTAGGTTTAAAAACACGCTCCTGTCAATATCAATTACTATTTTGATCAACTCCCGCCTCTCCCGCGTGTGCTACTCTCCCCTGCGGCCACCCCCTCCAATGCAGGTGCCACTTGCCCGTGTCCTCCCCATCCATTGCGCTTGCCAGTCGCCCTTGCGCCCTCCACCGCTTCTCTTGGCGGTGTTGTTCTCTCTTCATCTGATTGTGTGCGACGCAAGTCTCCTGATCGCAGCGACGTAGCGCACTCCCTCCAAGTAGCGCCGCCTCCCACCACGAACGCAGCCCCACACACGCGTAGCGCCCTTCCTCTGAGAATGCAGCTCCCTCCCTCCGTGAACGCAATCTTGCACGTCCAGCCGCCGAGGGTCGCCGCACGCCGTTGCTGTTGTCGCACACTACCATATAGACACGTCGCTGCTCATCTTCTTTCTATATTTTTTTGGATAATTCTTTTTACTAATTTTAAGCGTTTCTTTTCCTAAGCTTTGAATTTTTTATGTTGTGGATTTTTTTATTTTTTTAATTTTAAATATTTTTTAATAATTTTAGATATTTTTTATTTGATTTTTAAATAATTTTTTAATGTATTTTAAATGTTTCGTTTTGTTAAATTTTAAAATTTTTAAAATAATTTTAGATATTTTTTATTATATTTTAAATATTTTTTTATGTTTTGAATTTTTTATTATTTTTATAATGGTTTATAAAATAATTTTAAATATTTTATTTTGAATGTTTATTTTCACTAAATTTTTTATGTTTCCTATGATAGTTTAAATTCACATTCTTTCTAAAAAAATAAAAAAATGAGTTGAATGTACTTCTAATTAGTCATCTAACAAAATTGATAATAAAATTATTAAAAAATACAGTAAATATATGGTACTATGATTAGAATTAAAATAAGAAAAAAATGGTCAAAAAAATTAAAAAGAAATAGAGATCCCAAACATATGAACAACTAAAATGAAGCAATATCCCATGCCTATTTTGACAAGTAATAATGGTAGGGAATCAATAATTTAAAGTTTTTTATTTAAATTAATATCTATAATTTTATGTATGTAATATTTTAAAATTATATATTATTACATTTAATATTATATTTATTTTAAAAATAATTAATTAATATAAAATAAAATAATTCATGTCCAAAAAAAGAAAAGGCACGCTTTTAGTTTTCTTCAAACTCTTGTACCACAACCTCAAACTTCCTTTCATGGACACTTGCAATTGTTAAATCGTTCTACTCGAGAAACACAACACACCGGAAAAAAAAAAAGGATCCTGGACTATTTGTACAATATGTATAATGGACTATTGAGTTATAAAATGAACATCCCCATATTATCTAAAATAATCATTTGACTGATTTTGGGGTTCACCAAGGATACCTTTCGGATTTAGCGCTCTAATACTATGTCATGATATCATTCATCCCAAAAATTTCAACTGATAGAAAAAAATAACACTAATGATTATATCTCTAATACTTCATAAATCTCCATTATGCATATTGTACAAGTATTCCATTGGCTTCTCATTATTTCCCCTTATAAAATCAAAGATACCAATCCTACAACAAAGCACACTGCGTAACGCCTTTCAGACACGAACCAATATGACCGTCTTCCCCTTCTTACCCATTAAAACGCGATGAACTTCACATTCGGAATCCACCTTCAGTCGCACCTACGGCAAATAAGCCCATCACCTTCATCCACTTCCAATTGCCTACATCCATCAATGTTGCCTGTGCATGTAGTCCATCTCCGGCCACGCATGAAGTCGTCGAAACCCATTCTACCAAATGACATTCATATCCTTCAGATATATTATCTATTACCCATAATATTCCCCCCCCCGTAATAAGAAAAACATTTTTCGTGATTAATCTCTTAACCTGACTTAAGAATGCTTACGTTAACTTCACTTGTCAGCTTTCTATTGAGCAGTCAGTGTTTAGGCACCTATAACCATGAAGAATGCGGCCACCACAGATGCGGCCTTCTAATATATTCCTAATCTAAAATATTTGTCATTTTAGTAGTTTGTGACATTTATAATTCAATATATCTTTTAATATATACAAATATATATTAACATATATTGAATTATTAATATATTTTATTCCTAAGATAACTTAAATTTTAAGATAGGAAAAATATAAAAAAATAGTTATTATATAATTTTTTTTTCCTAATGGTCTTGCTGGATTAAATTTTTTACCGGTTGTTGTAACTTGTAACGAGGGAACTACCTTAGCTTGCACTAACTGCGCGTATCAAAGTCTCAAAGACGATTGAGATAAAGAAATATCCCTTAAAGAAGCCCGAAAGTTGTAAGTGTGCATTGGTATCCTTTTGATTCTTGTACCTTAAAAATTGTTAATGAGTAGTTAGCTTTTCATGATAATTGGAAAAATATTGTACGAAAAGTATGTGTGGCCCTTTGTTGTTATGATAGCATCAATTGTATATATATATATATATATATATATATATCATCTTTCTCTGAAGTTGTTATGGATCGCAATTGAGAAAAAGCATTCCACGCAAGACTAGTACAGGGGCTGTGTTTGATTAATGATAAAATATCATAATAAAGTTAAAGATAGATGAAAGTAGGGTAGTGATAAGGTCATGAATAATTGAACATAGAGCTATGTTATCTGATGTATATCTTTTCTTTCTTGCATTGCCCCCTCAAATCGATAGAGATATGCAACAGAAAAAGCAAGTGTTACCTACCTGGCGTGGGGTTTAATTTGTGTGAGAAAAGGATCAAATCAAAGCAATAATGAATTAACGAGGATAAATTAATTTAAAAGTTGGTGTTTAATGATGCGTCCGTATAATTAGTAATTTTTTTAATATTTCTTTCATATTTTTTTAAAGATAACTATAATTTTTTTTTATCTAAATCGATTAATTTGAGGTATTTTTTGTTCTTAATATATTTTTTAAGCACTTTAAAAAAAAATAGGTAAACAAAAGGAAAAAAAAACATCATTCATAGACAAGTAAAAAAAGTGGCCTGCAATGTCAAGTATATAGTGTTTAAAAATTGATTTTATGCATTAATCTATTTTTAAGATTGAGTTTTGTTCTTTATTTTTTAAAAGTTAAAAATATTAAAAAATATTTTAATTCTATTTTAAATTTTATTATTACTTTAAAAGTTTAATATTGAAATTAAATTTAAAAATTATTTTTCATGACTTTTTGATTTGACTAGAAATATCACTATAAAAAGTGTGCGACATTTCTTTTTTAAAATTCTCAATTGTTTAGAACTAATTTTAAACATGTGATATATAATTTGAACTAGAACTACATTTGAATTTTATTTAAAAATAAAAAAATTGTACTAAACCTCTTTTTTTAATCGATTGACTAAAAAATTAACGATTGATTAATTGAAGATAAATTGAATTTGCCAATGAATTGAAATTTAATTATTTATGATTTATTGTGAAAAGATCTTTGATTTGATCAAAATAGATAAGCATAAGGTTTAATCTTCCTAGAAAATAAATATCCCCAAAATTGTTGACATTCTCAATTACTTTTCTCACGGTTAATTACACGTTCATCACTGCTTTCAAAATCATTCAAGCATTCAAAGCTTCAAGCAAGACACGTTCCGTCTTCAATAATTTAGGTTCAATTGATTTAGTTAGTAATTCAATTCGATATTTACTTACTTGATCAATTCTTCAATTTTTGTGGAAACAATATCTATTTATCGTGGTATTACTTGAATGATTTGGTGTATTTGTCCGTATCCGTAAACACTAATTTTTTGCTCATCATTTAGACCACTTTATTTATATATATAATATTTTTTTTATTAGTATTTTAATACTAAATATAAAAAAATGCACAAAATAACTGTATAGCTAAGCTAACTGTGGCAAAGTTGAAAAGCCTGATAAATAAATTGGATAAATTACTTAAATAAATTGAGTATAAAAATTATCAGTGGTCCTAAATGATAAAAGAAACATTTTTGTCCTCTCATTTTTATATAGATTGTGGGCCTGCTAGCTAGTGGTTTTAAAAATATTATATAAAACTATGATAATTACCACAATTTATGCATTGATATTCTATGGTGCTTAAATTTTCCTGTTGATCATAAATCATGGCCGCAAGCTTAATTTTACACCAAAAAATATAAAACATAAGTGATTCTTATGATTTACCAAGTGAGAGACCAAAACCAAAAAATTTTTCATGATTTACGTACATCTACTACAAAATATCTACTACAAATATATAATGTTTTGATTTTAAATGAAAAGAAGGTACTCCTGCGAATTTACTATCAATTCACTAAAAAGATACATCGTATTACAATTTAAGACTTACTTTATATTTATATTTATATTTTTAAATAGCTAAGCTCCATTAGAATTTAAAATAAATAAAAATAGGACATATGCGTAAATAATGTTGAATAAAAAAATTGGTTTATTAAATCATTTTTATTTGTTTATTTAGGTTAAAAAACCCCTAACTTATTATATATAATATAGTTTTTCTTCCTCAAATATTAGTAAATATGTATTTTATTTAAAATATTATTTATATCTAAATACATGAAAAGGTTAAACTTTTTTTCTCAAATTTTTAAAGTTTTTTGAATTATTTTATTTATACTTTAAAAAAATAAAAATAAAAAAGTATTATTTGTTTAAATTTAGAGTAGTTATTTTGTAAAAATTAGAGATAATTATTTAGAAATCAGTGTTAAATATTAGAGATATTTTGTTAATTATTTAAATTAGTGTAATTTAAATTATTAGAGAAATTAGTATATTATAGAAAATATACATTGAACATCAGTCAGTGTAAATTAAATTATTAGAGAAATTAGTGTAAATTTATTGTGCTTTAGTTTTTGTATTTTTTAATTTTAATTATTTAGAGTTATCGATATTACTTATTTAATTATTTGTGATAAATTTTTGTAGCATTTATTGTTAACTATTTAGAGTTATTGATATTAATTTTTTAAATATATTAAGTTTTTAAATATATAATATTTATTGAGACTCCCTTTAATTTTAGTCTCTCACTTCGTAAATCACACTCATGTTTTACGCTTTTTGGTATAAAACTAAGATTGGGGATTTGGGGCCACGATTTATGATAATCACGAGAATTTAGACATGGCAAAATTTTAGTGTATGAATAGTTGTAATCATCAAATGCACGGTGACCATGCTTTAATTATTTGTTCAAAGGTGAGGAATTCACAAACACAAACTTACCACTAAGTCACAATTTTAATATGAGATATGTTCTGGGGATAATAATTTATTAGAATGTAAAAATCTATGTAGGATTTATTTCACACCCTAGCTATCAAATAAAATAAGAAAATATAGTTTTAATTAATATGAAACCATAAGGGTGAATGGTATACTAATAATTACACATTTCTTGTAATATATAAATACAATAGTATACTAATGTTGTTGTTGTTGTTGTTGACCTTAACAATCAAGGAAGATGATTAAATACAAGAAGAGGATCCTAAAACATTAGAGTTGCTGCAAAACATCCTTCATTAATTCAGGGTTGGCCCTTTGAAACTGAATTAATTCTTCAAGGGTAATATAGCCATCACCATCTGCATCAATCTCATCCATTTGATAGCTAACTTCCTCCTGCGAAGTTAAGCCAAGCACTTTGAGAGCATCAGCTAACTCCGTCAAAGATATCTTGCCGTCGCCATTCACGTCAAAGCGCTTGAAAACGCGCTCACATTCGGCTCTATCTCTATCATGAGTTGACATAATATTTTCTTTTCAATTTCTTGATGACCTCTTGGATATGAAAAATGAGGATATTGTTGAATGAGTGAGAGAAGTTTAAGATTGTACCAATGGGGGGTCATTGACTCGGTCTTCTTTGCTTAATGAACGGATGGCCTTTACATGTTCATGCAAAGCCAAAATTCAATAAATTTTGATTGGTATGAGAATTTTACGTGACCGACCAACCACATTGATTTTCAAGTCTCAAAACTTTTCTTTGCCTTTCTATAGCCAGCTGTGCCCGATATACATGCCTTGACTGACCTAATTAGCAAATATATACTTGTGACTAAGTTGAGTTGAATATTTATCTCAAAAAATGGGAGTATTCTGTGTCTCAGTAAGGTAACCTTTAATTTGGGATCCAGCGAAACTAAAGCAGAACTGAAGCATTCTTTCTATATTTCATTTGTGTATAAATGTATTCATGGTAGCCTTAGTTGGAGAGCGTTAATACTTACCTTGTTCAGCATTGAATCATTATCTGTTCTCTAACTTATTCCTCAAAAGATTTTTTTAATTAAATTCATACTTTAAAAATTTTAAATTAATTGTATTGAATAAATGACCATTTGTACCTATGAGAGATGAAAATGCTGACATTTGTACCCATAAAAGTTCGAAACTAATCTTGTACCCATGATAGATGCCTTCCGTGTGACAAAAGTGCCCTAACTTAGTTCTGAGCTTAGTTCGTGGGTTTCCGATCCTACGTGACACTCCTTCCCTTATCTTCAACCCCTCTCTCTCTTACTCACACACTCTCTCTCTCCAAACCCCACTCTTCACTCTTCAAACCCCACTCTGGCCCCTTCTTCCTCAACATTTGCTCCCTCACCATCCATTTCGTCCTTCACGCCGACAAAGCCATCCTCTTCTCCCTCCCCACCACCTCTGACCCCATCAAGGACACCCTCCTCACTCTCATACTTTCCAATCACTCTTCCTTCATCCTCACCTTCTCTACCTCCCCTTCCTCTTTTGCACTCCAAATCTGGGATGGTACTTTTCAACCATCTTTTCATACCGGTCAACCAAGCCAGCCCAGTAAGTAGTAAGAATTCTCAAGGAAAACAACATCATCATCGTCCCCCTCGTCTTCATCTATCTCTTTCCCAGACTCATTCTCCTCTTCATCAATTATGGAAAAAATTCAAACTTTGAAAAAAATCAAATACTGCACAAATCAGTAACACAAAAAATCAAAAATGAAGAAGAAAAGGACCCGCGATTGAGGAACGCAGATATGAACGTGTTGGTAATATTTATTTCTCAAATAAATGTTCTAATTTTTAACAGCATCTCTCTCTTTCTCTGAATACAATTATTCAATTAACCTAAGCAAACGAAGCACCCATCTTTGTACAGAAGAGAGAGAACAAAGAAGAGATTGGAGTTTCCCTCAAAGGCACTGACGATATCATCACTGTCGATCTCGGGGAGCACCCACTCCTTCTTGGACCAGACGCCGGAGCCGTAGGGCCAGGTGGTGCGGCCGACGCGGAAATCGAAGAGGTTGCACCAATACTCGCTGTCAAACTTCTTGAGGGCGGCCATGTCGTGCTGGATGTAGGTGGGCCTTGATAGGAAAGTGGGTGGGCCTGGGCCTGGGGGTTGGTGGGTTTTGAGGGGAAAAGGGAAAGATGCATGGAAGAGGGAGGTAGAAGAAGCAGCAGCCATTGAGGGATTTAGAGTGTGAAAGATGAGAAAGCAGCTCCTTTTTTGTGTTTTGTTCTTCTCCTTCATCTTCTTCCAACTTGAAGAACTGCTGCGACTTCCAAAATTTGCATCAGAGTTAAATCTGTATGGTGACATTGCTGGGGTTATGAGTTATCTCTGGGTGCGCTTGAATTTCACCAATATTTCATTTTGGGGGTATGATTCGAATTGGGGAAGAAGATGAGCTAGGGTTTTCATTTCAAACATTACCTTCATATAAAAAGGTTCAGATCCACGTAGACAGGGCTTTGGAAGGTTTGGAGAGCCACGTAGGGTCCTACAAACCCGAAGCAAGTGCCAACCCAAGTCAGGCTATTTTTGTCATACGGAGCCCATCTCTCATAGTTACAAAGTCAGTTTCCATTCACTATGGATACAAATGTCAGCGTTCTGAACTCTCATGGGTACAAATGGTCGTTTATTCTATTAGTTTTTTTGTCATTTTTTGTTGATGATGTCAAAATTTATTAATGTAACACGTTAAGTGATACTACAACTAATACATAGAAGTTTTAATTGACTATCAGCATGATAAATTTATGAAATTAGATCAAATCAAAACCTAATTAAGAGAAGAACTTGAGGTATTAAAATCCTTTAATTTGAGGTTGATTTGATTTAACTTCATAAATTTATCATGTTAACTGTCAATTAAGACTACTAAATGTATGTTGTGATGTCACTTAACGTGTCATATCAACAAATTTTGACATTGCTAGCAACGAAAGTGACGGAAAAACTAAAATGACTAACTTAAAATTTTTAAAAGACAAATCTTATTAAAAAAAATCTTTCAAAAACTAATTTAAAAAATGAATAATCTTTCGGAAATTAATTTGACCATTTATTCATCTTATGTGCTACCATATGTCTCTACAAGTACAATTACCATCAACAAATCTGTGATATCTGTTAACATCCCTCACAATAATTTCCCTTTCTAAAATTCTGGTCATATACTTAGCTTCATGACAATCCTTACAAATCCTCAAATTCTTCACAATTCTCAATGGCTTTCCTGGTGGTGCAGACCCACACAACATACCAAATGCCACTGCCAACTTCTCGCTGTGATGCCAAAGAGCCTCCTTTCTCTTTTCTTCCTCCACATTGTGCAACAACTCATCCCAAATTGGAACATATCCCAATTTCTCAATCTCCCCCATGATCTCTTCCAACTTACGATAAATTTCCGCGGATCTCTCATGCTTCCAGTCCCCTGCTGCAAAAACATGTACTTTTCCCTGAACTTCAATCCAACTCCTCCCTCCTTGTTTCTTCACCCTCCTATCTCTCAACATCTTCCTCAATTCTGCAACATCATCCCACCTTCCTGCAGCTGACAACACATTGGCAACAATAACATAAGCCGAGTCATCAAGCGGTTCAAGTTCCAAAACCCTCCTGGCCATAGACCAAGCCTTATCGGCTTCACCATGAAAAGCACAAGCTGATAGCAAGGCTCGCCAAACTGCAGCATCTGGCTTATATGGCATTGTCAATGCTACCCTCTCTGCCTGTTCCAAGTGCCCAGCACGGGCCATTGCACCTACCAAGCAAGTATAATGCGCTAGAAAATATGTGGTGTTAGAAGCAGAAAAAGGAAAAACATGCATTTTGGACATTGCACAATGATCACAAATAAAAGAATCAGAAATTGTATTAGATTCAATTGGTAGATTACATTGTTTAAGGACAGTTTTGATAACAGAAGAAGAAGGATGTCCAAGCCTTCTACGCCAGAGAGTTAAATTCAAATTACATTTTGTCAAGAAAATATGAAAATTAGAGTTATCAACTAAAGAAGGTGGGACAGTCAAGTTGTCAAAGGCATAAAGATCATGTTTAAGAATTCCGTGAAGTAGAATTGCCTTGTTGACCTGAGATTTAACAAAACAATGGTAAGGGTGAAATTCAAAAAATACATTGTTATCCAAACAAATTTTAAAATACTAATAATATTTTTAGCAATTCAAGGTATATGTAAAACATTTTTGAGCATGAAAATTTGATCATCATTTTTATTTCTTAAGGCAGAATAACCATAATGACTAATTGGAATACCAGAACCGTTTGCAATGAAAAGCTGATCAGGGCCTGTATAGTCATTGGCAGTAATGAGATTTGATGCATCGTGTGTGAGATGATGGCTGGCACCTGTGTCAGGGTACCAAAATGTGTCAGCATTAGAAGAAGTGGATGTAGTAAGACTGTAGTTGATGGAATGCAGTTGATTAGACGCAATTGAGGAATTAAAAGATGTTGGGTGTCCATTGTATGCAAGATCAGAACGGTAGAAGCAATAAAGAGCAGAATGTCCAGAGTGTTGCTAGACTGCCAAGAAAATCTACCTCCACAGCCAAAGCAGCCACCACGGCCACCTCTCCTACCATTAAAGTTCCTGCCAGTGAATCTTGAATTGGAGAAACCAGATTGAGCTATTTGTGCTTGTTCCATTCCAAGAAACAATTGCTTGAACTTTTCTAGAGTTTTTTCATGAGAGACAAGTAAGGTTTCGACTTCTCCTACACTGAATAACTCATGCTTAGCTTGCACCAATGAAATACAGCTTGAAAAATCTTCTGGGAGTCCATCACATATGGCCTCAACGTGCTAACATCATGACCTAAAGCAATAAGAGAATTAACCAGTTTCTTGATGTTAGAAAGATACTCAGTAATTGAAAGAGATTGTTTCTTGGAGTTCTTTATTTGAGTGCGAAATTGTTTGATCTTTCTTCTTGTTGTTTCAGCAAAGAGTTGTCAAAGCTTTTGCCAAATCTGTAGTGCAGAAGTGTAGTGGATGATTTTGTTTTTGAAGGAACTGTCGAATGAAGCAAGCCAGGAACTAAGGTTGAAATCTTATTGCCATTCTTCATATTTGGAGGAAATAGTGTTTGATGCTTTCTTTGACTCAGATGCACTTGGGAGGTTCTTTGCCTTCAATTATATGGTGAATAGAGCCAATTGTTCCCAGGTGATAAAAATTTGTTTCATCAAGCTTGTCTGGTATAGGTGAAAAAAGTGATTTGTTGTTGTTGGAAGAAGAAGGAACAATCAAAACCAGAGATAAGAACCTTGAAGCTCTTGATAGTTGATACCACGTGAAAATTATTGCTGAGACGCAATTGTAGTAGGTAGAACTATGAACAGAGAGTAATTACTCGTGTGCTAAGAAAACTGAAATTGAGTGATCTTTATTGAATGATCTCATAAACTGATTCTTGTACATCTCTTTTATATTATTACTAACTTGAACACTTATATATATAGTCATACTAATGTCTAAGACTAATTGAAATTGACCAAGTCAAAAGACTCGGTTATTGACAAAAACTGAAATGGCATTTCTTGATGCAATCTGTTAGCCTGTTATAGTTGTTATATTGCTGTTGTCAACAAACAGAGGTGTGAGACAAAGAGACGAGCCAAATTGGGACTCGCCAGGTTAAGTCGGAGTGAGTTGAGGAGGTCGACCAGTTCGATGATGCACAAACCGGGAGGGTGGTGGTGCAGCCACAGTGGTTTAGGAAAGTCAGAACCGTTTCCTTGGTTTCTTGTCGATGACAGGTGACCGTGCCTGTGATGCTATTTAAGATCTCCTCGCCAGCTGCCGCATGGGGTCGTTGGGCTTTTTTCAGTGGGGGTGTTTGGAGTTAGACTTTGAGTTTGCTTTAGAAACATGACTCGTGTTTTTGTCCCTAATAATGTTACAAAAATATAAATTTTTTAAAATTATATTTGACGTTATAAATGGTGATACAAAAAATTTATAAAATCAAATTATTATTGGAGAAGAATAAGATCTATATAGATAAAAATATCAAATAATATATTAAGGGGATTTAAAATCACGGTTGAAATCACCGATAAAATCGTTGTGGCCATTGCTCCTGTTCTCCAAAATCACCGCTGAAAAAGAAAAAAAGAGGAAATCTAAAATCGTTGTTGCAGCCGTTGCACTTTCTCTTTCTCTCTATTTGCTGCGTCAATAGCAACGGCAACACTCAATTCCACCGACGTCGTCTCTTTTTCTTTTTTTTTTTTTCTCTTCTTCTTCCTCCTTCTCATTCACTTTCTCTGTTTCTCTCTTTTTTTCTTTTTATTTTGGATGTGTATGAGCTAATGAGAAGAATATCAGAATCAAAAAAAGAAAAAATGAGTGGTCTGATGGAGATGGTGA
The DNA here is from genome assembly GCF_014773155.1 of Arachis stenosperma. Taxonomy (NCBI): domain Eukaryota; kingdom Viridiplantae; phylum Streptophyta; class Magnoliopsida; order Fabales; family Fabaceae; genus Arachis; species Arachis stenosperma. The sequence goes on along the minus strand of NC_080379.1, from coordinate 169,089,059 downwards.
TATACAGAGTTAGTGAGGTGAGAACAAGATAATCAAAAGGATTATTTTAAACATAATTTTAATGTTAAAGATCATTTTAAGTTAAAAATATCAAGAATGATTTTAATATTGATCCCAAATCTTAGAAATTAAGACAATACTTATTTTTTATAATATATTTTTTTATGTGAATAATATTATCAGATATTTTTTAACTATATGTAATTATAATTTTAATGTATTCTTATAATTTTATAAATTTATTTAAATTATATTATTTTATTAATTTTATTTTTTGTAGAACATAAAGGTAGAGAGAATTAGAGAATAAAAAAAAGAGAGAGAAAGATACAGAAAAATTAGGAGAGAGTAATTTTGTTAATTTTGAAAAAAAATTATTTTAATTATAATGAAAGAATATTTCGTATTATATTTTGATTTGTCAAATTAATAATATAAATTATAAGTTATATATAGACCGATGAGGATAGAGAGAAATAGAGAAGAGAAAAGATGTAGATAAAATAATAGAAAAAAAAAATTATTAATTTTGAAAAAAAATATTTTATTTTAATTTTAATAAAAGAGTATTACGTGATACATTTTGCTTGTTAAATTAGTAATATAATATAGTTATATTTTGATTTGATTTTATCTTTAATTTTAATTAGAGAATGTTATATTTATTAGTTATTAATAATGATATATAAAATAGATAAAATAAATGAGAGAATGAGATAGAAAAAAAAGAGAGACGATGAAAAAAATTTAATTTAAAAAAATTAATTTTAATTATAATAAAAGAATAATAAATAATATATTTTGATTATAAAATTAATAATATATAATAAATAAATTTTATTGCTCATAGGTAAACATATCATAATCAGTAGGAATTTTTTTAAATAAATTGGCAACTCCATTTAAGAGCATCTTCAATGAGGAGCCCCGTTACTATGTAGTCAGAGAAAAAGAGGAATTGGAGCATTGGAGTGAAGAGAGAGTGAGTTCCCTCACTGTTTTCAAGAAAAGGAAGTCCCTCTGAATGGGGACTCCCATTGCTCAATCAACACTTGCCAAATGGCAAGTTAGGTAAAAAATAAATAGTTATATAAAATATTAATTAATTAAATAGTTATATTAATTAATTAATAATAATTAATTCAATAATAATTATAATAATTAATTAAATTAAGTAATTATAATTTTATTTAATTAATAATTTATATTAATTATTTAAATAATAATTAATTAAGTAATTAAATTATAATTAATTTATTAATAATTATAATAATTAATTAGATTAAATAATTATTTATTTATTTAATTAATAATTTATATTAATTATTTATATAATAATCAATATTAAATATTATTTATATTTATATTATTATATTAAAGTAGCTGTTGTAAAACTGGCCGTTATAAAATTAGCTGTTGCAAAACTAGCCGTTATTATGTTCCCGTTATTATTAATAAATTAATATTTTGTTACTCTATATATACCACTTAGATACACTTCTATTCTCACACTATCTACTACTCTTCTTTATCTTCTTCCAAGTTTACAAAATCAAAGTTCTGCTACTATTATTTTTTGTTCGAAAAAATGGATCCAAACCAACTCAACTCTTTCTTCAATTACTTACAAAACTTTCCTCAAATTCCAAATACCCAACAATCTCAAACCTCAAACTCTCAAGTTCCAAATCAAAACTTCACACTACCAAATTCATTTCAAAATCCAAATCCACAAAATCTTTCTAATTTCAATTTTCAAGCTCCTTATAATAATCAGTTTTCTATATTCCAACCACAAAATCAAAATTTACAAACACCCCATTCGGAGCATTCGGAGTGTTGCAAGCACGCTTTACAATTATACGTGGTCCAGCTCGTTTTTGGGAAAAGAAAAAACTTGCCAACATAATGAGAGCTTGTATTATATTGCATAATATGATTGTTGAGGATGAAAGAGACAGTTATGCAGGAAATTTTGCTCAAGGCTTAGAGTATGATGATGTTGAAAATGGCTTATCACAACCTCAGCTGGGAGAGGAAGATTTTGCACCATACCATCAATTTCTCCAAAGAAATGCCCAACTTCGAAATAGGCAGCAGCATAGACAATTGAAGGAGGACTTGATTGAACACATATGACAATTTCACAATGCTTGTCGTCAACTATAGAGTTTAATTATGTTTTTCTTTGTATTAAGTAATTTTACAAATTAGTGTAATCCCGAATTATCTATTGTGTATTTTTGTTATATATGAATTTATTTAATATTAATATCTTTTAATAGTGAATTATTTTTAAATTTAAATATTTAAATTACATTATTAACAAAAATTAATTATATTAATTACAAGTATTTTAATTAATTAATTAAGTGGGACCACAACAGGGACTAAAGTTAGTTCATCCTAATGGAGAAGAGAGATATGCTTTGAGTTCCTATTTACTATTTATGACGCAAAAGCTGATGTGAAATTACTTTTTATGACAGGTGAGCCATAAACAGAAACTGGGATGAGTTCCCTACTGAAGATGGTCTAATAGATCTCTACTGGAGAGTTCCTTCAAATACTTTAACTTGTCAATATCAATTCTTTATCTTCTTGTTGGCTGTTCCCTGGGGTACTTCACTCTTTTTTACTTGGTTTTTTCCCTGTACATAGTCATAGATAACGATTTTTCTGTTGTAAAATAAATAAAAGATATATAAAATAAATATATATAAATAGAAGACTCTAGCATTAATATAATTAGCTCAATGATGATTTATATATATATATATATATATATATATATATATAATATTATATGTTGTAATGTGTATATATATACAAAGATAGAAAGAAATATTAAAAATAAAGAGAGAGAGAATTGCATTTGTTTATTGTTATCATCTCAATATAATAAAGATGATTAATATTGTTATTAATATTATATGTAAAGAGTAATAGAAAATAAAATTTAAAATATTTATAAAATAAAAGAAGAGAAAGAATTGTAGTAGAAATATAAGGAGAAGAGTATTTGATTGCAACATAAAGAGGGAATTGATTTTTTATTACTTGCTTGTGTGTTTATTCAGATGGATGCTACTCCTATTTATACACACAAATGGTCATGACTTTTCAACCTTCGTTAAATCCATTCTCTCTTGAGAATGATTCCTTCAATATTGAGAAGGTGAGTCTACGTGGTCATCCATATCACAACACTCCCCCTTTGATGACCATTTAGGGTTATTGCCTTGTTAAAACCTTACTAAAGAAAAAATCCAGTGAAAAAAAACCTTAGTAAAGGAAAAAGAGTACAATATCCTTTAGTGATGATGACTGCCTCATTAAAAACCTTGTCAAGAAAAACCCAATGGGAAAAAAACCTGACCAAGGGAAAAAGAGTACAGTCTCCCCCTCTTGTCGACATCATTTAATATCTCGAAATTGACGCATCCCAATCTCATGTACCAATCTTTCAAAGGAGGATTTTGGGAGTGACTTTGTGAATAAATCTGCCAGATTGTCACTTGAGCGGATCTGTTGGACATCAATCGTCCCTTGATTTTGAAGATCATGAGTGAAGAAGAATTTGGGGGAAATATGCTTTGTTCTATCACCTTTGATGTATCCGCCTTTAAGTTGAGCAATGCATGCTGTATTATCTTCAAACAGGACAGTCGGAGCTATCTTATGATCAATCAATCCACATGACGACAAAATATATTGAATCAGGTTCCTTAGCCAAAAACACTCGCAACTAGCTTCATGAATCACTAGTATTTCAGCATGATTAGAAGAGGTTGCTGCTATCGTCTGCTTTGTGGACCTCCATGATATAGCCGTACCACCATATGTGAACAGGTATCCTGTTTGAGATCTCCCTTTATGTGGATCAGACAAGTATCCGGCATCTGCATAGCCAACTAGTTGTGACTTGGATCTGTAGGGATAAAATAATCCCATATCAACTGTTCCATGAAGATATCGAAAGATTTGTTTGATTCCACTCCAATGTCTTCTGGTTGGAGAGGAACTATACCTTGCTAGTAAATTCACCGCGAATGATATGTCAGGTCGCGTATTATTAGCAAGATACATTAGTGCTCCAATGGCACTAAGATATGGTATTTCAGGACCAATGATATCTTCATTTTCTTCTTTAGGACGGAATTGACCCTTTTCCACATCCATAGATCTTACTATCATTGGGGTACTTAATGGATGTGACTTATCCATATAAAATCTTTTCAATATCTTTTTTGTGTATGTTGTTTGATGAATAAAGATCCCGTCTTTTATATGCTCGATCTGCAGGCCGAGACAAAATTTAGTCTTTCCAAGATCTTTCATCTCAAACTCTTCTTTTAGAGTTTTTATAATTGTTGGAATCTCTTCAGGAGTCCCAATGATATTTAAATCATCAACGTACACAGCAACTATAATGAACCCAGATGTAGTTTTCTTTATAAAAACACATGGGCAGATATCATCATTCTTAAATCCATTTTTGGCCAGATACTCAGTAAGACGATTATACCACATTCGTCCAGATTGCTTTAGACCATATAAATATCTTTGCAATTTAACTAAGTATAACCCTTGCGAATATTCATTGGATGGTTTAGATATCTTTAATCCTTCAAGGACTTTCATATAGATATCCCGATCTAATGAGCCGTATAAATAGGCTGTTACCACATCCATTAAATGCATATGCAGTTTATGATATGCAGATAAACTGACCAAATAACGCAAAGTTATCGCATCCACTACAGGGGAATACGTTTCTTCATAATCTATACCGGGCCTTTGTGAAAAACCTTGTGCCACAAGTCGGGCTTTGTAGCGCACGACTTCATTTTTCTCATTTCGTTTTCTCACAAATACCCATTTGTATCCAACAGGTTTTACATTTGCATGTGTACGGACTACAGGTCCAAAGACTTCACGTTTTGCAAGTGAGTCTAATTCAGCCTTCATGGCTACTTCCCATTTTGGCCAATCATTTCTTTGTCGACATTCTTCAACTGATCTTGGCTCAAGATCCTTATTTTCATGCATGATATTCAATGCCACATTATATGCAAATATTTCATTGACAATTGTCTTATTTCGGTCCCATTTCTCTTCTGTAAAGATATAATTTATCGAGATCTCGTCATTTTCACAAATTTCAGGTACCTGAACGTCTTCTGGCGTTAACATTATATCAGAATTTTGGACAACTGCAGGTGTTTCTACTATGTCTTTTTTAACAGGAATATTATTTACCTTATTTCTCTTTCGAGGATTTTTATCTTTGGAACCGACAGGCCTGCTACGCTTCTGGCGTGTATTTGCTTCAGTGACTATTCGTCCTACTGGGACATCAATTCGAATTGGGGCATTTTCCGCTGGTATATAAGATTTGGTAATCCTCTTTGTATCGAAAAATGCATCAGGCAATTCATTTGCTACTCTTTGCAAATGTATAATCTTTTGAACTTCCAGTTCACATTGCCCTGATCGAGGATCTAAATGCATCAACGATGATGCATTCCAGTTAAGCTCCTTTTCAGGAAGCTTATTCTCTCCCCCTAATGTTGAAAATTTTGATTCATCAAAATGACAATCCGCAAACCGGGCTTTAAATACATCTCCAGTTTGTATCTCAAGATACCTCACTATAGAGGAAGAATCATATCCAACATATATTCCCAATTTTCTTTGGGGTCCCATTTTGGTGCGATTAGGTGGTGCAATGGGAACATATATCGCACACCCAAATATTCTTAAATGGGAAATATTTGGCTGCTGGCCAAAAGCTAATTGCATAGGAGAGAATTGGTGGTAACTTGTTGGCCTCAAGCGAATAAGTACTGCGGCATGTAAAATAGCATGCCCCCAAACCGATGTTGGGAGATTTGTTCTCATAAGTAAGGGTCTAGCAATTAATTGGAGGCGTTTAATAAGTGATTCTGCTAACCCATTTTGTGTATGAACATAAGCTACTGGATGTTCAATACTTATTCCATTAGCTATACAATAAGCATCAAAAGCTTTGGAAGTAAATTCACCAGCATTATCAAGACGAATTGCTTTGATTGGATTTTCTGAAAATTGTGCTTTTAATCGAATAATTTGAGCCAGTAATCTCGCAAACGCCAGGTTGCGAGAAGATAATAAGCACACATGTGACCATCTCGAAGATACGTCTATCAGGACCATAAAATATCTAAAAGATCCACATGGTGGATGAATAGGTCCACATATATCACCTTGAATCCTTTCTAGGAATTCAGGGGACTCAAATCCAATCTTTACTGGTGATGGCTTTAAAATTAACTTTCCCTGAGAACATGCAGCACAACAAAATTCACTAGTTTTAAGAATCTTCTGGTTCTTTAGTGAATGTCCATGAGAGTTTTCAATAATTCTCCTCATCATGGTTGTTCCCGGATGGCCCAATCGGTCGTGCCAAGTTATGAATTCATTTGGGCTAGTAAACTTCTGGTTTACAATGGCATGTGATTCAATTGCACTAATATTGGTATAATACAACCCAGATGAAAGTGAGGGTAATTTTTCTAATATAACTTTCTTATTTGAATCATGAGTTGTGATACATAAATACTCATGATTTTCCTCATTCATTGTCTCAACATGATATCCATTTCGGCGAATATCTTTGAAACTCAACAAGTTCCTCAGAGACTTGGTAGATAATAGTGCATTATTTATTATAAATTTTGTTCCTCCAGGAAACAAAATTATAGCTCTTCCGGAGCCTTCTATCACATTGTCTGAGCCAATAATAGTATTAACATATTCCTCTTTTGGCACAAGATGGGTAAAATATATATCACTTTTGAGAATAGTGTGCGAACTTGCACTATCCGCAAGGCATACATCTTCATTACATATCCTTGCCATTCTCTTCAAAAACAAATAATAATAAAATGAGTAGCATGTACAGTTAAATTGAATACTTGATTGGAATTATTTTCCTAAGAAACACTGTACACAACAATAATATCATATACTAAAATGTTATTTTAAAACATAACACATTTAATGATTTCAAAATTTATAAAGATTAATATTTCAGTATTTATGTACATCACATTTGAAACTTAAATACATAGAAAATAAAACTTAACAATAAGTTCTTTACATTATTTATTTACATAGATACTTCACAATCCCACATATTAAACTATTCCATCATTGATCAAATGACCAATATTTCCTTCAGGATCTTCAAAGAAATCAGATACATCATAATGAGTGGTGGAGTTCTCAGCATCATTTGAAACAAAATTTGTTTCCTTTCCTTTGTCATCCTTTTTCAAAGATGCCTGGTAAAGATCGACTAGGTGCCTTGGGGTACGACAGGTACGAGACCAATGGCCTTTTCCACCACAACGGAAACACTTATCCTCTGTTGATTTATTCTGCCCGATATTCCTTTCTTTATCCCACTTCTGGTGAGATCCTCTCTTTTGAACATGATTCTTTTTCCTTCCATAATTTTTCTTGTTATTAAAAACTTGCCATTTACCTCTTCTGGGGTAATGATTTGCCGCATTTACTTCAGGAAATGGGGCGGCGCCAGCTGGGCGCGCTTCATGATTTTTCAAGAGTAACTCATTATTGCGTTCAACAACAAGAAGGCAAGAAATTAACTCAAAATATTTTTTAAACCCCTTTTCTCGATACTGCTGCTGCAGGAGCACATTCGAGGCATGGAAGGTTGAGAAAGTTTTCTCCAACATATCATGATCGGTTATCTTTTCCCCACACAATTTCATTCGTGAGGTGATTCGAAACATTGCAGAATTATATTCATTTATAGATTTAAAATCTTGTAGACGCAAGTGCGTCCATTCATATCGAGCTTGAGGAAGTATCACCGTTTTTTGATGATTGTACCTTTCTTCAAGGTTTTTCCAAAGATCTGCAGGATCTTTTAATGTGAGATATTCATTTTTCAACCCTTCGTCAAGATGACGACAAAGGAAAATCATGGCTTTGGCTTTATCCTTCTGGGATGCATTATTTTCAGCCTTAATGGTATCTCCAAGATCCATTGAATCAATATGGATTTCAGCATCTAATATCCATGATAAATAATTGTTTCCAGATATATCAAGAGCATTGAATTCAAGATGAGAGAGCTTCGACATAATGAAAATATTACCTGTGTCTTCCTAAAGATTTGATCAGAGTCTCGTGCTGATAACGTGTTGTAAAATAAATAAAAGATATATAAAATAAAGATATATAAATAGAAGACTCCAGCATTAATATAATTAGCTCAATGATGATTTTATATATATATATATATATATATATATATATATATATATATATATATATATATATAATGTGTATATATATACAAAGATAGAAAGAAGTATTAAAAATAAAGAGAGAGAATTGCATTTGTTTATTGTTACCATCTCAATATAATAAAGATGATTAATATTGTTATTAATATTATATGTAAAGAGTAATAGAAAATAGAATTTAAAATACTTATAAAATAAAAGAAGAGAAAAAATTGTAGTAGAAATATAAGGAGAAGAGTATTTGATTGCAACATAAAGAGGGAATTGATTTTTTATTACTTGCTTGTGTGTTTATTCAGATGGATGCTACTCCTATTTATACACACAAATGGTCATCACTTTTCAACCTTCATTAAATCCATTCTCTTTTAAGAATGATTCCTTCAATATTGAGAAGGTGAGTCCTCCATATCACAACATTTTCTTTTGTAATTTATCTATACCCATTGACGTATTCTAATTATTTATTCCAATTATTGATGAGATGAGATTTTTTATTAGACTTAATAGCATCATTTAATTCATATAATCAATTCTATTCGATAAAATAGGGTTTTTTCTTAAATATTTTATATTATATCTGATTTAAATGGTTTTGTGTCTAGTAAAAAAAAATAATTGCTTTTCTTTATTTTTTAAATTTATTTTCTCTTATTTTCATCTAACTATTTTCAGTTTTTATGGTGTAATTCTCTTTATATTAGTTTATCATTAGAACTAATCCACTTATGAGATTTTTTCTTGATTTGCAAGAGTTCTAAAATTTTTTTCCACCTTTTTTCGGTGAGTAAATCTCTCGGATAATCCAAATTTGAGATAACGAAATTTAAAAGTGTCATGTATATACTATAAATTAATTATTAAATTTGTTATTATATTTTTTATATAAATATATGTATAATTTAATTTATTTATAATATATATTTTATATTTTAATATAAAAAATATTAGGAACGTTAAAATTTATTTATTTTATTTATTATTTAATTATGAATTTAATTATTTTAGTTTTGTTTTTTTAGTTTAAAAATTTAATAATATATTTTATTTTATATTTTTAAATATTGATAGTTAATTAATAACTAAAAATAATAAATTTAATAATTTCTTAATATTTCTTTTTTAATATATATTTTACATTACAAATTAATTTTAATATAGGTTATGTTACGTGTACACCAAAATTAGTTACTAAAATTAGCCACCAATATAAAATATATACTGAAATATAAATATACATTAAAAATAAATTAAATTACACATATATTTATATACAAAAATATTGATAGCTAATTTTTATAGATGATTTTAGTGTATAAATAATATTTTTGTTTTAATATACATGTATTATAGTTGACCAAAATTATCATGCTCGTAAATGCCTACATGTTTCATGTGTTTCCTTCTTGATAAGGATATTTTTTCAAAATACACTAGGAAAGTTATTGGTTCACACAACCACACCTAATTAGCATCAACTTGCAGAGAGTATCATCATTCTACCCCAAGCTTCTGAGCTTATATAAAACTTGAAATCTTCTACTCATCAAAACATGAAGATAAGTTCAATATCGAGATAAAAGAACTTGGAAGACCAGGTCAGATTCAAAGCTTTGTCTCTCCCAAGCAGCGTATCTATTGTGGGGTATATGGCCTGGCTTGCAAGGAACACTCTAATCTTCGAAGCTAAGAAAAGCAAATTGAGCTTGGAGAAACTTTGTCCCCCGCTTTGATTTTAGTTGATGAATTCGTCAGACATGGATTGCACCACCGCACAAGCTGAAATCCACGTTTTTTCTTCCTTTTTTTTCTTTATTTTCCTCTCTTTATTTTGACACATTGTTTTTACCTTTTTGTTTTTTTGTTTGGGAATACCCCCACTCTCGTTGTGAGGCTTTCAGATCCATAATCTTTATTGTATTTGCACGTTTCATTGTAATAAAGAATATCTTAGAGAGAAAAAAAATTATGATTAAATTTCATCGTCAATAGTGGCACCGGATTAATAAATTGGATTGTTATTTTGTGCCAACAAGTCAACAACCATCACTTCTGGAGTTTTGGTCACATTAAAAAATAAGTAAAGTTCTCGGGCGATACGTCCAGGAAAAAAGAAAAGAAAATAGTACAGTGTGGCTAAAAATGACCTAAGAAAAAGTTATAGGTAAATAATTTTTAATCGGTCAATTTTAAATAACTGTAATTAATAATTATTAATTTTATATTTTTAAAAAATAAAATGAAGTTCAAAAATAGTTGGATAAACTCTTTATTAATTACCTAATTAATAAGATTAATGACTTAATTAGTTAATTACCCTATTCACATGTTTAGAATTGAAGAAAAAAAAGCTACCATTATTTGAGCTGCTTATTGTTATTACTAATTTGCTATGTAAACTTAGAAAGGTTATATATATGCATCATTAATTTCGCCGTTCCATCATTTAATAATTCTGATTAAATGTTGCCTACGTAGATGGTTCATTTGTGACTTAGCTTGAGGGCGGTAGCAAGAGGAGATTCCTTATGCATTTTTTCAAAGTAGAGAAAATAGTTTCGTTTATAATGACGTTAATATATATGGTTTGGTTAAGCAAGAAAAATAATTTTACACTAAGAAATGAAATTCATAATATATCTAAAAAAGTAGTCGTTTATGTAAGGCAACGACATATACATGTTGATGAAATAAAGTATGTTTTGATTATGCAATAACAAAGCACATCAACAGCAGATCTTATTAGTGATCATGAGGAGAAGTAGTTTTGATCCTCATATTATCCAAGTGCGCTTTGCCATTGAGCTTGCGGGAAAAGTAGTCTTTGACGAAATCTTCCATAACCATTCTTCTAAACAAAGGTGGGTTTTCTTCACTTATCAAGCTCTTTGCAGGCCCAATCTCTGCCTCATATTTTGGGTTCATGAACATGGCAATAGAAAGTCTCCCCTTTTCTTTGTTGACTACTACCCTATGCTCCATGCTGTTGTAGACCCCATTGCTTACTATCTGCTCACCAATTATGAAGTTCTATGTGAATGTGAATGCACACAAATATTAAATGTTTGCCTGGTTGTCAATTGAATAAAGACTAAGAAAAAGTGCAAGTCAATTAAAAATATGATGAGTATGGTACTCTTTTGTTTGTTTTCTCTAACTAGTTATTTCCCACCACATACTACTACACAAAAAAAATAATATAAAAATTAAAAAGAAAATAAAAAGAGGTAAATAATATTGTGATTAAAATATAGAAAATATATAGGTGGAAATTTATGTGCAGTCGACTTTACATGAAGTTGATAGCTGAAAGCCATTAAATAATTTGACTGATTGGACTAAATTTTCATCTAACAACTCTCAACTATTAACTTCACGTGAAGTATACTGCTCCTTGAGTTTCCACCAAATATATAAAAGAAAGAAAAAGGAATTAGATGAGAAACCTCAAAGATGTCCCCAACCAAAACAAGAAAGGCTTTGGGGTGAAAAGAAACAGGAAGCCAAAGGCCATGTTTCTTGATTTGGAGACCCTCAATTGCGTTGACCTGGTGAAGTATGGTTATCCCTGTTGAGTCGGAGTGAGGAGTCAAACCTAAAACTAGCTCCGGATTGGGGCATGGCGGATAATACGTCATCCTGGTTGTCTGCATCCCGTTCTCAAATATGTGATCCACTTCCTCTATCTCCATTCCAACTCCTTCTCCCAATATTCTCAGCAGCCCCATCCCGATCTTCCTCAACTCCGCAAAGTATGTCTCCAACGTCTCTCTCAGCGATGGAGGCAGCTTTTCCAACAGATCTGCCTTTCTTCTCTCCATAGGGTTTATCACCATGAAGAACCTCTCCCCCCAATCAACCTTCTCATCCTTGCTTCTTCTTTTCACGTTTCCATACCCCTGGAAATCTCCCTCTTCCACTTGGTATTTGCTTTTCTCCTCCTTCGACAGATTGAAGAATTTCTCCATCTCCACTTCCAAATTGTCTAGCACTTCACGACTAACACCATGGTTCCGCACCTACACGTACGTCACATATATTACTGCCCTGCATATAGGGAATACATATAATTCATATATTGGGATAATAAACTTAACCTGAAAAATCCCCCACTCTTTGCATGTGTCGTACAACTCGTGGAGTTGAGTGGTATTGTCGTTTCCATCAGAAAGCAGGGTTTGGAGGTCAAAGATGGGAATTGCTGCGGCTTCATGATCAGATTGGATAGCAGTGGGTTCCAGTTCGGGGCGTATAAACATTTCCGGTATTGCAATTTCTGGTTGCGATGGTGATGCCATTGTTGGTAGATATACAGCTAGCTAGAAAGAAAAGATCAATGTAATAATGAACCGTGCATGGCACCACACTCTAAGGTGTCACGGCTATTTATGCAGCCACCACCATCAACACAACATCACTATCCCTTGTGGACCTTTTTTCCATTTATTAAAAAGCTATTAAGGTTGGAAAAGTCTAGGACCAACACTTTTATTAAATTTTGATTATTATTAGATAAAATTTTACACCATTAAAATTATTATTGATGGTTATTTGATAGTTACAAATCAAAAAAGTTGATGGTCTCTAACACTATTTACTTAGATAAAGATGTTAAAAATATTTTTTTTTAAAGATGTTTTTTAAAATTAAAATTTAACACATATAATCAATTAAACTATGTTATTTTTATTAAAATTAGACCAGACAAATTAGTTTAGCAAAAAAATTAATAAATTAAATTTTAAACTAATCTAAATTAATTTTTTTTATAAAAAATAACTATAATATTCTTATTATAAAAAATAACTAAAATACTCCTATTATATATATATATTTGAAAATTTTAAATCTTAACTCTGTGATGAGAAAGAAAAATGGCTAGAATTTAGAATTCTTAAAATTAATATATATAATAAGAGTATTTTAGTCATTTTTTATAATAGAAGTATTGTACTCATTTTTTTATAAAAAAAATAATATTAATTTAGATCGATTCAAAATTTGATTCACCATTTTTTGATCAAATTAATTTGTTTGGTCTAATTTTCACAAAAATAACACGATTTAATCGATTATATATTTAATAATATTTTAGAAATAAATATATTTAAAAGAGTGAAAAACGAATTTTATTAATATTTTTTAATAAAAATATGTTTTTTTTAAATATTTTTATTTTCGCGGATACATCTGATCTGATCTGCAAAATATGCAAATCAGGTCAGATCAGAACCAAACTTAAAATGTGGATATTTGATCCGATCCAATCCGATGATTTTAATGCAAATCAAATTGAGATTTTGACCATATCCGATCTGATTCGACTCGCGTTTACCTCTAGTTAAAAAAGAGTAAAGTTCTTGCTAGAGGTGTTCGACTAAAAGGATAAAATCCTAAAACAACATGTTGAAGAATTGAATTTTTCTTTTAGTGGATACTAAATTAATGAAACTGGATTAGTTGGATTTAAAATATAGAGAATATCATTTTATTAGAAATGAACCAAATTAGATATTCCTTTATTAATATCACATGTCATGAGCATCTTTTTACTCTGACACCTCTTTGTCACAAACACTTGAACAATGTCAGAACTGCTACCTCAATTTATGGAGATTAGCTTTCTTCTTATACCTATTTTTAGTTAAAGATATTTAAAATAATAGAAACACCCAAAAATACCTGTTGGCGGTTGCTAATTATTCTATTTAGTAACAAGTTTTTGGATGAAAGGAGTAGGCTAAATATGACATTATAATCATTGGATAATATACTCCCCTTTTAAAATAGTTCGAGACTATAAAAAGACTTTAAGCCACTTCCCTCAAGGAGAACTTTTCTGAAATTTGAGAAATCATTTCTATTATTTACTTTTCTAATCTCTAATTATTCTCATTATTCTTTATTCTTTATTTTGTTCATCAAATTCAAATAAAAGAATTCAAAAAATTAGTATTCAAGTGTTCTACTAAAACACCCGACAACAAATTTTAATTAATTTTATTCACTTTAAAAGAATTTATTCATCTTTTTATGATATTATTAATAGAGATCTCAACACTTATTATTTATTATTATTTTTTATATTTAATTCTTGTATTACTTATTTACTACTAATAAAAATATTTTTTTATAAATTATTTATTTTTAATCTCTTCTCTTTTTTTTTCCTTAATCTACTTCTATAACAATTCACCCAAATCAAACGGCACTCACTTTAAGTTGCGTTTCTTTTCATGCCTTTAATTGCACCACCTGTCTCAAATGCTTTGATTGTCAACATATTATGCGCTTTGCTTACTAATAATATATACTTTGATCATGAAACCAATCACATTGCATTAATAGCTTGCCCTTTTTATTTTTAATGTCGTCGACATAAACTCTCTGTAGTTACCTAGTCCAAAGACTTAAAGAATTGTCGATCCAATTCTTATATTATTTTGCTTGGACATCGACATGCATATATTTTATATCTTGTGGACAATGAAAATTATTTTTATTATAACACAAGGTTTTCAATGTTTGATGTTGCATATATTGCAATGTTTCACATGCTTCACGACTTAATCTCAAATCTTTGGTGTTAAAGTTACTTAGTTGATATTTTATTCGGATAGTTCCATACAACGCCCACCGTAACAAAAACATGTACGCCATACTTTTTTATTGGTGCCCAAATATCTCAGATACACAATGTTATATCTTGGAATTGATTATTTAAATTTGGACGAAAATTTGGTTCAGATTAAAAAATCGTTTTACACCTCTATAGTAATTGCATGAATCTCAGACCACAAGGAGTGAGGTCGGTTACTGCAATATGATAATAAATAGAGACCCATACGAGCTATAAAGGAGCATCATATGTGTCAATACACAAAGAAAAGAATAGCAATATAGTATTAGAATTATTCATTCTGTAATTAGATATTGACTTGGGTGCTGGAATCTTTTTTGCAGGTCTCACGCGCAGTTTGGATTGACGAGAAGCTCGTAGCATAACACACTTCATCTAGGAGCATCACTCATTGTGACCGAGCTATACTTCGAAGACCAGTTCCAGACTAGAACATTTGGCGTCCACCGTGCAACTCAAATTTTTCAAATAACCCCACATCGATTTCTTGTTATTATTTTGCAGGACCATGGGCGATAACGTCATGCTTCCACCTCCTCCTCCTCCAACTTATGACGAGCTAGTGGCTATGAACATCGCCTTTCAGGTAGAGGTTAAGAAAATAGCCGATTTCCTAGCCGATAGAACCAACGGGAGTAAAGACGATGGAGATAGGAAGAATGTTGATAAGGAAAACAATGATGAGGAAAACAGTCAAAGACAAACACATCAATGGATATAAAATCTTTGAAACCCGCGAGAAGGAAAACGAACCCTTTCTCGAAGGAGATGATAGATTTTCAAATGCCAAAAAGCTTCACACTCCCAACAATGTTGAAGCCGTATGAAGGGATTGGTGACCCTAAAATACATGTTACAAAATTTGATCCATGATGTTTTTAAATCGTACATATGACTCAATCTTATGTCATTTTTTTCCTAACTTTTTGAACGGAGCTGCTTTACTTTGGTTTTCTAGTTTGCCTGCAGAATCAATCACTAACTTCGACGAGTTCATTAAACTATTCATCAATCACTTTGCAGCATCAAAGATCTATGTGCATGACTCTGACTACCTCAGCACTATCAAACAAGGACAGTACGAAAGTCTAAGAGACTACATGACAAGATTTGCCAACATTGCAATGAAGATTCCCGACCTTAGCCCTGACGTACACCTACATGCCCTGAAAAGCAGCCTCTCGTGCATTGATAAGCTAGTTGACAACACTTTAGGTTTTGAAGTTTTAAGTTTTATGGATGCCTACTCAGGCTATAACCAGATACTAATGGATCCTGCAGATGAAGATAAAACCGCATTTATAACTGATTATGAAAATCTTTGTTATAAAGTAATGCCTTTTGGTCTCTAGAATGCAGGTGCAACCTATCAAAGGTTAATAGACAAAGTATTTTAACACCAGATTGGCAAGAACATGGAAATATATGTCGACGAGATGGTGGTCAAGTCAGAAACTGAAGAGGCTCTTCAATCTGACCTCCTAGAAGTTTTTGAATAACTAAGAAATCGTTTTGAATATAGCTCGTTCCTCAGAAAAGGTTAGCAAACTCTTGAGGTAGAACACGAAGCACGGTGGTTGAGACCGAGGTGGTGGGTACCTGCAAAGGTCCTCCGACGATCAAGTTAGTAAGAGAATATATGTGTATATGCTTCTTAGAAAAAGATGGATTACCTTTTTGGCTTCTGCTCCTCTCTTTATATCTGGCTGGTCGAAGCTGACCATTTTTATGTAACGTCCGAGCATTAACTGTGTATCCGATGTTACAGGACGAAAATAAATGCCGATTTATCTGGAATATGCAGTTACAATTGTGAATCGTACGTTGCCGAGATATAACTCGTAACCGACTTTTACTTGTTCGTATCACAGCCCCCAAGCTTGGCCTGATCCGAGGGAGACAGGTTGAGCTTTTAACTGCTTTAGCGAGTTATAGCTCGGTATATCCAGCCCCCAGGTCAACGTGTCTTACCAGATTCTAACGTTGGCATATGAAAGGGTTGCGTGAAAATAAATTTCAAGCATTTATTTTTATTGGCCATTATGTTATTTAATATTTGTCTGGTTCAACTTCCAATGTCACTTCTGGACCGTTAAAGCAACTTTGGTTTGTGCGGATGAGATTTAATTATGGAACTGAAAAGTTAATTAAACTAGTGGTTGAGTTTCAAGTTCTCAAACCCACTTCATTTAAGGAGGCAGAAGCTTCTAAGTGACAATGAGTAGAAGAGGTTAGTAAGCTTCCTTCACCCCCTTCTGTTCTTGTTAATTTTTTCTGCCATACTTGTTAAAAATGAGTGAAAAGAAGAAAAATTTGCTTCCCCTAGTTACAGATGATGAGAAATATGATTGGGTTGACAATGATGTCCATATACGGGCTTCATTGTTTTTCGATATTCAGAGTGTGAAGCGGGTAAACACGGGTGGGTTAGTCAGGGCTGGGTTTCACATAGAACTGTTGCCATGCAGCCGAGCGGATCGTGTTTTCCATAGGAAAAAGGATTTTGAACATTTTTATGTTTATAGTTGCATGAATGAGGAACTACGAGTTAAACTTCCCTTTTCTGGTTTTGAATGTAATGTGATGAAACAACTGAACTGTGCCCCATCTCAAATACACCCAAACGGGTGGGCGTTTATCAGATGTTTCGAAGCTTTGATGGATTTTCTTGAAATTAAAGCAAATTTAGAATTGTTTTTTTCTTTGTTTCAAGTTAAATGGGTATGGAAAGGGTTATGGATTAATTTAAACAGCACCCCTGGGTTTTCTATCTTCAAACTTTATAAATCGTCTTTCAAGGATTTTAAAGAAATTTTTTTGAAAGTGAAATCAGTAGATGAAGAGTTTCCGTTTTACCTTGATGAACATTTGGGGGAAAAATTCCCGCTTTATTGGTGTTGTCATCCGCAGCATATATTGGGACTGGAACTTATCAATAGCCGAAATGAATGTATAATCTCATTTTTGATTGAAATGGTTGAAAAAGGTGGATTGATATCTGTTTCTGACCTGCTTCCTTGGAAGGAAAATAAAGCGGTTGTATTAGAATATTTTGGTGAGAAAATTTGGAGGTTATCTTTCCTCAAATTTGTTTTTAATTGTTAGCTTCGCTGATTAGTTTCCCTATGAATGTTTCAGCTGGTAACTTCCCTGGAGTGACTGCTTCAAGTTTAAGGTCTCGATTCAAAACAAAAAACTTTGAGGGATCGTCATCAAATGCCGAGAAAGCGGATGGTGGGGCTGAGGTGGATCAGCCCCCACCGAAAAAGAAGGGTATTGTATTCAAAAAAAGAAAATCGGATGCAGTCACCGAAGATGAGGTACGAGTTGAAGATGAGAAGTTGCAACTCGATGAATTGCCGAACTTTACTTTAAGGCAAGAGAAATTACACTCATTTGAGGAGGAGAAGGAGAATTCCTCGGTATGGAACAAGAAATTCCCCTTTAGTGTTGTTGCTGACGAAGTTGTGCAGTGTAAGGCAGATAGAAGTCGGGTAGAAGAGGTCGGGGACGTAGGCATTGATCAATATCTGCAGGTAAAACGTTTCTGAAATGTAGGATAGTTTGTGTGTTTTTCTTTGCTGTTTCTTCTGATATGATGTTGGGTTAATGATTTTAGGTATTAGGATTTCGATTGGCCAGTATTGGCCATAGTCAAGAGAAAAAACATAAGAAAGAATTGTCTGAGGCTTCCAAGATTGCTGAGTTGAAGGAGTAATTGGTGCGGAGTGAGGCGAGTATTAAGGAATTGAAGAAAAAGTTATCTGAGGCTGAGACCGAGCTTAAAGTTGAAAAGGAGTGTCAAGAGAGGATTTCTGCATTATTGAAAGAAAAGAAAAATGACCTGTCAACTGTAAATGATCGAATGATCGAACTATCTGGAAAGATGAAGGAATTTGAGAGTAACAAGGAAGGTGATATTCTGGATGCTTTTGCAGAAGGCTTTGAGCGAGCTGTTAATCAGGCAAAGTTCCTTGTTCCTGATAGAGAATTCGGTGCCATGGACCCTGGTAAAGTGATCCGAGGCGGTAAGCTTGTGGATGATGAGGAGGCTGCTGAGGAGGGAGATGACAACCTTGCCGACTAATTCTTCACATGTTTACCTTTTATATCTGTTAATGAAAGCGTTTCTGTGTATTTTGCTGGACATGCTTCCATGTTCTGGTGTACTTAAGTACTTTTGTTATAAGCTGGTAGATTAGGTTTCGCTGTTTTCCTAATCAGTTTTTTGATGTAGCCATTTTAAGGCTTGATGACTGTAATTTTTGCGCATCCGTATTATGATAATGCGACTTATCGTTTTATTGGTAGCTCCCTTTTAAAGGAATATGACATCTGAAAATTTAGAATAGTTCCCCTCTTTTGGCTGGAGATATGTCATAAAATATGCAAAAGAAAATGAATGTTATTTATAGCAGTACCTGTACAAGTTTATTTCAGGTAAACCAGCCTCATTAAAACCCCCTATGAGCAAAAAACCCCTTTTGGGAAAAAATTCTCAAGGTAGTAAAAAGAGTACTGGTATGCTGCTTATTGTTAACTGTAATATTGCTTCAAAGAGTTAACGTTCCATGTATTGGGAATTTGCGTGCCATCTAGCTGCTCCAACTTATATGCTCCGCGGCCTAGTACCTCAGATATTCGGTACGGGCCGTCCCAAGCTGCGGCGAGCTTCCCATGAGAAGGAGGTCGGCGAGCATGCTCAGTCTTCCGAAGTACTAAGTCTCCGTTGCTAAACGATCTTGGAACTACCTTCCGAGAATATCGTCGGCCTAGTTGCTGCTGCAAGGCTCTGTGCCGAGTAGCTGCTGTTTCCCTAATTTCTTCAATTAGGTCAAGTTCTGCTTGCCGAGCTTGCTCATGATCTTCGGCTAACGTCCTCATAGAGTTTTGGGACACCTCCATTGGGATCATTGCTTCAGATCCGTAGACCAGTCTGAACGGAGTTTCCTTGGTCGTTGAGTGTACTGTAGTGTTGTATGTCCATAAAACTTCAGGAATAAGCTCGGCCCATAAGCCTTTTGCGTTGTCGAGCTTTTTCTTTAATGCTTGCAGGATGACCTTATTGGATGCTTCCGCCAGGCCATTGGACTGCGGATGTTCCACAGAAGAGAAGTGTTGCTTTATCTTTAAATTCTGCAAAAATTCCTTGAAAGTACTATCAGTGAACTGCCGACCATTATCGGTTACGATATGGCCTGGTACACCAAATCTACAAATTATATGTTTCCATACAAAACTTATCATTTGTGATGATGTGATTTTTGTGAGCGGCTGCGCTTCAATCCATTTAGAAAAGTAATCTACTGCAACTACTAAAAATTTTACCTGTCTTAGAGCAGTGGGGAAAGGACCGAGTATATCTATCCCCCACCGATCGAACGGCCATCTTACCACTGAGTGATGGAGATGTTCAGCAGGCATATTAATTATCGGCGAGTGCTTCTGACAGTTGTCGCAGGTTCTGACTTTACGCCTACTGTCCTCCCATATTGTCGGCCAATAAAAACCTGCTCGAAGAGCCTTCTGTGCCAGGCTCCGAGCTCCACAGTGTATGCCACAGATTCCTTTGTGAGCTTCGGCTAAGATAAGATCGGCATCCGACCTATCCAGGCATTTCAACAATGGTCGAGAATAACCTCGCCTATACAGATTGTTATTTAACAAGGTGAAAAAAGAAGCTTGTCTTCTGAATTTACCCTTGTCTTCAATTTCTTCCGGGATGGAACCATTGCGGAGGTATTGAATGTAAGGTTCCTGCCAACTATCTTTACTCAAGGTGTTTAAAATTTTGGCTGATTCGATGCTTGGTTGGTCTAAAGTTGATTGTAAAAGTGTAGCAGTATGTGCTTGCGTTGTTGCTAGTTTTGATAAAAACATCGGCTCTATGGTTTTGTTCTCTAGGTATATGGACAATTTCCACTTTAGAAAATTGATTTAACAAGCTCTGAACAATATTCAAATACTTTAAAAGAGTTGGATCTTTTGTTTGGAAACTTTGATTTACTTGTTGGACGACTAATAATGAATCGCAGTAAACTTTTAAATTACCGATATGTAAATCAGTAGCTAACCTGAGCCCAGCTATGAGGGCTTCGTATTCGGCCTGGTTATTGCTGGCTTTGAATGAAAATCTGAGGGAGTGTTCGAGGACTATACCATCCGAGCTTTCTAACAGTACTCCTGCTCCCGCCCCTTGAGGGTTTGAAGCTCCATCTACAAACAATGTCCAGAGCCGACTTCGTTCATCGGATGAAGTGCTAGTAAACTCGGCCACAAAGTCAGCTAGGCATTGCGATTTAACAGATCCTCTAGATTGGAATTGTATGTCGAATTCGGAGAGTTCAATAGACCATTTAGTCAGTCGTCCTGCTAATTCGGGCTTAGAAAGTATCTGTCGAAGTGGATGTTCTGTTCGGACGATGATTGTATGACTCTGAAAATAAGGTCGGAGTCGTCTTGCAGAGAATATAAGTGCCAGGACGAGCTTTTCGAGCTTTGGATATCTAATTTCCGCATTTTGTAGTGTCTTGCTCACGAAATAGACTGGCTGCTGGTCTTTGTTGTTTTCTGTAACAAGAGCGGAACTAATGGTCATCTCTGTGACAGACAAATATAGGTATATTGGGTCGCCGAGCTTTGGTTTCTGCAAAACGGGTGGTTTGGAGAGGAACTGTTTCACGCTAAAAAATGCTTCTTCACATTTCTCATCCCAGAAAAAACTCTTCGCACTTTTCTTTAAACATTGGAAAAAGTTGAAAGATTTGAAGGCCAAGCATGGCAAGAATCTTGACAGTGCCGCTAATCTTCCCGTTAACCTTTGAACATCTTTTGTTGTCTTTGGACTGCGCATATCAAGTATTGCTTGACATTTCACTGGATTTGCCTCGATATCCCTACTTGTCAGAATAAATCCAAGGAACTTTCCGCCTTTTACACCAAAGGCACGCTTCTCGGGGTTTAGCCGCATATTATATTTTCTGATTTGAGCAAATATTTCTTCAAGGTCCTGTATGTGGGATTGGCCGATCTTTGTCTTGGCGACCATGTCATCGACGTATACCTCGATATTTCTGCCTATTTGTTGCTCGAAAATTCTGTTCATCAGTCTTTGGTACGTCGCCCCTGCATTCTTTAAACCGAAAGGCATAACATTATAGCAGTAATTACCATATTCAGTTATGAAAGCTGTTTTTTCTTGGTCTGATGGATGCATAAGGATCTGATTATAACCAGAATATGCATCCATGAAACTCAATGTGTCATAACCACAGGAGTTATCTACTAAAGTGTCTATGCAAGGTAGAGGATAAGCATCCTTTGGACATGCTTTATTTAAATCAGTAAAGTCGACGCACATGCGCCATTTACCGTTATTCTTTTTTACCATAACGACGTTGGCCAACCACGTTGTGAATCTGATTTCGCAAATGAATTTTGCTTCGAGGAGCTTGCTGACTTCTGTCATGGAGGCTGATCGCTTCTCGACGCCGAGGTTTCTTTTTTTCTGGGAAACTGGTCGGGTTGCCGGACTGACACCTAATTTGTGTGTGATTACCGACGAACTAATCCCAAGCATGTCTCCGGAAGTCCATGCAAAAAGGTCCGCGTTCGCACACAAGAAAGTAACCAGCTTTATTCTGACCTCGTCGTCCATTGATGTTCCTATGAATGTGAACTTTGCTGGATCTTCGGTTAAGGCGACCTTGTGAAGATCTTCATTAGGCATGGGACATTCCTGAAAGTCGGTTCTTGGGTCTAATTCTGCCAAGATTAGTTGTTCGGATTGTATTGAGTTGACCCGAGCTTCAGTGTTTCTTCTGATAGGTTTCAAACTTATGTTGTAGCATTGACGAGCTTCTTGAAGGTCGCCATGTATGATTGCAACGATATTATCCTGCACAGGGAACTTGACACAGAGGTGATATGTAGAAACAATAGCAGCAAATCTGTTTAAAAAAGGTCTCCCTAAGATAACATTATAAGGGCTAAAACAGTCTACGATGAGATATTGAATATCTTGTGTTCTGGATAATGGTTGCTCGCCTAGTGTAGTTTGCAACCATGCGGACCCCAGGACGGGCACTCGCTCTCCTGAGAATCCGACCAAGTCTCCCGAATATGGCTGCAAAATGTTAGTGCTCAATTTCATTTTTTGAAATGTTGCAAAAAAAAAAAATACATCAGCACTACTCCCTGGATCAAGCAATGCCTTCCGAACAATAAGGTCTCCCAGTTGGATGGAGACAACCACGGGATCGTCGTAGTTTGTGTGTCTGCAATTGAAGTCAGTGGAACGAAAAGTCAACTCTGGGATTTCTAGGATTGGTGCGGAATTATGGTCAGCGTCCCCGACCGCTAACATAGCTCGGTAAGTTCGTTTTCTGGCCGAGCTTTTACTCCCTCCACCAGCATAACCTCCTGAAATACAATTGATTACTCCCCGTGGTTGAGCCGGGGCTTTATCCTTTTCCTTGGACGATTGACCTGTTGAGGGTTGCTCGGAGCTGGATGCCGTTCTCTTCTGCATGTGACCTGCAATGAATTTATCGAGATGGCCTTGTCGTGCCAACCGTTCTAGGAGATCTTTAGCAATTAAACACTCATCAGTTGTGTGACCATGCTTCTGGTGAAAGGTGTAGTATTTTGATTTGTCGATGTTTTTGGGCTCAGGGTAATTGCCTGCCTTGCAGGGAGGTTTAATCAACTTTGAATTCAAAATTTCCTTAATGATATCATCCCTTTTGGTATTGAACTGGGTGTATGATTCATAACGGGAGACTGGTTTGAACCCCTTCTTGGTATCTCGAGCTCTTTCGTCGTCTTTAGTGGCCGACTTATCTGACTTCCGCGCTTGGTGAAGTTCTTCGATATCTATCTGCCCCTTAGCTTTTTCGCGGAATTCAGCCAAAGTTTTCGGCTTAGCCACAGCGATGGTCTCCTGGAATTTCCCTGGACGAAGACCACTTTTAATGGCATGAAGATGAACCTCGGGATGTAGATCCGGAATACTCATGGCGACCTTAGTGAACCGAGTTATTTAATCTTTTAAACTCTCTTGTGGACCTTGTTTGATGGTTGTTAAGTAGTCAGAGTCGTGGAGATATATCGCCGAGGCTGCAAAATGGTCCTCAAACTGTTTGGCAAGCTCCTGAAAACGTGATATAGAATCTGCAGGCAAAGAGCAAAACCAGTCAAGTGCAGGACCATCTAAAAAAGAAGGAAAACATCGGCATAAAATAGGATCAGAGGCACCGTTAACAATCATGATTGATCGGAATTTTTTAACGTGTTGCTTTGGGTCTCCCAGTCCGTCATATGGGGTTAACGTGGTCGGTAGAGTGAACTGTTTGGGGAGCTGGAAGTTCATTATGTCGGCTGTGAACGGTCTCACAGAGTTGTCAGGGTTTTCTCCCTCATCATCAGGTTGGGCCTCTTCATCCTGTTGCTCCTCGTCATTCCTATTCTGTGGTGTATTAGAGACATGAGTTGGTAGTGATTGTCGTTCATCATTCCCGTGTTATTCGTGATCATTATTATTATGCTCCAGACGAGCATTCACGAGTTGCGCGATTTGATTTTGCATTCGCTGATTGTCCTCCGCCATCCATTGGTTTGCTTGTTGAAGCTCGGTCACCATCCTCAGGAGCTCGGATGGGGTAGGGGGAGGAACATCGGCCATAAGGAATTTGGGGCTTACAACGAATGATATCTTAAATCGGCCCTTCTTCTAGCGCCAAATGTTCTGACCTGTTGATACCGAGATATAGCTCGTTCCTCAGAAAAGGTCGGCAAACTCTTGAGGTAGAACACGAAGCACAGTGGTTGAGACCGAGGTGGTGGGTACCTGTAAAGGTCCTCCGACGATCAAGTTAGTAAGAGAATATATGTGTATATGCTTCTTGAAAAAAGATGGATTACCTTTTTGGCTTCTGCTCCTCTCTTTATATCTGGCTGGTCGAAGCTGACCGTTTTTATGTAACGTCCGAGCATTAACTGTGTATCCGACGTTACAGGACGAAAATAAATGCCGATTTATCTGGAATATGCAGTTACAATTGTGAATCGTACGTTGCCGAGATATAACTCGTAACCGACTTTTACTTGTTCGTATTAGTTAATATTAAATAAAAAAATATTGATTTCCTAACATTTTTTACAATATACGAATGAAATAAAATACAAAAAATAATGTTATATGATTAATAAATATTAATTTTTTTTTGTTAAAAGTTAGTTAGTGATAATTTGTATTTATATTTACAAGAATTTTACATAAAAATATATTATTTATATTTATATGTATCATAATTTTACACACATTAAACAATACAATCTGTATCAATATTTTTTTGAATTTACATATATAAATTAATAAAATTTATTTATTAAAAATAATGTAGTATTTACTCGGATATAATAATGGTCAAATATATTAAAAAGTATTATTCCAAAAAATTTCTCTAATAGAAAAACTTTTGTCAAAAAATAAATAAATAAATAAATAATGCCGCCGTTAGAGTTGCAAATTGGTATTTTGCAAACACCTTTAATTTGGTGCTATCCACCGTACCGAAAAGGATGCAGATTGGAGAAGCTGGATTAAGGCCACCTTCCACCCACCGACGTTTTAATAAGATGGAGAATAATCTTTTTAGTTTCTTCCTCATTTTCTGTTTCCATCAACCTGTCTCTTTCTACATCATCAGTACGTTTCGGTGGTTGTGAATACACACATACAAAGCATTCGCATGTTTTTATTATTTCAATTTCAGGCATTGTAATTGCTTCAACCTTTGATTTCAACTGAAATTCATGAAGATGCATATATGTCACCGACCATCCATCAAGATTTTCATGTGCATTAACAAAGATGAAGTTGATATATATATTTAATGGATACTTTGGGGGGCTAGATAAGTCAACTTTGCTTAAATGATGTGCTTTTGTACCTAATTAATTACCATAAATAATACAAAAATATTATTTCTACATTAAAATTTAAAATTAGTCATTAAAATTAATCATCAATATATTTATATATAAATATAAATATAATTTAATTTATTTTTAATATGTATTATATTTTAATATATATTTTATATTAATAAATTAGTGACTGATTTTGATCATAAATAATAAAGTATATAATCTTATTGCGCTCCCGAATGGTATAGACTATATATAGACGTATAGTTCTTACATTTTCTCTTTCTAAAAAAGGAGCATATTATTATAAGCATTGCTTTAATGTGCTTATGAATAGATCAAATAGAGATTTTTTTTTCCCTAGTTCCATGATTAAGGCACTTAATTAGTTGCTCACCTCTTAAGTTTCAATCGATTATCACGACATATATATGACATACACATGTGTGATGTGTCTGAATGTGTATCCATACCATCTCGTCGTCACTTTGGTAGCGTTTGGTTACTGAGACACAGACACTGAGACATAGACACAGTGGTACACGGTGACATATATCTTCTGTTTGGTTTGGTGAGACACAGATTTTCAAAGGACACGGGAGGACACGGATGGACACGGAGACACTAAATTTGTGTACTTCCAATTTGGTGAGACACTGAGACACAACTTGTGAGACACTAATTTTTTATTCTTTTACCCTTATTGAGTTTTTAAAATTTGTCTTCTTATCTTCCCAAATCTTTTTTTTTTTCTCTTTCTCTTTTAGATTCTACAACTAAATTTACTTTTCTTTTTTTTTTTTATAAAAAAAATTTGTACATTTAATTTTTTATTTATTTAAATTTTGATTAATCTTTGATAAATTCTGAACTTTAATTTTCTATTTTTTTTCAAGAACAATTATATATTTAATATTTAAATGATAATTTAAGATGGTATTAGAAGAAATAAAAAATTATTAGAAGAAATAAAAATTTAATGGTGATGGCATGCATTGTTTGGGATAATAGGTGTATTGTAATAGTGGTAAAACTTGTGGTTGAATGAAGGGTAATTTAGTCTTTTTTAAATATATGTGTCTTATTTCTTATTTTTGCCAAACACAATATATAGACACAAATATTTTATGTCCATGTCTTTAATGTCTGTCTCTGTATCTATGTCTCATCAAATACATCAACCAAACGGAGCCAAAACAAGAACACTTTAGTTATCTAGCATTTTCAAAACTTAAACCACACACGTGAAGATTTAAAAAATTGTTTTTATTCCATAGATGCATATATATTACATTTTTATTTAGAGTTACTCAGATAAAAATATTTAAAATATTTTTTTAAATATTTTTTAATAATTAAAATTTAATATATAATTAATTAAATCATACTATTTTTGTTAAAATTAGGTCAGATAAATTAATTTATCCAAAAAATAGTGAATCAAATCTTAAAACGATCTAAATTAATATTATATTTTTATAAAAAATGATTACAATACCTTTATAATAAAAAATAATTAAAATACTCATATATATATATATATATATATATATATATATATATATATATATAATTTGACAAAAAAAATAGTGAATCAAATTTTGAATTAGTCTAAATTAACGTTATTTTTTTTATAAAAATAACTACAATACCCTTATTATAGAAAATGACTAAAATACTCTATATATATATATATATATATATATATATATATATATATATATATATATATATATATATATATATATAATAGGAGTATTTTAATTATTTTCTATAATAAAGATATTGTAGTCATTTTTTATAAAAAAATTATATTAATTTAGGCCAATTTAAGATTTGATTTACTATTTTTTCGGTCAAATTAATTTGTCTGGCCTAATTTTAACAAAAATAATATGGTTTAATCAATTATATATTTTAACTTTTAATTATTAAAAAATATCTTTAAAAAATATATTTTAAATATCTTTATTTGAGTGGCTTCTTTCTTATTTTGATAAGGAATAATACCATTTAACCAACAAAATTTATTATTTTTAATTTAAATATTAAAAATTAAATTTTAAATTCTAAATTTTATATTTTTAACTTTTAATAGAATAAAAAAATATTAATCTAAAATTATTGGTTAATATTAATAAAAAATATCTATCCTTAATTTTTTTTTTGGATATATATATTCAAAGAAAACGTTGATATATTGGAGGAAAAAAATTATGGATGTGGAAGTTATATATGGAGTTATGGACTGTGGGGTTTCTGAGAACTACTACCATTACGTTGAGGTTCCATACCTTTCTGTTTTTCTGTGGACTTAAGGTTCCATATGTTAAACGTGGCGTATTACTCTGTTCATATATATATATCACATGGATCAGGAAGTAGTGGCGGAGCTTCAACAAAAATTTAATATAAAAATTACATAGTATTATTTATATTAAAATAAAATTTATAAATATAATTATTTTTTAAATTTATTATTAATATAATAATAAATATATAATTTTACAGATAAAAGTTTATAAAAGTTATATATATTTTTTTGAATATTAGTCTTTTTTTTAATACATTAATTTTTTAATTTTTTATTGTGATTGTACAAAAATTTGAATAGATATTTTGTGAAATATATAAAAAAAATTAAAAATATAAATATTAAAATTTACCATACTTATTATTTTTTTTCTAGCTTAAAAACATTAATTAAGGAACCAACAAATGTAAAATAGTACTAAATTAAATGAATAAAAATTATCAAATTTTATAAAAATGATATGAAAAAATATAATTGTTTGAACTCGAAACTTAAATTGAAATATTGAAACTTCTTAAGTTGTAACTTGTAAATTCTTTTATTTTTAAAAAATACAATAATAATAATATTTATTGAATATCTTAATATTTTTGTATAATATAAAAAAATTAAATTAAATAAATGATAAAATATAGAATAATATTAAATTAAATAAATAAATAATACCTAATTTTTTTAACTAATTCCATCGTTAAAAACCTGCTCTGCGTGTTTTTCTTATTTGAACAAAAGCAAGGAGTTTTTCCTTTTTGAAGAGGCAAGGCATTTTTTTTTTCGAACAAGAGTTTTTCTATTGAGTGGAGGTTTGGTATTTTTGTTATGAATAAAATTCTACATCTAAGCAAAATTTTTATTTAAGTCTATTTAAATTATTGTAATAATTTTTTAAATCACACACTTTTTCTCTTTTTATGTTTCTTTCTTCTTCTTCTTCTCTTTTTCCTCCTCATCGTATTTCTTCTTTTTTTTTTTTTATTAAATTCGGCGTAAGTTCTTCTTCCTCCCTTCTCTCCTCCTCTTCTTATTTCTTCTTCTTCTTCTAAATTTGCACATGTAGGTTTTTTTTCTTTCCTTCTTCTTTTTCTCTTCTTAGAGATCATAAATTCAATTTAATTCAATTCAGAATACCTGCATCCATTCAATTCAATTTATAATTAATCGAACATGTTATTATGGTAAAACAATTGGATTGTACTAAATGAACAGAACATTATCCATTATATAAAATCAAATTCAAAATAGATTTCTGCATAATAAATTGAACACGTTATTAAGGTAAAACAATTGTATAGTATTAAATGAATGGAACATTATCCATTATATAAAATCAAATTCAAAACAGGTTTCTGCATAATGAACCAAACACATTATTAAGGTAAAACAATTGTATAGTACTAAATGAACGGAACATTATATATCCATTATCCATTATATAAAATCAAATGCAAAACACCTGTGTCTACAATTTAGAGATTATCAATTCAATTCGATTCATAATGAACCGAACATGTTATTAAGGTGAAACAATTGTATAGTACTAAATGAACGGAACATTATATATCCATTATATAAAATCAAATTCAAAACACCTTTCTACATAATAAACCTAACACGTTATTAAGGTGAAACAATTATATAATACTAAATGAACAGAACATTATCCATTATATAAAATCAAATTTAAAACAGCTTTCTGCATAATGAACCAAACACGTGATTAAGATGAAACAATTGTATAGTTTAAATGAACGGAACATTATCCATTATATAAAATCAAATTCAAAACACTGTGTCTACAATTTAGAGATTATCAATTCAATTCAATTCAAAATACTTGCGTCCATTCAATTCAATTCAGCAATTGCATTCCATTCAATTCGATTAAAAAAATAATCCATTAGAAAAATGTTGGTGTTATTTGTGATGACGATAACGAAAGAGGAGAATAAGAAGAACAGAAAGAGGAAGAGAAGCAGAAGAAGAATCTACGTGCGCGAAGAATGAGGAGGAAGAGGAGGAATTATGCGTGAATTTAAAAGAAAAAAAGGACGTATACGTGTATTTAAAGAAGAAGAAGCACAGGAAAAAAGAAGCATGGGGAGGAGAAGAAGAAAAAGCACGTGTTAATGATGCTCTTTTAGTGAGAGTGATTTTTGTTGGTGTTAGACCTATTTAGATAAATTTAAATGAAAAAATACTTGGATAGTTGGATGTGTAGCAACATCCTTTTATTATTGAGAGGCAAGAGATTTAATTGTGAATTTTGTTTTTATTTTTTGTGATTTTTTTTTGTTATAGAATCTTTTAAGATTTGACTTTTTTTTTTTAATAGAATAGAAGATTTTAATGTGTTATGAAGGAGCCAACAAAAGCCTCTAATATGTTAAAAGCCATCAGCCCAAGTTGCTAATGTTTGAAACTAAAACTTACTCAATAAGTGTAAGATGTGAAGATTGACCACGAATACTTCCGCTTGTTATTTTTTATGTGGGAGAGAGAGAAGTGTATAACAAGAAGCTGTGAATAGAAGTGTGTTTTACATTAGTATGGGATGTACAAATCGGAGCATCCGATTTGTTTGTTTTATTTTTTTTTTCAAACAAACAATCACAAATCGGACGGTCTGATTTGTGAATTCGAAAAAAAAAAATTTAATGTTGAAATCGGACCGTCCGATTTATATTTTAAAAAATATAAAAAATACAAAATACAAAACGGACCCTCCGATTTGTAGTTTATTTTTTTCTCCAAACAAATCGGACCCTCCGATTTGTAATTTATTTTTCTCTTCAAACAAATCGGACCGTCCGATTTGAATAAAACACCATATAAAAAAAATACCCAATATTTCAATAATAATATATTACACATATATTTAAACAATATAAAAAAAATTAGCCGAATACTTCATGTGAAAATGAAAGACTTAAAGCTAATTAAGCTATATTTTTTCTTTCATAAAAGTATTACTAATTTTTTTATAAAAGGGTTGAGGTTATGATCCCTCATTTTTAAACTAAAGCTCCATCCCTGTCGGGAAAAAATACAATATTTTATTTATTTTACTTTTCATTTTTAAAGTATTGATATCTTTTGTGATTATTTTAATTTAAATATTTGGTTTAGTCAAATACATGTATTAAGATTATTAATCAATAAATTTTTTATAAAAATATATAAAAATTATTAATATATTTATTATACACTTATTAAAATAAAAATGATTAATAATAATAAAAAATGCATAGGAATTAAATCCTAAAATATTTGAGGTGTATTTGATTTATATTTATATTTTTTATTTTTATTTTTAATATTTTTTATTTTATAAAAAAGATAAAAATAATAAAATCTTATTTTTTATTTTATCTTATATTTTTTACAAAATTTTAAGTATAAAAAATACTAAAAATAAAAATAAAAAATAGAAATGCAAACTAAAATGGATTTAAGTTTTGTATTTAGAAAGTAAAAACTAAAAACTATGCGTCAATTTGTTTTATATACAGGGGACAGCTATTAATGGGCCAATTAAAACATTATTTTGGGCCTTCTTTGGCATTGGATTCTACAAAGGCCTACTGAAACAAAATTTTGGGCTTTTCAAAGCATTAGCTTAGTCTAGAAAGTGGAAATCCCAAATCCAAAAACAAAAATTTCGGTGGAGAAAATATCGACCAAAAAGAGAATATGGAAAATGTCTGCCAAACAAAAATAGATAAATACTGCTCACTGAGGAAAACGAAATAGAAATGTTGATAATGCCATAGCTCAATTAAAACCATGGTAGCCTGGTAGGCGAAGTTAAAATGAAAATATTATATTATAATAAGAACACCCTAAAACCATATTAATTTTAAACAATCAATCACTGTACTTGGCTTTGATGAAAATATTATAGGAAAATTTCCAAGTGTTCAACTTACTTTATTAGAATTTCAATGTTTTATGTAGGAAGTTAACTTTTTTTGTCTTGTAGCTATTTTCAAAAAGACGAAAATATCTCTTCGATTAAAAAAACAAAAACAAAAAACAAAAAGATAATATACTAGCTTGAAGGAACCTGTACTACTTTAGTAAAGTCATGTGCTGAAATTTTATTTTCTTATTTATTATAAGTTATATTGTCTGTGAATTCTCATAAAAAAATAGGATTTTGTTTAGAAGATGTTTAAAAATAAAATTATTTGCAGTAATTTGAAGTAAACGTATAAAAATAACAAATTTATTAAAAGAAATAACACTTTTTTATATTTCAAAAACTATATATATTATGTTATTTTATATTGATTAAATAATTATGTATCTATTTTATATATTATTTCTTAATTTGAGAAATTATGATTTATATAAAAATTGTTCTTTACGTACAAGTCATTTGCACATATAAGTTCATATAAATAATTTATATTCACGCGTTCTATACGTTTTTCTTCTTCTCTTTCTTCTTTTTCTCTTGACACTTTGTCTTCTTCTTTTTCTTTTTTTAATTATTTTTTTCTTTTATTATCGTGTTCACCAACACCACCACCTCCTCCTCTTCCTTCTTTTTTTATTGGACTTTTTTCTTCTTTTTCCTTTTCCTCCTTCCTCCATCATCCTCATCATCATGATCATCATCGCTATAGCATCGTCGTCTTCTTTTTATATCTATCGTCGTTATCGTTATTATCGTTATTGTTATTGTTATCGTAGAAATTTTGTCATATTGATGATATTGTCTGATTCAAAATTTTTGCCATAGAATTTGTGATTCGATTCTAGTTAATATTTTCGTCAGTAGTTTACGATTCTGTAGGTGAATAATGTTGTTTTTATTTGTGAAAATTGTTCTTCATCGTTGATGGTTTGAATTGAATGTAATGTAAAGAGTTATGCATTAAAGGAAATATTTTTCTATATTTACAACAAATTTGAGTGTAACACGAAGATATTTAAGTGTATTGTTTAAAATTTTTTTGTGTATGTGTACTGATAAGTTCTGCATAATTCAAAACTCATTCTCCCTCCTCCTCATCTTTTGCTCCTTTTTCTTCTTCTTTTTCTTCATCATCATCATCATCATCATCATCATCATCATCATCATCATCATCATCATCTTCTTCTTCTTCTTCTTCTTCTTCTTCTTCTTCTTCTTCTTCTTCTTCTCTTCTTCTTCTTCTTCTTCTTCTTCTTCTTCTTCTTCTTCTTCTTCTTCTTCTTCTTCTTCTTCTTCTTCTTCTTCTTCTTCTTCTTCTTCTTCTTCTTCTTCTTCTTCTTCTTCTTCTTCTTCTTCTTCTTCTTCTTCTTCTTCTTCTTCTTCTTCTTCTTCTTCTTCTTCTTCTTCTTCTTCTTCTTCTTCTTCTTCTTCTTCTTCTTCTTCTTTCTTATTCATTTTTTCCTTTTTGTTTTATCTTCTCGAGTTTCTTCTTGTTTTACTCTCTTAACAAGAATAAAAACAAAAACATTAAACAAAGAAGAAGAAGAAACATACAATGCTACAAATTTACTTGAAAGAGTATGAACTTACATTCATTCAACTAAAAGAAAGAAAGAAATAAAAAAAAAGAAAAAAAATGTAGCATTAGAGGAAACATTTTTTTGTATTTGCAGCAAATTTGGTTGTAAAAGGAAGATATTTAAGTGTATTGTTTAAAATTTTTTTGTGTATGTGTACTGATGAGTTCTGTATGATTCAAAACTCTTCCTCTCCCTCCTCCTCATCTTCTGCTGCTTCTTCTTTTTTTTTCATCATCATCATCACTATCTTCTTCTTTTCTTATTTATCTTTTTTTTTTTATTTTACCTTCTCAAGTTTCTTCTTGTTTTACTATTTTAACAAGAATAAAAACAAATAAATCAAACAAAAAAGAATAAAAAACACATAATGCTACAAAATTACTTGGAAGAGAATGAATGTAACTTACATTCATTCTATTAAAAGAAAAAAAGAAATAATTAAGAAAAAAAAGAAGAAGAAAAAAATACAGCATTATTAGAGGAAATATTTTTTGTATTTGCAGTAAATTTGGGTGTAACACGAAAATATTTAAGTACATTATTTAAGAATTTTCGGTGTATGTGTACTGATAAGTTCTGTATAATTTAGAACTGTTCTTCTTCCTCTTCCTCATCTTCTACTATTTCTTATTCATCTTTTCCTTCTTGTTTTACTTTAAAAAAAAAAAACACAGTATTGTAAACTCAATAGAAAAAGGAGGAGAAAAAAATGCATCAACAACAGCAGCAATAAAAAGAACGAAGAAAAGAATGAAATACGCAAAGAAAAAAAAAGAAGAAGAACATAAAGAAGAAGGAGAAAAAAGAGGAGGAGGAACGCGGGATACAAATGTTAGAGGAAGAACGTCGTGATTTCACACATGCATTATGAAAGTGGGTTTTATTGGGTTAGAATTAACTTATATAAACTTGTATGTCAAAAAAATTTATATGTATAGCAAGTCTCTTTATATAATTGGCACATTGATTTTAATTAAAAAAAATAATAAAATCATAAACTTTAATCTTATCTCATTGATACATGACAAATTGTTAAATTTAATATTTGCAAATATGATAACATTATGTTGCTATAATTTACTTTTTCATTGCTCAAATAAAATTATTCAATTTGAGTAATTTATTTTTTATTTTTAAAGGTATAAATTGTAATTATTAATTATGATAAATGATATGCCTAATAAAAAAATAATTAAAACTTATTTTACTTCTATTTTTTTTTAATCAAAGTATTATTGATTTTTTAAAAAATCAAATAGTTTAATTTTTTAGTAATTTTTTAAATGTATCTAAATATGTTTAAAATTTAATAAAAATACTTTATTATTTTAAAAGTGTTTTTTCACAAAAAAATATAATCCAAATAAATATTTTTTTAAGTAATGCTACACATCCAAATCTTTTTATGAACTAAGTCTAACTAAATTAAACAATATAAGACTTGAAATAATACTATCTATAACTAATTTTTGTTATGTTAAATTAACTTGATTATACTTGGTTAACAAAAAGATAGACTGTGATGCATGTATATATAACATTATTTTACTTTGTTTTCTTTAGGTTATTCAATGTATTTAGTGTTAATATTATTTCTCTTTAATAAGTATAGATGAACTAAAAAAGACAATCATATTTGTCTTACATATAATAATTTCTTTAATTCTTTGACTTCTTTATTCTTATATAATAATATATTATTGAAATTTATCTTTTATTATATTATTTTAAATAAAAAGAACGAAGAAATAAAAGAAAAAAAACTGGTGATAAATGTTAAATATATCTCTATAATTAAAAATGATTTTTTTTCTTTATTTTTTTTCATTCTTTTTAAATTTTCTATTTCTTTGCTTTTGTTTATCTACTTATTTATAACATATTAAAGGTGAAACTAAATATTATTATCTTAAAAAACTAACACATAATATAAGTAAAAAATATTATACATACATCTTAATAGTGAAGTTGACATATTTTTTTTTATTCAATATTGATGGATTTGCTTGAACTTGAGAAAGGGAGTTGAATCAAGTTGGCTCAAAATTAACATTTCAAACTCTATTTTTGTGGAAGCTAATTTTATAAAAAAAAAATTTGTTTTGTCTCATACGCAGAATAAAAACAGAGAAGGGAAAAAGAAAAAAAGGCCAGTATATATCCTGGTTCGGATTCTAAGTGTCATGAATCTTACATCTAGTCTCCACCACAACCATAGTGAAATTTTACTATAATCAACTGATTACAAACACCAATACTATTGAATTACATCCTAATTCAACTAGTATCTACCATTAAACTTTCTTCACCAAAGCTCAGATTCAAACTCACCAAGTGCTAACTCAACTTGGCAAGGAAAACTAGACCTAGTTCAACAACTCAATTACATAGAATTTCAGTGGCTCTTTCATGCATCTTTTTGCCTTTTCTCTCATGACTTTTTCACTCACATTTTCAGCCTTTTCTCAATATAAAAGATGATTCAAGATAACCATAATAATAAATTAGAAATGAAGCTCGAGTAGAAGAAAAAGAATTCAGCTCAATAGTTAAGATGATGCTTTGAAACGTGCTCTCTTTTTCTTCCTTCCAAATGTTGGAGTGAGGTTGATTTTATATTTTCAGCTTGCTCTCCAATTTGTCTCTTCCATTTCTTGTATCTGCTATCTGTTGGAGCTGTCTCTGCTGACTTGCAGTCTTTTTTTTTTTTTTATCTTGCTCCACTAATTCTGCTGGTTGAGAAACCATTCCACCATTTCTGCTGTCCTTGGATTTGCTTTCATCCTTGGCATGCATTTCTTTTTTCCTCTGTTCCATTTTCTCTGCCATCCAAAAAGTTGCTCTACTACTTTTATTATTGTACAAGATTGTGTTTTGCTCTCCTATTTTTGAGTGTTGCTTTTGTTGATGTCCTTGTAATGAAAGTGACCCCAACTGTCTTTGTTGTTGTCTTGGTGTTACAGCTGTCCCATATTGTTAACAGATATCCTTCTTTTTTCACTAGCATTCGGTGCTTTCTCTCTTGGCTCATTTTATTACTCATTCAAATACAAAAAGCTGATATACTATGGCCTTAAGATAGTGTTTGGTGGAGAGACAGAGACAGAAAGACTGAGATTGAGAGACAGAGACTAAGAAACATGGATTGAAACAAATCTCAGTATTCTGTTTGGTGCAAAATGGGAGACAGAAATTGAAACAAGAATAAAATTCTAATTTAATTTGCACAAAAGGGTAAAATTGGACTTAATTAATTGAAATAAAAATATTTTAGGTATAAAATGTTATTAAAATTTCAGTCTTCATTTCTAAAAATTTCAGTCCCCTGTGTCCCTACTTTTTGGAAGTACTAAAATACTGAAATTTTAGTACCAGTCTCTGAACTAACAAACACAATACTGAGTTTCAGTCTCTTAATCTCTGTCTCAATACCTGAAAACAAACGCTACCTAAGTGTTGGAGCGGTAGCATGTTAAGTTGCTGAAATAATACTAACTTGAGCCGAAGCAATTTATAAATAGGTCTGTATCATCAAAACACACATTAAACTACAAATTAGACTTTCAACCCAAATAATGTTTGTCATCGTATATTAACCCAAAATCAAATTAAACTCAACAAATATTTTTTTTTGTCCATTTTTAATCTACTAATATTAAGATCTTTTTTATTTCGTTTATTCTTCTTAATTAAGATAATAAGATATGAAAAAAATATTAATAATAATACTTATTAAAATCTAAATTAAAAGATGATTATTTTAAATAAATTAAAAAAAATACAACAAAAGGTTCATATATGCTCATTTATTTCTTTGATAAGAATTATCATTATTTTTTAAAATATTAAACTAAATTTTATCATAAAATAAAATAGAAAAAAAGACTGAAAACAAAAGAATATTAATTTAGCACAATTATGATTCTAAAATTTTTTTATTTAATCAATTATAAGTAGCATAAGTGATTATCCTTAATTAACTTACAAGTAAGTAATTAGTTAATATAATTTAACAAAAATAAATTTAATATTAATTTTAATTTTGTTTTATTAAATGGTTTCTTAGATACAAAAAATTTAATTCATTATAGCTTTACAAAATTCACGAATCTATAATTCTAGTATTTTTTTCTTAATTTGACTACAGATGTTTTTCATCTAAAGACTTAATATTTTAATTTTCTTAATAAATAATTTTCACCAATAATATTAATGATGCACAAAATTTATTATTTATTTTTTCTATCAATCCCTTATTATTTATCTATTATTAGTTTTTAAGTTATTTCTTAACAAGTTCTACCTATAAAACTATCCATACCACTATCCTATATTATAATTTAATTAATTAACAATGCAAGAATGATGAGATTAGTTTTTTTCTAAGACTTATCATTAATTGAGTAATTAAAAAATATTTTAATAAATTTATTTCTTTAATTAACGAATATCAGATAAAATTAATTTATTGTGATATTCTATATTATCCTTAAAAGTTTAGCACAATAAATTTAATACTTATACTTTAAAATGAGTTTAGTTGATAAAATTAAAATATAAGTAATATTGGTCTTGCATAAATTTTTATTAATATTATTATAGTGGTATTTATTTGAGCAATTAAATTTAACTTATATTAATATTAAAATGGTATTTTTATCCTTTTTTCATTCTTTTTTAATTTTTTTTAAATAACTTAATAAAAATAGATTAATATTTAAAATAATTAATATTTAAAATTTTGGAAAATAATATGCATTTAGTAAAATAACATGTTTTCAATATAATAAAAAAATTGGATTAATAAATAACTAAATAAGTACTATATATGAACATACAAGAAAAACAAAACTAAATTACAAAATAATATTATTTCATATAATAATAATAATAATAATAATAATAATAATAATAATAATAATAATAATAATTCTGTAGAATAAATAGACAAATAAAATATATCGTGTCAAAGAAAATTATCTGTTTTGGAGAAACGAAAAAGAGGAAAAAAAATAATAGAGAGATTAAATAATTAATAAAAATTGATTAGAAAAAAAAAGTAAAAATATATCAAAAATAAACAACACAAATATAAGATAGTAATTTTTTTTTATTTTTTCTGTAGATTAAGAGAACAACTTATTTTTTTTTATGGTGCTCTTTAGAAAAATAAAATCACTCAATATATTTTTATTTAATTTTATCCTTTTAATTATTTTATTATATATCTTAATACTAAAAAAATGAAATATCAGTCTACCGAAAAAAATTGTGGTACATGTGAAAACTTTTTAATATTATATTATATTTGCACATGATAAGATAAGATAACATCGATGTTGCAACTGGAAGGATTTTCAAAGATGAAGAGCTGACATATAAAGAAATGTTATTATTCAAGTTTGACCGGAATGAAGGGTGGGGCCAAAACATCAACGTTGCTACTTGCTGGCCTCACCGATATTTTAAAGAGTAAGACTCTAAGGAGTTACGTGAGGAGTAGCTAGCTAGTTACTTCTAGAAGAATATATATTTTATTAGATGGATTTTTCTAAGCTGAAGCTAAAAGTCTAACAACCTATCTCTGGCCGGTCGCCCGGTCACACACTTGCATTTTGCTCTAATCTCTATGTCCACGTGCTTTTCTGACGTGCTATCTAATGGCTCTTGAAATTTATGAAAGATCACTATTTTAATAAAAATTTAATGATTGTCATTATATAAAGATATATTATTTTATTATTAAATAATAAATTATAAAACTTAATTTTATTTAAAATAAAAATATTATTTTTATTTAAAATATTATAAAATAAATAAATTACATCTTTTAAATAAAAATTATTATTAAAAAATATTTTTGACATTTTTATAAAAATAATTATCTTCATAAAATATATTTATAATCTTTTTTACACCTATCTTCTTCTTTCTCTTTTTTTTTTTGGTTAAATTCTTCTTTCTCTTAATACCGTCACAATTTCATCATTTGTCATTGGCGTTCTTTCGGTATCATTAAGTCACCACTACCGTAGTTTTATTAATCATTCTAAATTCTAAACTTTGACTGTTTTATTAAATTAGGGTTTTAAAAAGTAATTTTAATGGTAGAATAAAAAAGTTGGTTTATATTCGTTGATTTAAAAGTTGATTTTATTTATATTTTTTGAAATTATATTCAAAATGCTTTTTCTTTTTAAATGTTATTACTACCTGTAGTGATAAATTGTGATGTGTGTACATGCAACGACAATATTTGAGTTTCCAGCCTGCTCTTGTACACTTTCAACTTTCAAGCACTAAGTATGAACAGTCTCATACACATTTAAGTTTTTTTTTTAATTAAATTTAATTAAATTGATTTAAATTTAATAAAAATCAGTTTGATTAGTTAGTGTATAAATACGCTCAAACTTCCAGTAACATTGTGAGCTTCTTTTTTTTCCACGTTTTTTTCTTTTTTTTTTACGCTTCTTATCTACTTCTTTATATTTCTTCTTTTTTTTTGTATGTATTTTTTTTCATATTTCTAATGATTTTTTTGCAGTATTATATATATTTTTTATTTATTTATTTATTTTATTTTTATTCTTATTAAAAAAATAAAATAAGAAAACAATGAGAATGTGAAATAAGAAAAGAAGAAAAAAATAATAAAAAAGAAGAAGATGAAAAATTTTAAATTATGCAAAATTTATTAAAAAATAACGCCAAAATTTTTTAACAATAACACCAAAACTTCTTAATTTTAACACCAAAATTTAACTTTAAAAATACAACTTCTTTAATATTGTATTTTTTTGCTTCTTATAATCATGATGATGATAAGAAAGAGGAGTAGTAGTTTTAAATTATTATTCTTATTTTTTTTATAGAAATATTGCTTCTCATATTAGACTTGAATAAGCATATATTACAATTTTATTTAATTGAATAAATTTAAAAAATAAATTATATACTAAAAGATTACAATATTGTACTATTTTACAATCTTATTTAGCTAAATAGATATATGTTCATATTTATTGGATTAGATTTTTTTTTAGAAATAAAAAAACATCAAAATTTATTAATTTTGACACTAAAATTTTTTAATTTTGATACCAAAATGTTGTTACAAAAATACAAAAATTTCTTAATTTTGATACCAAAATTTACTATAAACACAGAAATGTCTTCTTATACTTCTTATGCTTCAATAAGAGCTTTTTTTTTCTACTTACTAACTAAAGATGATGAGAAA
Source organism: Arachis stenosperma (assembly GCF_014773155.1). Taxonomy (NCBI): domain Eukaryota; kingdom Viridiplantae; phylum Streptophyta; class Magnoliopsida; order Fabales; family Fabaceae; genus Arachis; species Arachis stenosperma. Next base: position 169,048,113 of record NC_080379.1, on the reverse strand, counting down.
GAATATTCTAATTTGATGTTCTAATCTTGCTAAATAATCATAATGATCAAGATAACGAAGAATAAGGGGAGGAGAAGGAAGAAGAGTTTTGAATTGTTATTCTTATTTCTTTTAGGAATATTATTTCTCATATTAGACTTGAATGAATATGTATTACAATCTTATTTAATTAAATGCATGTAAAAAATAAATTAAATACTAAAAGATCACAAGATAACACCAAAATTACTTGGATAAACATGTTTGTATTATATTGAAATCTTATTTAGTTGAATAAATGTAGATTCACACTTATTAAATTGAATTCTCCTCAGAAACAAAAAAAAAACACTAAAATTTTTTAATTTTGACATCGAAATATTGCTCAAAAATACAAAAAAAAAATTTTAATGTTATATTTTTTTCTTCTTATTCTTATTTTTTATTTTTTTTGTTACTCTTACTTCTTTTAAAAGTATTATTTCTCAATTAGACTTGAATGCACATTTATTGGATTGAAATTTTACATGTTAAAAAATTTGAAAAAGAATGAAGAAAGAAAAGAAATACGGTAATTTACGTATAGGAAAAAAGCACAATAACGATGATGATGAAAGAGGAGAAAAAAGAAAAAAATTAAATAAAAAAGAAAAGAGGAGAAAAAAATAAGATAATGATAATAAGCATGACGATAACAAAAGAAAAAGATAAAAAAAAAGAGAAAAATTAAAAAAAATTACAATAACGATGTAAGAAGAAGAGAAAAAAAAAATAACAAAGAAAAAAAAAACAAAAGCGCAAAAAAATATGCGTGTGTATATAAATAATTTAGTTAGATTTAGTTGCTAATATAACTTAAATACAGAATATTATTGAAATATGAATATCTTTTGTCTTTACTTGAATTTTATTTGTAAGTATATAGATATATAGTTTAGATTTTGTTTAGAGAAAGTTTAGTGTACATTATTTTTAGGCTGCACTTGCCAAATCACCAACTAACTTAACACGAGTCAACAGTACCAGGGGGAACAGCAAGCCAAAAACTAGCGGTGCATGAATCATCTCATCCTGTATGTCTGACATATATGTAACACTGGTACTAATTAGTAATTAATTTTAAAGCGGCAAAAGAATCCATATAATAAACAACAAGTATATCTGATCATCATCAGATATGCAACCAACATCACTTTTAGTGCCGTTTGTGCAAGAACTAGCAAAGCAGGCATCACCCAATGTTCCAGAACGCTATGTCCGCCCACAACATGAGCGTCCAACCCTATCCTCCACCCCCAACAACCACCCTTTGCCCCAAGTTCCTGTTATTGACTTCTCCAAATTGCTGTCCCAACAACACAAGGAACCTGAACTCCAGAACATGCACTATGCCTGCAAACACTGGGGTTTCTTTCAGGTTTGTTTTATTTCATTTCTTGCTCATGGATTATTATTATTATTATTATTATTATTATTTTGTACGTAGTGATTGCATATATGACATACATACAGCTGATTAATCATGGAGTGAGCAGTTCATTGTTGGAGAATGTGAAGAAAGGTAGTAAAGATTTCTTCAATCTTCCAATGGAAGAAAAGAACAAATATAGGCAGAAGGAGGGAGACATACAGGGATATGGACAATTATTTGTGGCCTCAGAAGAACAGAAGCTAGAATGGGGAGATGTCTTTTACATGTTAACCCTGCCACCTCAAATTAGAAAACCCCACCTCTTACCAACCCTCCCCCAACCTTTCAGAGATGATTTGGATACTTATTGTGTGGAAATGAAGAATCTAGCAGTCCAAGTGATTGAGCTTATGGCAGATGCAGTGAAAGTGGAGAGGAAGGAAATGAGAAAATTGTTTGGTGATGGGAGTCAAGCTATGAGGATGAACTATTATCCAGCATGTCCCCAACCGGAGCTTGTGATGGGACTCAATCCTCACTCTGATGGTGCTGCACTCACCATCCTTCTCCAAGTCAATGATGTTGCAGGCCTCCAAATAAAAAAAGATGGTCAATGGCTTCCTGTTAAACCACTCCCTAATGCTTTGGTCATCAATGTCGGAGACATATTGGAGATGATCACAAATGGGATTTACCAAAGTATAGAACACAGAGCAATAGTGAATGCAAAGACAGAGAGGATTTCCATAGCCACATTTTATCTGCCTACCATGGGATCAACTATAGGTCCAGCACCAAGCCTCGTTACTCCACAAACACCAGCAATCTTCAAAAGTGTTGCCTATCAAGAATTCTACTCTGCCTACCTATCAAAGGAACTTCGTGGCAAAAACTTCCTCAATAGCATGAAGATCCCAGAAGAAGCTGAGTAATTAAATCTCCTAGCTAGTACCGTTACAGTGATAATTGATGGAAACAAAAAACAAGATTTGTAACTATGTTCAAAATTAAAACACAATGTAACTAAAGTCTTTATTTAAACATATCATATTATTGTTGACAATATAATGAGACATTATTTGAACTAGTTTATTCATCGTCGTCAATGCAATCACGTATGCACGCGTGTCTAATGACTAATAATCTCCTTCATTCAGTATACAAAGATTATTAGTAGGGTAACCAACTGGTACAAGCTACATACATACAATTTATTAATTTTCAACGACCAGTAGTATTAATATATTATCCGTTGGGTTAAGTGCATGTATCATGTGATTGATAATTTGATATTATATTATTGACTCTTGGGAGTTGAAAATAGAGCACATTTAACAGGGAAGCCATTAATATATAGTTGAAGCAAGTAGTGAGAAGTAAAACAAGCTAATATGTGTGTGTTAGTTGAAACTAATGGAAAAAGTAAGTATCGCAGTCCCTCGTGTTCAGGAAATAGCGAAGGAGGCATTAACCTCCATTCCAGAGCGTTATGTTCGTCCAGATCACGAGCGTCCGGTCTTATCTGCCACCACCACTAATGAGCCTTTACCTCAAGTTCCAGTCATTGACATGGCTAAACTGTTGTCCCAAGATCTCAACCAATCTGAGCTTCAGACCCTGCATCATGCATGCAAACACTGGGGCTTCTTCCAGGTACGGTTTATTTGGAGGAGTTTAATTAATTAATTCCTATCGGCATCGTGTAATGATTCTTTGAAATATTGTACAGCTGATTAATCATGGAGTGAGCAGTGGATTGGTGGAGAATGTGAAGAAAGGTGTTGAAGAATTCTTCAATCTTCCAATGGAAGAGAAGAACAAGTTAAGGCAGAAGGAAGGAGAGGCAGAGGGATATGGTCAGATCTTCGTGGTGTCTGAGGAACAGAAACTAGAGTGGGCGGACATGGTTTATATGGTGACTATGCCACCTCACTTGAGGAAACCACACTTGTTCCCCAACTTGCCCCTACCATTCAGAAATAACCTAGAGACTTATTGTGCAGAAATGAAAAAAGTTGCGATCCAAATGGTTCAACTTATGGCAAACGCCCTTAGAGTGGACCCCATGCAAATAAAAGAGCAAATTGGTGAAGGGACTCTATCAATGAGGATGAATTATTACCCACCATGTCCCCAACCAGAACTTGTGATGGGACTCAATCCTCATTCTGACGGTAGTGCCCTCACCATCCTTCTCCAAGTCAACGAAATGCAGGGTCTCCAGATCAAAAAAGATGGAATCTGGATTCCTGTCACACCCCTTCCTAATGCCTTTGTTATTAACATTGGCGACATATTCGAGGTATATGTATATATATAAATATATGCTACCTTAATTTCAATTTTTATTTTCACTTGTCAATCAACTATGGTTCTAAAATCATGCATGCGTGGGTGCAGATAATAACAAATGGAATTTACAAAAGTATTGAACATCGGGCAATAGTTAATCCGGACAAGGAAAGGCTTTCTATAGCTACATTTTACAACGCTGAGCCACAAAGAAATTTGGGTCCAGTGTCTAGTCTTGTTACACCACAAAATCCAGCTATGTTCATAACAACTACTGTAGCTGAATACCGTAAAGGATACCTTTCGCGAGAGCTTCGTGGCAAATCATATCTTGATAACTTCAAGATTCAAACAAAAAACATTAAAGACACATAATATATCCATGTAGCACAAAAGTTTATTTGTAATAAAGTTTGCTTCTTTGTTGTCTTGTCTTGTATTTATCCCATTCCCTTTGTTATTGCGCAAGATTTCTTTATCATGTCAAAAAAATAAATAAAAAACAACAATTTAATTATTTCTGTATAAGTTTCTTGTGCAATGAAAATGACGGAAAGAGTGGCAATTTTAGCCGCCACAAGTCACTTAAATGAGTGGATTGGCTTGATTAATTCAATGAAGTTGCCCCCTAATAGTAAAATTCTACTTCCGCCACTGTTAATGTTCCTAAATAAATTCATTATGCGTCACTGATTCTAGTTTCAGTTGAACATTTATAAAGCACTACATAGCCAAACTCATTGATCCATCTCTGACACTGAGTGTTGCTAATTGATCATGGAAATAGCAACCGTCACAGTCCCTTGTGTTCAGGAAATAGCCAAGGAGGCATTAACCACCATTCCAGACCGCTATGTTCGTCCACACCATGAACGTCCAATCTTATCTGCCACTGCTACCGAGACTTTACCTCAAGTTCCGGTGATTGACATGGCCAAATTGTTGTCCCATGATCTCAACCAACCTGAATTGGAGAACCTGCACCATGCATGTAAACACTGGGGTTTCTTTCAGGTTTGTCATCAACTTCATCCACAGTTGTTCGTGTAAGAGCACTTCACTGTTTTGACTTTTGAGTATCTTACAGCTGATTAATCATGGAGTGAGCGATTCAGTGGTGGAGAATGTGAAGAAAGGAGTTGAAGAATTCTTCAATCTTCCAGTGGAAGAGAAGAGGAAGTTTGGGCAGAAAGAAGGAGATGTAGAGGGATATGGTCCGGCATTTGTAGTCTCTGAGGAACAGAAATTAGAGTGGGCTGACATGTTCTTTCTGGTCACTATGCCACCTCACTTGAGGAAACCACACTTGTTTCCGAACATCCCCCAACCATTCAGGTTCTTTCTGTTTTGTGCATGTCATTTTATACATCATGCTTCTGATTTTATGACTATGTCTCATGATGTTTGAATCTGGTTAAAGGGACAACTTAGAGGCCTATTCCTTAGAATTGGAAAAACTTGTTATGGAATTGGTTGACCTTATGGCAAATGCCCTGCAAGTGCACACCATGGAGATCAAAGAGGTGTTTGGTGGAGGAACTCTGTCAATGAGGATGAACTATTATCCACCATGTCCCCAACCAGACCTTGTGCTGGGACTCAATCCTCATTCTGATGCTGATGCTCTCACCATCATTCTTCAAGCCAATGAAATACAAGGTCTTCAAATTAAAAAAGATGGAATGTGGATTCCTGTTAAGCCACTCCCCAATGCCTTCACTATTAACATTGGAGACATGTTTGAGGTAATGTCATCAATGGATTGTAAAACACAATTAGTTCTAACAAAGATTATTAACTGATTGGGAATTGGCAGATGATAAGCAATGGAATTTATCGAAGCATTGAACACAGAGCAACAATAAACTCAGAGAAGGAGAGGATTTCTATAGCAACATTTTACAATCCTGATATCAATTCTATTCTGAAACCAGCACCAAGCCTTGTGACTCCAGAAACACCAGCTGTGTTCAAAACAATTAGTTGTCAAGAATATTACAAGGGATACCTTTCAAGAGAACTCCGCGGCCGATCATACCTTCAGAGCATGAGGCTTCAAAATGAAAATCAGGAAACCTCTTAAATGAAAATATGGATATGATACTAGCATTTGGGATTGCTTTGCCATTCAGTCTCTTTGTTCTGTTGTTTTTCTTTTTGTACGTGAATGATAAAAGTGACGGACAAATATGTCAAAAGCTGTCTCATTTCAGTGTTTGATTTACATGTAACAAATTTGAGTGATTAAGAACTTTGGAGTTTGAACGGTAGTTGGAACTAATTGTTCACTTGCTTTGCTAGTTTCCATAATAATATTGAGGATATTTTCATCATGTATTAATTGCGATGTGGAATTACTGGTATCTATTTTGTCATATAGTATATTGTTATTATGTAGTCCTAGTCAACTAAAGTAATTTAGTTTACTAAATTATGAGTATGTGACATATTACTATATTAGTTTATTACTGAGGTTTGAATCTTCTTAGTCAATATAACGTGAAATTGACAAATGAACAACCCAACATATTCAACTCATGATGACGTCTGAATTTGTAGAGGGAGAAGGATATATTGAACTCATGGTGTGTTGGTGTTAGTTTGAGTGTGATCAATTAAAAGTTAAGAATGGAAGCAGCATCTGGTTTAGTTCCCTCTGTGCAGGAAATAGCAAAGGAGGCATTAGCACAAGTTCCACACCGTTATGTTCGTCATCAGCATGACCGTCCAATCTTCACCACCTCCACTAATCCTCATGATTTGCCTCAAGTTCCAGTCATTGACATGGCCAAATTGTTGTCACAACATCACAGGGAACCTGAACTGCAGAAACTGCACTATGCTTGCAAAGACTGGGGATTCTTTCAGGTTTCATATCTTAAAAGCATTTTATGAGTGTTTATGGTTTTGTTGTTTGACTATGATTATATATATACAGCTGATTAATCACGGAGTGGATACTTCATTATTGGAGAATGTGAAGAAAGGTGCTCAAGATTTCTTCAATCAGCCAGTGGAAGAGAAGAGGAGGTTTGGGCAGATAGATGGAGATGTGCAGGGATATGGTCAGGCCTTTGTAGTCTCTGATGAACAGAAACTAGACTGGGCTGACATGTTCTTCATGTTCACCCTGCCACATCAGATCAGAAAGCCCCACTTGTTCCCAAAGATTCCCCTACCATTCAGGTTCTTCCTTTTCTCTCTTTGACTCTTTCTGTTATCTCAAAAGTCATACAGCATCTAATTTTTTAAGCTGCAGAGATTATTTGGAAGACTATTGCGGAGAAATGGAAAAGCTTGCAGTGAAAATGCTTGGCCTTATGGCTGATGATCTTTCTATACACCCCATGGAAATAAGGGACATGTTAGGTGAAGCTGAGCAATCACTAAGGATGAACTATTACCCGCCGTGTCCGCAGCCGGAGCTTGCCATGGGACTGAGTTCTCATTCTGATGGTGGTGGCCTCACCATACTTCTTCAAGCCAATCAAGTTGAAGGCCTCCAAATTAAGAAAGATGGACTCTGGATTCCTGTTAGGCCCCTGCCTAATGCATTCATCATTAACATTGGGGACATGTTGGAGGTATTTAAATTTTTTTAGCCACATATCATATCCTAGTTAGAAAAGTTGCAATGATTTATGTGAATTTGATTTGGCAGATCATAACGAATGGAATCTATAGCAGCGTTGAACATCGAGCAACGGTTAACTCAGAAAAGGAGAGGCTTTCCATAGCAACATTTTACAACCCTGCTTTAGATGCTATTATTGGTCCCGCACCAAGCCTTGTTACTCCTGAAACACCGGCAGCGTTCAAGAGAATCGCCGCCGGGGAGTACTTCAAAGGATACCTCTCACAAGAACTGCGTGGGAAATCATTCCTTGATAGCATTAGGATCCCAACTGGAAAGTGAGGAAATCTCTTACAAGCTCATATTATGTAATAAGAACACTGATAATTGTGTATGTTGATTGTTCATGATAAAATTGCGGCTACTCTTATCCTTATCACATCATATATGACATAGCACTAGCTAGAAATAAGGGGGGAATACCATGTTACTGCATATTCTATACACTGCATAATTTTGTTGTAAACTTTAATAGTTACACTAAATAACTTCAATCATGGAGAGAGTAGGAGACTTCTCCAGCTCCTTAGCTTATACCCAGAAAAAAAAAAAAGAATTATTATCATAATTCATCGGTTGCCACATTAAGTGGAATTTATATATTGCCATTAATAATTTTATTGCGCTGTCTGTGCTCGTAGCTACTAAATTTCCTCTTTAAGCCTGGTGCGAGAATAATATGGTTCTTTGCATGGTTTAAGTCCCATTTTATACGGTGATGGGGTATTATTCTTAGAGAAAAGTTTAAGAATCAGTAGAATTTTTTATTTTTTACTAGTATTTTTAGTTATTAGTTTAATTTTGTTAGTCTTAACAATTTAATAACATATTTTTAGTTTACACTGTTAAATATTACTGATTAACTGCTAATTAATAATAATAAATTCTACTAACCCTCTAATAGTGTTTTTATTCTTAAGCTTAATTTGATAAATTTTATCTTTTATAAATAGTTTATTAAAATTGATTTTAAAAGATAATATTTCAAAAGACACTTATATTTAAAAAATTCAAACTAAAAGTATAAACACAGGTAACAACAATAATTAATAAAAAAATTTAATATTTATTATTATATAATATATAGGATTATATTCGGAGCTCGAGAGTTGAGTCTCATTAAGCAGAAGGGGTAATCCCCTCTTTCAATTTTTTTCTATAGATTATATACAAAATTTTAATATAGTTTTTCCCTTTAAATTTTTATTTTATCCTTTTTTTTGTTTGCAAAATAAATTTTAATTCCTTCCTAAAATTTAACTTAGCTCTATTTTATAATATGTTAGATTTTTTAATTTTTATTTACATAAACTTGATTTGTTAAAACTACAAACATAAATACATAATTTTTCAAAAATACAAACATTGCTTCAAAAACATTTCAAAATCAAATCCAAATGTCATCATAGTTTCTTTGTGTACAATTGCTTGTTTTAGTTTTTATTTGTTGTAAAGATAGATCCAGGCAAAGATAGGATACCTTATTTGGAGGGTTCAAGAATAAAATTCATATTTTACTTTCTTTGTCTTTTAGGATTTTGGTTTGTTGTGCTAGTAAAACCGTAACCACCACAATTATTTTGGTGCAAATATTAGAAGGATTCCTGATAATGAAGGACTGAAGGTAGAGAAGAAGAAGAAGATTGTTTGACTTGAAAGAATGGAAGCAACATCTATTCTTGTGCCTTGTGTGCAAGAGCTAGCAAAAGAGCCATTGACCACTGTTCCACAACAATATATTCGTCCAGATCAAGACCCTCCGCTATTATCTACCACCATTAGTGAGCCTTTGCCTCATGTTCCAGTAATTGACCTGTCCAAATTGTTGTCCCAAGATCTCAAGCAATCTGAGCTGCAGAAACTGCTTCATGCCTGCAAAGAATGGGGCTTCTTTCAGGTTCTCCTGTTAGTCCTATTAGTACTTGTTGAGTATGATTTCTTTTTTAAGTTTTGATGCTAGCAACTTTGTTCTTATTGGCAACAGTTGGTTAATCATGGAGTGAGCACTTCATTGGTGAAAAATGTGAAAACTGGTGCTAAACAATTCTTTGATCTTCCAATGGAAGACAAGAACAAGTTTTGGCAGACTGAAGGAGATATACAGGGATTTGGTCAGTCCTTTGTTGTATCTAAGGCACAGAAACTAGATTGGGCAGATAGATTTTACATGATCACACTCCCATCTCACATCAGGAAACCACATTTGTTCCCCAATATCCCCCTCCCATTCAGGTCAGTTAGTTAGCATTTAGATTTTGAGTCTATAATATGGTGATTTCATAACTTTGGTTTCAATGCAGAGATGATTTAGACACATATTCTGCAGAACTGGAAAAGCTTTCCATCCAAATCCTGGAGCTTATGGCAAATGCTCTTGCAATAGACCCCAAGGAAATTAAAGAGCTATTTAAGGAAGGTACACAAACAATGAGGATCAATTATTATCCTCCATGCCCTCAACCAGAACTTGTGATTGGCCTGAGCACTCATTCTGATGCTGGTGGCATCACAATCCTACTCCAAGTTGATGATGTAGAAGGCCTTCAAATAAGAAAAGATGGCATGTGGATTCCTGTTATGCCCCTCCCTGATGCGTTCATCATCAACATTGGAGACACTTTAGAGGTACTTGACCAACAATACTCACAACTTTAATGTCTAAGCCCCACTTGACTGTTGAATCAGTCCATGTGATACTACTGAATTAGTAGTTAGCTAGCAACATTGAAAAGAACATCTTTCATTGGATATTGCAATAGTTTATCTATCACAATTTCACAAGTCATAATAGAACTCACATGAGTGAGTTTGATAGCTTGTTTAAAATGAGTACATGTAACACAAGTGGATTATATTGTGATTATTTTGATGCTTGCTAAGATGGTTTTGCAGATGATAACTAACGGGATTTTCCAGAGCGTTGAGCATCGAGCAACAGTTAATTCAAAGAAGGAGAGGATGTCTATAGCTACCTTTTACAGCCCCAACAGGGGGGCAATGATAGCTCCGGCGCCAAGCCTTGTTACCACAGAAAGACCAGCGCAGTTTAAGTGTATGAGTGTAGTGGAATACTTTAGATGGTACTTGTCACGACAACTTGGTGGGAAATCACACCTTGATGAACTCAGGATACACCATGAAAATCATTAAAACATGTCAGGAGTTAAAGGTTGTTAGAGACTAGGAGTTGATTAGCCTCCGTCTCTTGTATACATATATAAATTCACTCCTCTCTTGTAACAACTCATAACAGGACCTGTTTCTCTAAATTCAGATCATTTTTGTGTTCTCTTTTATGTTTTATGTATTTACCAATGACTTTAGTTTTTTTTTTTTTTTGTTGTAAAAATATAAAAAAAAGAATATTTTAATATCTTTGTGTAGTCTAAAATTTTGTTTGAAGAATGAAAAATAAATAATAACCTAACACATTCATTGATTAAGTTTTGAGAATGATAATGAATATGATTATTGGAGTCCAAAATTGACTATTAGTCGTACGGCTGCACCGCACTCACTCAACTCGAGTTCAAGTAGACTGGATATATTAAATTTGAGTGAGAAAATGAAAAATTGAAAATAATGAAGGTATAAGTTATGTTAGGTGAAAAATGGATGTAATAACGTTCGGGATCATAGTGGGAATAATCGTGCTGTTTCTAATAATCGTTTGCTACATCACCATAGAAGGCACCTGCAAATCACGCTCCTAATCCTTCTCATGGCATTGCTTCACTCATTACTCTTTGCGGCTCTCACTCTTCTCTCTTCTTTGGATCTGGTTACTGCGCATCAGCATCACCCTCACTCCCATTCTTCCGCCTCCTTCTGTACCCATGGCCATGACCATGACCATGCTCATCATAACCAGAAGCTTCCCGAGGAGTTGGCGGAGGAGGAAGATATGAAGCTTTATGGCTTTGGGTATCCTCATGACCATGGCCATGATCATGGCGGTCATCATCATCATCATGGGCATCTGCACCACCACCATATTGAGGTCACAGAGCTATCTGGTTTAGGTACTCCATCTGTTTGTGAATATGCCCAGTTGACCATTCTATGTCTTAATCTATCGCTTTTTCTGTTTTTATGTTTTATCTGCTGCAAATTCAGCTCTTTTCTGTTGATTCACACATTCAATTCAACTCTTCTGTAACTGGCTCTTCTCTTTTCTTCTTTATTTGTAATTTTGATGTTAGGCCTTTGGTTGAATGCGCTAGGCTGTTCATTTCTCGTGAGCATGGCTTCCCTTGTCTGCCTCATTATCCTCCCTTTAATCTTTGGTAAGTAATTTATCTCTCATTCTATATTGTGGATCATACAATCCAAATTGATCTTTTCAAACATCATAAAGGGACTATTTACGTTGCGCAAAACTGAACTTTTCTGGGTTACTCTCCTGTTTCAGTGCAAGGGAAACCATCCAAGGCCGTTGTTGATTCTTTGGCTTTATTCGGGGTTAGGTTTCTTCGACCTCCTTTATTTGCCTTCGGCACCTTGAATGCTTCTTTTGATTGCTTTTCATTCACACTGTTTATTTCATCTGTTATTTTCCGTAAAAGTATTTATGAAGTTCAAACCATGTCCTGTAATTCATTACTCACTTTACATGGACAATCTAGTTTTGAATTTGATATAAGCTAGACCAGATTGACAAAGAAAGTTACTAAGTAATTATCTATCACCAACATAGTAATATCTTCCTTTTTCTTTTTTTTTTTCTTTGATTCACATTTCTTTCCCTTTGTTCTCATTGATCATGCCTATTGCAGGCGGGAGCTATGTTGGGGGATGCCTTTCTTCACCAGTTACCGCACGCATTTGGTATGAAATGCTACACAACCTGTCTTCAATATAGCTGATGCCTGAATTTTCACAAAATAAGTTTACTCATTAGGCAAATTCACTGCTCCTTTGAAAATACATTCTTAAAAACTCCATTCAGCACCCCCACCCTCCAATTGAAAATTTAGAAGAAAAAGGAGGAAAATGCTTGAAATAAATTTTTGCTTTCACTATGAATGTGTCTCTTAACTTCATTTAATTTTGGTGCTTAAGCAATATTTTAATGCTTTTATGTGTGTTTAAATCTTATAATTGCTAGTATTCCATTATCTGATATCATTGGGGGAACTTATGTTTCTCTCTCTAGCATATGTGGTGTGTATATCTCTTTCTTCCTTTATTATTATTATTTTTTTGAACTGGTGCTGACCCTACAGCATTGATAGTTTCCAAGTTTGGTTAATAATGTTATGAAAGTGTAAAAATTCTGAAGCTTGTTAATCAATCCTTGAATGAAACATGTATGAAGTGTTTAGTATGGGAAGACAGAGGGATTAAAAAGCAGGGTAGGGGCAAATGCAACATGCATGGCTTGGAAAAAGGGTATAGGTTATAAGTTTTCTGTGCACTGCAATCTAGAAGCCACTTTCCATCTCTGATTTGGTTGAGACTGGGCAGCATTGCTGTGTTGTTGACAGAGAACATTTCCTCTTTTTCCTTCTTTTCCTATTTTTGTATGGAGGATAGCTCCTCCTTTTCCTAGTTTCACTGTGTCTCTCTTTTTTTCTTTTTTCTAATTATATTTCTCTTCCTTTTTCGTACCTAATATGATTCTCTTTTACTGTAGGTGGTGAACACTCCCATTCTCATGGGGATCATGATCATGATGATAGTTCTAGCCATGGCCATGGACATGGACATGCACATTCTATAGCTGATCTTTCTACAGGAATGTCCATCCTAGGTTGGTAATGATATGTTTGATCTTTCCACCTTGCAAAGATATGTAGCATATTTGGCTTCCTTTTCTTATGGTACATCACATATTTTTTCTTATATGTTTGCAATTCTTGCAGCTGGAATTGCACTCTTTCTTCTTGTGGAGAAAGTAGTGAGGTATGTTGAAGAAAACTCTGGAGGAGCTAGTTCATGGACACATGGACACCACCACCATAATCACAACAGTAAGAAAAAGTTGAAGGATGATAGCAACTCAAATACAAAAGAAGAGAAATTTCTAGATGAAGGAAAAGATTCCAAACAGGTATCCAATGACTTGAAAGAAGATAATCCAGCTCAATCTGAATCATCACTAAGAAAGGTAAGATGATTATTTACAAATTGTTGATTCAATTTCAGAATGAGTAAGCCTGGTTTTCAAAATAAATTGTGCATACAATGATACAAAGTATACAACTAAATAGTTAACGTGGTCATACTTTTGTTATCACATCATAAGTTAATATTAGGAGCAAAAATCGAATACAAACTTTTTTATCACAATATGGTTTCTTACTATACATAATTTTCCCTTCATAAGTCAAAGTTATTAAGTGTAGAGTACATTTGATAGGTTAGAGAAGACTATACTTATATAGATAGAATGTCCCTAGTAGACAACATATGTAGTAACAATGGACTAGATTGAGATCTCTAGTAGTTTTTGGGCTGGCTTTGCATTTTAATCTTGAAAATATAGTTAAAAATTTAGTAACATTAGATAGTTGCTAATATTATTTGTAGTCCAGTGTAAAGTGAACTCTTAGACAGATTCTTTAACTTGAATGGAATATGGGAAGTGGTGAGACAAGTTTGTCGTATATATGACATATCCTTGTATTACAGAGAACTGGTGGCAAAGCAACCAAAGGCAAAGGCGACAATGTCAAGGCTAGTGCTGTAGGTAGCTCCACAACCAAATCGTCAGATGTTAAGGAACCCATTAGACAACCATCAAGTCTTGTGTTTGGCTATCTCAATCTGTTCTCTGATGGAGTTGTAAGCTATTTTTACCTTTTATTGAATATTTGAATTTAAATGAAGGCTTTCAATGTATTCATGCTGACTGTGTTAATATCGCAGCATAATTTCACCGATGGAATGGCACTAGGAAGTGCATTCTTGCTTTATGGATCTGTTGGCGGTTGGTCTAGAACTCTGTTTTTGCTTGCACATGAGCTTCCTCAAGAGGTTCAAATCCGTCCTTATTCTATATCATGCATAGTACTACGCCTATTTGCAGAACATTTTGCTACAGCATCCTGTTTATTCAGGCATGACTCAAATGGCAACAGATATTTCTTAAAGGCGCCAAACTTTTGTTTGTGTAATACATAGCATCATTTTCAATAGAGATTGAGTAACATATATGCATGCTGTTGGAACTTTGATCTATCTGGTTGCCATATCTTAAGTAGCCTTCCTCAATAGTTCGTTCTGAGAAATATAAGTTGTTCATTGGGTGGTATGATTTCCATATTGGATAAGCAAAGCTGCTGCATGCGATCACTTTTGTGACATTTTGAGTCTCAGCATGTAATTTGAAAAGAATATACATACTAGACAGTCAGAATTTTCGCCATAATGAGATAAATTTGTCCTTAGCCTTTTGATGAAAAAATGGGTTCCACCATCTCTTACGATTGAATGTTTACAGTGATTTTTGTCAAAGATTCTAATATCTTTTTTGGCTATAATATCACTTGTCATCATGTACCTTGCATTAGTATGGTCTGTTTCTGGTCAAATATCTAATGTTATTTGTTTCCCTTACAAACAGGTTGGTGATTTTGGCATTCTAATAAGATCTGGTTTCAGCATACCAAAAGCTTTGTTCTTCAACTTTCTATCAGCACTTGTAGCACTTGCAGGAACTGCATTGGTGAGTGCTGCCTTCACCAAATACAGTCTGTTGTTTAGTGGATCCAGAAATTGAAGATATAAAACGCAAACATGTAAACAAAAATAGGAATGTGAATAATGACAATCCAGTCTTCAAAAATATTTTTTGGCGGTTAAATAGAAAGACAATCAACTATTGCATGTTTTGGAAAGAGCAAACAGTTCAATCATTTTTGCTTACCAAACTAAAATGACATAATGATTGAAAAGAGGGAATATTATACTGCCTTAGATTCCTGTGTGGTAACAAGGTCATTATTATCCAAATGTTCTACCGAAACAATTGTATGTGTCACATCTACTTTCATTTCCATGTCCCCATACCCTAAACAGAGGTAGGGCATGTCATGCTCTCAGCTTTTTAGATTTACCACCATTAATGGTTGTGTGTCCAAGAGTGAACACAAAATGGAATAGTAAATCACTGTTATGGATGCAGGCTCTTCTCTGGGGGAAAGATCCTGGACAGTCATCTCTGATTGAGGTGAGGGATTGTCCATAATAAATCTATTGGTTGATTCTAAAGTTGATTTTGGCAATGACATATCTGTCTACCTTTTGATAGGGATTTACAGCAGGTGGATTTATATATATTGCAATAGCTGGTGTGCTTGCAGAAATGAATAACAATGGGAAAACAACATTGAGAAGTACAGCAGTCCAAATTATCTCGCTGGCAATGGGAATGGCTGTTGCCCTTGTTATTTCCCTTGTAGAATGAATGAGGAATTTAAATTATCATTTATTCTTGATGTGCCAATTATTTTCAGAAAAGGTATATGCAAAACTGTGTCTAGAAATGATTTTCATTATTCTCTGCTAAAATGGTGGACCCGGAAAAGCTTGTAGGAGGAACTGGAAGAAAATGATAGATCAAACAGAATGGTCAGGGCTTATGCTTGAAATGATTCCTTTCTCCCCAGCTGAGTGAAGCCTTGTATAGTAGAGATGCTCCTTTAATGATACTAGCCGTAGCACAAGCTCTTTGTCTTTGTCAGATTATGTTAGCTTGTAACATTCTTCTTTTTCTTTCTTTTGAGCTGTATAGCAGTCAAAATGCTTTCCTCTTTCTTATACACGTGAGTTAAAACGTTGGGTTTGTCTTATTTATATTTCTTTTTATATCTTTTATTAGTTGATTTCCTTCCTATTAAAATTGAACTGAACCTGGCTGTGACCTCGTGGTCCATCACTATTTCGGCAAACTTTTTGGATGCAGATTTAGATTTTGGAATATCGCTTAGAGCATTTATACTAACATTCAATCACCAGGTGCCAAGCAATGGAAAAATTTTAAGCTCATAAAATATTGATTTAGTCTTTATAATTGACATAAGGTATAATAATGTCTGGATTTAATGAAACACGAGATATATAATGAGTAGTATGCGGTAACTCTGCTTCTCCTCTTGTTCTATTTGATTGAAGATGTGCTAAACCAACATGAAATCAAAATGCATTATGATTACATAGAATGTTGTGATGGAACTTCCTCTTTCTATCTTCCCTTAAAATTTATAAAAAAAAAATTAAGGCTCAAATTTGTCCAACTGCTGAAGCATTTCAAAGATGGCAATATTCTGGTGTGAGGGGAGGGGAGGAGGCGTTGGCATTCTGATTAATGGAGTCATTACAAGGTCTCCTCCATGTGTGAGGGTGTGGTGCCTCTTTCGGACTCCTCGAGCACGAGGCTCTGTATCCATGGTAGCCACTCTTCCTCCTTCCACTGTGGCTTCAGATATCTCTACTCTCTTCCTTAAGCTTTCTGCATGTCTTTTATCATGCACGCCACCATCCTGCCAAAGCCATTTATAACATCCACAACATATTTTGTGAATTAAGTTATAATAAATATTTACCTTTAGAAGTAGTCCATAAGACAATAGAAAAGAGTAGCTTGATAAACAGCAAGATCACTAGATGATGAGCAATATATTATATATGACTGTAGCAGAATTTGTCTTGAGGCAATATGAATAGTCATGTCCATTTCATATACAGTATTCTATGTTCTATATGAATTTACAGTACCATAAAAATACAAAATTCACCCACCACACCAAACACCAATAATTGATTGAGGAGAGAGAGAGAGAGAGAAATATAGAGGGTGTAAGTCCAAAAACATGATTGGATCTCTACATTGCTCAAGATATGATGTGTTGAGTGAAATGGTACTGCAAAACTGGCAGAACCATATACAAGTTAAATTCATAGTCCTCCTTGGTGAAAGAGAACATTATACTTAATTTGTTGTTCATGCAAACGCCATATATAACATAAGAAAACATGTAATGCAGATAATGAATACGTTGCTTACGTTGTTATTGATAACGGATGACTCGGGCATTGGGCATTTGACTGGACGATCTTCATCTGTAGGCTCCATGGGGTGTTCCACTGGAAAGAAATCTGTGTTGTTCTCATTATTACTATGCTGATGATGATGATGCACTTCCATTATGAAGGCCCTTCCTTGACCTTGCTGAGTTATTGCACTGCTCCCACCATTCTCATCTCCCTCCTTTTCATCCTGACAATAATGCAATAAACAACAAATTAAAGCTTCTTACTCTCATGCAGCTACTTATATAGTAAGAGGGACTTACAAGAATGAAATGATCCGCGCATGAAAATCCCATGAACCTGTAAGTTCATGCCAGAAGCACTGCTCTCACTTTAATTTAGTGTTGTGTATGTGTAGAGAGAGAAAAAAGAAAGAGGAAAAGAGAGGGGACAGTCAGCAGCATAAAAAGGAGTAGAGAGAGAGAGTAGTGACGCACAGTGCAAATTAAAGCACAATAGAATGGTATTTCACCCAAGTTATGAATATTTTAACCACAAAAGGGTTCAAATACGATTTCGCGCTTTTCCTTTTATTATTGGCTTTCTTAGCTTCTTCTGCTTTGCTTTGTTGAAAATGTAAGCATCAATCTCTTTCTAGAGAGAGGGGGGGATTTTGTGCTTGCTTGCTGCTACACCCAACACACAAGACATTCCATCATCGTAAAGAGCCGAAAGCAACAAACATAGCGTCATTCTTGCTATCACTTTAGTCTTCATTCTCACTTTTGAATGCCCCCTACTATACTACGTTTATATCGATGCATATATAACATGCTTTTTGTAGGATCGGAATGGGATTGGTATCATTTCTTCTAGTTTCAATGTTATTGCCATTTGCAACTCTCATTCTCAGATATCGAGGACGACAAAGGTGCACTTGGTGGGGAAAGCCTACATCATTTGCATTCGCCTTCGCTACTAACTTTACAACTCTGCTTTATGTTCTATATTGCTTAATTTTAGGTTATATATACTAATTAAATTGCAAATCAACAAATCAGACATTACTGAATAACATATGTTGGAAAATGGGACAGTAGTAGACCCAAAAAGCAAAGTTGGCACCACAGTCCACTAACTATATGAATAGGAGGCTTGTTACAACTTAATTCTGAATTTATAGCCCAAAATTAAGTGTTAGCAATATTAAATACCACATACATATATGTTCTGTTTTCATTTTTCAAACTGCCGAAAATAGTACCAATTATTGATGAATGATTTTCCATGCATCCAAATATTGCCTTTTAAAGGGCGACAGAGGCAAGCAATTCAGCAAGAGGCCAATTTCTATTAGTGATTAAATTAATCTATATTTAGTTGTTAATTATGATAGCAACAAACTCACTCCATAAAACGACAACTCATCACATTAACAAAAGAAAGAAAGAAATAACCAAAGCGTGTTTCTGGCTGACACATCATTACAAGCTGCAAACTACCAAATTCCACCACATGAAACTCCAAAATACACGTTTATTACAACCATCGTGAATGGCACAAACCCACTTCCAACAAAACATTCTAGACAACAGCAAGAACAAGAACAAGGAGGAAGAACAACCTTTCTTCTTCTTCGTTGTTGTTGTTGTTGTTGTTGTTTGCTTGTTGCCGCCAATATTCACGTGCCCAAACGGTAATTTCAAAACCAATTATAAACATACGCTAACCGTAATAACGGAACATTCAAGGAAGAAAAAACCTTAACAAATAAAAAGAGAAAGGAAGAAGCAATCACGAAGAGGAGGAGGGAAAAGAAAAAAAAAATGAGGCTATGGCAAAAGGCAACGGGGGCTATCAAAGATAGGAAAAGTATATGGACCGCTAAATTGATGCATAACGGTCCATATCAAAATCCTATCTTTGAAGCGGTGGTCATCAAGGCTACAAGCCATGATGAGCACTGCATCGATTGCAAGAACGTCCAGAGAGTATTTCAATGGCTCCGAACGTCCCCGTTGCACCTGAAGCCCCTGCTCTTCGCCTTGTCTTTTCGAATGGAGAAGACGAAGAACTGGGTGGTTGCCATCAAGGGCCTCATGCTCATGCATGGCGTCTTCTGCACCAACATTGCTGCGGTGCAGAAGATGGGAAGGTTACCCTTCGATTTCTCAAACTTCTCCGATGGATACCTGCGCCCTTCAAAAGCTTGGGGATTCAACTCCTTCGTGCGTGCCTATTTCAATTACTTGGACCAAAGGTCAGCGTTCGTTTCCTCGGAATTCAAGAGGGTGAGCATGAAGAACAACAAGAAGGATGGTCTTGAGGTTGAGGAGACGTTGATGGAGGAGCTTAAAATGTTGCAGAATTTTCAGGCGCTGATTGACTCGCTCCTTCACATAAAGCCTCGGAACGAGAGCATGAAGCAGAATGCACTGATCCTTGAAGCCATGGATTGCGTGATAGTTGAGATATTCGACGTTTACAGCAAGTTCTGTAAGAGAATGGCGAATGTGTTGATGAGAATCTACGACGTTGGTGGCCGAGAAGAGGCTGCCGTGGCTCTCAAGGTTCTTCAGAAAGCGTCGTCCCAAGGCGAGGATCTGTCTTGCTACTTCAAGTTCTGTAAGGTGATTGGTGTCCTCAACGCCTCTCAGTGCCCCAAGATTGAAAGAATCTCCGATGAAGACATTGAGGATCTTGAAAGAATCATAAGCAGCGGAGACAACATGGCCATTGTGCTGAGCGACAGTTGCATGGAGAAAGAGTTGAAGACGGTGATCACAGAGCAGTGGGAGGTGTTTGATGATGTTGATGAATATTCTTCTTCATGGCAAAACAAGAACCCTTTCTTGGATTCATCATATGACTACAGCCTCGTATGTCAACCCCATCTTCCTCTTCCTCCTCCTCCAACTCAAGTTCTTCCTGATCTAATTAGTTTCTAGAGAGGATATCATCATCATCATAACCAATTAAGCGTACCTGCTTAAAATAAATGTAATGGCTCTCCCCCCATTTTGAAATTAGACCTTATCCATTACATGTTATGAAACACGTATATCTGTTTTATCAATCTCCGATCCTCATTTGCAGAGGAATTTTTGAATCCCACCTATTCAGTTTATTAGGAGAGTTTTAAAAATCTCTATGTACAACTGTCTTTTCTTTTCTTATGATTAGATAGATATTCACCAGCATGTATGTTAACCTTGTCGTCTTCAACATTTTCCTTCACTCATGCATTCATTTTTGCATCGCATTAAAACCATGTACTACCACCATTTATTCCAAATCCAAGGTTAGAAGATAAATTAGAAGCTAAATCCCACTAACCTTGACCAGCTTTACATGTGGGTTAAGTTACTCATTTTTTAAAAGAAAGCAGAGGATCCCCAATGGAGCAAGGCTAGTGCTATCAACTTTTTTCCACTTTTGCAAGAGGTTCATTTGCTTCTTTGATTAAGATTTTTTTTTTCCCAGCAAAATTACAAAAAGCATCAGCATAAAATTTATGTCAGCTGATTATTAGATGACTGGTAAATCGTTATAAACCAACCTTTTTCAGTAAACATCAATCAACTTTTTTTAAATTATTTTGTTTATATTAAATTTTATGCTATAAATTATAAACCTAAATTTTAAATAACTAATATTGACTAAGTAAATATTAATTACTTATACTTTCTCTTACAATTATCGAAAATTATATACATCCATTGCCACCAACAACTTTTACGCTCAGGTTCCATTTGACTATTTGGGCAGTGACATTATGTATTTAGCATTTCATATCTACAATATGTAGCATCCCCGTCTCTTCCTTTTAGTATGTTATAATAAAATTCGCAAGCTATTTTTGTACGCTCTAAGAATTTATATGGCACTGATACACACATCGTTAATTAATACTAATAATACTCATACACCTCTAACAAAATTGACAAAACCAAGATGACATACAAACTACCAAGTCCAAATTTTCTTACCTTAATTTTATGCCAAGCAAGATAAAGTTGTAATACTATCGACAGGTTCCTAATTAAAGAATCCATCCATATTTTGTCAGCATTCCATTAAGAGTTGCCAATTAACAAAACATCAGAATCAGAATCAGATTCATATTAACATTAAGAAAAAATTATTTTTAGTTGATAAGCTCTTGCCAGTTCGTTGCACCAAACAAAACTGCTTAGTTATTCACAACAACAATAGTGATTAAACCTTAAACGTACCAAGGCCAAATTCCTATTTTCGACAATATCACAATCCTGTACGGCTGTACTAATAATAAGAGCCAGCAAAACATATGGAGTCGTTACATTGCATTGACAGCTAAAAATCACTGGGATTGAATCATGTCTACCTTGTACTGATTTTTTCATCTCATTCTGCTACAACACAGAGGCATGGAATATTTGGCGGATTATACACTCACTAAAGATTAAACTTTCACTTGAGATCATACATCGTAGATGTAAGATCTGAAGATCCCAAAAAGGAAAAGCATGTTGTGCTAGAACTCTAACCGAGATAAAAGAAGTCTAAATAAATGGGGTACGTCTCAAGCAGTTAAGTGAAAGTATTGCTATCACCTATCAAGATCCTATGCAACTAAAAAACTGATTGGTTAAATAAAAAAAGCACAATCAGCATATGATTAATGAACCTTTAGGACAAACTAAATATGAAACTATAATTCATTGTTAATAGTAACATATCTAAAACAAAGATCATAACATTAGTCAACAACTTGAGCAAATACAATTAAAATGTGAATGAGTATTACCCAAAAATAGTCGATCTAGTAAAAGATCATCTACATAAATGTTAATGCCATACCAACATAGCCATCCCTTGTCACATAAGAAGAAGATGGTAAAAGAACAAAAGAAATGGAATGTTCAAATTTCAGGTAGAAGTACCATACCAAGACATTCTTAGATAACTGAGAACAAATAACTCAACATCTGTGTGAAATAACTCAACACAGGTGTTATATACAAGTTAAACAGACCAGAGGTCATGGGTCTCAGAAGCACCTAACTACCTGATAGTGACAAATTTGTTGGTGCCATGTCTAGCCCAGTGATTCCTCAGGTCAATTGGGTTACCAAAATTATAGCCTTCGGCTGCTAGTTTCTCTAATACCTTCTTAAAAGCACCCTGGCTCATTTTCCGTCCAGCTATCCTTGCCCCACGTCGTTTCATGCTCATTGGCAATGGATATGTCGACACATTTGTAGTACAACAAGCAGACTGCCATCCTCCACATCCCCAGCGATAACACTGCTGCGGAGTCCCGGTACATGAACAAACTGGAATGGGTAAACTGGAAATATCCATATCAATTCCATTTATTACAAACTCAATTGTCTTCATGGGCTTCGATCTTTGGACAGGAGCATTGCTGTTATCCTTCGGCTTCCTTGGTTTCTTCGCTTTTGGAGTTGTTGAGGCAACCCTACCCTGCCGTTTCCTTGGTTGGACTCCTTCCTTTTGCACTGTTTCTTCAACTATATCAGCCTTCTCATCTCTTGATGTATCAGGTGGCTGTGTAATTTGTGTTGGGGCGGCTGAAGTTTCCGGAAGAACAGGATAATTGGGATTGGTAGGCTGCATATTGAAAAACCTATCTCGCTGGCTTATCCAACTATCCCTCACATAGTTGATTGGCATTTGTGCTTCGGAAACTACACAGTCTCGAGGGTGAAAGGTTCCATTTGTATTAACTAACATAGTTGGATCACGACCAGGCATAAATGGTTTTGTGTCACGATCTGTCATACCAGGCATGAGCTGCAGGCCAAGATGCCCTCCTTTGAAGGGTTCATAGTATCCCCAATTGGTCATGTTCAACATATCATCATCCATGACAACTACACAAAGAGGAAAGAAACAAAATGATCATGAAGTTTCAAAACTATGTCTTTTGCTTCTTTTTTCAGTGTACATCATTAAAGCCTTAGCATACCACCATTACACGGAAACATAAACTGGAAGCACTTTTCAAAGTCCATGAGCTGAACCTCAGAAAATAAATCGACACCAACAAGCACAGAGAGGGGGAAAAACAAAAGCAATGGACCCAAATAGATCTTGCCTTCTAAGTGGAACACCCACACAATTTGGTTCGACAAAATATTGAAACTCTCCGACATTATCAAAGCTAAATTACCAAATCACGCTCAGACAAATCTAGATTTAGCATTTCCGAGTGAAGAACTCGGGAACTTGCTCGATTTTGAATCACCACAAAGATGAAAACTCACGATCTGAAGGTCCCTGTGGTCCCTACATTTTCCCGAGAACAAAACAGAACACACACAAAAGCATAGCATCTGGCGCAGATCCCCAATTCCCATTTGAGCTAACCAACAATCAGAACTAGGGTTCCAAAATTGTGAGAACTTGAATAGGAGATCTAGCTTATAACGGCAAAGAAAATCCAAAATACTAAAAAGGAAAATTCATATAACAGAATATTTATAAGGATGCAAAAAGGAATGAGAGGGTTCGACGGTTGATGAAGGACCCCATCTATCTATTCAAATTTTAAAGGAGAGAGAGAGAGAGAGAGAGAGAGAGAGAGAGAGAGAGAGAGAAGAGAGAGGAGAGAGAAAACTTACTTGGTGGGTGCAAACGGCTCTTTAGGGTTTGGCCCTTGCTGGAGAGAGAAAGATGAGAGAGACAGAAATCTGAAAGAGAGAGAAAGAGAAAGAGAAAGAGAAAGAGAAGAAAGAGAGAGGAGAGAGAGAGAGTGCGAAGAGAGGAAAGAGAATCACCAAACTAAAACAATCTGAACGTGAACGAGAAAGAGAGAGAGAGAAATCGGATCTAAAAAATAGGGTTCCCGATGGCCACTATATTATGTTAAATTTAATTTATAATAAATATAAATATAGAATAATATTATATGTAAGGTGAAGTCGACTTCCGTAAAGTTGATAATTCAGAACTGTTAGATTAAAATTTAGTCAAATCAATTAAATCATCTAACGGCTCTCAAATATCAACTTCACATAAAGTTAACTACACCCACCTATATGTAATTTTTTTATACAATTTTTTATTTATTTTTTATTTTTAGTATTAAAAATAAGTAATAAATTTTTCATATCATTAAAATAATGTACAAAACTAGTGTTCACAAAAATAATATAAATATTATTTTCTTAATTTTTATACACATAAAAAGTTTAAATAAAACTTTGTTATACACACTATATCTCTATGTATCTTTTTAATTTAAATGCTATTAATATTTGCTGAGATCCTTTTACTAAATATAACACAATTTATAGCATACCTAATTTTCTATATCTAATATAAGATCTAATTTCAAAAAGTTTTTTTATATAAAGCGGAAAATGTTTCATTTTATATTCTTCTTGAAAACTACAAGCTAAGCTCTTTTTCAATGCCATTTCTTTACGGGTTGCCATATGAAGCTGACCTGCATGTGTAATAAATATATACTAACATTCTTTGGAGTCTCATCCAATTATGTAAGTAAGGCGGGGATTTGTTAATTCTATTTTTAGTTTGAGAGTAATAAATTCTAATATTTATATAATTAGATAATTAAAATTAATTATTAATTTTTTTAAATAATTATTTATATTTCTTTTATTTAATAGATCTACTAAGATATTTTTTTAAAATTGTAACTTCAATATTATATTAATTACGATTTATTAGATAAAATTTATCTATTTTCTTGTCTAACATGTTTAAGACTACAATGATAATAATAACAACGATAAAATACAACAATAGCAAAAACATTAACAGCGCAATAGAGTAACAGCAATAGCAATAACAAGGACGACAACAACATATACAACATGCAATAGAAATGACTGAATTAACATGAAATGAAGTTTTTTTTATATTATTGTTTGTTTAAATTTTAACTAATTTTGATTTATTTGTAAATTAATTGAGATTCATTTGATGTTGCTGTTAAGTATTGACTAAATTTTTTATTTTTAAAAAAAATTGATTCATTTTTTAGTTTAATTTAGGTTCATTTAGTTTCATTTCACTTAAATTTGCTGAACTTATTTATATGTAGTTGTTTAATTAGTTTTTGTTCATATCTGAACTAATTTCGATTTATTTGTGAATTAACTGAGGTTTACTTATGTAGCATTTGTTTTAAGATATTGAGACAGAGACTGGAAAATTGAGACTCAGTATCATGTTTGTTGGTTCAGAGACTGGTACTAAAATTTTTGTCTCTGTCTCCAAAATTTTTAGAGATAGAGACTGAAACTTTAATAACATTTTATACCTAAAATACCTTCAGTTCAATTAATTAATTCCAATTTACCCTTTGTACAAATTAAATTAGAATTTCATTCTTGTTTTAATTTCGGTCTCCCACTTTGCACCAAATAGAATACTGAGATTTATTTCAATCTCTATCTCTTAGTCTCTGTCTCTCCACCAAACGCTACCTTAATGCTGCTGTTAAGTATTGACTAAATTTTTTATTTCTTAAGAAATCTCGGTTCATTTTTTAGTTTAATTTATGTTCATTTAGTTTTCGTTTCACTTGAATTTCTCCTCCTCATCTTTTGCTTCTTCTTCTTTTTCATATTTTTTCATCTTTTCTTTCTTATTTTATTTTTTCAAAATTCTTCTTGATTTACTCTCTTGAGAAGAATAAAACAAAAAAAGAGAGAAGAAAATATCAAATAAAAAAAGAATAATAAATGACTGCAATAACATAAAAAAGAGGAGGAGAAGAAGAAACAAAAACATAAACGCAGCAACAACATCACCAATAGAAGAAGGAGGAGGAGGCTCACAAGAACAAACACAAAGTGAAACGAAATTTGTTTGCATTAGTGAAGCGAATATGTACACACTACGTATAATGAAAATAGTTTTTGTTGAATTTAGGCCAATTTAATTAGACTTAATTACCAAAAATACTTGGATGTATAGAAGCTCTCTAACTTAATCAAATAAATGAAACTATAATTTTAGAAAATTTCGACAATAGATAATCAGAATTTTAGAAAATCAATATAATATTTTTAACAACACATAAAAATATTATGTTGAGATATTAATAAACTAAAATGAGTAACAATTTAGTTAATTTTGATATACTGAGTAAAATATTTTATACAATCGTTTAATTATATTCATTCTTTTTTTGTGCTAATTCATGCGTTCAATTTAAAAAGTAATAATTATTTTTATTGATGCGTCGTTACATAATTAGATGTACGTGTAAAATTGTTTTACACTGAATTGTTTTATACTAATATTAGGCGAAAGCTAGTGCACTCCAGATAAAGTAGGGAGTGCAGCACTCCTTAAAAGTTAACCTACTATCAAAAGTTATCAGGTAAATTTAATTTATTTATTATTGTTATTATTTTTTTTTATCATGGGCTGAACAAACAAACCAGCACTAACAAAAAAACTAATTCCTCTGTTACTCTGTTATTGTCGATGTGATGTCTTCAAATATTTTCACTGTTTTGTTTGCTGGCAAGTGCTTCCACTATCGTTTTAGCTAGTTATAGATTTTGACGCTCTTGAACCCACCCTATTCCACTTCTACCATAAATGACAATCAAAGTCCGAAAAATTGCTGCCATAGAAAAAGGAAGACGCATGTCTGTCGCCACTGCTGGTTAGCTAACTCCAAACACAAAACGGATTCTGTAGAATAACCCCGGTTTCCATGAAGGCGCATGATTATCAGATGACGACGCAGTCAAAGCACAAAATACATGGCAGTTACAACAAGTCCATTATCTTTTATTTCAAATTAACCTCAACGTGTATGTAATAGAATAAAAAATTAAAATACAATTATATTTAAACAATTATTTGTATTATTTTTTTATTAATTTATTCAAAAAATAATTAAATTCTGAAGCTAATTGGTATAAAATATTACAGATATAAAACTAAGAAAAATTTTTATTTGTATAAAAAAGAGCCTAATAAATAATTATTCTATTTAATATATAATTAAGAGTATTTCTTTCTTTGCCAACGAATTATAGTTTAAATGACATAATCTCTTTATATTCACCTAAGAATTGGTAAAAAAAATACTTCTTTCCTTTATTAACTTTTTTAAACATTAATTATTTATTTTACATGTAATATAAAAATAAATGAATATAATATTTATTGAGTAGAAACAATTACACAAAAAATTTTGTTGTCATAGTATTTGAACGAAAGAAAAAAAAATATTATTTTAAAAAAAATAATAATATATTTTTAATAATATTCTTAATACAAAATAATAAATTTTAAATATTTTTTTAAATAATATATATTAACTAAAATAATATAATTATCCCAAATAATATATTATAAATATAGTAAAATAACATATTTCAATAAAAAAATTGTTAATAAAAAATTATATAAATATTTTTTTACATGAATTTTTGTTTCGCACAAAATAAAATTATTATATATTTGTTTGTTTTTTATGTTGTATAAATATTTTTTAATTAAATTTATATAGTACTAAATTTTTTATCATTCTGTTCATGTTTAATATTTTAATTTTGTTTCACACAAAATAAAATTATATATATATATATATATATATATATATATATAAAATACAAATTTTTTATCATTGTATTTATATTTAATATTATAATTTTATTTCACATAAAACAAAATTTATTTAAATTTTAATATATATATATATATATATATATATATATATATATATATATATATATATAACACAAAAAAATTTGTTATCATTGTGTTTATATTTAATATTATATTTTATTTCACACAAAACAAAATTTATTTAAATTTTAATATTATATACATAATATATATTTAATATTATTTTTTTTAAGATTCTAATATATCTTTTTTTTGGATTTAGTACATGAATTTTTAACTTATTTTTTATGTATTATTTATTTTAATTCTAAAATCCAATAACTTTTTTTTGTACAGACATATTGTTTTTAATATTTATATACTAATTTTTTATTTTGAACTTCATCCCAATATCTGAGACTTGCCAAAAAAATCTAAAATTTGTAAAAGAAATAATTAACCTGATTAACAGGTTACCTTTTTAAATCCAGACCATTCAAATAAAATATAATAAATAAAGAGTTTAGATTTAACGAATTCACAAGGTGTGCAGCACTCCATACTTAGCAAGGAGCGTTTAAGGATGAACCCTAATATTATATCAAAATTAAATTCTAACATTTTTTTTTAAATTATATTTCTGATATCGTATCAGTAATTTAGTTTTTTAATTATAATTCAACATTTTAACTATAAAAAGGAAAAATAAAATTAAAAAAAAGTTGAAAATTTAACTTGATATTAAATTGATATGTCATATAATATTTATTAAGTGATTGTTATAGTGATTAAAAAGTGGTGTCTAACTTATCAAAATATGTTAGAAATTAATATTTAATTTGATAAATAATTTTTAAATATTTAAATTTTACTATAAAAAAGATAAGTTATAAAAAAATTAAATATCAAACAATGACACTATATAATTAGCCTATTAATAAAAAAAACATTTCTATTGGACATTATATATAAATGAATGGATATAGATTATTGTTGTTGTCGTTAATATTGTTGTTACTTTTATTATTGTTCTTGACGTTATTGTTGTTTATACTATTTTAATATTAATGTTATTGTAATGGTTTTAGGGTAACTAAAGAGTAAAGTGATAATAAGGTGTTTAAAGATTTTGATTTTGGACTAATTAATTTTTAAAAAAAAGTATTAATTTAGTCCTCCACGATAATAAATGGTGGACACGTTATATTTTTCTATTAATTTATTACATAAAATTTAACAGTAATGTTTATATGTACCATTAACTATAGTAACATGTCTATTTATAAAAGATTGTTATGTAGATAATAACTTTTAGAGTGAAACTTCACCCATTTTAGATAAATTCATGATAAATAGAGAACAGTT
Organism: Arachis stenosperma; assembly: GCF_014773155.1. Taxonomy (NCBI): domain Eukaryota; kingdom Viridiplantae; phylum Streptophyta; class Magnoliopsida; order Fabales; family Fabaceae; genus Arachis; species Arachis stenosperma. The sequence continues at coordinate 169,018,849 of NC_080379.1, read as the reverse complement.
GATAAATGTTATGTGAAAACTCAAAAGAGAATGAATGCTTTATTGTCCAAAATTACATCATTTCTATGTTCATGTATGTGACACCAACTGAACACGCACTGCTATAGATAACGAATGGACAATTCTGTTTTATTTTGCACTATCCATGTTTCACAAAAGAAACATCTCAAGTTTAATAAAAGAAACATTAGAATTGTAAGCAATTACCTTTTTAGGGTATCCGTTGTAATAAGCGGTGAAGGGGTTCTTTGTCCACCTTTTATGCGAACGAATCGCGCGGGAGGAAACTGGGTAAGGGCTGATCGACGGCATGACTGGGTGCAGCACAGTGGGTGCCATCCAAAGATCCCTTCATGACGAAGTGGATGTCGTCTTTGGCGGCTCCTTGCTGAGGCAAATGAGTTGCAACGCCGGTTCAACAGGAAGTCAGGCGATGCGACAACGTGGAGAAGGATTGGTTGGTTCCCTTCTTGGGGTTGTGGCCATCGTCGTCGGTGTGAGAAGACTGGGGTCATTATTGCAACGAGCGAATGATCAACAAGACAGCAACAATTGTAGGGCGACGCGACAATGTGACTGAAGCGAGAGAGGAAGACAGTAGCATGAACAATGTGAGTGGGAGTGAGAGGGGAAAGTGGGGTGTGCAGTTGTTTTTTTTTTATATACAGCGAGTAATTGTAAAAAATCAAAATAGGATTAGGTTTGGATAATATTGTGGGGTGTTTTTTTTTTTGTGTTATTGAGCTTTTTGTTGGAGGCTACATTATAATTGATAGAGTTGGTCGGTATTTTAATTGGTTATTTAACAAAGTTTTTAATTGGTTATTTAACAAAGTTGTTAGTAAATATATTAAATTGAATGAGATATAAGATAATAATTAAAAAAAAGTTAATAATTGATTTTAATGAATTTATTAATTTAATCGCTACAAGAAAAATGCTAAGTACTGACAGAATAACAAAAATAATCTGCCAGTAATTATATTACCGGTAGATTTACCGTCGAATACAATTCGACGATATAACTTTTGCCAGTAACAATTTACCGTCGAATTCTACGGTGAATTCTTCGCCTGAAAAAAATACTATTTTGTTTCCTACGGTAGAGTGGTTAGCGTTGTTTAAACGTTGCGTTTCTTTAAAAATTTTTTACATTAAAAAATTTTGACAAAAAATCTTATGCTAATTTTGACGCGAATAAAAATAGTTTTCGTGCTTCTATTTATCATCAAATTTAGATATAGAATTTTAAATTTGATAGTAATTAATTTGAAGAATGAATTATCGTTTGTAATTATCAGAAAATTCGTTAGTAATGTCCATTATTAAATCTAATAGTATTTTATGTTTTTCTTGTAGTAAACAAATACAATGTTCTATATTAAAAAAAAAAATAAAAAAAACATATTACTTTCAAATACTTAATTAACTTTCCTTATTTGACACAATCAAAAATTAGGAGATAAATGTAGGTGGAAAAATTCAGTAAATTTATTGTTTTGTACTAAGTTACTAGGAGTTAGTTAATAATATTTAAAAATATTAATTAAAAGTATGTTGTTAAATTATTAAATTAAAATAATTAAATTGATAGTTAAAAATACTAATTAAATAATAAACTATACTAACTATTGAACTATTTTCGTGTTGGTGAATAGAAAAAAGAAAAAGGTTGTCCTGACATATATAAAAATATTATTTTCAACTTTTTGCTTTTTATCTTTTGCCTTTTTAATATCTAAGTTCGATTTGTAAAGAATTTTCTCCTCTCATAAATAAAATATTCATATTTAGTTGTCACAACTTTGAAAATTGCATATGCGATTTTTTCTTTGCACGTTCGTAAATAATCTTATCCGACACGATCCAAACTTTAAATTGAGAGTATAAAATTTTTTTCCATCATGTATCATTTGGGTCATATTGTCCAAGCCCATAACCTTGTGTAATGTGGGCTTTTTGGAGTATACTCGTTTGTTATATTCTCCATTATAGAAGTTAGGCCAGTTTTCTTCAACGAAATCTAATGTTTTTCGGAAAAAGATACTAGTTCCTTCTTCGGGCCTAAATAAAAGTCTGCGACTGAAAACAAAAAGGGAAAATTCTCACTTGACCCCTTATTTGCAGCCGAGGCCTTGGATCAATGGCAGCATCATCTGCCTCGCTGGGAGCTGCACCCGGGTTCGAATCCTCAGTGAGGAATATAGAACCCATGTTAGTAATATCCATGTAGTGTGTGTGAGTGTGTTGTGTGAGTGTGTAATACATGGGTGTAATGCTTAGGATTGGGGGTTGTCCAATCCACTTGACCAAAAAAAAAAAAAACAACATAAAAGAACCTTTAAGTAAATAGAAAAATATCATTGATTAAAAAATGTTAGGAAATGATTATCTATAGCTATAAGTAAGATCATTTTTTCTAAAAAGCAAAAAAAAAGTGCCATCATGACGAATGAAAAATTCTTAAATTGAGCTCAGTACTATAATAAATTAGTCATTAATTTACTAGATTAGAAAATACAGTAAAAAACCAAAAATATATCTATATAATAGTAATATATAAAACTTGTACTGGAAATTAAAAAAAAAAAAACATCTAAATCTCTCTCTCTCTCTCCTCAAAGATGCTAATGGAATAGTACTAGGATGAAAAGAACTAATGTCTAAAGATTTGAAAGAATTGATGAGATGGAATAAATTTGTAAAAGAAAACAAAGGACATATTCTGAGCAGAAGTTCAGGTATTACGATTGTAGAGTAGTAACAATATGAATAAGTTAGACGTATACATTGAGAAATGCAAGTGTTTTTCTTGGTACATGAAAATGGGAATTGATTTGAAGCTCGTGCATTGCATACTGCCATCTTGATCTTGACTAAGCAAGCTTCTTGGGTCCTACTCTTCTGCTCGTGCCTAAAATCGTCATTTTCCTCAGATTCCCTAAATTTACTACACAAACTAAAGGATAATCTTGCTCCAGATTTCCCTTGCACCTTGGGCCCCATTCCTAAATGGATCCAAAATATTCCACTAATTTTTTTTATTGATTCATTTAGAATATTACTCCTCTATTTTATATATGTTTGTGCATAATTTTTGTTTTTAATAGAAACAAGATTTAATTTTGGTTCATATATAAATATAGGCTACCAACGTATAGTTTGGTTAGAGTAACATATTATCTTTTACCCTACTCAATATTATTCTTGAGTTTGGGTATATATATCGGATATGTATGTATATAGAAATGTCTACCATAAAGCGATATATATATTATAGTTTCACACAAACTTTCTAATGTTTACACGGTGAGTGAACTAACAGGGATATTTCATATTTGATAGGAAAGAAAAAAATTGAAAGAGAATTATTGATGAAAAGAAATATTCTAATAACATTTTGAAGGCTAACCTAATGATATATATTGTAATCCTTTGCGTTAGAGAGAACTAAATGTCTAATTAGGGTTTTACCATTGAAGAGTTTGTAATTAGATTTATATATATTATATAAAATTTGTAATTAAATTTGAGTAATGTTAAGTAATTAATATTTTTAGTTAACATCAACTAACTATTTTAAAATTATTTTGACTATCTTAAATTTTAAATCCTAGATCATAAATTCTTAAACTTAAATTCTAAATTATAAACTTAATTTCTAAAGTTGACTAATATTATTAACTAAAATTAAAGTTGATTTTTATAATTTAATATAGTTTTTATTTTTTTAAAAACAATGGAATAATGTTAAATGTTTAGTTATAGTGTTTTATAATTCATCTAAAATTCCAACAATATTTTATATTTATAACAGAAAATAATTTGAAGAAAGTTAATTAAATATTTTTATCTAATATAAAAAATTTAATTACATGATAAAACTATAATAACTAACAAAATAATTAAATGTTACACGTTTTGAGATAAAATAGTTTACGATTTTTGTTTTATGTTTTAAAAGTAGTATTTGTTTTCGAAGATAGGACGCAGTAACATAGACAATACATATTTAAAATATGTTTGGAAGCAGAGATATAGACACAGAACACATTGTCTCTGAGATAATTTTTTATATTATATTTTTGTGTTTACTCTTTTATGAAGGATAATGATGGACATAGAAGAGTGGACACAGGCTTTTTTATAAATTTTGTTTTTATTTTTGTTCATAAATATTTTTTATTATTCTACTGTTACCCCTTCTTATTTTTTCTATTGCATTGATCTAGAAAGATACTTTTTTTTCCGTGTTCTTTCTCTATCTTTACGTTCTCCTCTTTTTTTGCAAGTACTCTCTTTTTTGTAAAATTTTTTATTGGGCTGGATAATTTCTTCTTTTTTATTGTTCTTATTTCAATATCATTTTAATCTTGTATTATATTATTTGATTTGTAATAAAAATAATAACAAAAATAATTAGTCTTCAAACTTTTGATAAATAAATATTATTAAAAATAAAATTGATCTTTTAAAATGCTAAAAAATAATTTATAAGTTGTAATTGATTTTATATAATTTAAAGAAAAATTAATTTTTAGATAAAAAATAATTTTCTAAATAAAAATAAATTTTTAGGTGCAAAAACTATTTTTTTCAGGTAAAAACGAATTCTTTTTTAAAACTAATTTTTTATTTAAAATTAATTTGGCTTATTAATCTAAACAAAATTTTTTATTAATCAAACTCAAATTTATTTTTTTATTAATCTTAACCATATGTATTCCTACATATTATTAATAAATTTAAAAATAAAATAAATATATTTATAAAGTTTATTTTAATATAAATATTATTATATATTTTTTATTAAAATTTTTAGCCTCTTCAAACATTTTTTTAAGTTTCATTTGTACATCTACGTATTCTCATTTTCTATTAAATTAGTTTGTATTTAATGTAAAAAATTTGGAATCACATAATTATTTTAGTTATTTTATATAATATTTTAGTCTTATTCATATATATCCAAATATAATATTAAACATTATATTAGTGTCTTATACATTATATCCAAATACAATATATAAAAAATAATTTTTAGTGTCTTCATCATATTATTTCTGTTTCAATGTGATATTCTATCATATCTTTAAGTTTAGGCATGGGCATGGGTGCATGAAGATAATACATTGGGATAGTTGGAAAACGCAGAGATAATAATGATTGCAAGGGACGTGCGTTACTAGTGCATTATATTGCGCGCGCTTGCAGGGCTTCTAATTCTATGCTTCAAATATTCTTATATATGTTATCTTTAACTAAGCGCCCATTATTATATTAGGCATGTTATTGTTCCATGTAATATAAATATAATCTCTGGACCACCACAGATCAAAGTGATCAGAGTTAGGGACTATTTGAATATGTGGGTATTTATTCTGTCTCTACTTATTTGAGGCGAGAGCAAAAATAAAATGATTAGATTTAGATAATACTTGCTCTTATTCGTCTCAATATATATATAATTTTAATATATAATATGTAATATAGGTAAAATAATTAATAATATTGTATTATATTTAAATTTTATTTTAATTTATATTATGTATGTGATGATAGTTATATAAATTTTAAATTTAAATTTTATTTATTAAATTTTAATAATTATAGAGGTGGATAAAGACGGAACGAATAGTTATCCACAGTCAACCTCTTACATCTAAACCTCTTCGATCGTTTGCTGTGAAGTTTCATGTCGGATTGCTTGCTTTTTCCCCGGAAAAAACGAATCAAGTTACAGACAAAAATAAATTAAGGTTCAACTTTTTACTATTCGTGATGAATAGGAGTGAGACAAGTTTTATGTGAATTATTTCAGAGTGAGACATAATTGAATAGAGTAAAAATTTGCTCCAACCCATCTTGTTGCCACTCTAGCCGGAATAGCTAGTATGTAGAATAATGATGATGAGCCTGACTGAGCACATATCATCAATTTTCACGGATCTATTATGGATGAAGAATCGATCATAGGCCTCACATGTGTGTTAGAAGAACCTAAGCCATCTCACACTATGGGTAACAACAACAACAAAATTACAACATATGTATCATCAATATGCCCACCTTCACATAATAACTTGTACAAATTAAAGCCTGAACCAGTACGGCCTTCTAGCAACTCATCACCACCGTATTAATTATACACATTCTCCACATTAGGTTTTACAATGCGGCAAGGTCTTATAGTTTGGAAATTTTTAATTAGTTTCAAGGTATTTTACAAAAGGAGATATTTTAGTCTTGGAGGTTGTTCTCTCTTGAAGAAATAATTATTTCACAAATTCCATACACTATTTAAAGATTATTGATTATATGCGCTATTATTCTAGCTTTTTTTTTTTGGTTTTGGAAAAAGAATCTGACTTTAATTTCTTTAAGCATATATGGTCCACTTGATGAACATAAAAGAATATAATGTAGTTGTTGCAGCACAAGGTAACACACAATTATATTTAGGCGTGTTTGAGATATTTTAAATTAAAATAATAAAAAAATTTTAAATGTATCGATACACTGATTTTTTAATTATTTTTAACTATTAATCTTAATTATAAAAAATATATATAATATATATAATTAAAATTAACAGTTAAAATTTACTGAAATATTAATATAAGCTAAAATTTTTATATATAAATCATTTTAATGTAAAATACAAAAATATTTGATTATTTTAATGTTTTATATGGTTGTGATGATAGCATAAAACGTTATTGACGTTTTATAATAAAAAAATTTAATTATAAAAGAACAAAACGTCATTGAGATTTTATAATAAAAAATATTATTATAATTATTAAAACACAAAAATCATTGATGTTTTGTTAAAAGAATATTATTTTAAAAAAATATATATAAACAATGAAAATACTAAATAATGTAAACAATAAATATATCGAATATTCATTTCACTAGGTGTACAGATGGTTATTTTGATATTAAAATTTAAGTGGATAATTTAGAAATGTAATGTATTTTTATTTAATTGGTGGCAAGGGCGGAGCCACATAGAAGGTAAGGGGGGCAATGGCCTCCCCCAACCTTTAATTTTTCTCTATAAATTATACATAAAATTTAATTTAGTCCCCCCTAAATATTTTATTTTATTTTATTTTAAATATAAAATTTATTTTTTGGCCCCTCCCTCACATTGAGGTTAGCTCCGCCCCTGATTGGTGGGTGTTCATGTTGTTCAAAATGATCATTGTTTATCTAATACTTCCCTTATTTTAATTAAAAAAACACATAACGTCACTGACGTTTTATAAATGGTCATAGTAATATTCAACACACAATTTGATTTATCAAAAAAGATTCCACCCTTAATAATCCAATATTAAAAAAAAAAATCACCAATATACCAGTATATTTGAACGTTTTTTAAAAATAATAGCTACCGTAGCTAATGGTATACATAATTGTAATGACGTGATTGTGATGCTGAACAATTTCATCCATATCTGTATGTTTACTTGAGACAACAAATTATTGATATGAAGTCGGCAAGGTAAGAAAAATTGAAAGAGTTAGCTGAATGTGTGTGTAGGACCGATCCATTTGATTCCTCTGACCAAGAATGATTAAAGTTTGAATTGATATGTGGGGGACTTCATTTTTGACCCATCTATACATATAAGGGTCTATTTGAAGCAAGCAAGATAAAATGCCATTCCGCAACAGATTTTCTCTTTGGCGGCAGATAATCAAGAACCCATTTGAAAACATGTCCTTATACCAATTTTTGTTTACAACGCTAGGTAGCTATGTAGTTTTGTTTTTGTTTCCTTTTTAATATAAATAAAGCTTAGTGTGAGAGAATGTATCGTTAATTAATTAGAATAGGCAATCACTTTTTCCAATGATTTTATTACGTCCTAGCATGTTTATCACTATATACAAGCTTATTAGGTGACATGCATTCTGTGGATGTTCCACGTGGATCGGTGTTATGACCAAAAGACAAAGAAAAATGGATCCAGCAGTAATGCCATGTCGTCCATATACTTTCATTCAACCCTAGAAAATTCCCTAAATACTATAAAAACCTGACATCATAATTAATTAATAAAATAAGATAGAGCGTATCCCGATCCCAGTTAAAATACAAATAAAATATAGACTCGTTTAATTTTACTGTGTCGGGCCAGATAACATTATGTTATTTTAAAGGGAGCTTCATATTTATAGGTTTGGGACCTCTATTATTTACATTGGTACGAATGACACAGTGTATTGTACGCAGAGTAGAGTGTTTGATACAAATGACGCAGCATGCCAAATTAGAGGTTGATTGAGAAAATAATACGTAATAAAATTAGTAAGATAAAATTAAGAAGAAAAAAGTAGGTACATAAAACAAAAAAGTACCAAGGGAGATTGAGTACAGCAGAAGGTGTTAGTATGTGGTTGAATGATTATTATTGGATATCCATTATTTGTAATAATAGTAGGCAAAGAAAGCATTAAGAGACGTAGTTATGTGTGGTGGTGGGGTTTGAAGTTTAATTTGAATTAATTGGGAAAAGTAAATGTTAGGGGTGTAGAAATCTGAAATCCATAATATATGCGCATGAGTCCAGAAGATATAAGTAAGCGCCCGTTACATGCGCCAATGGGAACTGAAATTGTCATTGTTTTACCCTATCCTCCATAATTCACCCTGCTGTCTCCTCCACCTTTTAAGCGTATGTAGTAGAGACTAGAGAGAGTGGTGTAATATCAATTTGTCACTTAGTCACGTGAGAAAGACCACTCTCTTCTCTACGACTACCGTATTTGGAGGAGGATGTTTTTTTTGTTTCTCTCCAGATTCCATCTCCGTATGGTGCGTTGGGTTTTGCTTAATTTAATCATGTGATTAGATTGGGTCAGCCCCGCCTTCAAACAAAACACATGTAGTAATCAGAAAAGATATCTTTATAAACAAGAGTTGGGTGGTGAGAGGTCAATGAAGAAAGCAAGGCTTAGCAAAAGCCCTGAAAAGAAAGCAGGGTGATTACATAATTAAAAGCAACACCCTCTCTCTCTCTCTCTCTCTCTCTCTAGGTCCGGGTAAAGCTGAAACTCCACTACTACTATTGCAAGCGTATCCTGTACAGCAATTTATTGTTTAACTTCTCACCACCATCATCATCATATATTATTCCTCATGTTAGACAACACCATCAATACTGCTTCTTGTTCTTCCGATGTCCAAAACCTCCCTAACAAGAGAAAAAGAAGACCCGCTGGAACCCCTGGTAATTAATCAAATTCAATTTCATTTTGCTTATTCATTTATTCATGATGAGCTTCGTTCATTCGCAGATCCAGATGCAGAAGTGGTGTCTCTGTCTCCCAAGACGCTGCTGGAATCGGATCGTTACGTGTGTGAGATCTGCAACCAAGGGTTCCAGAGGGACCAGAACCTGCAAATGCATAGGAGGAGACACAAGGTGCCCTGGAAGCTTCTCAAGAGGCAAGGAGGAGGCGCTACAACCATCATGAAGAAGAAGGTGTTCGTGTGTCCGGAACCCAGTTGCTTGCACCATGACCCGTGCCACGCGCTGGGTGACCTGGTGGGGATCAAGAAACACTTCAGAAGAAAGCACAGCAACCACAAGCAGTGGGTCTGCCTTAAGTGCTCCAAGGGTTACGCCGTTCAATCCGATTACAAAGCTCACATCAAAACCTGTGGCACCCGTGGCCATTCCTGTGACTGTGGCCGCGTCTTCTCCAGGTTCCCTTTCTCTCTCCTCTCGCTCTTCAAACCCTAAAATTCTTTGCACTGCTCTGTTATATTATAATACTATATTGTTTTGTATGTAAAGCATGAATAAATTAATAAGGATTTGCTATCTTGGTTTATATAAGATCATTAACATATAGTGTATGTTGGTGATATGGATATAACAGTAACAGATTAAATGAAATATTTCAGGGTGGAGAGTTTCATAGAACACCAGGATGCGTGCACTGTGAGGCAGCACCGACCACTGCAACCGGCATGCTCTTCAAGAACAGCTTCAAGCACAAGTCCATCCAGTGACGCTAATTTTACCGTCACTGCCCCACTGCAACCACTTCCACCACCACCGCCACCACTGCCACCACCTTCAGAGATTCACAGGAACAATAGTAATACTCACAACTTGGAACTTCAGCTCCTACCTACTTCAATAAACTCTCATCAAAACCACGAAACCCGCTTGAGACTCGCAATAGGTGGGGACAATGGGAGGAGTGTTGAAGAAGAAAGGAACAATAACAATAGTGTAATGATGGTGGGTGATTCTTCTTCCACATTGGAAGTGGCAAGGTTGAAGGAGTGTGCAGGACAGGAGCTGAAGTTGGCAATGGCGGAAAAGGCCTATGCAGAAGAGGCAAGGAGAGAAGCGAAACGGCAGATTGAGATAGCTGAGCTTGAGTTTGAGAATGCAAAGAGGATAAGGAAGCAAGCACAAGCTGAGCTTGGAAAGGCTGAAGCTTTGAGAAAGCAAGCCATCAAGAAGATGACTTCAACTCTCATGGAGATAACATGCCATGCTTGCAAGCAAAACTTTCACTCTTCCAACAATGGCGTTGGGGTTCCGTCTGAAGAGACCTCCATTGTAATGAGTTACATGTCATCAGCAAACAACACTGATGATGGTGAAGCAGAATAGTGAGTCACATATATAACCCCTTTAATTGTATTATGCCGTTTAGAAAGAAAAGAAAAGAAAAGATGAAAAAGGTTTACGAGCTAATTGAGTAGTGATGGTTGTTTTCTTCTTTTTCTGTTTTCTTTTTACTCTTGGCTGTCTGAAAATTTGTTGTATGATTTAGAGAAAGTTCATATTCTTTATTAATATTGTGTTGTTGTCATCGATCGTGAGATGCAGTGCTTAGGAGTTTGAGTACTGACAAGGTTTGATTAAAGGTCCTGAGTAGTTGTAACTTAATTAATTGTTTTGTTCATTTGACATAGTTAACTTTACTCTTTAGAAGAAAAAAAAATAAGGAAGGAATGATTATAGAGACAATGGATATTAATGTTGTTGATATATTAATTGAAGGAGACATGTGACATTCATCTGGGTGAATGATAGCAGTGAGGGTTGGGGCCTGGGACCATCCAAAGGGGGGTATATCTCCCTTTTGAGGTCGAATTTAATGTGGGAGGAATAGAGAGGGTGAAAGATGGAGGGTCATTTTCACTGCATATATATGAAATTGAATGCATATATGTATATAAAATAATACACATAGACGCCATGCCATGTTTTTCAGTGCCAGAGTTGAATGGGTGCACTCGTCCCTCTCAACGCAAACAAACGCACACAAGCCTCTAAACACGCACATACTTTTAACACCACACTCGGAGCTTGCAGTGTCAGCACCCTAGTGGGGGTTACAGTACCTTTTTCATTCAATAATGCCACGCCCTCCATTCATTTCTTTTAATCACTTTTCTACTTAAACACATTCATTATCAAATTAAACTAAATAATTCAAATTTTGAATTCTTCATATATAACAAACATGTTAACTAAACCTTAAAGCAACTAGACGTCTATATATTCCCCTATTGGAACATCCGAACATGGAAGGGAACTTTTGTGCTCTTGAAAGAAAAAAAGAAGAAAGCAAATTAGGTTTAGCTTTTTCTTCTTTTGGAGTCAATCGATGGAATTACGTAGTTGCTTTTTAAATTGACTTTAAGTATTATAAAGTGAAAACATTGTCATCTTATTAACTTTGAAGGTTTCAACTCCAGTACTTGTTATATTTTTCTTTAACATTATTAATTTACTCAATTTTTAGATTTGTTTTATGATACCATATGCATGCTATACACAAACACTATTTAAAGCATGTTTTAATTTATAAAAATTTTCAACATTGGTATGTTCAAGGGATATTTATTTAACAAAAATTACATGAAGAAATTAAAATCAATTTGATTTCTCTATGAATTAAAAATAAAAGTGGACAACTAAGTAGATATTATTAGAAGAAGAGTGTCACAGCATGCTCTTTATTTTTGGTTAAAAGAGGGCGATGCATAGTCAAATATTTTAATTTGCTTACAATTTATACAAATTTATATTTACAGCGCAATAAGTTGATAAATTTAATAAGAGGTATTTTTTTTGGTATTTAGATTGAGTGTATGTTACAAATTATCGCTTTATAACTATTAGTCAGGAATTCGGTTTGGATAGAGTAATTACTCATTTAAAATTACGTTAAAAAAATTTGATTAGAATAGAATGATTATTTAATTTTGTAATTCTGTTATATTAATTATCTTTTTAGTAAAATATTTGATAACTTTTTATCAATATTGTAAATTTTAGAAAAAAGGATAAATCAATTTCTGACTTTTTAGTCCGCGGACATTTAAGTCTATGAAGATTTAAAAATACATTTAGGTTTCTGAGCCTTTCAAAAGTTTGACATATCGATCCCTGAGTCTAATTTGTTCAATTTTAAAAACTCTCTCACCCGTAATCAACCATGTCAGTACAACGAGAATCATGTTTGATTTTCCCATTAAGTCTGACAGGCCCAAGTGAACATGAGAGATTTATATATCCAATTTTCGAAAAGATCAAGAACTTAAATGTATTTTCAAATTTTCAAAAATTTAAATGCTACAAATCAAAAGGTCAATGAACTATTTCTCCTTATCTCTAAATTACAAGCTTGTATTCACACGCTTCGTTTTTTAGTAAATACAAGTTAAAAAAGAGAAAAATTTTAGAGGGTCAGTATTTTTGTTAAAATTTAGTCAGCTTTTAACCAACAAAAGAAAAGTAAGTGATTCTATATTATTAAATATAATCTTATACCATTAAAAATATTAATAATAACTAATTAATAACTACAAATCATAAAACTTACTACATGCCCTACTACTCCTCTAAAAAATATGGTAACATACGGTTACCTAATTTATACGGGTAGAAAATATGCATTTAAACTCTTTGTAATATGTATTCTGTTATTTTTGTTATCCGGCCCGTATTATATATAATTTATTGTTGCATTTTAATTTATGATTACATCTTTATTACCATATATATATAAACAAAGTTAAATTATTAATTACATCTAATGTTATACTTATTAATCATTATTTGTTATATAATAATATTTTGATGAATGGATCTATCCGACAATTAAAAAAATATTTAAGTGACATAGTACATACTATCATTCAATGAAACATGAAAGATAGAAGAAACACATCTAACATTAAATAAAAGTGATACATACACTGAACAGGAAATATATTACTATAAATAGAGACTCGAATTAACTCACTATTCTTGTTTTCGATGTATCTTTTAAGTATGAATTTTATGCTTTTTTTAAGACGTTACACTAAAAATAACTTATCAAATTAATTATTGTATATATGTTATGAATAATTTTGAATTTTTATTTTTTATATACAGAAAATTTAGTTGTATGCTTTCAGATATAATATAGGTAGACTTTTGTTCATGTTATTTCTAGGATTCGAATCTTTTTCTTTTCATAGAAAGATCTTTGGCTCGCTTACCATTAAGTCTTTATTAAAAAGCGAAACTCTTAATAAGTGCTTTTCAGATAAAAGAAAGCTACTTTTTGTATCAAAGTTAAACACTTTACTTAGACTACTGTATGATGATTATCAAAGTAGCGTAGTATGAAAGTATATGTTGATGAAATTAGTTATTATTATAAAAAGAAATAAAGTAAAATGAATTGAAAAGGAGAAGACAAAAAGAAGAAGAGGAGGCAAAGTGGGGGATGGAGTTGGGAGAGTGTTGTTTGACAATTCAAAGGGGAAGTTGCTGAATGAGAAATGGGGAGAGGGGGTTACACTGTTAATCATGAATACTTTGTTGGGACCACGTGCAACCTCTTCTCCTCTTTATTTCTTTAATTTCCGCACCTTTTAATGCATCCCCGCTACTATCTACCACCATTTAGGGATGCTGAAATTCTCCCAATTACGGGAGTCTTTGTAAAAATCGTTTGAGATTAAATTGTGAGATTTTTTTTTTGTTAGAAACAGCGTAAAATTTCTATCACAGATTCGAGTGGAGATTCTTATTCTGTCTCTACTAATTTCTAAAATTCATAAATTTATTTAATAATTTATTTTTTATGTATTTTTTTTAATTATTATATATATATATATATTTTAGTGACCAAAAAATTTTATGAGTGAAATAAAATATATATAATACGATAATAATTTTTATAATTATATTTTGTTATTATAAAATATAATTAATTTTTAAATTATTTAACCAATAAATTAAAATATTAAAATAATAAGTTAAATAATAATATATAGATTAAAATTTTATTGTTTTAAATTTTATATTTTAAAAAAATTAAATAATTTTTTTATTGTCAATAAAATTAAATATCTCGCTTTATATATATGTCATTAAATAATCATTTAGAATTTATCTCTCATACGATTACAAAATTGACTCTTTATAATATTCATATTTAAAAAAGTTTTTCAACTGATGTCCTAGAAAAAACTAAAGTTAACTTAAAAAAAAAAACTCTAATAAATAAATAGTATTATTTTGATTTTTTTTATTTTATTATTATTATTTATTTAACTATTTTTTATTTAATAGTCAATATAAGCTTAATATTTTTATTAGTAATTTTTAGTTTAATATTAAAATTTGTTTAATAAGATAATTTATTTAATTTGAAATTAATTTCGCAGTAATTTTACATATTTATAATCAAACCTAATAAAATATTGGGCTAAATTCTATTGACTATCAAATATTTTTATTATTTTAAAATTAAGATGCTATCTAGCGGTAGTTTATAAAAGAGAGAAGTTTTGAAATATATTATTTTAAACGAGTAAACAATTAAAATAGTGTCGAAATTTACATTGCTAACAAAAAATATCTTTAAAAGGCTTTAACAACAAATAAGTCTCGAAAAACTAGATATACATTAAATATATATTTTCTAAAAAAAGATTTTAGATGTCATATTTTGCAAGTAATATTAAAAAAATAAGATCTTTTAATTTATAATTTTATGTCAAGTAAATTTTTTTAAAATTTTTTAATTGTGAATGAATAAATTTTCAAATCATTTAGGAATTATTTTGTCTGCGCCTGAATTTTTTGGATGCTAAATTGGTAATTACCTCTATTTTTAAAGGTTATTATAATAAATTCATTTAAATTTTGAATTACCATTTGTTTCTACATAATTGAAGTTGATGAGTGAAGTTTAATTATAGTGGGTCAAATTTAATTATATAATAGAACAAATAAATTTTATTACTATGTATTAGTTAAAAAAATTTTAAATTCCATCCATGAACATAAATCCATCCCCATATATATATATATATATATATATATATATATATATATATATATCTTAAATTACTAATCCTGATTTGTATAATCTTTTTTCAATTTAAAAATCTTTAACGTCATCTCTATTTCTAATTTTTTCTGTAGCTACTCCCCTTTTTCATGGTACTGTCACCTCTCTCTATATTGTCACCCTTTATTGTGCCATCAATTCTCACCGCGTCATTCTCTCTGTTCGGGGCGTTTTTTTATTTTCGTAATTCTGCTGTCGTGTTCATTCTCCTCTCTATTGCCGCGTCCCTCACTTCTTTCACTGCTCTGTGCTCTGCCTCACCGATGCGTTTCTCCACTACATCAGTTCAAAAGAAGTCATTGTCTACTGTTTAATATCTTTGTATAAAATCTTGCTATTTTTGTATAAGATGAATACTATCGAAGAGATAGAAAATAGGGCCCACAAATGAAGATGGAGAGCAATATTCTTCACGACAAGAATCGGAGATGAGGACGGGGAGAAAATCTAGGGGCAAGGATGGAGAGGAGGGAGGCATCTTCCACCCCCACCATGCCCTGTTGCCATCCCCCTACCACCATTGCAATATTCTCGATAAGATTACTATTAGGGTTAAGTACGATTTTGGTCCCAAAAGTATAAGCCAAAAATTTTTTTCGTCTCCAACCTTTTTATGCATACAAAATCGTCCCTAAGATTTAACTTAATTTTAAAATCGTTCTTTTTACCAAAATTTTAATTTTTATTACCAAATTACCCATAACTAAAAAAATATAAAAAAAAAAGAAAATGGGTTAAAGAAAAAGGGGGAAGGGAATCAAACTTTTAGGGGAGGGGGGGGGAAGAGGGGAAAGAGGAAAGGGGGGACGGCATCGACGAGATTTGGAGCCGCCGCCACCATCAGGAATTAGAACCAGGGGGAGAGAGGAGACGCAAGTCTTGTCGCCGTCGAAGAGCTTGTGAAAAGAGAGAAAACGCACGGCCAGGAAGATGAAGAGGGGTGGCTCGTCGCTGTCACGCTTAGCCACTGTCACCGCTGCCGCCGCTGCTTCTTATCCTCGCCGCTGGTTCTCTCAAAGGTTTTGTTTTTTATTCGTTTTGCTTTTGCTTCTAATTTCTTCTACTTCTGATTTGATCTTATTGCACGTCCATGAGCGGTTGTTTCTGCATTTGTTTTTATTTTTGATTTGATCTTATTGCACGTCCATGATCTTATTGCCATACCCCTTGAATGAATTTATCAAATCCATTAATCAATGAATCAGTTTTTTTCTGGTTTTCTTTTTTCCTTGGTTGGTGTTTACAAGTGAAGAGTGAAAATGGAAAAAGAGAACTACAATATCTTTGGGTTTGTTTCTGAATTTGGTTTGTTTGATCTCATTAGCTCTTTACTTCTATTTATGAGTTTGTTTCTTCTTCTGTTTTTTTTTCTACTTTGTTTGATCTCATTGGCTCTCTGTTTTTGCTTCTGATGAAGAAGAAGAGATGTGATGAAAAAGAAGAAAAAGAAGAAGAGAATGGTATTTTAGTTCGAAAGACGATTTTAAAATTACGTTGAACTTTAGGGACGATTTTGTGTGAAAAAAAAGATTGGAGACAAAAAAAATTTCAGCTTATACCTTAAAGACCAAAATCGTACTTGACATTTCTTAATAAAAATATTTTTATTTTATAATATTAATATAAATTTAATTTTCATGTACTGCCAAAATGTAAAATCGTTATACATGTGTATCCAATTACATAACGTCATATTAGCAAAAATAACTACTTTTTATATTGACCGCGTAAATAGTCATTAAAGAGAACGATTGTGATTTTATGTAAAACGTTTTATAATATCAATGGATCAAAATTAAACTCTATTCATATATATTGTTAAGGTATAAATTAGTTAAATTCTTTTTAAAATAATTCAAATTCTTTATTTGTCTAAATGTCTTCTTAGTTGTTATTACTCAACTAAACTACGTATTTAAGGGCTAACGAATCCTTTGCTTTAGTTAATTAGGTTACGATTATTAGCTTACCTTGTGGAATTCAGCAAGATACATATGCGTGTGTGTGACTGTGTATAGAATGCGCACGTTCTTTCTCTGCTATAAATTTTAGAAGGCGGGCCCTTCTTGGTCACATAGATGGGGTGTTACTCCGGCCCATTCTCTGAAGGTGCTGATTCCTTGGGCCATGCTTATTGGGCTTTTGAGTTTCTGAAGATGGAAACAGAAATGAAGAAAGAAGGCAGAAAACAAGTTATTATTAATTGGCAGTTTGCATTGCAATAGGGAACATGATGAGTATAATTCAAGCAGTGTTGGTGGTTCCATGATGAAGGTCTCTGAGCATGGCAACAACCTGCAACATGTTTGGCCTCTTAGAAGGCAAGTCATCAACGCACTGCAAAGTGATATCCAAGAAGCGAAGCATGTCCTTAACTTCATTCAGCTGAGCTTCATCTGAACCTTGACACACCTGAAGCAAATCAGGATCAATGACTTCCATGTGAGTCCCTTGGCGAACCTTCATCTTCGCCCATCCCACCAAATTGGTGTCTCCAAAGTCCTCCTTATCGGTGGGGCGCTTCCCGGTTAACAATTCAAGCATGACAACTCCAAAAGAGTAGACATCTCCCTTTGCCGTGCACCTGAAGCTTTGGTAGTACTCGGGTGGAACATAGCCAGGTGTTCCGGCCAATGTGCTGACGCTGAGATGTGTGTCAAGTGCACTTATGAGCCTTGCCATTCCGAAATCAGACACTCTTGACTCCATTTCATGATCAAGCAGCACATTGCTTGATTTCATGTCTCTGTGTATTATGTGTGGGATGCAATTGTGGTGAAGGAAACAAAGTCCCTTCGCAGCACCTCTTGCAACCTTTTTCCTCTCTTCCCATGTCAGGATTCGCCGGTCGCGCGACTTTGTTCTGCCGTGGAGCATCTCCTCCAGGCTTCCATACTCCATGTACTCATACACAAGCAGCCTCTCTTCCCCAACTTTGCAGTATCCCAACAGAGGGACTAGGTTTCTGTGCTTGATCTTCCCCAGGGTTTCCATCTCAGCCATGAATTCTCTATCACCCTGGCAGCTCAGCCTAATGAGCTTCTTGATTGCAACACTTGAACCGTCCTTCAGTGTGGCCTTGAACACTTCACCAAAGCCACCACAACCAATTAGGCTTGCTGCTGAGAATCCATTGGTTGCTTCGATCAGCTGTGAGAATTTCAGCTTCCTAAGCTGCCTCTGAAAGGTTGCAACATTGATGCTTAGAGGCTCTTTCTCCTTGTCAATCTTCCATGTTGTGGCAGCATGTGATGCCTGCAAGCTATTGAGCATCTTCACTTCCTCTGCCTCCTTCCTCCTCGCCCGCATCGCGATTGCCCACACGATCAAAATACAAACAGAAGCCACAGAAATCAGAATCCCCATGACAATGCTGTTAGCCCATGCTGCAGTTGCTGATCTATGGCCTCCTCTGGGAATCTCCTCACTTTGATTTGCTGTGGTTTGGGTGTTATCATTCCTGCTGCATTCCTGCAACGGAACACCACAAAGACCGGGATTGTTTGCATACTGAGAAGCTGGAAGTGTGCTCAATTGCCCTCTAGATGGAATCTCTCCTGTTAACTCATTGTTTGATAGATCAATCTGCACCAAGAATGACAGGTTTGAGAATGAGTCAGGGATATGGCCCTGCAATCTATTGTGTGATGCATCAAACACTCCCAAATTCTTTAGCTGGCCTAATGTTGAAGGGATTTCTCCAGATAACTGATTGTGAGACAACTCAAGAACCTGCAGGGCCTCCATGTCCCCGAATTCTTGGGGGATTCTTCCTCGGAGCTCGTTGTAGGAGAGATCAAGATACTCCAGAGTCTGATACTTTGTGAAAAGGCTAAGAACAGGACCTGAATACAGCCTTGTGAAATCACAGGTCCTCAGTGTTGGAACCTGCAAGAGTCTCTCAGGCCTTATTCCATAGAATTCCAACAAACCCCCAACACCTTTGCACGAGTTTCCAACATTCCTCACAAACACCAAAGTGTTTCCTGACAAAATTCCAAACAATGACTTTGCTCCTTGCTGTCTTCCAAGTCTTGGTGGAATCTCACCTGTGAGCTTGTTGCTGTTCAAGTCTAACCACACCAAACTGCTGCAATTGGCCAGCTCCCCCGGTATCTGCCCGGTGAAGCTGTTGTTTCCAAGCTGCAGAACAGCCAGCCTTGTCAATAGGCCAAACTCGCGCGGTATCTCGCCGCTGAGCTCATTGCTTGTGAGTGATATCCATTCAAGGTTGCTGCAGTTGAACAACTCACTGGGAATTTCACCAGTTAAGTGATTATTGTTCAGTATAAGATCCTTGAGCTTCTTGCATTTCCCCAACTTTGGTGGAATCTTACCTTCCAAGCCATTGAACCATGCTATCAGCTGCTCAAGATTCTCAAGCTGTCCAAGCTCCTCAGGGATTGAACCATTGAGATAGTTGAGACTAAAATCAAGTGTCTTTAACTGTGAGCATTTTGACAGTTGAGATGGAATTTCCCCAGTTATGAGATTATCTGGCATTCTCAGCTCCTCAAGTGATGCTGCACCTGGACATATATCTCTGGGGATAGATCCATAGAATTTGTTTGAGCTAAAATCCACAATCCTCAGTTTCTTGCAGGAAGATATTGAAGATGGGAATGGCCCTGAGATTGCATTGTTTCCCAGCCTTAATTCCTGCAATGATCCGAGGTTATGAAAGATTGAATCCGGCAATGGACCTGACATGTTGTTGTTGGATATATCAAGAAGCTGCAGCCAAGTGCAAGAAGAGAAACTTGATGGTATTGAACCTGTAAGGTTGTTGAAAGAGAGCCTAAGTTCGACAAGGGAAGCACACACATTTCCAAACTCAAAAGGGATCCAACCAATGAGTTGATTCCTTGAAAGATCCAAAGTCTGTAGGCTGTTCAGATTCCCCAAAGCCTTTGGAATCTCACCAGAAATCAAATTGTTCCCCAAGTTCAAACTCTTGAGGCTGGTGCAGTTTGACAAAGAGATTGGAATTGAATCTGATAAACGGTTCTCAGATAGATCAAGCTGCAACAAGGAGTTGCAATCAATTTTGAGGCCAGATATTGAGCCTGATAAATTGTTGGAAGAGAGATCAAGAGACTGCAGCTTATCAGAATTTTGCAAGAAATTATCAGGGATAGGGCCAGTCATGTTGTTGTAAGAGAGGTTCACAACAACAAGATTTGGACACCTTGAGAAGAAGTTGTCAGGGATTGGACCTGAAACTCCGGCAAAAGAGAGATCAAGCTGTGTCAAACTGTAAGGGAGGGTAAGCAAGGAAGTGGAATTTACAGAGAATGAATTGAGAGAAAGTTTCAGAACAGACAACATGTCTAGAGAAGATAGAGGGTCAAGAGTGATGGTTCCGGATAAACCATGGCCACTGAGATCAAGCTGAGTGACTCTTCCATGAGTGCATGAAACTCCAAACCAGGTGCATGGATTCCTGTTGAGCTGCCAACCTGACAAAGCTCCAGTTTCATCTTTTTGAACCATCTTTTTGAACATGAGAAGGGCCTGTTCATCGGTCTTGATGGAAGAAGAAACTGGTGCTGCAGCTTCTTCAGTCACAGGAAACATCATCGTAATAAGGAAGAGCATGAGTGTAAGACGTGGAAAATGGGGAAGTGGGTTTCTTTTGTTGTTGTTGTTCTCCATTGAGGACAACAAGCTAGCTTGGGAGCAGAGAGATGAGAATGTTGATGAGTGAAGAAGATGAGAATTTGTTATGGGAAAAACCTTTTGGAAAAGAAGTTTGCTGCTTTATTGTGTTTGTTCCTTTTAAGGCCCTGTTTGTTATGTATGGTGGTACTTGTATAGAGTATGATACATAGATAATAAAGGATTGAATTTGACTTTTGGTCAACTGAAGAGGAGTAGTGTTGTTGGGATGATGTGCTTGATCCAAGAGTCACTGTCTCTGTCTCTGTCTGTGTCAGTGAGGCGTGAGAATGTTTCCCTATATATATATATATATATACGGCAGCACACTGTAGCAGTGGAATACAATATTGGCATCATGTGCGCCATATCTGCTTCTTTTTCTGATTTTAAGCAGTGTTTCTCCCAGTTAATGTCTTCTTGTTCTAGACACACATGTCATATATATATATATATATATGTATACTTGTTTCCTATATTAGCATATGTGGAATTTTGCTGATGATAAAACTTAGATACTGAACATTATTATTGTATGTACATGATATGCTGTATTTGTATTTTGTAATGAAGATATTTATTTACAAAGAGAAGAGGTTTTGATTAGCGTGATTGTGCTGTTAAAGAGTTGATTGAAATCATAGTGTGTTATGGGAGAAAGATAAAATTAAAGAAATGAATAATAGGCCCACCATATGAAGCAACATCAATGAGCATGAGAAGTGATGATTGTCACTTTTGCAATTGCACCAGGTGCACAAGGTAGTCCTTCCAAATAAATCAACATTTAACTCTTCAAATAGTGACTTGGTTCAACCCCTCCATATTTTAAATTTTTACTTTTTAGCTGGGTTTTGGGACCATGCTTTGCTTTCTTACATGCTACTCTAATTACCAGATTCTTCAAGTCAATCCCAGTTGAGTTGTTTGCATCACCATCTTAAGATTTTGTGTCTGCAACTGGTCATAAATTTCATTATAGCAGGGAAATTATTCAGTCTCCATTTATTTATTTATTATCATATTATATATTACTTTTACAGTTTTACAGCTTTTTTTTTTAATCTGAAAAGTTATTATTAATTAAGTCAGTTCTATAGTGTCTATTATTTATTAATGCTTAATTTTTGTCTAATTTATCTGTTATAATAAATTTTAAATATTTAAAAATTATTTATTTTATACTTTTTAAATTAAATAATTTTTAATATTTTTGACAAATTAGCCACTATAACAATTACCTTATTATTTTAATAATAAGGAATAATAGGGAGAGTAGCAGGTATTCTAACTTAGGATGTCTACAGTCTATAGACTATACGTGCTTTTTATTAGTATTTTTGGAAAAGTAAAGTTAGTGTAATTAATAAAATATCATAGAATTAAAGTTAAGTTAGTTAGTTATATTAGTAAATCAAAATTCAGCGGCAAGCACAATAAATCTCTCTCGTTTTTTAGTGAAGATATTATTAAACATAACTTAGGATAATAGTCTTGGAGGAAGAGGAGATGAAAATCAAATATAAAATATTCAAAAAATATAAAATCAGTAACGTTAGAAAAAAATGTTTTATTTATTATCTATTAATTGATTTAATTTTTTTTTACTAAAGATAAAGAGATTCAAATTCATGACTTCTAAATGAGTATAGAAAAACTATGTTATTTGAATTATAATTTATTGGCTATTAATTTTATTAGTTATTAATGAAGTAGTAGTGATAAAAGAAAGAATATGAAGCTCGGACACATGAAATGAAGTTACAAGATAGAAAGTCATTAAATTATTTGAAAAGATAGTTATCTCTTTTTAGCAGAAACAATATATGTAAGATGATTTGAGCATGAAGCCACCTATCAGTTGATGTGAAGAATGAGATTATTAAGCTTTTTTTTTTTTTTTTGGTCAAGTGGATTGGACAACCCCCAATCTTAGGTATCACAACTCACCCACACTACACACTCACCCACACACATTTTAAGGGTTCATAATCAATACTTGGTGCACTCACCAAGATTTGAATCCGGGTGCAGCATATTAAGAGGCGCATGGTGTTACCAGTTGAGCTAAGCCTCAGCTGCATGAGATTATTAAGCTAAATATGAATTTTAGTGCCCAAGTTGGACAATATGGTAGGCAATTAGTTTGCAATTAGCACAAATAATCCTAGCTAATTCCATGCATTGGGCCTTTAGATCCATTTCTTGCTTAGTTAACAAACAAAAAACTGTCACAACATCAGAACAAAACAAACCTCTTTGCTGCTCCAGAAAAAATGTTTAAAATAATTTGTATTTATATATAAAAGTTGATTTTTTGTGTGTATATAATATTTTTATTAATTATAATCTAGGACTTAAACAAAATTTAAAAATAAATGATTATTTCTACTCATAAAAAATTCATAATATTAATATATTTAATTGATTATAAACAAATAAAACTAACTTTATATTACGAAAGACGACTAATTTTTACTCATAAACATTTATAATCTAACTTTCAATAAAATCAAGT
Source organism: Arachis stenosperma (assembly GCF_014773155.1). Classification (NCBI taxonomy): domain Eukaryota; kingdom Viridiplantae; phylum Streptophyta; class Magnoliopsida; order Fabales; family Fabaceae; genus Arachis; species Arachis stenosperma. The sequence continues at coordinate 168,995,271 of NC_080379.1, read as the reverse complement.
TTGAGTGTTTTTTTTTTTACAAGAAACCATGTTTTTTAAATAGAAAACTAGTTATATTTATTCATAAATACGAATAATAGCTTAATCTAAATTTAATTTATTTATTGGAGAACTTTTATATATAGTAAGTTAAATCTATAAAGTTCGAATACTTTGTTGAGTTGTCAATTGTCATATTTATGTATCGGATACCTTTCGAACATGACATTCATCGATACTGTCCGATATACGTGTCTGTTTTGTCCTATCGTATTTTAATAAAAAATAAAAAAAATTATTCTTAAACACACCTAAATATTATCATATTATTATTTATTAAAATAAAAAATATTTTAAATATTTTATATAATTAAAATAAAACATTAAAAATAATTAAAAAATTAACTTATATTTTAATATTAATAAAATAATAAAATATCATATGATTTATAAAAAATATCTTAATTTATTATATATGATATATATATATATATAGATTCTTATAAAATTTTAAAATTCTTTTCTCAGCGTGTTCTATGTCCGTATCCGATCTGTATGGCATGATAGTAAGTTATACATTATAATTCACAATAAAATACATTTGACTTCTTCTGATTTAATTCTATGATGAGTGGATGGTACTGAACCAATCACTAGCTCACTGCTATATACGTAAGAAGGAGAAAGATGTAGGGGAGAGGGTGATGTTTTTCTAAGAACAGTAAATGAACTTTTTTACGTCCCCAGAGATGTAGGTTAAAAACGAAGGAGTGGCAAGTAGCTAATAAGAAAATGTGTACTTAGCTTATCATATATACTTAAACGAATATGCAAATTAAATAAAGCTAAGCTTAAATGGTGTAGTTATACCAAATTTGTGGCATAAAGTATTAAACTATTAGGCTATTAAAAGAAAAAGACGAGCTTGAGACAAGTTAGATGAAAAGAAACTACTAATAAATAAAACCAAATTATGGCACACTAAGTGAATACAAATTTAAATATATATTTGTATCAAAGATACCCCTTTTGTCCCATTTGAATAATATTACTGGAGAACCGTTACGATATATTATAGTATAAAAGATGATCGGAAAATCGGCTAGTTGTCTCAAGTATATATATCTGTATATTCATGCGTGCTGCAAATAACTATGCTATAACATTCCATTATTTATCATACCTCATGTATTTTAATAGTGCACAGTAAAAAGCAAAAGAAACAAGGGTTGAAGAGAGAGAATTGAAGGATTGTATTTTGACCGAGAGAGAGAAAGAAGTTTATGTTTAATCATTATGGGTAATGATTCCAAAGGTGCATTGCTAGTTCCTACCACCACAGTAATTCATCTAAACATATATAAGAATTCCCTGAAATTCATTGAGAAATTAAAAAAGATGGAGTGAGTGAGTTTGACTTGGTTGCTGTTGAAACACGCTTTGGGCGAAACTAGCCTTAGCAATTGGGTCGGTGGGACCAACTTGTCGTCCATGGCACGCCGGGACCCACTCACTAATAATAAGTAACATCACATTTTTCACAGAATCCAAGTTATAGCTAAGAATAAGGACTTTTCATTTTTCAAATGATCAAAAGATCATTCCCTTGGCGTGTAATGTATCTACGTCCTTCAATTATTCTTTATCAATTCAATTTGACTCCCTTTCCGTCTCTCATCATGCCATATAGATTGAGAAATACACTAACCGCTTATTTCAGAGAGAATTCTGATTCTCATTCACTGAGAGCAGAAAATGGAATAACAGAATTATCAACTAACTGTAACTCAAGCTAACAAGTTACTCTACATAGCAACTACTCTAACCTCTATCTAACTAGGGTTCTAGCAGCTTTAGTTAACTTCTAACCTGATTAACTACATGTTACTAACTTTAACTACCCGTTACTATCGTTTCCCAACTTCCCATAATACTCAAATTACTCAACGCTATTTACTTGTAAGGGTGTCAAAACTAAACCGCTCAATGAACTAGTAAAATGACTAGTTTAATATTCTAATCGAAATTGAATTAGAATTGAACTGATTTAATTAAATATAAAATAAAATTATTAAAAATATAATATATAATTTTAAATATTTAAATTTAATCATTTTTAAATTAATAAAATTTAAATTTAATAATTTTACATAATAATTTATCTGTAATTTATTATTAAAAATTCACAAACAAATTCAAACATTAAAATTTATAATTAAAAAAAATTAAAACACATAAATGATAAATATATATTTTTCATCGCAAAAAATATAAGGTTTAACTAAACAAAAAATACTACTAATCACAAGTTATAATAATAATCATCATGAAGTGTTCCACATTATATACAAGCCACAATAACATAAATTACATTTAAATCAAATTTTGGATATGCTTTGGCTATCAAAAAATTAGCCGCAGTTGGCATGCAATTGATTTCTTTCTTAATAATAATAATATAACCAACTCACACAAATTTAAAGTTATTGGGTTGTTAACAAAGAGAAAAACTCTGATTTTTTTTTTAAATAAAAGCGTCATTTTAAGAAGATTAACACTGAATCAGAAACTATCAAAAAATCAAATCGGTTCACACAATTTATCAATTAACCGTTAATTTGACCAAATTTTTTATCAAATAAATTTTCATGTCAATTGAACCGATCAAAGAACCAATTCTCAATTAATTCAGTCGAACCAACTAATCCAGTTCCATTTTTAGAATCATGCTATTCATAACTGTACTAACTGTAGAAGCACGGTGTATTGTGATGTGTAAGATTAAATCGAAAAAATTGTAAAAGCTTTTTATTTCTCCTTTTCTTTTTATATAGGAACTTTGTTATGATAGTCCCTACGAGTGGTATTGCTATTTGCTAATTGCTAGGATGAAATCATTGTGGTTCAAGCATGTGAATTGTAAAAGCGATAGTGAAAGATATAATAAAATCATTTAAAGTTGGGTTAAATTATCACCTAGTGTCTCACCAAAAACTATAGCTTCCTATCAAAATAATACGGTTTGAGCTTGCAAGATGTGGACAGCAGAACACTATCTATGCAAACTAGTTCACATTTTAAAATTTGTATATAACTAAAAAATAATTTATGATCATTTCTCTTTAAAAAATAAAGCCAATATATTGAAGTGAATAATAACTTTTCTTTTCCTGATTTTAAATTTGTTTAACTTCTCGACTCCACTTAAATTTTGCTAATTTGAAAAGCATTTTATTCTTACCTGTAGTCTAAATGAGTTTAGATTAGTATTTCTAAAGTGTAGGTATTTTTAAATGTTGATAATAGGTATAGGGCACACTTAAAATCCTAAACAGGATTACTCTGTCCTTCCTAATAGTAAAGTTATGAGACACTATACCCCATAATTGCAATAAGGGTTCACAATTTCAACCATCAAGTGGTGAGAATTTTCTTTCCCATTGTTGACTATAAAAAAGTGCTGACAATTATCTTAATCAATGGAAAAGAAATATTTCCTTGCCTAACAAAGATTACAAATCAATGACCCTCGTATGTATATATATATATATATATATATATATATATATATATATGTGTGTGTGGTGTAGTCTATGGTGGCCACAAGTTTTGGTGCCTATGGTGGCTATAGACTTCACAAAATTATATTTTCAACAAAATAGAATAAAAAATTGAAGCACGTTTTAGTTTTATTAATAAATAATGACATGTTTATGAGTGTAAATAAAAAAAAATTAGACCATTTATCATATTTTTTGACAAAAAAATGATCTATCGTTTTCTCTCGTCGTCGGAAATAAAATCGCTACCAATGCCCAAAATTTAAAAAATGATAGTATCTAAAAATACTTACATTGCATTAATTTTGTTTCTCATGTTAATAAATAATTATTTATATCTTTTATTTTTAATTAAAATAATCATTTTATTCTGCAATAAAAATTTTGAAGTCTAAAGTTACTGTTATTAATTAAATTTTAATATTAGTAAAGTGAAATTTAAAATTAGTAATTACAAAAAAGAAAAGTACAAGTAGATAACGAAAATATTAATGCAATGTAAGTATTTTTAGATACTATCATTTTTTAAATTTTGGACATTAGTAGCGACTTCATTTCCGACGACGAGAGAAAACGATAGATCATTTTTTTTGTCAAGAAATATGATAAATGGTCTAATTTTTTCTTTTATTTACACTCATAAACATATCATTATTTATTAATAGAACTAAAACGTGTTTCAATTTTTTATTTTATTTAGTTGAAAATATCATTTTGTGAAGTTCATAGCTACCATAGGTACTAAAACTTGTGTCCACCATAGACTACACCTCTATATATATATATATATATATATATATATATATACTTGGTAAAAGAATTGATGAATATTGAAGAAGAAGAATCATCAATTTACTTTAGTTACCTTTAAGCCCATACTTCTTTTCTAATTTTTTATCATATCCTCCTTTTCTCCTCAACATGGTTCAAGTAATAAATACGGCTTTGGTTCAAGCAGCGTGAGACTGGCTTAGTAAGAATTTGATTACACATTTCATTTCACTTCCGGCTTCAAATTGGGAGTTCGAATTTTTGATGAAAAATTCTGAAATCTTTAATCTTTGTCAGTCAAAACTTAGTCTCTATTTTTAGTGAGATTATTTGATACTCAACTTATACCCGGCTTATCAACTTAAATTTGGAAGTATTCTCTCATTGTGTCCCACAAAACTAATGGATCTCTTGAACTTGTTTTAGTAAAACTGGAAAATCTTTGTAATTTAAGTGTTATTTTATTTCAGACACAAGTCAATGATTGTGATCCGTTATTTTCCCCTAGACAAAATGACTTAACTTTCTCGTGAAAATAAAACACTGGCGCCAAAATTAATTCATATATTTCTTAATGACAATTATGCAAACCATTTTTTCTGTTAAAATAATTAATAAGGCACCTAGTATTTGCTAGTTAGAATATATTTCCTATATGTTATAAATCATAATTAAATAAGCCCTTCAATAAATATCTATCTGGATTAGCATAAAAAATCATTTCCAGTTTCAGAGAGCTAAGAAGAAATTAACTGAACTGATACAAGATACGTCAAATAAATTTCAGTGAACTACAGTTAATTAATCAAATATTAAAATCCCATGGTTACAAAAAGATTCCTATAGTGCCAAGCCTATGCAGTTAAAGAGCAAAGAGGAACATGACACCATTTCAAGGAAGGAGTCGATGCTTCTCTTGCTCTCAGGTACACTATATATAACCTACCTTATGAAAGAGAAGAAGAGGAGGAAGAAGAAGAAAAATCATAGAACTTTTTTCTCTCTTCAGCTAACAGCAATACTATAAAACTTACCAAAAAGTTAAAGTTCAGCCACATAACTACTCACACTTGATGGACCTGTATATATGGCGGACAAAGAGCAGCGAGGCACGAAAGCCTACGCTGCCAAGCATGAGGAAGAAGCCATAGCAGATGCAGGCCATGTAGCCAAAGAAGAACGAAGTTTGCATGAAACCAGACATATCTGATCGTGCATAGTAGTAGTACAAGCAGTAGCCGTAGATGAACAAACCAGTTGATCCACCACACAGAAAAGACCTAAAAAAACATATATCACCATCCCATCAGGACGAGAAAAGCTAAATAAGGGACTATAATGTTTAAAGTGCTGCTATCTTCAAATGATTTAGAACAGCAAAGATTTCGAAGAAACAGAATAATTGGCAAAAACACACATTTATGTGATTAGCTCCTCAGCTCACCCAATACTAAGGCCTTGACTGGTGGCACTATTGGGTCAATGGGCCTCAGATCAGATCCAATACAAGTGTTAGGCCAAGGCCGAATCAAATCCAAAATGCAAACTAAATAATCAACTAATTCCAAGTTTTGTATGCATTAGTCCAGAATGCCGAAATATCAATCCATCAATGAAAACCTCACAATGCCACCCACAAAAGAATACCAAGGTTAATTTTATATTTATCCTATATTTTCTAAATTTCTATTAGGAAAGTGGAACATTTCCCCGTGGACGGCCCCCGGGGGGGGCGGGGGGAGGGAGGGAGGGAGGGAGGGATTAAGATAGGAAAGCTCTTTCTTGTTCTCTATATTAGTACAAATTTTAATTTTCTACTCTCTTCCTAGTCATTGGCGGTTTCCTTTTAAACTAACTGAACTTCTGATTTATGTAAGATAATATTTATATGTGGTGAAAATCATAATATAATGATATATGAACTGTAAAATTCTTAAATTACAACAGAAGGCAAAATTGCATACCTCCACCACCATTCATGATCTTCAGCAGCAAGTTGAAAGTATGTCAAAGCCACAGTGATGAAAGCAGTGACAATCAAGAGAATAATGAAGACAATGAAAAGTATGCTGTAAATAGTATAAATCCTGTGGCCCCAAACACTAGCGAAAATGTAGTACAGCTCGATGTAGATGGCACTGAATGGTAGAAATCCAGCCATTGCCATCTGGGGGATGGTACTCCTGTACCAAGGCAGAGGAGGAATCTCTCGGGGATATTTTGTAGTGCGGACAGGTGCTTGGAACTCGGCTTTGCTATTTTTCCCTGCAATACCGCCCAAGACAAGTAATGGTGAAGTTACCAATGTCCATATTAGGACAATCACCAAAATTGTGCCAAATGGCAGAGCAGCAGTTGCGCTATAAACAATTGCAACTGTGTTAAGGAAACAGAACATCAGGAACAGAGGGCCACAAAAGAGGCATCCTGTCAGCAGTAAGTTTCTAACCTGTAAAACAAGAAAATAAATTTATAAATAATTTCATTCACAGGTATTTTATCAATAAAATCCAACCATTGGCAACCATCAATGCAGAAATCCATGTGTACCCAATTAGTCCCTTCAAGTTGAATATAGAAGGAAGTAGCAGTGTAGCCAGCAATGCCAGACGTGAGAGCATATATGACCACCAGTGCAGTAAATAAAGCTCCTCGGTTATAGGGATAAAATACACCAACCAGTGCAAGAGTGAAAATGAAAATGGTACTGCACAAACAAATGGAAATAGAAATGACATTCGATAAAGTTTACAACTTATATTGGGCAAACAAGCTTCAACATACACAGGGTAAAAGGGCATTAGAAGATTCTTACAGAGCAAACAATTGAGTACCAGAACCTAAGGCAGCTGCAAACAATGATTTATTCTTCGGAAACCGGAAAACATCACCATGAATATATTTCCACCCTGTCTCCTCTTGATCATCAGCAGCTTCCTCATCTTGTGCATATCTGGGGGAAATTATAGCAGATAAGATACAAGAAAAAGAAAATTAATAGAGCGACGCTCTAAGTAATAAGATTATAATCCGTTGCTCAATAACAAGTCATACTTCATAAAATCATTCTTTAAGACACGCATGAGAATGGTGGCCAGAAAACCAGTCAGAAGAAGAACTGTTACACAGGAGTTTATGATTGAGAACCAATGAATCTCTAAGTGATGTGGCAAAGAAGAAGACTGAGAGTATTTTTCCATTCTCCTCTCAAAAGGAATATCTGTTGGCTTCCATTTTGCAGAATAAAGAAACTCAGTTTCAACTTCCTTGTCCTCAGTAAGGTCCACAACAGAATGAGGATCCATGCGGGCACTGATTTCAATCACACGATCTTTGTTGTATAGAACATCGAACTGAATGTGCTTGTAAAGGAAATACTTATACTCGCTGGGGTCATTTTTCCCTTCTTTGTCAATTGTTCCAATAAATCCCCAGATTGGCAAGTCATCATAGTACATTTGGAAGTAATAATCTTTTTTAACTGCTTCTCGGAACCGAGCAACATCCTTCTTTGTGAGCTTCTTCTTGCAGACAGATATCAAGTCCTTATCCTTATTGAAGTCAAGAACATAAGGAGCACTCACAAGGCGGTCTCCATTCAACACCTCACCAAGTGCTTCAGTCTTTTCTTTCTCACGACCTGGCATGCAAATTTACTCATTTCAGGATACATATATTAAGAATCTAATACAAGCAGGAAAATGACTTAAGAAAGCAGCATATTGCCATATTCCCTGTTCAGATAGATGAATGAATAAGCCTTCCAATTTTTTTTTTTTAAAAAAAGAGGAAACTAACAGGGTCTAACTCATCTCTCACATGCTTACCTTGTTAAGTAATCACATTTGTCATTAATACTTACAGAGAGAGAGAGAGAGAGAGAGAGAGAGAGAGAGAGAGAGAGAGAGAGAGATAATGATGCATAAGCTCTACTAAAACCAGTAAATACAGTAATAAAGGTTAAAGGGAGCAATAAATACCAAGAGCTGAAGAATAAATTCAGCACCTACCTGTTGAACAGAATGGCAGGTCAAAATACCGGTAAGTTTCACTGAAAACCAAACAGATAAATAAAATAAGAAATTAGAATGATAAACATAGACAGACCATAACAACCCATAAGAACTTCACCTCAATACCATAAAAAGCAACAAGAATTCTGAAACAATATCACATTTTGAACACAACCAAACACCGAAAATGGCTCAAACCGTTGAAAAACACAAGAAGCCAAAACAAAACTAAGCATAGAATCAGACACCAACGCCAGTCTCACACAGACACATGCACACTCAAGAAACAGAATCATTTCGCAGTTGACGCCTATGGGATCCTATAAATAAGGAATCTTCAATTTCAGAATCAGAGATTCGAAATGAGGAGATTGAATAGGATCGAAACGGATCGGCGGGGGGGAAGGGCCATACCTAGGGTTGTGAAAGGGACCGACTTTGTTGGCGTAGAGAGGAACAGGGTCACCTTCGTTGTAACGGTGGTTTGAAGCATCGGATCTGACATGAGTTGCGAGGAGAGAGGTTAGAATCGCGAGAGAAAAGAGCAGCGTCGAGAACTGGGCCCTTCCCATGGCGCACACACACCCTGCACTTTCTATCTTCTTGTTTCTCTGCTTTCTTCAAGCTTCACAATCAGATAAGAAATAAATCAGAGAGAGAGAGAGAGAGAGAGAGAGATTTTGGTAAATGACCAAATTAATTAACAAAGAAAAAAATTATAAATTTTTACTAATAAGACAAATTTATAATAGTGTTTTGTCCTTTGTAAGTTTGTATTTTTCATTTTTTCATCTTCTTTGTTTCAATAATTTGTCTTCTATTTTCGAAGGTGACAAAAGGATGTGACGAGTCATGTGACTCAAAAGTCGTAAAATTAAAATTATTTTAATATTTATCCAAGTAAAAAATCTAGTTCACGGTTCACCAATTATGTGATACTTAATTTATATTTGTGCATTTAGTGGTTAAAACATTTGATTGGAAATTAATAAAAGATTTTGCAAAAGGGAAAACAACTAAGAAGAGATTAATAATTAAAAGGAAAGTTCAAGTCAGAATTCAACAAACTAAGATGAACAAGATAGTTTTCTTTTCTTATCAAAATTTTATTCATCTGCACAACAAAACGGTGAAATCAACATTCTTTAGAATTGCAAAGTTTACATGATCAATCATAAGCTTTAATTTCACGCTTACAAATATATTATGTACAAAAATGTTTCTACGAAAGCAGCATTTATTAAACAAAACAACTACATATCTCAGCTACTGTCCCATTCCTTCAAGTCAAGAATGGGGAAAAGATAGGGTGCTTGGAGAATCAATCCTGACAAGAAGATCTTCTTCAACAACTGAATCATCATCACTTGAGTAATCTCCATGATGCTGCACTCTACTTTCAGTGTTTTGTAGAGGTTGGTTTGGAGCATTTTGTTGTGCTAAGTCACTCACTTCACGGCCCTTCTTTGCAGTGACAGCACTTTCTGATTTTACTGACAAGAGTGGACGCCCCTGTTGTGGCACAATGCTTGGGTATGACAAACTAAGAGCCGGTTTAGTCTGATTGCTCGTCGAACTTCGGCTCCGGCCAGGGATCCGTAATTCCACCTTCCATCAAAATAAAATCAAGTTAGACACAACAACATATCAGCATTCCATGTTAATTCTCATTGCTTGCTGATCAAGCAACTACTAAACAATAAATGGCATGTTGAATTGCATGAAACCAACATACCATGCTCCCGTAGATGCTCAACTGCATTGCTCTTGCAGACAAATTAGTTATTTGTCGGCCGTTCCCTTCGGAATTGTGCCGATGGGGCTTCTGCTTGTAGAAGTTTTCAGGCCAGCTCATAAGACCGCTGTGTTCTCTGCTACGTAAGGTTCTATGGGGATGTTCCATGGAATGTGATAATAACGAATTTGATCTTCTAGCAGGAGGAGAATCAGCCTCAAATGCTGCAATGTCAAATATGATTACCCTTGCTCTAGCTTCAACTAGATAAGACGATCCTTGATGAGAAAAACTACTTTCCCTGATACCTGTTTGTATAATTCAAGGTAAAAGATTTATCAAATTCATTTTCTACTTCATCCATAATCACAAAGTTTTCAAGACAGTAAGATCAAATACCTGAACTTGACAAACTGTGGAAGCTTAGATTCCCTTGTGAAGAGAGCAGGACTGCTGGTGCTGTTACCAGTTCTTGACGAGCTTGAGTTTTGACATATCCTTCTAGCAAGAATGCGACCGAATGATTCGGTATTTCTATTGTCTCTCCTCTTATGTATATTGTCATTTGTGATCTTTCAGCAATCATGGCTCTTAGTTCTTGCATAGACATTTTCTCAAATATCTGGGGAAGCAATACTTTGGAAAGGAAAATAGCACTTTCCTGAAAACCATGATAAACTTAGTTTAGCATGGCACCAAAACATATAATAAGGGTGTTAATGATTTAATGTCATAGCAAACTAACTAATCATACCTGCCACAGGAAGTCTTCCACGGAAGGGTCTGATCCAAGGCATGAAACTATCTTGTCGGCTTCGATGAAGACGCAGAACACCACGGAATCTGTGAGGACATCACAGATATACTGCCTTCCTGTCAGCACTTCGTAAAGACCCAATGTGATCCCGTGCGAGAAAGTTGGATTGAAAGAGTGCTTGTTTCTTATCACCTTGCTTTCCCACTGAGAGACCGAAATATTTTCCAAGCATTAATCTTTGGAATGTTTAATCAGATAACATAATGCAAACTTCATGAACATAATGGCTTCTTAGTTATTACCTTTACCACTCCATTAGAAATTAACCAAATTCCATTTGATCTTGATCCTTCCTTGTATAGTGTCAAGCCACGCAATTTCATCATTTCCCTGGTACCACTTATAAGTGATTCACGAACCGGAGAAGGCAGAGCGCCCAACATAGGATGCATACTAGTTATTTTAGGAAGCTTCACCAAAGGAGGATTTCTGAGTAATTTCTTTAAATCAGTCTGAAAAATAAACAAATTCATTAATTGATGAACAACACAATTATAATTCCAGAGAAGAGCGAATCGTTAAGGTAACAGATGAAGAGAAAAGCATGAATATCACCAGAGGATACCTGGACAGCATCATGCAGATGCAACATCTCTTTCTCCTCCAAAATCCCAGCCTTCTCAAGGTCTTGAACATATTCAATTAAGTGATTTAGAACTACATATGTGGCTTGCCTTGTTTTCACAACTCCTAAGACCTGAATGACAGCAATCACATCAAATTGAGCAAAAAAAAAAGAGTTTATTTAACCCTCTTTAACAATAAAAAAAGATGGATTATGAAATTTAAATTGATCTGAAACCAAGATAATATTGGAGGATAATTTTTTTTAACTTGCATACCTGAGGATATGTTAGGCGAACGTCTTCCAGGAACTTCCGTGCTTCTTCTCCTTCTGCAATGCTTTCATTGATAACAGCAGAAGCAACATCACTTTCACCTACACAAGAAGTTTTATGCAGAGAAAATCAGCAACTAACTATATATTGTATATTTTTAAACCAGGGTGCTTGTCACCAGGATTTACAGTGTTTATTAGTACAAGATTTGTATTCTATTTTTCACAGCAAGTTAAGGAGAAGAAACTATATGGAATAGAGGCAACAAAAAGAGTAGAAGCTGCAAATAGTATTTCGTAAGATAAAAAGCCAAAACTTAGTGAGGTAAAAAAACTACCTATGAAGTCATGTAATTGTTGTCGAGCAACTCTGTGTGCACGAAGAAACGCAGCACAAATATTACATGCAGATTCCAACCTTTCCACAGTGAAGTATGTAACTAATTTTGGTGGAAGCATACTAGACTGAAGAAACTTGTAGTAATTTGGAAAGTGAACATTAGTTTTTAAGCCTTTCCAGTCACATAGAGGCTCATGTGAAGCCAAATCTATTGCCTCCTCCACAGATAACATTAGAATATTAGCTGTCGTTTGAGAAATTCGTCCTTCATCAAGCATCTCCCAGTAAGCAGCTTGGACACCTAATATGAGCAACAAGCTCTCAAATTAGTCATGATACTAATGTGGTTGAAGCAATCAAGTTCATAATATTAGAAAACTATCATACTCAGACTATAAGGATAATGTAAAAGTTGCTAACCATTGAGAAGGCGTACTCGTATGTCTTTCAAATTCATAGCATCCAGATTAGTATCATTTTCAGATGTGCCGTGAGGATGAACACGTTCACCTTCAATGTTATTTAAGCAGGAGATATATCTCTTCACTGTGGCCCAATCAGCAGGCCCTAGTTCCTCATCATCTCCAAGTTCACCAAAAGCTTCTAGTGCTTTGTTCAACATTTCATACTTTGTGAAATCAAGGATACGTTTCTGTTAATTATACGATCAAATTATTAGGGCAAAGGCCAAATATAACTTGAAAGACAAGACTTCTGAAGGTATATCCTTATATCAGAGTGGAGATATTGTTTCTCAAGTAAGATAGAAATTGAAGCATTAAGGCACCATTTAATGCATGAGATAACAGAATGTTTTATCCCTTAGAGCAAGAAGATAAGCTGAACTTAGAAGATCTGGAATGCTGACCTTTGCAGCTGTTAACTTGTCCATGTCAAGGTAGTGTAAAACAAACTGTGTTGTCGAACCATTCACTATAAGTGTTAAAAACACAATACCACCAGTGAAGAAAACAAACTGCACAAGCAAAAGGTATTTGAGTGATGAATCTAATGTCCTTGTAAAGTCATAATTAAATCCTAAACCCAGAACATACCAGTGTTCCTGTCTCTGGAGTCAATTCAAGTGATCGGCCACTTGAACGCTGAACAAACCCAAAATTTAATAATTAAAAGATTAAACTAATAATAAGATAGTATGTGCATAAAGAAATTCAGAAAATTAGCAATAAAGGAGAAGAAATTTTTGGCTAAAAAATGCAGCTTTCATTAGTCATTGAATACTTGCCTTGACTGATAATGAAAGTGACAAGGCAACTGCCCCTCGCAATCCTGACCAGATTAGAATACAAGCTTCTTTCCAATCCAAGCCATATCCAAAATACCTTAGCAAGGGAAATAATGCACCAACTACGATGCATCTCGACACTTGAACATAAACATAGAGAAGCAAGAGGTGGGTCCATGATGTTCCTTCAACAGAACCAAGAATTTGCAGTGAGTCTTTTAGACTCAACAAACATACATTTTTATCAAGAGCAACTAAATGGAAAAGTGAGAGTATAATCAATGGCCTACTGAGCAAAGAAGATAATTTAAGAGGTAAATACTACCATGATGGAAGACATTGTCATCACCAAGTACTCCTTCAGCTATAACAACTCCACTGCAAAAAGAAGATAACATAAAAAATAATAATAAAAAAGGGTATGAAAAGCTTGATTCACAAGTTATATCAATTGATTGTTATGATTTCAGAATCCATTTATGATCTTACCTCAAGATGAAAATTAATGTATTAGCAATATATGCAACCATTTCCCTGGAGAAAATAAAGTCAGTCAGTAAAATAAGTATTTACTGTTCTACATAGATTTAGATAATTAGATTCCTTTTATCTATTTCCTATTATCATCACTAGAATGAATGTTGTTGAAAATAAGGAAAATCAGAATGATGTCCTATAAGTATATAATTTATATAAACAAGTAGAAGCAAGAAACATACCAAAAGATATGTAAACTTTGTTGACTTTCACCCTTAAAAGCTGTCCTTGCAAATGCAGAATAGAACCTGTAGAAAAATTTCAATAACTAGATTCCAAATATTAAGAGATAAATGCTAAAGATCGACTTACATTCCCAACGACATGACAGTCAAAACACCAGATAGATCAGCACCCTCTTGAGCCTATAGAAGCATTAAGGACAAAAACCAAAGATGATTGTAAGATTTCAAGTTTTTAACAGATATAACCTCTCATCTTACTTAAAGATGCATCATGCATGCAATAAATTAAGGTATATAAACGATTGGATACCACTTGCATAACTATTCATAGTACAAATACAATCTTTCAACTACTAATCCAAGTTTAAAAGCAACTTACAGTGAAGTAAGCAATGTAGCTAACGGCAAGTGTAAGGGAAATCTCTATCACTGTATCATTAAAAATAAACCCAAGCCATAAAACAGATGCTATCCCAAAAGCAACACCAATTCCTACACTGGTGCAAGAGCAGAGAGGGTCACAGAAGCAAAAATAATTTTTGCTGGTAAAACAATAAAGAAGGTGAAACCTACGCTCCAAATGAGACTTGCACTAGAAATTTGATAACATCAACCCAATTGTAGGTGCTACCAAGAACCATTCGATAGAATAAAGTATAAACCACAATAGCCGTCCTGGAAAAGAATGAAGATACAGCTTAATCAAAGAAAAAACTGAAAAGACTTCTCCAAAAGAATATCATTTATCACTTCATTCTGTGTTAAAGGCTTGAAGCCAGTTCCTATATCCCAATTAAATGAAGAGAAAAGGAACTAAATCAGAATACCCATCATTCATCAAGGATTCGCCTTCAATTATTGTGCTTAGTTTTTTACTGGCACCGAGCTCCTTCAACAAAGCTACAACTGCAACAGGATCAGTTGCGCTCAGAAGTCCCCCAAGCAATAGTGATGTTTTCCAACTCCAATTATATGGAAAAGTTAGCTGCATTATGCCAAGGGGGTTACATAATCATATCAGTATCATATCACCGATGAAATATGAACACATTGGTTCACATACCTTCAAAACAGCTCCAAGACAAAAGGTTGAAATCACAACTCCAGGACCAGCTAGTAAGATCATTTGAGCAATACACCTCTACAACACCAACCAAAACGGAAACTGAGGTTCAGTCAATATTCTGAAAGCAAAATAATATTACAAGCATGCATACATATATGAGCTAGGAACTGGCATAACAGTATCACTTTATAACTAAAGTCAGTTTGTAGTAATACAAAAATTCGGAGAAAAGAACCTTGATTTGGTGAACTTCCATTGAGAATGAGCTCTCAAAAAGGAGAGCAGGAAGAAAAACGGCCAGCAGAAGTTCTGGATTAATCTCTGCCCCTGCATATAAAAAAGTAGAATTCCTAGTTCCTTCAATGAATTTTAAAGAACGAGAAGTGATGATCAAAGCTCTTTAAGTTGGAAGATTTTCAAAATGTCATGTCAATACACATGTTTCAAAGTAGTAAAATGAAAAGCACTTGGTTTTCTTTTAATGGGAAGTGCTTAAATTCCAGAATAAATTGAATAAAAAGAGAACAAACTTACAAATACGAATTCCATCCCCAATCTTTCCCAGCCGATGATGAGTACCATACTCTGTTCAGGAGTTAACAATTAATCAGTCATGCACTTTTTTTCCAAAAAAAAAAAATTGAAAGGCAAACGGGTGCTTATTATATAAACAGTGTATAGATTATTACACCCCCCCCCCCCCCAAAAAAAAAAAAAAAAAAACACCTCCTTAATTTGTCCTGATCGTTTTCATACTGATCCAAATGACATTGCAAAGTAGGCAAATATGTTGTCTCCTCTCTATTTTTCTTTACCCCTTTGTACACAGATAAGGCAGCCTATCCTTATCCAGCAAAGTCAACTTTCCCCATATGGGTTCAAAACCTGATGCTTGAAATTCAATAGATAAATACTGAAAGAGAAAAGGTCAAGTATAATAAGAGAAGAGGGGAAGGTACCTATGGAACCAAGGGCAATGCCAATGATGAGCAAGGCAACAGTGTAAGGGACTCTGGTGCCGCGGAGGAGGTGCCTGCATGCAATCCCAAGTACCATACTGATACCAAAGAAGACGACCGCATCAGATGGATTCCCAGTCTCTGCAAAATTACCAGAAGAAGAAGAAGAAGGAGACGGAGAAGAGGCATCAGCAGCAGCAACAGCAGCAGCAGCAACATCAGCAAGGGAAAAAGGTTGTGGTTCTTCCATGAGCTTGTAAGCAATCACCGATGCTGTGACTGCCGCCATTCAAACCAAACTGAGATGTCAGCTTCAGCAGGCAGCAGAGTCACAGAGAGAAGAGAAGGGGGGTGCCAACTTGTTCAATAATGATGTTTGTGTTGTTTGTATGTGTCATATAGATCCGATTTGCACGTTTCAATGGTTTGAGGGACACTCATGAACCAAGTACACGTACAACTACGACACGGCAATGAATAAATAATAAATAGTGAGTGAGTGAATGAGTGAGCGAATGAGAAGATCGTTGACTGAATTAATACTATAACAACAATCCCAGACCAACGAAGCTTTTTTAAGGTAAAGAAATCGACGTCAATCAATATACATGTTATATGAACATGAGCGTGTGATTCCCTTTCCTGTACAGTGGACACAACTCCATGTGTTTCTGTTTTATTCTAAGAACATATTCTTCATTTATTCTTGCGCTTGATTCCATTTCCCCATCTTCTTCGACTCCCTCCCTATTACTGCTTCAACTTTTTTGTTAGACGGTCCATTTAACACTCTCTCTTGTCTTCTAGTATAAAGCAACTCAAAACACACCATCCTTTTTATCACTAGATCAAAAGTCGTTAACAAAAAGAGTAGTAGTAGTAGCATGTGGTTATCTCATCAACACGGGACTTTAAATAACCGACACCTTAATAGATCATAAGTTGACTTGATTCGAGTAAAATTAGCTCAGCTTCAGTTATTTTTGTATAGATTAGTTGAGCTTCAATAGACTTTTAGGTACCAAGGAAGCAAAAATCAACATACTAAGTTAATGGTTTTGAAAAGAAGAAATACAAGTATATGGGTAATTTTGAGTGACGTACATATTAATCCAATTCAGGTATCTTTTGCCCTGTTTATGTTATGTATGAACAAGTGAAGCTACTGAATAACTGCTTCAATATATTTTAACCCTTCAAGCCTCGTATAGCATTCCAACTTCAATCCTTTGCTGTAATGGAACCCGAAGCGCAGGCAAACCGGATCTACAGTTGCTGTGCATGAATTCATAGAAACCAAGCATGATTTTATCAAACCAACCACAGTTCAGGCCAATGTAGAATCTAGTCTTTCCGCGAACATGAACAACCCCGGCACATCTTGCTTCTTCTAAACTGGAAACTTCTTGCTCAATCTCTTGAGAATCAGGTTCAGCATTACCAGAGCAGTTTTTTATATGTAGTATCAAACTACCAATAACTTGACTTACAAAATCATCTTCAAAATGTAGAGCATCTGCATAGCCATATTGGATTACACAACCATACACCCCTTCGAGATTTGATTTCTTGATTACAATCCTCTCATGTGGATCAACCTTAGGGACTAATAAATATCTGAGAGTTGTGAATATGGTGACCTTATGAAGGGATTTCATGTTCTTAATGTAATGGCCAAGAATAGGAGTCAACCCATCTTGAATGTTAGTATAAAAGAAACATATTCCAGGAACCCTTTGAACACTAGGGTCAGCTAAAAGTTCTTCAAGTCTATGAAAGCTTATCTTCTGGGTTATCTCATACTCGATTTTTCTTTGTCTACCATAAAACCAACCGAACATGATGAATGCAAGGACAAATGATATGGCAAAAGGAATCCATCCACCTTCAGAAAATTTAGTGAAAACAGCACTGACGTAAACCCCTTCCATGATGAAAAACACAACAAAGTAAAGGGTAACCAGCACAACTGGGGTTCTCCATATCATGATCATGACTAATGTAAGTAATATAGTGGTGATAAGCATTACTAGGCTCACAACGACACCTGCAATAGATGTCATATACCAACATCAGAGGACAGACAGCAAGTAGTTTCAGTTACAGATTAGAAGACAGCTTTCAAGTTGTGACATAGTGAAAGCTGAAATAGAAACTGACATACCAAAAGCATTTCCAATATCTTTTCCATCTCCAAAAATGAGTATTACAGCAACACAAAGGACCATCAGGATGTAGTTCACTTCAGGAGAGTATACCTCTCCTTCTTTACTGTGAGATGTATGTACAACCTTTACTCGAGGAAAATAATCCAGTACCACAGATTGCTTGATGATGGAAAATGTAGCTGAGATTAATGACTGGCTAGCAACAACTGCAGCTGATGTAGAAATAATAAAAATAGGCCAGTACACTGAAGTTGGTATAAATTTGTAGAATCCATCATCATGGTCATTGGGATTCTTGATCAAGTATGCTGTCTGTCCCGCATAAGTGAGAACTAAAGATGGGTAGATTGTGAATAGAAAAGCTATCTGTTACCAAATACAAAAGAAGAAAAGGTGAGAATTCTGTTAATTGGCTGAAAAGGAATCATAGCTTTGTAAGGCATACCAAAAAATAAAATGAAACAAAGTTAACCTGAATAGACCTCTGATTGAAATGACCAAGATCAGCAAACATTGCCTCAGAACCTGTCAAAGTGAACAATTAAGAATGAACAAAGGGAAAGATACTACGAAAATACACATTGCACATCCACATACAGAAGAAAGGGAAATCTTTCATCTCAAACATTAAGTTGCAAGTCTCTCTTTGCACAATTCTCATATAGCAAATTTAGGCAATAGCCAATCCAGAGCAAGCCAAGTTGATAATATAATAACATGAATTGACAGAGAAACAAAGAAGTCCTTGAATTGAAAGATAATATTCCTACTTCTGTATCAATGGACAATGATGATGAATATTATCAAGATGATAAGAGACACACATACCTGTAATGCAGAGGACAGTACCACCAAGTAAAAGCCAGCCAGCTTTTCCATTTCTCCAAAAGAAATGGAAAATATAGTGAGGAGATATAGCCTTGAAAATACTAGGATAATGGTGTATGATGCTGTAAATTCCTACAAGTGGGGTACAAAAGGTCCATGCACCCATTATTGGGGAAAAGAGGAAACTCACGCGTGATGTGCCAAATTTTTGCAATAAAAACAAAACAACCAAGACAATTGCAGAGAGTGCTTCCACAAGTGCTGCAGCAGCATGAGCCAAAACAGAAATAATGGTTATATAAACCAGGAGAGCAAATTGTCTGACAATGTCATAAAGCTCTAATCTACTCTGCCAAGCAAAAATCACTTCCTATGTTGCACCATTAAGATGTTATAGCTTTGTATTTCACATAAAAAACCAAAATTTCGACAAAAGAAGCAAACCTTCCAAAGTTTTATTGTACTTTCTAAACTATGGAATCTGCAACTTAAGCTCACAAAGTCACAATAGTACTGTATACATTTAAAACTTACATTTGCTTACTGAGGGAAAAGGTGCTCTTAGTCCATCCATTGCTGATAACACTGAGAATGAATTTACAAAGCTGAGTTAATGAAAACATTTTCAATAAGAAAAGCCACCAAATTATTGGAAAAGATTATTGACCAAACCTGAAATTGCAGGCGTAAGTATGCCATCACCGATAATCATGCAAGTTCCTAGCATAGCAAGAAAGAGCAAAACTCGTCGAGCAACTATGCTTCTTTCAAACAATTTGGCAAGCCAAGATTGTGCTTCAACACCCCTTTCTATGCGTGAATAAGTACTTGAATTAGAATATACCTGATTAGATGGAAGGATTCCAATATTCAATCGTCTGCAAAGTAAAGAATACAAGGCAAAAGTTCCACCTGTACCGAACTCAGATAGGTTAAGATTGAAAAATTGATTGATGTGATGAAAAAGGAGTTGTAGTAAGTAATACCTTCACCGTGATCATCAGCATGGATGGCAATGGTGGCGTACTTGACAAGCGCAATGAGAGTGAGAGTCCAGAACATGATACTGTATATGCCGAGATAGTCATCTTCGGTTGGAGAGTTCAACGGCATTGAAGGATAAACATAAAGCGGTGACGTCACGAGGCCTCCAAAGACGACTCCCAGGGTCCTGTAAGCCAGCAAGAGTGTCTCCCTTATCTCCTTCTCCTTCCCCTGAGAAGAAGGAGGAGTGGCGGCGAAGTGGAGGTTGAGTACGACGCCGTCTGACATGATCGCTTGGAATTTCAAGTTAGCAGTTGCAAAGACGTATTGGCGCTCCTCCGGTCCTCCCTCGTTTTTCTTGTTTTGTCTTGTTTGCCACGTCCCCAAAGATTTATGGACTCTCAAAAAGACTTGTTGGTTGAAAATCGTTATGATTAAATTAATTATTAATTAATATAATAAAAAAGTACTCCATGGCTCCCAAACCAAAGTGATTTCAAGGTATGGAGCTCTATAACGGTCCTTTTCCCAACAATTACTGCCAGTGAATTATACAAGATCTAACGAAGCATGAAGGAGATGAGATATTCTTGCCTTTTAAAACTCAACAAATTTTAGATTTGCCCAGCCCACTTAAGTTTAACAATGTAGCTGACTCATTTCACTAGAAGCACTCTCGATCTCGATGTTGCAAGTTACAACTTACAATGTAGGAGGAAAAGATGAATTAGTTGCAGTCCCATTTTAATTTGTCCGCCATGTTGGGAGAAAATAAGGGATTTTTTATTTAAATAAAATAAATATTTTATTTACAAAAATACATAAATAGTGAGGTATTTATAAAATTGCATTACGAGATATATCTTGGATGCTGAGGGTATAATTCAAAAGCGAATATATGTGGCTGGGTGACGCCGAGTCATAACTTAGGTACATCTGAGATATGTATTAGGACAGAGATTAGGTATTGAACACCTAAGATATGCGCAAAAAGCGAATGGAGTCTCAACACCGCGAGATATGTACATGCGCCGTGATTGAGATCTCAACGTCCGAGATACACTCGCATGTTTATATAATGTCACAGCATTCGAGATTGCTGTGCATAACCATCATTTTTTAAGTTTTTGTGACGTTCTCAACGCTTAAGTTCGAGTTCCTTCAGAAAGTATGGCCTCCCAAAAATATGTCCGCGAAGGAGACATCAACAGACTGAATGTTACTTGGCATGTAGCTGGAGCTTTAGACTTTGAAGTTAGTAATTTTTTATTTTATTTTTAATAAATAATAAGTTTAAATGTTTAGTGTTAATAACTTAGTTAATGGGATATGTATGGTGAGTAAATTAAGTTAAAAGATCTATATTAGTTTCATTGGTATACCTAGTATGGTTTTATAATGTACATAGTTGATTGTAAGTAATTGTTACTTAAGTTAAATAAATAAAATAGATAAAAAATTGTGAGTTAAGTTAAATAAATAAAATAAGTAACTCTCAATTAACATGTTAGTCTAATTAATAGGTATCTGTTGCATTTAATATAATTATTTATTTAGGTGGTTTATAATTTTTAGTAATCTGTAGCAACAATTAACGGTTTAGACGAGATTAATATGCGAGAGTAAATGTTATGGGAATTCAGAGACTACAGTTACAGTTGTCACGCCGTGTGACCTTAGGTCTCCCCCCGTTGGACATCATGTTGCCTTATATAAGAGAGGCTGGATTCAGGCATGCAATAGAGTTCAACGATTTCATATTTGATAATTTTTTTAACTCTGTATTTGTCGAGTGGTGGAGGCCCGTGACTCACATGTTCCACCTTTCATGGAGTGAGGTCAGCATTACGCTCCAGAATGTTGCCTACCACATTGGTCTGCGCATTGGTGGAAAGCCGATCGGGGGTTGCATCAGAGACTTCTAGTGATGGCATAGACACCCCACGTGGGAGTGGGTTAAGGATTTACTTGGTGACAGGCCGCTACCACAGTCAAAAGGAGCGAAGTAGGTTTTTGGGGTGAGGATGACCTGGTTGAGGGATAGGGTTGCACACATTGCAGAAGGTGCAGCTCTGGATACATTCCGTCAATACGCCCGGTGCTATTTGATGATGCTCATTGGGGGTTTCCTGTTTACGGACAAGTCTGTTACACTTGTCCCTTTGAGATGTTGCCACTGTTAGAGGATTTTGACCGTTGCAACTAGTTGTCATAGGGATCTACACTGTTCTGACATACATATCACTCATTGTGCACCGCGGCAAGGCGTGATGTGATTGACATTGCGGGGTGTATGCCGCTTCTTATCTCGTGGATCTACTATAGGTCCCCGTGTTTTAGTCCAAAGGGATACGATCTCGTCAGATTCCGTCCGAAGCATTCTATGTTGAGCATGAGGCCGACATGGCCAGGACTCTTATCCTGGGTACCTCCATCCCCAGTCACCACCTGGCTGATGACACCTCCTGGGACCAGGCCCAGTTCGACATTGGCTCAGATGTTAAGATAAACCTCGATGACATGTTCCAAATCGTTGGTGCGACTGGGGATGCGATGGATGAGTTTGCAGGTCATTATCGATAGCAGAGAGACCATATTGACATACCAGGATCATCGAGCGGTGCATCCGTTCAATATGGGTCAGCACCATCATCGTATTATCAGACTCCACCGCCAAGCCACCACCAGTATGGATCTGTGCCATCATCGTATTACCAGACTCTACCTCCACCACCACAACCACTTTTGTTGGGATCAATCTGGCTACCTCCTCCTCCGCTGCCACCCGTGCATGGGCCACATCCTCCACTTTCACTGTGCATGGACCAGCTCCTACACCACCACCACCACAGCAGACACCCCCCACTACAAGCCACCCAGGTTTTTGTCCTCGTCCAGCTCGTCCTCTGAGGGTTTCTTGTCCTCGTAGATGTGGGACTGGACACCATTTGGATCCAGCAGGAGGACGGCATTAGTGTTTAGTATGGATTAGCTTTTTTTATGTACTGTACATTCTGATTATGTATTACAATCATCAGTTATGCTTTTTTAGTTGATTATTCGTGTATGACTCTAGATATTATGATCATCAGTTATGCTTTTTTAGTTGATTATTCATGTATGCTTTTTACGTTAATGTTTTAAGTTGATTATTCATCAGTCATGCCTAACGTTAATGCTTTAAGTAGATGTGAAAACAATAAGACTAAAGAATAACAGATACACTAAATAAAACGACTGATTGTTTCATTACACATCAGAGATGGACATAATAAGTAAAAACACAGATTGTTTCATTATACATAAAACTTACAACCTTGCAATGCAAAGCCCTAAATCCTAAGCCGCTGGTTTTCATTGATCTGATAGTTGTGCGTTGGGACACCCTCATTTCGTGTGTCCCTCCCCTCAGCATAGCCCACATCTCTTCTCTGTTTACT
This sequence comes from Arachis stenosperma, assembly GCF_014773155.1. Lineage (NCBI taxonomy): Eukaryota > Viridiplantae > Streptophyta > Magnoliopsida > Fabales > Fabaceae > Arachis > Arachis stenosperma. Next base: position 168,971,805 of record NC_080379.1, on the reverse strand, counting down.
CAACAACATCCATCTCATTCCATAGCCGAGTAGATACTGGCCTTCCCTTGCCTTCCATCGCATGGTCGGGTGGGACTTCAGGCGTGCACCATCTCATATACGTTGAAAACAGATGCCATCCTGCACAAGGGATCGATGAAATGCCCCTACTTAATGCTCGCAGCTACACATGCCGCCAGGCGTGTCGACATGGGTAATGCAATGACTGGAATAGACTGCAGTCACATGTATGCGTGCTAAGCCAAACGTGATACAAGGATGGGGGACACGAGGATCAAACATGAACTATGCTAGTTTGGTGACAGCAAAATCTACATTCGGTCGGGAGATTGTTAGGTACATCAATCTACCAATGAGTCAGCGATAGGCAGATGGGTCTGCCAAGGTTTCCCGTTCACTTGTGCAAAGCTTCAAATTTGCATCTATGGGAGAGGCAGCAGGCTTACAACCCAAGAAATCAGTGTCCTCTAGTAGTGAAAGGGTGTATTTACGTTGGGACAAAAAAATTTTCATGATGGATTTTGCCAACTCCAAACCAAGGAAGAACTTTAAGTCACCGAGCACCTTAAGCTTGAAGACTACCTTCAGTTTTGCTTCAATTCTTTTGATGATGTCATTGTCAGGTCCAGCTATGATAATGTCATCGACATAGAACAATACAAAAATGGTTGATGGATCGTCACCAAACGAAAATAATGAGTAATCATTTTTACATTGGGTGAATCCATGATGGGTTAGTGTTGTACAAAATTTATTGAACCATTGACGTGAGGCTTGCCTCAAACCATAGAGTGGTTTGGTTAATTTTCACACCAAATCTTGATTTATCTGTGGATGTCCAAGCAGCACTACCATGTAAACTTCTTCAAATAATTCTCATTTAGAAAAGCGTTGTTTATGTCTAGTTGCAGAAGATTCCAATTCTTGGCAACTACTATGCTCAAGAGAATCCTAATTGTGGTGATCTTTATCACGGGGTTGAAAGTGTCTTTGAAATTGATCCCTGCCTGTTGTGTATAGCCTTTTGTAACCAAATGAGCCATGTACCTATCGAGAGTGCCATCAGCCTTCAATTTTGCCTTGTATACCCATTTGAAGTCAATAGTGTGTTTGTTGGATGGTAGAGAAACTAGTTGCCAAGTGTTGTTCATCTCTAAAGTTGTAAGTTCTCCAATCATATTCTGCCTCCATTGCTCATGTTTCACGGCCTGATGATATAATTGTGGTTCAGGTATTTTAGTCACATTGGCAATGGTGGCTTGATAAGTATAGTTAAGTTTGTGGTGCCTAAAGTAGTTGGAAATTGGATATGAAGTGTTGGTGTGATGGACATAATCTCGAAGATAGTGAGGTGTTTGATGGGGTTAGGTAGATCTTCTAAGAAGTTGGTGGGTTCAAGACCAGGTATGACATTATTTTTGGCACGGAGGTGGTAACGTTTGGGTAGCTATATTTTCTGGAAGTGGTTGCATATTAGGGGTGGGTTCAGGATCCGAAGCAGGTATTGGTAGCACTATGTCATTGAATGGATCAGAATCAAGGTCATGATTTGGTTTGTTGGTGAATGGAAGAATGGATTTATGAAAAACATCTCTAGATACGAAAAATTGTTTTGATTTTAAATTGTACAGTTTGTATCCCTTATAACCTATTGGGTAGCCAATGAACATTGATGGGTCAGCTCGAGCATTAAATTTTGGTCTTCTATTCGAATTAGTAGCTGCATATGCTAGGCAGCTAAAGACTCTTAACCTCTCATATGTTGGTTGTTACTTAAAGTTGAGTAGTTTTGATGGTGTTCTATCAAAAACAATCCCATGCTGACACACTCTCCCCACAACCGAATAGGGAATTTGGATTGGAAATAGAGTGATATGGCTACATTGAGGATGTGCTGGTGCTTTTTTTCAATTATTGCATTCTACTGAGGCCTGTATGGGCAGAAGAACTAGTAGAGGACTCCCTTTTCATGTAAGAAATCAGTAATAGCCAACTCTTTTGCATTGTCCGATCTGATGCACTTGATCTTGGTATTAAATTGAGTTTCATTAATGTATAAAACTATATGAGGTAACCTGCAGCTTCACTTTTGTTATGCAAAAAATAAATCTAGCAAAATCTGGTCCAGTCATCAACAATACTCAGAAAATATTTGTAACCATTATATGTTGGCACATGGTAAGGTCCCAAATATCACAATGAACTAAATCAAATGCATTCGGATACACGTTGTTATGTGACTTAAAAGGAAGCTTTTTGAATTTTGCCAAAGGACAAATTGAACAAATAGAATTGGAAGAGGGTTTATTGAATAGGGATAAACTTTGTAAGATCTTATTGGATGCATGGCCTAATCTAAAATACCGAAGGTCAAATTGACAGAAATTGGCTTTAACAAAATCAGTAATTGGAACTGAAACTGGCGTAGTGATCTTAGAAGGTGGCTCAGGTTTTAGGATGTACAGTCCATTGCTTAAATCACCCTTCCCAATCTTCCTCAGTGAACTGGGGTGTTGGATGTCAAAGAAGTTGTGGCCAAATCTGATTGTGATTTGTGTATTTCTTAGAAAAGAGGAAATTGATAGTAGATTAATAAAAAATTCAAGTACATATAGAACATTGTTCAATGTAATTTCAGGACTAATAATTACGGTACCTACATAATTTGCTGTGAAAACATAATTATTTGGGAAGATTATTGAAAAATTTTAAGAGGTATAAAAATTCGAAAAGCGGTTCAAGTCACATACATGCTATGTGAATTGTCGCTCCACTGTCAAGGATCCAACAATTTTGAGGTATTTGTTTTCTTGAAAGTGATGAGTTGAGGACTATACCTGCAGGTGTGGCCACTTCAGCAGAATCAGCTGCTGGTGAATCTAGGATCTGCTGATTGCTAAGTAATGCAATCAGTTGCTATATCTGGTTCTGGTCCAAATTTAGTGTGGACTTTGCCTCTGAGATTGCAACATGATGAACTGATGGTTTGGTTCCACATTCTCTGCCATAACCAGGAAGAAAGTCATGGATCTTGTAGCATTTTTTCATTGTGTGGCCAAGCAATCCACAATGGGAGCACATAAACCTGTCCTTCTTCCGCTGCCCCTTGCCTCGTCTATGAAATTGTTGTTGAGGTTGATTATTCCTTGCCAAGAATGCTACTTGATTTGAGGAGGAGTTAGTGCTAATTGACCTGTGCCTTTCTTCTTCAACTATAAGAGAGAGAGAACCTTGTTGATGGCTGGTAGGAGTTTCATAAGCAGAATTTGAGCACAAATCTGTGCAAAAAAAATCATCAAGACCCATGAGAAAACAATGTACATATTCAGATTGAAGAAAGTCTTGCATTGAGCGGGCATTACCGCAGTTACACGGCACTGAACGATAGGAACTGAGCTCTTCTCACAATATTTTGATCCTGGAGCTGTATTGAGACACAATCATAGCACCTTACTTTAGGTTCATGAGTTCTCTCTTTATCTTGAAAATTCTAGGTCCGTTACCATGTTCGAACCTTTCTTTGAGGTCATGCTAAAGTTTCTCAATCGAATCTGCATAAAAGAGTGAGGTTGCAATTTTTTTTTTGAAACTGAATTAAGGATCCAAGTGCTCACTACATCGTTAACACATTACCAATTTTCAAATTGATCAGGATCTGCAGTTGGATATGGACTTAAAATTGTGCCGCTGATAAATCCAAGCTTTCTCTTGGCATTTAAAGCTTTCTTCATAGCGCGACTCCAAAAGTGGTAGTTTTCCTCAGTGAGTTGTTGAGCGACAAGAATCAAACTCCTGTTGATCTATCATGGAGAGTGCAAATGGATTCACCATTTTAGGATCAATGAATTTTGGGGTAGTAAAATTCAAAATGTCTTTTCTAAACTCGTTGATCAGAACTTCTTGCTTTCACTGCAGATAATTGTAAATCGGTGAAACAATCAAACTCTCATCAAATTTTATTGTGTGAGTTTATGAAAAAAAAATATTCCAGAAAAAAATAAAATTTGTAAAAAAATGTTATAAAAGGAAATATCTTCTAATAATATGTTAGAAGGTGAGAGAGAACGAAAAATTGGAAAAAAAAATGAATTAGTTGTATTGATTCAAACTCTAGCTAGTAATATATATATATATATATATATATATATATATATATATATATATATATATAAGTATAGAACAGTAACTGAATTCTAACTAAATACAATTGCTCTAACTAACTTTAATGAATAATCTAGCTATGCTGATAGTACCTTATCATTCACCCCAAAAAAAAAATCCAAATAGCTTATGATGAAAACAAAAATTCCATCAATCACAAGACAAGACTATATGGTGGGTCTGAGTAACTTTCTACTACTTCAATCATGAATCTTACTTCCTTTTTTTTATTGGTCAATCTTCTATCTTGCTTGCTTCTCTGTTTTTCTATTGAAATGTCTTTCTTGCTTATTTCCGTGGGTAGCATTAACTTCTTTGAATATAGTATTAATTTATGTGGAAATTACGTAAAATTAATAACTGAAAATTATTAAACAAAAATTTAGTCAAATCAATCAAATTATTTAACGACTTTCAATTATTAATTTCACGTGAAATTGATTGCATCTGAATTTTCACCATTAATTTATTATCCTCAACTTATTTTTCATTCTCGCACTTCTCAAATTAAGTCCACAAAAAATAAAAAGGGGTTTATCTTAATTCAAGAGTTAGTAAAATCTAATTATTTTACTTTATCAACCTAGATTTTAAATTTAGTTTAGTTTAAAATAATTAGATTTTACTAATATGTATTCTATAGATGCTAATTAAAAGTATTATAAATTTTTTTAAAGTTATTAAAAAATATAAATTTATTATATTTTTAATGTATTGAATATGTTAAAATTTAAACAAAACACTATTAAATCAAATTTTTTTTATAGGAAATGTATTAAAAACATTCTTTAAGCATACCATAAATAAAAAACTATGAATAAAAATCATAAACTTTTAAAGTTTTCAATATATTAAAAGTATTAAAAAATTTTTATTTTAACTTTCTTAATCAATAACCTTAAAACAAATTTTAGATAATTTCTAAAATAAAAATAATTATTTACATTGATGTGCAAATCGATTATAATAAAGGTGATAATGAAATTTAAATGCATATCATACATTAAAAGTTTAAATTGTGTAACTTTAAGAATAAAAAAGTTAATTAATAACCTACTTATTCTTTAAAAATTCGAACTACAAGCTACCAAAGCTTCTTATTACTAACTTCTCTTATGCCTTCTCCACTACTGTATCACTTTAATCAAACTTTTATTTGAATGGTTAGTCGCCTTAACTATATCTTATTTAATTAGTGGATCTTATATTACCCTTAATTATTGTTTTGATAAGGTTACATTATTGTAGAGTGATATAAGTGGAGAGAGTTAATCAAAGATCCCATTCTCAAGAAAATTGCTCTCTCTTCCAAATCCCATTTTAGTCAAGAGAAATCTTATTCTGCATAAGAATTTATTGTTTTTTATTATTATTTAATTTTTAATTTAATTTTTTAATCTATTAATTTAATAATATATTTTATTTTATATTTTGAATATCGATAATAAATTAATAACTAAAAATAATAAATTTTGATGATCTTCTAGTATTTTTCATTAGTCAATAAAAGTTTGGTAAACTATAATAAAACAAAATATTTAATGTTAAATACTTTTAAACATCATTTTCACTACCTAATGGAACTCTTGAGTGGAGAACGAAAGACACACATGCACTATAACTGGGTGGAGCTTTTAATTAAAATTTGAAAATAAGAATTGCACTCAAGCATTGGCCATCTTTAACATAAATATAAAGTAAGTCATCTTTCAAGATTATTACTCAAAGTAATTAAAGGAATAAAGGTCAATTAGTTTGGTTCATAAAAAATAAGTGCAAGTCTGCATGCTTTATTCTATATTAAATTGACTTGGTGGTCAATTATTAAAGGATGATTGTTCTTGAAGAAGTTCAGAGCAAGCTACGTTTGTTTTTTCTGCAGCATAGGTAGGGCACAATCCAAATTATTAATGATCAAGTTTGGCCATTTGTGTAAATGACAAAAAAAAAAAACTATAATCGTGTCAAAAAAAAATAGTAATTTCAATTCCTAAAAAGAATGTAACTTCTTATTGCGAGAACATTGTATGTGATTAACTTCGTCAAACAAGTTTGTAATTTATTCGTTAAAAAAATTGTTGCAATTTAGGTGTAAAAATAGTAGAAACTTCTTAAAAAAGTAAAATAAAAAAATATATAGGAACTTTTTATAGTAAAAAATAGAATAAAAAAGAAATATGCCTCAAAGGTCCATGAAATTACATTCGACTCAAAGTGATTTCTCAAGTTTATAATTATCTAATTTTGTTTTTAAAATTGCATTCTAAAATTCATAATAATCTTTCAACCAGTTTTTATCTAATATTGGTCATCGAAAAACTGAAATGGCCTAATACCTGCTACGCGTTAATATGCCAATGATTAACGGACATAGTGAAGTAAACTATTTTATTTTTTTTAATGTGGTCCCTATCTCCAATTTAAAACTCTAATCCCCAATTTAAGTTCATCAATTGCAGAACTCTCCTTTCTCTTCTCCTTTTAAAATATCACATAAGAGGTTGTGGTGGAAAACAAGAACGCCACTGCTATAATAAACAAAGCAAAATTATTAATACAATTTGTCATCATTATATATATATATATATGTGTGTGTGGGTTTTTATTTTCAAATTGAAAGAAAAAACTCTTGTATATACAATCAATAAATATGTATGTTTATATGGAATAGCATAATTATATTTATAATTTGCGAGAATGAAAAATGCCATGGTCATGCATGCACAAACACAGTTTTATTATGAAAACTATGCATTCACTTTTAACTTTAAAATTTTTCTATGATATTATGGTTGGTTATTGTGAAAAAATGAATAAAAATGTCAAATGAGCACTACTTGAAAAATAATGGTAGAATCTTTTTGCAATAATGTTAGAATCTTTTTGCAATAATGGTAGAATCTTTTTGCCTCAGTTAATCACTTTTTATTGGAGAAAATATTTGCCAAATGTTACGTATACAATCAGGGACGAAGACAATAAAATAATTTTACTTGAAAATAAAAAATAAAATAAATAAAAAATGCCCCTCCAAAAATGTTTACCTTCAATAGTGGTTGATAAGGTAAGTCAAAATAGATTCCATTTCTGCATTATTTCTTCCAAAAAACTCATATTTTGGATACTTATCTAACACACTAAAAATTGAATACAAACTTCTATTAAATTTTATCTACCTATTTATAATAGGTTCAACAGTTAAGCCAAAGATATCAATCTGTTGCACCAAAAATTCTAAATTCCAGAAGGTATTAAGGATTTGATCCTTGAATATCTTCAAAAGCGGATGCAGATCTGCAATAAAATTGATGGCGATCAAGATCTGCAGTAGCAGTTCATCGAGTTGGTATAAAGTATCTTGTACTTTATTTTAACCAACAGATCAAAAGAGAAGGAAAAAAAAAAAACTCTGCTATTGTGAATATAAATTAGGGATTAGAATTTTAAAATAGGGTTAAGGACCACATTACAAAAGAAAGAGTTTATTTCGCCACATCAACTAGCCTTTGGCATGTCAATGTGGTAGGTATTAGGTCACCTCAGCTTTTTTATGACTATTGGATGAAAATTGTTAAGGGATTACATGAATTTTAAAATATAATTTTAAGAATAAAATTGAGTAATTATAAATTTGAGGGACCACTTAGAGTCTCGAATACAATTTTAAGAATTATTGTGAGGTTTAACTTATAAAAAGGACAGCAAAAATGTTATGTGTGTATTAAAATCAATAATTATGTATTTAATATTTATATATAAATATATATGTAATTTAATTTATTTTTAATATATATTTTATATTTTAATGTATATTATTTATGCTAATAATTAATTTTAATATACTCTCAATATGATTAAAATCACAATTATATGAGTTTTATACTATGATTTATTTTTTTCAATCTCCTTCCCGGTTCTCGATCACATTTATTTGAGGTCTAACTATTTTAAAATGAATTTTACAATTTTTATGGTGTATAGATCAATATTCATTGTGTTCTTAATGTTTAGAGTAAGACTCAAAATTATTCTTAATATTTAAATTATTTTATTTAAATTTCTAATATTTTAAAATGATCTCAATGTTGTATGATCATTATTAGCAATGAAGCACGGATATTTTGCTGAGTTATCGTGTTCGCGTGTCGGACACATTTCGAACACAACACTCATCGACACTCGTCTGACATGCATGTCTGTTATGTCCAACCGAGTCTTAAAAACAATAAAAAAAAAATTTCCGAACACACCTGGACACACCTAAATACTATCACGTGTCTGCGTGTCCAATCTTATTCTTAACATATATTCTTAAAATAAATTTAGATATAGTACATATTATTATTTATTAAAACAAAAAATATTTTAAATACTTGATATAATTAAAATAAGATATTAAAAATAATTAAAAATTTTAATTTATATTTTAATATCAATAAAATATCAAAATATCATTACAACTTATCTAAAAAATACTTTATATTTTATATATATGCGTGCCCTCGTGTCATGTAAGATTTTAAAATTCGCGTGTCGGTGTGTCCCGTGTCGTGTCGTGTCCCATATCCGTATCAGTGTCCGTGCATCATAGATTATTAGTAATATATTAACAGAATTGATATGACAGAAAAATATTGAAATGATTTTAACACATTAAAAACTTAAATGGAAAAAAAATGTAGATGGCAAAAACGATAAATTACTCTTAGAAAAATTATTAAATAAAGTAAAATGATAGAGAATTTAACCAAATGAATTATATTACAAATTTAAAATTTTTATTCAAGGTTGTAGAATAACTAGTAGATAAATTAAAAAAAAAGAGTATAATACATATATAATAAAGTATAAATATAAAACTTCTTTAATATTTAATTTAATTTACTTTTTAAATTTTATCTTAATGAAAAATAAATTTACTTAGAATGAAGTAACATGATTAAGAGTAAACTTAAAAAAATAAATTTATTTAAAATAAAAGTAATGTTATTAAGAGTAATTTACTTAGATTGATTAAAAAATAAATAATTATCTACCATAAAATATTGATATTATTGAAGGATAAAATTAAATTTATTTTAAAGTTAAAAATTAAATTTATTTAAATTAAATATTAAAAAAAATTGATACATTAAAGACAAAAAGATATAATTTATAATTCATTATATATATACCATACTTTTTATTTTTCTGCAAGTTTATGTATTAATTATTCTACAAGCATTGAGTACAAATCTTTAATAGTAAAATTAAAAAAGAATATTTAGAATGAAAGTAATGTGATTAAAAATAATTATTTCAATGTGATTAAAAAATTGAATATTATGACGATAAAAAATTAATATTATTGAATAATAAAATTAAAATTTATTTAAAATTAAAAATCATACTTTTTTTTCTTTTCTAAAAAATTTATCTAAATCATTTTATAAGTATTTTATGATAAATAAAAATTTTGAATTCATAATGCAATTCATTCAATTAAAATTCACTTTTATTTTATTTTATTGAATTTGTTAATTCTTTTAAAAATAATGTATTATTTTTATCATTAACATTTTTGTATTATTTAAATCTCTAATGTTTTAAAATTAATTTAATCTTATTTTATTAGCAACTCTGTTAATATATTATTAATGATAGAACAATATTAAGACAACTTTAAAACATTAAAACTTTAAATTATCAATTTAAATATTAAAAATGATTTTTAAATTTGATACGTGTTTTAAATATTCGTGATATGAATAAATCAAATATTATTTAAAAGTTATTAGTTTATTTTGATGTATTTTTATTTTTGTTATTTAGTTACTAGATTGAGTTTTATGTTTATGAACTTTAGAGTTTTCTTTGTTTTAACCCAAGTTGGTTAGCTAAGAAGATATTTATAACCTCTTATTAGATTAAAATAAAGAAAACCCTAAAACGCATAAACATAAAGCCCAATCTAATAACTAAATAAATAAAAATAAAAATATATCAAAATAAACTAATAACTTTTAAATAATATTTGATTTCTTTTATATCATGAATATTTGAAGCACGTATCATTCTCTTCCTTTTCAAAAAATATTCGTCTTCGAATCTTGTAGCTAAAAAAATAATATATGAAAAGGGACAAATATAATGAAGATAATTTCTTTTTTTGGTGTTTTTCTTTTTTTTCACGGTATGTTTTTTATTAATTTTTTGTAAATATAAAATTAACAAAAAACGATAAGTTAATAATAAAATACAAATAAAAAAGATAAAAATATAAAAAAAGACGTGAAAGACATTAAATTTTTTTTAATTATTTTTTTGGATATAAGAAGAATATACATCTGATATCAAATAATACGAAAAAAATAGACAAAATAATTTGAATTGAAATTAAATAAAAAAGATATATTAAAATTGAAATAGAAAATAAAAGGGATAGATTAAAATTGGATACAAAGAGAATCATTTTATTTTTTATCGAATTTCTTAATGCAACAAGGGACTTCTAAATCTAACTTATTCATACCATAGTTTGAAAATTGAATCGAACGGACTCCTCAACTTTTTATTCAATTCTCCAATGCAATAAAAGAGAGACATACTCAACATCATTTGTCCACATTATAATTTTATCACGAAATCAAACAGAAATTTTCAAACATCTAATCACTGACTACTACGACTATAATAGCTAAAAAAGTATTTATAATCTTTTATTAGATTAAAACAAAAAAAACTCTAAAACCTACGAATATAAAATCTAATTTAATAACTAAATAAATAAAAATTAAAATATATTAAAATAAACTAATAACTTTTAAATAATATATAATTTCTTTATATCACGAATATTTAAAACAATATCACAATTTATCCCGAATATTAATTCAAAAATCATAATTTACTCAAACAAATGTTCTGGACTTTTCAGCTGCTAGTGAATGAGCATACTGCATACAATTTAAAAAAGTTGCCCTGGAGGAGGAGGGAAAGAAGAAGATCAGAATTTAGATGGGTAGGCCAGGAGCGTTGACTAATTCAATATGAACAAATTTATAGTAGTGCCCCTATGGTATCAATATTCGTTTTGGCTACCCATGGATTATTATGTTTTTAAGTTTTAACCGTAGACTAGACCATGTCTAATTAATTACATTACATGTATGTAGATGATTAAAGCAACCGTGTCCCTGAATCGGAAGCTTAAATTAAAGCAAGAGCCATGACTTATTCAAGAGTAAACACAAATTTCGATTTCTATCGCCATTTATTTGAAAAATAAGGTGATTTTTGTTAAAAAAAAAAGACATTTCAACTTTTAATAAAATTATTTAAAAAAATATTATTTTTTATTAAAAATTTGTTAAAAAATAACAATTAACTTTATAAAAACTTTATTTATAATTTATGAGAATTTAAAATTTTCACAAACTATTAATAAAATATTTTAAAAACCTCATTCATCAATAATAATTAAGTGGAGAAGGATTTTTGTAAAAAATAATATCATAAAAAAATTACAATATAAAAATTTAAAAAAAAATTGACGGTGGTACAAGAAACGAGAGAAGAAAATAGTGATGTTGACAGTAGTAGAACAATAAATAATATTGATAAGATATGATTTCACAATTAAAATATTAGAGGTAGAAGTTATTATAACAATAATAATAAAAAAATGATAATAGTGATGATGATAATTGATTCTATTATTAAAAATAATTTTGTAGAAGAATGAGAGTTTAAAAATTTTCACAAATTATAAATACAACTCTCATCATACTAATTTTTTTAATTATTTAATGAAATTTTAAATGAATTGTATTATCCTAAAATAATTTTATTAAGAACCAATATATATATATATATATATATATATATATATATATATATATATATATATATATATATATATATATATTGTTACGGTGGGTAACCGGAGATGGATTGGACGGATGGCGTTGAGTAGCCCAAATGTATGAAGGAAGAAGTTTCCGTCTGGGTATGCAGCTCGGGAGACTCCGTCCGACTTGTGCTCACAAGTGAATGGGGGGTGGTACCTGCAAAGACACTCCGATGCCTAAGTTAGCAAGGGTGTGAGCAGGTCTAGAGAGTATTGGGCTTAGAAATACCTGAGGAGTGTCAGTGTACTTATAGTGGTGAGCCAATAACCACCGTTGAAGTAGTGCCGTATCTTTAGGATAATAACCGTCCCATTATCTTAGGGAGGTTAAGATATGGCTTTGTGAAGCGGTTAGAGAGATTTTAGGGGCGGTTACTCTTTTGAATGAGCGCTTATCTGCCAGCTAATCTCATGTCCGACTTCTTTAGAACAAGTCGTGCTGAACACCGACTTCTTATGTGAAGGTCGGTGCTTAACTAGGCTTAATCTATTGGATTAGGCCTTTTAATTGGACCTGTGCCCTTAACGTTGGGCCAGGGTATGAACAGTGCCCCTACTTGAGCCCAAGATCTTTTTTAAGGCTTGGGTTCAAGTATTTAACTCGGGTCCGTAGCCGACTTTCACGGGTTTTGAAACCGACGTGATTTTCGCGACCTTTTGTTTCTGACAGTTACGTCAATTCAAGCGTCGTGTCCGTTAAGGAAGCATTTAGGGATTGAGGGCTTTGGTAACGGTGCAATCTCATTAATGACTGCCTCGTTTTTACCGTTATGCCCCTTAGTATGTTTATAAATACTTTCCCTCTCTTTCCATTTTCCGTTTCTGCAATCTTTCAAACTTCTTCTTTCTTTGTACGTGTCGTGTTTACTCATACTGCATTCTTGTGCTCCGGAGACTTTCGCTTCTTCCTATCTTCATTTAAAAAGAGGTTAGTTTCTTTCTCCTTTTTCGCACTTTTCATATGACTTTGCTTTTGTAGAGAAATAGGCTTGTAGACTTGCGACTGGTTCTTTTTCCTCCTCTTTTAGAGACCTTCGTTTTTTTTTTTTTCTTTCCCTTTTCTTTTTTTCCTTTGTAGGTTTCTTCGTTTTTCTTAGAGAAAGAAAATGGCCTCCGTAGATTGGGTTGACGTTACTGTTCTGGGGGAGGAGCCGTTGGTAGATGCGGAGTTTATTACTCACCTTCGCACCCATCATCGGCTCTGTACTTCGGATGAGGATGAGCCTAAATATGAGTTGCTGGTTCCTGGTTTAGAGGACCGAGTCTGTCATGGGAGAGCCAACGAAACGGCTCCCCATTTCTTCTTTATGTATGAGTGCATGATCACCCGTCTGGGCGTCTTTCTGCCCTTTTCAGATTTTGAGATGTTGGTTTTGCAGCATTGTCGGGTTGCCCCTACCCAGCTTCACCCCAACTCCTGGGATTTCTTGAAAATTTATCAGTTCATTAGCCAGGCTCTGGATTTCCCGACTTCTCTGAAAATCTTTTTCCATCTTTTTCATATGACCAAGCCTTTTAGTGGGCTGAATAACAAACAACAATGGGTTTCCTTCCGAGCCATACAAGGTCGGAGGGTTTTTACCCTTTTTGATGAATCTTTTCATGACTTTAAAAATTTCTTTTTCAAAGTGCAAGCTGTAGAGGGTCATCACCCCTTTTTTCTGGATGATAATTCTTTTCCTCGCTTTCCTTTATACTGGCTGGAGGCCTTTCCTTGTGAGAAATATGGTCTGGATGACCTGGATGAGGTAGAGGTTGCTGTCGTGGGGTTCCTCCGAGAAGTGTGGGGGTGGGCCCCATATTTGGATACTAAAAAATTTCTCCAAGGGTCTCCGACCTTTGTTCAATCACAGCTAGGTAGTTTTTTCTGATCTGTTAAGTTTCCGACTTGTTAACTGATCATTCCGACTTGTTTGATTCTTTAACTGTTGTTTTTCTTTTTCCAGAAATGGCAAAAACAAACGCTCAAGAATCTTTTCAGAGGGTCCAGGAGGCTAAAGCTAAATCTCGCGCTCGGTCTGGTGGCGCCAAGGCTATCTCTCCTCCTCCTCCCCCTCGCAACATTGGGACTTCTTCCAAGCCTATTGTAATTTCTTCTTCAGCTCCCTCTCAGTCGCTCCCCGTCGTCCGACCTTCCCCCGATCCAAAGAAGCGCAAGACTTTAGAGTCTGGTGCTTCTGAGGCTAGGGCGGATGCCCTTGAGTTTGTCCGAAAGAATATCTATCCCCATGTTCGAATAGGCATGGATGATATGTCTGTTCGGGGTCACCTTACCACTATGGTCGAGGAAAGTCTCAAGGCGGCGGGGGTATGTGGTAAGCTCTTGGATATTTTTGAGAAGGCTCCCCTCAGCTCTTTAGGGACGACCTCGAAGGTCGAGGAGCTGGAGGGGAGGCTTCGCTCATATCAGGAGCATGAGGGGGAGTTGAAGAAAGAAATTGCCAAGTTGAGGGAGGAGATGGATACCTTTCGGGAGAAGGGGAAAGCTTTGCAGGCCCAGTACAACATGGAGGTGGAGCTGAGGAAAACGGCACAGGCCAGTTATCAAAGCTTATTCAAGGACCTTGTGTCTGTGAAGAACGATCTGTTGAACTCTCGGAAGGCATATAATGAGTTGGAGGACTCAATTGCTGATGGTGCCGAGGAGTCTTGGAGGATTTTCTTGGAGCAAGTCAGGGTTATTGCTCCTGACTTGGATCTTTCTCCTTTACATCCTGACAAAGTTGTTATTGATGGTGCCATCGTGGATCCTCCTGCCCCCGTGGTGGTTTCCGAGTCGGAATTGAAGACTCGTGGGCAGAGGATTATTGAGTCCCCTCCACGACCTAAGGACGCTCCGAGTTCTTCAAATGTTCCTCCGATCCCTTCATCTCCCATGGATGCTTCTGGTGCTCCTCCCGATTTTGGTGGTGATGACTCAGCTAATTTGAAAAAATGATCTTTGGCTATTTTGGGGGTCCGGCCTGTGGGCCCCCCATTTTTAAACTCTTTATTTATTTCGTTCTTGGTCGTGTAGTTTGAACAATTTCTTTTGGCCTTTTAAGGCCGTTAACAAAATATTTTGGCGAGTGCCCTTTTTTGAATAAGGGTTTCGATTAACAAATAAATACCCTTTTTTGGATAAGGGTTTAAGTTACCGTGTGCGTGCATGCTTTTCTGTTTTTCTGAATTCCCCTTGGCTTTTTCTTGAAAACCTTTCTTTTTTGGCTTGTTTGTTTTTCGGAATTTTTCGTTTAAGGATTTTTTGGGATATCCTTTAAACTTCTTCCTAGGTTTTCCTATCTCTTTTGTTACTCCTCATACTCAACTTTTGTTTTAGCGAGTTCCTATGATTTAGGTTATTTTTGCGACGCGTTTTTCTTCTACTCGGTTCTACGCTCCGATTTAGGGATCGGTGTGTTTCCGAGCTTTCCTACTCGGAATATTGTTCCGACTTATGAGCCGGATTTGTTTCCGAGTTTTTACGATCGACTCATATAACCTCTTTACACCGACTTGTACCTCGTCGTTTTATCCTGACGACCATCTAGGTCGGTTCATGGGATTTTCACGTTTTGTCGAGCTTAAGTCGGCGCGTTTCGTAGAAAGACTTAGAAAAATAAAGAAGGATATTATAAGAGATATTATGAATGAAAAAGATCTTTATTAATTGGGGAGGTACCTTCTTTTGCTACTAAGGGTCTTGATAGCCTATTTTTCCCTTAGTCTCTACTATGATGCCTCGTTAAAAACCCTTCTCCAGAAAAAACCCTTTTTTGGGAAAAAATCATGAAGTTGGGAAAAGAGTACATCAGGGAGTAGAGTTCGCTTTTAACTGTAGTACCTTTTCATATTACAAGCATGCCACGACCTTGGTAGCTCAGTGCCGTTTAGGTCGGTTACTTTATAATAACCCTTTCCTAAGACTTCATTGATTTTGTATGGTCCTTTCCAATTTGCGGCGAGCTTTCCTTCTCCCGATTTGTTGACTCCAATGTCATTTCTGATTAGGACCAGATCATCTGTAGCAAATGCTCTTCGAATGACTTTCTTGTTGTACCTCATAGTCATTCTTTGCTTCAGCGCAGCTTCTCTTATCTGGGCACCTTCTCGGACTTCGGGGAGCAAGTCGAGCTCTTCTTTGTGTCCCTGTATATTTCCGACCTCATCATGGAGAATTACCCTTGGGCTTTGCTCATTGATTTCTATTGGAATCATGGCTTCCACGCCGTAGACTAGTCGGAAAGGTGTTTCTCCCGTGGGGGATTGGGGTGTTGTCCTGTAGGCCCATAGCACTTGAGGGAGCTCTTCAGCCCAAGCCCTTTTTGCTTATTGCAATCTCTTCTTTAGCCCCGCCAGTATGACTTTGTTAGCTGCCTCGGCTTGCCCATTGGCTTGTGGGTGTTCTACCGAGGTAAACTGATGCTTGATTTTCATACTGGCCACTAAGCTTCTGAAGGTAGCATCGGTGAATTGGGTTCCATTATCCGTAGTAATGGAATAAGGTATCCCATATCTTGTGATGATATTTTTGTAGAGAAACCCGCGACTTCTCTGAGCGGTGATGGTGGCTAATGGTTCTGCTTCTATCCACTTTGTGAAGTAATCTATTCCCACGATCAAGTATTTGACTTGTCCTGGCGCTTGGGGAAAAGGACCTAATAAGTCCATTCCCCATTTTGCAAAAGGCCATGGAGAAGTGATACTAATGAGCTCTTCTGGTGGAGCCACGTGAAAATTTGCATGCATCTGACACGGTTGACATTTTTTCACAAATTCTGTGGCATCTTTCTGCAAGGTCGGCCAGTAGAATCCAGCTCGGATAACTTTTCTGGCTAGTGACCTTGCTCCGAGATGATTTCCGCAGATCCCGCTATGTACTTCCTCCAATACCTCAGTGGTTCTTGAGGTCGGTACGCATTTTAACAATGGTGTCGATATCCCTCTTCGGTAAAGGACATTTCTCACCAAAGTGTAATGCTGTGCTTCCCTTCGGATTCTTTTGGCTTCCTTTTCCTCCTTAGGGAGGATATCGAATTTCAGATATTCGACTAAGGGATTCATCCATCCGAGGTTCAGACCGACTACTTCAAGCACCTCTTGCTTATCTTTTATTACCGAGGGTTCCTGGAGGGTTTCTTGGATCAGGCTTCTATTGTTCCCTCCTGGTTTGGTGCTTGCTAACTTGGATAGGGCATCTGCTCTGCTGTTCAGATCCCGAGTTATGTGTTTTACCTCGGTTTCTGCAAAGCGCCCAAGGTGCTCCAAAGTTTTTTCCAAATACTTCTTCATATTAGGGTTCTTTGCCTGATATTCTCCGCTTATTTGGGAGGTCACCACCTGGGAGTCGCTGTATATCATCACTTTTGCAGCACTGACTTCTTCTGCTAATTTTAGCCCAGCAATCAAGGCTTCATATTCTGCCTGATTATTTGAGGCTGGGAATTCAAATTTTAGAGAAACCTCAATCTGGGTTCCTCTTTCATCTACCAATATTATGCCTGCGCCGCTTCCCGTTTTGTTAGAGGATCCGTCTACATAGAGTTCCCATGTAGTCGGCTTTTCCTCTTGGTCTCCTGCGTATTCTGCTACGAAGTCGGCGAGACATTGAGCTTTAATTGCTGTCCGAGCTTCATATTTTAGATCGAATTCGGAGAGCTCTATTGCCCATTGAACCATTCTCCCTGCAACATCCGTCTTTTGGAGGATTTGCTTCATGGGTTGGTTTGTGCGGACTCTTATTGTGTGAGCCTGAAAGTAAGGTCGTAGTCTTCGTGAGGCTATTACTAAGGAGTAGGCAAACTTTTCAAGTTTGTGGTACCTTAGTTCAGGGCCTTGTAGGACCTTACTGATGAAATAGACCGGGTGCTGTCCGACCTCGTCTTCTTTTATCAGGGCTGACGAGACAGCTCTATTTGCTACGGATAAGTACAAGACGAGGTCTTTCCCTGGTACTGGTCGGGTTAAGATAGGAGGTTGGCTTAGAAACTTTTTGAACTCTTGGAACGCCTCCTCACATTCCGGAGTCCATTCGAATTGGCATCCCTTTCTTAATAAGGAGAATAATGGAAGGGATTTTAGTGCCGATCCTGCCAAGAATCTGGAGAGGGCTGCAAGTCGGCCATTGAGCTGTTGGACTTCTCTCAAACAGGTCGGACTTTTCATTTCTAGGATGGCTCTACATTTGTCGGGATTGGCCTCAATCCCTCTTTGTGTTAGCATAAATCCTAGAAATTTTCCTGCCTCCACCGCGAAGGCGCATTTTGCCAGGTTTAATCTCATCCCATGCAGCCTTATGGTGTCAAAGACTTGTGAGAGGTCGGATAAGAGGTCGACCTCTTTCTGGGTTTTTACTAGCATGTCGTCGACATATACTTCCATCAGGGTCCCTAAGTGGGAGGAAAACACTTTATTCATCAACCTTTGATATGTGGCTCCTGCATTCTTTAATCCGAATGGCATGACCACGTAGCAGTAGTTGGCTCGGGGTGTGATGAATGACGTTTTTTCCTGGTCGGGCCCATACATCGGAATTTGATTATATCCCGAGTAAGCGTCCATGAATGATAAGTATTGGTACCCCGAGCTGGAGTCCACTAGGGTATCAATACTTGGTAGGGGATAAGGGTCCTTAGGACATGCCTTATTTAGGTCGGTATAGTCGACGCACATTCTCCATTTACCGTTCTGTTTTTTGACTAGCACTACATTGGCTAGCCATGTTGGGTATTTGACTTCTCTGATAAAGCCGGCTTCCAGGAGCGCCTGTACTTGCTCTTCTACTATTAGGGCTCGTTCTGGGCCGAGCTTACGTCTTCTTTGTTGCACAGGTCGGGATCCTGGATAAACCGAGAGCTTGTGGGACATGAGCTCGGGGTCAATCCCAGGCATGTCGGAGGCCTTCCAGGCGAAGAGATCGGAATTATCTCTTAGGAGTTTAATCAACCCTTGTTTTAGAGTTTCCCCTAGGTTGGCTCCTATGTGAGTGTTTTTCCCTTCCTCTTCACCAACCTGAATCTCCTCAGTTTTTCCTCCCGGTTGTGGTCGCAGCTCTTCTTTGGCCTTTGCGCCACCGAGTTCTATTGTGTTAACTTCTCTGCCCTTTCCCCTTAGGTTTAGGCTTTCATTGTAGCATTTTCTTGCTAGCTTTTGATCTCCCCTTACCGTTGCTATTCCCGCAGAGGTCGGGAATTTCATGCAGAGGTGAGGGGTAGATACCACTGCTCCGAGTCGATTGAGGGTAGCTCTGCCGATTAGGGCATTATAAGCTGACCCCACATCAATGACTATGAAGTCTATACTCAGAGTTTTTGATTTTTCCCCTTTTCCGAAAATAGTGTGAAGGGGTAAAAATCCTAGTGGTTTTATTGGCGTGTCCCCTAGTCCATATAGGGTGTCGGGGTAGGCTCTTAATTCTTTCTCATCTAACCCTAGTTTGTCGAAAGCAGGCTTGAAGAGAATGTCCGCTGATGAGCGGATAATTTGTACCCTTTTTGACATTATTTTTAGTATGTTTTTAGTAGTTTGAGTTGAGTTTTTAGTATATTTTTATTAGTTTTTAGTTAAAATTCACTTTTCTGGACTTTACTATGAGTTTGTGTGTTTTTCTGTGATTTCAGATATTTTCTGGCTGAAATTGAGGGACCTGAGCAAAAATCTGATTCAGAGACTGAAAAGGACTGCAGATGCTGTTGGATTCTGACCTCCCTGCACTCGAAGTGGATTTTCTGGAGCTACAGAAGCCCAATTGGCGCGCTCTCAACGGCGTTGAAAAGTAGACATCCTGGGCTTTCCAGCAATATATGATAGTCCATACTTTGCCCAAGATTTGATGGCCCAAACCGGCGTTCAAAGTCACCTACAGAATTTCCAGCGTTAAACGCCGGAACTGGCACCTAAATGGGAGTTAAACGCCCAAACTGGCACCAAAGCTGGCGTTTAACTCCAAGAAGAGTCTCTACACGAAAATGCTTCAATGCTCAGCCCAAGCACACACCAAGTGGGCCCGGAAGTGGATTTTTATGTCATTTACTCATCTCTGTACACCCTAGGCTACTAGTTTCCTATAAGTAGGACCTTTTACTATTGTATTTTAATCTTCTGATCTTTGGAATCCTTTGTTCTTTAGATCTTTTGATCACTTTGGGAGGCTGGCCATTCGGCCATGCCTAGACCTTGTTCTTATGTATTTTCAACGGTGGAGTTTCTACACACCATAGATTAAGGTGTGGAGCTCTGCTGTACCTCGAGTATTAATGCAATTACTATTGTTCTTCTATTCAATTCCGCTTGTTCTTTGTCCAAGATATCACTTGTTCTTCAACTTGATGAATGTGATGATCTGTGACACTCATCATCATTCTCACCTATGAACAAAGTGACTGACAACCACTTTTGTTCTACAAGCAATCAAGGCTCTAGTGTTTATCTCTTGGATTCCTGATACACGATGCATGGTTGATCGCCTGACAACCGAGTGCTCGCCTGACAACCGAGCCAGCCATTTCGTGAGATCAGAGTCTTCGTGGTATAGGCGAGAACTGATGGCGGCATTCAAGAGAATCCGGAAGGTCTAACCTTGTCTGTGGTATTCTGAGTAGGATTCAATGATTGAATGACTGTGACGTGCTTTAAACTCCTAGCAGGCGGGGCGTTAGTGACAGACACAAAAGAATCGATGGATTCTATTCCGGCCTGACCGAGAACCGACAGCTGATTAGCCATATGCTGTGACAGAGCATAGGAACATTTTCACTGAGAGGATGGGAGGTAGCCACTGACAACGGTGAAACCCTTGCATAAGCTTGCCATGGAAAGGAGTAAGAAAGATTGGATGAAGACAGTAGGAAAGCAGAGAGAGACGGAAGGGAAAGCATCTTCATACGCTTATCTGAAGCTCTCACCAATGATATACATAAGTATCTCTATCTTTATCTTTATGTTTTATTCATCATCTATACCCATTTGAGTCTGTCTGACTAAGATTTACAAGGTGACCATAGCTTGCTTCATACCAACAATCTCCGTGGGATCGACCCTTACTCGCGTAAGGTTTATTACTTGGACGACCCAGTGCACTTGCTGGTTAGTTGTGCGGGATTGCAAAAGTGTGATTGCAATTTCGTGCACCAAGTTTTTGGCGCCGTTGCCGGGGATTGTTTTGTGTATGGACAACTGACGGTTCATCTTGTTGCTTAGATTAGGTATTTTTCTTCAGAGTTCTTAAAAATGAATTCTAGTGTTTCAAGGTGATGTTCTTGTCATCACCAAAGCTGATTGATCCTCATCAATTTAGCTCTTGAATGCAATGTCCTGCTGAAGCTTGGCTAGCTATGTCTAATTCCTTTAGACTAAAGCTTTAGACTAACATTGCATGATTCCTGGAATTCTCATTAAGAATTTTGATACCTTTATTTTCCTTTTCACTTAATTTTCGAAAAATCCAAAAAAAGTTATTACAAAAAAAAAAACCAAAAATATTTCTTGTTTAAAGTCTAGTGTCTCATTTTAAGTTTGGTGTCAATTGCATGTTTCTGTTCTTCTTGCATTTTTCGAATTTATGCATGTGTCTTCATTAATCTTCAAGTTGTTCTTGATGATTTCCTTGTTTTGATCTTTGAATTCTATTGACTTGAGTGTTTTGTTATTTCTCATGTGCATTCTCATTTTGTTAGTGTCAATAGTATACAAACTGCTAAGTTTGGTGTCTTGCATGCATTGTTATTTGATTTTAGTTGCATTTTGATTATTCCTCATTATTAAAAATCCAAAAATATTTTTAATTTGTGTCTTTTCAAGTCAATAATACAGAGAATTGAAGATTCAGAACATACTGTAGAGGAATTATACAGAAAAAGCTGGGCATTCAAAAACGCCCAGTGAAGAAGGACAGACTGGCGTTTAAACGCCAGCCAGGGTACCTGGTTGGGCGTTTAACGCCCAAAAAGGTAGTGCATTGGGCGTTAAACGCCAGAATGTGCACCATTCTGGGCGTTTAACGCCAGGATGGCACAAGGGGGAGGATTTTGTTTTCAAAATCAATTTTTTTTTCAAGTTTTCAAAGTTTTTCAAAATCAAATCTTTTTCAAATCATATCTTCTCAATCAAATGTTTTCAAAATCAATTTCTTTCCTTTTTCAAAGATACTTGCTAACAATTAATGATTTGATTGAACATTTTAAGTATGTTGCCTTTTCTGTTGAGAAAGGTTTAATGTCTGAATCATATCTTTTCTTGTTAGCCAAGTCATTAAATTTTAAAATCAAATCTTTTTGAAATTATTTTTCAAATCATATCTTCTCAATCACATCTTCTTAAAACCATAACTTTTCAAATCATATCTTCTTAATCACATCTTTTTCAAAACAGTTTTTAATCATATCTTTTTGATTTCTAATTTCAAAATCTTTTTCAAAAATTACTTGATTTCTTTCCCACTCTTGGTTTTCGAAAATCAATTCAAGTTTTTCAAAATGTTTTCAAAATCTTTTTAACTTAATTTTCGAAAATTCTCTTCCCCTCTTCTCACATCCTTCTATTTATGGAGTACCACTCCTCCTCAATGCACAATTCGAACTCTATCTCACTAAGTTCGAATTCTCTACTTCTTCCTTCTATTTTTCTTTTCCTCTGACACCTCAAGGAATCTCTATACTGTGACATAGAGAATTCCACATTTTCTTGTTCTCTTCTCTTTCATATGAGCAGGAACAGAGACAAAGGCATTCTTGTTGAAGCTGACCCTGAACCTGAAAGGACCTTGAAGCGAAAGCTAAGAGAAGCTAAGGCACAACTCTCTGTAGAGGACCTAACAGAAATCTTCAAAGAAGAAGAACCCATGGCAGCCGAAAACAATAACAATGCAAGGAAGGTGCTGGGTGACTTTACTGCACCTACTCCTGACTTCTATGGGAGAAGCATCTCTATCCCTGCCATTGGAGCAAACAACTTTGAGCTTAAGCCTCAATTAGTTTCTCTAATGCAACATAATTGCAAGTTCTATGGACTTCCATTGGAAGATCCTCATCAGTTCTTAGCTGAATTCTTGCAAATCTGTGACACTGTCAAGACTAATGGGGTTGACCCTGAGGTCTACAGACTTATGCTATTCCCTTTTGCTGTAAGAGACAGAGCTAGGATATGGTTGGACTCACAACCTAAGGAAAGCCTGGACTCATGGGAAAAGCTAGTCAATGCCTTCTTGGCAAAGTTCTTTCCACCTCAAAAATTGAGTAAGCTTAGAGTGGAAGTCCAAACCTTCAGACAGAAGGATGGAGAATCCCTCTATGAAGCTTGGGAAAGATACAAACAATTGATCAGAAAATGTCCATCTGACATGCTTTCTGAATGGAGCATCATAGGTATTTTCTATGATGGTCTCTCTGAACTATCTAAGATGTCTTTGGATAGCTCTGCTGGAGGATCTCTTCATCTGAAGAAGACGCCTACAGAGGCTCAAGAGCTAATTGAAATGGTTGCAAATAACCAATTCATGTACACTTCTGAAAGGAATCCTGTGAACAATGGGACAAGTCAGAAGAAAGGAGTTCTTGAGATTGATACTCTGAATGCCATATTGGCTCAGAACAAGATATTGACTCAACAAGTCAATTTGATTTCTCAAAGTCTGTCTGGAATGCAAAATGCACCAAGCAGTACTAAGGATGCTTCATCTGAAGAAGAAGCATATGATCCTGAGAACCCTTCAATGGAAGAGGTGAATTACCTAGGAGAACCCTATGGAAACACCTATAATTCTTCATGGAGAAATCACCCAAATTTCTCATGGAAGGATCAACAGAGACCTCAACAAGGTTTCAACAACAATAATGGTGGAAGAAACAGGTTTAGCAGTGGCAAGCCTTTTCCACCATCTTCTCAGCAACAGACAGAGAATTCTATGCAGAACCCCTCTGACTTAGCAACCATGGTCTCTGATCTAATCAAAACCACTCAAAGTTTCATGACTGAAACAAGGTCCTCCATTAGAAATTTGGAGGCACAAGTGGGACAGCTGAGCAAGAAAGTTACTGAACTCCCTCCTAGTACTCTTCCAAGCAATACAGAAGAAAATCCAAAAGGAGAGTGCAAGGCCATCAACATGGCCGAATTTGGAGAGGAGGGAGAGGAAGTGAACGCCACTGAGGAAGACCTCAATGGGCGTGCACTAGCCTCCAATGAGTTCCCTAATGAGGAACCATGGGAATCTGAGGCTCAAAATGAGACCATAGAGATTCCATTGGACTTACTTCTGCCATTCATGAGCTCTGATGAGTATTCTTTCTCTGAAGAGGATGAGTATGTCACTGAAGAGCAAGTTGCTAAATACCTTGGAGCAATCATGAAGCTAAATAACAAGTTATTTGGAAATGAGACTTGGGAGGATGAACCCCCTTTGCTCACCAAAGAACTGGATGACTTGTCTAGGCAGAAATTACCTCAAAAGAGACAAGATCCTGGGAAGTTTTCAATACCTTGTACCATAGGCACCATGGCCTTCAAGAAGGCTCTGTGTGACTTAGGGTCAAGTGTAAACCTCATGCCTCTCTCTGTAATGGAGAAGCTAGGGATCTTTGAGGTGCAAGCTGCAAGAATCTCATTAGAGATGGCAGACAACTCAAGAAAACAAGCTCATGGACTTGTAGAGAATGTTTTGGTGAAGATTGAAGACCATTACATCCCTACTGATTTCATAGTCCTAGAGACTGGGAAGTGCATGGATGAAACCATCATCCTTGGCAGACCCTTCCTAGCCACAGCTAAGGCTGTGATTGATGTTGATGGAGGTGAACTGATCATTCAAGTGAATGAAGAATCCTTTGTGTTTAAAGCTCAAGGATATCCCTCTGTCACCATGGAGAGGAAGCATGAAGAGCTTCTCTCAAATCAGAGTCAAGCAGAGCCCCCACAGCCAAACTCTAAGTTTGGTGTTGGGAGGCCACAACCAAACTCTAAGTTTGGTGTTGAACCCCCACATTCAAACTCTAAGTTTGGTGTTGGGAGGTTCCAACATTGCTCTGAGAAAATATGAGGCTCCATGAGAGCCCTCTGTCAAGCTACTGACATTAAAGAAGCGCTTGTTGGGAGGCAACCCAATGTTATATTTTATCTATTTTCTTTTGTTATTTTATGTTTTTTGTAGGTTGATGATCATAAGAAGTCACAAAATCAATTGAAAAAGCAAAAACAGAATGAAAAATAGAAAGAAAAACAGCACACCCTGGAGGAAGAACCTACTGGCGTTTAAACGCCAGTAAGGTTAGCAGGTGGGCGTTTAACACCCAGTCTGGCACCATTCTGGGCGTTTAACGCCAGAAAGAGGCACCAGACTGGCGTTAAACGCCAGAAAAGGGCAAGAACCTGGCGTTAAACGCCAGAAATGGGCACCAGCCCGGCGTTTAACGCCAGAATTGGCTCAAAACATGATTTTGAAAGCCATTTGGTGCAGGGATGACTTTTCCTTGACACCTCAGGATCCGTGGACCCCACAGGATCCCCACCACTCTCTCTCTTCTTCACCCATTCACCAATCACCTCAACACCTCTTCCCCAAAAACCCTTCACCTATCAAATCCCATCTTTCTCTTCACCACTCACATCCATCCTTCATAAAACCCCACCTACCTCACACTTCAAATTCAAACCACTTTCCCTCCCAAACCCACCCTCACTTGACCGAACCCTACCCCTCCCCCAATCCTATATAAACGCTTCTTCACCCCTTCATTTTCACACAACCTAAACACCACTTCTCCCCCTCTTTGGCCGAACACAAAGCCATTCCCTTCTTCCTCATTTCTTCTTCTTCTACTCTCTTCTTTCTTCTTTTGCTCGAGGACGAGCAAACCTTTTAAGTTTGGTGTGGTAAAAGCATTGCTTTTTGTTTTTCCATAACCATTTATGGCACCCAAGGCCGGAGAAACCTCTAGAAAGAGGAAAGGGAAGGCAAAAGCTTCCACCTCCGAGTCATGGGAGATGGAAAGATTCATCTCAAGGGTGCATCAAGACCACTTCTATGAAGTTGTGGCCTTGAAGAAGGTGATCCCCGAGGTCCCTTTTTCACTCAAAAAGAGTGAATATCCGGAGATCCGACATGAGATCCAAAGAAGAGGTTGGGAAGTTCTCACCAACCCCATTCAACAAGTCGGAATCTTGATGGTTCAAGAGTTCTATGCCAATGCATGGATCACCAAGAACCATGATCAAAGTGTGAACCCGGATCCAAAGAATTGGCTTACTATGGTTCGGGGGAAATACTTGGATTTTAGTCCGGAAAATGTAAGGTTAGCATTCAACTTGCCTATGATGCAAGGAGATGAACATCCTTACACTAGAAGGGTCAACTTTGATCAAAGGTTGGACCAAGTCCTCACAGTCATATGTGAAGAGGGCGCACAATGGAAGAGAGATTCAAGAGGAAAGCCGGTTCAATTGAGAAGGCATGACCTCAAACCCGTGGCTAGAGGATGGTTGGAGTTTATCCAACGCTCAATCATTCCCACTAGCAACCGGTCCGAAGTTACTCTAGACCGGGCCATCATGATTCATAGCATCATGATTGGAGAAGAAGTGGAAGTTCATGAGGTTATAGCCCAAGAACTCTATAAGGTGGCGGATAAGTCCTCTACCTTAGCAAGGTTAGCCTTTCCTCATCTCATTTGTCACCTCTGTTATTCAGTTGGAGTTGACATAGAGGGAGACGTCCTTATTGATGAGGACAAGCCCATCACCAAGAAAAGGATGGAGCAAACAAGAGACCCCTCTCATCATGAGATCTCTGAGATGCCTCAAGGGATGCACTTTCCTCCACAAGACTATTGGGAGCAAATTAACACCCCCCTAGGAGAGTTGAGTTCCAACATGGGACAACTAAGGGTGGAGCACCAAGAACATTCCATCCTCCTCCATGAAATTAGAGAAGATCAAAGAAACATGAGAGAGGAGCAACAAAGACAAGGAAGAGACATTAAGGAGCTCAAGCACTCCATAAGACCTTCAAGAGGAAGAACAAGCCGCCATCACTAAGGTGGACCCGTTCTTTAATCTCCTTGTTCTTTATTTTCTTGTTTTTCGAATTTTAGTGCTTATGTTTATCTATGTTTGTGTCTTATGATCATTAGTGTCTATGCCTTAAAGTTATGAATGTCCTATGAATCCATCACCTTTCTTAAATAAACAAAGTTCTTAATTGAAAAAGAAAAGAATTGCATGAATTTTAAATTTTATAACAGTTTAATTATTTTGATGTGGTGGCAACACTTTTGTTCTCTGAATGAATGCTTAAACAGTGCATATGTCTTTTGAATTTGTGGTTCATGAATGTTGGCTCTTGAAAGAATGATGAAAAAGGAGACATGTTACTGAGGATCTGAAAAATCATAAAAATGATTCTTGAAGCAAAAAAAAGCAGTGAATACAAAAAAAAAGGGAGAAGCAAGCGAAAAAAAAAACGAAAAAGAAAGAAAAAAGAAAGAAATAAAGTTGTGATCCAAGGCAATAAGAGTGTGCTTAAGAACCCTGGACACCTCTAATTGGGGACTTTAGCAAAGCTAAGTCACAATCTGAAAAGGTTCACCCAATTATGTGTCTGTGGCATGTATGTATCCGGTGGTAATACTGGAAGACAGAGTGCTTTGGGCCACGGCCAAGACTCAAATAGTAGCTGTGTTCAAGAATCATCATACTTAACTAGGAGAATCAATAACACTATCTGGATTCTGAGTTCCTAAAGAAGCCAATCATTCTGAATTTCAAAGGATAGAGTGAGATGCCAAAACTGTTCAGATGCAAAAAGCTAAAAGTCCCGCTCATCTAATTAATACTGATCTTCATAGATGTTTTTGGAATTCATTGCATATTCTCTTCTTTTTATCTTATTTGATTTTCAGTTGCTTGGGGACAAGCAACAATTTAAGTTTGGTGTTGTGATGAGCGGATAATTTGTACCCTTTTTGGCATTATTTTTAGTATGTTTTTAGTAGTTTGAGTTGAGTTTTTAGTATATTTTTATTAGTTTTTAGTTAAAATTCACTTTTCTGGACTTTACTATGAGTTTGTGTGTTTTTCAGTGATTTCAGGTATTTTCTGGCTGAAATTGAGGGACCTGAGCAAAAATCTGATTCAGAGACTGAAAAGGACTGCAAATGCTGTTGGATTCTGACCTCCCTGCACTCGAAGTGGATTTTCTGGAGCTACAGAAGCCCAATTGGCGCGCTCTCAATGGAGTTGGAAAGTAGACATCCTGGGCTTTCCAGCAATATATGATAGTCCATACTTTGCCCAAGATTTGATGGCCCAAACCGGCGTTCAAAGTCACCTACAGAATTTCCAGCGTTAAACGCCGGAACTGGCACCTAAATGGGAGTTAAACGCCCAAACTGGCACCAAAGCTGGCGTTTAACTCCAAGAAGAGTCTCTACACGAAAATGCTTCAATGCTCAGCCCAAGCACACACCAAGTGGGCCCGGAAGTGGATTTTTATGTCATTTACTCATCTCTGTACACCCTAGGCTACTAGTTTCCTATAAGTAGGACCTTTTACTATTGTATTTTAATCTTCTGATCTTTGGAATCCTTTGTTCTTTAGATCTTTTGATCACTTTGGGAGGCTGGCCATTCGGCCATGCCTAGACCTTGTTCTTATGTATTTTCAACGGTGGAGTTTCTACACACCATAGATTAAGGTGTGGAGCTCTGCTGTACCTCGAGTATTAATGCAATTACTATTGTTCTTCTATTCAATTCCGCTTGTTCTTTGTCCAAGATATCACTTGTTCTTCAACTTGATGAATGTGATGATCCGTGACACTCATCATCATTCTCACCTATGAACAAAGTGACTGACAACCACTTTTGTTCTACAAGCAATCAAGGCTCTAGTGTTTATCTCTTGGATTCCTGATACACGATGCATGGTTGATCGCCTGACAACCGAGTGCTCGCCTGACAACCGAGCCAGCCATTCCGTGAGATCAGAGTCTTCGTGGTATAGGCGAGAACTGATGGCGGCATTCAAGAGAATCCGGAAGGTCTAACCTTGTCTGTGGTATTCTGAGTAGGATTCAATGATTGAATGACTGTGACGTGCTTTAAACTCCTAGCAGGCGGGGCGTTAGTGACAGACGCAAAAGAATCGATGGATTCTATTCCGGCCTGACCGAGAACCGACAGCTGATTAGCCATATGCTGTGACAGAGCATAGGAACATTTTCACTGAGAGGATGGGAGGTAGCCATTGACAACGGTGAAACCCTTGCATAAGCTTGCCATGGAAAGGAGTAAGAAAGATTGGATGAAGACAGTAGGAAAGCAGAGAGAGACGGAAGGGAAAGCATCTTCATACGCTTATCTGAAGCTCTCACCAATGATATACATAAGTATCTCTATCTTTATCTTTATGTTTTATTCATCATCTATACCCATTTGAGTCTGCCTGACTAAGATTTACAAGGTGACCATAGCTTGCTTCATACCAACAATCTCCGTGGGATCGACCCTTACTCGCGTAAGGTTTATTACTTGGACGACCCAGTGCACTTGCTGGTTAGTTGTGCGGGATTGCAAAAGTGTGATTGCAATTTCGTGCACCATCCGCCGAGCTTCCTTGGTCTACTAGGGTTCTGTGGAGATTGGCATTTGCTAGGATCATAGTTATTACCACTGGATCATCGTGTCCAGGGGTTATTCCTTGCCCATCTTCTTTTGTGAATGAAATGGTGGGGAGGTCGGATGACTCTTCCCCGACCTGGTAGACTCTCTTGAGATGTCTTTTGCGAGAGGATTTGGTGAGTCCTCCTCCCGCAAATCCCCCTGAGATCATATGGATATGTCTTTCTGGGGTTTGCGGTGGTGGGTCTCTTCTGTCCATATCATCTCGCTTTCTCTTACCATGACCGTCCGACCTCTCTATGAGATATCTATCAAGCCGACCTTCTCTAGCCAGCTTTTCTATCACATTCTTAAGGTCGTAACAGTCGTTAGTGGAGTGACCATATATTTTATGGTACTCACAATAGTCGCTGCGGCTCCCCCCTTTTTTATTTTTAATAGGTCTAGGGGGTGGCAGTCTTTCAGTGTTACAAATCTCTCTGTATACATCCACTATAGAAACTTTTAGTGGAGTATAAGAGTGATATTTCCTTGGCCTTTCGAGACTGAGCTCTTCTCTTTTCTTGGTCTCCCTTTTCCTCTCTTTTGTTGAGGGAGGGAGCCCAGGTCGTCCGCTCAGGTCTCTCAGTTTGGCGTTTTCCTCCATGTTGATGTACTTTTCCGCTCTCTCTTGTACATCACTTAGAGAAACGTGGTGTCTTTTAGATATGAACTGTGAGAAGGGACCTTCTCTGAGTCCATTGACTAGCCCCATTATGACTGCCTATGTGGGCAGGTCCTGGACCTCCAAACATGCTTTGTTGAATCTTTCCATATAGGCTCGTAAAGATTCTCCGACCTCCTGCTTTACTCCCAGGAGGCTCGGTGCATGTTTTACCTTGTCTTTTTGAATTGAGAACCTCATCAAAAACTTCCTTGAGAGGTCTTCAAAGCTTGTGATCGATCTTGGGGGAAGGCTGTCGAACCACTTCATCGCAGCTTTTGATAAGGTGGTCGGAAAAGCCTTGCACCGAGTAGCGTCGGAAGCATCAGCTAGGTACATCCGACTTTTGAAGTTGCTTAGGTGATGCTTTGGATCCGTAGTTCCATCGTAGAGGTCCATATCAGGGCTTTTGAAGTTTCTCGGAACTTTTGCCCTCATTATGTCCTCACTAAAAGGATCTTCTTCACCTAAGAGTGACTCTTCTTGGTCGTCGCGGGAGTTGTGACTCTTGAGGGAGGATTCCAGCTTTGAGAGTTTCCTTTCTAACTCTTTCCGCCGTTCCATCTCCTCTTTTAGGTACTTCTCTGTTTCCCTTTGTTTCTCCCGCTCTTGTTCTAACTGCTCCAGACGGCTGTGGACTAACCCCATTAGCTCAGTTATGTGGGATGGTCCACCTTTTTCTGATTCTCGCTCGTCTGAGGGGTTTGCCTTCGGGTTTTTTACCCCGGAGGTGCCCTCTCTTTGCTGATCGTTAATTTCTTGGTGGAGGATCAAGTCCGCATTGTTATTACCTGCGTCCAGATTCTCTTCTTCGGAATCTGTTTCCGCATGGACTTCTTCGTGGGATCTATCCGCCATCAATGGATGATCTCTCGGGTCCCCGGCAACGGCGCCAATGTTACGGTGGGTAACCGGAGATGGATTGGACGGATGGCGTTGAGTAGCCCAAATGTATGAAGGAAGAAGTTTCCGTCTGGGTATGCAACTCGGGAGACTCCGTCCGACTTGTGCTCACAAGTGAATGGGGGGTGGTACCTGCAAAGACACTCCGATGCCTAAGTTAGCAAGGGTGTGAGCAGGTCTAGAGAGTATTGGGCTTAGAAATACCTGAGGAGTGTCAGTGTACTTATAGTGGTGAGCCAATAACCACCGTTGAAGTAGTGCCGTATCTTTAGGATAATAACTGTCCCATTATCTTAGGGAGGTTAAGATATGGCTTTGTGAAGCGGTTAGAGAGATTTTAGGGGCGGTTACTCTTTTGAATGAGCGCTTATCTGCCAGCTAATCTCATGTCCGACTTCTTTAGAGCAAGTCGTGCTGAACACCGACTTCTTATGTGAAGGTCGGTGCTTAACTAGGCTTAATCTATTGGATTAGGCCTTTTAATTGGACCTGGGCCCTTAACGTTGGACCAGGGTATGAACATATATATATATATATTTGGAACAAATACTATCTTGCCTTTCAAAAGAATAAACAGAAATCAAATTAAGCCTTTACTCCTTATTCAAAATGTAAAAGGAGTTACATGCAATGTTTTAACAATTATATTAAATATATACTAAAATTGGTATAGTTATTTTATACGTATAAAATATACTTTAAAAATGATTAAATAATATTTTAATAACTATTTTTAATATAAAAATAACATTTTTTATGTTATAATAACCGCAGGCAGAGAGCAATAAGAACAGTATACATTCGGGGACTTTTCCCATTTTTTGGGGGTTGTGGTGGCGGGTGGATGTTCTTTATTAATATTTGCCTTTTGAAAATGGTTGATTTTGGTTTAAAATTGCGGTTTGAAGAATATTATATGTAAAATAAATTGTCTTGATATTTTGTTTATCATGTATAATTTTATAAGTGAGTATTTATTTGAAATAACAGATTTAATTCACAAAATTTAAAAGTTTTTATTTTATTTTTGACTTTTTTAAATTGAGTAGATATTTTCAGAAGCAAATAAAACTGTAAATTAAATAGTTAGAATAAATATAGTGTTAAGAGTAACTTCAATTATGTTATTTGATCTGAAATCTTGTGTTGATCTTCAATAAATTATGAACTCGTATATAAGATAGTGTTTGCTTTTTTTTTTTTTGTATGTTTAAATACCAAAAATATAAAGTACGTAGTAAGAAGAAAATGTAACTTTTCTGTTAGAAGTTTAGAATGGGTCTCGGGACTTTGGAGTTAGTAATGTTAATAGATGAGAATATAAATTATAAACACTCCAATACGCGGATTTATGTTATTACTCGGTTCACGCGGTGTCAACACTTGTTGTATAAAAACCAAGTCGGCACTCGTCACTAACCACTTTCTTATTTCTCATTTCAATTTCATCACCACAACGAACCATAACCAATTAAATGGCCGGTGCAGCTTTGGAGCCTCGGTTGATCCCAAAGAGGGGTCAAGTTCTTAAAAGGATACTCAAAATGCTGCTCATTCCTGCTTCCTCTTGTTTTTGTTGTGCTTCTTCTTCACCAACCAATTCGCATTATCCTAAAAAGACAAGACCTGTAGTGTTTCCGGCACCAGCATGAGCTCTTTTTCTTCGCATTAATTTCAACTAGCTACGCCAATGAGAAATGAATGGGGAGCATTATTGGCTTAGCTTCTTTCTTTGTGACACATCCAACGTTCTTTCCTTTAATTAGTCCCTACAAACAATAATCTCCAATTATATGTCACTGCCCAACAGTCCCACATTCCTCACAATTTTGTATCTATTCTCTTGTTAACACCGCCATCCCTTTTTTTTTTTTTTTCAATTTTGTCTGTATCTTCTCTGTTAACACCACAATTTTGTTGTTTCTTTTTCTTTCTTTTTTTTTTTTTAATCCCTCCCCACCATTTTTGTACTCATCACTATAAGAAGTTGGAGGAAATTAATTAATGTGATGGACTGGAAGTACATCTTGAAATGTGAAATTGATGTTCCCCCTATGTAAGCTAAAAAGGGTAAATAATTTAAAAGACTCGGTTAAATTTTTATAATTTAAATAATTTTTAAAATATTAAAGATATAAAAATATTATTTTTAGTATTTTTAATTAATGACTTAAAAATACAGGTTAGTTAATTGGTAATTTTAATGGGAAATAAAAAGGCATTTTATTACCCCTTATATTGATTGATCCAAGGTGAATAGAAAATAATATTTGAAGGGATTGAGGGAGTTCCGATAGGATTAAAGAAGCGCACGTGCAGATGCACGTGGGAGTGAGTTCAATGATTGGTAAACGACACATGAACAAGTTTGAGTCTTTTGTCAGTTGTCACCACCACGCACTTTACGCCTCAAAATTCTGAGCCAACGCCATGGTTAAGTAGTTATTCATATTTCATAATCATATTACCCATCTTTTGTTTATTTCCTTTTTCGTGTAGAATTATGTTCCCATCTAATTCAACTATCAACCTTATTAGTTATTACTATTACCTTACTGTAATATATTCTTTTCGTCTTGCTTACTACCATTTTTTTTCTTCTAAATATTTTTTGTTGCTCAGCCTTTCATAATTAATGATGCATGACAGCATGTCAGCACCCTGTCTCCCTCTCTCTCTGCCCTTTTCTTTATCCTTTTTTGGTATCTTCATGAATAGCAAATTAAAGGCCACACAGCCTGAAGCCCACAAGTTATTGGCAGGCCTGAAAAAAAAAAGAGATGTGAGATTTCCAGCACCACAACGTATACAAAAGATAAAAAATAAAATACCGAACCACCACCAAAAATTTGTTGTTCAAACAATTAGAGATGTCAATGGGTCAAGACTCATGACCCAAAAAAAAAGGGGCAAGACTAGGAACTAGGAAGGCCTCCCCGCCCCGGCCCCGCTCCTCGTCCATGAACTCCAAAATCTTTTCCGTTTTCGCCGTGAGAAATAAATAAGCCTCATTTCTCATTCTCCGTATCCCTGCAGTCCATACGAGGATTTGCATTCTCTATATCTCCATATTTTTATAAAAATTTATAATAAAAAATATTTTAAAATATAAAAATATGATATATTGAAACAACATACAAATATATTTTGTCTAAATTTTAAAATAATAAATTAATTAAAATTTAACATTTAAGTTAAAAAAATAAAATAACACAATATAATATAAAAAAATAAAATAAATTTTAATACAAAAAATATATATAATAAATAAAATTATTAAAATACATATACTAACACTTAAAATATTAAAGATAATTAATTAAGTTTGTATTATTTGGATCATGGAAAATAAGACGGAAATTTTCACAGCTGTTCCAAAAAAATTTTGTGCTGAACGGACAAAATTCTCTATCTATTAATCCCATTTAAGATAAGGATTTGACTACGATGCTGAAGTAAAGTTTTTTCAGCACCTACCAAAACGAGGTAGAGGTAAGCAAATCTTGACGTGTGGTGTAGTTCTTGTTGCAGTGGTGACAGAAATTTAGATGGGTTAATTACGGTATAAAATCCCATAATATGAAAGCATTAAAGGGTTGTTATTTGTTAATGTGACACATTTTTTTGTTAGTTTTTGTTCTTATTGAGCATGGACTGTGTGGTTTTTGATGAAGGTGGGTTGGAAAAAAAATAATTATGGTCCATGATAATATGGCAAGAATAAAAACAAAAATAAAAAACAAAAACAAAAGAATAATTATAAAGTATGGTTAAATTTTACTTCTAATATTTTTTATTATTTTTAATCTATTTTAGACAATTAAATTATATTTTTATTTTATTTTAATTAAATAATTAATTAATTCCAATTCTTACAGGAAGAACACAAGACTATCAACTGGAAGAGTAGAAGAGTACTGAGCAAGAACAATGAAAATCAAACTGAGGCTACAAAGGAGGAACCAAAAGTGCAAAAGTAAGATCAAGATGCCTCTGTACCAAGTGAAATTCCAATGAAAACGGAAGTAGTGGAGGAGTACAAGCCCAGGATTCCATATCCTTAGAGACTACAAGAGGTGACTAAGGAATACACAACTTCTTTCCCAAGAGAAGCAATACAAGATCCTACGAAAGAATGTGAGGAAATTAAGTAAAGGAGTTCATACTCCAGTGAATTAGAGAATTCTCCACCCTCATACATAGAAGGAGAGAAAGATGCACAAATAAAGGAGGAAGACATGCACACTCCATGTTTACACATTTCAATAATTAAGCAGAAAGCCATACAAGTCCCTTCAAATCTACACATGCAAACTTTCGATAAGAAAAATCAGAATGCACCACCCACATTTGAATTGAAGTCTTCTCCTCCAACACTTGAATATGCTTTTCTTAGTCTTAGTGAATTAGAGAGTTGTATGAAGGTTTCTTTTTGGTGGGTATCATTTTTCTCCTCATGTCCATTAAAGTCATTTCTCTTAACTAACTGGAAAAAGAGGAAGAAAAAACAAGAACCAAAGCGCTTGTTGAGAGGCAACCTAACGTTAGTTCCGCCTTGCTTTCTTATATCCACTAGACAATCATGATTATTCCTATTTCCATCACCATTGCTTTTCTTTATTGCTTGAGGATAAGCAACCATTCTAAGTTTGGTGTTGGAGGCTATGCTCTACATAGCCTAAAAGGATGATGAGAGAAATATGATGAAAATGAGGACAATGAGAACCAAGGTTGTTGAATTCTAATTGCTTCCTTTCTTTTTAATTATATACATATGTTATCATGTTCTATCCTATATAACGCATTTATGAGTCCTGTTAGTCAAGTGTATATCATTACTTGTCCATCACAACCTACAATTATAATTGTTCTTGCTCCTAAATGTGGGCAA
Organism: Arachis stenosperma; assembly: GCF_014773155.1. Lineage (NCBI taxonomy): Eukaryota > Viridiplantae > Streptophyta > Magnoliopsida > Fabales > Fabaceae > Arachis > Arachis stenosperma. The sequence goes on along the minus strand of NC_080379.1, from coordinate 168,935,673 downwards.
TGATCATGTGCCAAGAAAGAGCAAAAAGAAAAAGAAATTGATCATAAAGGACATGATATTGTGAGTTTGGAAGGCCAAACTAATTAAGAATGTTCAACACAAATTGAGCCAAATTGTTTGAGACCTAGTCTAAAGGACTATTATGGGATCGATCTTTACACTTGACAAAGTCTTGAAGGAGTAACATGTAAAAAAAAACGAAAGAGGTTGAAAGTAAAGCCAAAGGCTCTGAGTACCATTGACTAAGAATCCGAGTCAAGTACTTGTAGTGCTTATGTATCAAGCATAAGTTTGAAAACAAAGTATTTAAAGTCACGACTAAACTCAAAGTGCAAAGCAACCCTCCCCCCCCCCCCCCCCAAAAGAAGAGAAAGCCAAAGGCTCCAAGTACCAATGATGGGGAATGTTAAAAGAACATGGTAAGCTCAAAGAGCTCTCCAATCAAGTGCTTGTGGTATTTATGTATCGTACAAAACTTGAGACAAAATATTTAGAGTCACGGCTAGGCTCAATGTGCAAAGCATCCAATGAAAATAAATTGTGGAATGAAAGTAAATAAGCTTGCTTTAAGGTGATGATTCAAGGAAGGATTCTATAATCTAATCCGGACAGAGGTCTTGAAAGATTATAACCATTTGTGTTGAGTTGTGCATAAGTGAAGCGGCTAACCAAACTCATATGAATTGCAATCATTCACCCTTGTATTTTAAGGTTGAAAAATTTGATGGCTAAGTCATGATTCTTTGCTTGCTTGAAGACAAGCAAGAGCTTAAATTTAGTGTTGTAATGCATGAGCATCTTAAGCACTTTTCATTGGCATTTTTTATAAAAAAGTTATGACTTTTGCTGGATAATTATATAATTTTTAAGGTTATTCTATTAGTACTTTGATTTCTATAGTTTCATGATTATTATAGGAAAATAGAAGCAAAAGTACAGGGAAAAACCAAGAATCAAGGCTCTAAAAATCGGACCAATCATTGAACCGCTCTAGTCATTGTGTTCTTAACTCATTGGTGTATATAGGCTTTGATGGATCTCAGTATGCCATGGCTTGAGACTTGCTGCAAATTTTCTTTTTAAGCCCAACAATTTCGCACTTAACACAGAAGCAATCTTGCAACCTTTCATATTTGAAACTCACCCATTTTGGGTTTGTTGCCCTTGTTAAACCAGAATCCAGTTTGAATAGCCTGGGTAATGTTGATGGCAGCTCTGAACCTTGAAAATTTTTTTAAGGTTCCATCTTTTATTAGATTTTTCACTTCTCCTACTATTCTGATCAACTCTTCGATGGTCTTTGCCGTTTCATCATTTAGATATTTAATAGGGATACCATGGACTTGCACCCAGAACTCCACGTGATCATGGCTCACATCCAAGATGAATTCTCTATAGAGCCATTGTTGTAGGTTTAGCATATTCCCTCTATTGCGTTTCATGGATCGTTGTTGATAAATCTCTTTCAAATTCTACTATCCTTGAAGTTAACGAGAATCTTATTCCTTCCCACTTCTGAGATAGAGACATCTCTGGAATTACCCCACATGCCCAATATTGAATTTTTTATGGTTTTGAACTTGAGCTCTTATTTTTTTTTTGGTATTGAAACGGGGTTATGAAAACCCAAGAAACAAAGACCTAAATACAAACTAAACGGGGTAAGATAACCCATGTTTTATCATCACTTAGGATACTAACTAAATCTGAAGGAGGTAAATCCCAATACATAAAATCATCATCTAAACTTAAACTTTTTTTTACTAAGCAATCAACACATCTATTGTCTTCTCTATAAATATGTACAAAACGTAAACTCCAATCCTTTCTTTTTCACTCATTCACTTTTCTAATTACAGGATTTGGATGGGAGCCAATTTCTTTCATCCGTTGAGTCTTTGAACCACCGTCGTAGCATCTACTTCCACTACCACTTTTCTGAAGTCCATCGTCCATGCAAGCTCTAATCCCTTAACCACTCCCCATAATTCTACTGTGAACACTGTCGCTTCTCCAGTTCGATGCGAAAAACCAGCGATCCACCATCCTTCATTATTCCTCAGAAGACCGCCACATTCACTTCTGCCTGGGTTCATCTGTGCAACCCTGTCTGAGTTCAACTTCACCCATTCCTCTGGAGGCGGCTTCCAATTGACATCCTTCTCTATTCTTCTTCCTTGGCGGCCAACCTGGTAAGACCTCTCCATATTTTCTTTAATTTCAGTCACTTGTTTAATAATTTTTGTTTGTGGGTTGGGTGGTCTCTTGTAGTTTTGTTCGTAAATTTCTCTATTGCGCCAATACCATAGTCTCCAAGTAGTTAGAATGAAGACGTCCCTCCATTCAAAATTTAGATTATTACTTATTTGTTGCCTGAAATTGACTTCCATCCAATTTTTCAAATTCAAATGGAAAAATCTTGAAGTTTTTGATGTTTTAATAAGTTTTATTCATATGGTAGAAACTTTAGGACAATCACTTAAAGCGTGCATCAGATCTTCTTAACCCCCCTTATATAATTGACATTCCCCATTTTTTCCAAATAATTTTATTTTTCTATAATTTGTAGTGACTCTATTATGCATAGCTGTCCAAATGAATACTTTTGCTTGCTGAGATCCCTTCTAACTCCATAGCTCTGTCCAAATAGTTTTAATCTTTTCTAGCCAATTTGAAAGACTTTTGTATATTGTGTTAACTGCAAAATCCCCATCAATTAAAAGCTTCCAACCCAACTTTTGTATGCTGTCTTGAGCTCTTTGTCTGTGATGATCTTGCCAATTAAGTTGAAGCATTTTGGTTTTTTTTTTTTTTTGGACATTAAGCATTTTGGTTTGAAGCCAGGACTGGAAGTTGTTCAGGTCTTTAGTTCAGTTTTTTTTTTTTTTTTGGACTGGAAGTTGCTCAGGTTTTACTCTAAACTAATCGCCCGAACCTTTAACTTGAAGAGCAAATTGTTGATAAAGCATGGCGGCCTTCTGACGTCAAGGTGATGTTTAATTTTTTTTTTTGGTGTGGATTGGAGCTTTTGGTGTGGAAGGTGATGTTTAATTTATGTAGTCATTGAAACATTTTTACAATATTGAGAGAATTATTAAAATAAAAAGTGCGAATCTAATTTCCACCGGAAAAGATCTGAAAAAGCAAAAGCTTAAGATATTGTCACGTATATTTTGGATTTTTCTTCACAGTTATGTCTTTTTTATGTTTTTCAATCTTACCATTTACCAACCATAGCAGAGAGTGCTCAACGTAACATAAAAGAAAAGAAAAGAAATAAGAAGCAGCATCCATGATCCATGTGCCAAGATGTAAACACTAATCAATCACAGTAACGAAGAAAAGCTACGCAACAAGCACGCAAAGATTTGACAATGACACTACGACCACAACAACCAATTCTTTTGCTCAAATTTCAGTTTATCAAATATCACTTATGGGAGTAGATTACTTGTTAGAATGTTACAACATATAGCATATATAATGAAATTAAGTTATTTACATACAAGTGTTTTACACTTTTATGTTTATATAAAAAATCAAAAGAAAATTATTTTCATGTTAATTGAAGAAATTAATTAAAAGTCATTTCAGATACTAACAAATTTGTGATCAAATGATAACTGCAATTCAATATCTGATTAATATGATCACTGCCAGATTATATATATGTACTAATTAATTAACTAACAATTATGTTCATTATTTTGAATATTATTTTATGGAGGAACAACTAAAAATTATTAACTATATTAGGTGTATATTAAAATTAGTCATTAGTGTAAGATACATATTAAAATATAAAATATATATTAAAAATAAATTAAATTATATATATCTACATAAAAATATATAATAATTAATTTTATTAACTGATTTTAGTATATAAATAACATTTTTAAAAAACTATAACGATGGAAAAAATGATCCATATAATGTCGTGTACACATATATTTCATATCCTCTTCGATCTCTTAGCTTGCACCTCCTTTCTTCATTAGTCTACTCTACCGACATATATGTTTAATTTTATACTGTATCTTCCAACCAAAGACTAATTAATATAATTAGTAACAAGACTTAATAATTACCAGATTATTATTATTATTATTATTATATGTTTTTTGCCCGTGCCTTCATGTATAATTGTTTTTCTCGATGACAAACGGTTCGTGTTGATTAAGTAGCTAGTAGAAAGGAAAATAGCATTATGACTATGCAGGTTTTAATAAATGGTTAACATCTGTTGAGTTAAGAAAATAAATAACACTTTGACGATGATAAACATGTTAATTGAATTAATAATTCAAATGAATTTTTTTTATTAAGTCCAAAATCAAATTTTAAATTCCTAATTTTTGAGGTTGATTGAAGAAAGAAAAGGAAGAATGACATGTGATTCAAGAATCAATAAGTTGTCTTTAAAGGGACTCTAACCGTGATTCTGGATAAGGTACAAAAAGAAAAATAATTCTCATTATAGCTCAAGGCGAGAGAATCCGAATGAGAGAATAGAGAGAAACCTCACACGTAGAGTTTGAAGTCTTCGAAATATTGCACCTATACTAAAGGGAACACTCCACCAAGATGAAGAACAACGTTTTGAGTTCAAAAGTTGGATTCAGTGCATAGAGTCAAGGTTGTGAATCATCATCTCCTTAATATTTTACTGTTTGTATTTTCTATTTCAATGTATATCTTTCTTTGTTTTTGTCTGAGGTAAAAGGTAAGAAAGTGAGACATTGATAAAAGTCAGAGAGAAAAAGACAGAGTGATACACTTGAGAGAAAAATTAAGAGTAATTTCAGATTTTTTTTTTTGTTGTATTTCTATGTTGTATCAAGTACGAGGTATCCCTTATTAAGTTGGATAAGCAGTTAGTGTGTCTAGTTTAGGTAGTTGCATTACCAAATCAAGTTTATGTTGAAGTTTGACGAGTCTTAAATAGGATTATGTTGAATTCTAGAGAATTGGTGTATGTAATACTTAAATGATAGTGAAAATTCCACAAATGTTGTGGTAGAGACTGGATGGAGGTTGCATTGCATAAGACAACTGAATTAGAATATATGGCTCTGTCACCTTCTTCTTCTTTGCTCAATTCTGTTTTTCCAGTTTTATGAGACAAAACGGAATTGTCTCTGCATAATCCGCTGCGCAGACTAAACAGAAGCTAAGTTATAATTTCTGGTTTTAAGACTTAATTAATCAAAGTTAAAGAAGGTCATAGATTCAACCTCCCTTCTATAAGTCTTCTAGAACCTTCAACATTATTATACTATGATCAAGATTCTGAGAATCGGACTGATCATCAAACCGCTTTAGTTACTGATTTATTAGTTCAATCGGTCTAACCGTGATTCAACTAGAAAATTTGTTTTAGAATAAAATAATAAATAAATTATAAATAAGCATCTTAAAATATAATTATAATCTAATAATATAAATCTTAAAATATTTTTTAAATTTAAAGTACTACATAAAATATAATTAACCAAAATCATATCATCTTATCAAAATATACTAATAAAACTAAAATTAAACATAAAATTAAGTTATCATCTAAATTTTCAATGATAAAAAAAATAAAACAATTCTGATTCCAATGAATCAGAATAAAAATTGAAACTCTATATTGCAATTTCAATTCTACTATGCCACTACAACATTTTTAACCTATTACAACATATGCTATAAACAACAGTTGAAAAATGTTGTTTATAATAGTCAAAAGCAACACTTAAAATTTATTGCAAAAAAATAAGGCTATTACAACTCTTTATTAATAAGTATTCTCTTTGATCAATTTAAAGAACATATAAAAAAACGTTGTTTTAGTGAATTAAAAAACAACATTTATAATATTCATATATTACACTTTATAAGAGTTGCCTTTAAAGATATATAATAAACTTGTAGTGGTAAGCGTTGCTTAAATATTTTTCATCATATTTTAATTTCCTCCAAATATTTTAATAGAATTTACTTTCCCTCCTAAACCAAAAACAAGAAAGGAAACACGAGCAATAATTAATTCATCACCTTCCTTACTAACATGTCAAGTACACTTAGAAACACAACTCAATTCATACCATTTTAGAATCAAAATCCTAACCCCAACCATAGCTCAATTTCCCCAATTTCACGATATTGACTCGCGTTCTGCGTTCCTCTCTCTCGCCGTCGTGGTGTTCTTCACTGCTCTGCTCGCATCGTGTTATGCTTGCATCGCATTCTGCTCTGCTCATGTCATGTGCTTCTTCTCGCATCGTGTTCTGCTCTGCTCCGCCATGTTCGATCTTCAGCTCGCGTCATTTTGAAACATTCACTTTGCTCCGCCGTGGTGTCGTTCACATCTTCCTCTCAAGTTTCTCAGGTATGACAAAAATTTCTCTCAAATTTTACTTACTAGTGGTTAATTTGATTGAATTGTTGAAATAAAAAAACTACTCCAACCACTTTGAATTTTGATTGATGCGAGATTTACTCTTTTCTCTTCGCATTCCTTGTCACTGCTCGCGATTTACTCTTCTCTATTCGATTTCCTCGTCATTGCCTGTGTTCCTCATTGCTGGCGTCGCTGTTGGCGTCTCCGTCGTGTTCGTCGCTGCTCGCCTCGCCTCGCCGTTGGGTTCGTCCCTCCTCGCGTCACTATCTGTTCATTGCCTACTGCTTAATTAATTATGGTCTTGTAAAATCGCTACAATGTTTCATTGTTATGATATATTTATCTGTTGCTGCTTTAATCACTGAATGATGGCAATTTTAGAGACTGAAATTTAATTATTGTTAGTAGAATCTTAATTTGGGAATTTAACAGTGGATATATGCAAATGGCAAGTTAATCTTATGAAAAATATACAGGAATTGTATTGGTAATATCTTGGAGAGAAAGGGTCAATCTTTGAATACTTTGCTTATACATAGACAATACAACCTGCTTAACCAACCTAAGATTGTTGTCTTGATGAAACCAATACAATTTGAGATAATCACAGGTAAGGAGAAATCTTCATAACACCCAAAAATGAAAATTATAAGTTCCACATCGTGCAGAACTTCTATCACGTGTTCGATAAGATTCTCAACAATTGTCGCTTCCCTTTCTGCACTCTTCAACACCCTTAGTCATAATCCTTAACCATCTCCAGTAGAAAATTAATCTCAATCTGTTAATAACTCCACGTCAGTGAATGAGATGAATCGTGATATTAATCAGTTATAAAATGAATCGTAATACTATAATTTGGAGTTTAAGATAATGAATAAATATTTATAATCAGACTATGCATTAATAATCATAACTCGAGTGTCTCGCTCGTCAAATTATAACAGACACACCAGAAACAAAAGTGAAATTTGACTAAAATATTAGAGAATACAAGTTTTTGGTTCTTGAAAACAAAATTATGTGATGTGTGCTAAAAAGTGACGAATTAATAATAAAAGAATCATTTAACAAAGCCGAGTTATAATAAAATCCTTCAGTAGTAACCAATTAAATTAAGACTTAGCTTGTTCAATTTAATGAGATCTAATTAACATGCATGAATGAATTAATTAATGTCATCCGATCCATGCATTATTTATAATGAACCCACAGATCATATAATATATAATTGAATAATCGAGTTGTACAAGGAACGAATATGAAATCAAACATACTTTGCAAAATTGTGATACAATTTGAACTTAAATCGTGTTGGTCGACCCTACAATCTATCTATTCTTGAGTAGACAATCATGAATCATTATTTTTTCTTTAGCGTGGAACCCACTTTCATTATTCATATTGCATTGTGTCTCTTTAATTATGGTCACGCATTTAAGAATTGAGATGATGAGACGACCCCTCACTTGGACCATTATTTATTTGTTCCAAGCTACGTATCTATCTCATTAATATTGCAACATACATAACACTCTTTTGTCTTTGATTTTGGACAAAGTAAATCATTAATCATAATACGATCGAATTAATATAATATTTCTCCCTTACTACTACGTGGAACTTTAGTGCATTCTTTCTCATTTCTCATTTCCTATTAAAATTAAAATTGTTATATTAGAAAATGTAGCTTAACACCGTAATCTCTGTTAATATATTAATTAAATATATAAATTGGTTATTAAATTGTCTTCTCGATCTACTTGTTTCCAAGGCCTAGAAAAGCAACATTCATCATCAATTGCAGTTGTGTCAAAAGAATAATGAATCATCACTTTCCACCCACCAGTGAATTTGATGCATGGTAGAGTAATCATGAATGGGACTAGAAGGAAATCACATCTTTATTCTTTCCAATCTTACTATTTGGAATAATAGCAAAATTTAAAACAAATTATCTAATTAATTACATATGTTTTCAAAATCATATAAAGCATATATTATTAACTTAACCGTTGAGAGAGGAGGCCTAATTATATAATTTTGTACTGTTGTCACGTGCGTGTGATAATCCAACGTAATGCACAAGGAGTGCTTTTCATCATTTTAATTATAATAATTTTATTAGGAGTCAACTAACTGCAACTATTTTATTAGTTAAAAAATATTATTCTAATTTTTTAAATTTTAACATAAAAAATAAAAAATTGACTTAATTGACTTATACTATAGCTAGTTCCCAAAACTTTTTTTTTTTAATTATAAACATCATTTATAATTTGGAGTTTCACTACTATTCATTAGTATAATAATAAATAATTTTAAAAATACCATAATTATTAGTTGTTTATATTAAAAGGTATTCACAAATTTAGTTAATGAATATTATTATTAATATTAATAAACGGTTATCAACCATTCATATATTATCAATTATATAGTACTATTTGACTAAAAAGATATAACTTTTTAAAAATAGTGTATATTTAAAATATTATACTTTTGGTTAAAAGAACACAACTTTTTAAGAATTGTGTATATTTAAAATATTGTATCTATTGATAATAAAAAAGTCACAATAATTTGCGTACGTGACAAATTATAATTGTTTTGTATAATTTATTGTTGTCCACTATTTAAAATACACTAATCAAGTGTGTATTTTAACTATTGAGAGATTTTCTTATTCAAAAGAGTTGATAATTTCTTATTATTTGCTAACTAAGAAATTCTTAAGTTTTATTGTATTATAGGAGAGTATTGTCATTAACCCTATAACAATTAAGTGTAGGGACAAATCTCTCTCTAAAAAAAAACGATCTAATCGTGCCTTAAAATCAAAACACAATTAAAGTTTTGTCATTTTCTTAATCATAATTACCCAACAATTTTACAAAGGTATTTTGAAGATGGCTCAAGATCAAAACACCATGTTCAAGGTCATGAATCAAGAGTTTGTCAAGTTGAATCACTTTGATAGAATGAATTTCAATTGTTGGAAGGACAAGATGATGTATATTTTTTCCATTCTCAATCTTGCATATGTGATTGACCCAAAAACTACACTAATTGCGGATGCCGTTGAAAATGCTACACCAGAAGAAAAAAAAATGTTACTCAATTAAAGAAGAAACATGAAGATATACTTTTGCATGTTGAGGTCATATTTTCAACACTTTATCCGACTAATTCTATGATCTCTACATGTCAATCCAATTACCATTGGAGATTTGGAAGTTTTTAGAAGAAAAGTACAATACTGAATGATAAGAAACAAATAAGTTTATTATGATGAAATATTTTGAATTTATTATGAATGATACTATACCTGTTATGGATCAAATTCATGAATTACAAATTCTTGTAAGTAGACTTTATGATCTACAAGTGGCAATCATTATAAGTTGGAACAATTATTTTAAAATTGTCATCATCTTAGAATGATTATAGGAAGAAACTTTTACATCTTGACGAGGACTTTAAAGTAATCACAATTGAGAAATTACTAAGGCATATACGTATAGAAGAGAAAACTCGAAAATGTGATGTTGTGTATCTCTCTCAAAGGTCTAAAATAAATCACATTGGTGAAGAAAAATCAATAAGAAGAAAAGAAAGTTCTTAAAATTATCAAACAATAATTAGGTCTTGGTTGATTTGTCTCTAGGATTAAAACCTATAAAAAATGTAAGTGAATATTTAGAAGAAAGTATAACATTGATGGTTCATTACAAACCTTTAAAGTAAGGTTAGTAGCTAAGGGAATTAGACAACAAGGTCAGACTATTTTGACACCTACGCACCTGTGACAAAAATGACTTCTATTAGAACTCTTATAGTATTAGCATCCATTCACAAGCTTTATATACATCGAATGGATGTTAAAACAGCTTTTCTAAATAGAAATCTTAATAAAGAAATTTATATCCAGTAACTGAAAGGTTATGCGCTATTTGAAAAATAAAAAAAAAATTGTAAATTAATTAAGTCTTTGTATGACCTAAAACAAACGCCTAAACAATGACATAAGAAATTTGATTTAGTGGTGTTATCAAATGGCTTTTTATATAATAGTGTGGATAAATGTATTTATTCAAAAAGATTATGGAGTAATCATTTGTCTATATGTTGATGATATATTAATTATCGGAACAAATTATTTAGAAGGAATTCATGTAACGAAGGAATATCTAACTTCTAAATTTAAGATGAAGAATTTGAATGAAGTTGATACAGTATTAGGTATAAAGGTGCATAAGAATGAAGTTGGCTTTATTTTAAGTCAATCTCATTATATCAAAAAAATATTAAAAAAATTTGATCATCTTACAATTAAAGAATTCAATATACTCTATGATCCTAATTTTAGATTAGAAAAAAATATGGGAAGAGCTATAACACAATTAGAATATACTAGCGTTATAGAAAGTTTAATATATGCAATGCATTGTACTAGACCTAGTATAGTAGTTATTGTGTGCAAATTATCAAGGTTTACAGGAAAATATAGCAATCAACATTGGAAAGCTATTACAAGAATTCTTGGTTATCTCAAGAAATCATAAACTTAGGATCACATTATATATAGTGATAGATTATCCCGCAGAAGGTTATTCTAACGTAAGTTGGATTACAAATTTTAGTGATAACAAATCCACTTCAAGATAAATTTTCACTTTAAGTGGTGGAGCAATAAGTTGGGACTCAAAGAAACAAACATGTATTACACATTTTACTATGGAAGCTGAGTTTGTAGCTTTATCAGTCGCGGGTAAAAAAGCAGAATGGTTAAACAATTTGTTATATGATATAAGCAGTAACTACAGCAGACAACAACCATTTCAATCTTCTGTGATAGTGAATTTGGTGCTATGTATAATAAATAGGAGGGTGAATTAAAACTTTTAATAGAATGATAATATTATTTATCAAAGAACTCCACCTATATGAATATAGGAGTGGTGCCGCTCTAATCGAGAATTTTAGAAATTTTATTCTTGTAAATATTCATGAAACCAAGATGAGCATAAGCTATATAAGTGTTTAAAATTATAAACTCTTGAATTTGGAGGATATAAGTGATGTGTGTAATTTTTTGTACTAACATATGGAGTATAGGTTTAATAATTAATTAGACACCTATTACTTACTTCGTTAGAATTTTAAATTTTATACAAAAAAATATTTAATCTTAGTGACACATTCTTTATTTATATACTTGTATGATATTTAAATTTTGTAAATAGGAGAGATTAAAAATTATTTACGAATTTAATTAATTAATATTATTATTAATATTAATAAACGGTTACTAATCGTTCATATATTGTCAATTATAATAACGGTACATAGTATCATTTGACTAAAGGGACACAACCTTTTAAAAATGATATATGTTTGAAACATTATACCTTTGGTGAAAGAGACACAACTCTTTAAGAATTGTGTATGTTTAAAATATTATATCTATTGATGACAATAAAAGAGTCACAACAATTTATTTATAACTGCTGTGTGCAATATATATAAATATTGTAACACCCTACCATATAAAGCTTTACGCTTAAGTCGTAAAACAGAGGTGGTGTGGTATTACGACCTCTAAATAAAATAAGTACATATAATAGCAGAAGAATTATAATATGCTAGGAGCCTTGAAGAATAGAGGAAACAAAAAATCGCGAAATAAAAGCGCAACGCTCAAGGAACGAGTTAACTTGCGTGCTAAGAAAAACCATAACTACTAAACATCAGATAACAGAAGTAGGAATAGAGTGCCAAGGATACAAAATAACAAGCTCCTAACTCAGCCTGCGAAGTCAAGTCTGGTCGGAGAATATTTACACATATATACATACATATCCAAAACCCAAAAGTACATATACACAATCCTGCCTCTCCATAAACCTCTAAGAGGATAAAAAAGAATAAGTCATGCAGAGAGAAAGCTAAGTACATATATATACATCATAGCATAACAAAATAACCCAATAACCACTCCGCTTCAAGAGTCAAGACGCCTAACGAGATGCCTCTCGACCTGCATCTGAAAAACAACAACATAGTATGGAATGAGAACCAGAGGTTCTCAGTATGGTAAAGGTGCCACACACATAATATATAAGGTCCTGGGAATGCCAGAGGCAATCCTAGAACACCGACACTCATATTATAGAGCTTAAAGTATTAAACAGAAGCCATAAGAGGTGATTTACTAAGGATATTTAAACCTAACTTAACTTAACCTTAAATCTAAATCCCATTCTGCCATTCCTCCTTACCTCCAACTCCATCATGCATTTTCACAGACAACTAAACAGACAAAGGCAAGCACAAGAAGGTTACAAGTACTGCAGATAACAAATATACATTTAACATGGCAAGTACATTTAGGCACACCTAGTTAATACACAAGCAAGTAATTCAAGTAATATGCATATGATGCATGCCTGTCCTATGGCTGATGAGGCTCATCTGTCGGTTATCCAGCCAACCCGACAAGTCTGAATTGTACTTAGACGGTCCCCCGACGTGCATCCCCATGAGTCTATGCATAGCTTTATCTCAAATAATCAATATTGCTCAATGAGGGTAACATTCCCGGGAATTTATATAGTGCCCGGTCACACTTACGTCGTAGGGTCAACATAGTATCGAGTTTTCAACCTGGTACACGTGGTGGCAAGCCACGGCACTTAATTCAGGGAATCTCGTATCTCAGATTATTCAAATTCATAAGCCATATAAATAATTCAATTATAATTCATCAACATCCACATCATTCTCAATCGCATCTCATTCATCATTATACGTCAATCATATTCAATCCTTATCCTTCATTATCACACCTCCCATTCCGTCCATCAATAGTTCCAATTCAAAACATAATTCATTCTTTCCTAAATGAATCAAACTTAAAACATGCTCATTTTCTTAATAACTCTAAATCAAACCATATATCCTTTGAATCTAAATCTTTTTAGATAATCATATAAACAAAATCTCTAATTTTTATAAAATTTCGGCAGTATCTCCTCTAAAACTCGGACTTTGCCATCCTTTTCGGGTCCAAACCTGCATTCTTTTCAATTCAACATACCCTTCCTTATCATCATAACAATCACCACAATAAATCTACCTCAGATCAACAATTAAACTCATACAATATTCAAATCCAACAACCAAAATTCAACTAAGAATCATCCTTCACAAATCCTAAGCTTTTAACACAAAATACCTCATTATCACAACAATCTCAACAATAGTTATACCTCAAATCAATAATTCACCAAATCATTAATTAATCAACAAGCACTAAACCAACCATGTTCATTAACAGTAACATTCAACCATAATTCTCTCCAAATTACATAGCAACATTCACCATCTAAAATTAATAACTAATTATCCAATAAACTTCAACCAAATATATATTCATCGACAAATTACTAAACATTAAACATACACCTGCATTCCAACTTATCCTATGGTCATCTAGCCTAAGTTTTCACAGAACATTATATATTAAATGCAAGAAACCTAAACCATACATTGGCCGATTTCCACGTAACGACCAAGGCTATTTATTCAAAACCAAGACAGCCCCTCAAAACTCAACTAATTCGCTTCCTCCAAGTTCCAGTATTCACAATTTCAAGCTCCAATTATTTATTTTCAACCTAATACACATTCATAACACATATATACCCAATTTAATACTCAAAGCTCAAATTTAATGAAATTAAAATATAATTATCGTATCTTCACTTTACCCAAGCTTCACATAAGCAAGAGTGAACATTTTTCTCAAGCTAATTGGATCCTAAAACATCAAAAATCAAAGAAATTCAATATTCCCACTTAAAATTTGAAAATTGGGGGAAATAAAGGCTGAGTATAAAATAATGAGTTACCTATGAAATTGTTCCGGTAGAAACGTAGAGCTCGACGCGGTGAACGTGTAGCCGCAAACGGTGCGACGATTGGAGCTCGGACGGAGGAGTTACGGCATGTTGAAGGTTGCCGTTAGGTTTGGCGTTCTCTTCCTCCCTGGGAGCGTTGCTGCTTCTGTTACGTTAATGAAGAGAAATGAGCTTTTAGGCTCATTTAAATGCTAGCCGGTTGGGCCCACGGGCCCGGTTTGGGTCCGGTTCAACCGGTTCGGCCCGTTTGGTCCAATTTTGGACCGTTTTTTTCGAAATTGGTGTCAAAATTCTCGTTTCGATGAGCTCTATCCTAATTTGATATAATATTCACATTTCTAATCCTCCTTATTAAAAACTAATTTATTGACTAATTATCTACTAATTTAATCGGAGTTTACAAATATACCCTTGTCTACTATTTAAAATACATTAATCAAGTGTGTATTTTAACTATTGAGAGATTTTCTTATTCAAGAGAGTTGAGAATTTTTTAGGAAAAGTATAGGGAGACAATGAGTTTAGTGAACAATGCAGTTACACATACGATAACCTCCCTCTCCACTTGTGATTTCCGTAAGGGTGTAGTGTGTTTTTATTTTATTGGGCCAATTTTAAAGCTTATTGTTTACATTGTTTACGAAAGTAATTGTCTACCTAGCAAAACCGAATTTCTTATTATTGCTAATTAAAAAATTCATAGATTTCATTGTATTTTGGGAGAGTATTATCATCAACCTTATAGCAACTAAGTGTGAAGACAAATATCTCTCTAAAAAAAGCGATCTAATCATGTCTTGAAATCAAAACACAATTAAAATTTTATCATCTTCTTAATCATATATATATATATATATATATATATATATATATATATATATATATATATATATGTATTAGGGATGAAAATGAATCGGATGATATCCGCAAATCTACCTATTTATTTATATTTGATCTATAAATTATAAATATTATCCGATTCACAGAGTCATCGAATCAGATCGAATTTGATCCACACTCTAATAGAATCAGATTACAAATATCAGATATATATCTGTAAATTCGTAATTATATATATATATATATATATATATATATATATATATAAAATTAAATAGTATATATAGTTAAGTAGTTTAGTCTTTCTCTTTTAGAAATATAAAAAAGTTTTTTTCTTCCAACGTAGTATCTCACGTACTCCACTCCCTAAAAAATTAATATATAGTATAATAAATTAATAATACATAATTATTTAATAGTATATTTTATTTATAAAAATCATTTGTTAAAATAATTTCTAACAAAATATCTATTTAATTTTAAGTGATGAAATTTTTTTTGATTCTATATTTATATTTTGTATAATTTTTTTTTATGTTCTAAATTTATTAAAAATAAATTTTATAAAATATTTTTTATTTTGCAAATATATCCGATATTCAATAAACAAATGTGTGAATTGGATTAAATTCGAATATAAAAAAATTGCAGATATTGTATCTGATCTTATTTATTGAGTTAAATTTGAATTGAATCAATATTTTTGTTATATTCGATAGGATCCAGTTCGTGTGCAACCCTAGCACTAATCTTACATGTCCTTAATTAGCGTTTAAAGTTGATCATCATCAACTTATAATAAACTAAACATGCTTAAGAAGTATAGATAGTGTTATAAATAATCGCAGCACTGAATAATAATAGTAATGCAGGTAACGGTAGATGACAAATATAATGCTCCAAATTGAAAGAAAATATTTAAAATAGTTGAAAACTGAAAAGTAATAAGAGTGGACTTATTTCTAAATAATGAGACAAGAAAAAAGGTGGTGTATGAGACAAAACCATATGCATGCACATATAGACATCTCACATTCATCACATCAATGGTTCGATATAATGTTAAACACTTTTGCCGTACAGCTGTAGCAGTGTTCCCTTCTCTTCTTCAAATCAAATAATATACCACTAATAATATAATGATGAATTCAATTTTTCAGCAGCACAAACATTTTACACTATATTCATGATATTATTAAAAGAAGAGAATATCAAAGTGACCAATGCGAAGAAATTTAGTTTTGAAATTAGTAGCATTTAATTTAATTAGTTTATTATATGGGTCCCGTGATGTTAGAAAGTGTCTAAAATATTATTATATTGATCTGCGTTTGACCTATGATGCATAATGTCACAACAGCTAGCGCATGAAGAATTTAGGCCGTTTTAGTGCTAATTAAGTGTTAACAACTACATACATTATATAATATTAATTAAATGTATATAATTAAGTTTCTGCAGCGCACTACTGATGATGTTAGAAACTTAGAATCACTAGCTACAGACTATTCTCCCCATTTGTCTTGTTACTTATTAGCACTTAATTATTATTATATCTAAGTTAATAATAATTTAATTAGGTAAAGAAGAAAGTAAACTTACATTACTACGTGGAGTTTGTTAGGAATAATTAGGCAGACAATAATCCAACTACTGATTGCAAAGTTATTGCTTTATTAATTCTTAATAAGAAAGCTAAGAAACCTTGGGGACATATAGGTCGCCTTTAATTGATTAAATTACCAAAAGTCAATTATTTAAACCTTTGAAATTGGTAATTGAGTATCTATATATCTTTTCTCTCTTTAATCTAGTCTGATCTGTCTGTATATCACAATAACAGTAAAGAGAAAAAGAAAAGAGAGAGAATATATATTTGCTTCCACACATGCATTAAATTTGTTCCTAGATACAAAGCAATGCTTTATTATAAAATTCTTAAAATATATATTTTGTTAATATGTGACATTATTGAATATTAATGAGTGAAGCATTTAGCTAAGGATCCTGTTAGGGAGAGAATGGATTAATTGTACAATGTGTATAATGGACTATTAAGTTATGAAATGAACATCCTCTAAACTAACTAGAATAACTATCCGAGTACTAGGGATAATAAATATCTTTCGAATACTAGGGATAATAAATATATTTCTAAATTCTTAACCTTTCGGATCTAGCGCTCTAATACCATGTCATGATACCACTTATTCCAAAAGCTTCAACTGATGGAAAAAAGTAACACTAATGATTATATCTCTAATATTCCATAAACCTCCATTATACACGTTGTATAAATATTTCATTGGCTCTTTATACTTTTCCTTTAGATAATTGAAGGAGATAGAAAGAGTGGTGGGTGGTGCAGAAAGAAAGAATGCAATGCCGTGCCATAAGTATTGGTGTGTCCTTGTCCAACACATAAAGTCCTTAACACAAGAGTGCAAAAAAACCTCTAACTCTATTTCTATGTATGTGCTTTACCATGTGTTGCTGTTCTGATCTTCTTCTTTCTTTCTTTTAGCCACAGACAAACACTCAAATCAGTTAACTCATCTTCAAATAATTGTTAAATAATGTTGGGACCTCAATCTCAGAAAACAACAGCATAGGATAGCAGCTTTATATATTAACACATACAAATACAATGCAAGCTAAGCAACCACATGATATTATATTATATATGATACAAATGGATACTACTTTAATTTACAATTGAATTATTTGAAGCTAAGGTACTAATAACTATAGTATCAGCCTTTGGTTCTGATAATGGTGATGGTGCCTCTTCTTCCAAGAGTGTGGATTCTGGTAAGGGCCACCACAGCTTTCCCTGAAAGGCCTGGGCTACCTTGAACTGCAGACACGCATGGCCGACATGCATAGTCTCCAACTGGGTGCCTCACTGGCCTTGTTGGCGCCATTAGTATCCTCTCGTTTATCTCATTCAGTGTCACATCTCCTTCTCTTCCTCCTGGCTTCACCATTGCAAATGGATACACCACTCTTCTTCTACTACTTCTTGACTTCTTCATCTCCTCCTCCTCCTTCTTCTTCTTGTTTCTCATCATCACTTCTTCATCATTCTTGGTAACAAGTTCTAGTTTGGAAGATGAGGATGAATTAGGAGATTCTTCTTCAGAGCCTGATAATATGGTAGTATTAGTAGTAGTTGTTGTTGTTGTCTCTTCTTCTACAAGAATCTTTGCTTCCTCTCTCATTATTCTGCTCCAAAATGTGCTTATTATGTCCTCATCTAATTAACAATCAGAAAAAAAGTATATAATTATATCAGTATTATTAGTGCTCTTTTATTTGTGTTGTTTGCAATAATATAATAAACATTGTAGCTTAGCATGCAGTACCTGAAAGTCCAAAAATGCTTTCTATATTCTGGTTCATGCAGTATGTGGGGTTCAAGTTCCACAAGCTCTGACGAACAAGAAGAATAATAATATATAGGAAGAGATCATATAATTATTGAAACTGATGATAATTAAGATGAAACTAAAATATATTATACCTTTTCAAGATCACTACTACTAGTGTTGGAATATTGTTGATGATGATGATTGTCAGCATTTGGCAGCAAGCGCCTACGTTTGGAACGATCCCCGAATTCAAGCAAAGCATCTTGAAGATACCCTGTTGAGAAATGATGATCAGCAGAAGAATCCTGAGTAGCAGTTGAGAATGATGGTTCACTACTACTCCCATATTCATACATTGCTGGCATCACTGCATGTTCAACAATAATCATTGCAATTACACACCAAGGAATATAAATAATAATAATAATAAAGAAAGAAAGAAAGAGAAGTACTTAAAGAGAATTTGTCCGCGTTGATAACTCCAAGGTTAAGGTTGTGATAATCCAAACTACTACTACCAAGGAGAAGGGAAGAATAATGAAGATCATTCATGGTTTTGTAGTGTGTGTGAGTGTCACAACAAAATGATGGGAAATAATGGGTGTATTTATGTACAAGTTTGTGGAAGAAAATGTGGGAAAAAAGGGTTATGTTATGGGGGAGAATTGAAGAGAAACACTATTCTAGTATGTGTATGTGTGAGTCAGTCAACGCAGGCTAACAAGGAAAAAGTGGATATATGTTTCTTGGGATTCTCAAAATGTGTCCACTTTAGGATTTTGGTTTGAAATAATTTCATTTTTATTTTATGTGTGGGGGACTAAATAATTGCAAAGGTTATCATATTGTGTGTTGCATTGCTTGCTTCTCTGCTCTTAAATTAAAAGACATGCCCCCAAACCCATAGGGACATAATTCAAATTTCAGCTTTTTCTTTTTGTGTTTTTCTTCCTGGACCCTCTGCCTCTCACCTATGGTTACCAGCCGTTCCTCTTTTTTCAACTTTTTTCTTTTCTTCCTTTATTTTTCTTTTTCTTTTAAAATATTTAAATATCTTATTTAAGATAAAAATTTAAATGTGAAATTGATAATTAAGATTCGTTAAATAATAATTTAGTTAAACCTATTAAATTATATAAAGATTTTCGACAAAAAAAATATTTAATTTGGTCTCTGAAATTACACTTCAAGTCTCAATTTAGTCCTCAAAATTTCAATTGCATCAGTTTAGTCCCTAAACTTTTCAAATTTTAATCACGTTAACCTCTGCTATAATTTTCATTACAAAGTCAATAAAAAATTTTAGAAACTAAATTGAGGCAATTGAAATTTCAAGAACTAAATTAAGTTTCGAGTGTAATTTTACGAACCAAACTGAATACTTTCTCATTCTTGACTATTAACTTAAGATAAAATTAATTACAAGTGAATTCCTACCTAATTAAATATACGAATGTAGTTATAGTATCTGGATCATTAAATAATAGACATAATATTTTTATAATTTAATTGAATTACGAATATCTTAAAATATACAAATCATATACTTTGACTATAAAAGATTGTGAGTTGGAATTTGAATGTCTAGCGTTCTTTTATTTTTCATTTTTTGCCCTTTTCTTACACAATCTTTCGTCTATTGTGGGGGTCGTATCAGTCATATCTTCTGCCACCACTTGGAAAATAGTCTTGGTGGGTGATACATATAACAAAATGGGGACCCACCAGGATGGCATGCTGGAGAGGGGGCCCATGTATAAAAAAAAGGGAGTAGAAGAAGAAGAAGGAAGAAATCATGGGTTTGGTGTTGTGGACCAACTTTTTGATCCTAGGGTTTGAATGGCCTCAATTAAATGTCGAATTTTGTTTGTCACAGACATTGTAGTTTGTGTGGATATTGATTGTTCTACACAAAATATCAAACGGCAACCAAAGTCTCTATCTCTGTGTGTCAAATTTGATTGAATTCCGGTCACAATTTTCCGATAATATAATACCTAACGTATCATCAATTATATTTGTTTCTTCACCTTCATGTATGCGTATAAATAAGCAAGCTACAGCAAACCACTTTTAAGAGTAGTCTAAAAATGAGATATTTTGATAATATATATAAGATTTTATATTTAATATTTAGTATTGTCAATGTGCCAAAAGCAAGCTACAATATTTAAAAAAAAAAGAAAAAGAAAAAAGGAAATCATATTAGTCCATGAACATCAGGATTAGAAGTTAAAAATTCAGATGCAATTAATTTCATGTAAAGTTGTTAGTTAAGACTTAAGAGTTATTACATAATAATTTAATTAAACTTATCAAATTATTTAATAACTTTCAGCTATCAACTTTCTATGTATGAAGTTAATTGTACTTGAATTTTTAATGTCCGAGACATTGGAAAGGATAAAAGAAATTTGAATCCATTTGCACAAAAAAGTTCATTTTCCATTTAAATTCCCAGCAACAAATTTTCTGAGTACTATAACAACTTGAGTATCAGATGAATTGGGGGAAACAATTATGATGCCAAAAAAATTAAATTTAATACTTAGGCTGAGGCATGAATGGGAATTGGAGATTTAGATGATACTAGAATCCAAGGAGTTGAATAAAAACTTAAGGATTGCACGGACTATTTAATTGCTTACCATTCAAAGGGGTAAAAAAGGGGGACAAAACAATGATTTTTATTTTTTTCTTTCGGGTGTCGACAAAGCAATGATTTCTTTCTACCAATTTGTTTCCCTTTTTTTTTTTTTTTAAATAAACTAGTCTCTTGTATGTAACCAAGAAAAGGGGAAAACCAAGACTAAATAGCATATAACTAATTTGAATTGGTTGAGTAATCAGTTCACTCGTCTATTTAGTCAGTGACAGACCATTAAATGAAACATAAATTCGCAACAGATTAATTCTTAGTCTGTCGAGCTGAGAATACCGTAATTAACAAAAAAAAAAATGCATATAATGAACCCCTCAAAAGATAATTTGGATTCTATCTAGAGCTTTGACGAGAACGCCATGAAATCAGTTTTTGAAAACCTTATTTTTAAATATTAACACACTCAAACAACAAATGCATAAACCTTATATATAATTTATAGATAATTTTCTTATTTTCTAAAGAAATCGTGGCCTATTACGGATAGAGATAGCAGGTTAAGTGACCTAACGGAGATGTGATTTCAAAATTAAATAATTTATATTTGATTAATGTCTCTCCAACTAATATTATATTTAATCTTACATGCTTTATGTATTATTTGACAAAAATTAGTCAAATTTTCGTCAATAAGATTCAGATACAAGAAATTCAATTAGTACCAAAAAATGAAAAAAAAAAAAAATCTCATATGCTTTACATTAACATAGAACGGCTATATTGAGATTAATTCAAGCCAACAATCAATCTGCATGTGAGACCATAGGAGTTGGTGGATTTCCTTGTTGGTAGGCATTAATAATGAGAATAATGTGATTCCCTACTTTTAGATTAAAAAAAAAAAAAGAGGTGATTTCTCTTGCATGAATTATATTTTGGGTTTGATCTGGCTTCATTTTTCCCTTGGAAAAGACTTTAAATATCAAAAAAGCATATTTAAAAAAGAGAGGTGCTAGTAGTATGTTTCTGGCAAATTTAAAGCAGATTTAAAATAAAGCAACAAGCTACAGCTTCAGACACACGATTACAATCTTAAAAACAGCCCAAAGAACTGTCATTGGTTCCTGAGTTGTGAGCATTAATCTCCGTTTGTTGAGTATAATTTGAGCATAAATCTAGCATAGGTAGATTGTAGAAGTCCCTCAATCCACATGCAACAATGCCTACAATGACATAATCTAGTGAATAACCCCATACTCAAATAAGACAATGTCGAATGTATAATTGGATGGAAGAAACTAATGGAATATATCAAATTCAAATAGGAATGTTGAATGTGAGAAGACTAATAATAATAATAAAGAATTAATATAATGCTTCAACTGGGCAACAAGCAATATTTTTCAAATTTCCAAGTATAATGACACAAGAAAAGGGTTGGTAGGCGTGATGAGTAAGTTACCTTCCAAAAGGGGGTTTGATGAAAAGTAGACATTTTATTTCAAAAATAAAAAAGGGAAAGGAAATGAAAACTTTCAATTTGAACTGAATACTGACTAGTGACTAAACTCTCACTAAGGCAACTCTTAAACAAAAGGGTTTCAAATTTTTCACAAGTCTTGAAATCCAATTCTAGATTTGTTAATGGTTATTAAGCCTGACATTCTCATATATAAGTTACAACATCTTTCACTAGAGACACAACTTGAGCGAGACTAAAGAGTTATAAATTGGCAGTAATTTATTAAGACATGCTTTATCAAACCAGAAAGAATTGTATATCAGTCTAAATTGTTGATGGCAAAAAAATTGTGGAGGAAAAAGGATTCAGTCTCAATACTCGTTTTGCCAGAAAGAACAGGCTGAGTCTCGGTTTCATATATGAAGACTGAGATAACCAATGCGACAAAAGGTCCATAGAGAAGGTTTTTAGGACTCGAAGAATTTATAAGCAAGATAATACATACTTGGAAAATGCGAGGCACTGAGATCAATGAACACATCACAAAAGGGGAATTTAAAATAAATAAATAAATAAATTATGGAATGTAGGATACTTACAACAGTAGGAACCTGGTGACTCAGTCCTCCATGGGAGCTTCATCTTGCTCATCATCACTTTTCAATTTGCCACAGACATTACATTCCATGACATTAGATGGACTATCAACTTGTGGGGGTAGAGGAGCCAAAGTTCCCCCGCAATTTGGTCTATCACACATGTACCTTAAAAAGAAATATGCATGTGGGAAATCATTATTATTGTCTGTATCTGACGCTGCCATGTTTTCATATTGGTCCTCCTCATCCATAACCTCTTCTCCATCCTCTGCATTATCTTCTTCGATAGTGTCATCATTATCTGACCAATTTGATTCGACATTACACCGATCACAATTACAGGTGAAGCCATAGTCTTCCATCAATCTCTTCTGCCTGCTAGCATAGTTTTCATTGACAGGGAAATAGCTCAAACAGATCTCCCTGCCTTGAGGAACATCATGAATCATCCTAACAATAATGTCAGTATTATTACTGCCATCTGGTGGATTACTATCCACATAATCAAATCTGCAGGCATTGGGAAGGCAATCGTGGTTAAAAAAGGAGGCATAGGGGTATATACCATAAGCTCTAACAGACCTCTGGCCATCATCAACAGAAACAGGCTGCATTAAGCCAAAGGCATTGTGCTTGTCCTTGGCCAGAAGCGCAGAGGTGAGTTCCAAAGAAAATACATTCTGAAGACCAATGGGAGCAATTGAGCAGAGGGATGAAATAAGAGGGTGTAGGAATTGAGCTGCAGAAATTGTAGCGTCATCAGGAGAACCATGAAGAGAAAGCAAGATTTGAAAGTCTGAGGGGGAGATATTGGCAAGATTGTACGCAGCAATGAGAAATTGAGCCTGGACTTGAAGCTCAAGGGGATGTCCAATGAGAGGAGAGTTGGCTTGGAAGTGAGACAATGCTTGACATACCCAAGAAGAATGAGATGAATTCAATGCCTTTGAGAGACAATTAGAGCTGCAAAAACGATAATGTCTACATGAAGGGCACAAAACTGCAGAAGATGAAGAATCGCCCTGTAAAGAGGATGGTAAGGTTCTAAAGCAGTGATCACAGAAGGAGGAGGCTAGGGTAGAGGAGGACGAAGATAAAGACTGCGGGATCAATGGCAAAGCAGAATAGAGCAGGATAGGAGAATCTCTAAGGACAATTTGGCCGGCTTTAAGAGGTTGTGATGCAACCATTCCCCTCCCTCTTCCTTGTATCTCCTCCACCTTCAAAAGGGAACTTGGAGCAGCCACAGACATTTGCAAGTAATTTTGATTTCTGATTTCCAAATTAGATTAGGTAAGCTACGGGAGGCTACACCGTTTTTATTCCACGTTCTTTGTATGTTCCGAGAAGTCAAAGTATCTGCAAGGCGAGAAACAAAGGTAGCAAGGATTTCATCGTGAGTTATCCTACATATGAAATCACTATGCCAGTTCATATTTAGACGAGTAAATACCCCCCCCCCCCCCCCCCCTCCTCCTCTTCCTCTTGTTTTCCTTTCCCAAATGAAGTGCAAAGAAGTCCACACAACACAATTTGAACCAGGAAACTAAAATTCCAGAAATCATAACTGAATCAGATAAATGTTTTAATTTACTCAAATATTCTTCTACTGATGATACCCTTGCAAGTAAAATAAATAAATAAAATTAACTGGTTTAGGATTCAGGTATACTGTTGTTCAAGAGTAATCTAGTAGTTCATTTTTAACTGAGAGTGACCCAGAAAGAAACTAATGTTGAGCTTAGGGCTTAGCACAAGCATATCCAGAGAACATGTAAAAAACAAAGCAAGTCTACCCTGATGGTCCAGTTCAGCTCAGGAGATGATAGCATCCATAGACGAGGTTACTTTTCTGCCACAAAGAGAACAGAATGATTTCCTACACGAGTCACTCTGTATATACCCTAAGCTCAAGCATATAAAGTGATTTCTCCATCAACATAATTAAGACTATGTCCTTCTTTCTTCCTAAGCATGGCACTGGTAATATTGCGAAAAAGAAAGTGGAGATGAATGTGAAATGTGAATACGTGCTTACATTTCTGTCACCCAAATCATCAAACACTTGGCATGCGGTATTAAACATTGGACTCACCTTGCACAACAAGAACAAGTTGCAGTTGCCAACCGCCCTTCCCTGCAATCGCGCATTTCCCGGCAGGGTTTTGCTACATTCCTTCATTACTACTGCTATAAAGGCCCAGTAAATATATGGGCCAGACGCTTTCCATTTGGGCCCATAAACCCTAGTAACAACAAAATTTGGGCCTAAACAAAATGATAAGCCCAAGATCCGATAGCAGGAAACAAACATAACCACCACCGCCATCAGTGTCAGTGGCAAAAGGAAAAAGCAACCAGAAGCATAAGCAGAACCCTAAGTCCTAACCCTAACAGAGGAAGAGGTCGCCAGAAGCGAAAAACAGTTACAGAAGCTCACAACACAAGATGAGGCCGATTTTGATGAAGGGCCACGAGAGGCCATTGACTTTCCTAAAATATAATAGGGACGGCGACCTCCTCTTCTCTTGCGCCAAGGACCATAATCCCACCGTCTGGTTCGCCGATAACGGAGAGAGATTGGGAACTTACCGAGGCCACAACGGCGCCGTCTGGTGCTGCGACGTTTCACGTGACTCCACGCGTCTTATTACAGGCAGCGCTGACCAGACCGCCAAGCTCTGGAATGTTCAGACCGGCCAGCAGCTCTTTACATTCAACTTCGATTCCCCGGCCAGGTCCGTTGACTTCTCCGTCGGTGACAAGCTCGCCGTCATCACCACCGACCCCTTCATGGAGCTCACATCCGCTCTTCATGTCAAGCGCATTGCCAGGGACATCTCCGATCGTGAGTTTCTGTGCTCTTTGTTTTGCCTAATTAGGGGTTTTGGAAGGTTTGGTCTAAATAGTTTTGGTGATGTCTTGTGATCTGATTTTTTTTTTAATTTTTGTTTCCAGAGACTGCGGAGTCCTTGCTTGTTCTTAAGGGGCCTCAGGGAAGGATAAACAGAGCTCTATGGGGACCGTTGAATAAGACCATTATTAGCGGCGGAGAAGATGCCATTATTCGCATTTGGGATTCTGAGGTAAAGTAAATTAGCCA
This sequence comes from Arachis stenosperma, assembly GCF_014773155.1. Taxonomy (NCBI): domain Eukaryota; kingdom Viridiplantae; phylum Streptophyta; class Magnoliopsida; order Fabales; family Fabaceae; genus Arachis; species Arachis stenosperma. The sequence continues at coordinate 168,909,386 of NC_080379.1, read as the reverse complement.
ACTGATTATGGTGCTTGTTGTGATTGGTTTATGCATGGATCTTTAATTTGTTGTTATGGATTTTGCTGTATTGTGCTTGATTTAGAGTACTTTAGGGTTTTGTCTAGAAGAGGAGAAATTGGTTATTGCTTATGTTTTTGAACCCAAATTGTTTTCTGAACTTTTTAGACTGGAAAACTGCTCAAAGAGTCGGATAAGGAATCCGGACATAAGAAGACGATAACATCACTTGTCAGATCTGTTGATGGTTCACATTTTCTCACTGGCTCCCTCGACAAGTCTGCCAAGGTATTCAACATTTTAAATCTTTGTTGTGATTTTCTATCCTCGTTAATACTGGTTGCTGTTTTTTAATCTGCACTAGATATTATTTTTTTTATCCCCTAACATCAGTTACCCGTGTGTTTAGCTTTGGGATACAAGAACGTTGACACTTATCAAAACTTATGTGACTGAACGCCCAGTGAATGCAGTTGCAATGTCACCTCTTCTTGATCATGTATGTATTCTATCTCCCATTCATGTGGTGTTTTGCAAGAGAAATTGATTTTGCTTGGGAGCTACTTATATGGTCTTCTAAATATTTTGTCCTCTGTATCTTAAAGGTGGTAATTGGAGGTGGTCAGGATGCATCAGCTGTTACAACTACTGATCATAGAGCTGGGAAATTTGAAGCCAAATTCTTTGATAAGGTATATTTACTTCTCTCTCTTATTGTCTGTTTCAGTTCCATAATGACCTGAGCTGCATGATTATCCAATTATCATGCTTATTATTTGTATGATGTATGCCTTTTCTGTTTACCTAGATTCTTCAAGAAGAAATTGGTGGTGTTAAAGGGCATTTTGGACCAATTAATGCATTAGCCTTTAACCCTGATGGGAAAAGGTATGACCGCTGTTCTTCCTTCCCCTCCCCTTCCCGTTTCAAATTTTCATGTTGCAACATGGATTCATGGAATGCTAGTATTCTTTCATTATTGGAACTTTACCACAACTTAGTTATGCTAGTTAGCACTTCCAATGTTGAAAACTATGGCCATGATTATATTACCCTTACCATTTTAATGGTTAATTGTTGAAAATGATTAGTGATATATAGAATGTAATATGATTACTTAATACATGTACCCAACCGTGGGAATTGGTTTAGATATCTATAGTGCGTATATGCGAAATATCATCATTCGTATAATGGTGATAGTGTTGAAGTCTAGCATTACGCTATTTAAATATTCTTGGCATTTCTAATCTTATTCTAATGCCATATATATATGATGACTTGATAAATGATATATAATATGTAAGCCTCAACATTTGGTAGCATAGATTAAAATTTACTGTTGGCTTGGATTATATACCTCTATTGCATTGTAATGGGTTAGTTTGTAAGTGCAACATTCTTAGATATTATGACCGTTTTATCCAAGTGAAGTTCCTTCAAATGCATGTAGCAATTGTTCAGGTGAACAACTCAAACTTGATTTCATATAATATGTAGCATTGGATTTGTAAGAATGGATGTAGGTAGTCTGTTGCTTATTTTTTTTTAAAAAATATTCATATATTTCAAGTTACTCCCTCAAAATAAGTGTATTTTTGAAAAATTAACGTATTTAGACAATTATATATGAATTTTTCAATGCACCTACAAAGTAACTTGTTTTGATAATGGGGGAGTAGTTAATATTTTTGTTTCATCAGTGTTTAGTAAATTGTTTTAACTTGCTATCCTTCATGTATAGTGTGATACATGGTTCCGGATTACTTTTGAATTGTTTCTTTCATTTATTTTAATGGGCATCTGATATATCGTGTGTTTTGTAGTTTTTCAAGCGGAGGTGAAGACGGTTATGTACGGTTGCATCACTTTGACCCAGATTATTTCAATATCAAAATATAGGCTTCACAAGAGTAATTTTTTTATATTGGCTGCGGATAGTAGAATTTAGCCTTCAATTGCTTTCATAGCAATTAAAATGGCAATGTGGTTTCGAAAGCCCATCCATTGTAATGAAGATATACTTTAAATTTTGATCCATGTTTTGATTATTACACTAAAATTAAGAGTTATGAAAAATCTTGTCCAAGTTTTTCAGTGTCATCATATGCTTGGCGTAAGTGATTTTGATCAAAGTTCTTGTTTCGGTTAATCACCAAATTATTAGATGTACCTATGTGGAATTCAGCCAAAATCCGGTTTTAGTATTATTATTTTTTAAAAGTGTTTCGACGAGCCTTTTATTATTTAATGCCCTTATAACACAGTTCAAGTCTCAGAATGATATACTTAATCTAGTAACCCAGCCATCAATGCATACACTGCCTTTGAACCAAATATAATAAACTTAAGCACACAAGGATCCTAGTAATATGAGACTTGAAATATGAGTATAATGGTATTTGTAACTTTATTTCATAAAGACGAGGACATTCTTGGGGACATGTCGAAAGTTCAATACCGCAAGTGGGGACCTTGTATACTATCAAGCCAGTGTAAAGAAAGAAAAGAAAGAATGAATGGAGGTTACTCTGCATTTCAGTGTGTATCGAAATATAGACTGCAGTGAGACGAATGTAACATAAATTTATGAATTAAACGTATTGATGATAAACTAAAAGCAATCCAGGAAAATGTTTAGGGAACTGGGTATGGGATGACTTGAAACCTAAGTTAGATTCAACCTGATAACAACAAATTGTTGTCAAATTTTCGAGTTAACTCGTAAACTCGTACGAGTTTAGATATGGAATCGAGTTGACTCGGGCATAGACTCTATCTTGAGTAAGGCTAGACTCAGTCAAACTCAGACAAACTTGTGAGTCTAAGACCGAGTTAGCGAGTTTGTGTTTTCTTCAGTTTTGCTAAAAAAAACATCATTTTGAAAAAAAAAATATTTTTTTTTATTAGAGTTACAATAACATTCCCAAATAATGAAAGAAAACTCACTCACAACTCACTCATCTGCGTCGTTTCTCTCAAGTCTCACTTTCTCCATGTTCTGCGGTAGTTGCCGTTTCCCATCGAGTTGCAGTTGTTTGCCTGCGTCTGCTACCTCTGTTCTGATTTGCGCCATTATCTTTGTGAATTTTACCTATGTTGCCCTCTACTTTGTATCTCTTCACATCTCCACTATCCGCAACTCCATCGTGCTATCACCATTCACGAGTTCGACTTCTTCTCCTACAGTCCTATCTCTACTCTGGTTTGCACCGTCGTGAAATCCATGACTATTTGTCGCCGTCGTTTTGTACTGCTGCTTCACCTTCACCACTGATGTCTGCTGCACCCTTGTCTTCAATCTGCTGTTGCTGGGACTTTGACCCTTCTTCTCTTTTGTATCATCTATTTTTTTGTATGTCTTTTGTCGTTTCTTTCCGCCTTTGCTTCTTGATTTAGTTTTTTTTTTTGCTTTTTAATTTTTATTGCTTCTAATTTTAGCCTATTGCTTATGGTTTATGTTAGATGGCCAGATGGTTCATCCCTTCATGTCTGATTAGTAATTAATTATTTTGATTAGAGTTAATTTAATTATTTGATATTGTTCAATGTTCAATTAAAGATTTATTATTACAGATTTAGAATTTTTAATTTTGTGTGTTCTATATTGTATTTGTAGAGGAATAATTATAGAGGATTTGAATGTGTTCTATAAAGTATTTGTTATAATGTATGCTATTATTTTAATTTAGGTTTAATTATTCTGTTGGTCCTATAGTTTCACGAAATTTTCAATTAGGTCCTTATATTTTTTTTCCTTTTAATTGGATCCCTGCACCAAATTTTTTTTCAATTGAGTCCCTATACTTTTTTTTTTCCTTTTATTTGAGTCCTTACACCAATTTTTTTTAGTTAGGTCCCTATACAATTAAGCCAATTACTACTAAGAGGGACCTAATTGAAAAAAAAATTTGATGCAGGGACCCAATTAAAAAGAAAAAAGTATAGGGACCTAATTGAAAATTTCGCGAAACTATAGGAACTAACAGAATAATTAAACCTTTAATTTATTATGTGTTTTAAGATTGATATTATTAATTTTGAAGAATTAGAATTGAGTAAATATACAGTATGTATTATATGTATATAAACTTCATAACAGGTAAACTCGTATGAGTCTATGAGTTAACTCGCGAGTCGAGTCTAGATCAGCTCCACGAGTTTACTTAGACTCGCGATTTTGACAACCTAGACAATAATAACAACTTCAGCAGTGGGGATACAAGATCCTCTCATTCCGTTTCATTATCTTGTAGTGAGTACAGTGGTTCACTTCTTACTAGTTCTTGGATTAGTGACCAAAATCTCAAACAGCTCTTCTAAGACTAGGATCAGAACATCTCTTTAGAATTCTACCAGACAGAAATTAATTAAGCCTTTGAGAAAGGTTCCTGCAATATGTCTTCTGTTTGTACATTCTAGCATAGACAATGTAAACCAACATATTTAAGAAACTAAGTGCAGCTAGAAGCCAGAAAAAGTAATCAAGATGGCCCTCATTCAAATTATCTGGTAGCCATCCAGGACTTCCATCCTTTCTTGTGAGTCTAGCAACAATTGTGACAACAAAAGAACTCAGGTAATTTCCCAGTGAATTCGTCAGAAGCGCCAACGCGCTGCAGAAACTTCGCATCCTATCCGGCGCTTCTTCATAGAAGAACTCATGCTGTCCTATAAAGTTGAACACCTCTGCAGCACCTAGCAAAAAATACTGAGGTATTTGCCACAGTATGCTAAGTGGAATAGAAACATCTTCATCTACCAATCCATGTTCTCTTGCTATTTGTAATCTCTTGCTCTCTAATATAGCTGCAGCTGACATGCAAGTCATGGAGAGAAACAGGCCAATTCCCATTCTCTGCAACACTGTGAAGCCTCTTGCATTGCCAGTAAAGTGTCTTGCAACTTTAACAATCACTCTATCATAGATGAGAACCCAAATGATGACACCAACTATATTAAAAGTTGAAAGAGATGCTGCGGGAATTGTGAAAGAACCGATAGTCCTGTCCATCATTTTCCCTTGTTCAATGAACAGCGAGGACATTTGAGCATAGACAGAACTGAAGATGATTCCTGTTGCCCAGATTGGAATCATGCGGATTAGAATCTTCAGCTCTTCCACCTGTGTCACAGTGCAAAGCCTCCAAGGATTAGTTACTTCCTCACTCCCTTTTTCTATATCTGATTTCACTGCAGCTTTGTCAAGGCACCTGAAGACAAAAGCAAAGCTTAGCACTGTAGGATGTAACACAATTTCGAAGAGGCATAAGTAGTACTATCAATGATTATTCAGATGAACACAAGAAAAGTTCAATTCAGTGTTAAATAAAGGATATTTGAGGCTTTGACATGCCTCAATCCATTGGTATGCTCGAGTTTAAGACTTCCTTCAACAGATGAATTCTCTGCCACAGTTTCATAGAGGAGAGAGGTATCTTGAGGTACCTCCAATTTCCTCTTATGTAAAGAAGCAACAACCACTTGGCAGATTCTTGTAATAGGACTTCCCCCTGGCCTAAGAAACCGGTAGGTATGTGTACCGAGGAAGAACACTACCACTCCAATACCAATAAACGATGCTGCAATGCCATATCCAAGTCCCCATCCTATATTTTCTTCGATCCATACCAATATGGTGGTTGCTATGAGTGCACCAATGTTGCTAGTGAAGTAGTTCCAATTGAAGAATAATGCTTTACTTGCTCTTTCCTTATGATCTGTATCATCAAACTGGTCTGCTCCAAAGGGCCATATACATGGCTTGATCCCACCAGTCCCTACTGAAATCAAATAGATTCCAAGGAAGAATACAGCACTTTGAGCTGAAAAGATTGCTGAAAGGGTCAATGTGCAGATTCCCTGTAAAAAAAAACCTCAATAATCAACTAACTAAAGAAAAAAAATAATATAATGACACATATAGGCAATGATATTAGGCCATGATAATAAGGCTTAGTTGAGTTTACAAAGAGATAAATTCCATAGAACACAAGAATTGTCCAATATCTTCCCCAGTATGCATCAGCAAGGAAGGATCCAAGCAGAGGTGTAAGGTAGCATGTTCCCTGAAAGGTGGTAACATTTCTTGCTGCAGAAACAGGCCCTTCATGAAGTCTGGTTGTTAGATAGGTGACAAGATTACTGGCAATTCCATAATAGGCCAACCGTTCGCAGAAGAAAGTACCTGCATAAATTATAGAACCATATACAAAGATAAATGTGGTTGGTACATGGAAAAAATAAGTATAAAAAAGCACCATGTATGTAAAACAGTGAGAGCAACACAAGTTTTCATAAATGATCACCTAGAACAAAGGGGCATGCTTTCCATGTCCCGCCTTCGCTCTTGATGGCAACCTCTCCCTTGATGTTCACTGTCCCATCTCCAGTGTGAATAGAGTCTTCATTCTGCAAATTAACTTTAATTAATGAACATGGAAGTGAAATGGAGAGGCATGGCTCCTGTAGCTTCTACATATTTCACATATCATATATGCACGTACCATGTTTGATATGATGAATGCTAATATGTGCAAGTTTTTTCACGTTAATATGTTTTCTGAACCTTACTCACTACTTGATGCAATATGAATTATGATATGCAAATGACATAGGACAAGATATATATATATATAATTGGTAACTAAGTAGGCATGAACCTGCAAAAGACCATCTTCCAAAAGTGTTACGGATTCCTCCAAATGTTCCATTTCTTGTTCTCTAATGGCTAAACAGTAAACACACCAGAGCCAAACATATATGACTCAAGTGCGGAGAATCTAGTTATTCTAGCTACCTATTTTTGTCGTTGACTTATATTAGTTGATCCGTAATTCGTTTAATGATATATCATAGGCACGTACCCTCGACCAACGAATATTTATAGGTTTTTTTTTAGTGACTTAAATAAGCAAAACAAAAAACAAGAAAACAAAGGTTAATAACTGCTTAAACAGAGAGTCAGTTTCGCTTAAGACTATTCTCAAACTCCTCTCAAGGAGAGGAAAGTTCTACTTGATGAAATTGTAACCTCATTGCCATCTTAATGAATCATTTATAGCTTTTGATCCACCATAAATAAATTCCACAATTTCTGAACATAGAACTAAATTCTTCATAGTTTAGGACCAACCATAAAATGTCTATTTTTTACAAGGCTTGACCCATGCTTCAAGTAATCGGTGACTAATAATCAAAACCAGCCGTTGATGAATTTAAAGACATCATCATCGTTTCTTATCCAATGGCCACATGGATGGTGGATACATTTTTCGTGTCGTATGAAAGCTCCTCATTGTCACTATCATCATTTTACTTTACTTTTGTAACCTACAATTCCTACAAAGAATGGTAGGCAAACTGTTAGGTCCACCATTCTCATAACTCATGGGTTGAGTGCAGCTTTTAAATTAATTGAAGTTAGGAGAATCTATAATTTGAGGGTATAGCACGCTTATCAACAGTCTCTATGTCCCTTGGCATACGAGTAACGACCTTAACCTATCATAATTGTGAAAACAACTATGCATGATTAAATAACTATCCTGTAAAATTTAAACCGTTACCAGTGGTCCACATAGTTTTATCACTATGTAACAGATATTATTAACTAAAAGATGTTCTGTCCCTTAAACTTTAATGATAAAGAATAATATATTAGATGATTTAGGCTGTGTTTATGAGCTCGTTCTCACATAAAGAATAATCACCAAAAGGAAAAAAAATGAAATGTCATAACATGCTTCCACCCTAGATAGATATGCCTGAAGGCCTTAAAAAATAGCAATAGCCTTCTTCTTCTTGTACTTTTTGGCAGTGACAATGTACACCAACAAATTTAAGAAACTAAGTCCAGCCATAAGCCAGAAAAAGTAATCAAGATGACCTTCGTTCAAGTTATCCGGTATCCATCCCGGTTTTCCGCCTTGTGTCGTAAAGTGAATTACCACGGTAAGAATGAAAGAGCTCAAGTAGTTCCCCAGTGCAAAACTCACAAGTGGCAGTGCCGTGCATAAAGACCGCATAGCATCCGGAGATTGATCGTAGAAGAACTCAACCTGTCCGGCGAACATGAATACCTCGGATGCACCCAATAAGAAGTATTGAGGTATTTGCCAGAGCACACTAATGGGTACAGCAACATGTTTGTCAATAAGGTCGAGCTCTCTCGCACGCTGCAGACGCATGATCTCCACCACAGCTGCGGCCGACATGCATGCAACTGAAATAAGAAGGCCAATTCCCATTCTATAAAACACAGAAATTCCCCTCTCCGTGCCGTTAATTTTCTTGGCAAGTGGAACAAGTATCTTGTCATAGATGGGGACCCACACAACAACACTTATCACATCAAAACATGAGAGGGAAGCCGGAGGCATCTTGAAGGAACCGATAGTTGTGTTCATCATCGTTCCTTGTTCCACAAACAAGGTTGCCATCTGGGCATAGACAGCAGCAAAAATGATTCCTGAAGCCCAAATTGGGAACATGCGGAGCAAGATCTTCAGTTCCTCAACTTGTGTCACAGTGCAGAGTCTCCATGGATCAGGAAAATAATCAATTTTGCTCTCAGCATCAGACACTATAGCTGCTTTATCGAGGCACCTACATTGTATTCAAAACAAAAATCAATTGGAGTTATAGAAGGTGCTGAGCAGGAAAACCTGTTCTGAAGTTAATTGGCCTGTGAAAAATAAAAAGGGTAAAAAGGAAGAATTCTAAAGCAGCTTGGAACACTTGAGCCATTATCAATTGCATATTCTTGATCAGAAGTTACTCAAAAAGAATGTCACAATCTTCAAATTTTAGCATACAATTTTCTGATGCAATAAAAATTTTAAAAGGAAAAGAAAAATGTTAACATACAAAACTGTCAACCGACAAGATTAAAAAAACAAGGTAAACGAAAAGCAAGAAAGAAAATGAAACCTTCCATTAGCCTACATGGGGTAGGTTAGGTATGACATTGTTCAAGTTTTTATATCTGCCATACATTGAGGATAGTTGTGATAGCAAAGCGGTTCTAGCAATGAAGGAAGCAGTAAGTAAATAAAAAACTTAAGTCCTTGATTTATTTAGTCTCTGAATTTATTATGTGCATAGCAAACTAATGATTCCTTTATATTTTCTTTTAGGAGATTAATTGGTAACCCCTGATGTTGCATTGTAAGTGTCTACTTGGACATTTAATTCCTCAGGACAGGTAACTGCACCTGCCTAGCCATGTGCCCCTCAGCCATGAAGCTTTTTAGATAGGACACTTGAACCCCCATTCATTTCTCAACTGCAAACAAGGGACAGATCACAGAAGCCATCAGGGAGGTAGCATACAGCAAAAGAAAGATAGGAAGGTAGCAAACCCTTACCTGAAAAACCTATCATTACGGCTGATATTGCACAAATAATCAACACATAGAGCCTGGTAAAAGGCACACTGTCTGGAATGATTTAGCAAAAGGATCAACTAAGGAATCTGCAGTACATAAAGGACAAATAGAATTTGGGAAGGACTAATTAGAAGAAAATGCTTGGTCTGTCTATTTTATTTTTCTTCAGCATATACATTTATTTTTCTACAATGTTTAGATTGCAGTATCAATTATGGGCTTAACATCTTGTAGTACTACATCAAAAACAATATTTTGCTAGGGTTAAAATTCCAATTTGATGCTGAATTTGTATCACAATTCCCAAGTTGATGCCTATCTGCAGGATGCAGCAAATCTTCACAGCAAAAGTATCGGTGATAACAATACTACATGAGCTATACACAACAACTTTCAAGAAAGATGGTTCAGATAGTCCAAAAAAACCAAATATTAATATAGACTAACGGTCTTAGCTCCTTAACACATGCCGCTAATTCTCATCCGAGTTAATGGTGAAGTGAAAGATTATCACGTAACATTCTGATATCCATTCATTTTTTCTTCTTGTACTACTCTAACATTTAAATGAGAAATTAATCCTTACCTTCTTTCACTCCAAATTCCTCCTTCTAATCATGCATGCATCTAGGGGACAAAACAGTGACATCAATTTGAAGGAGCAAAATAAAAAGGAAAATTTTGCATAATCAGCTTAAGGGGCATAGCGTTTGAAAATTCCTACCTAAAGAACATGGCAGAAGTACAGGGGCAGGGGTGTGCATGAGAAATATAACCTGCATATAGCTTGAGTTGACAGTACACAGACACTTAACATGCCACATCAGGGTTACACTATTTATTTCGGTTAATGAGAGATAACAAAAGACTTAACTTGTTATGGGTTTAAAGATTTTACGTAATATTCAGTGAGTAAATTGCAACTCCAGGATATTTTTCACAAAAAATGTTGCCTATGAAGAAGTAACAGCTGGAGAAAAGTCAAAACTAGCCCCAATGCTGTGACAATGAAAAAAGCTATTAACTCCGACAGGAGAACTCAAAGGTATATAAAAATCACCTCATGTCATCACTATGCTCCAGTTTGCGGCTCCCTTCGATAGCAGATTTCTTGTCTGCTGTCTCATACAGGAGACTGCTATCCTCAGGGACAGCCAACTCCTGCTTTCGGGCAGATGCTACCAAAACCTGGCAAATTCTTTTAATGGGGCTCCCCCCTGGTTTTAGAAACCTATAGATTGGTGTGCCTAAAAAGAAGCTTACAATCGATACTCCCATAAATAAAGCGGGAATGCCAAAACCAAGAGCCCATCCTGCATTGTCTTGAATCCACACAATGAAGGTGCTTGACGCAAGAGCACCTAGGTAAATAGAAAAGTAATACCAGTTGAAAAAGGATGCTTTAGTAATTCTTTCCTTAGAATCAGTATCATCAAACTGATCTGCCCCAAAAGATGACACACATGTTTTTACACCTCCAGTTCCAAGGGCAACCACATAGAGACCAAAGTAGAACACAAAATATTGTGCAGGAGTAGCTGGAGGACAATGAGAACCCAAGCATTCAGGAGGCTTCAAAGCAGGAACTGATGCAGAAAGAGTCAATATACACAGCCCCTGCATGAAACAACCATTCACATATTACAAATATGAAAAGACAATTAACAGCAACATGCAAAGCCGTAGTAAAAAAACATAATAACAACGAACACTAGCATTATAACAATATGATATAAGAACTGATTTTTTCCTAATAATAAAACTTATAACTTTTTCCAGTGTGAAACATTTGAGAGTATATTCTGTGCTCAATGTGGAATTCCCTTATTCTAAAGTGGGATTAAAGCGATGCTCTTCCATGGTGAGAAACCTAGATTTGAAGTAAAAGCAGTGTAAAAGAATGAAAAAGTTTAGATCACAATGCACCTAAAACTGATATTCTGATCCTTGTTTTTGAAGTTTCTTTGAGGGCATAATATTTGTTTTTCTTCCACATCTTTCACCTTTTCCTAACCATGTACAATGACATAGGAGAATTCGCACTCAATGCAAAGAGCCGACAAAGAGCACCTAGAAATCACCTAATATCATCCTATACACATTACAAATTTACTTGTGCAAAATACTGTGCAGTGCACATGCCTTGACTGCACTTACAATTCTTATGCAAGGATATATCTTTCATAGATAAAATCCATTTATGAAAACTTGAATTATTCAACACACTGAAAATTACTATCTTCTATTCACCAATTTTGCTCCAGATCCCTGTTAAACAATCATCATGCTTTCTACTAGCAACGAAGATGATAACATGTATTTTTGTATAATTTATAGCATGTCGAAATCAGAATATAGCGAGAATAACATGCCAACAATACTAATCTTCCATCAAAGCCACGGAAGTACTACTAGTACTAGAGAAGAAGAAACTTATCATAAGAATGAACTCGTTTAATAATGTCTGTGAAGAGAAGAAAGTTTCAAAATGGATATATGACTAGAAGAAGAAAGCTGTTTCATCCTATTACCAAGAAATAAATAGTGGAAAAAACACCAATTGTCCAATATCTTCCCCAATATGTATCTGCTAGAACAGCTCCAATCAGAGTTGTAAGATAACAAGTGCCTTGCCAGATGGTAACATTTTTTGCAGCAGAGGCATTTCCTTGATGTAGTTTGTTGGTAAGATAGGTAACAAGATTTGTTAAAATACCAAAGAAAGCCAAACGTTCACAGCACTCATTTCCTGTGATTTATATTAGATAAAAATGTTATAAACAAAATAGATGACAGATTATTTGTTACATAAGGGTAATGTAAAAGCTTACCAAGGATAAATGCACATGCTCTCCACCCGCCAGTATTCTCCTTAGGAACTGGGTTGCCTTCATAGTCAACTGTGCCATCTCCTGTATATTGCCTCTCCAATGGATCCTTCGGAATAAAATAAACAATCATGTCACATATTAAAAAAAAATCCAATTTTGGAAAAATAGAAAAAGACAATCAAACGGGAGCAATAACAATCAGAAACAATTTACATGTTTTCCTGTAATAATAATTGAAAGATTTTTTTTTTCCTCCCTAAACTATCTACTATTTGAAATCCACTGGACCCCAAAAATCTTTATTCTATCTTGAGGTGAGTCCACACACTAAGGATAATTTTGTTTTGCCGTGAATAACCACAAGTAATATTCAGAAACCAGAAAGAGGGCATATGCAGGGGTAAAAACCAGATTAGCTAAATTGTGAGCAAACAAGTTTTCAAAAGAGACTCCCTTAATCAGCCATCAAATCACAAATATTTAGGATTCTCCTCCCCCACAGCAAGTTTCAATTTCCTTGTTTTTTACCCTCCTTTTCAATCCATAATTACTTCTTATCATGATTAGGGTTACCATAGTTGTGTTTGTTGTTATCAGAAAAACAAAAAAGCCAAAGTACCAACTAACATCATAGACAAGGCAAAAAGATATGAAGTTTGAGAGAGAGAGACAGAGAGAGGAACCTGAAGAAGAGGTCCTTCTTCGATTAGTGCTGCATCATCAAAAGAACCCATACTCCCAGAGGAACCCGTTTCCTCAAAGGAACCCATTTCAACGGTTTGTTGTTTCAGAACAGAACCCTCTGTTCTGTTTTCGTCACAGAAAATTAGAGAATGAGAGGGATGATGAAATATTGAAATGAGTACAAGAATGTGTAATATTTATAAGAATAAAATATTCCTTTCCAACAATAATAATAACAATAATAATATATTGATAAAAACGAACGAATACAAAGTACCAACCAAAAATGAAAAAATAAAAGGTGTAATTATATCTGATAATAGTGATAATTGAGAAAAGTATATAAAAAATGAAATGGTGTCACGTGGTTAAATGTGAATGAGACGCCGACCTTTCTTTGATAAAGAAGCAAGTAGCAACAGTAAAGCGCAAAATCTCAGGGTGTGACTAACAAACTAAGAAAATTTATAGCTTATGCCTCTTCATTAAAGGATAGGAGTATTATACAATCATCCAATTTTCTCACTATTATATCAAATTCATTCTTTTTTTTTTTTGCAATTACTAAAGTAATAATTCTAAAAAATAATAATTTATTCACGTTATATTAAAATTCTGAGCATCCGATTGTTGCACGCATGTCCCTTGCAACCACAAAATGAGGCTCCGATTTCACTCGAAAACTGACCGTCTGATTTCAGTTTCACTAATCTGACCCTCGGATGTCTTTGTAGTTGACCTCCATAGTTGGATAAACACACCAACCTCTAATTTATTCTATATTATCATCTCCATTATTTATTAACTAACAGACAGGATTCGCAAATGTACTAAATTTATATATTTTAAATAAAGATAGGGATTAACTTGTAAAGTTGTAATTCTAAACGGAATAAAAATAAATTATTGTTGAACAAAAAAATTGTAAGGTGAAAAAGGCGATCTTTCTCTGAAAAAGATTGTATAGCCTCAACACGAGATATGATTTCAGCGTGAACACATGGTTACATGGGACCTTAAGAGATCAACAACGCCATACACATGGTTAGGTGTGTTCTGTTCCTAATTTGTATTAACATGTATTGATTGTATTCACGATTATTAACCCCTTTCACATCACCAACTATGTTTGATTATTCCCATTTATTCTCAGCGTTATATTTTAATTGAAAAACAAAAATACTAAGTAAACAACTACTCTGATAACATGCATTATGTATGGCTAGTTGGTGGCACATGAAACATCATGTTGGTCTCATTTATGACCATGTCCCACGTAAAAAGCTGTCACAAACATTTCTCTTTACCCACAAGTGTGTTATGTTAGGTAACATCTACATCTACTCTTGTGCTTGTAGGGTTGTAGTTCAATCTCCTTGGCTTCTCGCTATGAACACACATTAGCCATAGCCAAACACTGCAAATGCCAGATTGATGAAACACTAAAAAGGTTGAACCACCTTCACTATATTACACAGCTTTAACATGCAGAGGAAGTTGACATCAACTGAATACAATTTCACCTAAGCATTGTAGTAACTAGTAAGCAATGTTTGCCCTACTAGGTATACAAATTTCCAGGTATTAGTGGAAGAACTAAGAAGTGTACATAAAAAACAACCACAGCAGTGACAGAAACAAACATCAGAAGATGCTCCAACTCCAGATGAAAATGTCTGGGAAATCTTTAAGTAGCCTTCTTCTGCTTGTACCTTTTGGCCGCAACTATGTACACTAACATGTTTAACAAGCTAAGTCCAGCTAAGAGCCAGAAGAAGTTATCAAGATGACCTTCATTCAAGTTATTTGGAATCCAACCGGGCTTTCCGCCTTGCGTAGTTAAGTAAGTGACTACAGTAAGAATGAAGGAGCTCAAATAATTTCCTAATGAAGTAGTCAAGAGTGAGAGTGCGCTGCATAAACTGCGCATGGCATCCGGAGATTGATCATAGAAGAACTCAAGCTGCCCTACAAAGGTGAATACCTCAGCTGCACCCAACAAGAAATACTGAGGGATTTGCCAGAATATACTGAGGGGTACAGCAACAGGTTTATCAACAAGGTCAAGCTCTTTTGCAAGCTGCAGACGCACAATCTCCACCACGGCTGCTGCTGACATGCACAGGATTGAAATGAAAAGGCCAATTCCCATTCTTTGCAACTCTGTAAAGCCCCTTTCCTTGCCTGTAAATTTCCTTGCAATGGGAACGATTACCCTGTCATAGACTGGGACCCAGAAAATGACGCTAATGACGTCAAAAGTTGAGAGGGAAGCTGGAGGAATGCTGAAGGAGCCAATAGTGGTGTCCATCATTGTTCCTTGTTCCACAAACAATGTTGACATCTGGGCATAAACGGCTGCAAAAATGATTCCAGTAGCCCAAACTGGGAACATGCGGATCAAGATTTTCAGTTCTTCCACCTGTGTCACAGTGCAAAGTCTCCATGGATTAGAATAGTTGCCAGTTTTGCTCTCAGCCTCGGACACTACAGCAGCTCTATCAAGGCACCTTCATTTAAACAAGAGAATGGCATTTTAGAGGGCAGAACGGTAGGCATATGGTCAAGAGAGGTAAATGAATTAAGTTGAAGAGTTTCATTTAAGTGTTGACTTAATTTGACAAAGCTGAAACGCAAAATAGAAAAACTCTAATCAATGTAAGATGAACATCCCAGTAATTCACTACAGATGCCTTAAGTGGATCATAGTCAATGGGTTCTCATACAGCTCAGTCAGAACAACATCACTGGATTCCACTTAGCCAAGCCAGATAGATAACCCATTAATATAAAGTAATTTAAATGATAGGTTTTGATCCACATAATATGCTAACTGGACTCTAATTTTACCATATTTACCAATGTAAACAATTAAACAGAATCCTCACATAAATTCATACAGAAAATAACGAAAAATTAGATAATCCACAATTTTACATTTACAGCAACCACAGTTCATATTCTATCAAGAGAGTCATGGCTAACCATCTGATGAAAGCAGATAGCAATTTGCAATCTGTCATGCACTCCAGACACCATGTATAGCCGTATAACATTATTTATCATATCCTGTCAGGCCTTATCTGGTGTGCCATCTTAAGGTACTTGCCAGTGAGAACCTCTCGTTACAACTTCTATTTCTATATTGATCAGTCCTAATGTTTCAAACTACCATTAACAATTTTAATTTGGCAAAAAGACAAACTATATTTAGCAAGAACTTTAGAAAGTTACCATGTGCAATAATGTATTTTTTTTCTTATTTTTCTGTGTTATGTTTATAGCACTAGAACAGAAATACCAAGTCAAATCAGTCAATTACCTCAGTTCATCGCTATGCCCCAGCTTCCGACTTCCTTCAATTGCAGAGGTCTTCTCAGGTGTCTCATACAGCAGACTACTATCCTCGGGGACAGCCAAATTCCTTTTCTGGAATGATGCTACCACAACCTGGCACATTCTTGTAATAGGGCTTCCCCCTGGCTTTTGAAACCTGTAGAGGGGTGTGCCGATAAAGAAGCTTCCAATAGCTAAACCCATAAATAATGCAGGAATGCCAAATCCAAGTCCCCAGCCTCTATTTTCTTGAATCCACACGATTAAACTGCTTGATACGAGGGCACCAATGTTGATAGAAAAGTAAAACCAGTTGAAAAAGGATCCCTTTTTAATCCTTTCTTGGGAATCAGTATCATCAAACTGATCTGCCCCAAAAGAAGATACACATGGTTTTATTCCACCAGTCCCAAGTGCAATCATGTAGAGACCAAAGAAAAACACAGCATATTGGGCAGGAGTAGCTGAAGGGCATATCGAACCCACACACTCAGCAGGCTTCAATGCTGGGACAGAAGCAGAGAGAGTCAATGTACACATCCCCTGCATGAAACAAAGATAAGAGATTACAACATGCAATGATAATTGAACAAGGAAGCATGTAGAAGCAACTCATCCAAGGAAAACAAATTATGCCAAAGGATACCAAAAGGTCGATATAAACACCATATTTCCTGTTATTATACCTATAGCTTCCCGAAAGCAAGGATGAATGATGAACTTAAGCACTATAGACAGTGTTCAAGTGGAATCTTTTTTACCGTATAGAAAGGGAATAATTTCCACAAACTTTGTTATCCTTCACCATTTTCCAATCATTTACTAAATCATGTCTAAAAAGGATTCATATTTCACATAGAAACAAGACCTGGATGTAATCCAATGACATCACATCACAATTACAAATTTCATTATGTAAATTGAAAAAAAAAAACTGCAAAATGCATATGCCTCAATTATGCTTATGCATTGCAATATTGGCATAATGCATGTATGCATTTGCTTCAGCTATCTAAGAAGTTCGGAAGGTTCAGCAGTATATCAAGACATCTGTAGGTGGAATATTAATTGATTAAAGAGAACAAAGCTATATTGGTTTGTAATTACAATGAAGTAAATCATGGAGAAACCAGCAATTGTCCAGTATCTTCCCCAATAAGCATCCGCCAGAACAGCTCCAATGAGAGGTGTAAGATAACAAGTGCCTTGCCAGGTGGTGACATTTCTTGCAGCAGAGACATTTCCTTCATGTAGTTTGGTGGTAAGGTAGGTAACAAGATTTGTTGCAATGCCATAGTAAGCCAAACGTTCACAGCACTCGTTGCCTGTAATCCATATTACATAGATATGCAATGAACAAAATAGATTATGTAATGCATAAGAAAATAAATGGGAAAAAAAATGTTTACCCAGGATAAATGGGCAAGCTCTCCAATTGCCAGTATTCTCCTTAAGTACAGGCCTCCCTTTAAAGTCAACTGAGCCATCTCCAGTGTATCTTCTGCTCTCTTCATCCTTCAGATATGAGATAAACAGTTAGAAGTTATAACCTCAAAAAGTCACAACATAAAACCACTTTCTAGTACAGCACTCACCGACAAAAAGGAAAAAAGAAAGATATAGTGACGTGACCTAAGCACTGTTTTGGATACTACCAAACTGCAGACAAAGGAAAACATAGTACCACTGGTTTTCTTTAATAGTTCTTAATTTCTTATCCTTAATTCCTCTTCACAAACATGAAGTATATCGATATTTTAGATCTGGAATGTAAAGCAGGTCAACTCATCACACCGATCAAAATGAACACTAATAAACAGAGAAGGGATTTTCAGCAAAGCCAATCCTATGATTTAACAATCAACATCACAAAATATTAAAAGCAACCAGGATCCTCATTAACTCTTTTGCACTCACAATCTCAAATTTCCTTAAAACAAACCTCAACAACAAAAATTTAAAGATAAAAAACACCTTTTTTTTTTTAGAATCTAGGCCAAGTCAAACTCCATTTACAAGCTAAATGATCCATTAAGAAACCTAAAAAATTAATGATACAACTTCAAGTTCCCATGTTTAGTCAGAATACGTGGTATTTTGGGGGAAAAGAGAAGAGAAAGGAAGAACCTGAAGAAGACCCTGTTCCACAAGCGACGAATCATCATCTACAGAACCCATATCTGGTTGAGAAGAAGCCTCTTTCTATCTCTCTCCTTCACACTTCAGCCCTCTTTCCTTGGAGGACAGAGAATGAGAATACAGAGAGCAAATCCTTAATTCTTATGGATGATGAAATAACCGAATGACCTCGGAATGCTAAAAAACGCCGAATTTGTTTTCTTATTATTGGAAATGGGGTGTGTCAGACGCTCACAGAAAGAGAGAAAAATCAAAGGATTGAGGAAAGCAAGTTGGATAAATGATAACGAAAACAATAAATAACTGAAATTGAATGGAAAGAGTGAGAAAGGGAAAGGTTTGGTGGGGCTGTGAAGGTGAGCAAACCGAGAAAGCAAGCAAACCCAGGTTCCCAAATTTTGACGTCAGAGTTCATCCTTTTTTCTAAAATCGCAATATTTTTCTGCCTATAAAATCGCAAGTGGAACAACAAACTCTAGCAACGACTTGTCTTCTATTGCTATTCAAAATTGCTATTTCATGGGGTCAACACATTCTTCTTTTAAGGATGTTATTTACATATTAAAATTAATTAAAAGTTAAAGTAAACTGTGATCTTAGTCAAAATTCTCCTAGTGGATCAGTAGATTTTAGTTATCTTATTAACAATTTGGATAAGTGTTGAATGGAAGGTTGTTCTGAAAAATTAAAAAATGTTAATATATATTTTTCAGGTTAAATTTTATATTATTTTAAAATGTTTAATTTTTATTTAAAAATGCCATTTTTATGATAATTTTTTGTGAGACTAATTGTTTAGATACTTTTTTATGGTGTATAAGAAGAAGATTGAGGATATTATTTTAAAAAAAAATTAATAAAAGAATTTAAGAGTCTCTGAGTTAAAATTAAAAGACTTACATCACCTTAATTTAAAAGATATCTAATTATGCAAGTGATTTTATGACTAAAAATACTGCTTTAAACTTGAAGGAAATGACTTTAGTTTTAAAATAATCTTTATCATTTTATTTGCCAAAATAAAAATTAAGCCAATTAATTTAGTTTTGTTTTCTTATTTTTTCTATTTTTTTTCTTTTTTTTTTATGTGTAGATAGAAAAAATATCATAAAAATATATATTTATGTATATTTATACATATATATTGATTTACACATATTTTTCGTTAAATTATCAATTATCTGAATAATCAAATATGCAATAGACAATCTTATTTATAATAGTATAATAATATTTTTATAAGATGTAAAATAAATATATTATATATAATAATTGATTAATTATTAATTTTTTATGCGTATAATATGATTAAATTTAAATATAATTAATATCTTGTTCCTACCCTGGCCCAATAATAAAGGCCCAGGTCCAAATAAAAGGCTTAGTCCAGAGGATTGAGCCTTACTAAGCACCAACCTTCACACTAAGAAGTCGATGTCAAACCCGACTTACTCCCAAGAAGTCAGGATGGAGAATAGTTGGCAGATAAGCACTCATTCAAATGAGTAACTGCCCCTAAAATCTCTCTAACTACTTTATCGAGCCATATCTTAACCTCCCTAAGATAATGGGACGGTTAACACCCTAAAAATATGGCACTACTCCAACAGTGATTATTGGCTCACCACTATAAATACACTGACACCCCTCAGGTATCTCTAGGTCCAATACTCTCTAGACCTGCTCACACCCTTGCTAACTTAGGCATCGGAGTGTCTTTGCAGGTACCACCCCCCATTCACTCACGAACACAAGCCGGAAGGAGGCTCCAACGTGCAAACCAGTCCGGAAGCCACCACCCGCGGGCGATTGGGCCAACAAAAGCCATCTACCTTATTAATCTCCGGTTACCCACCATAACATTGGCGCCGTTGCCGGGGACCCGAGAGATCATCCAACGATGGCGGATAGATCCCACAAAGAAGGCCATGCGGAGACAGATTCCGAACAAGAGAATCTGGACACAGGCAACAACGACGTGGACCTCACCCTCCACCAAGAAATCGATAATCAACACAGGGAAGGCACTTCCGGAATAAAGAACCCGAAGGTAAACTCCTCAGAAGGGCGCGAGTCAGGAAAAGAAGGACCACCCCACGTAACTGAACTCATGGGAATAGTCCACAGCCGCCTGGAGCAATTAGAGCAGGAATGAGAGCGGCAAAAGGAAACTGAAAAGAGCCTAAAAGAGGAGATGGAACGACGAAAAGAGTTAGAAAGAAAGCTCTTACAGTTGGAATCCTCCCTCAAAAGTCGCAACTCCCGCGACGAACAAGAAGAACCACCCTTAGGTGGGGAGGATCCCTTCAGTGAGGACATCATGAGGGCTAAAGTTCCGAGAAACTTCAAAAGCCCTGACATGGACCTCTATGACGGAACCACGGATCCAAAGCATCACCTGAGCAACTTCAAAAGTCGGATGTATCTAGCTGATGCTTCCGACGCTACACGATGCAAAGCTTTCCCGACCACTCTATCGAAAGCAGCGATGAAGTGGTTCGATAGCCTCCCCCCGAGGTCGGTTACTAGTTTTGAAGACCTCTCGAGGAAGTTTTTGATGAGATTCTCAATCCAGAAAGACAAAGTGAAACATGCACCGAGCCTCCTGGGAATAAAACAGGAGGTCGGAGAATCTTTACGAACCTATATGGAAAGGTTTAATAAAGCATGTTTGGAGATTCAAGACCTACCCACCGAGGCAGTAATAATGGGGTTAGTCAATGGGCTTAGAGAAGGTCCCTTCTCGCAGTCCATATCCAAAAGACACCCCACCTCTTTAAGTGATGTACAGGAAAGAGCTGAAAAGTACATCAACATGGAGGAAAACGCCAAATTAAGAGACCTGAGTTGGCGACCCGAACCCCCTCCCTCGACAAAAGAGAGAGAAAGGGAGACCAAGAAAAAGGAAGAACTCGGTCTCGAAAGGCCAAGAAAATATCACTCTTATACTCCTCTGAAAATTTCTATAGTGGACGTATATAGAGAGATTTGTAACACAGAGAGATTGCCACCCCCTAGACCCATTAAAAATAAAAAAGGGGGAAGCCGCAACGACTACTGCGAGTACCATAAAATATATGGTCACTCCACAAACAATTGTTACGACCTTAAAAATGTGATAGAAAAGCTAGCTAGAGAAGGTCGGCTTGATAGATATCTCATAGAAAGATCGGACGGTCACGGAAAGAGAAAGCGAGACGACATGGATAGAAGAGACCCACCACCGCAAACTCCAGAAAGACATATCCATATGATCTCAGGAGGGTTCGCGGGAGGGGGACTTACCAAATCCTCTCGCAAAAGACATCTCAAAAGGGTTTATCAGGTCGGAGAAGAGTCATCTGACCTCCCTACCATTTCATTCACAAAAGAAGATGGGCAAGGAATAATCCCTGGACATGATGATCCAGTAGTGATAACCATGATCCTAGCAAATGCCCATCTCCACAGAACCCTAGTAGATCAAGGAAGCTCGGCGGACATCCTTTTTAAGCCCGCTTTCGACAAGCTAGGGTTAGATGAGAAAGAATTAAGAGCCTACCCCGACACCCTATACGGATTAGGAGACACGCCAATAAAACCACTAGGATTTTTGCCCCTTCACACTACTTTTGGAAAAGGGGAAAAATCAAAGACTCTGAGTATAGACTTCATAGTCATTGATGTAGGGTCAGCATACAATGCTTTAATCGGCAGAGCTACCCTCAATCGGCTCGGAGCAGTGGTATCTACCCCTCACCTCTGCATGAAATTCCCAACCTCAGCGGGAATAGCAACGGTAAGGGGAGATCAAAAGTTGGCAAGAAAGCGCTACAATGAAAGCCTAAATCTGAGAGGAAAAGGCAGAGAAGTTCACACGATAGAACTCGGGGGCGCAAGGGCCAAAGAAGAGCTGCGACCACAACCAGGAGGAAAAACCGAGGAGATACAGGTCGGTAAGGAGGAAGGGAAAAATACTCATATAGGAGCCAATCTAGGGGAAACCCTAAAACAAGGATTGGCTAAGCTCCTAAGAGATATCTCCGACCTCTTTGCCTGGAAGGCCTCAGACATGCCTGGGATAGACCCCGAGCTCATGTCCCACAAACTCTCGGTTTATCCGGGATCCCGACCTGTACAGCAAAGAAGACGCAAGCTCGACCCAGAACGAGCCCTAATAGTAGAAGAACAAGTACAGGCACTCCTGGAAGCTAGCTTCATCAGAGAAGTCAAGTACCCAACATGGCTAGCCAATGTAGTGCTAGTCAAAAAACAGAATGGCAAATGGAGAATGTGTGTCGACTATACCGACTTAAATAAAGCATGTCCCAAGGACCCTTATCCCCTACCAAGTATTGATGCCCTAGTGGACTCCAGCTCGGGGTACAAATACTTATCATTTATGGACGCCTACTCGGGATATAATCAAATCCCGATGTATGAGCCCGACCAGGAGAAAACATCATTCATCACGCCCAGAGCTAATTTCTGCTACGTGGTCATGCCATTCGGATTAAAGAATGCAGGGGCCACATATCAAAGGTTGATGAATAAAGTGTTTTCCCATCATCTGGGGAGTCTAATGGAAGTATATGTCGATGATATGCTGGTAAAAACCAAGAAGGAAGTCGACCTCTTGTCAGACCTCTCTCAAGTCTTTGACACCATAAGGCTGCACGGGATGAGACTAAATCCCGCAAAATGCGCCTTCGCAGTGGAAGCAGGGAAATTTCTAGGGTTTATGCTAACACAAAGAGGGATCGAAGCTAATCCCGACAAGTGTAGAGCCATCATAGAAATGAAAAGTCCGACTTGTTTGAGAGAAGTCCAGCAGCTAAACGGCCGACTTGCAGCCCTCTCCAGATTCTTGGCAGGATCGGCACTGAAATCCCTTCCACTATTCTCCTTATTAAGAAAGGGATGCCAGTTCGAATGGACTCCTGAATGCGAGGAGGCATTCCAGGAGTTCAAAAAATTTTTAAGCCAACCTCCTATTCTAACCCGACCAGTACCTGGGAAAGACCTCGTCCTGTACTTATCCGCAGCAAACAGGGCTGTCTCATCAGCCCTGATAAAAGAAGACGAGGTCGGACAACATCCAGTCTACTTCAACAGTAAAGTTCTACAAGGCCTTGAACTAAGGTACCACAAACTAGAAAAGTTTGCCTACTCCTTAGTAATAGCCTCACGAAGGCTACGACCCTACTTTCAGGCCTATACAATAAGAGTCCGTACGAACCAACCCATGAAGCAAATCCTCCAAAAGACGGATGTTGCAGGGAGAATGGTCCAATGGGCAATAGAGCTTTCCGAATTCGACTTAAGATATGAAACTCGGACAGCGATCAAAGCCCAATGCCTCGCCAACTTCGTTGCAGAATACGCAGGGGATCAAGAGGAAAAACCAACTACATGGGAACTCTATGTAGATGGATCCTCCAACAAAACGGGAAGCGGTGCAGGCATAATATTGGTAGATGAAAGAGGAACCCAGATAGAGGTTTCTCTAAAATTTGAATTCCCAGCCTCAAATAATCAGGCAGAATATGAAGCCTTGATTGCTGGGCTAAAACTAGCAGAAGAAGTCGGTGCTACAAAGGTGATGATATACAGCGACTCGCAAGTGGTGACCTCCCAAATAAGTGGAGAGTATCAGGTAAAGGACCCAAATATGAAGTGGTACTTAGAGAAAACTTTGGAGCATCTCGGGCGCTTTGCAGAAACCGAGGTCAAACACATAACTCGGGATCTAAACAGCAGAGCGGACGCCCTATCCAAGTTAGCAAGTACCAAACCAGGAGGGAACAACAGAAGCCTGATCCAAGAAATCCTCCAGGAACCCTCAGTAGTAAAAGTAGAAGACAAACAAGAAGTACTTGAAGTAGTCGGTTTAAACCTCGGATGGATGAACCCCTTAGTCGAATACATGAAATTCGACATCCTCCCTGAAGAGGAGAAAGAGGCTAAAAAGATCCGAAGGGAAGCACAACACTACACCTTGGTGAGAAATATTCTCTACAGAAGGGGGATATCAACACCACTATTAAAGTGTGTACCGACCTCAAGGACTGACGAGGTGTTGGAGGAAGTACATAATGGAATCTGCGGAAACCATCTCGGAGCAAGGTCACTAGCCAGGAAAGTAATCCGAGCTGGGTTCTATTGGCCGACCTTGCAGAAAGATGCCACAGAATTTGTGAAAAAATGTCAACCATGTCAGATGCATGCAAATTTCCACGTGTCTCCACCAGAAGAGCTCATCAGTATCACTTATCCATGGCCTTTTGCAAAATAGGGAATGGATTTGCTAAGTCCTTTTCCCCAAGCGCCAGGACAAGTCAAATACCTGATCGTGGGAATAGATTATTTCACAAAGTGGATAGAAGCAGAACCATTGGCCACCATCACCGCCCAAAGAAGTCGGAGGTTCCTCTACAAAAATATCATCACAAGATATGGGATACCTTATTCCATTACTACAGATAATGGGACCCAATTCACCGACGCTACCTTCAGAAGCCTAGTAGCCAGTATGAAAATCAAACATCAGTTCACCTCGGTGGAGCACCCACAAGCCAATGGGCAAGCCGAGGCAGCCAACAAAGTCATACTGGCAGGGCTAAAGAAGAGATTGCAGGAAGCAAAAGGAACTTGGGCTGAAGAGCTCCCTCAAGTGCTATGGGCTTACAGGACAACCCCCCAATCCGCCACTGGAGAAACCCCCTTCCGACTAGTCTATGGCGTGGAAGCAATGATACCAATAGAAATCAATGAGCAAAGCCCAAGGGTAATTCTCCACGATGAGATCGGAAATACACAGGGGCACAAAGAGGAGCTCGATCTGCTCCCCGAAGTTCGAGAAGATGCCCAGATAAGAGAAGCAGCATTGAAGCAGAGGATAACTACAAAGTACAACAAAAAAGTCATTCGAAGAACATTTGCCTCGAATGACTTGGTACTAATCAGAAACGACATTGGAGTCAACAAATCAGGAGAAGGGAAGCTCGCCGCAAATTGGAAGGGACCATACAAAGTCAATGAAGTTTTAGGAAAGGGTTATTATAGAATAATCGACCTGAACGGCACTGAGCTCCCGAGGTCGTGGCATGCTTGTAACATGAAAAGGTACTACAGCTAAAAGCGAACTCTACTCCCTGATGTACTCTTTTCCCAACTTCATGATTTTTTCCCAAAAGGGTTTTTTCTGGAGAAGGGTTTTTAACGAGGCATCATAGTAGAGGCTAAGGGAAATAGACTATTAAAACCCTTAGTAGCAAGAAGGTACCTCCCCAATTAATAAATATCTTTTTTCATCTACGATATCTCTTATAAAATCCTTTTTATTTTCTAAGTCTTCCTACGAAACGCGCCGACTTAAGCTCGACAAAACGTGGAAATCCCATTAACCGACCTAAATGGTCGTCAGGATAAAACGACGAGGTACAAGTCGGTGTAAAGAGGTTATATGAAGTCGATCGTAAAAACTCGGGAACAAATCCGACTCATAAGTCGAAACGAGATCCCGAGTAGAAAAGCTCGGGAATACTTCGATCCATAAATTGGAATGAAGGACCGAGTAGAAGAAAAACGCATCGCAAAAATAACCTAAGTCATAAGAACTCGCTAAACAAAGTCGAGTATGAGGGATAACGAAAAGAGATAGGAAAACCTAGGAAGAAGTTTAAAGGCTGTCCCAAAAGTCCTTAAACAAAATGCTCAGAAAAACAAACGAGCCAAAAAGAAAGGTTTTCAAGAAAAGGTCAAGGGGAATTCAGAAAATCAAAAAGGCATATGCGCACAAGGGTATTTATTTTGTTAAGTTAAAACCCTTATTAAAAAAGGGTACGCATAAAATATTTTGTTTACGGCCTCAAAAGGCCAAAGAAAATTGTTCAACGCCATCAACCAGAAATAAATAAAGAGTTTAAAAATGGGGGCCCACAGGCCGGACCCCAAATTGCCACAAATCATTTTTTAGAAGGATCACCACCACCGGAATCAGGAGGAGCGCCACCAGAGGTATCCATGGGAGATGAAGAGATAGGAGGAACTACTGAAGAACTCGGGGCGTCTTTAGAATGAGGAGGGGACTCAATAATCCTCTGCCCCCGAGTCTTCAGCTCTGACTCGAAAACGATTACGGGGGCAGGAGGATCCACGATGGCACCATCAATAACAACTTTGTCAGGATGTAAAGGAGAAAGATCCAAGTCGGGAGCAATCACCCTGACTTGCTCCAAGAAAATCCTCCAAGACTCCTCGACGCCATCAGCAATTGAGTCCTCCAACTCATCATATGCCTTCCGAGAATTCAACAGATCATTCTTTACAGACACAAGATCTTTGAACAAACTTTGATAGCTGGCCTGCGCTGCTTTCCTCAACTCCATATCCATGTTGCACTGGGCCTGCAAAACCTTCCCTTTCTCCCGGAAGGTATCTCTCTCCTCCCTCAGCTTGGCGATCTCCTTCTTCAACTCTCCCTCATGCTCTTGATATGAGCGAAGCCTTCCTTCCAGCTCCTCGACCTTCGAGGTCGTCCCCAAAGAGCTGAGAGGAGCCTTCTCAAAGATATCCAAGAGTTTGCCACAAACCCCCGCCGCTTTGAGACTCTCCTCGACCATAGTGGTAAGGTGGCTCCGAACAGACATATCATCCATGCTTATACGAACATGGGGATAGATATTCTTTCGGACAAACTCAATAGCATCCGCCTTAACCTCACCAGAAGCACCAGACTCTAAAGTCTTGCGTTTCTTTGGATCAGGGGAAGGTCGGACGACGGGGAGCGGCTGAGGGGGAGCTGAAGAAGAAATTACGATGGGCATGGAAAGAGTCCCAATGTTCCGAGGAGGAGGAGGAGGAGAGATAACCCTGGCACTACCAGCCCGAGCGCGAGACTTGGCTTTGGCCTCCTGGACTCTCTGGAAAGATTCTTGAGCATTTGTCTTGGCCATTTCTGAAAAAGAAAAATAATAGCTAAGGAATCAAACAAGTCGGAATGATCAGTTGATAAGTCGGAAATTTAAAACAAGAAAAAGCTACCTAGCTGCGCCTGGATAAAGGTCGGAGACCCTTGGAGAAACTTCTTAGTATCCAAATATGGGGCCCTCCCCCACACTTCTCGGAGGAACCCCACAATGGCAGCCTCTACTTCATCCAGGTCATCCAGACCATATTTCTCACAAGGGGAGGCCTCCAGCCAGTATAAGGGGAAGCGAGGAGAAGAGTTATCATCCAGAAAAAAGGGGTGGTGACCCTCTACAGCTTGCACTTTGAAAAAATAATTTTTGAAGTCATGGAAGGATTCATCAAAAAGGGTGAAAATCCTCCGACCTTGTATGGCTCGGAAGGACACCCATTGCTGTTTGTTGTTTAGCCCACTAAAGGGCTTAGTCATGTGGAAAAGAAAAAAGAAAATCCTCAAAGAAGTCGGGAAGTCCAAAGCTTGACTAATAAATTGATAAATTTTCAGAAAACTCCAAGAGTTGGGGTGAAGTTGGGTAGGGGCAACTCGACAGTGGTGCAAAACAGACATCTCAAAATCTGAAAAAGGAAGAAAGACACCCAGACGGGTGATCATACATTCATACATAAAGATGAAATGAGAAGACGCCTCATTGGCCCTCCCAAAGCAAACCCGGTCTTCTGGACCCGGGACTACCAACTCATACTTCGACTCGTCATCCTCAGAAACACAAATCTTGTGGTGAGTGCGAAGATGAGTAATAAACTCCGCATCGACCAAAGGTTCCTCTCCTAGGACTGTGACATCAACCCATTGAGAAAGAGCTTCTACAGAAGACATTTTTCTAAAAATACGACGAAAACCTACAAAGGAAAAAGGAAAAAGAATAAAAAACGAGAGTCCCTAAGGGGATACGAAAGCCTACAACGTCACTTCTCCCTCTCCAAAGAAAATAAAAGCATGCAATCACAAAGCATGTCATAAAAGTAAAACACTAACCTTTATCCAAAAGCGAAGGTTGGAAGAAGCAGAGGTCTCCGAATGCAAGAATGAAGCACGGACAAAGCAAGAAGAAATTTGAAAAATTGCAGAAACGAAAAAATGAAAGAGAGGAAAAGTATTTATAAACATACTGAGGGGCATAATGGTAAAAGCGGGGCAGTCATTAATGAGAATGCACCGTTACCAAAGTCTACGCACATCCCTAACGGACACGACGCTTGATTAGACGTAACCGTCAAAACCGAAGAGACACGGAAAGTCACGTCGGTTTCAGAAAATCACGTCGGTCCTCCAACAAGTCGACTACGACCCCGAGTAAAATACTCGATCCCAAGTCTTATAAAGATCTTGGGCTCAAGTAGGGGCACTGTTCCTACCCTGGCCCAATAATAAAGACCCAGGTCCAAATAAAAGGCCTAGTCCAGAGGATTGAGTAATGGGATGGAAGTGGATTTTTTCAAAAAATTTTTGAATTGTTTAATAAAATGTGATTTTTTATTATTTAATATATTTTTTTACATATTTTTTTTTGTCTTACTTAAAGAATATAAGATAAGAAGTCACACTTTACTAAATAATTAAAGAAAAATTAAAAAAATTAGATGATCCATTCTCCATATGCAAGTCTCTGAAAAAGTTTTATAATAAATTCATAGATTTTTCTAGAAAATAAAATATTAAACAAATCTAACAAAAATTTGAAAAAGACTGAATAAGTAAAAAAAAATATATCATATAAGTTGTCAGAAAATTAACACACTAAAATTATCCATAAAGATTTGTAGCTTATAATATTATCATTCATCTTTTATTATTGCAATTTTTAAAGGCTTATTTAACACATTTTTTTAAATCCATCGCAAAATTTTTAAGGATTTTATTTAAAATTAATAAATTAAATATTATATTTATAATTATATATTTTTTAAATT
Organism: Arachis stenosperma; assembly: GCF_014773155.1. Classification (NCBI taxonomy): domain Eukaryota; kingdom Viridiplantae; phylum Streptophyta; class Magnoliopsida; order Fabales; family Fabaceae; genus Arachis; species Arachis stenosperma. The sequence continues at coordinate 168,880,126 of NC_080379.1, read as the reverse complement.
ATTTATATTTTTATTTTATTTATCTCATTTGCACTAACAATAAAATAAATATACATATAATTTAAGTATAACATAAATAAAATTTGTATCTCGTTTATAATTATAAGATCATGCTATTTGACAATTAAAATAGATATAATTTATTTAAATTTAAATTATGTCAATTTAATTTAATTCTTTAATATATCTAATTTAATTCAAATTGTTATAATTTGCTGTTAAATTCTGCATATGATAATTTATTAGTCAATGATAAATTTTTACATAGAGCTTAAATTTATGACGAATTAGTTTTTAGTATATCACATTAAAAATATTGTGAAAAATAAAAAAAAGTTATAATTTACATAATTACATTATATCAATTTGAATTTATTTTTTAATCCAATCTAATTCAAATTATTGTGATTTGATTTTATTATTTTATATCCTTTCAAATTTTATAATTTTTTATTAGTAGTTCTTTTATAGAATTGAATTACATCCTATTCAAATTGGTAATGTTAGAGAGACAAAAAAAACTAGGCAGAACTTCTCTTATTTAACTTTTATTAATTACTGCAGTAATTAATAAAAATTAAATAAGACAAGTTCTGACAGATTTTGACTAAAATTTTTTGTTACCAAATATTTTCAATTTAAATTTTAACTTTTAAAAAAATTATAATTAAAAAATTCTAAATCATTGATTGATTTTTCAAATCTAAATAAATCGAGTCAAAATAAAATATAATAATTTAAATGTAATAAATTAAAAAATAAATTCAAATCATATAATACCATTTATAATCTATATAATCAAATCAAACAAAGAAACACCATAAACCCTTCGTCTTGAGTGTTACCCTCTCCGAGACAGAAAGAAAGCGAAACTATCAACCACGAAGATGGATAGGATCAGTTTGTTACCGAACTCTATCCTTTGCAACATTCTCTTATACCTCCCAACAAAATAAGTTGTGACTACCAGCATCCTCTCTCGCAAGTGGCTCCATATTTAAAAAGATCTTCAAGTCCTTGACATAGATGATACACTCTTTTGGTCCTTTCTGAAATGAGAAGATCGATTTGATTCGTATGTGAATGCTATTCTAGCTCAGCGCAATACAGATTGTCCCATTGAAAAGTTCCGCCTCACTTGCTATCAAATTGCAGAGAGTCTCATATTAACATGGTTTAATGTTGTCATTGGTCCCTATCTTCAAGAACTGCATCTCAAAATTAGTCTAATATTTAGAACTAACTTACCTGAAGCCATACTCACTTGTCCATCACTTAAATTCCTTGCTTTGAAACGAGAGTCTTCTTTGTATTCGAGAGTTTTTAAATGTTTATCTGCCATCCCTCAAGAACTTAGAGTTGGGTACCCTTTTTATGGATCCCGCAAAATTTTATCCGACTGTTCTTGAAAATCTTAAACTCTTTCTACAAAGTCACAATTTTTCTTTTGTTTTTTATGTACTCACAATCCAGATGCCTCACACATTGAAAAGTTTAATCTTTGAAGATAACAGTACCGTGTGTAATAATATTAGCCATCGTGTGATAGATACGCCATTTCTTGAATACCTCGATATGAAATAATCGCGAAATCTAAGGTACACGTTTCATTTATTAATTTTCCTAACATGGTGGAGGCACATCTTGATATTCTTCATGATGGTGTGATAAATTTTATTGGAGATGTGCCGCAGAAAAAAGAACTATAAATTTCAAGGTGCCAGAGGTTATTTGGAGGCAGGTATTACCACTGACTGTTAAAATTCTGTTTCCCCTTTTGTGCACATATTATGGCGTTAAGTTTTGCGACAATTGCCTGTGTCACGGACTGGTGGTATTCTTGACCACATCGACACGTATGCACGGACGGACGCAATCAGGAAACCATATATATGACTAGTTTCTAGATAATGTCGGATTGCGGGTAGTCAACCGACGCATAAGCTCATGGCCTGCATAGGACTATGCATGCATCATACTTGATTGCTGCATTTATTTGTGATTATGATTTATCTCTACTTCATGTACTTTGTGTTTGTTTACTATTCTGCTATATACTTGTGTTTGTACTTGTTTATGTGACTTACCGACCTAACTGCGCAAAGTCTTAGACTTAGGCTACGGAATCTCTTAGGATTCCTGTGTTGTACCCTGTTGGGAACCTTAAGTTCTCATCCCTTACGTTCCTGTTTCTGCAGATACAAACCGGTGAGATCTTCTTTGAATTTCCAGCATTGAGACTAGCAAGGAGCAGTAGCATTACTGGAGAATCAGAGGCTCAGAGCGACTTCTTTTACATCTACACAGTACTTTTGCGTTTCTTCAGCTACCAAGAATCGATGTCCAGTAATAGTTATAATAGTAGCAGTAGTAGTAGTCGTATTTGCCTTCGCTATGTATATACTTTTAGAGGGTTAGATGCTTTTATAAATACCTATATAAATAAGTTAGAATGGGTTCCAGAATAGAGTGACTCTTGTGAGTCGAGACCTGATAATATAAATATGGAGTCTGTAAATATTTTCATTAATAAGCAACGACGTAATCCGGTGTGAATTATGATGTACTAAATAAGCCTTCGAACATATATGTATGATATTACTATATTTTCTGTATGTTCTATGTTTCATGTGGATATTATCTATTTAACTATTACTTATTTCATTGTATCTATATATCTGATACGTGATATTGACTAGTGTTACAGGCTCATATGTATATATTTAATATAAGGTATAGAGTCTCTAAGAAAAGTTGTGTAGTAGCGTCTGGCGGCTAGCATTGGTCATGACGTACTAGAAATTGAGTTGTTACACCAAAAATAAAATGACGTCGTTTTGGCAGTCCAACGTAGCTTTCAGTGTGGCCTCCGTCCGTTCATGTCATCTTTTTGTCATCAAAAAGTATTTTCGGGACGACAGCAAACTAACATTGCTAAGTTCAAGGAGAAACGTGGGGCATTTGAAAGTTGAGGGACGACTTTTGAAGTTCGATTGTAAGTTTAAGGACCACTTTTATATTTAATTATAAAATTAATTACTATATATTTATAATTTATTCATAAATATATATAATTTAATTTATTTTTAATTTATATTTTATATTTTAATAATTGGTTTTAGTGGCCGTTGATTTTGTTTACAACTGATTTTCTTTTCCCCCGTTATTTTAGTATTTCTTTCTATTTTTAAATTTGTTTTCACGTCTCTAAAGATTCTTTTTGAAAGGATTGATATATAATATGGTGGGTTCTGTACTAATAAAAAATTATAGGTTTTGCTTAACTATATTGTAAGACCATATTTCAAAAGCTCTGTAATCTGTAAAATGAAAAGTTTAACTAACAATTATTAAACAATTAACTATTTTTTATATTTCTAATACATTTAATATATTAAAAATTTGAAACTTTTTATTATTATATTTGTGTCCTTGGAATATAAATTAGTTAATTCTAATATAATACTTTAAAAGATCATTTCACGTGATATTAGTTTATTGTCAATTTTAATTTGATAAAATATATATTCTAAGCATAAATTAATTTAAATTGATCAAATAATTAACTCTCTCATCCATTCAAATAAGTATTATAAATTCAAACATTGTATTGTGTATATAATAATTATTGACCAATGACAAATATTTAAATTTTATTTAGATCCGTAATAAATTAACCTTTAATCTATTAAAAGATATTGTGTACAATAAAAAAATATATTCTAAGAAGTTAACCAAGACATAAACATGAATTTAATTTGCTACACTAGATCAAAAAGTATTTTATACAAACAATTAATTACAATATTGTTGTATATAATTAATTTTTAAATTTAGTATTTAAAAATTATTTAAATCTATAATGCATTAAAATTTAAAATATCTATCAAATACATATTTTAAATAAAAGTAAATAGACAAAAATAAACATAAAAAAATTTAAAGTGAATAAAAATACACTCAAAAGGTCATAAATATCAGAGTATATCCTAAAAATTATTTTTCATAGACAAAAGCAATATTCCGTTAGTAGATTTGTAAAACTAGTGTGTATTTTTATTTATCAAAATCAATTTATTAAATGTATTTTAATATTTATGAACTTTGATATGTATTTTTATCTATCCTAAACTTATTCATGTGTATTTTTATCCATATATTATTTAATTAAAAACCAAACAAAGAAATCTTAATAAAAAATATTCAAATAAAAATATCTTTGTATAAAAATAATATTTGAAATTCAGTAGATAATTTAATATATTTAGCTATTTAACTAAATAACATGTATTTACATATCAACTAGAATATATTTTATTTTTGTGTACAATATTCTTCAATTTAACAAGTTAAGAACTAATTAAAATTTTAAATAGGATATCATTTTCTTTTAGCACTGTAGTGCTGGACCTATTACCTAACCTTTGGTTGCAACTGTCCTCACCCACAAATTTTCAGTTGTGTTTTTGGCAACCACAATATTTGAGTAAACTTTTGGTAAATTGAACGGGCCCAAAGCCCAACATGTTTGTGAGGCTCCAAGCCTGCAATCCACCGGTTCAAACTTCAACCAATAATACCGGCCCAAAAAAAAAGTTGTCGAGCTCCACTACTAGTACTAGGACAGGTTTAGGCGTTTAGCAGACTTGAGCGTGCCATTTTGATTCGAGTCCCAATCCCCGAATTACCAAAGAAGTGTTGCGAACCCCCAGCCATCGAGTCCCTTCCGTCTCCGGCGAGCCATGGAGAGCTCGGAGCCGGCGCCACCGGTTGTGCTTCTGGATCGTGCGTCACGCGCCACCAGAGGCAAGAGGATGACGAAGCTTCTCGACGACGAGATTCAGCAGGACGATCTCTTCTGGAACCAGGACGCCCTCAAAGACGAAGAGGAAGACGACAACTACGTCGAGGAAGCTGAGGTTGCCGACGAATTCGATAGCGACTTCAATGACGAGGTATGCCTCTCTCTCTCTCTCTCACACACACACACACACTTAATTTCAACGATTGTGGTTCTATAAATTGTTAGGAAGTAGGAACTCTCAGTTTAGAATTAGGAGCTAACGCTTTCTGCAATGACTTTTGTTCTCACCCAGCTGTTGCTCATTCGTAGGAATCTGAACCTGATGATCAGCCTGATAATGATATTGCTGATGAAAGGTTTTATCCTGTTTCTCATCATGACTAGGGTTCTTTTAAACAATAGCATTTTATAATTCTAAAGGTCTTTTAACCCCAAATATTCGCATTTTTAGGGTACATAAAAAGAAGCGGCTAATATTTCCGGGGAAGAAATTGCCAAAGCCGAAGAAGAGTAAAAAGAAGCAGAAGGTTTTGTCTAAGTTGGAACGTTCTCCCAATGATGATGATGATGACGACGTTGAGGACAATGACGATGATGATGATGATAAACCAGACAAGGAGCCAGTTCCTGAGGAACACCATGATACACGCGATGATGGAGGGGAAAAGATAATCAGGAAGTCCACTAGAACTGCCGTGATTGTTCGGCAGGCAGAGAGAGATGCCATACGTGCTCTGCAAGCATCCATGAAGGTTGGCAATTGTGCTTCTTGTTAATCAATGCGTTCCCTGTTTTTTGTTTGGTATTTGTTTTCTCTTTTTCAATTATAGTTTCAGGCATGCTGTGGCATTTTTTCACTTTAGAGCCTAGTAACACTAGGATAGTTTCCAAGAGAAATTCGATTAATTTATGGTGTAAACATTGTAAGTTATGCTCAATGGTCTGGCAATTATATTTCGCAAATTCTGTAATCTGTATTACGGGTATTACCTGGCCTATAATATTGACTCCAAGGCAGTGAGGCTTGTGCTTATATGTTCTTGGTTTGAATTGCTATTCATTTTCCAGCCACAGACAGTCAAAAAAAAGAAGGAAGGTGAGGAGAAGAGAATGACACAAGAGGAAATGCTTTTAGAAGCTGCTCAAACAGGTCGAGATTATATCGCTTAACATATATTGGTTGTTTTAATGTTAGTTTTCTATCTTGACCTTCTAAAGGCCCAGCACAATTCTCAATTGTAATTTTTACTTTGCAGAAATTATGAACCTGAGAAATTTGGAGCGTGTTTTAGCTAGGGAGGAAGAAGTTAAGAGAAAAGCAATTGTGCATAAAACTGTCTATAATGGACCACAGATACGATACATTTCAAAGGATGGTAAGAATGATTCAATGCATAACAACTTTCACCTTGGACACTGCATTTTATACGCATTTCACTTCATATAGTAATCTGTTAATTTTTCAGGTTATACATATTTAGAGTTCATTAAGGGATCCTCATTTCACTCTGATATTGCCACGACACCTGTACAATGTGAGTTCCTTATATTCTAACAGTAAAAGATTACATGAGTTTGACAGTTCAGTTCATTTTTTGTTAAATAAGTTTACATAAGCTGTTTCCCTTAGAAATTGTTGTTGAGGACATATTCGTTATGATGGGTCTTGGTGCATTCTTTTTGTTGGGGATATTGTTTCACTGGATTAGTAATAGTTAATGCTAAGATTGAATTGCTTGGAGTTGCATCTGAATTGTTTTGTTGAGCAAGGAATTTGTCTCAGGGAGAGGGGGGAGGGGGGGGGGGGGGGGGAGGAAGAGGAGAAGAGAGAGAGAGGGGGGGTTCACATAAGTTTCGTTGTTTGTTTGTTTTTCTCTTTCTTTTTTATTTTTATTTTTTAATATCTATTCTGATAAACAAACATTGCCGAAATACTGTTATTTTGAAGGTATCCTTTTATGTATATGATTGTATTTATATTTGTTTTCAGATCCAGAGCAACCTCTTTGTGCAATTACTGGTTTGCCTGCCAAGTAAGAGCTCATTTCCGAGTTTGATGGTTACTATGTTATTTCTTTACTATCCTGGTGGGGATGACAGAAGCATATGTGTGCCATTTGGAACTGCAAGTATAGTGGTTCTTCATACGACATCTACTGGACATTCTTTTAGGTTTTACCCTTGCTTGTCTGTGGGTTCATCTATAAAGTCCCTGGGTGTGTTTTTCTCCCTCTAATAGGATTTGTTGTTTAACTTGAAAAATTGATTTAGTATAAGACGAGATGGTCTTCTGAAAGCTTATCAGTGTGTTTTTTACATGGAATGATCAGTTTTATGAATTACACCAAATTGCTTTCTTCCAGTTTGTTTGTTGTAATAAAATCTCAGGTGTTATGCCCTAGGTTATGTTTTCTTCATCTTCTGAACTTCTGGTGTATCCTTCTTCAGTTTCCTTCTCTCCTGGAAACTTGAATTCCCTCCAGAAAGCATTATACTTTCTTGTTAAACCCTAGCTGATTATTGCTTGGATTTTCTAATTCCATTATGCCAAACTCAACTGGGAAAATGTGAACATAACCACTGCTGTAATTGTCATGCATTATCAGTAGGTCACTAGAAATATTTTTCTGAGCCTTTTGCCACTACATTCCTCATGTTGCTAAAGAATTCTCCCTGGAATAATGCAGGTACCGTGATCCAAAGACAGGGCTGCCATATGCCACTAAAGAAGCTTTTAAAGAAATCCGACAACGGTATGACTATTATTGGTTACACATCTTTCTCGATGAATGTACAATTTTGCCAATTCTCCTTTTTCAAAATTTTCAGCATTATATATTTCAATTTGTTCTTTTTTTAAGGTTACATGTGTGCAAAACTTTGAGACTAAAGTAAATTTCTGAAGGATTTTTTTGTTTTTGGCTCATCTCTTTTTCCCTTTTTTCCCCTCCTAGGATGGTTTGGTCTAGTATTCCATAGAAAGACGATCGCTAGCTAGTTCATCCTGAAAGTTTAATACTTAGCAAGACATCAAAAGCAATAAATAAGCACACATGGCATCTTAAGAGGAATGGAAAATTGTTGCTCAATATTTTCTTTATTTGGATTTTATCTCAATTTATTTATTGCTTTTTGTTTTCCATTATGCATGAAATCTATTCATACAGTGATGGGAAAGCTAAATGATGTTTTGGCATGGCAATATCAATCAAATATGTTGCTTATTAAATAATATTCTAGGGGCTACCCTAGCTGATCATAATAGTGGGCAACTTGCATGTTTTTGTACTTTTATCTTGGTATCGCTTAGATCATCTTGTGGAAAGTAGGTATTGGAATTGATTGTTGGCTAGTTGATTTCAATCAACATATTTTTTCTTTTGCAGGTTTGCGGAGGAAAATGCTAACAATAGAAAGCAAATGGCCATGGGGATCTTGTATGATTCAGTTTCTGGTTGTGGTTTTTCACTTAAGCAGAAGAGATCAATGGTGCCAGACAAAAGTGTACATACAAATTTTAGGCCATATGCCCGCTTCCGAAGAATGCCTGCTTCAGAAGACGAAGATTCTGACTAGCTTCTTTGGTAATTGAATTTTCTTTTTCTTCAATGTTTGATTATATGTCATTATCTACTCTAATGTCACAATGGTGGTGCATGATTTTCAGTTCTACTTCATGTATCTGGCTGGACCTTGGATTGGCTCAATTATAGTACCCCAGGATTTAAGGTCTGGCTCCGTTTGCAAAGAACAATTTACCTTTGGACACTCTTCTCTCCATAGCATACTCCTATCTGATAAGATATATGATAGATAAGAAATTCCTTTCACACTTTATCATATACATCTTTGGGATAAGCATTGAGTGTCGCGGTGATAGGTTTTCATGGCTTTATGAAATAGAGAAAAAAAAAAAAAAAAGAGAAAAGGGCACGCCACCCTTACAATATAATCATCTATGTAACATAGAATGGCCATCCTCAAAACAGGAACAAGGGGTGAAGATTGAGACATCCATTCATTAAGAATAAGAAATTATTGATAAGTCTTGGACGAAAAGCTGTACAGCCAGAGAGGCAACAACATGAGTAAAAGAATCAGCTAGTTTGTATGGATAGAAAAATATTATTATGACCACGTGACACATGCGAGTGAGTTGTAAATAGATTGAATTCCATATATTATAGACGTTATAGTTATACTTATTTAACTATTTGTTAATTAAAAGTTTAATTTTAAATGAGAGGTTGAATTAACTTAAATGATTATTCCAAAACTGTACGATTTGTTTTTTGTGATAAGGAAAGCGTATAACCTATTACGACAGTAGCTAAACTAATTTTATACAACATGTACAGTAAAATTCATAATTTCATATTTATTACAACTAAAAATACATAATTATTTTAGCAATTATTAATAAATTTTAAATAAGATCATTTTAAACTATTTCTTAAATTTTATTGAACTTTTTAACTTAGGTGTACATTGTGGTTCATTTTTTTCTATACAAAAAAGATATGTAGATTTTTTGCAGGTATTGCAGGTTTAACACGCACGTTACGTGTTAATTTAGCATGCATGAAGTGTGATGGACACGTTGTAAGCATCAGAAGCAAGTTGGTGCGAGCTGCTGTTTTGGAATGAGTGCGAGCCACGACATTCACTCCTATGCCAAATAAACCACAGGTTAAGCAGGCCATCTATCTCTTTACAATCGTATCATGATGCACAACATAGTGACTTGTAAAGATGTGCAAGAGTTACAAATGCGAATCTACTCAAAATTTTGGAAATGTGATAGATACTTCATGTGTCAATTTATCTATGAAGAGGATGGTACCTAGCCGACAGAAGATGTGACATCTAACATATCGCTGAACAGACTCCCAAGAATTTAAAAGCTGTTTGTTTTTGATATGAAGAACTTAGGACAACTTTACGTAACTTTTGGAGGAACTACTCACAATGGGTTCGTTGTCAAAAATCACGAGGCTCTAGTTGACCAAAAAGTTACAACTGCTATTGGTTCAACGGCCACAACCTCTCCATCAATCGGTAGGACATATATATATGCCACGTTTTCGAGTGTTATCGTAACCTTATCGACCAGTAAAACGAAGGTGTGAGTTTTCGGCCTCTATTAATAAGAGTATCTAGCAACGTGAAATGTCCTCTGATCTTCCCAATTCTTGAAATGTGATAGAATCTCGTTGTCTGTAAGGCCTGATCAATCGCCAGATGCTACATCTTTGGTGGATCAAGTTTATGGGATAGAAGGTTCCTGTAAACTTGGTACAACCAAAATACACAAAATAATTAATATTAAATTTTATAATATTTATTAATTTTAATAATTATAATAAATAAATTAATAATATTAAAATAGAAAATAAAAAATATATAAATTTAAAAAATTTTAATTTTTATATTTATATTACTTATTAATTTTAATAAATGCCAATTAGAATAAAATACTAATATTTTAACAAAAAATAAAATAAAAATTAATTACAAAAAATTCAAATTTTTATTAATATTTATAAAAATATTAGTTTTAATAATTACAAATTAAAATAAAACAAAAATAATATTAAAACAGAAAATAAAATATAATGATAATAAATTCAAAAAATATTTTTTATATTAATTATTCATACCCTAGCTCAAAAAATATAGTCAAGCCCAAAATGAATAGAAGCTTACTCAAGAGATCCAACTACTACACCTATTGGACTTCATAGAAGTTGGGCGCGATGATGCCAGTTCACCTCTACTTATATGAATAAGTAACTAACTCCTAAGATATCTCTTAAAAGGGAGATCTCAATAACTTTCCTAACAAAAGAGAACGGTTATCCTCCCTCAAAAAGGAGGAACTACTCTAAAAGGTAATTATCTATTCTACTATAAATACACTGATATCCTCATGTATTCTTCGAGCTCAATCTGCTAAAGAACCTACTTTGAACCCTTGCTAACTTAAGCATCGGAGTCCCTTACAGGTATCACCCTTCACCTCTTCACGAGAAACTCGGACGGCGACACCTCGGCTCCTATACAAGTTGGATACTGTCACAGAAAAAGCCTGAATCTCACGTTCAAATAATTCTCGGAACATTTATATTTGTTATTACTTTTAGTACATACAAATGTAAATTAGAATAAAATAATAATATTATAACAGAAAATAAAATAAAAATAATTAAAAATTCAAATATTTTTATTAATATTTTTTATTATTTATTAATTTTAATAATTAAAAATTAAAATAACATAATAATATTATAATATAAAATAAAAAAATTACTATTGAGAATTTCAAAAATTTTCTTTTTTATATGTATATTATTTTTTAATTTTAATAATTAAAATAAATTTATAATATTATATTATAACAAAAAATAAAAAAATTACAGCATATCTAAAAAACAAATTTATTAATAATTATTAAAATAATAACAAAAAATAAAATAATTATAACAAAAAATAAAAAAATAACAATATTATCATCACAGAAAATCTAAAAAACATAAATCAAATAATTAATTATACTAGTATTGCTAATAATAATATTAACCAAAATAATTACATTCAAGATATTAATTAAATAATAAATTTTAAATTAGCGAAAATAATAAACTTATGAAATTATATTGACTCAAATAGTTGATAATATATTCTATTTCCGACGTATAATCACGCTAAGTACACTAAATACGTTCAATAAAACATTAAACTCTTCATTTTTTAAACTCTCTGAACTCAACACTCTCTCAACTCTTTTCGCAATGTGGAGTTTTAACGACTCAGAAGGGAGCTCGGGTGGGAGAATTTTAAAGCCATCTTTTATTGCGGTGCGTGTTTCCGGAGCAGCCATAGTCCCTGCATGCCAACACTGACAATACGCATCAATCGTGTTGGCCAAAAAGTAAAGAAAATTTCGAAGAAGCTGTGCAGAAGTTATCTCTATACCACCTACTGCAACACATTACATGCGTATTGGCTCAGACAATATTATAATTTTATATTATGACATAACACACCATGATAAAATATAACTCTATAACACATAAATATTGTTCATATCGAAAATAATTTCTGAAACACTGTATTGAATTTATTCAAATAATAAATGCCTAAAATAGTACTACTTTGTAATGACTCTTTATCTATCAATATATTCTGACTATACTATCCATGAAGATTAATTGTTTGGGTCACTATTCAAGCTAAATAATCAATTTGATTTGAATCGCATAACCAATGCAGTTATGCAGATGAGGAAATTTGGACAAGCTCATTTAATGTCTCATGAGATTCTAAAATCTAAACTATAGCTTTCAGTTGATCTTCTTGCTCGGCAAATTATACCTTTTTGCCTTACCAAATCAGTCATACTCATATCACTGTCTTTAATTTCTGTTCGAGTCATTTTTGGGAGTCTATCTTTCTAAAGATAAAATTTTCCATTCATGTAAGTTCAACAATTGACCACATTTCAACAATCATGGGTTTAAGCACGATTACATTACATGCGTAATTCCTTTCATGATTACCTTCAACTTGCTCAAAATCTAGTTGATCAAGTTCCACTTTTTAGGGGGGAAAAAGTCATTATCCAATCTTCATTTAAAAAATAAAAAAAATTATACGTGTAGCGTTTTCAATTTTGTTTTTATTTTTATACATAGACAGGTAGATAAAGCAAACAAAAATAAAACTGGGTACAGGATAACCACGTGTTTGTCATTATAAAATAAATAAAATAAAATAATACTAGTAATAATATACCCAAAAATAACAAAAATAATAGCAAATGGCGAGAGTTGCATAAATGATTACGTGTGGGCACCGCTATGCTAGGATATCGGTTTCTCTAACATAGGGAACAGTGACCTCAAACCGGCTACCTCCGGTCACCACCAAAACCAATCCATCATAGGTGCGCCCTCTCCCTTTATTTCCCTCTCGGCTCCCGCCGGCTCTGTCCACAAAGCAAAATAAAAATCAATTATTAAAAAACAAAAAAGAAAAAGAAAAATACAATTTGAATAATTTGATTAGGTTGTGCCATTCTGGTTTCTTCTTCATTCATCATAGAAAAGAGATTGAATCCAGCGCCCCTTCCGATTCCGCATACAGAAGATTCCATTCCGTCCCGATGGTGGCCAGAGGCGTGCCGGCGGAGGTGGCGACCACGGCGGTGTTCTCGGTGGCCGCCGCCCTTAACCTGACCAAATCGTCCTTGTCGTCGTCGTCGAACTGGTGGCACGACATCAACGCATCGTCTGTCTGGCAGGATCGTATATTCCACATCCTCGCCGTCCTCTACGGCATCGTAGGCGCCGTCGCGCTGGTATTCCTCTCTCTCTCTCTCTCTCATACACACACGCGCACAAAACAACCTATTCCTTTTTGGTTCCTCGATTTTTGATCGGTTAGGTTAGGGTTTTCCTTCAGATATAAGATTTATTAAATTATTTATTAATTATCGTAGTTACTTTTTTTGTTTTGTTTGTAATTATTAGGTTCAACTCGTTCGGATACAATTGAGGGTGCCGGAATATGGATGGACGACGCAGAAGGTCTTTCACTTTCTCAATTTTTTGGTGAATGGGGGTTTGTATCATTCAATTCTGAAAATCTCTTTTCTCTTTTTAGTTTGATTGGTTTTTATTATGTGGGCTAATGCATGCTATTTTCTGGTTCTGCAGTTCGATGTCTAGTTTTCGTCTTCCGTCGGAATGTGCAGAAGTTTCAGCCGGAGGTGAATGAATTATTTCAGCTGTTTTCATAATCATAATGTGAATTCTCATAATTATAGCATCTAATAATGGGTCAGGCTTTTGGTGTATAGATTGTTCAACATATCTTACTAGACATGCCAAGTCTTGCTTTCTTCACAACTTATGCACTTTTAGTTCTCTTCTGGGCGGAAATTTATTACCAGGCAAGTTTGATTTGACGTTGATTGCCCTTTTTAAATGGCGTTGTGTTTTGCTATTTCAATGACCTGATTGGTGTTTACCTGCTTTGATGAATGTTTTGTAGGCACGTGCAGTATCTACTGATGGACTCAGACCAAGTTTCTATTCAATTAATGCTGTAGTTTACGTTATTCAGGTGAAAACTCTTGCTCAAGATTTTCTATCTGCTCAGTGCACTAGGTTTGGCTTTTATTATAGGAGGGCCATGGTTTTATACGGCCCTATTCCTTTTTCTGCTTCTATTTCTCAGTGGAAGTAAAGAATAGAATTGACATGAAAGCTACAGTTTTAGCTGTTAAGATTGGTCAGTCTGCCCTATCCTCAGCGGGACCTGTCCCAAACTTTTTCTCAATAGATAAAAAAATGCGCCGACTCCTGTTTGACAAAATATAAGCTCGCCATCCCTCAAGTTACCTGTTATTCCTCGCCCCCATTATTTCTCTCTCTTATAAAAATCATTGGAGGAAAATTAGGAGTTTAGCCCTATGGATGAATGGCATTAGGGATGGCTGTAGTTAAAATGTGTTGGAAGTCAGCTAGTTGAACTATCTAACAGTAATGCACGTAAATCTTTGCAACTGAAAGGTTTAAAATTAATAACCTTTGAGATTTAAATGTTTTGAACTTCGTGTCATCAGTTTTGATGCTCGATTAACATTGATTTGAGGTTTTAAATAGGTGCTACTCTCAGGTTGACTAGGTTCTGAAGCTACTGATAACTCTTCCCCCTTCTTGTGTTTCAGCTTGCTTTATGGTTGTTATTATGGTGGAAACCTATTAGGGTGCTGCTCATCCTGTCTAAGGTGTTCTTTGCAGGTTAGTTATTAAAGAGTTCTCCACCTCCAAAAAGAATAAAATTTAGTATTTTATCGATCATGATTTAATATTCTTGGGTGCATATATTTTGCAACAGGAGTCTCATTGTTTGCAGCCCTTGGCTTTCTTCTCTATGGTGGAAGGTAAACCATTTGTTCCAATTTTCAATTGGATGTGACGTGGTAAGGATTTTGGGATCATTATAACCGATGTTTTCAAAAGAAAACTGGCCGTTTAACCTGTTAATGGAGAGGCTTGTGCTTTAAGATCCAACCAGTCAATATGAGTGCATTTTTCCCAACCAAATATGCCAAAACACTGGATAAACTGGACATTAACCCAAATAAAAAGAAATAAAGGATCTGCTTCAGAAACTTCTTCCTTTCTTTGACCAAAGCTATGAAGTAGGATGCCCTTTGCTAATTAACGCAAACAATTGTTCCTTCAGGAAGTAGTTGCTTTGCAATACAGAAATAAGTGGTAAATGGATTCAGATGTTGAGACTAAAACTAAGTTTCACAACAGATGTTGCAAATAGTATGTGTTGATCCAATGAGCGCTGCAGTTCTAATAAAAATGTTTAACTATAGAGGGGCTTTCAATTTCCTAATGGTTTTGTTGAGGATGAAGATTTGATTGTTTGGAAAATGAACAGGAAGAAGGGATTTAGAAGAAAATTAACCATAAAAGTTATTTTGCCCAAATAAGACACTTATCATGGATTATATTTTACACATCATCTGTGTATTTGCATTGTGTGTATACAACTTTAAATTTTCTTGTTTTCCATCCAGTTTTTGTATCCTATTTTTGATTTTGTTCTTTGACAGACTATTCTTGATGCTGCAACGCTTTCCTGTTGAATCCAAAGGTCGACGGAAGAAGCTGCAAGAGGTATGCAGTTTTTCAATGAAAATTTTCCTAGATCCACTAAGCTCTTCCCTTTCCTCCATCCCTCTCTCCATTCTCCAGGATTTTAATCTACCTGATCTTTCTAATGCAGGTTGGCTATGTGACCACAATATGTTTTTCATGTTTCCTTGTCAGATGTGTTATGGTCAGTTCCTTTTTTTTTTCTTTTATGTACCTTGTTGATTTCATCTTCAATTAGCTTTGATAACTTTTTTTTTTATTGTGTTAGATGTGCTTTGATGCATTTGACGAAGATGCTGACCTTGATGTCCTGTACCATCCCATCCTAAACTTCATCTATTACCTGGTTAGTATGTTTATATTTCATTGTGGTCCTTAAATTGCCATGTTTCTAATTATTCCTTGTTTTTGTGCTTGCAACTCACTATATATGTGGATCCATTTTTTATGCCTCTGGACACTCTTGTTTTGAGCTCATTTTTTGAAAGGTTGGACATATTTCCTGCCTGAGTTTGTCAGACTGATGCATTTCTGGTTAATCTACCTGAGTTTTGAGCTCACTCGTGGGAAGATTGTTTTCAAATAAACCTAATTGGCAAGGGGAAAAATAAAGTCATTGCAATTTCGCCAAAAATCCCATTTGATTTTTGAAAGCGGATAATCCACAAAAGACTTATCCCCCGCGCCACCCCCCCCCCCCCTTTTTTTTTTTTCTTTTCCTCTTCTTCTCTTCTCTCTCTGTCCCTCCCCCTACCCTCTATTTTTTTTTTTTAATTTATTGAGAGCATTGATTGTCACCCTGATGCCCGTTTGTATTAATGATTGCAGTTTTCCCCATGCTTTTGAAATACTTGTGAAAAATGGGAAACTTGGTCTCGTAGGGTTTTAATCTATTGAACGGGTATTTGTAATATTGGTCTTTCAACTAACACCCCTTTGTCTTTTTCACAATTTTGCTGCAGTTGGTGGAAATATTACCTTCTTCCTTGGTCCTTTTCATTTTGAGGAAGTTGCCACCCAAGCGTGGTATCACACAGTACCACCCAATTCGTTGAAAAGTTTGAAAATACGGATAAAACCTAGTCAGGCCATCATTAGTGGCTCTCTGGATGTTTCTCACACTAGAAGGATAACTTCCTGAGGGCGTTCAATCTTTTCTATGTTGAATGACAAAGCTAATATCATGTACTTTATAGTTCTCCCATGAGGTTTGTAGATTTTGAAGTGACATTTTATGGGTCGGTGAACGTGTTGAGCTGTGTTACATATGTGATATTTGTTGTCTCTAGGTGAATTTGGTTGCTCGTTGAGGTTCGGAGATTTAACATTAATGAGCAACCATTTGGGGAGAAGGGAACGCTGATGTATTGTATAATAGAGTTCAAGTCTTGTAACTGCCTCCAGTTGTTGAAATTAATTGTTCCTCTGATTTTTTAGTCAACCTTTCTTTCCTTACTTGTATGAAAGTTTAATCTTACTTTGGGCAAGGGCTTAACAAGGGCTGAGCATAATGAAGATTTCCTTTTCGAAATTACTATACATGTTTGAATGATTAATAGTAGCCACAAGAATCTCAACATTCAACATATTTCATACCATATGGAACAGAAGGATTTCAGTGTGTATAAGAACAAAAGGAGATCGAAGAATTCATACCGGGATTCATATTTTGCCGGAATTTGATAATGCCATGAATTGGAAGCATGCTCTTGGTCGCGTGATCCTGAGGCCATAGCTTGACGAGGAATCACTGTGTTCTAGTGAAATTGGAACATGGCCTATGATTCCATCTTCAATTAGTATTAATATCGAAGATCAACCAGTCCAAACTTGAATGTTTGGTTTGACTTGGTTAACCTAGGAATGGTAGGTTTGAAAATCCTACGAGTTCTGTTATATGTCATGAATAAGATTCGGTTCTAATTGTTACGAAACAATGTGGATAAATCTTATTGGTTACTTAGTGGACACTAACAGAAATCGAGGTTAAAGTTGCTGCCACACTTAGTGCGAAAATTATTGGTGCATAAATAAGTGTGTTTTCCTAATCAAACTCATCTTAGGTTGTTCTTTTTCTAACTGAACCTCTATACCTTCGTATACAGCACCGTCCACGGGGAAACAAACAAATTACTTACTAGAGGCAGCTTTGTGTATTCTAAAGAGAGTTGAGTGAGTGGTCCATGATTTTTGTATATTTGATAAAACGTAATCTCTGTTCAAATTGAATATATATTTTTGCTGACAAATTCCAAGATTAGCGTAACAGGATTTATACGATAATACTGTTGGATTTTCATTCAATAAAAAAACTCTCATTACTGGTGACTGGTGAGCTTTAACCTTCACAGCTTAAAGTCATATTGTGAGTCTAGTTGGATATTTTATACTGCCAATGGATCATAGGTGCATCCTTTTTTTTTTTTTTGGTGAATTCCTAAGTACCCTTCTTTTTTTGTTTTGGTTTGTATTAGGTATCTATTAGGTCGGAAGTCCAATGACTATTCCCTCAGGTATTGCAGAGGTACAAAATGGGCAATCCTCCCAAGCAAACTCCAATTCCATTTCCCATTGAGTATCAAACCGGGAGAGATAGTTAAGAGCTAGACCCTCATCCATGAGTTGGTATTCCAAACTCCAAAGTACCCTTTAATAGGACGTTTTAGACCCGTTTCTGAGTTGGTTAGGGCCGAATACTGTGGACCAAGGTCTAATCGCATGGATTATCCCAATTAACAAATCAATTTGAAGATCTTAAGGGGCTTGTATCCGCTAAAATAAGCTTCAATCTTGGCTGCAATGTATTACAGCTGACTCTCACATTTTTTGCTTTGTTACCCGCTTCGGGTTTCTCTCCCAGGTCCAGGTCGTAACAGCACTATGTGTAACAATACAACAAAGATACAGGAAAAACTGTGGCGTGAATTCGAATATTATTATTAACTTTCTAAGTTACAGGCTTGCACTCTGCATGACACTTGTATGCAGAGAGCATAAGCAAAATGCCCACTGCTTAAATAGAAGTGTCCACTCAATCAGATGATAACACAGTGAAAAAATAGAAAAGAAAAAGATTAATGATCAATACAAGGAAGAAAAACCAAAACAAAAACGATAATGATACCCCACTTCTACAAGCAAATATTAAGCAGAAATGCTGCTCAGTCAGAGAGGGAGAGACCTAGATAAGTTGAGATCCACCAGAACCATATTCATATCAAAGTGCAGATGTTCCATCAGTTCCTCAGCATTTCCATAATTATGTAGTCATCACACCAATCTTCTTAGCAAAGTCATCCCCATCTTCATCCTCCATGTATTCTTGCTCTGGATTTTCCCCCTCATCAACTTGTTCATAATCATATTCCCCCTCGTCAACTTGCTCATAATCATACTCTCCATCCCTCTGATCATCCCCTTCATACTCCTGTTCCTCTGCGGCTTCATCATAGATCATTCCATCCTCATACGACTGATCACGATTTCCCTCATTATTATCTATCTCCCTTCCAGCTGTATCAGTGTCCTGAAGCTTGGTTTCTTCTTCATTAATTAGTGAGTGGTTCTTGGCACCTTCCTTGGCCTCAGGCAATGCTCCATTTTGCGTGTTGGTGACAGCTGTATCATCAGAGCTATGAACAATTTCACTCTGTGAGGATACACCAGCTCCAACTCTTCTCTTTTCCTTCAGAATTTCACTCAGAGGCTTTGGACCATCAAACTGAAAATCACCTTCTGATTGTGACTGTTCCCTTAGACTCTTCCTCTTTCCCAGTGATTGATGCTCCTTATAATCAGAGCTCCTCCCATTCTTAAGTTCAGCAAGGCTTTTAGGTCCGGAAAAATCACTTCTGTCCCCCATTACTTCTCTCCCTATTGATCGTTCCCTGAAATTTCTCCTCTCATCATCCTGCACCCTTCCTCTAATTCTGTCTTGGAGCCTTCCTTGGTGCGGGGTTGGCAACCTTCCAGTTGATAATCTGCTCCTAATTCTTCCTCTGTCTGATTCCCTCTCTGGGTTATCGTCGGCACCACTTGCTGGAAGTTTTATTCTGCCTCGGAAGCGATCATTCAAAGGTAACTGATGCGAATCCTTCCTAGAGGAGAACTGGTGACTTTGTTGATCACCATGGCTGTCAAAGTCATTAGAGACAACAGATTTCAAACCGTTAACCCTTCTGCGCTTAGATAAACGATGTCGGAGATCTGAGACCTCTACATTGTCAGGACTATCAGATCTGCGGTGAGACCTTCTTTCTAAATGGCCTGGGGCCTTTCTATGCTGCTCCCAAGCGTATGGCTCCTGCATGTGATCATATGAGTCGTAGGATTGAGGAACACGAAATCTTTCTTGATCAATATCACGCGCTAAACCATAATCAGCAGAATGCCCCAAGTCATAATCATTCAAAGAGTCCAAGTTCCTTTCATCTGGACCTCTTGCATTACCAAATTCATCTTCCCCATGATAGTAATCAGAATTTCTAAGCTCGTCAGCTACAAGAACATCGAATCCAGGAGAGGATTCTCTGAGGAATTCATCACTGTCCTTACCATTGTGGAAACTATTATCATCTGGCATACGGACTTGATGCAGTCGATTTGAACGGGCAGCAGTAGGCCCGTTAGCCACTGGGGAAATACTTCTCATTTTAAATCTTGAAGCCTCATCATCAAATCCTGCAGGTGGTGGTGCCACATGCTTCTCCTTCACCAATTCAAAATTATTTCTTTGTGGAGCAGTTTCGACCTTTGGGGAAGGTTTAATTTCAAGACGTCCAACTAATTTTGGAATGTTTCCTTGGGAGCTTCTCCTTTCTTGTGCATTTTTATCTCTGCTGCCAAATGGCTTCTTAAGACTTGGAGTCTCAGTTCCCTGGTTAGACACTGGGACCTGATTAACAGCTTTGTTACCAGCAGTAGGATTTGGTCCATGCAAGAAAGCACATCTGTCACCTTTTAAGCAAAGACCCTTCTGAAAGAAAATACAAGGGACAGCCTGTTTAGTGGAATTATAAGGCGCTGCAGGTGCTGCAGGTGTCGCTGCAATCTGTGACGAGGGAACAGATGGCCCAGCAGCAGTGGCTGCCGGTGAACCTAACAAGCCATCAAGTGGCTGCACGTCAAAACAAAAGAGTTATCAGAAGCATAATAAAAAAAAATAACACAGAAAATTGAAAATAGCACACATATTAACAAGCATTATATGATTGTCTACATAGACACTCACCGGATGACGGAAAGCACATTTGGGGTTCAAGCAATTTCCATTCAACCAATACCAGCAATCTCTAGGATTTACCCGAGCATACTCACTATGGCGGTACTCACATTCATTTCCCTGTTCAAATGAAGAAAACAGCAAATCAAAATCATGGATTCTAGATAACTGCTACTTTGTCTGTTAACATAAGATAAAGCATAAAAAGATCACAGTCACGCAGACATTCCAATAAAAGTCATAATTTGCACAAATACAAATAAGGATTTAACCAAATAATCATAAGCGTGGGTAATTAATTACTTTGACTAACGGCATTAACGATAACAGCTTCAAAAATATCTCAAAAGGCAAAGCCCAGCTACTCCAGTGAACAACAACCTTACTAACAGGACACTTTTGCACACTAATCTATCATCATGACTCACATGTACTCTTGTCACTGCCAGGTAATTGTGTTTCATACTTTTACTTTAATTAAAAGGTTCAACCACTAAGCTAATAAATGCTTGCTTTCAAATGCTATCAGAACATAATCCCATATATTGTCACAAAGGCCAGAGAAAACTAAAACAGCAAAGTTTTATTTGAACCAATCGTATATGTTTCTTATACTTTTCCACCTGGATCCCCACAATTCATCTAATCTAATATTTTTTTTAGACAAAAAGAGACAAAAAATAACAGAATTTATTTTTCTCAAACATGTAACATAACATAACAGAATTCTTTATAACTGCCAACAACAATAACGACTTTTGGGAATTTCCCAAACAAATTTCCAATAAAGTAACAAAATTTAAAGACTCCTTTTTTATCGAGATTCATAAGAAAATAAAAATCGCTAAACACTGCACGAATCTGAAACCCTAAAAAGGCAGAATTTGGAGAAGAGGAAACTGTTCCCAGTGAGAGAAGAAGGTAAAGAAAAAAAAAATATTTTCCTTTTCTTTTTTTTTTCCCTCTAGTTTTGAATTAGAAATTAAAAGGAAGGGGTGTGAAAGAGGACCTTTTTGCATGTCAAAGGAGATGCGAGAAAGTAGACGCAATCGGTGTTCCTCTTCAAAGCCTCGTCTTGTGCAGACGAAGGAGGTTGCTGTGGCTGTGGCTGTAGCTGAGGCTGAGGCTGAGGCTGTTGAGCAACCATCGCGGTGGTGGTGGCTGAATTTGAGGGTCGCAAAGCACCCCAACAGAGATCGTGGGAAGAAAGTGGAGAGATCGAACCGAATACGAGAAAAGGAGGTAGATTCGGATACCCTTTCGAGCGAAGAGACGGATCCAATCCAAATCTCACAAAGAGAACTAGAGAGAGAGCCGCCACACAAAATTGGGGTGGAGAGAGAAGGAACTAGAGAGAGAGAGAGAAAGAAACACTGAAACAGAGAGAGAGGAAGAGAGAGAGAGAGAATGTGATGGGCTTTAAGCTAAAGTGGTGAGGTATGGGTTTGGCCTGGTTTGGTTTGCGTCTTGGGTTTGTGTTTGTGTCTATGTTTGTGCTTTTGTAGTTTTGTTATTAGTTGTTACCCCTTTGTAGTTTGTACAGTTGTATCTGCTTTTATTATTATGGATTGTGTTTCTCTCTTATATTATTTACGATTTTGTTTCAGTTGGGGGTTAATGATTCGATTTCGATGTTCTCAACAAAAAGGTGTAACGGAACACTTACCTTTTTTTCTATTGGCTGTTGATTTTCTCTCTCTACTCTAGAGCTAATTTATTGGTGTTTACTTCCTTTATTTATTTTTTTATATATAAAATTATAAAATAAAATAAAATAGTAACACTAAACTACTAATGCTCTAATAGTGGACAAATGAGTAAATAGTTATTTCTGACCATAAAAGATTTAGATGCGGGCAATACTGACCATAAAAAATTAAAACTAAAATTATACTCATATAAAATACATTTTATTTAACAAAAATAACTAATTTTTAAATTTTTGTTGATAATTCCATAAATATCCTCATCTTTCATCTTTCTTCATTTCCAAACTCAATCCCTAACCCTACAATATAACCGTCACTCCCTCCTCATGTGCATCTACCCTCCCTCCTCATGTGCATCTACCCTCCACCTTTTTCCGCCACCACAACTCCCTTCTACCACCACCATCCCCCTTACCCTTCTATCCCCTTCGACCATCACCAACTCCAATACCACCACCGCTCCATTTCCTTCTCGACCCTTCCCTTCCAACCATATCTTCCCCCGCCTACTCACTTACTCACTCTCTTTTTTGTTACCTTCAAGAGCTCATTCAAAATGTTCCTGAATCATCTCCAACGACACCTTCGTTATCCGCTGCAGTTCTGTCTCTGTCACCACCACCTAGCTCTTCGTCTACAAGAAGCATTGGCTCCGCGATGCCGTCGATGATCACGAGGAGCATGGTTTCGATGGTTTCCTTGTCGGAATTAGGATATGATTCTCGAACCTTCTTCCGTCCGTTGTGGTGTGGGTGATTTATAGCGGTATAAGATAATACTCTTATCCTATACTTCTACGTCGTCCTGGGCATTGCCTCTCTAACGGTGATGAGCTGGGTTCGCTACCCCATATACAGATCATATACTCCTTAAGAGGCTCATTGTAGAGAGGGCCTGTCCTTGAAAAGGAAGTAGCTGATATAGTAGCTTCTTATATAGTCAGTTTTTCCGGAGTCATCCACATGAATCGGGACAGGAACTCATTCATGGTTCCATCGGCGTCTTCTTCATTGGCGACGGAGCTGGAAGGGACGAGAGTTTTTGAGCTGGGAACCGAGTTTGGCGCCAAGCTCGGGTCACGATTTTTCGCGGTAAATTTTTTCCACGGTCTTTGGCGAACGCCTCTTTAGAACTTATTCTCTTATTCTCTGGCTCCGGTTGTGGTGGTGGTTGTTGTTGTTGTTGTTGTTGTTGTTGTTGTTGTTGTTGTTGCTGCTAGACGAACGGTTCCACAACCTCAGAAGCAAGATTTGCAGCGACAATTTTTTATTGAGGCGATGAGCCTTGTTCATCTTGATTTGGGGATTATTTTAAGGCAGGGTTTTGGGTACTTTGAGGTCAGATTCAAGATCGATCACTTGAGGCTTTGAATCAAATTCGAAGAAGAAAAGATTGGTGAAGTAGTGGTTGAGAAAAATTGAGGAATTGGTAGGAAAAAAAAGATTGAGATTGGCATTCTAATGAAAAGATAAATTAGGATTTGTGGAGTAGTAGAAATGGTGGTGGTTGTGGAAGAAAACTGAAGAAAGAAGATGAAAGAAGAGAGGTATTTATGAAATTATCAACAAAAATTTAAAGATTGGTCATTTTTGTCGAACAAAATGTATTTTATATGGGTATAACTTTAGTTTCAATTTGTCAGTTTTGTCAGCGTTTGAATATTTCATAATCAGAAATGACTATTTACTCGTGAAGAGAGAGTGAAAATTGGAAAGTAAACTCTGAGTAAGAAGTAAGAAGTTTCAGTTACGTTCTGTTTCAGGTTTGTACTACATTTTTTAGTCTGAAACCAAATTTTGTTAAGTTGCTATTCGCAATTTGTTTGACCAAACCAAAGCAGTTGCACTTTGCCAATCAAACAAGTTTGACACATTAAACATTCGAAATATATATAATCAATTTTTTTGTGTGTCTAAACATGCAAAAAAACAAAGCAAATACTATCCTTTATCCGAGCGGATGATTTGTTGGAGATCAACACAAGACTCAGACCAAATAACATTATTAGAGTTACTCTTAGCACCATATCTAGCCATCCAATCCGCAGCTCTATTTGCTTCCCGAGACACCCACTCAACGTGAACAAGCCAAGGACGAGATAAAAGTTCCTAAATCTTGTGAACCAAATCTGTTACTTCAAATGAATACCCACTTGTAAGATAATGCATGATGGGCAGAATATTAAGACAATTTGTTTCACATATAATATCCCTCAAGTCGCAATCCCAAGCTAAAACCAACCCCCTCCAAGCAACAAATAATTCACATATGTTGATAAACTAGGGGAGAATGCTTCCAGAGCAGCCCGAGATCAAACCTCCCTTAGAATCTCTGATAATACACCCGAACCCCACTATATTTGAATCCAGATACAATTTTGCATCACAATTAACTTTAAAATTGTTGCCTGCCCACAGGAGATTTTAGAGAGACCTAAATGCATTGTTTCGATTCCTGTAAACTTGTAAGTCCTTGACGGTAATTCTGGCCAAGGCAACAACCATGTGGTCTGTCCAAAGGTTGTCAGCATTGAATATGTCATTGCACCTATGTCTCCATACCCACCAAAGTTCTGCACCAAAAGACGCCTCATTGTCTGAAACCACTCTTCAAGAGCAGTACCTGTCGTCAAGTCCAAGATACTAGGATTCAACATATGCCAAATTGTCTTTGATCGTTCATAGTCTCTAAGACAATGTTCCATTATTTCCTGCACCTTGTTACATCTCTTACACATATCTGAAGAAGCTAAATGCCACTAGAATCGAAAGGTCTCAGTTGGTAGAGCATCATGTAAGCCAAGTCACAAAGTGAATTTGAACTTCTCCGAAATGTTAATATTTCACAACCAGTTCCAGTTGCTATTGACATTCCAATTCAAGGTTTTCTCTAATAACCATTTATAACCCTCCCTTGCACTATACTTTTTTGTTGCTGCATACCACCACTCCCACTGTGGCTCTAACTCAATCGAACTAGGATATCTCAGACCACAAATAAATTGCTTAATCTTATGCAGAATAGGCGTGGCAAGACTATCAACCTCGCAAGATACCCCTTTTCACAAGTCAAGTACTATGAAATCTAATTCAGAAATATGCACATAAGGAACAAGGTTGCAAAGCTTACCAAAAAGAGTCCACTCATCATACCAAACTGATTTGTGGACATCCCCAACATTCCAATGAAACCCTTCCTTGAGATGCTCATAGGCACTAACAATGTTCTTCCAGGTAGCCAATGAAGAATTTCTACTGTTTTAGCTCATACCAGACTGATTCCTGAGATGTTCATGCTTCAAAACCTGCACCCACAACTTTTCGCTATTATTTAGACAATCACATACCAGCTCTTCCAGAAGTGTAACACCCTCACTATCAGAATGCCAGCTTCCGTTTGCGCCACTCTGATAGCGAGAATATTACGACGACTTCCATATATATAATAATAAGCTATGAGCCTTTAACTCAAAACCGTATTGCTGTTCATTTTGAAAATACGGAAAAATACTTTTTCAATAAAACAGACAAGCATATGCATAAACAAAACTTCTTACTCAAGTAACTTATACATATTATACATACAAATCATACAACTCCTATCCCTCTTACAAAATTATAATATTAATGGCGAGGGAAGAATAATACCTAAACTAATACATCCATATCGCATAAGCTAAACTAAAAAATTCTTCATAAGCTTCTTCGTCTGTTTCCTAAAAAGAGAAGTCTGTAGGGGGGTGAGAACACCATCTTCGAAAGGGTTCTCAGTAGAGAATTTTTAAGAGGTGTATAAGAAGATACTGTAATTAAAAACTATTTTCAAAACATAGTGATTATCAATTTATTATTCAAATCTAAAATTCATATTTCTCTTACAAAAATTTCAAATAAAATAACATTTTAACCAATACTTACCACTAATCTAATCAACCTCGGCCTCCGGCCCAAACATAATCAACCTCGGCCTCTGACCCAAACATAATTAACCATAATATTATCTAAGGCATCAATTTATTTACCAATACTCAATCTCAAAACAGAACCAAATACAGACACAAAAATATACAAGACAAACACATTTAAGGAGCAGTTACAGCAAGTATTACATTTACCAGTTAATAATAGATAAACAATTAGGTAAATCAAAACAAATTCAAACTCAAACAAAACATGCAAATGCATATGATGTATTCCTGTCCTATGGCTGATGATATTATCTGTCGATTATATAGCCAACCCGACACGTCCTACTAGCTAACCACGGACAGAAACACCCATTGCGGAGCAAGTGAGTTTGAGCTACAACCCCCTTGCTACTACCCGCTTAACCCAGAGCGAGTGGAAGAACCACTATTACTGCTACTATCCAGGTGGGTGTTTAAAAGTCAACCTGGAGCCAGTGAAATAATCTACTACTGCTACTACTACCCAGGCGTCACAATCACTGACCTGGAGCAAGTGGGTCGAACCACAATCCTTGCTACTGCCTAGGTATCTAAAACATACATTCATTCAGCCTTAATCAATCATCATTATTATCAAATCTCAAGCATTGACTTGGAACAAGTGGGACGAACCCTAATTCTTGTTGCTACCTAGGTATCTCAATCAAATTCAATTTCATTTTCAAATTCATTCTCATTATCATTCAATTATTCAAAAATTATACTCAAAAATCAATCTTCATTCTCACACTTATTCTCATCATATCTCTTATTACTTTCTTTAATAATTTATATTCAAAACATAATTCATTCTTTTCTAAATAAATCAAACTCCAAAACGTAACCTTCTTTTAATAACTGCAAAAATAAGATTATAAAATCCTTAAAAATCTAAATCTTTCTAAATAACCATTTTAAACGAAGTCTCCAATTTTTATAAAAATTTGGACAGCATCTCTTCTAAAATTCGGACTATACCACCCTTACGAGTCCCCTCAAAACCCCAATTTCCAACCCGTTCCCAACTAGCTTCAAATATCAAACTTTTCCAAAATCAAACCAGATTCCAGTTTTGAATCTTTTCTAAAATCAAATATTTCCAAAATTAAACTAAATTCCAGCATTAAACCTCTTCCAAACAATGACCAACTTAACAAACCAAAACAGCAAATCAGAATAACCAGCTTCCTCAATAATTCAATAAATTAATTAAATAAATAATCACAACCATCCAAACAGTTCAATTCAATTCATAGGACTCACGTAATTATAAAAAAATATTTTTCATATTATTATCGACTTATAACAACTCTTGAAAGTAAAATGAATTTAAGAAAACGCCTCTACCTCAACTCATTGAAACCCAAAAGTTATAAAACATGCAAAACACCTTTTTACCGGCCCGCAGCAGTGGCAGCCGCAACCACCGCTCCGTCTTACTCTAGCAGCAACAGCAACAACTTAAATCGCAATATGCAATAGTCGGAACTCGACCCTACGTTACCAACATCTTAAAATCTCTAACGGATTATAATAGAACACTGATTTCAAGGGATTTCGGAAACAAAAATGCTTACCACTAAGTCAAGGGTTCTAGCGGCAGTTTCCGGCAATGGCAGCAACGACGGCAACGGGGCAGGCGTGGCGGCGGATCGTCGGCGATGGTAGTGAATGGCTCCTTCCTCCTTTGCTGCGTCGTGTCTCCCTCTATCTCTCCTTTAGCTTTCTCTCTCCAGTGATGGTGAATACTCCACATTCCTCCACGATGGCATTGAAGCTTAGCAGCGGCGACGCAAGCTCGGGCTCCATGGATGGGACGGCAATGACGACAACTCCTCCGTTTCACCTCCATTTGTCTCTCTTTCGACGCCTCTCCCTCATCCCTGTTCAATCACGACGGTCTCAACTAGCAACAGTGTCAGCACACGACAACGCGCAACGATGGTGACGGTCCCTCTCATCTTGGTCGCGAGCTTCCTTCTTTGTCTCCATCGTCCTCCCTCGCGCGTCACTCCCTCATCTCCATCTTGCTCAACGACGACGACGGGATCCAGGGTGGCGGCAGTGATGCTGAGACAACCCCCTTCCTCCTTTCTCCTCTTTTTCTTCCTCGCAGATCTGTTCCTTTTCTTTTCTAATGGTCTCATGGGTGTGGGTAAGGGAATGGGGGTGGCGGCGTTGAATTAGGGTTTGAGAGTGAGTGGAGTATATGTTTAGTGAAATTAGGGTTTCGGGGGGTTAATGGTGAGGTGAATGACGATGGGTAAAAGAGTTAGGTTAGAGTTTTGTGTTGTTGGGTTTGGGGTAATTTGGTAATTTTAATAAAATTAGGGGGAGTAGAGTAATAATTTGAAATCAAATTCAATCTAATAATAATATTTATAAAAAAACTATTTAATTAATTTACAACTTATTTTCAAATAAATACTCTAATTCAATAATTAGAGATAATCAAATTAATTTCCTTTAAAATTATAAAATAAAGTTCAAAATCTAATTATTCAAATTAAAGCACATAAAATCCTCATTATTTTTAAATCACTAAAACTTTAAATCAATGATAAGAAAGTACTCAATTAAAATAAGAATCTTTGAAAGTAAATTCTCGAATAAAATAAATCATAAATTTATTATTTAATTTCCAAAAATATGGTGTCTTACAAGAAACGCCATGTTAGCACGGAAAATATCCATAATACCCAATTCTCGTGCCCTTTTAGAAGTTATGTCAACCTCCCACCTGACTAGAGGCAGTCCTTTCTCGGTCGCTTGGCCTTTTCATAAGAATTGCCTCATTAAGGAATCAATTTTATTACATGCATACTTCGGGAGAAGAAAAATTTGCATGTCATAAACCAGGATAAATGCCATAACTGATTTGACAAAGCAAAGCCTCCCTGGCTTATTCAACAGGCATCCCTTTCAACTGGAGAGCTTCCTCAAAATTTTTTCAATAACCTCCTTAGCTGTCCTCCTAGAAGCTCTAGCATGGCTGATGTTAATTCTCAGGTATTTACCCAAATCATTGTAGAACCATATGTTAGAGACCCCTTAGATAACCTCTTTCCTCCTCTCCGACACCCTCTTGGAACACTAGACCTTTGACTTATGAAGATTTACCTTTAGACCTGACGCTCTAGAAAACAAGTCCAGGCAATGTATAACCTCTATTACTTGAGCTTTCGATGCCTTACAGAAAAGCAAGAGGTCATCTGCAAACATCAAATGAGAGAGTCGAAGTCCGTTTCTAGAAACTGCTATCGAGTTCCACGAACCTTGAAAAACGCTATGAGAGATCAAGCAGGCAAGCATTTTCATATAGAGTACAAATAGATATGGAGACATGGGATCTCTTTGCCTCAACCCTCTCTTTGGATTGAAATTTTGGTCATCTGCCCCCCTCTAATTTCACTCTATAATAGAACATAATTAAAGTCTCCTAATACGATCCAAGGTCCGTGGATCATATTAGCAATCCTTGTCAAGTCACCCCATAGTTCTTTACGCCGAGGTATATGTGGGTTAGCATACACCGCACTGCAGTAACTAGAAGTATTGCCTATAGTGATTTCAAAACTGATACATTGATTGACTACATCCAACACTCTCACAGAAATTTTTGAATTAGAACATAGAACTCAGATATCCCTACTATTACCATTAGCCTCAACAACACCAACACCCTGATAACCTAAATTATTCTAAAAAGATTTCATCATCTTGAAAGGAATATGAGTTTCAAATAAAATGAAAAAAGTAGGATGAAATTTATTCACTAACTATTTACTATGAACCCGGGCCAACTTATTAGAGGCCTCTCTGATATTCCAAAATAGAAAGATTAAATCTAAATAATCCATAAAACAATTGTACTATAAAAAGGACTAACCTCAGCCGAAGTCTCCTAACGAGATGATGAAGTTCCACCATCATATCCCGCTGAGACTAACTTGTCCTTACTTGGTTGTTGCCCGGTTTGTCTATGTCCCTCCATCGGCAATCCTTCTAATTCGCTGATTTGCTGCTTGCTGGCGTCGCCAAGGCAGTCCGAAGTCGGCGGCAAATTTTGTAAAGAAGAAGGGCACAACCTCTTGTGCTTATTTTTTATATTGGCAGTGAAAGTCGGCACTGCAACGGAGACAGCTTTGCCCTTCACCCCTTGCTATTTGGAAGACGCCATGCGTGCTTGATAGCAAGAAAGAGATCTGCCAACTGGCTCGGTCTTCACCCCTAATCTGGCTCCTCTCATACGCGGCCTAAAGTCACGGTTCTAGCCCAATTTCTGATTTGAGTGCAACAACATTTTGCCTTTAGAGGTTTGTTGGGCTTTGTTTGATTGGCCCAATTTTCCTCTCCTTTTATCGCTGATTTTGGTCCAACCAGCCTCATCTCCCAAATGTTAGGACCCCACTTTCTTCCCATGCAATGTACCAGCCAATTCCTCCCCAATATCCGCAACTATCACTGAATCTTAGGAATTGCATCCAAATTCAAATTTTTTCCCCTTCGAAGCTTCCTGTGGCTGCACCACCTGAGCCGCTGTCTCGGTTACTGGTGTTTCCTTTCGATCCATCTCTTTTGACTCTATCGGAGTCACTCTGCAGTCGCTTGTTAGATGTCCAAAATAATTGCACTTGTCACAAATACGGTGTAAATATTCATACTCCATCTTATATTCAAACTCATTGACAATCACACTCCGGACCACTGGAAGACCAAGATGAATTTACGCGCAAGCTCGAGCAAATTTTTACTGCTCCGCCGACTTAGTAGCCAGATCCACCCTGACTGGTCTCCCTACAGCTGAAGCAATTCTCATCATGTCTTTATTCTGGTAGTACCATATGCTCAAACCAGCTATTCAAATCCAAATCATAGTCTCTCCGAAAGTGTCTTCACAAGGTTTAAAATTCGGTGGCCATGGCTTGACCGTAATATAGTGGCCGAAGATCATCCATGACCCCCTAGTAAAACCTTCTCTCAGTCATCCATGCGATCAAATTTGACGAGAAAATACCCAAAACCGACATCCAGGATCTCATATCCGCCAGTGATCCTCCATACCCTTTCAGTTTGTGAACCATGGCCGGGTAACTAAGGTTTTTTCCAATAACCTTAATCACAATTGCCTTCTTGTATGGTTCGGAAAGAATGTTTCTAGCTTCTTGTTTTTTGATGACCACCGCCATGGAATTCTTATCTAAAGCCTCGACCCGATCTATTCCTAAGGCTATCAAAGAACCAATAACCTTGTCACAGAAAGAAGTCTTGGAAGTCACCTAGAACTAAGACTGCCCTTACTTGATCCCTCCTTCACACCTGATGCAAACCCTCACACGCTCTCCCCCTTATCTCTTCTGATGGCATGACCATCTTTCTCACCATGCTTCATCCTCAAAGACTTTGCTCCTGTTCTCTCATTCTCTCATCCTTCCTGAGTACGGAGTATATATAATCAAATTTGTATATACTAAAAATTAGCCTCAAATTAATTATTATATATAAAAATATGTATTTGATATTTTATAAAAAAATTTATTATCCTATTATAAACTAAATTTGATTATTTTCTATTATAAATTTGATTATCCTAACAAATTTGAACATTTTAGTTATTAATTATTTAATTAAAAAATATATAGACCAATATGTATAAATATATATAAATACAAAATAATTAATTTGGTAATTTATTATATATAATCATTTTAGTATGTTTGTATTATGGTGATTATGGTAATTATAATATTTTAAAAAGTGTTATTAAAATTAAAATAATATTTTTTTATTATTTAGCAATATTTTTTGAAAAGTATTATAAAAAAGATTATCAAAATATAAAAAATATAATTTTAATTTTAATAACACTTGCATCATCATAATAAGTCAATAATTATTATAGTATAAACACACCAAACATCGAAAATTTTTAAGAAATAAAACTTTTTAGTAAAAGACAGCCAAACTTATTTTTTTTATTTTATTTAGCACCATATAATAAATAAATATTAAATAAAATAAATTTTGACTAATTTTTTTTCTAGTATTACTATACTAAAATTCACAGTATATATATAAAATATTAGAAAAATTAAAAAAATATTCAAAATTTATTTTTTTAATATTTATTAATTATTATTAAAATTAATACATATTAAATAAAATAAGTTATTATTAAAAAAATTAGCTAATATATATTTTAAAATATATAATAAATTTATGATTAATAAATTTTTTTAAATATTTTATTTAATAAAAATAAAATAAATATATAAAAAATTTAAATTTTTTATATTTTTAATAAATATTTTTTAATAATAATAAATTTATTATGATATTAGCTAAGCCAAAAAAAAGGGGGTTGTTTTTCATGTAGGAAATTTGTCCCCTCGTAAGGTAAGTGTTTCATTACAAATTACAATGTAAATTTGATGACCCGAAGTCCCAAACGAACGGTTGGTATTCACTCCACGCTTTCAGCATTTTTGGAGACCCGATAGTACATTCAATTTAACATAATTTGACCGAATTGCAAGGATAGCCTAGAATTTGTGAATGAAAGAGAAATCAGGAAATATAAAAATTACATGAAATAATAAGGGATTTTTTTATTTAAATTAAATAAATATAATATTTATCAAAATAAATAAATGTTGAAAATTTTATTAAAATACATCGTCAGTTACATTTCGAATACAGAAGGTCTTTGGTCAAAATGGCTACATCTCAAGTGAACTGATTCCGTGCTGTGATACAGCGTCTGCGAATCATATCTCGGATGTAACCGTGATATGAACATAAGCATATATTAGATACACTGCATTCGAGATACGTGTGTTTTCTGATTTGGACCAGTGCATCCGAGATACTAGCGATGATCTAAGACGGTGGCACAGCATTCGAGATACGCCCATTGACGTATATAAGGCACAACATCCGGGAATAATGTGGATTAGAGCAAGTTTTTCCAGATTTTTTAGTTTTTGGACGTGTAAAAGCAAGCTCCTTCACGAGATATGGCCCCCGACAATATATCCGTGAAGGAGACATCAATAGACTGAATAACACTTGGCACGTAGTTGGAGCGTTGGACTTTGAGGTTAACAGTTTAACCTTTTTATTGTTAGTTAATAATAGGTTAATTTTGTAGATTTTTAATTATTTTCTAATAGGTTTAGATTCTTAGTCTTTAGTGACTTATAATATGTATATCTGTTAAATTTAATGTAAATGCTTATATAGGTGTGTTTTAAGTTTTAGTAATGTTTAGGGACAATTAATGGTTTAGATGTAATTAATATGCGCTAGTTATCTGTTTTGGAAATTGCAGAAACTATGGTTACTTTTGCCACACCGTGTGACACTCGGTCTCCCGCCGTCCATCCTGTTGCCCTATATAAGGGATGCTAGATTTGGGCATGCAGTAGAGTTGAGTGATGTTATGTTTGACAATTCCTTGATCTCTGCATTTGTCGAGCGGTGGAGGCCGGAGACCCATACGTTCCACCTTCCGTGGGGTGAGGCCAGCATTACGCTTCAGGATGTTGCTTACCACATTGGACTGCGCACTGCTGGAGAGCTCGTCGAGGGGTTGTACCAGAGACTTCCAGTAGTGACACAAACACTCGACATAGTAGTGGGTTGAGGACTTATTGAGCGTTAGGCCGCCACCACAGCCAGAGAGAGGAAAGCAGGTGGTGACATCTCTCCGGTGATGACATCCTGGCCGATCCCAGAGCAGCAGCCCTACCGGCTGATATCCTCCCTGTAGCCCCTGGTCATAGAGATGAGATACAGTTACCACGGGATGTCCCAGATCGGAGGCAATGGGTGAGGAGGTGACCTCGTGATGATGTCTAAAGACTGGCACGGCAGGCACGTGGTCAGCGCGCCCGTGGGGACGGTTGGGATCCTCAGCATGGTGACGGAGACCAGCAGTTGTTAGACGAAGAGGCTGAGTACGCACAACAGGAGGATATACCTGAGGTTGACATTCTTGATGCACATGCAGGGCAGTCTTCCAATGCATTCTTTGCTGATCACGAGGCTGACGTGGCTACGAGGCTTATGCCGGGTACCTCCATCCCCAGTCACCACCCAGCTGATGACACCGCTTGGGACCAGCCCTAGTTCAACATTAGATCTAATGTTGAGATAAACATCGATGATATGTTCCAAATCATCGGGGCGAATGGTGATGCGATGGATGACTTGGCAAGCCATTATCGCCACTAGAACGACGATACCGACATACCTGGGACATTGAGCGGTGTATCCACCCAGCTTGGTTCAGCTTCTCCAGGGTGTTATCAGACTCCTCCTTCACCACCGCACTAGTCTGGCTCTGCTCTGTCACCCTACTATAGACTCCATCCCTGCCACCATAGCTACCTCTGTCCAGTTCTGTCTAGCCACCACCTCCTATGCCTCCTCCCATGATTGTAGCAGCTCTTCCTCCACCACCACACCAGCGGCCACCACCCACTGCTAGCCAGCCAGTTGTTCGTCCTCGTCCATACCGTCCTCCCAGGGTGTCTTGTCCTCGTGGATGTGAGACTGGACACCATTTGGATCCTGCCGTCGGACAGCGTTAGTTACCATTATTACTATGTATTTTTTCTCATTACTTATGTTTTTAGACCTCCATGACATGTATGACTCTTTTTAGTGCATTACTCATGTATGACTTTACTTGTTTATTCATTTTGATATATGCTTTTTTACGAAAATATTCTAACGTTATATATAAAAAATAGGCTCGTAACATTGCGCGTATCTCGGATGTACTGGCCCAAATCAGAAAACATGCGTATCTTAGATGCAGTGTATCCGATATATACTTATGTTCATATTACGGTTGCATCCAAAATATGACTCGCAAACGTTATATCACAGCATGAAGTCAGTGTACTCGAGATGTGGCCATTTTGACAAAAAACCCTCTGTATTCGAGATGTGATTGACGATGTATTTTACTAAATTCTTCAATATTTATTTATTTTGATAAATATTATATTTATTTAATTTAAATAAAAAATCCAATAATAAGAGGGTTGATATAAGGGATCTAAGTTAATTTTATTAACTTGGTCAACTTATCGTAAAAACCATGGCGGCATCTCGTTTCCTAATAAAAAATCAATGCGACTTAACTGTCTGAATTCAAGGATGAGAAAAATGAGGTTTTACCTAAAATAATAAAAAAAAAATAAATTAAATACAATCATAACAAATTTAAATTAAAAAATTGTCAGATTTAGACTTTAGTCTAAATTAAATAAAAAATTTAACTACTGTCGTTGTAATGTTCTTTAAACCAAACTATACATTCTACTCTAGGAAAATCTATATATTGATAAAAAGATTATGTGAAATAGTTTTTTTCTATATAAATCTATAAATATATTAATTGATTAGGTGACAAGATTTTTTTTTGTTTGTAGACTCTAGTACTATGACTTTATTTAAAATAAAAAAAAAAGATTATTCATTATGAAAAAATGTGGGATACTCTTGTAACAATTTGAATTTTATTGAGATGTTATTTAATTAGACATTATTAGTTAGAGAGAATCTTTAAAAGAATATTTGTTAGATTAAGAAATAATATGTGAGAGATAAGATGATTATTAGATTGTCTATAAAGATAAATGATGAAAAAAGAATTTAATTTTGGAAAGATGTCTGGCTATAATATAAGATTTTGAAAGATTATTTTCTGACACTCTTTTCTGTTTTAAATCAAAGAAGATCTGTCATAAGAAATTATAGATTTTAGAATGTGTCAGAGTGGATTTAGAATTTTCAATGAAGATACGAGTTAAACCAGTAGGAGTTAGAATTAGTGAATCAATTACATGATACTTTAAGATTAATTAAACTACTAGTTCTTTTGTGCAGGTAGAAACACTCTCGAAAGAAGTCACAAATTATAGTTTTACTATAACTATTTGGAAAGACCTAGTTCCATCAAGAATAGAGTTGCTTGTTTGGTTTGTCTTGATAGATAAAGTGAATACCAAGAAAAGATTGAGTAGATTAGAAGTTGTTAACAAGCAAGATAATGTTTGTGCTTTATGTAAAAAGAATGTAAAATATATTCACTACTTATTTTTTGGCTACGAGTTTATGTGTGGTACGAATAGTTATTTGATTTTTCGCATGTTATGGTCCTTCTCAAACATATTAAAGGAACACTTTAAGAGTTGAAAAAGAGTTCACAATAGAAAGCAGGTACACAAGAAATGGTTGGTGTACTTTTTTGTAATTATCTAAAATCGTTTGAATAGAAAGAAATAGAAAAATTGTTTAGAACAAAAAAGTAAGTTTGGAGGAATTATCAGCAAATCAATTCAAAACTACAAAAAATGGAGTGATATGAATCTTTTTATTATGGGATAAGTATTGTTTTGCTCCCTAATGTTGAAGGTCAGAATCGAAACCGTCTCCGATGTAATTTTTGTTTTAAAATCGTCTTAATTGTTATATTTCATTTTAAAATTGTCCTTTCTAATAAACTTTTTTTATTAATGACAAAATTACATTTTTTTTACCATTTTATTCTTCTTGTTCTTCTACTTGTTCTTCTTCTTCCATGAGAAGCTTGTTCTTCTTCTTCTAGAAAAAACAAATTCTTTTTCCATTAATAAATTGAAAATACAAGAACAAAGACCAGATTCAACAAAACCAACAACAATTCAGAAAAAAAAAGAACAAAACCAATCAACACCAATTCAGAAATCAAAACAAGAACAAAACCAACAATGATTCAACAAATCAAATCCAGATTCAATAAAGAAGATGCAGAAGCAGAAGCACTCAAATAGAAGAAGAAAGTAAGAAACAAAGCAGAAGATGCAGAAGCAGAACAGACCCAGAAGATACAGAAGCAAACCCAGAAGATGCAAAAGCAGAAAAAGCAGAAGACGAAGCAGAAACAAAGATCCAAGCAAATAGCAGAGGCGGCGAGGAGAGCGGCGAGGCAGCGTGAAGCAGTGGCGAGAATGCGGCGGTGAGGAGCAGCGGAGCGGAAGCCGAGGCTCTCTCCCTGGTTCGTGATAGCGACGGCGACAGCAGCTCCAAGCTTCGCCGGCACCGGCAGTTCCAAGAAGAAGGAAGCAGATTCAAAAGAAGAAGCAGAATCACCGGAGTAGCGGCTGGTCGAATCGGCGGCGATGGCTCAGCGGTGTAGTCTCCCGAGGATGACACGACGGCGGTGGCGGCGGCGAGCCCTAGCGGCATGGTCTCCTTTCCCTCTTCTCTTCTCTCCTGTCGCAACCTCTCTCTCCTTTCTTTCGGCGACGGCAGCTCCAGGCTTTGCCGGCACCGGCGCCGGCCCCCTCCCCACTTCCCCTTCCCCCTCCCCTTCTTCCCTTCCCCTTTCCCCTTTCCCTCCCCTCCCATCCCCCTTCGCATACCCTTTTCCTCCCCCCCCCCCGACGCATTTTCTTCCCCCCCACCCACGCGTTTTCTTTTATTTTTTTAATTTTATAACTTTTATTATTAAAATAGGGGTATTTAGGAATAATATAAAAATTTTTATTAAAAAGATCAATTTTAATACGAAAAAAAACGTTAAGAATAATTTTAAATAAAAAATGATATTAAGGACGATTTTGATTATGACCCTCAATGTTAGGGACCAAAACAATACTTATCTCTTTTATTATTGATGACAATACCAAAAATAACAATATTTTTTTTTGTGTTTTATTATTTTATATTTTGTTCTATTTATTTGTCATTTGACTCTATTGTGCTGAACTATCTTGTAAAATAAAAGAGAAAAACTTTAGTCAATATACGTAGTAAAATTGAATACACATTTAATTCCAAAGTTTCCTTTTTAACCCTAAAAAAAAGTTAATAATAATACTTAAGATTTTATTCAAGTAGTATCACTTATAAGTAAATACTTTATCCACTAGGTAGGTACTTCTAGGACAATTTACTTATTTAAATAAAATGGTCGAAACCTTTACCTAAATGTGCAAAATAGATTGTTGTTACGTGCATGTGCAAAAATCCTATTTTATGTAATCCGTGGCAACCTACCACGGTTTTTGAATTGTGCATAAACCGTGGCAGGCTGAGACGGTTTATGGAGAAACTGAGTTGCTTGTAAACCATTGGAGGTTCCAGCGTTTTATGAAGGTGGCGTGGAAGGCATAAACCGTGGTAGGTTACCACGGTTTATGAAAAAGGTGAACTGGTCATAAACCCTTGTGGGTTACAACAGTCGCGGCATAAATGTGTTACAATGGAGTATTAGAAAAGAAAAAACAAATATTTCTACCAATTGTTTTTAAAATAAAAAAGGTATATAAAAAATACAAAAAAAATAAATATAACAATTTTGATTTTAAAACCAAAAGTGCCTCACTATTCCTAACAATGGATTATGTGACAATGATTCTAATAAAATCCCACCCAGAAAATGACAATAATCCTTTTTAATTTTATATGCACTTATTTTAATTTTATAACAGTAGAGAATTAAAGGTGGCTTCTAGGAATGATGACAAAAATCACACAAGCGCCTCACCAGTTTTTTTTTTATAATTTTAATTAATTCCAAAAAATGATTTTTCAACTTTAATTTTTTAGATTTATCTTTTTTTTTTTTGTATTTGAAGTTCGGCGAACTCTATAAAAATAAGCAAGTTCACTTTAATTCTCGGCAAGCTTCACTCAAAATTTTTAAAATGCATATCATCCTCTCCAAAATAGTATATAGATCTACAAATAGTATATAAGAGTACACAAAAAATACACAGATAATAAGCATGGTTTCTTCAAGTATTTTTTTGATTATAAATTAAAAAAAAAAAGCCATATTTAACAATGGCAACCATTATTATAGTCTCAAAAAATATACAGGTACACCAAAATAAATATTTAACAAGGATTTTTTTAATTATAAATTAAAAAAATAACTATTTCTCAAAAATAAAATACAACTTATTCCTGTGTACTCTTATATACTCTGGAGACGATGATAATAGTTACTGTTCATACCCTGGCCCAATGCTAAGGGCCCAGGTCCAACCAAAAGGCCTGATCCAATAGATTAAGCCTAGCAAAACACCGACCTCCACCTAAGAAGTCGGTGTCAACCACGACTTAGTATAAAGAAGTCGGATAGGAGATTAGCTGGCAGGCAAACACTCATTCAAACGAGTAACCGCCCCTAAAATCTCTCTAACCACTTCATGAAGCCATATCTTAACCTCCCTAAGATAATGGGACGGTTAATATCCTAAAGATACGGCACTACTCCAACGGTGGTTATTGGCTCACCACTACAAATACACTGACACCCCTCAGGTATCTCTAAGCCCAATACTCTCTAGACCTGCTCACACTCTTGCTAACTTAAGCATCGGAGTGTCTTTGCAGGTACCACCCCCCATTCATTCACGCGCGCAAGTCGGACGGAGCCTCCCGAGTTGCTGATCCATCCGGAGTTCTCCTCCTTCACGCACTTGGGCCATTCAACACCATCCATTGCATTTATCTCCGGTTACCCACCGTAACATTGGCGCCGTTGCCGGGGACCCGAGAGATCATCCATTGATGGCGGACAGATCCCACGAAGAAGGCCATGCTGAAACAGATTCTGAAAATCTAGGCATAGGTAATAACGATGAAGACCTGGCCCTACACCAGGAAGATAACAATCAACACAGAGAGGGTACCTCCGGAGTGAAGAATCCGAAGGTAAATTCCTCAGATGGGCGTGAATCAGAAAAAGGCGGACCATCCCACGTAGCTGAATTAATGGGGTTAGTCCATAGCCGCTTGGAACAATTGGAGCAAGAGCGGGAGAAACAGAAGGAAACCGAAAGGTATCTCAAAGAGGAGATGGAGCGGCGAAAAGAGTTAGAAAGAAAACTCTTACAGCTGGAATCCTCCCTCAAGAGTCACAACTCCCGCGACGAACAGGTAGACCAACTCCCGGGTGGAGAGGATCCCTTCAGCGAGGACATAATGAGGGCAAAAGTTCCGAGAAACTTCAAAAGCCCTGATATGGACCTCTATGATGGGACCACAGACCCAAAGCATCATCTAAGCAACTTCAAAAGTCGGATGTATCTAGCTGATGCCTCCGACGCTACGAGATGCAAAGCTTTCCCGACCACTTTATCGAAAGCGACGATGAAGTGGTTCGATAGCCTCCCACCAAGATCAATCACCAGCTTTGAAGACCTCTCAAGGAAGTTTTTGATGAGGTTCTCAATTCAGAAAGATAAGGTGAAACATGCACCAAGCCTCCTGGGAGTAAAACAGGAGGTCGGAGAGTCTTTGCGAGCCTATATGGAAAGGTTCAATAAGGCATGTTTGGAGATCCAAGACCTGCCCACAGAGGCAGTCATAATGGGGTTAGTCAATGGACTTAGAGAAGGTCCCTTCTCGCAGTCCATATCTAAAAGACACCCCGTTTCTCTAAGTGATGTATAAGAAAGGGCGGAAAAGTACATCAATATGGAAGAGAATGCAAAGTTAAGAGACCTGAGTTGGCGACCTGGACCCCCTCCCTCATCCAAAGAGAGGGAAAGGGAAGCCAAGAAAAAGGAAGAGCTCGGTCTCGAGAGACCCAGAAAATATCACTCGTATACTCCTCTAAAAACTTCTATAGTGGATGTATACAGAGAGATTTGCCACACCGAAAGGCTGCCACCCCCGAGACCTATTAAAAATAAAAAAGGGGGAAGCCGCGGCGACTACTGCGAGTACCATAAAATATATGGTCACTCCACCAACGATTGTTATGACCTAAAAAATGTGATAGAAAAGCTGGCTAGGGAAGGTCGGCTTGATAGATATCTCATGGAAAGGTCGGACACTCATGGAAAGAGAAAGCGAGATGAAATGGATAGAAGAAATCCACCACCGCAGACTCCAGAGAGACATATTCATATGATCTCGGGAGGATTTGCGGGAGGGGGCCTCACTAAATCCTCTCGCAAAAGACATCTCAAAAGAGTCTATCAAGTCGAGGAAGAGACACCCGACTTCCCCACTATCTCATTCACAAAAGAAGATGGGCAAGGGATAATTCCCGGGCATGATGATCCCGTGGTGATAACTATGATCCTAGCCAATGCCCATCTCCACAGAACCCTAGTAGACTAAGGAAGCTTGGCGGATATCCTTTTCAAGCCCGCTTTCGACAAGCTAGGGTTAGATGAAAAAGAGTTGAGAGCCTACCCCGACACCCTATATGGGTTAGGGGATACGCCAATAAAGCCACTAGGATTCTTGCCCCTTCACACCACTTTTGGAAGAGGGGAAAAATCAAGGACTCTGAGCATAGACTTCATAGTCATTGATGAAGGGTCAGCCTATAATGCCTTAATCGGCAGAACTACCCTTAATCGCCTCGGGGCAGTGGTATCCACTCCCCACCTTTGCATGAAATTCCCGACCCCAGCGGGAATAGCAACGGTGAGGGGAGACCAAAAATTGGCAAGAAAATGCTACAATGAAAGCCTAAATCTGAGAGGAAAGGGCAAAGAAGTCCACACCATAGAGCTCGGCGGCACAAGGGCCAGAGAAGAGCTGCGACCCCAGCCGGGAGGAAAAACCGAGGAGATACAAGTCGGAGAGGAAGAAGGAAAAAACACTTACATAGGAGCCAACCTAGGGGAAACCCTAAAACAAAGGTTGGGTGAACT
Organism: Arachis stenosperma; assembly: GCF_014773155.1. Lineage (NCBI taxonomy): Eukaryota > Viridiplantae > Streptophyta > Magnoliopsida > Fabales > Fabaceae > Arachis > Arachis stenosperma. The sequence continues at coordinate 168,838,090 of NC_080379.1, read as the reverse complement.
CCTGAGAGCCAATTCCGACTTCTTCGCATGGAAGGCTTCCGACATGCCCGGGATTGATCCCGAGCTCATGTCTCACAGGCTCTCGGTTTACCCGGGATCCCGACCTGTACAGCAAAGAAGACGCAAGCTCGGCCCGGAACGAGCCCTAATAGTAGAAGAGCAAGTACAGGCGCTCCTGGAAGCTGGCTTTATCAGAGAAATCAAGTACCCAACATGGCTAGCCAATGTAGTGCTAGTCAAAAAACAGAATGGTAAATGGAGAATGTGCATCGACTATACCGACTTGAATAAGGCATGTCCTAAAGACCCTTATCCCCTACCAAGTATTGATACCCTGGTGGATTCCAGCTTGGGGTACCGGTACTTATCATTCATGGACGCCTACTCGGGATATAACCAAATCCCGATGTATGAACCCGACCAGGAGAAAACATCTTTCATCACGCCGAGAGCCAATTATTGCTACGTGGTCATGCCATTCGGACTAAAGAATGCAGGAGCCACGTATCAAAGATTGATGAATAAAGTGTTTTCCCCCCACCTAGGGAGCTTGATGGAAGTATACGTCGACGACATGCTAGTAAAGACCAAGGAAGAAGTCGACCTCTTAACCGACCTCTCACAAGTCTTTGACACTATAAGGTTGCATGGGATGAGGCTAAATCCTGCAAAGTGCGCCTTCACGGTCGAGGCAGGAAAATTTCTAGGGTTCATGCTAACACAGAGGGGGATTGAGGCACTTGGAAAAAACCTTAGAGCACCTTGGGCGCTTTGCGGAAACCGAGGTCAAACACATAACTCGGGATCTAAATAGTAGAGCGGACGCCCTCTCCAAGTTAGCAAGTACCAAACCAGGAGGAAACAACAGAAGCCTGATTCAAGAAACTCTCCAAGAGCCCTCAGTTGCAAAAACAGAAGATAAGCAGGAGGTACTTGAGGTAGTCGGTTTAAACCTCGGATGGATGAATCCCTTAGTCGAATACCTGAAATTCGACATCCTCCCTAAAGAGGAAAAAGAAGCTAAAAAGATCCGAAGGGAAGTGGTGCGCGAAATTGTGAACAATACTTTTTCACAACTCTCATAATCCCCGGTAATGGCTCCAAAAACGTGGTAGCTCAATACCATGGCATTACACAACTTCGCACAACTAACCAGCAAGTGCACTGGGTCGTCCAAGTAATACCTTACGTGAGTAAGGGTCGATCCCACGGAGATTGTTAGCATTGAAGCAAGCTATGGTCATCTTGTAAATCTTAGTCAGGCAAACTCAAATGTATATGATGATGAACGAAAATAATATAAAAGATAAAGATAGTGATACTTATGTATATCATTGGTGTAAGAGCTTCAGACAAGTATATGAAGATGCCTTCCCTTCCGTCTCTCTGCTTTCCTACTGTCTTCATCCAATCCTTCTTACTCCTTTCCATGGCAAGCTCGTGTAGGGTTTCACCATTGTCAGTGGCTACCTCCCATCCTCTCAGTGAAAGCGATTGCATATGTCCTGTCACGGCATAGCGGAATTCAGCTGTCGGTTCTCGGTCAGGCCGGAATAATATCCATTGATACTTTTGCGTCTGTCACTAACGCCCTAGCCTGCTAGGAGTTTGAAGCACGTCACAGTCATTCAGTCATTGAATCCTACTCAGAATACCACAGACAAGGTTAGACCTTCCGGATTCTCTTGAATGCTGCCATCAGTTCTTGCCTATACCACGAGGACTCTGATCTCACGGAATGGTTGGCTCGTTTGTCAGGCGAGCACTCGGTTGTCAGGCGATCAACCATGCATCGTGCAATCAGGAATCCAAGAGATATTCACTAAGCCTCAGATGCTTGTAGAACAAGAATGGTTGTCAGTCACCTTGTTCATGAGTGAGAATGGTGATGGGCGTCAATCATCACCTTCATCAAGTTGAAGAACAAGTGATATCTTGGACAAAGAACAAGTGGAATTGAATGGAAGAACAATAGTAATTGCATTAATACTCGAGGTACAGCAGAGCTCCACACCTTAATCTATGGTGTGTAGAAACTCCACCGTTGAAAATACATAAGAACAGGGTCTAGGCATGGCCGAATGGCCAGCCTCCCAGAGGTCTAAGATAGCATCAAACGAAGATAGCTACCCAAAAGTCTCCCTCTATTACAATAGTAAAAGGTCCTACTTATAGAAAACTAGTACATAGGTGAGTAAATGACATAAAAATCCACTTCCGGGCACACTTGGTGTGTGCTTGGGCTGAGCAATGAAGCTTTTTTCGTGTAGAGACTCTCCTTGGAGTTAAACGCCAGCTTTAGTGCCAGTTTGGGCGTTTAACTCCCAATTAGGTGCCAGTTCCGGCGTTTAACGCTGGAATTTCTTGAGGTGACTTTGAACGCCGGTTTGGGCCATCAAATCTTGGGCAAAGTATGGACTATTATATATTGCTGGAAAGCCCAGGATGTCTACTTTCCAACGCCGTTGAGAGCGCGCCAATTGGGCTTCTGTAGCTCCAGAAAATCCACTTCGAGTGCAGGGAGGTCAGAATCCAACAGCATCTGCAGTCCTTTTGAGTCTCTGGATCAGATTTTTGCTCAGGTCCCTCAATTTCAGCCAGAAAATACCTGAAATCACAGAAAAACACACAAACTCATAGTAAAGTCCAGAAAAGTGAATTTTAACTAAAGACTAATAAAAATATACTAAAAACTAACTAGATCATACTAAAAACATACTAAAAACAATGCCAAAAAGCATACAAATTATCCGCTCATCACAACACCAAACTTAAATTGTTGCTTGTCCCCAAGCAACTGAAGATCAAATAAGATAAAAAGAAGAGAATATGCAATGAACTCCAAAAACATCTATGAAGATCAGTATTAATTAGATGAGCGGGGCTTTTATCTTTTTGCCTCTGAATAGTTTTGGCATCTCACTTTTTCCTTTGGAATTCAGAATGATTGGCTTCTTTAGGAACTCAGAATCCAGATAGTGTTATTGATTCTCCTAGTTAAGTATGATGATTCTTGAACACAGCTACTTATTGAGTCTTGGCCGTGGCCCAAAGCACTCTGTCTTCCAGTATTACCACCGGATACATACATGCCACAGACACATAATTGGGTGAACCTTTTCAGATTGTGACTCAGCTTTGCTAAAGTCCCCAATTAGAGGTGTCCACGGTTCTTAAGCACACTCTTATTTGCCTTGGATCACAACTTTATTTCTTTCTTTTTCTTTCTTTTTCTCTTTTTTTTTCGGTTTTTTTTTTCGCTTGCTTTCTTTCTCTTTTTGTATTCACTGCTTTTTCTTGCTTCAAGAATCATTTTTATGATTTTTCAGATCCTCAGTAACATGTCTCCTTTTTCATCATTCTTTCAAGAGCCAACATTCATGAACCACAAATTCAAAAGACATATGCACTGTTCAAGCATACATTCAGGGAACAAAAGTGTTGCCACCACATCAAAATAATTAAACTACTATAAAATTCAGAATTCATGCAATTCTTCTCTTTTTCAATTAAGCACGTTTTTATTAAGAGAGGTGATGGATTCATAGGACATTCATAACTTTAAGGCATAGACACTAAGACACTAATGATCACAAGACACAAACATGGATAAACATAAGCATAAAAATCGAAAAAAACAGAAGAATAAAGAACAAGGAAATCAAGGAACGGGTCCACCTTAGTGATGGCGGCTCTTTCTTGCTCTTGAAGATCCTATGGAGTGCTTGAGCTCCTCAATGTCTCTTCCTTGTCTTTGTTGCTCCTCCCTCATGATTCTTTGGTCTTCTCTAATTTCATGGAGGAGAATGGAGTGTTCTTGATGCTCCACCCTTAGTTGTCCCATGTTGGAACTCAACTCTCCTAGGGAGGTGTTTAGTTGCTCCCAATAATTTTGTGGAGGAAAGTGCATCCCTTGAGGAATCTCAGGGATCTCATGGTGAGAGGGGTCTCTTGTGTACTCCATCCTTTTCTTGGTGATGGGCTTGTCCTCATCAATGGGGGTATCTCCCTCTATGTCAACTCCAACTGAATAACAGAGGTGACAGATGAGATGAGGAAAGGCTAACCTTGCCAAAGTGGAGGTCTTGTCCGCCACCTTGTAGAGTTCTTGGGCTATAACCTCATGAACTTCTATTTCTTCTCCAATCATGATGCTATGGATCATGATGGCCCGGTCTATGGTAACTTCGGACCGGTTGCTAGTGGGAATGATTGAGCGTTGTATGAACTCTAACCATCCTCTAGCCACGGGCTTGAGGTCATGCCTTCTTAATTGAACCGGCTTTCCTCTTGAATCTTGCTTCCATTGTGCGCCCTCTTCACATATGGTTGTGAGGACTTGGTCCAACCTTTGATCAAAGTTGACCCTTCTAGTGTAAGGATGCTCATCTCCTTGCATCATAGGCAAGTTGAACGCCACCCTCACACTCTCCGGACTAAAATCCAAGTATTTCCCCCGAACCATAGTGAGATAATTCTTTGGATTCGGGTTCACACTTTGGTCATGGTTCTTGGTGATCCATGCATTGGCATAGAACTCTTGAACCATCAAGATTCCGACTTGTTAAATGGGGTTGGTAAGTACTTCCCAACCTCTTCTTCGGATCTCATGGCGGATCTCCGGATATTCACCCTTTTTGAGTGAAAAGGGAACTTCGGGGATCACCTTCTTCAAGGCCACAACTTCATAGAAGTGGACTTGATGCACCCTTGAGAGGAATCTATCCATCTCCCATGACTCGGAGGTGGAAGCCTTTGCCTTCCCTTTCCTCTTTCTAGAGGTTTCTCCGGCCTTGGATGCCATAAATGGTTATGGAAAAACGAAAAAGCAACGCTTTTACCACACCAAACTTAAAATGTTTGCTCGTCCTCGAGCAAAAGAAGAAAGAAGAGAGTAGAAGAAGAAGAAATGAGGAAGAGGGGGAAGGTGGTGTGTTCGGCCAAGAAGGGAAAGAAGGGGTGTTTAGGTTGTGTGAAAATGAAGGGTTGAAGAAGGGTATATATAGGAGAGAGGGGGGTAATGGTTCGGCCATGATGGGTGGGTTTGGGAGGGAAAGTGGTTTGAATTTGAAGGGTGAGGTTGGTGGGGATTTATGAAGGATGGATGTGAGTGGTGAAGAGAAAGATGGGATTTGATAGGTGAAGGGTTTTTTGGGGAAGAGGTATTGAGGTGATTGGTGAATGGGGGAAGAAGAGAGAGAGTGATGGTGGGGTCCTGTGGGGTCCACAGATCCTGTGGTGTCAAGGAAAAGTCATCCCTGCACCAAAAGTTGCTCAAAATCACGTTTTGAGCCATTTCTGGCGTTAAACGCCGGGCTGGTGCCCATTCCTGGCGTTTAACGCCAGGTTGTTGCCCTTTACTGGCGTTTAACGCCAGTCTGGTGCCCCTTTCTGGCGTTAAACGCCCAGAATGGTGCCAGACTGGGCGTTAAACGCCCAACAGCTAGCATTACTGGCGTTTGAACGCCAGCTTCTTCTCCTCCAGGGTGTGCTGTTTTTCTTCCTGTTTTTCATTCTGTTTTTGCTTTTTTCATTGTTTTTGTGACTTCTTATGATCATCAACCTACAAAAAAGATAAAATAACAAAAGAAAATAGTTAACTATAAAACATTGGGTTGCCTCCCAACAAGCGCTTCTTTAATGTCATTAGCTTGACAGAGGACTCTCATGGAGCCTCAGAAATACTCAGAACCGTGTTGGAACCTCCCAACACCAAACTTAGAGTTTGAATGTGGGGGTTCAACACCAAACTTAGAGTTTGGTTGTGGCCTCCCAACACCAAACTTAGAGTTTGACTGTGGGGGCTCTGCTTGGCTCTGTTTTGAGAGAAGCTCTTCATGCTTCCTCTCCATGATGATAGAGGGATGTCCTTGGGCCTTAAACACCAAGGATTCTCCATTCACTTGAATGATCACTCTCCTCTATCAACATCAATCACAGCCTTTGCTGTGGCTAGGAAGGGTCTGCCATCTCTAATGAGATTCTTACAGCTTGCACCTCAAAGATCCCTAATTTCTCCATTACAGAGAGGGGCATGAGGTTTACACTTGACCCTAAGTCACACAAGGCCTTCTTGAAGGTCATGGTGCCTATGGTACAAGGTATAGAAAACTTCCCAGGATCTTGCCTCTTTTGAGGCAGTTTCTGCCTAGACAAGTCATCCAGTTCTTTGGTGAGCAAAGGTGGTTCATCCTCCCAAGTCTCATTTCCAAATAACTTGTCATTTAGCTTCATGATTGCTCCAAGGTATTTAGCAACTTGCTCTTCAGTGACATACTCATCATCTTCAGAGGAAGAATACTCATCAGAGCTCATGAATGGCAGAAGTAAGTCCAATGGAATCTCTATGGTCTCATTTTGAGCCTCAGATTCCCATTGTTCCTCATTGAGGAACTCAGAGGAGATTGGTACACGCCCTCTGAGGTCTTCCTCAGTGGCGTCCTCTTCCTCTCTTTCCTCTCCATATTCGGCCATGTCTATGGCTTTGCACTCTCCTTTTGGATTTTCTTCTGTATTACTTGGGAGAGTGCTAGGAGGGAGTTCAGTAATTTTCTTGCTCAGCTGACCCACTTGTCCTTCCAAATTTTTGATGGAGGACCTTGTTTCATTCATGAAACTTTGAGTGGTCTTTATTAGATCAGAGACCATTGTTGCTAAGTCAGAAGTATTCTGCTTAGAGCTCTCTGTCTGTTGCTGAGAAGATGATGGAAAAGGCTTGCCATTGCTAAACCTGTTTCTTCCACCATTACTGTTATTGAAACCTTGTTGAGGCCTCTCTTGATTCTTCCATGAGAAATTTGGGTGATTTCTCCATGAAGAATTATAGGTGTTTCCATAGGGTTCTCCTAGGTAATTCACCTCTTCCATGGAAGGGTTCTCAGGATCATAAGCTTCTTCCTCAGATGAAGCATCCTTAGTACTGCCAGGTGCATTTTGCATTCCAGATAGACTTTGAAAAATCAAATTGACTTGTTGAGTCAATATCTTGTTCTGAGCCAATATGGCATTCAGAGTGTCAATCTCAAGAACTCCTTTCTTCTGACTAGTCCCATTGTTCACAGGATTTCTTTCAGAAGTGTACATGAATTGGTTATTTGCAACCATTTCAATTAGTTCTTGAGCTTCTGCAGGCGTCTTCTTCAGATGAAGAGATCCTCCAGCAGAGCTATCCAAAGACATCTTGGATAGTTCAGAGAGACCATCATAGAAAATACCTATGATGCTCCATTCAGAAAGCATGTCTGAAGGACATCTTCTGATTAATTGTTTGTATCTTTCCCAAGCTTCATAGAGGGATTCTCCATCCTTCTGTCTGAAGGTTTGGACTTCCACTCTAAGCTTACTCCATCTTTGTGGTGGAAAGAACTTTGCCAAGACGGCATTGACTAGCTTTTCCCAAGAGTCCAGGCTTTCTTTAGGTTGAGAATCCAACCATATTCTAGCTCTGTCTCTTACAGCAAAAGGGAATAGCATCAGTCTGTAGACCTCAGGGTTAACCCCATTAGTCTTGACTGTGTCATAGATTTGCAAGAATTCAGCTAAGAACTGATGAGGATCTTCCATTGGAAGTCCATGGAACTTGCAATTCTGTTGCATTAGAGAAACTAATTGAGGCTTAAGCTCAAAGTTGTTTGCTCCAATGGCAGGGATAGAGATGCTTCTCCCATAGAAATTAGGAGTAGGTGCAGTGAAGTCACCCAGCACCTTCCTTGCATTGTTGGCATTGTTGTTGTTTTCGGCTGCCATGTGTTCTTCTTCCTTGAAGAATTCGGTCAGGTCCTCTAAAGAGAGTTGTGCCTTGGCTTCTCTTAGCTTTCTCTTCAAGGTTCTCTCGGGTTCAGGGTCAGCTTCAACAAGAATGCCTTTGTCTCTGCTCCTGCTCATATGAAAGAGAAGAGAAAAAGAAAATGTGGAATCCTCTATGTCACAGTATAGAGATTCCTTGAAGTGTCAGAGGAAAAGAGAAATAGAAAGAAGAAGGAGAAGAAGAATTCGAACTTTAATTAGATAAGGTTCGAATTGTGCATTTAGAAGGAGTGGTACTCCATAAATAGAAGGATGTGGGAAGGAGGGAAGAGGATTTTCGAAAATTCAATTAAAAAAATTTTGAAAACATTTTGAAAAACACTTAATTGATTTTCGAAAATTGAAAGTGGAAAAGAAATCAAGTGATTTTTGAAAAAGATTTTGAAATTAGAAGTCAAAAAGATTTGATTGAAAACTATTTTGAAAAAGATGAGGTTAAAAAGATTTGATTGAAAAGTTATGGTTTTAAAAAGATGTGATTGAGAAGATATGATTTGAAAACAATTTTAAAAGATATGATTTGAAAACAATTTGAAAAGATATGATTTTAAAAAAAATAATGACTTGCCTAACAAGAAAAGATATGATTCAAACATAAAACCTTCCTTAACAGAAAAGGCAAAAAATGTTCAATCAAATCATTAATTGTTAGTAAGTATCTTTTAAAAAGGAAAGAAATTGATTTTGAAAACATTTGATTGAAAAGATATGATTTGAAAAAGATTTGATTTTGAAAAACTTTGAAAATTTGAAAAAAAATTGATTTGAAAACAAAATCTTCCTCCTAGCACCATCCTGGCGTTAAACGCCCAGAATGGTATACATTCTGGCGTTTAACGCCCAAAATGCTACCTCTTTGGGCGTTAAACGCCCAACCAGGTACCCTGGCTGGCGTTTAAACGCCAGTCTGCCTTCTTCACTGGGCATTTTTGAATGCTCAGCTTTTTCTGTATAATTCCTCTGCAGTATGTTCTGAATCTTCAATTCTTTGTATCATTGACTTGAAAAGACACAAATTAAAAATATTTTTGGATTTTTAATAATCAAAATGCAACAAGAATCAAATAACAATGCATGCAAGACACCAAACTTAGCAGTTTGTGTACTACTGACACTATATGAGACACATAAACACTCAAGCCAAAAGAATTCAAAGATCAGAGTAAGAAATCATCAAGAATTACTTGAAGATCCTTAAGACACATGAATGAATGCATGCAATTGACACCAAACTTAAGATGAGACACTAGACTTAAGCAAGAAACAGCAAATATTTTTTTTGGTTTTTATGATTTTGTAATTTTTTTGTATTTTTCGAAAATTAAGTGGAAAAAGATATCAAAATTCTTAATGAGAATTCCAGGAATCAGTGCAATGCTAGTCTAAGACTCCGGTCCAGGAATTAGACATGGCTTCATAGCCAGCCAAGCTTTCAAAGAAAGCTTCGGTCCAAAACACTAGACATGACCAAAGGTCAGCCAAGCCTTAGCAGATCACTGCTCCAAAAGCAAAATTGATGAAAATCAACAAGCTCTTGTGGTGATAAGTTGAAACCTCGGTCCAATCAGATTAGACATGGCTTTTCAGCCAGCCAGATTTCAACAAATCATCATGAAACTCTAGAATTCATCTTCAAGAATTTCGAAAAAAATAAATACCTAATCTAAGCAACAAGATGAACCGTCAGTTGTCCAAACTAGAACAATCCCAGGCATTGTTACCAAAAGCTTGCTCAAAACTTGAACAATCCCCGGCAACGGCGCCAAAAACTTGGTGCGCGAAATTGTGAACAATACTTTTTCACAACTCTCATAATCCCCGGTAATGGCTCCAAAAACGTGGTAGCTCAATACCATGGCATTACACAACTTCGCACAACTAACCAGCAAGTGCACTGGGTCGTCCAAGTAATACCTTACGTGAGTAAGGGTCGATCCCACGGAGATTGTTAGCATTGAAGCAAGCTATGGTCATCTTGTAAATCTTAGTCAGGCAAACTCAAATGTATATGATGATGAACGAAAATAATATAAAAGATAAAGATAGTGATACTTATGTATATCATTGGTGTAAGAGCTTCAGACAAGTATATGAAGATGCCTTCCCTTCCGTCTCTCTGCTTTCCTACTGTCTTCATCCAATCCTTCTTACTCCTTTCCATGGCAAGCTCGTGTAGGGTTTCACCATTGTCAGTGGCTACCTCCCATCCTCTCAGTGAAAGCGATTGCATATGTCCTGTCACGGCATAGCGGAATTCAGCTGTCGGTTCTCGGTCAGGCCGGAATAATATCCATTGATACTTTTGCGTCTGTCACTAACGCCCTAGCCTGCTAGGAGTTTGAAGCACGTCACAGTCATTCAGTCATTGAATCCTACTCAGAATACCACAGACAAGGTTAGACCTTCCGGATTCTCTTGAATGCTGCCATCAGTTCTTGCCTATACCACGAGGACTCTGATCTCACGGAATGGTTGGCTCGTTTGTCAGGCGAGCACTCGGTTGTCAGGCGATCAACCATGCATCGTGCAATCAGGAATCCAAGAGATATTCACTAAGCCTCAGATGCTTGTAGAACAAGAATGGTTGTCAGTCACCTTGTTCATGAGTGAGAATGGTGATGGGCGTCAATCATCACCTTCATCAAGTTGAAGAACAAGTGATATCTTGGACAAAGAACAAGTGGAATTGAATGGAAGAACAATAGTAATTGCATTAATACTCGAGGTACAGCAGAGCTCCACACCTTAATCTATGGTGTGTAGAAACTCCACCGTTGAAAATACATAAGAACAGAGTCTAGGCATGGCCGAATGGCCAGCCTCCCAGAGGTCTAAGATAGCATCAAACGAAGATAGCTACCCAAAAGTCTCCCTCTATTACAATAGTAAAAGGTCCTACTTATAGAAAACTAGTACATAGGTGAGTAAATGACATAAAAATCCACTTCCGGGCCCACTTGGTGTGTGCTTGGGCTGAGCAATGAAGCTTTTTTCGTGTAGAGACTCTCCTTGGAGTTAAACGCCAGCTTTAGTGCCAGTTTGGGCGTTTAACTCCCAATTAGGTGCCAGTTCCGGCGTTTAACGCTGGAATTTCTTGAGGTGACTTTGAACGCCGGTTTGGGCCATCAAATCTTGGGCAAAGTATGGACTATTATATATTGCTGGAAAGCCCAGGATGTCTACTTTCCAACGCCGTTGAGAGCGCGCCAATTGGGCTTCTGTAGCTCCAGAAAATCCACTTCGAGTGCAGGGAGGTCAGAATCCAACAGCATCTGCAGTCCTTTTGAGTCTCTGGATCAGATTTTTGCTCAGGTCCCTCAATTTCAGCCAGAAAATACCTGAAATCACAGAAAAACACACAAACTCATAGTAAAGTCCAGAAAAGTGAATTTTAACTAAAGACTAATAAAAATATACTAAAAACTAACTAGATCATACTAAAAACATACTAAAAACAATGCCAAAAAGCATACAAATTATCCGCTCATCAGGAAGCACAGCATTATACTTTGGTAAGAAATGTCCTTTACAGAAGAGGGATATCAACGCCATTACTAAAGTGCGTACCGACCTCAAAAACCGCCGAGGTGTTGGAGGAAGTACATAGCGGGATCTGCGGAAATCATCTCGGAGCAAGGTCATTAGCCGGAAAAGTAATCCGAGCTGGATTCTACTGGCCAACCTTGCAGAAAGATGCCACAGAATTTGTGAAAAAATGCCAACCATGTCAGATGCATGCAAATTTCCACGTAGCTCCACCAGAAGAGCTCATCAGTATCACTTCTCCCTGGCCCTTTGCAAAATGGGGAATGGATTTGTTAGGTCCTTTTCCCCAAGCACCAGGACAAGTCAAATACTTGATCGTGGGAATAGATTACTTCACAAAGTGGATAGAAGCAGAACCGCTAGCCACCATCACCGCTCAAAGAAGTCGCAGGTTCCTCTACAAAAACATCATCACAAGGTATGGAATACCTCATTCCATCACTACAGACAATGGAACCCAATTTACCGATGCCACCTTCAGAAATCTAGTAGCCAGTCTGAAAATCAAGCACCAGTTCACCTCGGTGGAACACCCACAAGCCAATGGGCAAGCCGAGGCAGCTAACAAGGTCATACTGGCAGGATTAAAGAAAAGGCTACAGGAAGCAAAGGGAGCTTAGGCTGAAGAGCTCCCCCAAGTGTTATGGGCTTATAGGACAACTCCTCAATCCGCCACGGGAGAAACACCCTTTCGACTAGTCTATGGCGTAGAAGCCATGATTCCAATAGAAATCAATGAGAAAAGCCCAAGGGTAATTCTTCACGACGAAGTCGGAAATATACGAGGACACAAGGAGGAGCTCGACTTGCTTCCCGAGATCCAAGAAGATGCCCAGATAAGAGAGGCTGCGTTGAAGCAAAGGATGACTACAAGGTACAACAAGAAAGTCATTCGAAGAACATTTGCTACAGATGACTTGGTCCTAATCAGAAACGACATTGGAGTCAACAAATCGGGAGAAGGAAAGCTCGCCGCAAATTGGAAGGGGCCATACAAAATCAAAGAAGTTTTAGGAAAAGGTTATTATAAAGTAACCGACCTGAACGGCACTGAGCTACCAAGGTCGTGGCATGCTTGTAATATGAAAAGGTACTACAGTTAAAAGCGAACTCTACTCCCTGATGTACTCTTTTCCCAACTTCATGATTTTTTTCCCAAAAAATGGTTTTTTCTGGAGAAGGGTTTTTAACAAGGCATCATAGTAGAGACTAAGGAAAAAATAGGCTATCAAGACCCTTAGTAGCAAAAGAAGGTACCTCCCCAATTAATAAAGATCTTTTTCATTCATAATATCTCTTATAAATATCCTTCTTTATTTTTCTAAGTCCTTCTACGAAACGCGTCGACTTAAGCTCGACAAAACGTGAAAATCCCATGAACCGACCTAGATGGTCGTCAGGATAAAACGACGAGGTACAAGTCGGCGTAAAGAGGTTATATGAGTCGATCGTAAAAACTCGGAAAACAAGTCCGACTCATAAGTCGGTACAACATTTCGAGTAGGAAAAGCTCGGAAACACACCGATCCTTAAATCGGAGCGTAGAACCGAGTAGAAGAAAAACGCATCGCAAAAATAACCTAAGTCATAAGAACTCACTAAAACGAAAGTCGAGTATGAGGAATAACAAAAGAGATATGAAAACCTAAGAAGAAGTTTAAAGGGCATCCCAAAAAAAGTCCTTAAACGAGAAAGTCTGAAAAGACAAACAAACAAAAAGGTTTTCAGAAAGAGATCAAAAGGATTTTCAAAATATCAAAAAGCATACACGTACAAGGTAACTCAAAACCCTTATCCAAAAAAGGGCATTTATTTTCATACCCTTATTTAAAAGGGGCATTCGTCAGAAATACTTTTGTTTACGGCCTTAAAAGGCCAAAGCAAAATTGTTCACACAACCACACATAAACGAGTTTAAAAAAGGGGGGACTCACAGGCCGAGCCCCATATAGCCATAAAAAATAAAGTTATCTTTTCAAAGGAGTAGAGGAATCATCACCGCCAGACTCAGGAGGGGCGCCGCCAGGACCGGTCGGAGGAATGGAGGAAGAACTCGGAGCATTTTTTGAATGAGGAGGAGACTCAATAATCCTCTGCCCCCGAGTCTTCAAATCTGACTCGGAAACAACCTCGGGGGCAGGAGGATCCACGATAGCACCATTGATGACGACCTTATCAGGATGTAAAGGAGAAATGTCCAAGTCGGGAGCGATAACTCTGACTTGTTCCAAGAAAATTCTCCAAGACTCCTTGGCACCATCGGCAATAGAGTCCTCCAACTCGGCGTATGCGTTCCGAGAATTCAGCAAGTCCTTCCTCACGGCCACAATATCCTGAAATAAACTGTGATAGCTGTCTTGTGCCGTTTTCCTCAAATTCGCCTCCAAAGTACATTGAGCCCGCAGCTTACCCTCCTCCTCCTTAAGGTGATCCCTCTCCTTCCTCAATTTATCTCTCTCCTCCTTCAACTCCTTCTCATGTTTTTCAAAAATAAGAAGTCTCCCCTCCAACTCCTCAACCCTCGAGGATGCCCCCAAAGAGCTGAGGGGAGTCTTCTCGAAAATGTCCAAAAGTTTGCCACAAACACCCGCTGCCCTAAAACTCTCCTCGGCCATGGTAGTGAGGTGGTTTCGAACAGAAACATCATCCATACTTATAAAAGGATAGATGTTCTTTCGGACGAATGCCAGAGCATCCGCCTTAACCCCACCATCAAAAGAAGAAGAGCCAGACTCTGAAGTCTTACGCTTTTTCTTCTCTGGCTCAGAGAGAATTTGGGCAGAAGGGGGTGGTCGAGACAAACTTGAGGAAGAAATGACAATGGGTTGAGAGGGAGTGCCAGTATTTTTAGGAGGAGGAGGAGGAGGAGGAGGAGAGGTAATCGCCCTGGCACCACCAGACCTAGCTCGGGACTTCGCTTTAGCCTCCTGGACCCTTTGGTAAGCCTCCTGAGCATTCTTCCTTGCCATATCTACAAGAAAAAACAACCAACAGTTATAAGTCGGCAACATTCAAGTCGGTAGAAACAACTCGGAAATCAGGAATGCATGCACTACCTAATTGAGATTGAACAAAAGTCGGCGTTCCCTGGAGGATTTTTCTGGTATCCAAGTAAGGGGCCCTCCCCCACGCTTCTCGGAAAAACCCCACAATGGCCGCCTCCACCTCGTCAAGGTCATCTAGACCATACTTCTCACAAGGGGAGGCCGCCAACCAATAAAGGGGAAAGCGAGGGGAGGAGTGCTCATCAAGGAAAAAGGGGTGGTGACCCTCTACGGCTTGAACTTTGAAAAAGTAGTTTTTGAAGTCATGAAAAGATTCGTCGAAAAGGGTGAAAATCCTCCGACCTTGTATGGCTCGGAATGATACCTACTGCTGTTTGTTGTTTAGCCCACTAAAGGGCTTAGTCATATGAAAAAGAAAGAAGAAAATCCTCAAAGAGGTCGGAAAGTCCAGAGCGTGGCTAATAAACTGATAGACCTTCAAAAAACCCCAAGAATTGGGGTGAAGCTGAGTAGGGGCAATGATGAGCGGATAATTTATACACTTTTTGGCATTGTTTTTAGTATGTTTTTGGTAGTTTTAGTTGAGTTCTTAGTATATTTTTATTAGTTTTTAGTTAAAATTCACTTTTCTGGACTTTACTATGAGTTTGTGTATTTTTCTGTGATTTCAGGTATTTTCTGGCTGAAATTGAGGGACCTGAGCAAAAATCTGATTCAGAGACTGAAAAGGACTGCAGATGCTGTTGGATTCTGACCTCCCTGCACTCGAAGTGGATTTTATGGAGCTACAGAAGCCCAATTGGCGCGCTCTCAACGGCGTTGGAAATTAGACATCCTGGGCTTTCCAGCAATATATGATAGTCCATACTTTGCCCAAGATTTGATGGCCCAAACCGGCATTCAAAGTCACCTCAAGAAATTCCAGCGTTAAACGCCGGAACTGGCACCTAAATGGGAGTTAAATGCCCAAACTGGCATAAAAGCTGGCGTTTAACTCCAAGAAGGGTCTCTACACGAAATTGCTTCATTGCTCAGCCCAAGCACACACCAAGTGGGCCCGGAAGTGGATTTTTATGTCATTTACTCATCTTTGTACACCCTAGGCTACTAGTTATCTATAAGTAGGACCTTTTACTATTGTATTAGAAGACTTTTGGTAGCTATCTTCGTTGTATGCTATCTTAGATCATTGGGAGGCTGGCCATTCGGCCATGCCTAGACCTTATGCTTATGTATTTTCAACGGTGGAGTTTCTACACACCATAGATTAAGGTGTGGAGCTCTGCTGTACCTCGAGTATTAATGCAATTATTATTGTTCTTCCATTCAATTCTGCTTGTTCTTTGTCCAAGATATCACTTGTTCTTCAACTTGATGAAGGTGGTGATTGACACTCATCACCATTCTCACCTATGAACAAGGTGACTGACAACCATTCTTGTTCTACAAGCATCTGAGGCTTAGTGAATATCTCTTGGATTCTTTAAACGGAATCTTCGTGGTATAGGCGAGAACTGATGGCGGCATTCAAGAGAATCCGGAAGGTCTAACCTTGTCTGTGGTATTCTGAGTAGGATTCAATGATTGAATGACTGTGACGTGCTTCAAACTCCTGAGGGCGGGGCGTTAGTGACAGACGCAAAAGAATCACTGGATTCTATTCCGGCCTGATTGAGAACCGACAGATGGATAGCCGTGCCGTGACAGGGTGCGTTGAACATTTCCAATGAGAGGATGGGAGGTAGCCACTGACAACGGTGAAACCCTTGCATAAGCTTGCCATGGAAAGGAGTAAGAAGGATTGGATGAAGACAGTAGGAAAGCAGAGAGACGGAAGGGAAAGGAATCTTCATGCGCTTATCTGAAGCTCCAACCAATGAATTACATAAGTATCTCTATCTTTATCTTTTATGTTATTTTCGTTCATCACCATATCCATTTGAGTCTGCCTGACTAAGATTTACAAGATGACCATAGCTTGCTTCATACTAACAATCTCCGTGGGATCGACCCTTACTCACGTAAGGTATTACTTGGACGACCCAGTGCACTTGCTGGTTAGTTGTGCGAAGTTGTGTAATGCCATGGGATTGAACTACCAAGTTTTTGGGGTTCATGACCGGGGATTATGAGAGTTGTGAAAAGTATTGTTCACAATTTCGCGCACCAAGTTTTTGGCGCCGTTGCCGG
Source organism: Arachis stenosperma (assembly GCF_014773155.1). NCBI lineage: Eukaryota > Viridiplantae > Streptophyta > Magnoliopsida > Fabales > Fabaceae > Arachis > Arachis stenosperma. The sequence continues at coordinate 168,821,543 of NC_080379.1, read as the reverse complement.
GGATTGTTCAAGTTCTGAGCAAGCTTTTGGTAACATCAGTGCCAAATTTCTGATCCGGCAACAAGCACCAAGTTTTTGGCGCCGTTGCCGGGGATTGTTCAGTTTGGACAACTGACGGTTCATCTTGTTGCTTAGATTATGTATTTTTTTTTTCGAAATTCTTGAAGATGAATTCTAGAGTTTCATGATGATTTGTTGAAGTCTGGCTGGCTGAGAAGCCATATCTAATCTCATTGGACCGAGGTTTCAACTTATCATCACAAGAGCTTGTTGATTTCTATCAATCTTGCTTTTGGAGCAGTGATCTGCTAAGGCTTGGCTGGCCTCTGGCCATGTCTAGTGTTTTGGACCGAAGCTTTCTTTGAAAGCTTGGCTGGCTGTGAAGCCATGTCTAATTCCTGGACCGAAGCCTTAGACTAGCATTGCACTGATTCCTGGAATTCTCATTAAGAATTTTGATACCTTTTTCCACTTAATTTTCGAAAAACACAAAAAATAAAAAAATCAAAAAAATTTTCATAAAAACCAAAAATATGTTATGTTCCTTGTTGAGACACTAGTCTCATTTTAAGTTTGGTGTCAATTGTATGTTTCTGTTCTTCTTGCATTTTTCGAATTTATGCATGTGTCTTAATTAATCTTCAAGTTGTTCTTGATGATTTTCTTGTTTTGATCTTTGAATTCTATTGACTTGAGTGTTTTGTTGTTTCTCATATGCATTCTCATTTTGTTAGTGTCAGTAGTATACAAACTGCTAAGTTTGGTGTCTTGCATGCATTGTTATTTGATTTTATTTGCATGTTGATTATTCCTCATTATTAAAATCCAAAAATATTTTTAATTTGTGTCTTTTCAAGTAAATAATACAGAGAATTGAAGATTCAGAACATACTGCAGAGGAATTGTACAGAAAAAGCTGAGCATTCAAAAATGCCCAGTGAAGAAGACAGACTGGAGTTTAAACGCCAGCCAGGGCACCTGGTTGGGCGTTTAACGCCCAAAGAGGTAGCATTTTGGGCGTTAAACGCCAGAATGGAGGCCATTCTGGGCGTTTAACGCCAGGATGGCAAAGGGGGAAGATTTTGTTTTTCAAATCATTTTTTTTCAAGTTTTCAAAGTTTTTCAAAATCAAATCTTTTTCAAATCATATCTTTTCAATCAAATGTTTTCAAAATCAATTTCTTTTTTTCAAAGATACTTGCTAACAATTAATGATTTGATTCAAAATTTCAAGTATGTTGCCTTTTCTGTTGAGGAAGGTTTAATTTTTGAATCATATCTTTTCTTGTCAGGCAAGTCATTAATTTTTAAAATCAAATCTTTTTAAAAATTGTTTTCAAAACATATCTTTTAAAATTGTTTTTAAATCAAATCTTTTCAATCATACCTCTTTAATCACATCTTTTTCAAAATAGTTTTCAATCATATCTTTTTAACTTCTAAATTCAAAATCTTTTTCAAAAAATCACTTGATTTCTTTTCCACTTTCAATTTTCGAAAATTATCAATCAATTTTTAAAATGTTTTTGACATCTTTCTAATTAATTTTCGAAAATTCTCTTCCCTCCTTCTCACATCCTTCTATTTATGGAGTACTACTCCTTCTTAATGCACAATTCGAACTTTACCTCATCAAGTTCGAATTCTTCTACCTTCTTTCTTCTATTTTTCTTTTCCTCTGACACCTCAAGGAATCTCTATACTGTGACATAGAGGATTCCACATCGTCTTGTTCTCTTCTCTTTCATATGAGCAGGAGCAGAGACAAAGGCATTCTTGTTGAAGCTGACCCTGAACCTGAAAGGACCTTGAAGAGAAAGCTAAGAAAAGCCAAAGCACAACTCTCTTTAGAGGACCTGACCGAATTCTTCAAAGAAGAAGAACACATGGCAGCCGAAAACAACAACAATGCCAACAATGCAAGGAAGGTGCTGGGTGACTTTACTGCACCTACTCCCAACTTCTATGGGAGAAGCATCTCTATCCCTGCCATTGGAGCAAACAACTTTGAGCTTAAGCCTCAATTAGTTTCTCTAATGCAACAGAATTGCAAGTTCCATGGACTTCCAATGGAAGATCCTCATCAGTTTTTAGCTGAATTCTTGCAAATCTGTGACACAGTCAAGACTAATGGGGTTGACCCTGAGGTCTACAGACTGATGCTATTCCCTTTTGCTGTAAGAGACAGAGCTAGAATATGGTTGGACTCACAACCTAAAGATAGCCTGGACTCTTGGGAAAAGCTAGTCAATGCCTTATTGGCAAGGTTCTTTCCACCTCAAAAATGGAGTAAGCTTAGAGTGGAAGTCCAAACCTTCAGACAGAAGGATGGAGAATCCCTCTATGAAGCTTGGGAAAGATACAAACAATTAATCAGAAGATGTCCCTCAGACATGCTTTCTGAATGGAGCATCATAGGTATTTTCTATGATGGTCTATCTGAACTATCCAAGATGTCTCTGGATAGCTCTGCTGGAGGATCTCTTCATCTGAAGAAGACGCCTACAGAAGCTCAAGAGCTCATTGAAATGGTTGCAAATAACCAATTCATGTACACTTCTGAAAGGAATCCTGTGAACAATGGGACTAGTCAGAAGAAAGGAGTTCTTGAGATTGATGCTCTGAATGCCATTCTGGCTCAGAATAAGATATTGACTCAACAAGTCAATTTGATTTCTCAAAGTCTGTCTGGAATGCAAAATGCACCTGGCAGTACTAAGGATGCTTCATCTGAGGAAGAAGCCTATGATCCTGAGAACCCTTCAATGGAAGAGGTGAATTACCTAGGAGAACCCTATGGAAACACCTATAATTCTTCATGGAGAAATCATCCAAATTTCTCATGGAAGAATCAAGAAAGACCCCAACAAGGTTTCAATAACAATAATGGTGGAAGAAACAGGTTTAGCAATGGCAAGCCTTTTCCATCATCTTCTCAGCAACAGACAGAGAGTTCTAAGCAGAATACCTCTGACTTAGCAACAATGGTCTCTGATCTAATCAAAACCACTCAAAGTTTCATGACTGAAACAAGGTCCTCCATTAGGAATTTGGAAGGACAAGTGGGTCAGCTGAGCAAGAAAATTACTGAACTCCCTCCTAGTACTCTCCCAAGCAACACAGAAGAAAATCCAAAAGGAGAGTGCAAAGCCATAACCATGGCCGAATATGGAGAGGAAAGAGAGAAGGTGGACGCCACTGAGGAAGACCTCAATGGGCGTGCACCAACCTCCTCTGAGTTCCCCAATGAGGAACCATGGGAATCTGAGGCTCAAAATGAGACCATAGAGATTCCATTGGAATTACTTCTGCCATTCATGAGCTCTGATGAGTATTCTTCCTCTGAAGAGGATGAGTATGTCACTGAAGAGCAAGTTGCTAAATACCTTGGAGCAATCATGAAGCTAAATGACAAGTTATTCGGAAATGAGACTTGGGAAGATGAACCTCCTTTGCTCACCAAAGAACTGGATGACTTGTCTAGGCAGAAATTACCTCAAAAGAGACAAGATCCTGGGAAGTTTTTCATACCATGTACCATAGGCACCATGACCTTCAAGAAGGCCCTGTGTGACTTAGGGTCAAGTGTAAACCTCATGCCTCTCTCTGTAATGGAGAAGCTAGGGATCTTTGAGGTGCAAGCTGCAAAAATCTCACTAGAGATGGCAGACAACTCAAGAAAACAAGCTCATGAACTTGTAGAGAATGTTTTGGTAAAAGTTGAAGACCATTACATCCCTACTGATTTCATAGTCCTAGAGACTGGGAAGTGCATGGATGAATCCATCATCCTTGGCAGACCCTTCCTAGCCACAGCAAAGGCTGTGATTGATGTTGATGGAGGTGAACTGATCATTCAAGTGAATGAAAAATCCTTGGTGTTTAAAGTTCAAGGATATCCCTCTGTCACCATGGAGAAGAAGCATGAAGAGCTTCTCTCAAAACAGAGCCAAACAGAGCCCCCACAGTCAAACTTTAAGTTTGGTGTTGGGAGGCCACAACCAAACTCTAAGTTTGGTGTTGAACCCCCACATTCAAACTCTAAGTTTGGTGTTGGGAGGTCCCAACATGGCTCTAAGTATCTGTGAGGCTCCATGAGAGTCCTTTGTCAAGCTAATGACATTAAAGAAGCGCTTGTTGGGAGGCAACCCAATGTTTTATAATTAACTATTTCCTTTTGTTATTTTATCTTTTTTGTAGGTTGATGATCATGAGAAGTTACAAAATCAATGAAAAAAGCAAAAACAAAATGAAAAACAGGAAGAAAAACAGCACACCCTGGAGGAAGATGTTGCTGGCGTTCAAACGCCAGTAAGCCTAGTAGTTGGGCGTTTAATGCCCAGTCTGGCACCGTTCTGGGCGTTTAACGCCAGAAAGGGGCACCAGACTGGTGTTAAACGCCAGAAAAGGGCAAGAACCTGGCGTTAAACGCCAGGAATGGGCACCAGCCCGGTGTTTAACGCCAGAGATGGCTCAAAACGTGATTTTGAGCAACATTTGGTGCAGGGATGACTTTTCCTTGACACCACAGGATCTGTGGACCCCACAGGACCCCCACCTACCCCACCACCACTCTCTCTCTTCTTCCCCCATTCACCAATCACCTCAATACCTCTTCCCCAAAAACCCTTCACCTATCAAATCCCATCTTTCTCTTCACCACTCACATCCATCCTTCATAAACCCCACCAACCTCACCCTTCAAATTCAAACCACTTTCCCTCCCAAACCCACCCATAATGGCCGAACTCCATCTCCCCTCTCTCCTATAAATACCCTTCTTCATTCCTTCATTTTCACACAACCTAAACAACACTTCTCCCCTTCTTTAGCCGAATACAAAGCCATTCCCTTCTCCCTCATTTCTTCTTCTTCTACTCTCTTCTTTCTTCTTTTGCTCGAGGACGAGCAAACCTTTTAAGTTTGGTGTGGTAAAAGCGTTGCTTTTTCGTTTTCCATAACCATTTATGGCATCCAAGGCCGGAGAAACCTCTAGAAAGAGGAAAGGGAAGGCAAAAGCTTCCACCTCCGAGTCATGGGAGATGGATAGATTCATCTCAAGGGTGCATCAAGACCACTTCTATGAAGTTGTGGCCTTGAAGAAGGTGATCCCCGAGGTCCCCTTTTCACTCAAAAAGGGTGAATATCCGGAGATCCGCCATGAGATCCGAAGAAGAGGTTGGGAAGTGCTTACCAACCCCATTCAACAAGTCGGAATCTTGATGGTTCAAGAGTTCTATGCCAATGCATGGATCACCAAGAACCATGATCAAAGTGTTAACCCGAATCCAAAGAATTATCTTACTATGGTTCGGGGGAATTACTTGGATTTTAGTCCGGAAAGTGTAAGGTTGGCATTCAATTTGCCCATGATGCAAGGAGATGAACATCCTTACGCTAGAAGGGTCAACTTTGATCAAAGGTTGGACCAAGTCCTCACAGTTATATGTGAAGAGGGCGCACAATGGAAGAGAGATTCAAGAGGCAAGCCGGTTCAAGTGAGAAGGCATGACCTCAAACCCGTGGCTAGAGGATGGTTGGAGTTCATCCAACGCTCAATCATTCCCACTAGCAACCGGTCCGAAGTTACTCTAGACCGGGCCATCATGATTCATAGCATTATGATTGGAGAAGAAGTGGAAGTTCATGAGGTTATAGCCCAAGAACTCTATAAAGTGGCGGATAAGTCTTCCACCTTGGCAAGGCTAGCCTTTCCTCATCTCATTTGTCACCTCTGTTATTCAGTTGGAGTTGACATAGAAGGAGACATCCCCATTGATGAGGACAAGCCCATCACCAAGAAAAGGATGGAGCACACAAGAGACCCCTCTCATCATGAGATCCCTGAGATACCTCAAGAGATGCACTTTCCTCCACAAAACTATTGGGAGCAACTAAACACCTCCCTAGGAGAATTGAGTTCCAACATGGGACAACTAAGGGTGGAGCACCAAGAACACTCCATCATCCTCCATGAAATTAGAAAAGATCAAAGAATCATGAGAGAGGAGCAACAAAGACAAGGAAGAGACATTGAGGAGCTCAAGCACTCCATAGGATTTTCAAGAGGAAGAAAGAGCCGCCATCACTAAGGTGGACCCGTTCTTTAATCTCCTTGTTCTTTATTTTCTGTTTTTCGAAAATTTAGTGCTTATGTTTATCCATGTTTGTGTCTTGTGATCATTAGTGTCTTAGTGTCTATGCCTTAAAGTTATGAATGTCCTATGAATCCATCACCTTTCTTGAATAAAAAAGTGCTTAATTGAAAAAGATAAGAATTGCATGAATTCTGAATTTTATAATAGTTTAGCTATTTTGATGTGGTGGCATTACTTTTGTCTTCTGAATGTATGCTTAAACAGTGCATATGTCTTTTGAATTTGTGGTTCATGAATGTTGGCTCTTGAAAGAATGATGAAAAAGGAGACATGTTACTGAGGATCTGAAAAATCATTAAAAATGATTCTTGAAGCAAGAAAAAGCAGTGAATACAAAAAAAAAGGGCAGAAGAAAAAAAAGAAAAAAGAAAGAGAAAAAGAAAGAATAAAGTTGTGATCCAAGGCAAAAAGAGTGTGCTTAAGAACCCTGGACACCTCTAATTGGGGACTTTAGCAAAGCTGAGTCACAATCTGAAAAGGTTCACCCAATTATGTGTCTGTGGCATGTATGTATCCGGTGGTAATACTGGAAGACAGAGTGCTTTGGGCCACGGCCAAGACTCAATAAGTAGCTGTGTTCAAGAATCATCATACTTAACTAGGAGAATCAATAACACTATCTGGATTCTGAGTTCCTAAAGAAGCCAACCATTCTGAATTTCAAAGGATAGAGTGAGATGCCAAAACTGTTCAGAGGCAAAAAGCTAAAAGCCCCGCTCATCTAATTAATACTGATCTTCATAGATGTTTTTGGAATTCATTGCATATTCTCTTCTTTTTATCTTATTTGATTTTCAGTTGCTTGAGGACAAGCAACAATTTAAGTTTGGTGTTGTGATGAGCGGATAATTTATACACTTTTTGGCATTGTTTTTAGTATGTTTTTGGTAGTTTTAGTTGAGTTCTTAGTATATTTTTATTAGTTTTTAGTTAAAATTCACTTTTCTGGACTTTACTATGAGTTTGTGTGTTTTTCTGTGATTTCAGGTATTTTCTGGCTGAAATTGAGGGACCTGAGCAAAAATCTGATTCAGAGACTGAAAAGGACTGCAGATGCTGTTGGATTCTGACCTCCCTGCACTCGAAGTGGATTTTATGGAGCTACAGAAGCCCAATTGGCGCGCTCTCAACGGCGTTGGAAAGTAGACATCCTGGGCTTTCCAGCAATATATGATAGTCCATACTTTGCCCAAGATTTGATGGCCCAAACCGGCGTTCAAAGTCACCTCAAGAAATTCCAGCGTTAAACGCCGGAACTGGCACCTAAATGGGAGTTAAACGCCCAAACTGGTATAAAAGCTGGCGTTTAACTCCAAGAAGGGTCTCTACACGAAATTGCTTCATTGCTCAGCCCAAGCACACACCAAGTGGGCCCGGAAGTGGATTTTTATGTCATTTACTCATCTTTGTATACCCTAGGCTACTAGTTATCTATAAGTAGGACCTTTTACTATTGTATTAGAAGACTTTTGGTAGCTATCTTCGTTGTATGCTATCTTAGATCATTGGGAGGCTGGCCATTCGGCCATGCCTAGACCTTATGCTTATGTATTTTCAACGGTGGAGTTTCTACACACCATAGATTAAGGTGTGGAGCTCTGCTGTACCTCGAGTATTAATGCAATTATTATTGTTCTTCCATTCAATTCCGCTTGTTCTTTGTCCAAGATATCACTTGTTCTTCAACTTGATGAAGGTGGTGATTGACACTCATCACCATTCTCACCTATGAACAAGGTGACTGACAACCATTCTTGTTCTACAAGCATCTGAGGCTTAGTGAATATCTCTTGGATTCTTTAAACGGAATCTTCGTGGTATAGGCGAGAACTGATGGCGGCATTCAAGAGAATCCGGAAGGTCTAACCTTGTCTGTGGTATTCTGAGTAGGATTCAATGATTGAATGACTGTGACGTGCTTCAAACTCCTGAGGGCGGGGCGTTAGTGACAGACGCAAAAGAATCACTGGATTCTATTCCGGCCTGATTGAGAACCGACAGATGGATAGCCGTGCCGTGACAGGGTGCGTTGAACATTTCCAATGAGAGGATGGGAGGTAGCCACTGACAACGGTGAAACCCTTGCATAAGCTTGCCATGGAAAGGAGTAATAAGGATTGGATGAAGACAGTAGGAAAGCAGAGAGACGGAAGGGAAAGGCATCTTCATGCGCTTATCTGAAGCTCCAACCAATGAATTACATAAGTATCTCTATCTTTATCTTTTATGTTATTTTCGTTCATCACCATATCCATTTGAGTCTGCCTGACTAAGATTTACAAGATGACCATAGCTTGCTTCATACTAACAATCTCCGTGGGATCGACCCTTACTCACGTAAGGTATTACTTGGACGACCCAGTGCACTTGCTGGTTAGTTGTGCGAAGTTGTGTAATGCCATGGGATTGAACTACCAAGTTTTTGGAGTTCATGTCCAGGGATTATGAGAGTTGTGAAAAGTATTGTTCACAATTTCGCGCACCAGGCAACTTTACAGTGATGCAAAACGGATATCTCGAAATCCGAGAAAGGAAGAAAAACACCCAAACGGGTGATCATACATTCATACATGAAGAAAAAATGAGGGGCCGCCTCATTAACTCTCCCAAAACAGACCCGGTCTTCAGGACCCGGGATTATCAATTCATATTTTGGCTCGTCCTCCTCCGAAGTACAGAGCCGGTGATGAGTACGAAGATGAGTAATAAACTCAGCATCGACCAGGGGTTCCTCCCCAAGGACGGTGTCATCAACCCACAGAGAAAGAACATCTACGGAAGCCATTTTTTATATAAAGAAAAGTGGCAGAAACCTACAAAAGGAAGAAAAGAAAAAGAAAAATAAAAAAACACGGCCCCTAAAGAGGAAAGATACGAAGCTAGAATCTACAGGCCAACCTACCCACTCACAATACAAAACATGCAAACATAAGGCATGACATGGAAGAAACAAAACTAACCTTTATCCGAAGAAATGAAGGCTGAAGAAAACGGAAAGCTTCGAACACAAGAATACAGCACGAGCAAGGCAAGAAAAAGTTTGAAAGATTGCAGAAACGGAAAAACGAAAGAGAGGGAAAGTATTTATAAATAGGCTAAGGGGCATAATGGTAAAAACGAGGCAGTCATTAATGAGATTGCACCGTTACCAAAGCCCTCAATCCCTAAACGCTTCCTCAACGGACACGACGCTTGAATTGACGTAACTGTCAGAAACAAAAGGTCGCGAAAATCACGTCGGTTTCAAAACCCGTGAAAGTCGGCTACGAACCCGAGTTGAATACTTGAACCCAAGCCTTAAAAGGATCTTGGGCTCAAGTAGGGGCACTGTTCATACCCTGGCCCAATGCTAAGGGCCCAGGTCCAACCAAAAGGCCTGATCCAATAGATTAAGCCTAGCAAAACACCGACCTCCACCTAAGAAGTCGGTGTCAACCATGACTTAGTATAAAGAAGTCGGATAGGAGATTAGCTGGCAGGCAAACACTCATTCAAACGAGTAACCGCCCCTAAAATCTCTCTAACCACTTCATGAAGCCATATCTTAACCTCCCTAAGATAATGAGACGGTTAATATCCTAAAGATACGGCACTACTCCAACGGTGGTTATTGGCTCACCACTACAAATACACTGACACCCCTCAGGTATCTCTAAGCCCAATACTCTCTAGACCTGCTCACACTCTTGCTAACTTAAGCATCGGAGTGTCTTTGCAGGTACCACTCCCCATTCATTCACGCGCGCAAGTCGGACGGAGCCTCCCGAGTTGCTGATCCATCCGGAGTTCTCCTCCTTCACGCACTTGGGCCATTCAACACCATCCATTGCATTTATCTCCGGTTACCCACCGTAACAGTTACTATTGTTAACTTTTCAATCTGACATATTTGAAGTGGATTATTTTTAGAAAATAGTTATTTTTTTAATTTATAATTAAAAAATTCTTGTTAAATATGACTTATTCCGATGTACCTATGTATTTTTGGAGACGATAATAATGGTTGCCATTATTAAATATGATTTTTTTTTAATTCATAATTAAAAAAATCTTTGAAGAAGCCATGCTTGTTGTCTGTGTATTTTTTATGTACTCCTATATACTATTTGTAGATCTATAAACGGTGTGTTTTCTGGCCATAATTGAACCTATATAAACCGTTGTAACCCACAAGGGTTTATGACCAGTTGACCTTCTTCATAAACCGTGGTAACCTACCGCGGTTTATGCCTTCCACGCCATCTTCATAAACCGCTGGAACCTCTCCCACGGTTTACAAGCAACTAAGTTTTCCCATAAACCGTCCCAGGCTGCCACGGTTTATACACAATTCAGAAACCGTGGTGGGTTGTCACGGATTACATAGAATAGGATTTTTGCACATGCATGTAACAACAATCCGTTTTGCACATTTGGGTAAAGGATTCTGTCATTTTATTTAAATAAGTAAATTGCCCGTACTTCTATGTTAAAAATATTTGCATGATTTGGGTGTTTATTACGTGGTTGCATAATATTGCTAATTAGATTAACAATGTATCATATAACAAATATTCTCTACGTACAAGTAAATTTTTTATACAAATCTATACAAGTTTTTTTAACCTAATTTACCTTACGTGCCACTATCTAGCAAACTTTTTAATCAACGTGCGAATATATAATTGTCTTGTTTGAAAGGATTTCGTTTCTATTTTCGAATTTTCTCAGTATTTTCGATCTACATTCTCTTCCATTTCTGTCTTTTCTGCGTTTCTTTTCGTTCGTTCTCTACGTTATTTTTCTTCATTTTTTGCAATCTCCTTCGTTCTCTACATTTTTGAAATTAAGCTATAAAATCAATTTTGAACAATTCTCTTGTTGTTGAAGATAATAAATGATTCAAGTTTAGATAGTCAATTGAACCAGAGTGAAGTAGATCATTGTTTTGTATCCAATCAAGTGATTGATGTGTGGTTCGATTCTAGTTAATATTTTTGTTAGTAGTTTATGATTCTGTAGGTGAATAATGTTGTTTTTGTTTGTGAAAATTGTTGTTCATCGTTGATGGTTTAAATTGAATGTAATGTAGGAGTTCTGCATTAAAGAACATATTTTTGTGTATTTGTAGCAAATTTCGGTATAAAACTAAGATATTTATGTGTATTGTTAAGAATTTTCGATATATACGTACTGATAAGTTCTGCATAATTCAAAACTTTTCTTCTCCCTCCTCCTCATCTTCTGCTATTTCTTCTTTTTTTTTTCATCATCATCATCACAATCTTTTTTTTCTTATTCATCTTTTCTTTCTTATTTTACATTTTTAAGTTTCTTCTTGTTTTACTCTCCTAACAAAAAAAAAAGAAGAAACACATAATGCTACAAAATTACTTGGAAGAGGATAAAACTACATTCATTCAACCAAAAAAAAAAAAGAAAGAAATAAGAAAAAAAATACAACATTAAAGAAAATATTTTTGTGTATTTGCAGCAAATTTCGATGTAAACTAAGATATTTATGTGTATTATTTAAGAATTTTTTGTGTTTTTGTACTGATAAGTTCTGTATCATTCAAAACTCTTCATATTCTTCTTTCTCATTTTCTGCTGCTTCTTGTTCTTTTTTTTCATCATCATCACCATCTTTTTTTTCTTATTCATCTTTTCCTTCTTATTTTACATTCTCAAGTTTCTTCTTGTTTTACTCTCTTAATAAGAATAAAAACAAAAAGATCAGACAGAAAAGAAGAAACACATAATACTGCAAAATTACTTAAAAGAGGATGAACTTACATTCATTCAATTAAAAGAAACAAAGAAATAAAAATAAAAAGAAAAAATACAGCATTAAATGAAACATTTTTGTGCATTTGCAGCAAATTTCGGTGTAAAACTAAGATATTTATGTGTATTGTTTAAGAATTTTCGGTATTTTTGTACTGATAAGTTCCGCATAATTCAAAACTCTTCCTCTTCCTCCTCCGCATCTTCTGCTGCTTTTTTGGTATTTTTGTATTGATAAGTTCCGCATAATTCAAAACTCTTCCTCTTCCTCCTCCGCATATTCTGCTGCTTTTTCTTCTTCATCTTCTTATTTCACTTTCTCGTAATTATTTTTTAATTTAGTTTCGAAACTTCATTCACTTTTCGCGACGATTTTGAGAGATTTTGATGCTTATTTGAATTTTGAGTGTTGCGATTTTGATTGAGAGAGAAGAACCATTTGTCATAATGGTTTTTGTGCTATTCAAAAGTTGGAGAAATATGTATTTCCACGCAATCTAAACTGATGATTATTTTTGTTGGATTTAGACCAACTTATATAAATTTATATGCCAAAAAAATTTATATGTGTAGCAAGGCTAATCATATAGTTATAAACCCCACATCCTATTAATAAACCACTAACGAATATTTACATAAACACGATATATGACTCCTTTTTTGGAAGGTCTATAATGAGAGTGGGTGCCTTATTTGAAGAATGATTTAACCTTCCTCGAATAGATACACTCCTAAAGACTCTCTTCATTGCTAGTCTATACCTCTATATAGTAGAGAATCAAATCTGGTATTTTTATGAAGGTTGTTTATGAACAATTCTTAACTACTAGACTATAGTTGATCACATTTAACTTTTACTTTATTAAATATTCAGGATTATGATCAGAACATTTTTTGGAAGCTATATCTTTACTATGAGCTAGTTTTAGAAGAAATATGGAAAATAAAAAGTAGGTATATCAACAAGAAAACCAGTGTGTCATCTTACACCATGAGGGTAATACAAGAGGCATAATTAACATGCTTAGAAGTAAGCAGCAAAAACACATTGCATACCAACAGAACAAAATGAAACTCTGTGCTTGCTTTCTTTTAAGAGCACCATCTGCAGCAAGAAAAGGGTAAATATGAGGAAGGAACATGGCCGGTTCTTCGTATATATGATGCTTGTTCTTCAGTTTTCGCAGCTTCACGATTTCTATTGGCTTCCGCCGAAGCTCGCTTTTCCTCAGCCTTGTGCCTTACAGTTGCTAGTTTATTCATGAGCTTATCATGTGCTTTGCTCCTTATTCTTTCAACCTCTACCTGCAACCAGAGTATTGTTTTTATTACATGATGTGTAGCCATTGCTCTAAAACACTAAAATCTTTATTTTCCGGTTCTAATGTACATGTTATGTCCTTTATTTTTAACATGCCCTCGCATGCAAGAGCCCTTGAGATTTGATGTTTGGACAATCAAAATTCAAAGGCTCCCTTAACCAAACAGAGAACAACAGCACATGGCATCTCCAAGACTCCAACCACTCATTGAAATTTTACTAAAGCTTATTCATACATAAAGGTAGAGAAGAATCAAGACAAACTATTAAAAGCATAAAGGACTTAGATTTAAATAACTTATCTGTAGACATGGTTTACAATAGGACCTAATATCGTCGTATCATCTATGTAGCAGGCCCTAGGAAAAGGTTTTGTAGTTCCATTCGGAACTAGTGAAGATTAAAGGATAACATCCATAAGGTTACCCCAAAAAGCTAAGTAAAAGATTCATGTAGAAAAAAAAAGTTGCAGTAATAACAGACCGTAAATACCTCAATTTTCCTCATCTTGGCTTCTGTTTTTGCTTTCTGATGATTTTCCCATGCTTGAATTTTCATCTCCTCACGCCTAAACCTGTGTGTATAACATCACACACTTCTTTCAGAGAAGATTTTGGGTGAAAAATAAAAAACAAAATACACTTCTGACATATAAGAAACAAATCCACAGAACCAACTAGGATTAAACTCCTAACCAGCTGATTGTCATGTCATACCAGTTATCTTCAAACCATAAGCTAATAAAGAAATATTAATGATTTTATATCCAACAGCAATAGAGTTTATATAACCGAAACCAAAAACTGAATAAATAAAGACCTGGCCATATACTTGGCCTTCTCAGCCTCCTCCCATGCTGCTGCTCGTGCTTCAATGACATTCCTACTAGGTTCAGCTGTTTTATTTTTCAGTGAAGTCGATGCATCCTTATCCTCCTCTTCTTTGCTAGCCCAAGCAGCAATGTTTGTTTTGCCTAGTTGTGTCCCGAGGGCCATTATTTCTCTCCTGGTTTTCATTTGTAGCTCCTTTTCGGATAATTCATTCTTGCTGGGACTTAGATGATCATTGCAAGGATCAGCTAAAGGTGATGTAGGAGCAGCTCTGGCAGGAGTAGAAGGATGGGAAGAATTTGGGCTTCGAGTCGGGGTTGTCGCCCTCAAGGGTGTGCTTGTCCTTGATGGCTCCTGGCTAGCAATAGGGGTCATCTCTGTACCCATATCTCTCATTGATACAGACCGAGCCGTTGAAGGGGGAGGAACGAATGTTGTTGCGCTTTGAATGGCAATGGATGAACTATGCTGGCTGTGACTAACTGCCAATATCAACTAGCATAAAGTTAACAACAAAACTAAACTGTCATGGCTGATTTAAATGCTTTAAAAGTGAATGTGTTCTTTAGTATTAGCACCTTCAAGTTATAAGAAACCATCACTAGAAGAGTTTGAAAACCATAACAAACTTCTCAAGCATTCCTACAGAGTTTTGAAATAGTATACAATGTGCATAAAAACCTACCGAAAGAATTTGCAATGGCATAGGGATCAGCTTCCCAATTCACAAACTTGTGTCCTCCACTTTCCATCTTAGTTTGATCTGTATCCATTTGCTTGGTATCTGGTTCATCTAAACCAATTTCTTTTTGGTCTGGAACTTCAACAATAACCTTCATAGAAGACTGGCGGCTTGCATGGGTAAGACCAGGTACCTTTCGAGATCCTACTTGCCCACCTTGCCCCTGAGTCTGTCCAGTTTTCGGCCTATTAGATGTTGGACTTACTATCCATTTCTCTGCATCATGCCATTTAGATGGTGCTGGTTTTGAGAAAGGTCCCAAGGGCACTCTCTGTGAAGCTCGCTCAGCCCTTTGAAATTCGAACATTGGGGAGGACATGATCATAGTATCATGCCCACTATCATAATCCAAGGAAGGATCATCTAGTATTCTATGCCTTGAAGTTATTATGGCATTATCCTTTACATTAGAGGTTGAACATTCAGGAAGGACACTCACCACGTCTACATCTTTACAGTGATCAGAACTGCTACCACCTGCAAAACAGTGATGCAGAAATCCCCACATTTTTTTTAGATTTACCATTTCCCCAACCTTCATGGCTGCATTGTACTTTCAAGTTTCAAGGACATGAAAGAGAATGTACCAGATTCATCCATGTCGGAGTTGAGAGATCTCGCGGTGAAAGTGGAATCAAGCTCTTCCTCTTCTTTCCTTCTCTTCTCCACACCAAGTAGAATGTTCCTCAATTTTCCTGGGGAAAACCCTCCAACACTCTGCAGTAAAAGGGGCAAGTCAAAGAACCCCAAATGAATAGATCAAAAGAAGTGTATGCACTTTGCACCAAACACGAGGAAAGTAAACAACTTTGAAATTATAATTAGTTTCCAAGGAGCATTTAGCAATGGGAGATGTGAACTATTAGAAACTGATAAACGAAGCCCAAAAAAAAAAAAAGAAGAAGCGAGGGAGATTAATAGATTATATCACCTGAGGCTTTTGGATCCTTTCATAATCCATATTGGGTTGGCGTTGTTGTATCAAAAATGAAATCTTGGCATAATGCAGTGTGTCTTTCTTTTTGGTCTTTGATTGAAGCTTGCTTGAGTTGCAAAGGTGACAAGCTTGTCTTGTGTCTCAACTTGCAATGAAGAGAGAGAGAGAAAGAGAGAGATGGAAGCGAGAACACAAGGCTTGTTGAGTTGTTGTCTGATACACAGTACTCTCTCAGTGTCAGCTGTTTTGTTTACTGCTTCATCTCCCTCTTATCATATGCTTTTGTGGTCCACTTCCTTTCCCATCCCTATTCATTTTATAAATTATTATTATGTCATCTGGACATTTACTCCTAGTCCTAAACATTTTCGCTTAAAACTTTAAATTTTTTCTCGTAATTCTTACTTTTTAAGTAGGTTGAGTGGTCATCACTCGTCTGCTTAAACAAGTGTCAGATTTTATAATTTGTTTAGTCCATGCTTCTAAGATACTTCTTAACAAAATTTTCTGTTTCTAAAAGTTTCTTTTGGTTTTTGCTCCCCCCTTTTTATTATGGATGTGAATATATATCTCTGTGTTATTTTATAGGCATCTCCAATCTCCATTACCATCTCCTACATGTATAATGTAATGACTAATGAGACAACCTTTGTTACTTTATGTGCAATTATTATTCGTTTTCTAATGCAAAGTTCATAAGATTCGAGTAGTTGATGTAGAAAAAACGGTCAGACTCTAATTTGATGACCCTAATCATGTGGCTGCATGATGAGCCCATACAGCACTTCTCACTGGAGATTTTAATATCAGCCGTTCCTGGTTGTTTTAATTTTTTAATATTTATTTATTAAATTCTACTAAAAAATTAATAAAATATTTGTATAATATATATAACAGGTTATATGAGTTACTAAATAAATATCACCTAAAAATCACTAAACAATATTCATTCTCACATCAAATTTTTATATATAGGGTAAAATTTTAAGGATTTGTTATATTTACATCTTTTTACATAAGAGATCATATCAAATTTACATTTTAAGAAATCTATCGAAGATATGGTGTTTACATTTTTTTATATAATATATTTCTGTCATATCTATATTTTACAATTTATATATATGTTCGAAAAGAATTTATAAATTATATAAATATCAAATTTAAATAGTCAATATATATATATACATATATATATATAACAAATTTTGCTAAGAATGTAGGTTAAAATTATCAATTAAAATAATTTTATAAAAATATATAAAATTTAAATTTAATATAATTATTATACATTTAGTAAAATAAAAATTTAAAATTTTTCATTAATAATAATCTTAAAAACATATTGAGTGCTTTTAGAATATCATTTTTTATACTTTTAAAAAGTAAATTAATTAAAATTAATTGATAAAGCAAAATTGATATCATCTTAAAAATATGATATTATTTTAATAAAAAATTAATAAAATTTTAATACTTATATAATTATATTAATAAAATAATTAAAAATAATATAAAATTTTAATTAAATTAAGACTAAACATTATAAAGACGAATTTTATTTTTAATTTTTTATAACTATTTTATTTTTAATTTTAAATTATTATTTATAATATAATTATTTATGTGTTATTTTATAAAATAAAAAATAAAATTAAAATTACCAACAAAATATAACTCAAATAATATAATTTTTTTATATTTATTTAAAAATTACAAATTTAAATCTCACCCCAAACTTAAGAAAAAATTAAAATTAAAACTACCATAAAGATGCTCTAAACACATCTGATTTAAATTGGTTTATTAAATTTTCAGTTTAGTTGTATATTTTCAATTCACCACTTTTTTTTTCCGTCATTGTTCTTCTGCATCATAACATAAACCTCGCCAATCAGCATCTCCAATCATAAACCCTAAAAACGTTTCCCTCCTCACCGAATTCTCATCACCATCTCCATTACAATCAAAGCAATGAACTTCATTAAAGTGAGAACCCCAAAATGAGAAACCCAGCCGAAGATGCTGCTTTTCCTCCGCAACTTCTTCTACACCGGTCGCAGGGCCTCCCCTTCAGTAAGCTCCTTCTCTTTCTTCTTTAACCAAAACCCTACGCGCTCATTTCCTGTTATCTTCACTGCTTCAACCCCATCATCTCAAAATCCAAACTTTGCTTGCCCCGTCATCTGGTTCACCGGTTTTATGTGTGTTATCAGATACCCTTTTTCCTCAAAACCTTCTTTTGATGACATTGCTTCTGAATCAGTGCGTAGTTTCTTGCAACAACAGGATAGTCCTCTAATTGATAGAATCTTTGATTCTGCATTGGCACCGGTTTTGGTGCCTAAAATTTTGGAGAAGTTACAAGGGGACCCCGTATCAGCATTGAGGTTTTTCCAGTTGGCAGGGACTCGAACCGGGTTTCGCCACACTACAGAGTCTTATTGCATCCTGGCTCACATTTTGTTTCGTGAAAAATTTTATTTTGATGCAAAGAGAATCATCAGGGAGTGGATTTTGCTTAGGGGGGAGTTTCCGGGTTGTGATTTTTTTGATATGTTGTGGTTGACTAGGAATGTTTGTAGGTCAGGCTTTGGAGTTTTTGATACTTTGTTTAGTGTTTTTGTTGAGTTGGGAATGCTTGAGGAAGCTAGCCAATGCTTTTTGAAGATGGCAAACTTCAAGGTTTTGCCTAAGGTGCGTTCTTGTAATGAGCTTCTGCATAGACTTGCAAAGTCAGGCAAAGGGAAATCGTCAATGAATTTTTTCGAGGACATGCTTGGGGCCGGCCTTTCGCCCTCAGTTTATACATATAATATAGTGATAGGTTATTTAGCAAAAGAAGGGGAGTTACAAACTGCTAGGAATTTTTTCGAACTGATGAAACAGACAGGTCTTACACCAGACACAGTCACGTATAATTCTCTCATCGATGGGTATGGAAAGGTAGGTTGCTTAGCTGAGGCAATAAGTTTACTTGAGGAAATGAAAGATGCAGGATGTGAGCCGGATGTCATAACTTACAACTCTTTAATAAATTGTTGCTGTAAATATGAAAGAATTCCTCAAGCTTTTGAGTATTTGCATGAGATGAAGGAAAGAGGGCTAAGACCAAATGTTGTAACGTACAGTACTCTAATTGATGCATTTTGCAAGGCTGGCATGATGCTAGAAGCAATGAAATTTTTTGTTGACATGATACGTGTTGGTCTTCAACCCAATGAATTTACTTATACATCTCTGATTGATGCAAATTGTAAAATAGGTGATTTGGATGAAGCATTCAAACTGGCAAATGAGATGTTGCAGGCTGGACTTGATCTAAATGTCGTCACACACACTGCATTGCTGGATGGCCTCTGTGAAGATGGCAGAATGAAAGAAGCCGAGGAATTATTTAAGGCATTGTTGAAAGCTGGAGTGGCTCCTAATCAGCAAACCTATACTGCCCTTTTTCATGGATATATTAAGGCTAAGATGATAGAAAATGCCAAGGATATTTTAGAGGAAATGAACAAGAAAGACTTCAAACCAGATCTTTTGCTGTATGGAACCAGAATATGGAGCCTTTGCAGCCAGAATAAGATACAAGAATCTGAAGCCGTAATACGTGAGATGATGGAGTCTGGTCTGACTGCAAATAGTTATACACAAACAACCATTATGGATGGATATCTTAAAGCTGGGAAAACCACAGAAGCGGTAAATATTTTACATGAAATGCAGGAATCGGGTATCAAAGCAACAGTTGTAACATTTGGTGCTCTAATAGATGGTTTGTGCAAGAAGGGATTAGTTGAGCAGGCTGTTAATTACTTTGGATGCATGACTAGCATTGGTCTGCAACCGAATATAATGATTTATACTGCTCTAATTGATGGACTTTATAAAAATGGTTTTGTTGAAGCAGCCAATAAGCTGTTCAATGAAATGCTGGATAAGGGAATCAGTCCAGATAAATTAGTTTACACTGCTTTGATTGATGGGAACCTGAAGCAGGGAAATCCTCAAGAAGCTTTGAGAGTGCAAAATAGAATGGTGGAAATGGGTATGGAGTTAGACCTGCATGCTTATACTTCACTTGTCTCGGGTTTTTCTCGTTGTGGTCAATTACAGCAAGCTAAGTCATTTCTTTATGAGATGCTTGAAAAGGGCATCACTCCTGATGAGGTTCTTCTTATTTGTCTGCTGAGGAGATATTATCAGATAGGAGACATTAATGAAGCTAAGGCACTTCATAATGATATGATGTGTAGGGGACTAATTGCTTCGACTCTTGATATAAGTGTTCCCTCTGTGTGCACTTGAGAAGGCAAATGTATTTTACATAACTGGTTTCCAGTTCCCTATGTGAGGGGCCAAAGTTCAATGGTTTGATTGGAATGAATTTGGTTCTTCATTTTATAATGACAATGGCCAATTCCAATTGATGCATTTTCGAGGCACTCATTTTCTCATGATGACGTAAATCCTACAGTTTCTGAATCTTGCATTTCAGTGTTCATATATGAATGAGATTATCAAGCTTACCATGACATGATGCTTTCCTAATTTGAAGATATTTTATTTCCTTTGGTGCTTGATAAAGATTTTAATCGTAGGTATTAGACTTTGTTCTTATATATACTTAGATTTGCTATTTTCTTGCCAATTTATATATTTGATGGACTTCATTCATCTTATAGGCTCATTCATTCTGTTGCAGCGCAAACACTTTTAGGCCTGTTATGAAATTGAACTAGGCTTCTAGTCTCATTGACTCTCAAGAAGTGATCCTGCAAGAATTGTCAGAACAACAGATCACTTGCACAAAAGATGTAGAGGAGTTCAGTCATATTGGATGCTTTTCTTCACTGCATACATGCAGAAGGTGCTTGATACTTCTATTAGCATTTTAGTTAATATATTAATGTGAACACATCAAGTCTGGTAATTTACATTTAATTTCTTCATCAGATATTGGTGATGGTTTAGATTTCAAAGTTATAATACGAGCTGGAATAAATAGGTGAAGAATAAGACAGAAATACAAAGCTATGGTAAGAGCTGGAATAAATAGGTTAAATAGCTCTAAAGCTACAATAATAGCTGGAACCTGGAATAAATAGGTGAGTAATATAGCATATATGCTGTATTTACAAGAATTGGCGCCCATATTTCAGAATCAGAATTTAATCCTGAAAAGGGACCTGGGGAAGTAAGTCTCCTAAAAAGGGCACCCTCATTAAATAAAAATTTCATTGGTAGTTTTGCAATTATGACTGGAGTATTGTTTTACCATTTCTTGTCTTCTATTATGAAGTCAAAATCCGTGGACTGACTAGGAATTGACAACAGATAGCACAAGGACCAAACCTATTGAAATAGTGTAACATTATGGTATTGAAATTCACGAGTTTATATGCTAGTAATGGAGTATACATGCAAAGAGTTTATAAGCAGTTGTTGGTGCTTATTTTACTGAAATTGTTAATTGTTTTTCCTTTTATGGCTATGGCCTTCAAAAAGCTATTGTTTCCAAAAGTGCAACTACCTTTTTGATGAGTGCTGGTTTGCTGTACAGTTCTTTACTTCTGTAATCTGTTTGAATTGGCATTTTCTCCATCATAATTATGAATATAGATATTGTGAAGGAAAAACATATTTACTTGTGAAAATGTATGTCATACTGCATAAATAATATTCTGTGTTATGTGCGGTCCTTTTGATGCAATTTGTAAAACCACCTCTTTGTTTATGACAACAGGCTAATAAGAGGTTGTACTTTATCATCAGGTTGAAGCTGAGGAGCTTTTTTCAGTTTTCATGATCTTGTGTGTTATTCCTCCCAGTGAACATTTCATCTTAATGCCATGGATAGGCTTGGTTATACTGAAGTGAGTCAAAAGGGTCTCTTTCAATAAATTTGTGGTGGACCTTCCTAATGGATTGACTGATCAGGCTTCTCAGGTTCTCTTCCCAATCTTGTAACCTAGCAATCACACACAGTCACAACAGATTTCAGGTTCATAAAATTGCTGATTGGCCATTATAGGTAGATACATACATTTTTACATTTTTGTTTGAGAGTAGCATTGAAGAGGAGGATAGGTTGTTTCATTTAAATGGATTCATGATAGATACATAAATAGATAGAAACTTGGGAAAAGAGTTGTAACAAAGTTTTACAAGGTGCAACAGCAACACTATTGTAACAGCTATTTGTTTCTTTGTATATTGCATCATCATATAATGATAAATAATAATTTCATAGAATTTCTTGCCTCATTCAACATATGGATACAGTGACCCTGCAGGGAATGGTGATTTATATGGACTACAACTGACAATAATTTTATTCTAACAATAATGCGAATAATCGACACGGAAATAATAGATGGCATTAAATAGGATGGAAATGATGGTGGCCTGCGAGTAATAGACAAGTGGAGAGATAAGTGCAAACCTAAAAGCTATGTGGGACAATAATTATAGTTGAGCTCATGGTGGTCGGTTAATGATGTGCTATAGCATACCCTTAAATTAATACATGTGGAGCAGTATTAATTATGAAAACCATGGATGATATCAAATAATATTAGTATATTGAAATAATGATATATCTTCTATTAATTAAGAAATTGAAAGAACATTATGAGAATAATCTGGGATATAATTTGGAAGGAACAGTTATCCTCGTGAAAGGAAAATGTAAAAATGTATGTATCACCTTGGGTTGTAGTTTACTTTATATGGTTATGAAAAGTTATTGTTTAGTTAAAGAAAATTATCTAAAACGAATTTTTTGGGTCATCATCTCTTATATTTCTGTTCGAGCCGCCACGCTTGCTTCTGTTAAGCGATCTTTGAAACCATTTCAACAAACCAAATTTTTAGATTTCCAAACCAGTCAACATTGTTTATCACTGTACCATCTAATATCCATAGTAGTTTTTTCACTTTTTGATTGACGAAAACAACCAAAATAGAACTTCATAGAAGATAGAACTTGAACTGCTAAATCAGCAATAATTGCTAGAGTACACTTGGATTCTTTGTATGATAACTTGCCATTTTGTCATTTCTGAACATTCTGTTACAACTTACATCAAAAAGCCAAACCCAATACAGATATCTACAAAGATTTACTCGGATTACACCTATGAGCTATCAAGTGAAATCTGCACTCTTTTCTACCTATTAAGCTAACTACACTTGAAATGTAAAGATGCTACCAGTGATCAGCCCAAGTTTGTCAATGAACTAGCAAAACTTGTTCAGATTCCTAACCTCTTTGAACCACACTCAGAACAAAACTTGGATGTTTCCCTCAGATATGGAGCCCCACATTCATCACAATATTTTGCAGGGGTTGGTGGCTGCACCATAAGCAACATGATATAAATGAGCAAAATGATGATGAAGCACTTATCATGCTCAAGTATCTCAAAGATAATTTAGAAGCTGAGTAGTGAGTACTAGCCCAGACTCCAGCAATAAGATAAATTACACAGAATGACATGCATTAGTTTGTCTACTAGGTCTTGGAGGTGGAAAAAAGAAGTCGGAATTCTCATCTGATAAAAAGAAGTTTCACCATCAAATAAGCTTACCAGCATGTGCAAGCGTCCTCCAACATGGCCACCTGTGAGTGGTTGTAAGCAATTCATGTGTTGGGATATTGATGTTGGTTGGTGAGCATGAGATATTTCCGACAGGTGGGACGGCGGACCACTTTGATGGTTATGGGAATAGGGCCCTGCATGCGGACTTTGGTGCATAGCTTGATTGTTCTGGAGAACTGCGTGAAACTGAGGTTGATGTGGCAATGATTGCAAGTGATGTTTGGTCGGGGTTTGCTGTTGATTTTGTGGTCGGGAAAAAAAAGTTCCGATGTTATGTTGATGCTCCCATAAAATATATAAAAAAGAAGTGGCAAGGGAAAAAAAAAAAAAAAAGCCCTGAGAATCAAGATCCATCCAAGCACAACCAAAGCAACATGTAGCACAATCAAACTATAGTTTATATATGATACAAGAGAAGATACTTAAATTTAATGTAATAACCATCCAAAGAAAAGATACAGCAATCACCAACCATCTCATCTGAAGACAAAAGAACCAAATACCTACATACATATATATATATATTTACTTACTGAGCGAAATCCTTGATTAATAGTCAATGTAGAAGAATTGTCAGCTCCAGGGAAACTCTGTTAACAAGTCATAACCATGAAACACTAGTTAATGTTTGAATGTAAATAACTGCAGCAATTACAATTTATTCAATCTCTGAATTATCACACTCAACAGAATTAGTTTCATTACACAGCAATCAGTACCATAGTGGAAGCAGATGATAAAACACATCATGTTCAGAGCCAGAGCATGCTAGTTAGACATTGCAAACAAAAACAAAGTCGGAAGTTGCTTATATTTTTGGATATCTTACAAGGATCACTTTATTCACCAAAATGAGGCACATCATACTTACAGGGATATCAGGGATATTGGAAAGTGAAATTGATGCAGCACGCCGAAACTTGTGTCTTGGAGAATAAAATTTGTAGTCATCAGCTGAGATAGCTACTTCATTCCGACCTGTCAATCTCTTAAACCTAAAAACGATCAAAACAAATCAAACCAAGTGTGCACTCCCTGAAGGCTCAAACAAATGCTCATTCTTAAGTTGATCATTTTTCATATTAGACTTGTCAGCAGCTTCAGAATAAAGCAATAATCAACATTCAAAACAGTAGAAGCAAATTATCAGCAGACCCAACATCATCATAAATATACTTTCTTAAAATTGCAAAGAAAACCTACATTTCCTACAAGATAATGCCACCACGTGAATTTATCAATTTATTCTATTGCAATTGTTCTATACATCCAATTTTTAAAGGAATTAGAGTGAGGGAAGCACATTAATGCTTGAATGAACCAAAAACAGATATTCTGCTAAGGGAAAAACAAATATTATTATGCACTTTTACCTATATAAAACTTCACATCCAGGAAGGCCCCGGCGCAGTTAAAAGAATATAGAAGGAAAGACAAAATGAACACTACAACACTCAGCTTACCATTCAGCATCATCAATTGACATGGTATTTGGTTTCTCAACAACTTTCAAACCATTAACTACCACAAAACGAACTCGCTTCTCTTCTTGTATAACTAGTTCTGGGAACCTTGTCCTTGTTTCCATAGAAGTTGCCAATTCTCTTCTCTTATATGTACGCGGTCCTGTGAAGGAGCAACCCTTGTTAATTGCACAAAAGAGGGAGCTATCAACCAAATTTCTTCCGAATGCAAAGGGTAAAAGTTATTATAATAATTATTATCATTTAACCTTTTTTAGGAAACTTCTTAGCCAGTCTTCTATACAAACCACCAGCTGCTTCAAGGGCTACCCCAATCGTCTTCTCGCGAATACCATTCAAGGAAGCAAGCCTCATATTAACATCATTCACTAAAGTCTCATACATATTGGCCACATACATCAAAGGCAGAGCAAAATTCGGGTCCCCTTCATACTGTATCTCCCTGTTCCTTCTCTTATCCAGCTTGTCTTGGCCGGAATAATCAGCCTCTGAATCAGCCACTTCAATCACATGATCATCGATAAAATGATCCACAACTATTTGCAGAAACCTCGCCCTTGCTGTCTCTATAGGCGAAACATCTAACCTCAAAGTTGAGCTAAAATCAGTTCACCTCAAACTCAAGATTTCCACACAGAATCTAATTTAACAAACCAAAAGCTACATGATTTTACCCTCAATGGTTAAGATATCATAAGTGCCCCTGGAAGACTCATTAGTCTCCAAACTTGAGCGATCCTCGTCAAAACAACTCCTATGGGACTCGTTCATGCAGTCCTACAAGAATAGTGAGAAGAAACCGAATGAAAAGCTTTCTTATTTTTTATTCTTGAATGCAATGCAGAGAAAGTGAAGAAAAGTGGAGCAGCACTCACGACGGCAGCAGCAGAATCGTGTGTGGCGGGGTCCGCGGTGGGGGCGGCGATGTGGTCAATGGGGGAGGGTGCGGCGGTTCTGGCGTCAACAGCGTTGAGAACGTGGAGGGGACTCTCGATGAAGGAAGAGGGTGAATTGAGGTTGTAGTGCTGCACCGGAACCCTAGTCCCCATTCTGTATTTTCTTTTTCAATAATAATAATTAAGAATCAGTTTGAAGTGAAATGGAGGAGGTGGAAGAGATTGTGGTGGTGGTTGTTGTTGTGAATGAAGCAGTTGCTCATGCGTGTGCAGATGAAGGTGATGGTGATCACTGAAAATGGGTTGGAGAGAAGCCATGGAGAGAGAGAGAGAGAGAGAGAGAGAGAGAGAGAGAGGAGAGAGAGATTTAACGGCTATACGGAGGGAGAAGGAAAAAACAAAAAAGAAGGGAGGAGTCCAAAGCTGAGGTTGAGACCATACCTGAGGTTTCTGAAGCTCGAAGCAGTACCCAAGCCTAACTCCGATTCTCCGCTCCACAGTCCACCCAACCTTTACTTGTGGTTTTAGTGAGAGTTTTACACACACCCCCTGTTGACCCACCTCCTTAGCTCCTCCCCTCTTTCTGTTTCGGTTTTTTCCTTGCTATGTATAATGTAGATTAAATTATTGTTTTTATCTTAATTTTATTTGGAGTAAGTAATAAAGTTGTTTTTAATACTTATATTATTTTATTTAAATTTTTAATATTTTAAATTTTTTTAATATTGTTCTATGGTTAGAGATTCATTCACATAATTAATCGTAAGACAAAATTAACATAATTTTAAAATATTAAAAATTTAAATAGAACAAAAATATTAAAAACAAAAATAATATTTTATTCTTAAAAAAATGATCAAATCATATAAAAATAAAAGTAAATTTTAATTGAATAAATTGCATTATGAATTTAAGATTTTTATTCATCATAAAATATTTTTAGATTTATTAGTAGATAAATTTTTGAAAAAAATAAATATGATACATATATAATAAAGTATAAATTATACATTTTTATTTATAATGCATTGAACTTTTTTAATATTTAATTTAAATAAATTTTATTTTTAACTTAAAAATAAATTTTAATTTTATCCTTCAATAATATCAATTTTTTACGGTAGGTAGTTATTCAATTATTTTTTAATAATATCTAAATAAATTACATTTAATCGCATTACTTTCATTCTAAATAAATTTATCTTTTAAAATTTTACTCTTAAAAATTTTTACTCATCATGACATGTATATAGAATAATTAGTACATAAACTTGTGGAAAAAAAAAAGAATGTAGTACATATACAATAAAATATAAATTATACATTTTGTCTCTGATGTACCAAAATTTTTTAATGTTTAATTTAGTTAAATTTTATTTTTAATTTTATTCTTCAATAATATCAATTTTTTTACTGTAAATAATTAAGTCTCCAACGTTTCGCCCTATTTAAGTCTTTAACGTTTTAAAATTGTTTCAATTTTGTCTTGCCGTCAATTCTGTTAATAGATCACTAATAGCAGAACAACATTGAGACGATTTTGAAATATTAGGGATTTAAATAAAACGATTTAAATATTAGGAACAACTTTAAAACTTACTACAAATATTAGAGACAAAAATGATACATTATTCTATAATATATTTATTAGAGTTAATACTCAAAATAACTTCCTCACTGTCACTATCATCAATAATTCATCAATTTTGAAATATTGATGAGAGTGACTCTGAGGGATTGAAAGTGACGATTAGAGTGATAGAAATGCTGAAATGGTGGGTATTTGAAATTAGGATTTTTTATTGGGGTTAAAATTTCGAAAAAAAAATTTTGATTAATAGTTAATTATTCAAAATATGACGGGATAAAATTAAAACTATTTCATACGTTAAAGATAAAATTAAATCAAATTAACGTCAGAAATAATTTTAAAAAATTTCAGAAACGTTAGAATAAAAAGTATACTTTATTCTTAAAATATATTAAATTATACATATATTTGAATAAAAATACATAGTAAGTAAATCTAATGATTAATTTTAGTGTATAAATAATATTTTTATTAAATTATATATATAAATTATCTTTCCACTCCATAATTTTGCCAAATCCCCAAATTATCTCTGAACTTTCTAAGTTTATACACCAACAAATCCTAAGAAAAATTATTATTAAAGCTTACAATCAACTTTTCAAAAACTTTTGTTCCATTGTGTCCATCCAGTTCATGTTTGTCATGGATCATATTCTTAACTATAATATATCAGCAAAAAATTACTACAAAAATCAAACCAATGTGAAGTTGATTTTTTTAGGACTAAATTTAATATTAACTCGATATTAAGGATTCTAATTTTATTTTGTTTATTTTTTCTAAAACCTGAGAACCTTGCATCAAGTTAAAATGGGAAACTGTGAAAGGTGATTGGAGAAATGAGTACTCAAAAAAGTATCAAAAATGCAATGAACACCGTGTTATAAGAATTGCTTACAACCTGACAGCTTCTCTAATTCACCTCACCACTTCTCTATTTCTTTAATTACAAATAATTAAAATTAAAGGCAATCTAAACTCAACTACATTTACGATACTATTTCTGTATTAGTAGTCTAGTTACACTGAGCTCAAACTCGATAAATGCAAAGGCAAGAGATTCAAAGCTATGGATTGAACATCACTGCTTGTGTTTTTTGTCGATGTCATAAAGCACACATGCATCTGCTGCTGTCTTCAGCTGAAACAAGGGTTTTGTGGCAGATTTCAGGATTTAAACTAATTGACAACTAAAACATCAGAAGAGAAGCTTCACATATTCACATGCATGCTCGTTGGAATTGGAAATAAGTGCAAGTTAGAGAAATAAATCAATTCCAGAACTTTCTGTTTATGACTAGACTGATAACATCTAAACTATCTAGGTCAACTAGTAACTATTAATTTAAAACATTATCAGGTAAAGTTACTCACTCATGTTCATACATCTAAAGTTAAGCATGTGTGTTCTGAGGATAAACTAAACTTGCTAATAACTAAATATATGCTGCATCCAAATTACATTCAGATTATTGTCAATCCTAGATATTAACTTCAAGCCTACTGCAAAGTGCAAACTGAACCGATGTCAACATTTGCTACATGATACATAACTAAGACTTGATTGGACTCCACTTCGAAAATTTTGTACGGGCAAACCACAAAACCTGTTTACATGTGGTGGTAGAAAGAATTTTTTTGAAAACTTTTGAAACCTCCAAATCTTCCATAATTGCGATGCTTAAAAGAATATTCCAAACCAAACAACATAAAAAAATTTCAACCACCATATGAATATCTTGCATAAATGAATCATATACAAACCTGAATGACATTGGTAAGCTGCTTGATTGTGCATCCAACTAAACTTGTTGCGATTAGAAAAGAGAGTATTGATATCTTTTGCAGATTTGTTGCTAAAACCTGAAATAAAATAAAAGACAATTGAGAACAGATGATCTAAGAGAACCTTCTAGTCATCCTAAGATAGTCTAACAACATTTATGAGTCACTGAGAGCACTTACATCCATCAATTTCTCTGTATGATTCTCCGAAAGATAAAACAGGATTAAGTAAAGAACCTGCAGAATATAAAGGATAAGAACAAAAAATATAATTAAAAACATTTTTCACAGAAGTTAAATAAAATAAATAAATTTCAAGGAGACAGTATTACAGTTACCTCACATGAGACACAACAGTAAGCCATAAACATCCTATTGCCATAGTATAACCTGAAAAGCCAGTTACTACTGTCTTTTACATCTTTATGACTAGCCTTGCCCATCAAGAAAGTGCTGCATTTAAAATAAAACACAGCTAAAGAACTCCATCAAATCAAACCTGCAAATGCAGAATCATAAAATTTGCATAGAGGGGGGGAAAAGCACAAAGTTTACATGCATTACCTGTACATTTGAAGCCAGTGGCTAGCAATATCTAAAGCTAGCAAGGACAAGAAGACTAAGCCAGGCCTTTACACAAATTCACCATAAAAGTCAGGTTTACAAGCCCATGCTTAAATGACAGCAAATGATGAACAGTTAAAAAGGAGAAAACTCTTACTTGTAAACTTGGGAAAGAACAACAAGTAGACAAGCAGTGCTAATTCTGATATTAAGAAAGCCGCATTAATTCAAATAACACAAAAATCAAACAATGTAAAGAACTATAACAACACATTCTTTGGCTTGAGAGAGAGAGAGAGAGAGAGAGAGAGAAACCTGTCCGTAACCATGTCCAGAACAGCTCCGAAGGTTGACACTGAATCAAGAAAACAAGATTGCTATTTAATTATTTATTTATTATATAGAATAATTACCTTTTTAAACAAGTTACTAAAGAGGAAATGCTGTCCCATTCCATGGTTAAGGCATGCCACGAAGCCCCCAAGTCTTTTTGAACCTAATATCTTCTAAAACAATGTCTAATCATACCAGTTCAGCCAAACTTTATACTTATGGCATATATCACCCCTCCTTTTTCTTTCTTGCCTAAAGGCTAAACAATGTACAGGACAAACAGTCAACACTAATACCATCATATGAGCAAAACAAATTGTAATGACCTTCTCAATTAACTAGAACAAGAAAGAGATAATGTGTACATAACACTCCTCAAAGAATTATATAACAGAAAAAAATTGGTATGACCACTACAGGAAATTATACCCTGATTGAATTTGCGAGCAGCCCAGCCATCCACAGCATCACATACAAAGCTGACAACAGAAAATAGCTAGATTACGCTTCAGATCCCATAGCATTAAAGAAGAGAAGGTTCAAAACTAGAAAAAGTGCATAAAATTGTACCCCACCTGAAAAAATAGAGAATAGAGAACAATATTTTGTTTGTAAAACATACGTGGAAAGCAAAGCAGTTTAAAAGAACCCGGGTATATCCTGCATCATCACACACTTGGTAAATATAGTGTACCCATTATGAATTACAAACAGCAGACTCTAGACATGAGATAAATTTGTTTAACTCTATTGCCCTTGAGTAACATCCTTTTGCTTGAAAATTCAGTTGCAAACACATGGTACAATCCAATTAAGCCCCAAGGAAAGGTTGTCGAGGATTTATGTTTTCCAAAAACCAAATGAGGCAAAGGTTGTAAGTGTAGATTTTCCGCAATATTCTGCTGGTGAGTCCTTTATCGAAGTTGAATGACTCCCATAATTTTAATCAACTTAACAAGCATTGAAACATATTTTTCTTCAATATGTAATTATGCATGAGAGAACAAAACATAGTATAGAATAATCAAATACCCACCTATGATATTAGGAATATAAAGGTACACAGACAATTTATTAGGTTTTGATCCAGGTTTTGGTCCAGGTTTCTTGGCCATTGAAGCTTCTTTGTATTGTAAAGTTGAATAAAGAGTATAGGATTGGCAAAATCAGATATACACCTGTATATACATGAACATGATGCAAAAGTCAACCATATTAGAACATAGCTATTCATTCAAAGACAGATTAAAAAAGGAAACAAAATCATTTCATAGACCAACACATCAATTTATCACATAATAAACTTTCTCAAATCGTAGGTTTATTATCTCCAAAAATCTCAAAAACCAAATCGAAGATTATAATAATTATTAGCTCAAACTTACCACTGGTGGAAAATCTTACAAAAGACAAATCAGAAATTGCTGGCAAACAAGTAAAGTGCCCTACCATTCCCTTTCTATGATACACGAAACTTAAAATGCAAGAGATTCACGAGAACTCAAACTCTATATCTAAACGCAAATGGAAACCAGAGGAAAAGGAACAACGTAGTTGAAAGGAGTAGAAGATGGAAGAAAAGGAAGAGCAAGAATTAGGATACCGGCGAGAGTGTATGGCGGAGGAATGATATGGAGCTGTACGGAGCAACGACAGTTAGAGTGGCGAAACGGGCGAAGTGAGCAACATAGATTGTTCCGATTAACAAAAAAATGACGCCAAAATAATTATTATCTTAATAAACTGAGAAACAGAATGCCAATTGGAGAACGCTAAACGAAAAATTGTGGAAGAGCTTCAAAGCACAACCAGCATCAACATCAGAAGAACAAAACCGAGAAAAAAAATATTGCAGCTCAGAGTAAATGAGAATTAGAACTCACTGGAAGGCCGGTAACTCGACGGCTGATGCGACGGAAAAGTTGAGAGGCGTAAGGCGGCGCAAGGCCAATGGCAACGGTTGGCGGATGGCGACGGAGGTAGGATGGTGCCTGGGGTGGTTGGGACAACCGATTAATGCGCTATTACTCCAATGACCAAGGTATGCATTCGATTTTGGTCTTTTCTGTAATTATTTTCAAAGTTAAGGCTTATTGGTTTTTGTTAATGTATTTGAATATAAAAATATGTGTCATATAATTAATTTTAATTTATATTTTATATTTTAATATATATTTTATATGTGATTGATTTTTTTTTATATATATAATATAATTATAATAGAGTAATCTGATTATCGACCTTTTTTAAGATGTGTGTGCAAAATTTTAAAATAAAAAATAATTATAATTAAATATTTGTGGCAGGTGCAAATCGCAAAGTATATATTTGTATGAAGTATAGTGCAACAATTTAGATTATTACAGAAAACGTCTCTCTCTTTTTTTTTTTATACTAATTACTAATAAGAGAGATTAAAAAGGAGATTTAAGTTTTAATTCTGCCTGTGTAATGAAAAACAAATTCTTAACTTCATTAATGAGGTCTAAAATTCAAATATAGAAGATTTAGTGATGTTCGGATTATTTCAAAAACTTAAATTAGTTAGATACTAATTGGTCAAAAGAACAGCAGCTCTATTAATTATAAAAAGAAGATTGTAAAAATTATTGTATTCATAAAATAAAAACATAGACATTATAGAAGAGACTAAATTACTTAAACTTAAAAAAATATATTTGTACGAGAAATTTTATTAAAAAAACAAATTTAGAATTAAATGGTTGAAGGAAGGAGACTAAAATATAAACTTCTTCCATCAAAAATTTAAATTTAGAATCAAAAGAAATAAAATATGGTATCTATGGAGGGATAATGAGGATATAGCAACAACCAATGCTAATATTGTTAAGGTTGCTGAGGACTACTTTAAGAGTATTTCATATCTTCCAATCAGACGAATCCTGGACCTTTTTTCACAGATTTCGAGCCTAAAGTTATAACTAACATGAACCGTACGCTCAAAAGACTTGTTTTTTTGGAAAAAGTAAAAAGAACTACTTATACTATCCACCCTCAAAGTACACCGGGAGAGGATGGTATAATGGCTAAATTCTTCCAATTCTACTAGGATATAGTGGGAGAAGACATGTTCCGAACTATAAGAAATTTCTTTGCTGAATGTAAAATTTTAAAAAGTTTTAACCACACCAATATCTGTCTTATGCCAAAGGTCCCAGCTGCGAGCAATATGACTCAGATAAGACCTATCAGTTTGTCTTCTGTTGTCTACAAAATCATTTCAAAGTTGCTGGTCCACAGATTCCCAAGGTGTATGAACAAGGTAATTAACCCTACACAGAGTACATTCTTGAAAGGTAGACTTATTTCTGATAACATTTTTATATATAGCACACGAATGTAAGCACTACCTTAAATAAAAGAAGCGAGACTAGAAATACGAAATGATACTCAAACTTGATATGAGTAAAACCTTTGATAGAGTAGAGTGGCATTTTCTGTAGTTTATTGTAGAGAAATTGGATTTTGAATCAAAATTCTTTAACTAGGTTCGTGAATTGATGACAACCGTTTCTTACTTTATTATTGTGGAAAGTGAACCCTATGATTTTTTTTTTAAAATCAAATAGAGGCCTCCGTCAAAGTGACCATTTATTCCCTTTTCTTTTTTTGTTATGTGCAGATAAACTTTCTTTCTTATTACAATTTCATTTAAAAAATTTAGATAAACAAAAAATGTCCAACTATCAATTATTTGCTATTTGGTGTGATTCTATTCTATTCGGTAAAACCTTAGAAAATAATTGTTTCTATTCTAGAATTATTGAAATCTTATGAGAGTTTAGTGGGCAAAGAGTTAATTTTAATAAATTGACCCTGTTTTTTAGTAATAGCACTCCAGTGCCAATTAAAACCTCCTTGGCAGTCCATCTAAATATTTCTTACATAGATGTACAGGAAAAATAGTTAGGTCTATATTTTGTTTGGGAGATCATCCACAAAATTTTACCGTCATATCTTAAATCAGAACTCTATATCTTAACATTTAATCAAACTTAGACCATCTTCAAACTTCTCATAAGCACATCTTTCATCTGAGCCTGTTCATGACACCACAAAATATTTGCCCATCCTTATATTCCATGACAGGGCTTGACTTATCACCAGAAAGTAAAATGAAAAACAAATTAAAATTAAGCTATAGTAACACATGAATCTTACCAATTGATTATTAACCATATGGTACATGAAAAACAAAAAATATAAGCTGCTGCTGCAACCAAAAGGGAGAATTTAGCGTCTCCCAGATGCCACTGACTCGGCAGAAAAGAGATACTTTACTCGGGAAAGAACTGAATCATGTGAAGGATCATAAGGATGGTCTTTGGAAGGGATTTCCAGAATTGCAGGAACAGGCTTATTATAACTGTCAACCAGAAACCTTATCATATTTGCAACCTGCACAGTGAAAATGTGTTAGATCTTCCCAGTGTGATCAAAATGGAGAAATAAAAGGGGCGAAAAAAAAAAAAAAGGCTAGTCATAAGTCATAACTCATAACCCAAGCTCATAAGCAAAATTCAAGTGATTAAGGTGGCCAAACAATGAGCAAATGCCATTGAATACATTTTGAATCTATGGTTGAATGAAATTAAAAAAATGGATGGAACTAACAATAACAGTAACTGTGCGAAACCAGGTTAATTAGGTATTTAAACCCATGGGAAAGACTTATGAAAAGCAGGAAAACGGCATAGATAGTGTCACTTTGGTCAACAACAACAACAACAACAACAACAGAGCCTTGTTCCACTAAGTGGGGTCGGCTATATGAATCAAACGACGTCATTGTGCTCTGTCATGTATCATGTCTACAGAGAGACCGTTTACATGTAGATCTCGTTTGACCACCTCATGGATGGTCTTCTTAGGTCTTCCTCTGCCTTTCGCCCTTTGTCCATCTTCCATCTCATCCACCCTCCTGACTGGATGTTCTATCGGTCTTCTTCTCACATGTCCAAACCACCTGAGACGCGATTCAACCATCTTTGCCACAATGGGTGCTACTCCAACTCTCTCCCTTATATATTCATTCCTTATTTTATCCAATCGCGTATGACCACTCATCCATCTCAACATCTTCATCTCTGCCACACTCAGCTTATGTTCGTGCTCCCCTTTAGCCGCCCAACACTCCGTACCATACAACATAGCCGGTCTTATAGCGGTGCGATAGAATTTACCTTTAAGTTTTAAAGGCACTTTTTTGTCGCATATAAAACTAGATGCACTCCGCCATTTTGACCAACCTGCTTGGATCCTATGATTTACATCCTGTTCAATCTCTCCATTATCATGTATGATGCACCCAAGATACTTAAAACTTTTAACTTTTCTTAGGATGTTTTCTCCAATCTTCACCTCTATATTGGGGTTTTTCCTTCTCAGACTGAACTTACATTCCATATATTTCGTCTTGCTACGACTTATGCGCAGACCATACATTTCTAAAGCTTCTCTCCATAACTCCAATTTCTTATTTAAGTCTTCCCTTGACTCTCCCATAAAGACGATATCATCGGCAAAAAGCATGCACCATGATGTATAGCATTATTCATTGGGAAAATTGTTCAACCAAAAGCTCGTGTGTAAGTTTTGAAAACCTGCTGCAATGCATAAAATATAGGATTTCTCATAAAAGAAGATATGACTTACATATTGGCTAATCAGCACAATTGCAATATCCTCCCTTGTTGTGAATTCTTTGAATGCATCCTCAATTTGTTTGACAGTTGTTTCTGGAAACGAACCAAAGTGGTGAAACATAAACTTGGGTAAAATCAACCTGATTTAAAATTGATCATAAAGAAAGTAGGAAACCCCAACACAAAAAAAAAAAAAAAAAAAAAAAGACGCACACAACAAAACCTGAAAAAAGAAAAAAAGGTTTGATGCTTTCTTCTGTATTTTCTTCCTAATCTAGTTACAGGATATCTCCTACTAGTTAAATTGTACATAGTGAAGTGATTTTCTATCAATAAAATTATTATAAATAAGGGTTCATAAGAAGATAGGCTTTGCTTTTTTTTTTTTTAAGGATTTAAGGAAGAAATTCATCTAGCTGAACACAAGGGCAAAATAATTAAAAGTGTTATACAAAGCATAGCTTTCCAACTTCTCAAAGTGTCTCAGTGGGAAAGTCCTTTACAAAGATCATGAACTTTACACAAGCTATATTTTATAAGGTATCTATATACTAGAATCTAGAGTTAAGTTAAACAGGTAGGAAGTCACTTCACCATGCACAAAGAACAATGTAAAATATAGTTCCATCACATACTTGAATCCACAATGAGGTAATTTGTCTTCCTACGGATGTCAACGTTTCCCACTCCAGCCAACAGAAATCCAACAACAGTATCCTGTGTAAAATGTATTAGCCATCATAAACATGCAGGTTTCATAGAAGGGGAGAAAATAAGCTTAAATATTAAAATACAATTTGACCCCTTCACACATCTTATGGCTTGTTTCCTCATATACACTAGCACCTTCAATCCACTGATTTTTTAATCAGTCTGAAGTCTGAACCATTCAACCAAGTCATATGCCTAACCATTCAACCATTCTTATACCTTTTGTTGTTATATACTAGGAACAACATATTTTGTTATTTAATTTGCAGCGGTGCAAAATCATTTTATACAAATGGTAAAAAAGATCTCAAAATATCGTGGAAACTCTTGTCGCAGACCTATAAACATATAATCAGGGTGATGAGTGATGACACTTAGAGAAAGACAACTAGAAAAACCCATCTTTGTTGTATCAATCAGCGTGAATGGGCCCTAATATACACATTTACTTCAATTGCTAACTTTTAGGCAATATGACCAGAATTCACAAGAAAACATGTATATGACATAAATTAGTCAGCATTCATGTTATTTAGAGATGAGAACGTTGAAGTTCACACACAGGCATACCATTTTCTCAGTTACAACTTGCAAACTGAAATAATAAGTTAGAGGAAGTGAATTCTACGTGTCAGCCAATAGGCTCGATAGCTATTTCAACCTTCACAACAGAAAATTTAATAATGTTTAGGAGAAATCTAAAAGGCATGCAACTTGAACAAGAACATAGCAGTTGTTATAAGGAAGAATGCGAGGCATTGCTACAGTTTTACCTCATCTGCAATCATGGCAATAAGAGCTGAGTTTTTTGTAGGAATTTGAGCTCTGTTAGCCATTGGGGCCTGAAGATGACAAACAAGAAAAGATGGAGATACTCTCAAATAGCAATAGTTTATTAGACACAGAGTACTTAGTATTGAACAATAACATGCAATTCATTCATAAAACATGTTATGCATAACAATATCATATTATACGATCATCACTGTGAGCCAATTTGGCATGCCTTTAAAACTTGGATGGAATCTTCAACAATAGTTTTTTCATATAGATTAAAAATCCTCAATGTATTTTGTAATTCTCAGTCAATCAGTGCTTTTGAACAACAACAACAGATCTTACACGTGAGACATTTTGATCCTTAACTAGGTCATTTTTCTCTCAATAACAAACAGGGAAGCCAAAATAAATATGATCTATAATAAACTGAGAAACAGAATGCGAAGTGGAGAACCCTAAACGAAATATTGTGGAAGATCGAAGCACAACCAGCAATCCAGCATCAACATCAGAATAACTACACCGCAAAAAAAACTTCAGCTCAGAATAAAGGAAAATTAGAACGAACCAGATCGGAAGGCCGGTAATTGGACGGTTGATGCGACAGAAAAGTTGAGAGGCGTACGGCGGCGCAAGGCCAACAGCAACGGTTGGCGACGGAGGTAGGAAGGTGCGCGGGTGGTTTGGACTTTGGAGCAACGATTAATGCGCTATTCCTATAATGACCTCTCTTTCTCCAAGATGATCAGTCCAAAATTATGCATGTCAATTTGGTTTTTGAAATTTTTAACTTCTATTATTTTTTGGGGTTTAATGTTGATGTATGCCAGTTTAGCGAGAGCTTTCCAATTTCCATTATTATTGAGACATATATGATGGATTTTTTATTTTCATAAATAAAATAAATGTAATAATTATTAAAATTGTTATAAAATAAATAAATAAAGAAGATATAATAAATATAAAAAATGTAAATAAAAGATTCTAGTATTAATATTTATTACTATAATTATTTTACTATAATAATAGAAGTAATTAATAGGGCAATTTACATATTTAAATAAAACCAGAGAAACCTTTACCCAAATACACAAATCAGAAAGTTGTTACGTGCTTGTGCAAAATGCATTATTATGTAAGCCGTGGGAGCCAACCACGGTTTTTTATTTGTACATAAACCGTAGCTGGCAGGGAGGTTTTATGGAAGGAAAAGTTTGGCTGTAAACCGTGGCCACCAACCACGGATTAGGAAAGAAAAGTGTTAGGCATAAACCGTGGGTGGCTACCACGGTTTATGAGGAATTTTGCGTTAAATGTAAAACCTCCTAGGCTCCCACGGTTTAAGTTTATATGTATATATATATACATAATCCGTTGATGCTCAACAGGGTGGGAGGATTTGCTCAGGTTTGAGTGATGGAGTCATGGAGGATTTTACATATATTTTTAAAATATAATATAGATACATTTTTAATTATATTAATAAGACGATTAATTTACGTCTGAATTTACAATATAAGAGTAACTTTTGTGAAACACGTTGAAAAGGATAAAAGTATGTTTCAGTATTTTGAACGATGTTCTTTGATGTTTGACAACTTTTTTTTGAACGTCAACTTGATTTTACATCCCAAAAGCTCGTTCATTAGAAGCAAAAAATTATAGCTTCTGCATTTACTCAACCCACGTTGCTTGTTATTATTGATTTTTCCATAATTTTTTTTAAATAAATGCTAAGAATATTAAAATAATTATTCTAATTTTTATGCACTGTTTACTATTTTAATTTTTTATAATATGTATTATTGCTCCTATTAAAAATGATAAATTAAATAAAAAATTAATTATAAATAATAATAAAAATTTAACTTGTAAAAATTAGAACCTAAAATAATAATAAAAATAAAATTATTAAAAATACTTGAAAAGAGTACTAAAATATGTTATTTTATATATTATTTTTAATTTAATAAATAAATATTACTTTTTACTTAAAAAAATATTTAAAAAGTTGTCCATTTTTATATGTTATTTTTTATTTTATCAATAAATATTAATTTTTATTATAATAATAAAAAATTATAATATACTAAAATAGAATACTATAAAAAAATACTATATAAAAGATACTAAAAAATATAAAAAAGTTAAATATATTTAAAAAAATAATATTTTAATTTAATATTATATTTTTTAGTAATTAATTAATTATTTATCTAGAAGTGATTTTAACTAATATTATCCAAACAATATTTATTTTATCAAAATCAATTTTAGTAAAATTTTAAGTGTGTGTTTTGATTCACGTTGGGGGAACTGGAGTTCGAATGGAAGTGATTTTGTAGAATTGATTTTGGGTAGAAGTGAGTTTGTGCCAACATGCATGATTTATGTTTGGCAAATTTTACTAAAATTGATTTTGATAAAATAAATATTGTTTGGATAATATTAGTTAAAATCACTTCTTGATAAATAATTAATATTTATAGTATTTTTTTATAGTACTCTATTTTAGTATATTATAATTTTTTATTATTATAATAAAAATTAATATTTATTGATAAAATTAAAAATAACATATAAAAATGGACAACTTTTTAAGTATTTTTTTAAGTAAAAAGTAATATTTATTTATTAAATTAAAAATAATATATAAAATAACATATTTTAGTACTCTTTTCAAGTACTTTTAATAATTTTATTTTTATTATTATTTTAGGTTCTAATTTTTTACAAGTTAGATTTTTATTATTATTTATAATTAATTTTTTATTTAATTTATCATTTCTAATAGGAGCAATAATATATATTATAAAAAATTAAAATAGTAAACAGTGCATAAAAATTAGAATAATTATTTTAATATTCTTAGCATTTATTTAGAAAAAATTATGGAAAAACCAATAATAACAAGCAACAACGTACACATGGGTTGAGTAAATGCAGAAGTTATAATTTTTTGCTTTCTAATGAACGAGTTTTTGGGATGGAGAATCAAGTTGGCGTTAAAAAAAAAAGCTGTCAAATATCAAAGAACATCGTTCAAAGTACTGAAACACACTTTTATCATCTTCAACGTATTTCACAAAAGTTACTCTTATATTGTGAATTCAGACGTAAATTAATCGTCTTATTAATATAATTAAAAATGTATCTATATTATATTTTAAAAATATATGTAAAAATGTATCTCTCATACAGGTTGAATCTCACCCACATATATATAGATATTCCCTCCTCATAAACCGTTGGAGGCTACAAGGGTTTATGCCAATTACCTTTCCTTCATAAACCGTTGCTGCCAGCAAGGTTTTATGAAGATTTTCTTACATTCATAAACCGTGGTAGCCTACCACGGTTTATGATCATTTTGTTTCAACACGTAATCCGTTTCTGCCAGTCACGGTTTATGTACAAATCAGAAACCGTGGTTGGCTCCCACGGTTTACATAATAATGCATTTTACACAAATACGTAACAATTTTTTGATTTGTGTATTTAGGTAAAGGTTTATCTGATTTTATTTAAATATGTAAATTGCCCTAATTAATATATCAATCCCGCTATATTACCAACAGCATTTCTACCAATTTTTGCCAACTCTTACTTATAACTGTGTTTAATGGAAGTGTTTTTGTGGATGTGTCTAATAAAAATATTTTTTTATTGCTATATTTAATAGAAGTGTCTTTATAGATATATTTTCTAGATGTGTCTTTTTATATATGTGTTTAAAATATAATAATTAATTATTATTACCAATAAATTGATAGATAATATGTTGGTACCCTATACTTCTCCTTAATATATTTAATATATATATATATATATATATATATATATATATATATATATATATATATTTCAACTTAAAACTCAGAGAAGATATAGAAAGAAAAGGAATTTTTATTTGTTATTGTAGTGTATGTATGTACAATTATGCCTCACTATTTATAGACGGGAAATGTTTACATTTTCAAACTTCTTTAATGTAATTCATTTTTGAAAATGTGTGAGCCGTCGATAATGAATGGGCATCCACATCATAATCTTTATCATAATACTCCTTTTTGGATGACCATTCAGAATTATGCCTCGTTAAAATTTTACTAAAGAAAAATCCAATGGAGAAAAAATTTTAGTGAAGGAAAAAGAGTACAAAATTCTTTGTGATGGGGACCGTCTCATTAAAAATCTTGTCAAGAAAAATCCAATGGGAAAAAACCTGACAAAGAAAAAAAGAGTACAGTTTTCCCCTCTTGTCGATATCATTTAATGTCTCAAAATCGGCGTATCTCAATCTCATGTACCAATCTTTCAAAGGAGGATTTTGGGAGTGGCTTTGTGAATAAGTCTGCCAGATTGTCACTTGAATTGATCTATTGGACATCAATTGTCCCTTGATTTTCAATATCATGAGTGAAGAAGAATTTGGGAGAAATATGTTTTGTTCTATCACCTTTAATGTATCCACCTTTAAGTTGAGCAATGCATGCTGTATTATCTTCAAACAAGACCATTGGAGCTATCTTATAGTCAATTAGTCCACATGATGACAGAATATATTGAATCAAACTCTTGAGCCAAAAACACTCGCGACTTGCTTCATATATTGCTAGTATTTCAGCATGATTAGAGGATGTTGCCACTATCGTTTATTTTGTGGACCTCCATGATATAGTTGTACCACCATATATGAACAGGTATCCTGTTTGAGATCTCCCTTTATGTGGATCAGACAAGTATCTTGCATCTGCATAGTCAACTAGTTATGGCTTGGATCCATATGGATAAAATAATCCCATATCAACCGTTTCATGAAGATATCGAAAGATTTGTTTGATTTCATTCCAATGTCTTCTGGTTGGAGAGGAACTATATCTTGCTAGTAAATTCACAACAAATGATATATTGGGTCGTGTATTATTAGCAAGATACATTAGCGCTCCAATTGCACTAAGATATGGTACTTCAAGACCAAGGATATCTTCATTTTCTTCTTTAGGACGGAATTGATCATTTTCCACATCCAAAGATCTTACAATCATTGGTATACTCAATGGATGTGACTTATCCATATAAAATCTCTTCAAAATATTTTCTATATATGTTGTTTGATGAATAAAAATCCCATCTTTTGTATGCTCGCTCTGCAGGTCAAGACAAAATTTAGTATTTTCAAGATCTTTCATCTCAGAATCTTCTTTTAGAGTTTTTATAATCGTTGAAATTTTTTCAGGAGTTCCAGTGATATTTAAATCATAATGAATCCAAATGCAGATTTCTTTATGAAAACACATGGGCAGATATCATTCTTAAATCTATTTTTGGTCAGATACTCAGTAAGACGATTATACCACATTCATCCAAATTGCTTTAGATCATATAAAGATCTTTGCAATTTGACTAAGTATGACCCTTGCGAATATTTATTGGATGGTTTAGATATCTTTAGTCCTTCAAGGACTTTCATATAGATATCACGATCTAATGAACCATATAAGTAAGTTGTTACCATATCCATTAAATGCATATGTAATTTATGATATGCGGATAAACTCAGCAAATAATGCAATGTTATTGCATCCGCTACAAGGGAATATGTTTCTCATAATCTATACCAGGCTTTTGTGAAAATCCTTGTGCCACAAGTCGAGCTTTATAGCGTAACTTCATTTTTCTCATTTCGTTTTTTCACAAATATTCATCGGTATCCAACAGATTTTACATCTTCTGGTGTACGGACCAGTCCAAAGACTTCACGTTTTGTAAGTGAGTCTAACTCAGCTTTCATAGCTTCTTCCCATTTTAGCCAATCATTTCTTTGTCAACATTCTTCGACTGATCTTGGCTCAAAATCCTTACTTTCATACATGATATTTAATGCCATATTATATGCAAATATTTCATTAACAATTGTCTTATTTTTGTTTCATTTTTAAAATATATCGGTACACTAATATTTTAATAAATTTTAATTATTAGTATTAATTATATATATTATATATATTTTTTTATAATTAAGATAAACTATCAGTATAACAATACACTTGGAAAGATTTCAAATCGTTGAAGTGAATTTGATATTTTCATTTCGGTATATTAATATATTATGTAAGATAATAGACTATGCAAATTATTCATATATAGTTGAAAACTACAGAACACGTGACATAAGCAAAGTCATTCAGCACTTAGGATTTTAAGGATGAGTTTTTAATAGTTTTTTTTTCGAGTTAATTTTTTTAAAAGATGTTATAGAAAAATAAGAATAATTTTATATTTAAATATTTTATAAAAAAAATAATTTTATTTATCAATTATGTTTAAATGTAATAATATAAAAAAATTTATTTATTATATACAAATTTTTAAAAAAATTTTTTTTTAAAATATAAATTATAACTTTTCAAAAACATAATTTTTATTTTTCTAGTATTATTAATTTTATTATTAAAAATTTAATAAATATGTTAAAAATAAAAAAATTATTAAAAATTTTTTTATTATCATCTAATGACATCTAAACAAATATTTAGTGCTTGTTTGAGCGTCATTAAATCGATAAAAAAAATTTTAAATAAAAAAGATTTTTTTTATTTTTTAGTGTGATTTGTAAATTTTTAA
This sequence comes from Arachis stenosperma, assembly GCF_014773155.1. Classification (NCBI taxonomy): domain Eukaryota; kingdom Viridiplantae; phylum Streptophyta; class Magnoliopsida; order Fabales; family Fabaceae; genus Arachis; species Arachis stenosperma. The sequence goes on along the minus strand of NC_080379.1, from coordinate 168,777,745 downwards.
TAGTAAAAGTAAAAATATTAAAAAAATAAAAATATATCTTTTTTGAAAAATTATAATTTACATCTTTTTCTAAAAGATCTAAAAAAAAGATATTTTTCACCTAATAAATAAACAAAAAAATCTTTTTACATAAACATCAAATCACTTTTTTTCCAAAATAACATCTAAACAAGCCCTAAATTCTCTTCTCCGCGAAGGATCCTATAGTTCATCGAGGTAATAATACTTATTATTAATTAATGATACTGGAAAAAAAATTCATCATGAACCATATGGGAATAACAATATTAAATTCAAGAACGCATCAAGAATAACAAAATAATTTAGGAAAAATCACTTCTAAGAACCGTTAAGATTGGTCAATTAATAAAAAGGATAATTTAAATTAAAATTATTAAAAAGAATCTACTTAAATGATATTTAATTATTTAGAGAGAAGAATTATCAAATCGTCATTATTGTTGATTGAAGATTGAACAATTCTTTTTAAAAAGATTATTTCTCTAAAAATGATTAGTCATGATTCTTGAACGATGAATATAAATAGTCTTAATAATAGTTTTGCCTAAATATATTGTTTTTAATGGTTCAATTTTTTTACATATTTTGAAATGAATAGAATATTTTATTTTAAAAAAATTGATCTCCTATGTACACTTCTCGCTAAGAAATATTTTGCACTCATATATCTCTTATGAAATTTCTGCCGAATCAGATCGACAAATTGTATTAGAATTTGTGAATAATTTAATTCTTGGATAATCAAAAATTAAATAAATAAAAAGAAAAGAAAGAAAGGCGTGCCATGTCACTTGTCAGTTGTCAGTGAGTCACAAGAGCAAGCATTGCTCCCGTCAAAAATAAAAAGGATAAAAACACAGAAATTTTTTTTAAACTAAAATAAAAAAATATTTAATTCCAAGAAAAAAATGAGTCTGTCTTCAATAGAATATATATTTTTTAAATTAAAGATTTTTTTATTTTAGTTTAGAAAAAAACTCAGAGTAGCTATCTAAAAATAAATAGATAACAAAATCTTCGCAAACAAGTAGATATTTAAAATTAGAAAATGCATAGATAATAAAGTAGATTTAGTTCGTGATTCTTTATATATTCCATCCTATAATAAAGCACAAGTCTAATTAAAAATTTTCAACATCAAACAATTTGTGTTCTCTTATTCAAAACGAGATGGTGGGGATGAAGAAAGTTAATGTGCACACGAGGAAAGATGCCAAGACGGGAAACAGAAAGAAAGGTAAACTATATCACATGAATTGTGATCTAATTCTTAAGAAATTTATCCTTTTATTACTTAATTTCGTATCCTAGTCTTGACTTTTTTTTACTCTTTCAAGAAGTTTTATACTCAAAGGTGAGCTAAAATTAAAACGTTATTTTATGTTTATTAATTTTTGAGTTATTACTTTAGTATAATTTTTTGAGAAAAACCCAAAACAGTCATCGACAATTACCTCAAAAAACAACGAGGTCCATGACAAAAAAAAAATACTAATTCGGTTCTTGAGCTTTATTTTTATGGGACGGATTAGCCCCTATATCAAAAAAAGTCAATGTTATTTTTTTGCACAGAAGCTAATAAGTCCTAAAAAAAATCAGGGATCGGATTGGATTTTTTTTTTTTAACCTCGTTATCCTTTTGAAATAATTATCAGGAGTGGAATGAGATATTCACTCTTAATTTTTTATTGGAATATTATTTTAATTTACAGGTAAAGGAAGATTTGATGAAGTTGATAACGATGAAGATCATGTGTTGCCACAGCGTGCGTTTGCCTCGTTTCGTGCTCCAATGGCAACTTTCTCATGTTTCATGCAACAATTGGAACATAAAAAGTATGTGGCTTTTTTTTTTCCTTTTTTAAAACAAAAATTATTTTATATGGTACGTTTGTATTTTTTATATGGTTAATTGTAACTTTTTTATTTCTTTCATTATTGAAGGGCTTCCGTTAGAGAGGAAGGATTAGCGGCTTTTATTAAAATCTTTAACGAAGGAAATCAAGACAGTATTTTAGAAAAACGGTAACGCTATATACTATTAATTCTTGTTCAATTTTCTTAAATAGATTTGAATTTATTGATGAGTGTATTTTTTTTTTCCAGCTTCGTTACTTACCTGTACCAAGTTTTGAATTGCCTTAAAAAAGGTTTGACTAAAGAGAAACAATTGGCTTCTCAAGCTCTTGGTTCGTCTTAAACTCTTTTTTTTCAGTCATCAAATTTAATAGGCTAATGCTAATTGACATTTTTTTTTTTAGGCAATAACTATAACCTAACATGATATTTTTAATTTCAGGGCTAATGGCAATAACAGCTTTTGAAACTGATAATGTAGAAGAAATATACACATACACAATTTCTTTAGTTACTGAACTACTGCAAATTCCTAACAAGGTACTTTAGGATACAATCTCATAAATTTTTAAGTTATTAATAAATAAATATAACAGAAAATGATAAATCGACCGTGACTTTTTAGTTTGCGGATATTTAAGTTCCTAAAGATTCAAAAATACATTTAAGTTCTTAATTTATTTAAATCTGTACACATTGATTCCTGAGTCTAATTTGTCCCATTTAAAAAACTTTTCCACGTACGCATCCGTATCGATCGGTCAGTATAACGGGAGTCACGCTTGATTTTTTCATTGAGTTTGACAAATCAAAGTGAACATGAGAGATCGATATGGCCAAATTTTAAAAATATTAAAAATTTAAATGTATTTTCAAATTTTAAAAGATTTAAATATCTACCGATCAAAAGGTCAATAAACTATTTATCTTTTTCTCTAAATATAAATATATGAAAATATGTTCAAAATTTAACAAAATCCTAATCTCCATGCAGAGTTTGGAACCATGCGGCTTTATTGCTCTTATAGAGTGTTTGGCCATAGTCACATCTTTCTGCGCAAGCAATTCAACGCAAATTCAAGAAGTCATGCAAGTGATTTGGGAATATATCTGTCCTAATAAATCCAAGCTTGGTGTAAGTACTTCACTTAATTAATCCTTAGTTAATGTTTTATTAATTTAAGTATGATCTGTTTTGTATATATTTATTATTACTTACTTACGAAACTTTTCTTTTTTTTCTTTTTGTTTTTTCAGGCACTTAAAAACCAAGCCTATGCTGCTAATCTATCAAAATTGATTTATGCTTGGTTGTTCTTACTTACAAAAGTAGATAGCTGGGAAATCATCTACGGTCATTGGCAAGGGTGAGTACATTAACTTTTTATCTTATATAAAAGTTTAATTTTGATGCATAAAAAATTATATTTTGTTGATATAATGTGATAATACTTTAAAAATTATATTTTTAATAATGTGATAATACTTGATTAAATGTTTGTGTAAAATTCTTTGGTGCATGAAAGTTAAATTCTCAATGTGATCTTAATTGTTACAATTTATAAAAGTTTAGTTACTCTTTTAATTTCTATAGTTTTACCCAATTTTTAATTAAGTCTCTATAATTTTTTTTAATTGGGTTCTTACACTACTTTTAATTTTGTAATTAGGTCATTTTCATATTAAAAACATTAAAATTAATAGAATATTTTTTCCAAAATACATGCGATCAAAAATCTAGTTAGGTTTTTAATTATGAATACGTTCAATTTGCGAAGAAATATTTTGTTAACTCTAATATTTTTTACACTAGAAAGGACCTAATTATAAAATTAAAAACAGTATAAAGACTTCATTAAATATAAATATATATATATATATATATATATATATATATATATATATATATATAGACCTAATTGAAAATTGGTAAAACTAAAAAAACTAACAAAATAATTAAATCATTTATAAATGACAGGAAAATATACATGGTAGAATTTTGCGACTAAGTACCCAATATTAAAATTCATAAAATTGCTATTTATTTCGAAACTAAAAGAAATTGGTTAATGTTTAACTTTGCTTTAATTTACGATTCTTGATGCAGGGCAATTTGTCAATTCTTATCTTTACTCAAAGAAGATGCAACTTGCGTTGTTGCCGGTGAAGCATTAGCTTTGATATTTGACTGCGATAAAATTGATAAGTTTTTTGTTAAAACTGAAGATTTATTATTAGAGTCTTACGATGGATTAAGAAAATACGTTAAAGACATTATTTTGAAGCAATTAGAGAGCACTTCAATGGAAGCTAAAACTGCACTTCCTCTGAAACAAATGTTCAACAATGCTGCTAGAGCCGATTGGGACGTCTTAATGTACTTTAAGGAAGATAAATGTCCCAAATATTATGAAAGATTTGATGGACAAAAATTAATTATATCATCATGGTCTTCAATTATACAGGTATATTGTTGTTTGTTTTCCATTATTGCTCTAATCAATCTAATTTGTTCTTAATTTTGATTTATTTCTAACACTTTTTTTTCCCTTTATGAATAGCTCAAGTTTCTCAAGAATTTTCTGGGAGAAGAAAATTTTTCAAATTATCTGCTGGTTAGTTTTTTAAAAAAATAATAAATTATTAATAAAGATAAATTATTTATTATCAAATATTTAAATTTTTCTATCATTGTTATATCAGGGAAATAAAGTCATCCAGCAGTTATTTACATTTATACCGTACCATGAAGAGGAAGATACTCCGTGCCTCTATGAACCTATTTTAGAAAAGGTTAACAAAATGAGAATTTTGTTTTTGTTGGATAAATTCAATTTCTTAGTTTACTAATAATTTACTTCATTTCTAGCAGGTTGAAGCAAGGGTATATTTTCCTACTACTCGAGAGAAAGATCCTGAGCTGTTAACAAAAAGTGAAATAAAGAAAGAGCGAGAACAAGTATAGCTAAGCTTTTTTTTTTTTGTTTTGTATCTTTTTATTTATGTGTATATTTATGTTACTTTATCATTTCATGATTTATCTTTTAGATAAAGTCAATTATTGATAGATCAAAGACAAAACTTATGAATAAAAGGCGCATGTTTGCAGAGGTGATGATTTTTTCCACCTTGTGTGATCTTTTATATATAAAAATATGTTTAATTAACTAATTTATACTTAAATTTATTTTGTCTCAGGAGAGGAAAGGCAAAGTGTATTGCAATGAAGTTGAATAGTAATTCTCTTAGAACTACTTTCTTTTTCCTAATCCATATTAATTTTTGTACATGATTAACTTTGAAAATCCATTTGGTTTTCAGTTATTGAGTATTATTAGATTTGTAATTTTTTATGTTTATCTTATAATGTGACCTTCATATGCATTACAACATATATAATTAGATAAAATATACAAGTGTTAAGTAAATAATAATTTTTTTATATTTATTTTGTATTTCAAGTAATATGAACTAAGTTTTCAAAAAAAATTGACTTTTAAGCTTTCTCATAATAAAATAGACTATAAAAAATTGAAAATTTACCTCTTTAATAAAAGGGCAACTCTTCTCACAGTGTTTTTGTTGCATAAGAGTGATTCATATTTCAATGAGTGCGCAAATGATGAATATGCAAATTAATTTAATTTTCCAAAAATAAATAATAGGATAAAATACATAAACAAAATAAATAGGAGTAAATATTACACGAATATCCTAAATGTAATAATATTATATGTAATAATATTATATGTTGTCTTGTTTGATATTTATATATAAATTAAATTTATTACACTCGATTTACCACTAACATATTAGTGGTAAATCGAAATAATAAAATTCGAATTAGTATGTATATATATAAATCGAAATAACAAGTTTGAATTTAATATGGTTTACAATTCGGACGAATGAGCTACATATAGTAAATCGAAATAGCTAAATTTGAGTTACAACCCCAAAATTGAATTCAATTTATAAGAAACGTACACTATTGGTAAATCGAATATATATATATACTTATATATACAATTTGAATTCATTTGTTTTGAATTACATTTCGCTATCTTCCAACCCTCCAAACACATCATCTAGAGAAAAGTTAAGCAACAAAACCACAAGATTTAAAATTGTGAAAATGGAAGACGACTAGAATCATATATATTGGTTGGATGGAGTTGTCCATATTGCTGGTAGCATATATGAAGAGGTTAGTGAATGAAATTTATTTTCTTTAAGATAGACCAAAATTATTAGTAATATTAAGTTGCTTAGAATTTGATTATAAGCATTATTAAAATTTTTAAACTACAAATGATAGTTAGAGTATTGATTTAGTAGTTTGTTAAAATTTTAAAACTACAAAACAAGTTAGAGAAATGTTAAATAACTGTTAGTAAGAGAGTGATTAGAGATTCTGTTAGAATTTATAAATTTTGAAGATTAGAAATTTTGCTAAAATTTAATTTAATTTAATTTAAGTTTTAAATGTTAGATTAACTAGGCACTAAAAGTATAGTAAGAATTTAATTTAATTTAATTTAATTTAATTTAATTTAAGTCTTAAATATTAGATTAATTAAGTACTAGAAGTTTAGTTAAAATTTAATTTAATTTAAGTCTTAAATGTTAGATTAACTATAAGTTCTGTTAGAATTTAATTTTAGGTTTACAATATTTTCTATATTAAAATTTATTTTTATTAGATTTTTTATTTTAGGTGATTTTAGATTTAGCTTGGATATGATTCTTTTGAATTTGTTGGGGATATGGGCATTGTAAGATTATTTATTTGGGTTTAATGTATTTTGTCCAAAAAGGCATGCATTACTTAATAGTCATTTGGTGAATTGTGTTTATTGATTGTTATGGTTCTTAGAAAAAAAATTTTATCGTTATGCAGCCCACCGATGTATCACTAACATGAGAAGGTAGCACAATATTGTTCTAGACGATAGGATTATACTATACACGCAGATGGCAGGTTTAGCCTATTTTGCGAGGCTCAACGACCACTGGTTTAGGTTGGATGAGCTGCTAGTTAGTACATTTGGCGAGCGAAGATGTTTGGAAATGCATGCCTTCCATAGATCTCAGCTCGCCAAACCCCACACACCTTGATGTGGACCTGAACGAGCCTCCATCAAGACCTTGGATGACACATTTGTACTAGGTGGGACTCCCCCTTGGCAATTGCAGCAGCTCTCCCCGCACATGCTGGTCCATCTAGGTCACCCGGACGCGCTTTAAACGAGATGAAGGTAAATGGTGACAACGAAGAGGATGAGGGACCTCTCGCCCAGAGAGCACAAAAAATCAGGCACCGTTGTTGCTGCTTTACAAGGTCACATCTATTTAATTAGCCGAATTGTTGTTAGATATTGCTAGTATTTGATGTTCGCATTATTATCTAGATGTTTGTATTATGTTGTTAGGATATGACATTGTGTAATATGAATACTTAAATGTCTTGTATAGACTGTCATATTTATTCGGCTGGATGTTTTCTAACACGGGCCAATAAAACACGATAAAACTGGTAATCTATATGTGAAAATTCATTAATGAAGTGAAACGGTGAATACAAAACACAATAAAAAACTAACACGATAATAAAGTAGTTCAACAAAATTTAACATAAACCAACACGATAAAACTAACACGAAGATAAAGTAATACAATGAAAACTAAGGCAACTCAATATGATCAAACTTATACGATTATTCCACAATGAAAACAATCCTACACATTACTAGCAAAACCAGAACCCATATTGACTCCTCTCTGTGGACACCTCCTCCGTGTGTGGCCAGGCTGTTTGCAAAGTCCACATTGCTTGGGTCTGCTTGAATCAACTTTATCCATGGTAGTCTGAATCCTAGTAATCCTGGGACGCCCTTCAGACGCACATCTCTTGGTGGGATCGGGTATAACTGTGGGATTGTCATATGGTGGTAAAAAAACCTTTTAGGATCGGAGGAGTGAATCCCATCTGATAGACATTGAAGACCGAGGTAACATAGGTATTAAGTTGCCCAACTTAGACGTGAATATGTACAGCGCCAAGACATGGCGAAATGGATAATGAAGTGCCTGAAAATATCCGCAATCACATGTCTGATCCCTTAGGGATACTCTGTAAGAGCCAAGTGAGAAGTTACCAATCGAAGTAGTATCGGTCACGGTAAACTAAAAATTATTTCTATCATACAAAGTCACGGTGAAACACCTTAATGCTTTCATCTTAGCCTCTATTACCTTCATCAGATGCTGACTAAATTGCTGCCAAGTCCCTAATTGTGCCTCTGCTTCTCTTTTTATGGACAAAGAGCTTAGTCAATTTTTCATAAGTGGACTTCACCAACAAACAAACTGGAAGGTTCCTCACACCTTTTAGTATGGAGTTTTACACATACTTGGAGATGTTAGTTGTCATATGCCCGAATCTCCAACCTTCGTCCTGATGATGAGTCCGATTATCATACTCAATTCTATTAGCCCAGTAATAAATTGCGAGGTCTTCGGATTGGAGAATGTCAAATCAGTAGTCAAACTCAACCTCAATCTTAGCGTAAGCAGTATTCACTAAAGACCTCTTTGCATCCTTGCCCTTAAAACTCAGGATAAAATTTGCTGGCACGTGTCGGATACAAAATGTCCGGTATATACTAGGCGGAAGTCGACCACCATCCGAAGCCTCCAATATAGCCTTGATGCCGTTGTGCTTATCGGATATGACTAGAATATCCGGTTGAGGCGTTACGTGCTACTGAAGGTGAGATAGAAAAAATGACCACAACTTTACATTCTCACTAGGGGTGGCAGTGGGGCGGGTAGGGACGGATTTTTGCCTTACCCGACCCCGCCCCGCCCTCCTTGCATTCCACTACTACCCGCCCCACCCCTACCCGCGAGTAGTAGGCGCCTGTACCCTAACCCGTCCCCATGGGTACCCGTCCCGCCCATACCCGCCCCTATAAAAATTAAATGACATTTTATTTTTTATACATTTATTTATAAATTAAGATACAAACTTAAAATTTATAATTAAATTAAAATACAAACATAAGATTCATACAATATCAAATAACTTAAAATTTAAAAAGGTCCATACAATGTCAAATAACTAAATTAAAATACAAACATAAAGAAATTACATCGTTAAAATATTAAAAAGTCTTCAATCCTTATTCTTGATCACTTTCCACATCTTCATCATCATTAAAGGTTTGAAGATCAAGATTTAAACCTAAAAATCAAAAGAGATAGAAATTAATAAAATAATTACTATTATATAAAAAATTAACATAGATGAATATTAAGTAATATGTCACCTTTATTCCCTAAAGCTGCCCACAACCAACTTTGGCCACACATTAAAGCTTCAATTATGGAGGAGAAATCACACGACCACTTGTACTAAAAATAGATTCAGAAGCAACAGTGGATACCGGAATGACATATATATCCTTGGCTATTTTTGCCAAAACTTTAAATTTCATTTGATTGTTCTTCCACCATTTCAAAACATTAAAGTTAGGATCATTTGGAGGATGAATTTCCTCCTCAAGATAATGATCAAACTCAACATTCACACATGAACCCCTTGTCATCTTTCTTCTTTTAAGATACACCATATAATTATCACCCCCAAATATGCTTGTATTTCTACTTTCATCAACTTCTTTTGTACCAACATGTGATACATCAGAACTCATTTTTTGATTGTATTCATTAACCAACTCATTACACAACTGATGAATTCTGTCAACTTGCTTAGAATATTCTATTTAATCTGGATACATTTTTCCAAATCGAAATTCAACCCCAACCATATTGTACCTAGGATCTAAAACAGCAGCAACACCCATAGTGCCATGAATCTCATCCCGATACTTCTCAAATTTCTTCTTCATACTAGATGCCATATTAGCAATTAAAGAATTACTAGAAAGTTGCCATTCATCCAATGAGACTTTTATTTTACAAACCAGAGTAAAATAAAGATTGGCAGTCAGAAATTTAGAACTAGAAAACAGTTGAGTAACATCATAAAACAACTTCAATCTATCACATATTTTCTTGGCAAGTTTCCACTCCTCATTACTTGGCACAGTTTTATATTGGGGTTTCTTTTGTCTTAACCTAGGAAAGACAGCTCTATACAACAATGCAGTGTCTAACATCAAATAAGTTGAGTTCCACCTAGTCGGACAATCAAGAACCAATTTCTTAGTAAATGGAATCGCTGTTTTAGACACCAACTCACAAAAGTTTCGTTCCTTTTTGGCGTTGCAGTCCAATACAATACACTACTATGAATCTTTTCAATACTTTTCTTAACTATACTCAAACCATCCTTCACAATCAAATTCAGTATATGAGCACAACAACGCATATGCAACAATTTACCCCCCAACATTAAGAATGAAGAATCTAGCTGCCCCAACAATTCATCTATCATAGCATCATTAGTAGAATAATTATCCAATGTAACAGTAGACAGTTTTCTATCAACATTCCATTCTAAGAGTATTTTCATCAATGTTTGAGTAAGAACTTCACTTGTATGGGGACAAGGAACATAACAAAAGCTGAAAAATAAAACAAACATGCATGCATTTTAGATGTCAACATACAAAGACAACACAATATATAGAAGTTTATGAAGTTTATGAAGTACCTCAATAGGCGCATTTGCAACTTCCACGAACTATCGATCCTTCTGGATTTGAGGCATTATTATCCGTTGGTTGTGGAGTTTCTGAAGTTGGATTAGCATTACTCTGAACTTCAACTTCATTATCGGTAGGAACATTATTACTTTGTGTGTCTTCTCTAGCATTACTAGCCATGAAATTATCTTAACAAACCTACATTGAAAATACCTATATCAATAAAATTAAAATTACTGAGGTATAAAATTAACATAAATCATATCATAAATGCATAAAGATCAGAATGCATAAATGAAAGAGTAGAGAATTGGAAGTTTAAGCCACTAAGATAAGTAAACACAAATTGAAGTACACTAAAAATCATAATAAGCCACATAAACCACTTGACATAGTCATTGAACTATGCAGCAGGCAACCACAAACAGAACCAAAGTAAAATATTTTTTTTTCCTTAAAGCAAATTAATTGAATGAAGAAGATATAGCTTTATAAAATTTCTACATGAGATGCAAACAAACTAAAGGCAATTTGACCATGCAGCATGCATCAATTTTCAAAATTAGGTTAGCATATATAACGTGTGCTTCTTTTTCTCTAATAAACATGCTTGTCTATTAAAACAAGTTTGCCTACTACAATTGAATGAACTCCAACCAGAACATGTTTTTATTTCAATAAGGAGCACAAAATTCTTTGAAACATAGTAACCTATAGCTGAGGTGAAAGGGTAACATATGCTTTTGAAAGCAACCAAAATGCATGACATGAATGTTAGTTATATTAATTGCGTCTAATCAGTTAGCAAAGCCAGTAAATGAAAAAAGCAACATAATCTCAATTTTGTTTGTTATATTAATTTCATTCTTTAATAAATAACATAGAAATCCATCCATGTTATCATAAGATAAGCTCATTTCAATTAAGCATACAAGATTCTTCATGCAAAGAATGAAAGAGAAGAGCCATAACATGTATCTTGAGGGACAGAGAAACAAAACTGGAAGCTTAGCACTATAATTAAGTGAGTGATATGCAAGAATTGAAATTGAGTAGGATTTAAATAAAATAATAAATAAATTAAAATTTCAGAGCAAAAACTCCTCATAAATTAAAAGATGTTGCAGTCCCAAGAATCATGACAAAAAGTGGTTTAATTACAAGTACAATATTCAGATAGTCATTGAGATACACAAACTAAAGAAGAATTTTCAAGATCACAAAAGTGAATAAACTGCATCTGTTTGTATACAAACTTTGAAATAGTAGTACAAGGTGGAAATTAGAGGCATGAAGTTTTATAAAGCTATGGTTAGTGATTAACCAACCACAAATTAAATAGATCAAACTTTTTCAATATTTAAATTAGAAATATCTGAAGTTTTTTGGTTACAATAAGTATTTATCACTGGGCACATAAAAAAGGCTCAAATTAAAATTAACAAGCAATTGTATGAATATATTGTAAAGGCAAACTCTAGCATTAATTTGGCAAGCAATACCTCAATCACAAGAGAAAACAGTAAAAACTCTAACTAGTCAAACTCTAACCAAAACTATGAAATTAAAATTAATTAAAGCTACAGATAATGTGAAGACAATCTCTAGCATTAATTTGGCAAGCAATTGTATGAAAATATTGTCAAGGCAAACTCTAGCATTAATTTGGCAAGCAATACCCTAAATCCCTAATACACATACTATGAAGGAAAAATTCTTCATCTAAGCAATGGTATGCAACCTGTGATGAAAAAAATTGGGTACGACTAAAATGGC